>NW_024881301.1:12336751-13536751 GCF_018691265.1 Tyto alba | reverse complement strand
CCCAATGCAGATTTTCACATTTCAGCCTTTTCCATGTTTGTGTTATCACCGCTTAAAAGAAGGACTATGGGTATATACATTTTGAGCAGGACCTCGGTGTACAGAGAACAAAGATTAAGTTGTTGATGGATGTCTCTTCATCTTGAAAGTTTTGGCACTTAAATACTATCTGCTTATTCTGCTCCAATAAGACATAAAAATGCTGGGAGGTAGATGGTTGCCATTTGTGCTGCTGGAACTGGGTAGCACAGGTTGCCTATTACCAGTGCTGATGATTTTACCTCCTCATCGGGTAAATATTTCCCATAACAGTCCACAGCCATGTACACCGAGTGCTTTTTGGAATTGAGTGCAACAGGTGCCTTTCTTCTGCTATATTTGTGTGGAGGTAATGCCAAGCCCAAGCTTGGCTCCTCTGCTCCCCATGCTCACACTGTTGCACCTCTTGAGCATTATCCTCACCCTTGCCTTTGAGCAGGCAAGTGTCCAGTTAGTCTAACAGCCACTAGTAGTTTTTTTTTTTTTTTTTTTAAATTAAATTCCCTACCTGTGATGAATGTAAGTCCAACTTTTCCTGTCTTTCAACAGAATCCTTTTGTCCCTTTTGCTCCTTAAGTACATTTGCTTCAGTTTTGGGCCAACGTTGTTTCTGTTATTATAAGACAATGATTCTTAGAAATGTATTCCACACTTGTAATTGATTACTGAGTAGCAGATGTTTATTTTAGAAACATAATGTACCCTCAAAGTTAATGGAGCATCCAAATATTGTACACTTTGTGCTAGATATGCCCTTCAGATGAGCAGCTTTGCTATCCTAATAGTGCACAGAGATTGATTTCACAGGTTACATATGTAGCTAGTCTAGATATGCAGTATCCATCAATGGCTAATCTAAGAAATCAATTTTATACTGCACCATCTTCCCAGCAATTCTGATATAAACAAATCGCTAAGGGATCTTGGGCAGTTCTGTACATTTTGTGGTTTTATTTATCAGCTCAATTTTGTTTTCTCATTTTTTAGTTACTATGATCCATTTCTCTGGCCCTCTATGAATTCTTGGTGCTTATCTATTTTGAAATCTTTTGTTTATAAGCATTTTTTCCAGTGGTTTAGGTTACTCATGTTTACCAAACACAATATGGATTTTTAGTCTCCTTTTTGGTCAAACTCTAAAAGCACTCAGTGCTTTTAGCTAGCTCACTTATTCAGAAGTGTTTTAAGTTATGAGATACTATCTTGTCTCTTTTATATCACAAGGGACAGAAAGTACTTGTCCTCTGGCCACTGGAACCAGTGCACACTGAACATAGTGGTGAGTTTTCAAGGTCTTGAATCCGGATGCAAGCACAAGGGTCTTTTCTTTGTATGTTGTCTCATGTGCTAACAAATGTTTAAAAAGCTGAGCTGAGTAGGCTTTCCTTAATTAAAATGGGTTTAGGAGCTTATTAAACTACCTAACTTTGTCACTATATTTCCATTCTTATGGTCATTGGGATGCCACAAAGGAAAACCTATGCTTTCCAGATGGATAAAACTAACAATGCTGCAATAAGAACATGTTTTCTTTTCTTTTCCTGTATTACGGAAAACTAGTGAGAATTAAAAGTGAAGTCAATCTATTTTACAGACAAAAATTTGCATGTCTCCAGGGAAGACTATATGAAAGTAGCATATGGAGAAAAAGAGCTTTAAAAAGTATAAAGTTCTTCTTTGTGCCAGTATACTGTCTTTTCTTCTGTGTGTATGTGTCCAGAGATGTAGTAGGAGAGGAGGTTTGTTATCTATTGTGACAATATCTTCAGTACAGTGTAGAGTAGGATGAAGATACTTGCACTTACATATCTGTTTTTGATATCTAATTGATCTGAATATCTGTAAGAACACTGCCTTAAATCTTTCTAAACAGTAAGCACTTGAACTCATCCCTCTCCTCTCCTTCTTTCCTTCTGATTGCCTTTCCCACCTCTAGGAAAAAAGAAAGCAAGTTTCTAGGGATCACAGGCATAGCAGGTCAGTGTTGTGCAAGACACTTTCCATAAGCTACTGCCTGTCTTAGTGGTAGATGACACAAAAGGTGATAAATTGATGGAAAGGCTATTTCATTATGATTGCAAAGGATTTTTGTTCTGATTATATCTATACTTGATCCTTTCCCAGTACATGGAAGTAGACAAGATGATTTCTTAAGCTACTCTCTTAAGACACATTTGCAACAGGGCTTGCTGGAAATGTTTAGATGAAAAACATGACAAACAAACATTTCACTGAAAAATGCAGTTTTTACAAGATATAAATATTTTGTATGATATTTTGGATATTCCTTCTCTTCAGTGTAATTTCAAATGGAATTGGCCTTATCTGAAACTTTTTCATTCCTTGATATGACTTAAATTTTTTTGTTTTGAGTTATTTCAACATCATCTATCCAGAGACAAAACAAAATAAGAATCTCTTTGCTGGAAAATTTGCCTGAAATCTTGGTACTGAAGCAGAGGGGATTTTCCCTTTCTTTCATCATCTTCCAAAATGAATTCCAGGCAAGCTTCTGCAGTCTCATTTTCTCTGTCACAAACTCAGAAATTCATGTGTAACACACAGTAAGAAAATGCCACGTACATACACAATTTCTCTGAGGGGGGAGATCGACAACAATGAAGCAAATGTCACCTTTGCTCAGTAGGATTCAGACTAGCTATGGGTGAGTATCCAGCTCACACAAGGTAACTCTGGCTACCCAAGGGAGACAGGGAATCATAGAATTGTTTGGGTTGGAAGGGACCTTTAGAGGTCATCTAGTCCAACCCCCCTACAATGAACAGGGACAACTTCAGCTAGATCAGGTTGCTCAGATCCTCGTCCAACTGGACCTTGAATGTTTACAGGGGTGAGGCATCTACCACCTCTCTGGGCAACGTGTTCCAATGTTTCACCACCTTCATCCTAAAAAATGTCTTCCTCATATCTAGTCTAAATCTACCTTCTTTTAGTTTAAAACCATTACCCCTTGTCCTATTGCAACAGGCCCTACTAAAAAGTCTGTCTCAATCTTTCTTATAAGCCCCCTTTATATATTGAAAGATCACAATGAGGTCTTCCCGGAGCCTTCTCTTCTCCAGGCCAAATAGCCCCAATACTCTCAGCCTTTCTTCATAGAAGAGGTGATCCATCGCTCTGATCATTTTTATGGCTCTCCTCTGGACACTTTCCAACAGTTCCATGTCTTTCTAGTACTGAGGACTCCAGAGCTGGATGCAGTACTCCAGGTGAAGTCTCACCAGAGTTGAATAGAGGGGCAGAATTACTTCCTTTGACCTTCTGAGATAAGAAGAGAGAGTTTTATGTGCCTCTTAAAGACGATACAGAGCAGCCTTGTGCTGAGCATAAGGGATGCTAGTCACTTAAGTGTGTGTCTGGAGGTCAGACATCAGTCTCAGGGCTGCTCATTAGCTACTGCCACTTCCTTGGGACACCAAACCCTGAAGAGCTGTGTCAACTCCTTGCAAAGAGGCCTCTTGACTGAGGAATTCAGCTACTCTCTTCAGATAGATGGCATTCAAAGCCACAGCTAAAAATTGCCTTCCTGAGGTCTGATTAAAATCCTGAGATAAATCTATCACCACTGTTACAAAGTCAACAGTGTTTTTAAATTTGTTTATTGACTTTAGTAAGTCTAGCTGGTGTCCGCAATTGTGTCTTTACAAAATCAGAGGCCACAATAAACTATGTTGCTCAGGATTCAATTTGGGATTAAGGCCTTTGCATTTAAATGCCTGCCTAGATGTACCCATGTGTGTGTGTAAGCTGCCCTAACTAAAGGAAGGTCTAGTCATATAGTGGGGAAGCCTGGAAACAGAGATTTTGCATGTCCTACACCTGTGGCTGGCCAGGTCAGTCACCCTTAGGCTCAGGGAAATTTAAATTTCAACCTTACATGTGAGGTTCACAGTTTCTAACTGAGAAAAAATAGAAAATTTCCATGTAGCCTTATGCTATTTAAACTCCTCAGATATTAACAGCATCTGTAATCCTCACCTATGCAAAAGATTGTTATAACATGCAATTAACAATACTGTTAGAGTTAGAATTTAGCATGGTTGTTCTGAAAGAGCACTAGATGTGTGATTGCTCTAGTACAAGAGATTTTTATGTTAAATTAGAAATTACTGTATGGTTTGATGTAGAAAATGCTACTCCTTAAGAATGATATGATACTGACAGAAAGTGGCATGAAATGATCTTCCTTCTCTTAGAGAATCTGTCCTTTGGGTCTACTAGCCAACACCCTTGAACTGAATATTCTGAATTTTAATCTATGTATGTGAAATTGATTAAAAATGTAAATAAATAAACCACAGTAATTGAAAATCAAATAATGCTACCACAAATCTGCTAATTTTGTCACCTTGTTTGGATCACCTAAATGTAATTGTACGAGATTATGAGACATGACATTATCACCCCCAACAAAGATGCAAACGTTTTCTGCAAAAACCTTTATCTAGTTAAAATAGATTTACATACTTTCAAATCCACAGCTGTTGTGGCATATTAGTTGGCTGTCACAACATGAGCTTTATTTCCTTTCTATTAGGGAGAACCAACATTCTTTCACATGATTTAAATGAGTTACTCGGAGAGGGAATGACTTGCTTTTTCCTTCCATTCATTTTCACTCCAGGCTGTGTATTTACATTGACATGGCCTTTGAGATGATAAGATGAAACAGAGAATATTTTTCCTTAATGGAAACAAACCTGGAAATTGTTTTTGTTGTTTCTGCTAAAATTGCTCCAAGGCCAATAATGCTAGGTTTTGATCATTGTAAATAAAGGCATATTTTTTTCATTGATATTTGGAAGTTTTCCTGATGAAGAATAGTTTTTGAAGAAAGAATACGCTTTCTGGAAAAAAGTAGTGTTAGCCTAGGGCAAAGTTTAAAAAATTAGCAGGACTCCTAAAACTCCATCACTCACTTTGAGACAAATTAGAGATGCTTTTTGTTTATTCTCAGCTAGTGATGGCCATGCAGAAAATGGCAAAGTAAAATAAGAATTGCTTTCCATGTGAATTCTGCAGTGATACTTTTATCTGCAAAACATTCTAAGCTTTTTCAGTACAATTCAAAGAACACTGTGGGATGATTTTAGAAAGTCAGAAAACATCCACAGTGGCACCACTCAACAAATTTAATTTTGCTATGAGTTTAGAATAAAACTTCCGAAGAAGTCTTAGTAACAAAAATATTTCTGGGGTTCCTTTTGGTATCTTCTTATTCCTGTAGAGACAAATAGATATGGAGGAGAGACTTGTCATATAAAAGTTTTCAGTTGTCAACATAGTTGTTTAAGATACTCTAGTTGCTGATCTGATCTGTTACACTTACATGCACCCACTGGAATGGATCTTTATTTCTCATAAAAAGTACATGTGCATACCTGTGGGATGCACTCAAGAACTCTTAGGGTTTTATTTCCTTTGACAGGTCTGGAATCTATGATTTTAGCTATAACGTGGTGCATTCACTAGCAGTCACTGAGGTACCATAATTTAGTTTTATTTTTAGTCACTTTTTGGAGCTGACCTGTACTTTTCAGTTAAGAGCTAATTTTAATCAAATTAGTTTTTCTCTTTGCAGAAACATTTCCAATATTACCTAGCTTGACTGCATTTTAATTCCATTATGTCACATTTCCAATTTTTATATTAGCTCCTCTGTACGGATGTAGACAATGAAGTACCAAAAGAACTATACTCCAGAGTGCAATTTCATTTAATATCTTTTTATTTGCAGTAAAATATGCAGTATTTAGGAAATTCAAATCATCGGTTAAACTGTACTGAGTTTTCACCATTTCAAAGACTGGGGAGATAACTGAATTTTCCTTGGAATAAAATGTTGAGCAAGAAGACTTCATATTTTTCTACGGGTGCA
The DNA here is from genome assembly GCF_018691265.1 of Tyto alba. Taxonomy (NCBI): domain Eukaryota; kingdom Metazoa; phylum Chordata; class Aves; order Strigiformes; family Tytonidae; genus Tyto; species Tyto alba. The sequence continues at coordinate 13,530,813 of NW_024881301.1, read as the reverse complement.
CAAAAGCATAAGGAGACTATTTTGAAAAGAATCAAAAAGTAGGCAACACGTTCTTCTGAAAAGCCTGCACATGTACTTCAGAAGTTGGAGAATACTAGAATATTCAGTAAAGAGTGTTCATCAGCTAGTTCATTAGCTATCTCAAGATATTAGATATGAGGAGGTGCCATACAGATGGCTAAATGCAATGGCATTTCAGTTCTAGATTACAACTTTGCTTAGGCCCAAAGACAAATCTTCCTTGTGCCTTTGATCACAGCTTTACAGTCATTCTGACAGACCATTTACACCTGACAGTGAGAAACAGAAGACTTGGGATGTGGAATGTCGGTAGTTAAGTGAAGCACCAGGTGTAAATCAAACACTAATCATAACGGCTTAACATTAATTGACTTTTAAAACACTGGCTGACCTGGATTGTCTCTGAGTTTTTTTTAATGTCATAATGAAGGTCTTCATAGACTTTCACTGGAGCTGCTTTGCAATCACAATGGCTTCATCATACAGGCTAGGCTTGGACTGAGTCACACTGCCACAGTGATGTCCCATTGCAATGGTGTATTCTCATATTCACTTTAGTTTAGCATGAGATCATTCCTCTAGCATAAAAATGATCTTAAACAAAGTAAAATATCCCCTTAAAATATACCAGTAAGGAAGTTGCGTGTTATAAATCCTAAGTAAACACGTTATAAGCACTTTATCAACTTGTCTATCTTAAAAGTTAGACAGAAGCACTTACTGAAATATGATTTGTTAGGAAAAACACTAATTTAAAAACCAATATGCGTTCTTGAGAATTTTGCCAAAATATTATTTTTGTGCTAGATGAGATATTAGAAACAGGTTATAAGTAAAGCAATTGCTCAGCATTGCTGCCACAGAGAACAGAATCGCCTAAATGCCTGCAGATACTTCAATAGCCCAGTCCCTTTTTAAAATGTTTTGATCAGGAAGTGGGTCATGTCTGGGGCACATACCGAAATAATGTGTATAATGCAGAGGGGATAATTCATAATATTTCTAACTATGTTTTAAAATGTGTTTCTGGGTTTTTTTTTTCGGAATCCCAGAATCCTCTTTTACTCAATATCTAATGGCTTTGCTCTGACATGTTGCAAAAGTGGGACAGGACCCAGACATTGAATCCAAACATGTGGAAATTTTGGATCCAGAATTATTGCATAGTTACAAATAGCCTTTTCTCTCCATCACACACTGAGATGAAGCAGCTGTGAAGAAACCCTGAGCTTTGATGGATAAGATAGAGATGTCTGTGATTTAATTGAATTGGAATCTGTATCTAGTCTGTATTTAAATTCTAGTAGTGATCTAATGTCAATACACATCCACATATAACTATTTTTTTTTTAACTCTTATCTTAATTCCATTGTAAAATGTAGGGTACATTTTCAATTTTCCATATGAAACTTATTATCTTAGCATGCAGTGATACTTAAGAGTATCATAGATACTTGATAGCGATGTCTAATTAAAGCTGTAAAACAGAAGTAGCACTTTTGTCTTTTGAGTCCTTTCTGTGTTGATGCTATTTTGACATTACCATAAGAATTTATGATTATTACCACATAGAAGCAGTTAGTCAAACTCCTAGTACTTCATGTGGTTTCATGAATATTTACTTGGCATAAGACTAACTGTTTAGTGTATATATTTTCATCTTATATGGAGAATTTGTGATGTGATTATAAACAATTCTCCTAGCTGTAGTAAGAATTTTGTGCATTGTATACATAACATAAAGCTCTCTTATCCTACTAATTAAAGCTTATTTGGCCATTTAGTTTTATTATTTGAAGTGTTGACATTCTGGATATTTACCACAATACTTCAGGTTTTGTTTTTTTGGGATTTTTTAAAAGGTTTTAGGTTGGAAGATAATATCATATTTCCAAAATAATTTTCAGTGTAAAATTGAGAAAATAGAGCGTAAGCAATGTATTAGTGCCAAACGAGAACAGTTAAGGAAGATGTAGTTTGAGCTGGAGATCTCTTGTAAGGCTCAAATTTGAAGCAGGGATAGATATGGATTCTCATTAAATGTGGCAAACATATAATAGCTTGTGAGCACAGCGTTTGTTTTGCTTCTTAGATTATAATAGCAGGAAGAAAATTATCTTTTTCTATAACGTGAAGAATTCCCTCTCAGAAGTCAAGAGGTGTAAATATTTGTTATTCTGGGGGAAAATGGAAAAGTCCCTTTGTAGAAAAATATGCAAAAAGTAAGAAAGTCATCTCAGTAATTTTTCTTTCTGCTTTTTACATATTTTTTTTTCTGATATGAATGTCAGTTTCAAATGAGTGAAGTATAACTTTCTGACTTGCTGTTCTGTTTCAGATGCTGACAATCAATCAAGACATAATTATTTTTTTTTTGTTTCCAACATAGAGACCTGTGAAAGTTGAACCAAATTCTTCAGAAATGTTATCCTGAGGAAATATTCACAAAACACTCTTGAAGAAACTATAGTTCCTCCCTCAGGAGTTTCACTCCCTCAGGAGTCCCTCCCTCAGGAATCCACTGAGAGAAGGTAGGTATTTGAAAAGTGTGCTCATGGTCATACATTGTCTTCATATTCCTTGGAATTAAATTCTACTCTTCTCCTATTTTAATATATTGATTCTTTTTCAAAATAATGCAAAGCAATGAGAAAGGGGGTTATATTTTTTGCAGGAGATAGTTCTATTTGTCAGAGTACCATCAACCAATGAAAAGAAAGAAAAATGTCGGATAATTGTTTTTTATGAAGTGTGCAGGAACATATATTTTTAATAAATACTGGTGAAAATGTAATTTAAATGGTACTCTAATTTTTGCTCTTGTAATCAATTTATAATGAAATATATTTACAATTTGTGAAGTGAATACAATGTTCTTTAAAAGTAACTTCTAGTCTGACGTTGCTAAAAGTCTTGAAGGAGTTGGGCTGGGCATTTTGCCCCTTTTTTACTTGGTTAAATTGTAAAAGTAATGGGCTGATGTCAGGTCAGAGTTGTAAGAAAAGATCTGTGTTCGTTGCATCCATTAAAATAATAAGTGCATGGAAACAGTGGCTGACTTTCTAACCACAAGCTCACAGCTTATACAGAAGCAGTAGTAAAGAGACTAAGTCTATGTAGACTGTACCAGGTAACAGCACAGCTGAAAAGATTTTAAAACATGAACTTAATCATCAGCAGTAATTTAGTGCCTGAATTTAGGACAAATTTGTTTGCAAAAGAGAGGAAAACAGATCTTCTGCATTCTCCTGCACCTTGATGAAATGTTTTGGGTTTTTTTTAGGAGTCTGGAATTTCTAGTGCAGACAACATGCATTTCCTAGCTGGATAGAAATGAACCTAGCATAGATGGCTTCAGTCTTTCACTAATGTAAAATATTATTAAACACACCCAAAAAGCAAATAAACAAAATTTAGTGTAGTCCTCAGCGCAAAATTTGATTCATAGCAATGAGATTATGAAAAATGCCTTTGTTTTTGCATGCTATCCTTTGGTTAACTGCACCATTTGGCTCCCATAGCTGGTCTCAAAGTGCCTAATATACGGGAATTACTTTCTGATTAGTCACTGCTGTACCGGAGCTGGCAAAAGAGAACTGAACTGCAACAGAGTTGCAATCACCTTAACACTGATCCATTGTTCAAACTATAATACTTTATTATTGCCAGGCCATGTTAGAAAATTTTGTCTATATTTTATTAGCACAATTGCATATGTTGTGTTATCTATGGAAATATGAATCATAGATGCGGTGTATTAATATGCCATTCCACAACCAGTGAAGAACTGTTTCACACACAATTTTAAATGAGTCTGTAATTTGGTCTCTAATTTGTTGACAAATATTACAGAATAGACATACCTGGCAAGAACTGGTAGGCATTTACAGGATCAAAATGCAAATATGTTCCTCCCTGCAACTCCAGCTCTAGCTTCTTACTTGCTGTTTCTGAGAGGTTTGAGTTTTGGTTTTGCTGTATTTCTCATTGAGACATGGTATTTTTTTGTGCTACATGATGCAATGAGGGCTAGCTGCTTGTTAAAATTCAATATTTATTAATAAGATGATAATTTCACTTAGACTTTAACGTACAGAGTTGACTTCTCATACACTGGCTCACTTTACATAACTAGTTGTCAAAGAATTTGATCTGTATCTAGTCTTCTCAAGACAAATCCTGGACTGGATGTGCTGTGGTGTACTGGTATATATATGAAGAAGAGAACTAAGATCCTGTTTGCAAAGTATCTAGCCACTGCTGGTGATTGTTCCTTTGTTGTTAGTACCAGATTCACCCACAGATTTAAACATAGAACCATTTTCATCACATTAGATTACAGTAAGTATTTATGAAATTTACCAAGATACAATAGGCATAGATGGTAGCAAAAAGCTGTTGACTTACTGGAATGAGTTCAGCCAAGGGCCACCAGGATAGCTGAGGGCTGGAGCTCTTGATGAAGGATATTCTGCAGAGAGACCTGTTTTTTCAGTCTGAGGAAGGGTAGGCCAAGGGAGGATCTTATTGCTGCCTTCAGTTACCTAATGTCTGATTATAAGGAAGACGAAGCCATACTCTTTTTGGAGGTGCACAGTGAAAGGACAAAGGGCAATTCCAATTAGATATTAGGATTTTTATTTTTATTTTTTTTTTAATAATGAGAGTCATCAAACACTGGAGCGGGCTCCACAGAGACTTCAATTTTCATCCTTAGAGATAGTAAAAACTTGACTGGAGACAGAACTGGGAAACCCAGTCCAACTTTGAGGCTGGCTTTGCTCTGGGCTGTGGATTGGACCAGATGTCCCCCCACTTACATCACCATGTGATTCTATGAAAATCAATGCGTGGATTTTAAGCAAGATGGAAAGCTGATTTCGAGCTAAATTATTTTGTTGTTTGTACTGTTATGCTTACTATAGAATAGACAAAGTAGAGGTCATTGTTTATACTTGACATGTACATTTTCAGTGTGGGCTGGTATCCAAACTGAAAGGAAAAAATTATTCAGCAACAAGTCTGAACCTTTGGCAACTGCTCTATAATCCATTTTTTGGCTGTTTGTGTTTCTATAGATGTAGATTGGTTTGCCTGAGCCAAAGATCTTATAAATTAATGTGTAAATATGTGTTTTAACCTGGTTGCCAGTAGAAGAAACAAAATAAAATGAAACCAATGCACTGGGGAGAGATTCATCGATGTGAGTGGTCTCATCTTCGAAACAGCCAGGAAACAGCAGAAATAGCCCTAATGTGTTTTAATAGAGCAAAAGATGTACAAATTATGGTCCGTTTCTTTCTATTAGATACGATTTTTCTGTGATATTTTTTCATAATCTTACTTTGGAAGATTTCTTGTGAACATATAACATAGTAGATGAACCTGAAATGAGACTGACAGAAGAGCACAAACAGTCTACCCTCCGGAATGCTTTTACTAGTTTTCATCCACTTCCCTTTTCTGCTTCTGTGCATAGAATCTGACAGCAGAAAAATGTTGTTTTGCCAGGAAAATACTTGATACTGATCAAAAAAGAAAACATCTGCCTCACCAACTGAATGCCTATTAATGGTATCTTTGCATCTTGTATGTTTTCTCAAGTACTCTGGAGAATTACGCCTGTCAGACACAGATGTGCATGGAAGCAGCTTGGCAAGAGGATTGTGGGGAGATAGTAACAGCTGCAGAGTTCAGAAGTGCAAACAGTTTTGGAAGGGTGTAGTAGACACCTGGCTCTGTCTGAAGTCAGTAGGTCAAGGTCCCTCCACTTTTACATTGATCTCTGCTGTCCAAGTGCTTTGAATGGAGGTGGTTATGCATTAATGCTTTCTCCATTTTTAAAAGGACAACAGACCATCGAATACCCCACATTAAGAAACTGGGCTATTAGTCCTCATGGGATTGTTTTTCTCATTGTAATAGATTCTGGATCTTACAATATATTTATCTTTATGAATATATAAGGATTCACAAATTAAAGGGAGACAGAAGAGGAAATTCACGTCTCTATTCAGACACACATTAAGGTTAACACCGAACCAGAGAGGGAGGGAATTTGAAGCTGAAGCCCAGGCACAGCAGTGGAAATGCATCCTAAGACCATAGCTGTAGATACTCAATGCTCCCGAATCAGCTGGGGAGGCGACAGGAGCATCCAAGAGGGATCTGGGACTTCTGAGGTTGGAACACTGGTTCCAACTAGCCCTGCCTGCCTCTTCCACAGGCATTTCAGTAGGATGGAAGATCTGTCTCCTTTTCCTTTAACTCTTGATGGCTCACACAATAATGAAGGCTCCTGAAGTCTCTGTGGCATTCTCCTCTCATCCTGGGGGGCTGATCAGTGCAGAGACATGAACATAGACAGTCTTCCTCCAGCTTCTGTATGGAAGAATAATACCTCGAGTGATTAGGAGAAAGATTATGTCAAAAGTGCTCAGGAAAGAGTGGCTTTTGCTTGGACACTGTCAAAACACAGACCTTTAGTGACCTTGATCATTTTTTCAGCAGTATAAACTGGCTCTATAGCCTTCAGAAAAATCCCTGGAAATACTTCCAGGACTGGATGGAAAAGCTCAAGATTAAAGAACCTTTTACATCTGTTCCCTGTCACCAGCTTACATTTAACCTATGACAGTAATGAGTGAAAGTCCATGTGCTGTTTGGACTGTGTAAAGACTTTGTAGTCATTTGTGTACAACACAAAAGGCGTTAACTGGCCGCTGTGTCAACAGCCTCTTTGAAGGAATTGGGAGTTCATTAGGCACATGGACAGAGCTGGTCTTTCCCTGGTGAAAAAATACCCCTTTCATATGAGGCACTTAAGATGGAGTAGCATGGGGAAACTTGCCAAGACACTGCCTGGTTTCTAGCCACGACAGTAGTCACATTGCTAAGGGCTGCTCTCATTCAGCAGCAGTCCTGTGGTTCACCTCCCTCTGATCCACAGAAGAGTGACAAGAAGATGGGCTGTGCTCCCTCATCCAGGTCAGGCACTTGCAGAACTGAGCCCTGCTTTAACCCATCTCTGGGCAAAAGCAGAACTGCCTGCTGGAAACTCAGAGAGAAAATCTTAAAATGCTTTAAAGCTGTTCCTGTAAGACATTTTCTCTCTCTCTGCCCTTGTTTCTGTCACCTTTTTATTGTTTCAGACTTACTTTGTGAAAACAGACTGAAGTCCCTCAGAATGTTCTCATGTAATACACATGAACTAATTTCAGTGAATAGTTCTGTAACAAAAGTTTCTTTCTGTCTCCTTTCTTATATGAGAGGCTCTTACCCCCTGTGCTCTTCATTAAATGTTTTCATATAAAAATGCACTGGTGAGAGGCATCTCTTTATCTTTGTTACCCTCTTCTAGATCCTTTACTTCACAAATGCATTTTTTTCAGTCATTCAGTGTAAAAGTCTCTCCACTCTTCCTGTGCTATGTAAAGGTTCCTTTCCAGAACTGGAGCTTACTGAAAACTGTGTTTATTGAAAATTTTGATGTACTGAAGCTGAATATGTCAGCTCCGTTTCCCATCCCCCTTCACTGATGACTATATAGAGTTATTCTAGAAAATCACTCACTACCCCTGTAAAAGATTTAAGTCTTATGTAGATTTTTTTAAAAAAGATTGGTGATTCCACCTGTATTCATGAATCACCACATTCCTAAGTTGTTTGTGGTATGCCATAATCAAAGGTTTTGCTAAGGGAAAAGGAAGACAATAGCTGTACTGAAAGACACAATGGATAACTGTTAGTATAACAACTGGAGGGTTCTGCATAAATTGAGGAATTTTTCCAACTCATTCCATTGTGTTTCTATGGGTTCTCAAGAAAATGGCTTTCATTTCTATGCCTATGTCCTGGCCCATATATTTCCTTGCTGTACCCTCTGTGCCACTCTAGCAAGTGGAAATGGGCTACTGTGAGCCATACGAGATAAATGGGATTGCTGCATGAGGGAGAGCTGCATACTGAGCAGCTAGGTCACAGACAGCAGAAGCGTGCTTAAATTCAGGACATTTACCTGCAGATACAAGGAAGGAGATAATGGTCAAAGACAGAGGACTTAGTCTTTTATTTATCATGGATACACTATATGGCTTAATAGTGAAAACTTTGTTTTCTGTTTTATATCTCCAGATGAGTAATACCTATTATTGTGTTAGCATTGTACCCCAGATTCAGTCTGAAAACATAAAATCATTGCCTCATATTTTTCAAAAAACTCCTACTTTCCTCCCCTCCCTGTTGCAGTAGATGGTGGTTCTAGTATTAACATCTGACCTGATAATCTGTATCAGAATTGGCTTTGGTCCTGAGGCTTGGACTAGATGAACTCAACAAGTTCCTTCCAACCTAAATGATTCTGTGATCTATGGACAGTAAGAAATTTTCCACTCTGAGAAATAAAGATTCATAAATTACTTGTTTCAGCTATGAAGCATCTTGTAGATTAGTGAAAGTGTGTCTCTGTTGCCTCATAAAAAAAAATTACTTTATTGCAGGCACATAAAAGAGAGAAATCTATCAAACTACTGCTTTAGCATGAGATCACTTTAGCAGTCTGATTTTCTGTACATTATACCTACAATTATATTGCAATAAAAAGATAATTTGATTCATTTGCTTAAACCACAAGAATAATACTTTTAACCTTCTCCATTAACCACAAATGAAAAAACAAAATTGTGACACTGTGTAGTTCCCTGTCTGCTGGCATTTTCTTTGGTAAGTGGAAAATTCCACTGTAAAAATCAGACAAATTTAGTATTAACATTTTCTTTAAGCTTGTATGTTATTTTGATTTATATTTCCTTAAGCAAACACTTAACAGTGCTAGGAGCACAATTTGGACAGGATAGCACTGGCCACTTTATCTCAGCAACTGATCCAAAATCTAAGTTCCTGGAGGAAAACGAGTAACTTTTTAATAAGAATTCACTGTAATCTGCTAAGAACAAAATATCTTGGTTTTCTGGGAGCTTGTACATGGGAACAAGCTAGGTCTGAGGAAGTCCAAAGGTTACACAATGGCCACTGGAATTAGTTTCTGAGTTTTTCTTTCTTTTCCCAACTCAGACTAAATTTTCAGCCAAGAGCTTTAAAAGTGATGCATGTGTCTTAACTTTCCAATGTCCAGCTTCTTCTGTTTTGAAGAAATGAATAGCACATTTTCTAACAATGAAAACTCTTATGCTTAAATAGACATATATGACCCAATTAGGGCATTCAGTCACTAGTCATTTCAGAAAATCCTGAGAATGAAGTATTGTTTTCTAAGAACATTTTTCCCATGACCCACTAAGGCAATTGTGCAGTTACTACCTCCTTATCTATATTATTTTTAGTAAAGCCAATGCCCAGAGGAGATAATGTATTGGATTACTTATATGTGAAATATACATTGGGATTTTATTATTTTCTTTCATACTGGAACTATAATGCCTTCCTATGATTATTAATACATAAATGTTCTTTAAAAAGTCCCCAAAATGAAAAAAACAGGGTTTAAACTTTCTTTCATGTCTCATGCCAAAGCCTGTAGCATCAGAAAATATAGGGATACCACTTTTTTGACTGCTTTAGAGATTTAGTGGCCTGCATTTCTTTCATTTTCAGCAGAATTTAAACTTCTAAATTATATGATGTTTGTGGTCTTTTACATTGTGCTATTAAGTCAGGATCTATTAATATTTGTGGTTAGTTTCATGAAGTTCATTTGTTAGCCAGTATGAAGTACAATACAATTAGGTTGTGTTAGCTAAATAAAAAAGGCAAAATTTTATTCAAGTATTTTTTAATAAAAAACCTGTCAGACTATTCCCTCTCCAGAGTTCATTCATGCAAAGAAAACAGCTAATATTTTAGACCCATACCTAATAGGGAAAAAATAATAATTTCTAAATCTGGAATAAGACAAACGGGGATACAATCCTTTGGGGCTTTGTTCCTGTTTCCTGTATAGAAGCTGTAGTTTCTGTAGGATCCTTCTACTTCTTATTACTTGCGTCTAGACATAATTGACCATAAAACTATATTAATATTGTATATTGCCCTGGTTAAGCGTTTTTGTTTGGCATCAGGGAAGAACTTTGAACATTTTAATGGTACTTTCTGTAGCACAGTAGTCGTGAATGAATTTATTTTAATGTAGGAATAAATTGGTTACTGAAGGTATTTTTATTATGCATCTCCTTGTAATTTCTGCTAAATAAACAAAATATCCCTCAGATAATTGGCCCATTAGTCTGTCACTTTCTAACTATTTTTTCTATGCTGAATTAAAGGGCCCATAAATCCTAAATTCTTTATTAGCTTGCTGACTTCGCAGAGTTTGATGGTAAATAAACTGGAACAGCATTAAAAGCTCCTTATTGAAGAAAGACAATATGTCTTTTTGTATTGACTTCTGCATGATTCAATTTTCACTAAGTATCACCATGACCTTTATAACAGCACCGTGAACTTTAAAAGCCAGTTTGCATGTGGTGGTTAACTTTCTCTTGTATAATGTGGTTTTAAAAATGATGACCTAGCCTTTCCAGACTTGATAAAGGTACAGCTGATAGTCCAGTAATGAAAATAAACGGTCTTAAAAAATGCTGAGAGCAATAATGAAACATTTTGAGAAGTGATAAATTTGTGGGATTAATTACATGTAAACGATTTTCTAGTTTCCTCTGAAAATTATTTCAGACTTTTTAACTGAATTGTGTTTCTTCTGTTTACATTAAAAAAAAAAAAGAGGCTTTGAGCTTTTCAGTATAACTTTGAAGATATAAAGTCTGATAACTAAATCAAACATAAGATATCTATTTCTATCATTGTAAATGTTGCTTTTGACTCTTACATTGAACTAATTCTTGTGGTGTCTGAGTGCTCATCTTCTGATTCTTCCTCATGCAAATAGTAATGATACATCAGACTGCTGCAATGCCAAGGGGACTTAGTTCACTCCTGCAGATGTTAAGTGTCAGGACTGATATTTGTACAAAAAGGCAAATCATTATTGAGTGGATCTGAATTCGGGATCTACGTGTTTGAAGACACAAGGTGCAAATCTCTTTCCTGTAATCTTCATATTCCCCCAGGAACTATTGTGTAGTATAGACAAAAAATAGTATCATGATCAATGTACTGACCGGATGGTGGCTCACAATCATGTGCAGACCATTTCCACTTCAATTTTACTCTTTAAAATGCTGGCTATTTTTCTGGAGGTCAAAATTTTATGAAGAAAGCTTAATAATTGGGGTGATAACTCCAAATACATTTTCAACTTTACATGTTTGGGTTTTTTTGTTTGTTTGTTTGATTGTTTTTAAAAACACATGAAGTTTCAGGTTGATTCTAGGTTTAGTTTTTGTTTTATTTAAGTTACTACTAAGACAAATTACTAAACTGTGTTGGCACAGAAAATCTACAAATGGGAGCCAAACTTCATGAAAGAATGGTTCCCTCTCACATGCTTTGTAAATCCAAATGTACATGCAAAATACATGGAGATATTATTTCTGGCTGTGATAGGCAGACAGTGCAAGACAGATGTATAAGCAGAAGAATTTCTATCTGTACTGCAAATTCTCTTTGCTGTAAATCTCACAGTTTGTCAAGGTTTACTTCTTTAAAAAGTTTCAGTGCCTGAGGTTTCATGGTGATGTATAAAGTTTTCTTTACTATTGTGCTTATACTGACTAATGTGCACAGCATTTGTTAAATATTCACTGAATACCGAACAAATCTCTCTTCATCGGAAGTAAGTTTTCAGAAGGTGATTTTCTTTTCATTCTGCATCCCTCTTACTCCCAGTGAACATACAGTTTTAAAACCAGCCCTGCCTGTGAAATAATAAGGGTCTCTACAGTAGGACTGTGTGATTTATGCCAAGCAATTAAAATCAATTCCTAACCTACATGAGGTACTAAAAACTGAATTGCTCAACACACCGAGCTGTTGAGCACTGTGTGGTAGATTTTATTATACCATAAGTGCTTTACTATACTGTAAAAAGGAGAATGTAATTGCTATATACAACTAATATATTCAATTAGGTAAGGATAATGTTTAATAGAGCTTTTTGTTGGTTTCAGTTACAACTTGTGAGTTCAAAAGAGAAGCTGGAGTTGGGGAATTTCAGGATGCAGAGTACTCTAAATATGACATACCCTTCAACAACTAAAGCTATCCTGCAAGGACATGGTTAGTGTGTGCTTCTGCATTGACTGAAGTGGGGTGGCAGCCCTTAATTCATATTGATTCAGTCTGATAACTGGGATAGCTGGAGGCTGTTACAACTCATTGAAAGAGCGCTTATTTTTCCCAGCATGTGGCTCCTTAGACAGAATCATGTTAGACTGTCTCTATCGTAAGATACAGACTGTATAAGAAAGCTAATTTTTAAGATAAGATGTGAGAACAGCTAAATACAATCACAAATTGTTATAGTGACTGCATCACGCGGGCCTTAAGTACTAAAATAATACTTATAGCCCTGTGCAACTTAGTGAAGACAGATTTCCTTACTTCGCTCTTCTTTGCACAGAATCATGTAGTGCTATAGCCATAGGACTGTGATAGATGCCCCAGATGTGCCCTGGGTGTCTCCATGCACATTAAGATGACAGATTCCCCAAGGTAAGCATCTACCAAATCTTTGCCTAGAAGGACCACTGAGAACTGGGCACTGGAGTGCCCAGGTATCTTTTCGAGAATTATTTATTCGATGCTCACTGAAAACTGCACAGAACAGCCCTGAGGAGAGATTATTATTCTTTTCTTGCCTCTCTCTATTTCTGTTTTATCTCCTTTCTAGTTGCTAGTCTTGACAAGCCAGTCAGACTCCCCAGATTCTTCCTTAATCCAGCATCTCTATAGTGTCAGAACATATTTCATGCTAAAACTTTCACTGTTGCCAAAGAGCTAGGGGTTTTTTTAGGAGCCGCCAGGCAGGGGTATTACCCAGCTAATGCCCACTAAGTTTGGTCCTTCAGGAATTCTTTCTCTTACCTTTCTCATTTCTGGCTTTAGTCTCACTGCCTAAGGATTTAGCTCTAGTGGATTTGATAATAATGAAGGAAAAAAAAATGAAGGACATATTATACATTCACAGCAAAATAGCACATGAAATAAAACCATTCTTCTCTTTAGGACTCAGTTTTCAGTGGGCACTGATAGCGTGCTTACATAGTCACATATGCAATTTATAGTATTTCCTCTGAAAAGATCCAGATACAATAAGACATGAGGCCAGCTTCCTTTTTTTCTTTTTTTTGTTCTAAAAATTTACCTGTTATTTGGGTTTTATTGTTCACTTGAGGATATAAAAAATGCAAGAAGGAGAGTAACAATCTCAAAGTTGTTTCTGTGTGCATATGTTTTTTACATAACAGCAAATTATGACAGCTGAGTCCCCAGTGTGGCTGATTTATTTTTAAAATTTGCTTTCAGATGAAGATTTAGAACAAAGGAATTGATATATACATTTTCAATATCCCTCAAATTATGAACTTTTGCACACCATGGAAATTCATGTGTGTCACAGCAGCAAGGTGTTAGTCTATTTTATCTCCTTGCCTATTGACAATCCAAAGACGCCCCAGTGATGCTGATGGGGAGCAGTGCCTCTGTTCTAAAAATGGACTCAAGTAGCAGAAGGCCTCTTGCAGCCTTCTTAACCTGGGAATGCCAGACTACAAGCTGGATAGCCCTCAAGCTGCCTGACAGCAAGGGCATTTCATTCCTGACCACGCAGTGAGGACTGTGCAGTCAAAGTATTCAGTGGAGGGGGAGAATCAAGCACTGAGCATGAGCTACTCTGCCTCCCACAAGGCTCTTCTAATTGAGCCAGTTGGTTTCCAAGATATTTTTATTCATCACCATTCTCCTCCTCCACCAAAAGACTAGAGCTAAAGCTGAAAATTCAGTGAATTTTCAGTGTTGTGCTCCAATAGGCACAACAATAGCCTAGTTAATAATGTGCTTAATGGCAGCAGTGCTGCCTGCCCGTGGTGTTTGTGGCAGGTACCTGAGCCCTTTGAGAAGACAAGGAGGTTTAAAGAAGGGTGGGTTTTTCACCTTGAAGAGATTTCGTCTGGGCCACTCTGTCAGTGGTTTCAGATTTGTCCCTGAACTAGGATCACTGGTGTCCCCCATGTGATATGTGAGGCAATACCTGGGGGTCTGTCCTGTTTTATTGGTAGCTATGGCCCCGCTCCTTGCTATCGCAGCTTCGTTGGTTTCTGCTTTCCCACTGTTGGCAGTGCCAGAACGCCCCCTTGCAGGTGAGCCCATAGCTGCTGTATCGCAGCTTCTGGGAAAGGATGTAGTGAGTGCTCAGGTTTCCCACCACTTCTGCCTGGTCCCCTCTGGCCACTCCACCAGGCCCCATTTTCCACAGGAGTTGTGGGTAGGAAACTGCCTTGTGGGAGCACAGACATCCTGGCTAAGGCTGGTAACGCCAGCAGCAGTGCAATGAAGGCCTCTACAGCGAGTCAGGGAAGCCAAGTGCAAATCTCTTGTGTACGTTTTGTTAAATTTGACACTGTATCTAATGGCTTCATTTTGACTTGAGCAAAGCGTCCCTGATCTCACCAGTCCTCTTCCTTATCCAGGCACAGGCTTTTGAACATCAGAGCAAGCAATCTGTGATCGTCTGTCTCAGCTCCTTTTTGCAAAGGCTTTGAAATGTGCAGCAGGGCTGAGGCTGAGGATGAAGCTCCACATACCTGCTATAGGGGGATTGCCTGCTCCAGGCTGGAGCGGGACAGGGTCATGTAGGGACCACTTGCTCATAACAACAGGATGAAGTAGGATTCAGAATCACAGTGAGGCAACTCCTCCAGGCAGCTCTGGACAGGGACACCAAAGCTGACTCACAAGTAATTACAAAAAAGCAATTACAGTCCCTGTACCTGCTTCTGCCCTGCCTCTCTGCGGTTTTGGGGAGCAGTGCACAGGGACCTGCACACCAGGGAAGTAAGTGGGGGGGCTGGTGCCTGCAGCCTCCATTGCCTCCTGCTTTTAGCCAAAAGCAGTATTTTGTTGGGTACAGGCACAAGTGCTGTCAGGAAGGTAGGAGCAGGATCTGTCTAAGAGTTGGACTTTGAAAGTGAGCTTCTGGAGCGGGGAAGAGCCCTTGGCTCTGTACCTCCTGAATTACCTCTCCTGGAGAATGGAGGGAAGGAGAAAGAGAGGAAGGCACCATGAAATAGTCTGAATCTGAATGCGGTCATACTATAGTTGGCCTATCCACTACTGGCAGCAGTAAACTCTCATTTCATTAGGTGAACTTAAAAATCTCTGGAGAGGTCATCACTTTCTCATACTATTTCTATATACATACAAGAGGAATATATATTTCAATAGAATACATATATTCTCATGGTTTTACAAGGAGGTTACATATCCTTCTCAAAAGGATAAAAGCTGTTATTTCATGCTAGTGGAAAATATGTTACACTTCTCATTCTCCAAGACTTTGCTAGCACACAAAAAACGTTATTCTTCTCACAGTGGCCAGGTTGTCTGTGTAAGTTGTTGACAGTATAAAACTGCCATCTTCATTTGGTAATTACTTTTCTCCACCATTTGCTTTGTTTTCATGGGAAAGAGCTCAGGAAAGTGAATTTACAAGTGTAGTAGCCCAGGGTTTTCTTAGTCTGAAGAGGGAAGCCAGGATCCCAGATCTCCACGGGTAAGGGTGGAACAGCCAGGGATGAGTGTCTGGCACAAGATGTAGTTTCAGGGAATGATAAGCACAGAGGGAGTAACCCAAAACTGGATGGTATGAATGAAAACATGCATGCACGTACATCTAGAAAAGAGCTACTATTTGATCTTCCCTATATCAGAGTCATTATGCTTACAAATAAGGAATTCACTTCTTACTTAGCACAGAAACTGTCTTTGTACTCCTTTATGTCAGTTGACTCCACGCCCCGTGTTTAAAATGCCCCAAGGCTGGAATAGCTGTTTTCCTAGAGTCATATAGCAATACACATTTCAGCACCAATTCAACTTCGCTCAAAAAGCTAAAGTAATGTTGGTCTGGAAGCTAATATACCAAATTATATTTTCCCTCTGTAGTCAGAGTTTGGTCTGTGAAGTATCAAATGTTTAAACTTAGTGATGCTTTCAGTCCACTTGGAAAGTAAGAAATGTATTTCCTACTTCTGTGAAAGTCATCTGACAAGGAACCCAAGCATTTGGTTCTCTGATGTGAAAACTACAATATTTTGTGCAGCTGGAAGGTAATGCTAAATATCTTCCTCTTCTGGACCACTTCTCAGGTCTATAGAAATATCAGTTCTTCTACACAAAGGAAAAAAAAAATACATTCTCATAAAATGTGTCTTGCAAGAATTGTTTCTGTGTTTCTGCAAGAAAAGGGTCATGTTCTTTTCTATTGGTACATTCAGATACAAACTGAAATTTACACTTACTAAGTGTAAGGGAAGAGGATTAAAAAGAAATGTGAAGTACAAAAAAAATTTAATAAATTGGGTGAGTATGGAAAAATTCTGACAGACTACATAATTAAAAAGGTTTATTTACCTTCTTCTTTGTGACCAGGAGTAGAGAAAGCCCGAAGGGAGGAGAAGTGGAATGAAAAACAATATTCTGTTAATAACCCAGCTGGTACAGACAAAGGAAGTGTCTGTGAGAGAGAGCAGAGGGGATGTGGGAGAACACTGCCTGCTGTCTCCACGATTCTTAGTAAAAACTAAGCAGAATATTATGCCTATATTCCCCCTAACTCCACATTCTGGGGAGATGCTGTCAGCACCTTTCATGACCCAATGCACTTGGTATCTCGGCCCCCATAGGTCGCTGGTCACAATATGCTTTTGGTGAATGTTTTATCTCCTGGGGCAAGCACAGAACTCGAGTCTTTCATTCCTTCCTTTCTTTCATCTCTTTGAGCCATAACCTGTTCCCTGAAGTCATTGTTGGCATGGGATTTCCTTTTGGTGACCACAAACTGCATTACCAAATTGCACACGTTTTGCCACCATAAGCAATTCTTACAGTTTTCTGCAGCCATTGGAAAGTGCATTATTAAGAAGGAGCATGAATGGGTCACATAATTTCCTCTTGCCACTTTTGCAGCCATGAAAGTTTGCAAATGCCGAGGCAGCTCCTTATTCTGAGAAGCATGTTCATGTAGTCTGTTGGTTTCTGGTCAGAATTAATCTGGCATACTGATGTAAGTTGCTTCATGGAAATGTAGATCTAGATCTAAATTCTGATGTGGTGTGATTGCCTTATGCTTACAACTGGGCAGCAGCTTCATCCAGAAGACATGAGGTAGAGGTGGGAGTAAGCCACCTGGTAATAGGAATCTATTAATGTCATGCCAGTGTCCTCAGCATCTTCCTTTTATTTATTTTTTTTTTTCCTTTTTTCACTGTGAATGTGTGTGGCTTGACTACTACCCACCTGTATGGACCTAATGGTGATCTGGATGTGGGGTGGCTACGGGAAGATCAAAGGAAAAGCAGCAAACTGAAAGGCAACTAGCAGACTGTGCTAGTTTTCAGAGTCTGTGTTGATTTAAACAAACATGTCCATGGCATGGAGCTGCTTTAACACTCAGTGCTTTCGGAGGAGATGACAGCATAGAAAGGAGGTATAATATGAACATCCTATTCCTTTGATGTTCATCTTACGATCTTTTTAAAATGACCACCAAAGTTTGATGGCATTTTCAGTATTCGTTTAAACAGATTGAAATGATTCTGAGCCACCCTACTGTAAAACCTCTGCAGTTTTGAAAGGCGTGGGGAAGGCCCGATGAAAGTCAGAAAAAAATAGAGAACAAAGAACAGCTACAATAAATAATAACCCTGTGAAAAAAAGCACCAGAAAGACTGAGAGCCTGCCACCATAAACATTATTTTACAGGAAATGACAGTTCCTTGAAAATATTGGGAATAGTTCTCTAAGGGAGGAATAAAAACAACAAACCCTTTTCAATTTTAGAATTGCCAGTGATGTCAAGGCTAAACCATTCCTGTCTTGTGATCTTGACTAGATGGTCTCTGAGAACAAGTGCTAAAAGAATATGAATGTAACTCTTCCTGTAACGCTGCATCCGGCAGCCCTGGTCTGAGCACGGCCTGTACAGTGTGCCTGCTGACCACGTTAGCAGTTTTTGTGCCTTATTACAGCAGCTCATCGCGGGGAGGCACAGCTGCACTGAGCTGTTTGCTTAGGGTTTGAACTCTGTTTTAAAGACACTGCTCTTTCAAACACGTTACCACATGCCTTAATGGTTGGCACCTGCATTTTGGGTGGGTGTTAGCTGCAGGTCTGTGACAGGGTGCATGAGGCGAGTAGGAAGGGGAGAAGAGGGGAGACTCAGAAACATTTGACAGATGTAAACCATGTCCTCTGCATATGAATAAGGCACACTACTGCAGAGGTGGTGGATGGCATGTACCCCTCCCAGATAAGCAATGTCTCCAAGGTGATGTGTATTTCACACAGACACACAAAAGGACTGCAACTATTTCTGCCCCTACAGTTTGAGGAGTTTGTTCGCTGGACAACAATTTGTGTATAAAAATTGGGCCAAAGCCTTGAGTATGCTGGTCATGACTTTCTTATACTCAGGTAAAATCAACAGTGGCACCTCGAAGCTCTGCATTACTTTAGAAGCATGTGTTTCACTAAATGCTCTAGCCTGTATGCAGGGAAAATAAAAACCAAACATGGTTCACAGGGAATTCACTTCCTATTTTTAGACTGCTTCACAAGTACATTTTTAAGTAAGAGATGTTTCCCCCACCATAGTGGTTTAATAACTATACCAGACATGAGTTTTATATTGACAATAGCTGTTTTATTATTAAAAGATGCTTTTGAGTTATTTCACAGCTTTTTGTTCCATTACAAGTTTTGCAATGAGCCATTTGATTACTGTCTTTGTAAAAGCATTTCTTGCAAGGAGGAAGCTTCAAAACGAAGAAGAGACAGGAGAGAATAAGGGAAAACATTTCTCTAAATAGAAACTGAAGTTCATTCCTCTTATCTAGCATGTTTTCATCTGCAAAGAGTCATATACCATATGTTTAATGAAAAATTCGATCCCATACAAAGTTCCTATGCTCTTTCATGGGTTTTAGCTTCATACTCTGTTTGCAAATAAAGAGAAGCCACTTTGATATGGTTGTGGAAAATAGTGAGAGGAGAACAGCCTGAAACATAATCACTGCAAAGCTCTTTGTGGGTATTTTACAAACACATAGAAGAGATTGGAAGAAGGGGAAAGACTTCCCATGTGTTCTTGTAAATGCAAGGGACAGGAGGAGTTAAGGGAAGGGCAAGGAGTAGATCTTCCTGCCTTGTCCCTGGAAGGATAAAACTCATCTCTGCCTCCAATTTGTGTGATATCTGTGTGCTTAGAGTGGTTGAGCCAGATATCTCGCTGTAGTTCTGGAGGCACCAGTCCCAGGTCTAGTCCAAATCCTATATCCAGCCTATTCATCTTGGTTGCCATACATGGTTACTTGTGCTTTGGTGTCTGAGGGGGCTAGTGACAGTGTTTAGACTGAATTACTCTTTTGTGTCTCTTAACTATAAAAGCCAACATGTTTTTATCACCTTGGATAAGGTGATCAAATATAAGGTTTAACCTTATGCTCAACTATGTCCCTTCTTATGGAAGAAAAACATACCACACAATGCAAGTAGCAAAATTTTAATTTTTTACAGGCATTCCTCCCTTTGTCTTTTCTGCTTTGTCTTTCTAGTCCCAGTATTACAGCAAGAACTTTTTTTTTTTTTTTTTTTTTTTTTCCTGAAGGAAGCTTGTAAGAAAGAGACAGAGTATTACAACTGATCTTTAGTTAAAATGTCACTGTGCTTTTCATAATCGTTCAGGATTTTTCTGAATATGCAGAAGAAGTGAATGCAAATTACATGATGAGATGCATGAGCGGGATGTTGACCATTTGCAATTTGCAGAGTTTTGCAAAAAAATACAGTCAACAGCTTGGGTGCCCAGGTGAAATACACACTTGGATAACGTTATGCCACTGAGCTTAATTTTTCCTTATAAGACAGTTTGCTCTAAATTCAGGAATTCCCTTAACATCCAAACTAAACTGTGTATGTAGCTCTGGGCTGAGCAAAATCTATTGCCCTGCAGTGTTGCATTTTTGATGGAAGATGTGCTGATTTCTCTTTCCAGCTGAGCTGAGTTGACCAAGGAGAGGCAAGGATGCAAAGGGTGTGTTTGCACAGCCTAACATCAGGTGCCTAGGGCTCTAGGCTAATGACAGAAAACCTTATAGCACAGGATGCTACTGTGCATAGGTGCTGGAGGGTCCCGGCAGCCCACTGCCCCACTGTGCCTACTGCCCATGAGGGTTTGTAACGGGTGTGTAACCCATGAAGGTTCCTCACTGTCATCCCTCCAGTCTTGCTAAGGAGTCAGTGGAGGGAGAGATGAACCTTTACAGAGAAAAAAATCAGCAATCCCGAAACAGGAGCTCAGCTGCCATCTAATTATATGCTCTGGATTGCCCTCTGGAGGTGCCTGCAGCTCCCTATTAACTTTATTGGGAGGTTGGGCTCCCAAGTTAAGCAGGGAAAATATCTGTAGGTCATTTGTATGTAAAACTTTTCACAGATCTAATCTTTACATGTGCCCACTTCAATAACCAAGCAAGTCACCATGTGAGCAGAAGTTTGTGCAGCAGCACAGGTAGTATGTACCTGGGAAGGTACAGTGGTGCAGGTCCTTTGGCATCACTGCTGATGCTACATGTGTGTTTTGGGGCTGAAACCACCTACACAAGCCCTGTAGGAGTAGAACAGATGCAACAACTTGTGCATGCATTGTTGCTGTTCGTGCCACTTGCAGGCCTCATGGGTCTGTCACACATGTTGCTTGGATCCCAGCACACTTCTCTGCAGAATCAAAAAAAGAACTGAGCGATTGGTTTATAAATCCCACAATGTCAAAGCTGCACAACAACACTTGAATCTGATACTGTGAAGCCTCTTGTGCTCCTCTGAAGATGGATTTGACCCTTCTGTGAGTGATAACGAATCACACAAATTGAATCTACTTGCCATATTAAAACATGCATTTTCGTATCTACTGGGCAGATCCAACAGTGTGTTCAGTTACTAATGTCTTCTTTTCAGATAGATTGTAGTAATTTTGAGTACAGAAATATAATTGGAAAAGAAAAATATGGAGTTAATGGGATAACATAATAAGAACTACCAGGGTAGGTATAAGACCTCAATACTTAGCTTAAAGGATCTATTCCTAGAATGGATTCCAAAACTTTTTGTTTATGCCCTCTCTATAATGCAAGTGGAAAATTTTACATATCTGGATAGTGATCCAAAAGACTCGGAAGCAGTGAAAGGAACCTCCACTAGCTAAAACACTAAAAGGAACCTCCATTGCAAAACACTAAAAATGAGGCTGTGTCTAAAATTCTAGGTTTGTTTTTCATTTATTTATTTTTGTTTAATGAAAATAGTTTGGGGATGCCTCTGTGGAATCCAAAATGTTTTCCCTGTTCATATACCTGCATTGATTGCACATCTGAATCTCAGTTTCTACCCCAAACCACTGGAACATATAGAATCATAGAATCATCTAGGTTGGAAAAGACCTTTAAGATCATCAAGTCCAACCATGAAGCCAACATTGCCAAGTCCACAACTAAACCATGTCCCTAAGGGCCACATCTGCACATCGTTTAAATACCTCCAGGGATGGTGACTCAACCACTTCCCTGGGCAGCCTCTTCCAGTGCTTGACAACCCTTTCAGGGAAGAAATCTTTCCTATTATCCAATCTAAACTTCCCTTGGCACAACTTGAGGCCATTTCCTCATGTCCTAGAGAGAGGACAATATTTAGATTGTTTCCACTTTTATTTTTTAGTCTATAGTACAATGCTGAATCAAACTGGTGTTTGAGTGACAGAATGACTTAGAACTAAGCTTTTTTAAAATAAAAATATTAATTAGGATTCCATCCTGTGCACTCCAGTCATGTGCTGCATAAGTTTTGTATTCCTTTTCCAGTGGCGTTTTTCCTCTCATGAATGAGTGCATTGTTTTTCTAAGACAAACTTATCCTCTTGTGCCATGAAACAGATTTGTTACAAGCAGCAGCATTACAGGTTTTCTCACATGGGCTGATGTGCTTGCCCTTTGCCAGCTTTGCCTCCTCGGCTTGGAGCAAAGTTTGCAGTTCATGTCCATTGGCCAGATCATCAAGAATGTGAGCAGAGGCTTGCTGTCCGGCCCTTGGTGTAACAGGATTTTTGAGAGCTCAGCTTGAAGCTCTCTCCTTACTTCAGCAATAATTCTTTGGAGTTGCTGAATTTTCACTACTGAAGAAGTGTCTGCCTGACCACAGAAATAGTCCAAGTAAATAAATTAACGGAGTGATTTTTCCTCTTTAGCTGTCAGGCAGCATGCATGACTTTCCCATTTCACCTCAAAGTGGACTAAATTTTTAACATTATTATCTAATTATAGCACCGGTCATTGGAATGGAAAATTATTGTTACTTAGTTTTCCATTGTTGGTTGCTCTGGGGACAGATACCCCTATCCAAACGTGTCAGTTTTAAAAATTATTTTTAAATGTACGCTGCTGTACAAAGCAATCTTGCCAGGTATTCTCTCTTTTGCCTGGAGCTATTCATCAGCTGACTTCCTCTCCTGCTTCTTCTTGACTCCCTCTTTCCTATCCGAGAAGGGGTTGAAACACAGATGTGTCTGTGCACACAAAACCATTTCCTTCCCTTCTCTTCCTCGTTTTGCCCGTCTCCTGTCAGCCCAGTTTCTCCTTTAGTTGCTAAGGGCTTCTCTCAAGGAGCTTTATCCTGCATGGACAGAAAAATAAGAAGGGAGGAGAGGAGAAGGTCTGTGTGTCTGCTTACCCATTAGGCAGGAGGGTTGAGGCATGCCAGAGTATGGAGGAAGGGCAGCAGCTTTCCTAGCAGAGCCCTGCTGGAGCCACTTCCCTTCCCAACCCAAAAATCCCATCTGCTTCCTTACATTGTGGAGCCGTTTGAGGCTGCCTGAGGTGTGGTGGCAACACAGGCAGGGCCCGTAAGGACATTTTCAGTGTCTGTTTAAAGGGAAGAAAATGGGAAGGATGTGCTTCTCCTGTTCTTTTGGAGAAGGGGTGTTGCAATAGTAGGCTCTGCAGAAAGGCAAGGAGGGATGAGGTGGAAGAGATGTGGGGAAACTGAAAACAGACCGTCAGGCTGGAGACATTTCACTGTCTCAATAGAAGGGAGTGCTCCCTGCCCACGATTCCCAGGAGAGTGAGGAAGAGTATTTTTGGGACATGCCTACCCACTGTCCAGCTGTCAGGGATGATGCATTTCAGTCACAGTCAGCTTAAACTGGATTTGAACTAAGGACCTGGAGGAGTTAGTGGTTTCCTTGATTGCGTAGGCTCAGCTGGAGGAAGGAGTTCTGGCTGAAATACAGGTGTGTGCAGCGACGTCTGCTCTTTCACTTGGGTAATAAATCTATTATTTTACTGTTCTACTGCTCCATGGAGAATTCTGGTTTTGGTCCAGTGTGCTTTGGGATCTGCTCAGCCTCATTTCTTGTTGCTCTGAGCTGATGCCGCCAGCAGAAGTGTAAATTGCGATGGTGCTTCTGCGATGCAAAGGCCCGGCTCTGCCGGCTGCAGGGCGGAATGTAACTCTCATCACCACGCAGCAGAGCAAAATTGACAGCCATTACCAAAGCAGTCCGGAGCAATGTTTTATGTTTTTATTCCAGCTAGCTCAGATCTGTTGCATAGCTGTGTGTTTACAACGATCTGCATAGGACTGGCTTTGTTTCCTTGTGCACTTTATGATCACTTTATAATTAGCCAGAGTCAAGCCAATGACCTCACTTACAGAGCATAACAAAGAATAATCATATTTTACATCATTGTTCCGGACTTGTTTTAAAATGTTCTTAAAACTACATTTGAAATGTAAATGTATTTAACAAATACACTAAATGGTTAATTTTTATTCAGTGACGAGTAGGAAATTTATTACTTGTGTTTTTTTCAGACTGAAAATTAATCTTGACAAGCTATGTTCTTATACTAGACAGTTTTGATTATGTGACATGCCTGTTTGTTATTTGAGAGTCTGCTCATGCTTGGACTCTTAACACGCAGGGGAAAATTCATGGTTCATTGTTTATTTAACAATCCTTTCAGATATGGGACAATCTTTTTCAAAATTCTTTCAATGTAAAATGTGATAACATGCAGGCAGGTAACCATGCACATTGAATTAGAATTATTTTTCCTACTTTTTTTTTTTTTTTTTCACTACTGAGGAGTGGTCCTTAGAATTCCCTGGCATAACCTGCCCCAGAAATCTTAAAATACTAATAATCGAATCAGAAATTATTAACAGTACTAATAATCCTATACTTCTTATTTCAACAAGAAACTTGCAAGCAAACAAAACGGTGGATCATCTGCTGAAACTTACTTGATTTGAAAGAAGCAAACATAATTCATGTATAATCGCTAAAATTTGCTCCTGATATGAATAAATTCACAGATATGTAATGTCACAGCTCCATGAGTAGATCCCACTTTCCTTTCACCTTGTCTAGCCTCTCTTGTTAATGGATCTCAAAGAGCTTTCCTGTATTATCGATTCAGCTGCACGATGCATACGGGAGGAGCCTGGGGACGTGTTTCCATCAGTTCAGTCAGTAGCTTTGTTTTGTTAGTCCTCTGCACTGACCACTAGACAATTTCATTTTTCTAAACACCCATTATGAATGCTGCTCTTAATGATTAATTTCTGATATGTGCTGAAGTATTCAGTAGTCAATAACAGATTTCCTTTCTAATTGCATCTAAAGTTAATGACGCCTTCAGATACCATTTGGATTCTGCCAGGTTCAATGTCCTACAAAATGTGACTAAACTAGAACTGCTTAAGTATGTGACAGATCTCTCCTACTGTATTTTACATTATTCTCAGGTAAAGATAATAGTGTTTTGATGGTTCCTAATCGATCAGATTGTAAAACCCAACAGAACAAGACAAGCAATCAACAAGGGTTTCTATACATATATATTTGCTATGCAAGACAAAAATTCTAGACAGACCCTGTGATGTGAACGGTGAAGATTAATGAAGGCTAGGAGGGGAAAAAAAATCAGACCTTTAGTAATGCATCTGATTTTAGACAGCTTTCTGCAAACCTTGTGCCCAGTTTTAACTCAGCTGAAATGAGAGGTGAAATTATGGATTAATGAATAGGAGATAAATCAAGCAAGGGGGAAATCTGGAGGATCCTACGAAACTTCCCACTCCGTTAGGGCAGCCGAACATTTCTCAGGATGCCTACTCAGCATACATTTGAGTGGAATGAATTTCCTTATTGTAGGGTAAGACAAGATCATCATTTAAGAGGATAAAAGAGTTACTGACTACTGCTGGTACTGGGGAGTTAAACTGATTCTGGACCAAAAATCAGTTTGAACTGTTTTTTTTTTTAACTTTTCTTGAACCAGAACTGAACTTGAATGTTATTCTGAAGTTTAGTTGACTTCATGCTGGAAGTGAACAATAACAGCTTCAGTCAGAGCTGAATGTCAACTAAGCCGAAAACCTGAATCGCTTGACTCCTGGTGGGTCACTGCAGGCTGTTCCCCCAGCTGCTGACAGGGCTGAGCAGGAGGAGGACTTCCAGAATAGGTAAGAGGAGCAGGATGTTTTCATGTCGTCTTAGGGAGCATGCATCAAGAGACATAACACACTAGTTAATCATCACTGTAAATGTTAAAGCCATTTCCTTCCCCATAGGTCCCCAAAGCAGGACTCTCATATTGTAAGAATAACAAATATAAACCAGCTTTGTACAGCAGTGATTGCCCTGAAAAGGCTTCAGTAACTTCTCTTGCCTCTCAATGGGACTTCATGCCTCACTGCTTCTTTGTATAGGGGAGTTCTATTTCTTCAACTAGTTTAGCACTCATTTATGGAGCTCACCAACTGTATGGATAGTGTGAGTGTGTATATAAGCATGTATTTATATATGCATATGTATATATAAATATTTATCCCTTGTTGATGTTATCTCGAGTCTGTGGATGTTAGAACCATGCCATAAGCTCATGATTCAAAGAGCCAAAGAAGATATCTTAGGCAATTAGAAGATGTTTCTGAAACAGCACTATTTCGGACAGTCGGTCAGCTCAGCACCGTTAATTACAGTTGGCAATTCTAATTGATTATGTTCTACCTAATAGAATTGGTGACACAATATATTCTGGATATTTTTTTCCCCAGTAACTATCCTGGACTCTCTACTAACTGCAACTCTACTAATTGGATGAAGCAAGGACTTCTTTCAAAAATTCCCTCAAGTTATTGCTACGGGAAAGGGGACAAGGTGAGGTGGAACAAATCTCTTCATGGCTGAAGTTTGTTCTTTTATAAATGTAGGTTCTTCTTCCCTCTCTTCATTAAGCCCTTGTCAGCCTCCCAACTGCTAAAATGTTTTCACTTAAGGTGGGTGTTACACACCTGGTAATGGGGGTCTGATGTCCTGGTAGTTGAAAAGAAGGGAAAGAAATGCTGGGAGGTGGTGAGATCGCTGCATCCACTGCTGGCACATTTACTGTATGCTGTAGGACGTGCACAGCCTGGCAATTTCCTCTGGTTTTCAGAGGGAAAGAGAAAAACTGTGTGGCCCACAGTGTGACTTCGGTAAGTTGTATGCCCTTAGGGAAGAAGCAGCCCTCCTGTTTATATTCAAATGGCTTTTTTATGTCACTCACAAAACTGGTATCAGCTAAATAAACTCCTGGCTATCCTCTAGACATTTTCTCTATTATGTACACTTAATTCAACAGACACTTTCTCCATTAATTAATTTTCTCTTTCTGTATTACCTATTTTAGTCAGGGTCCTATGTTTTATTGTTTCCATGCTGGCTAATAGCGCTCCTCCAATTTTCAGGTTAATGCATTTACTGTTCCTGTCAACAGCTGAACTACAGAAGGTGTACACGATTCTTGGTAAGGCTTCACATATTTTTTTATACTTCCTACCACTACAGAGGTATAGTTGGACGATGCATGTCTCATTTTTCTCTCAAAATTATGTGTATGCAAAGAGTTAACTCCCAGCAGCTGTGGGGAAGAAATGTCATTTACACGAAAGATGTTTCAGCCAAAAGGTGGCACTGCGGCTGCACAGATTTTGCAGTAGATGAGCAGCCTGGGAGACAGTAATGAGCCACTCAGTACGTGTATTTTAGCTCTGTTTTTCATACCTTGTGAAAGATAAGTATTGAAAAACTGGCTAATTATTTCCCAAACATTAGAATAAAATCAGTGCTTCAGGAAGCAGAAAATTTGGTAACTACTGTAAAAGTAATAAATACTTTATTCTTGCTTTGGTGAATCTGAACGATTGAAAAGAAAAAACCACAACCCGATCAATATCTGAAAATGTGCTGTCAAAGTGCACAGAATATTTCTGCCATGCATGTAGCCTACACACACAGACTACTGCTGTTAACTGCTTGCTTTGTAGCCTCTAAGGCCAGGAGAGCTTCCTTCGTAACTTTGAGTTTTTGAGACAGATCCTGGGGTCTTAAAAAACTGCTGAGGTTGACTTTACCCTGGGCTGATCAGATATTGCATTAGCAGATTCCATACCACTCGAATCTGGCGTGTTACCATCTATAGGCACGATCTCTAGGCAGGTTCACGAAGACCAATGTACACAGACACCCACGGCAGAAGATTGGGAATCAAATACCCAGGCTTGGTTCCTTGTGGAGACGTCCGGGTGAGCCGCGCTGGGCCCGAATGCGGGACGGGAGGCAGGGAGCCACCTCCCCGGGCCGTGCCGGCCGCCGAGCCACCGTGTCCAGTGGCCCTGCTGGGACACGGCTCCCTTGCAGTCGCGATTCATGCAGGCAGAGGTTACGTGTAAACTCCACGCAGACACTCGTGTCTGAGTGTGAAGTGACCGTACCTCTTCAGAGGAGGCTTAGGCTCTTCGTGACATGTGTCCTATTAATGCGCCCGTCTGGCACATTGAATTAGCGTCTGTAAGTTGATTTTTCTTAGCTTTCCCGACCACTTTCATATACGTAAGTCTGGAGTTCTTTCCCTTCCGAATATACTAGCAGCAGAGTCAGTTGGCCTATTATATAATATTTGAATAATTGCCGTTATTCATAAAACAAAAATCAGATGTCGGCATGGCTCAACACATATCATTCGAACCCCCAAAACACAGTTTTCCTTTTTTCTT
Organism: Tyto alba; assembly: GCF_018691265.1. NCBI lineage: Eukaryota > Metazoa > Chordata > Aves > Strigiformes > Tytonidae > Tyto > Tyto alba. The sequence continues at coordinate 13,502,507 of NW_024881301.1, read as the reverse complement.
TTTTTTTAAAGACCCTTTGTATTTTCCTGTGAGTCACATTCATGTTTGCAAACATTTTTCTCTGCAACAAGGATATGAAAATATTAAATATAAATATATTTAAAAATATAAAAATATTTAAAAGCACGGGAAAGCAAAAGATGCTTAAGTAATTATAAGAGTCAAAACCCCAGGACTTAAAATCTAAGACTTCTTAGGTTTGAAGTAAGACTGGATGAGGTCCTTCACCAGAAAAAAGCACTGAGAATTTATGTTAAGGACCACAGGGCCACTGCTCCCGCTTTCTCCTACTCCAGATCTTGCACGAGAGTGAAGTGAGTTACCTCCAGCACTGCTCCCATGAAGAGCATGTTCTGTCTAAACTTGCCTCATTTAAGTGGAAGGGATTCCAATACACTGAAAAGATTAAATGGACTTTTAGTTGTGTCAATAATATTAATAACTTTTAGAGCATCAATATTTTAACCCCAACTATTAGGTTTTTTCAGCACCCACAAGGACACACCAGCCGAGCCTTGAAACTGCCCCTTTAAACCCACAGCACTTTCTGACCAGCACCATATTTTAGAGGGTAAAAAGCTTTCCAGAAAAGTCAAATACATTCCAGCGACCGCAGATCTATTTTTTTTCCAGGCGACCATTTTCCTAGTGGACCTAAACAGGCTGCTGAGACCTGGGGTGGGCAATGAACAAATTAGAGAAAACTGCTCCCCCGCTCCAGAAAAACAACAAAAAAACAAAACAAAACAAACAAACAAAACAAAAAAAAAACCGAAAAAAACAAAATTTCATCGAAAAATAATAAAAAAGCAAGTCAAGAACAAATAATAAAAAAAAAAATCCGGTAACAAAACCCGAACCAACACAAAAAAGAAGCCTTAAAGAAAAACGGTGAAGTTTTGAGTGCCGCGGGGGGCCGGCTGCGGGGCAGCGCGGAGCGGGCGCGGGGCGCGGAGGGGGCGCGGAGCAGCGGCCGCTGCTGGGGGGGGGGCAGGGGCAGGGGCAGGGGCAGGCATCCCGCGCCCGGCCCCCTCGAGGCGCGGCCCGGCCCGGCCCCAGCGGGGCGTGGCGTGGCGTGGCGTGGGGAAGTTTGATCGCGCGGGGCGCGCCGCGGTGGGGGTGCCGCCGGCTGGGCCCGCGCCGTCGGGGCGGCGGGCGCGGGGGGGGGGGGGGGGGGGGTGGGAGCGGGGCGGGGGGGCGGCCGCTCCGCGCTGCCGGCGGAGGGAGGGAGGGAGGGCGGGGGGGGAGCCCCGAGGGGGCGGGCGTGTGCGTGGCCCGGGCCGGGGGTGCGGCGCGGCGCTGGCTGCATGGGCTGCCGCCGGGATGCGGCGGGAGGCGTGAGGCGGCGCGGCTGAGGCGAGGCGAGGCGAGGCGAGGAGGGGACGGGCGATGCTCCGCCGCCGCGGCGGCTCCGCGCACGGGCGGCCCTAGGAGCGGCGGTGGCGCGCAGAGAGGGCGATGCTCCCCGGCCGGCCGGCCGGCCGCGACCCCCGCCCCGCCGCGATGGCCACCGAGGTGGTGTGCGGGCTCACCTTCCGGCTGCTCCTGCCCGTGTGCCTGACTGCCGGTACGTCCCTCCCTCCGCCCGTGGGCCGCCGGGCGGGTGCGCGTCCCGGGGCCGCGGCACCGTGCTCGCTGCCCGCAGGGCCGGTGGCGTGGGGGATGCTCCGCGCTCCTTCGCGGCGGCGGCGGCGGCTCCCCCATGCCGCTGTTGCCGCAAGCAACTTTAAAATTCACCCCTTAAAGCTCACCCCTTATTTCTTTAAAATTCACCCCTCATTTCTTCGATATTTGCTGTCGTTGTTGTCGCTGTTATTGTTTTTTTTTGTTGTCGTTGCGGTCCGCCCGGGGGTGCGGGGCTCGCACGTGTGGCGGGGCTCTGCTCGCTGCCGCGCACCGGCTCCGCGGGGCTCCGCGGCTCTTCGCTCCGAAAAACTGCCGCTGGCTCCGGTGCCCGCGGCCCCGGGGAAGGCGTAAGAGAGAGAGGAGGGTTCAGTGCTCGTCCCCCCCCCCCCCCGGCATTCAGGTTCCTCTGCCTTGTCAGGGATTCGGGCGTGCTTTGTCAAAGCGGGGAGCGAGCGTCTTTTAGAAGGAGCAATTCTCTCATTTACGGGAGGTTTTCAGGAGGGGGATTTTTCTTACTTCGAGAGAGAGAAATTTCAGTCTATTAAATCGCGTTATTTAGCAGGCGGCCATCCAAGAAACGAATTATTCTTGGATGGAGAAACCGTGGTGCCCAGCCACGGGTGAATATGTTAATATTAATCCATGCCCTCCGCACAATTTGGAAATAAAACTCTGACCAAGCAACGATTGCTCGTTAGATCGGTCGGACGACGGGCTCGCCTCGAAAGCCGCGGTGGCGGCGGGCGGCTGGTGCCGGCCGGGCCGGGAGGAGGGTGGGCAAGCGGGGGCTGGGGTGATGCCCACGCCCCGCGCGGCGCGAAAAGGAAACCCCTCGGCGCTCAGCCCCGCGCCGCACATCCTCCGCGGGCGGCGGAGCGGTGCCGGCCGCACCTTGCGCGGCCGCCGCCAGCCCCTTCCCGGCTGCGCGGGGGCCGCGGGGGCCGGCTCCCAGCCTCAGGGGCGCAGCTCTCCGGGCGGCCTCGCCAGCCTCCCAGGATAGGGCTGCCCAGCGCCCCCCCCCACCCCCCCCTCGAAACACGCAGCCTTCCCAGGGCTTTGCCCTTGACAAGCCCCCGTGGTGGCCCGGCCGGCGCCTCTCCATTTCGGCATCTTCCCTCCACCCCGCCCGGGAGGTGCCCGGCGCCCTCGCTCCAGGTGCCCTCCGCTGCCTCCGACTTCTCCTCCGGGAAGGAGGACGCGGATCCCATCCTCAGCCCCGCCGGAGGCGTGCGGGGCCCAGGTCGCTACCTGGTGCCCGGCGGTGCGCGGCCCCTTTTGCTTTCACGGACTGGGAATGAAAACGCACTTTCTTCCCCCATCGCTTCGCTTGAGGCGGTCTGGCGGGTCCTGTTAGCGGGGTTGTACGAAAGGTGAGATGGAGGCAGCTTTTTAGCCCACTGCCAGCACCTGCACCCATTTTTCGCCCTTTCCGAAGCCCGTGACCTCCCTGCAGGCGCCCAGCCCTGTGCTTGGTGGCCACCGCTGGGGCTGGGTAGGCCACAGCTCCCCGGGCCCGTGGTGGCAGGTGGGGGGCCCCCGCCTCCTCAGAGGCCGTCCCTGTGCGGCTGGGTGTCGGTGCCTTGGTGGCCGGTGTGCGGAGGAGCTGGGTGGTGGTGGCCGGGGCAGGCGGCGGGGCCCCCTCAGGACCGGGGGGGTGGTGGTGCCAGGCAGGTGTTTCAGTACCAGGGGTTGGGCACAGGGCACCCTCTGTTTGAAACCTGTTGAGCCCCGTCAGTATTTTCGTTAAACTTACGAAAGATGGTTGGATTATGGATGAGGATGCATTTGTTGGAAAGACACATGGGGAGAAGGAAAGATTCTAGAAAAGAAATTGTGTCCAGGTGGAATTTTTTTATATTACTCTAATAACATAATGTCTAGCTGTGGTATTAAAATAGTAGAGGTATTGTTCTGTCAGGTGCTCAGTCTGGTTCTTGCCAAACTTTCTGTATCAAAGCAAGTTCAGATAAAATTGTTTTGCTGTCCCGATTCCTAGTATTTGGTATTGCAGAGGTACTTTCGCATTGCAGTAATACCTCCACAGATGAGAACTGATGTTGTCATGAATTGCTTATGGTCATAAATCTTACTCATCTGAAGATTAATCGAAATATAAAACCTGAAGGAGGGACTTCCCGTCTTGAGTATGAAAAAGAAATCCCACTGCAGAGCTTTTGGTTTTGGACCTGGTGATCTTGTTCAGTTGGATTTGAGAGAAGAATCGGCAAACAGCTGACAAACAGCTCCTCTCTTACCTTAATTCACGGTGTCTGTGGGTGTTACTGTCTTCCCCTTTACAAGCTGTTATCAGAGTCCTCGTTAGGGTGAAACTTAGTTCAGCCTGCTTCACTTCTCCACTTTTCTTGTGTCTGCACCTGAGTTATCCCTAAGCCAATACCCTCCTCCTTTCCAAAGCATCAAGGAAGTGTTTCATGGGCTTCTGGAAAAAGGCTTTTTAGAGCTCATATATCAGAGCGATGGTTTTTTGTATGACTTACGGTGAGGTTACATCCGCAGCTGAAAAGCTGCCATGAGGACTCGCTGCGCAGAGAGATGCCTTGTGTCTCCTAACCCCTGTCTGGGCAGTAAAATGTGTCTGGCAGTGCCAAAAGGGTAGAAATACAGAGTTGTTCTTTTGGTTCAGAATCTGTCCGGGTGGGATTTTAAAATGCTAGATTACTGTAGTTCTTGCGATATAATTTGATTTTCTGTTTCTAAGAGTAGAAAGTAAGAAGGGTGGAGAGCCCTGCCAAGGTGTGTGGAGGGCAGTGGCAGCTGTGGCAAACTCACTAAAAATAACACATCTGCTAAGCTGGAAGATTGATTCTTTAAATACTTAAAAAAATGGTTAATGTTTTAAATCCTTAATACTTTAAATACTTTATTTTAAAGGTAAGTAAAACTTTATACTAGCGCTAGTTATCTTTGCTGGTATGAAATTATTTCCAAGCATTGATTAGTAGCATATGACTGAGAAAACACAAATTTTTTAGGATCAGATTTGTAGCACTGAAGAGTGTAATCTTGTGCAGGTAAGCCTAGATGTATCCATTTAAAGCTCAGGAATGATATGTGTTAAGTGTCTGCTGAAGCCAGGAAATGTAACATGTACAGAATGAAAGACTTTGGAGATACAAAAGCTGATTGTAGGCTCATGACTTCAGAGTTGATCCACCATCATGTTATTTTCGTGACAAAATCTTACGTTCAATCTGACGTGAATCTAGAGCTTAAATGATAACTCACCGTAATGTGAAATTTACTTGCAAATAATATACTGTGTTCTGTAGTAAGACAGGGAGAATTGGGTCTGGTGTTGTTTTTTTTTAGTGAGATTACTGCAATGTGATATTTTCCTGTATTGTAGTAGTACAATGCTGAAAAAACAAATGATAAAATGGAGGAGAGGAAGCTTTTGGCACTGGTGGTGGGAAGTGGGCTTTTTGTGTTTTGTTTTTTAAAGCTTGAGCCTTGGCATGAGCCTGTCTTTTTTTTTTTTTGTTACTCATATGAACCTGAAATATGCAAAATGTGATTTGTCTCTCTGAAGTAAGGCATCAGAACAATCTTTTGCTAATTGCTTTCTTTGGTTTATAAAGACTTGAACCACAAAGTTGTGGTTTACATCACTTGATAACAATTTTTAATTATTCTGCTTCCAATTGTTTTGCTTCACACACAATTCATTAGTTTTCTTTTAAGCAAAATACTATTATTTTCAAATGGGGTGCTGGGAAAAAATGCTAAGAGAGAACAGATTTCTCTGGTTTTTGACTGATGCTGCTGGATTGTGTGTTGCCAGGAAATCGGCTTCGGTGAGCTAGCTGCCTGGCCAAAGCACTTCTGAGACGTTACACTTGCTTTCTAAACTCTTGAATTTTGACCCAGATGAAGTAAAATTGTAGGAGCTTCTAGAAAGTTGTTTTTTTGTTTGTTTTGTTTTTTTGAGGGTGTGAGCACAGGTATCAGTGTTTGGTAAGTGATGGCAAGTAAAAAGAAAATACTTCAACAGAGTTCAGATATTAGTTGAAATTTGTCACTTGTTCCTTCAAGCCAAATCTTTGAACTGGTAAATAGCAGGATTTGCTTTTATTTCTTCTTTCAGTGACCATGATTCATCAGAGTGATCTTGAATGAATCGGAATGATCATTTCGTCAGGTTATAAGTGATATGTTACAGAGAATATTTTTTAAAACACACACAGTACGTTCAAAAACGCATATATTCAGTTGTTGGAAGCATCTCAGAGGGACTGAGGTCCTTGTTCTGCTTTGGAAGGAAAAGGTAGATTCCAGCATGCTTGAGTGCTCTTTGACTTTTATCCCCAAATTAACAAGTATTGATGAAAACTTTGGAAGGGAAATATCTGCATTGTTACATTAGCAGGTACTGAAATGCTGTTAAAAGTGTGTGCTTTAAAGAGTATTTCAGAATCCAATACATCCCTGTATGTGTTCTTGCTGTTAATTATTACTCTTCACATTATCTATAGATAGAATAAGTTGGACAGCTGTATAATATCAAGGCATCTCTGTGGAGGCAGTGAACCATATCATGCTTGGATTATTTTTTGGGTGCTTGTCATTGATTTCACTGGAGCTGGCTGTTTAAAAATGATGGTACAATATGACATTGCGTTGCAGTTTTCAGACGATGGAATGATTTTTATGTGTCTGTCTGTACAGGAGATGTTAAGGTGATGAGAGAGCAAGTTGTGATGCAGGATGGTTCAGACTAGAGAGTAATTTGTGTAGTGACATTATCTATGTGTGGATATGTGTGTATAGATATATATTAAAAAACTCTGACATGTGTTTAAAGTTCAAATAAGCTTTGCATAGTCAGTAAGAGTGTTGCTTGTTATGCTCTAAGATTGACCGATTACTGAAAAGAAGGCAAAGAGAGATCAAACTGATTTTTCTTCTTCTTTTTTTTTTTTTTTTTAATATATATTATTTTTTCCCATTGTGGTGGCAATGGGGAATATTTATTATGATGTACTGAGAAGAGCAATTGGGAACCATATGAGAGAGATTCACAGAGACTTCCCGTTACATTTTAAAACTCTGTTGTTGTCCCAGAACACTCATAAAAATGTTAGCCACGGCAGCAAAAAGTCTAGGAACCCCTTAATGGGTAGCATGCTGAAAAAACAAAACAAAACAAAACAAACAAACAAAAAAACAACCAAAACTTGGATGCCAGTTTGCACAAGAGATGTTAAGATGGGTGTTGGGTTTCCTTTCCCTCTTCAAATGTTTTAGAAACTTATCTGGCTTTTATTAAAGGAAGTTTTGCCTAGTTCAGTGTGAGCAGGTGAAAGGTGTCAAGAGGAAGAAATATATACAACCTTGCAGGAGCAAGATTTTCCAGGTTTGTAGGCACAGGGTTAGAATTTTTTGTGCACAAAACGTATATGTCATTTCAATCTCTGTGGCTTCCAACTTAGGTCAATTAAGATCCAGAGAAAAGTGTTTTGGGGAGAGTGAGGAGGCAACAGTTGCCCGCAAGCACAGTGCTCGCTCTCTTCTGTAATATCCATTTTGGGTTGACTGCTTCTGCTTCCCCCCTAGCACTCAGGCTGGGAAACTCTATTTAAAGATGCATCCTGCAAAAAATGGGAATGAAATGATTCTCCTTAAGTACTTACCACCTCTAGTTATTTATCCGACCCATTTTGTTAAGTGGTTTGAATCCACTTAATGGTTAAGATGAGATAAACCCAGAAAGGGCTTAGGGCTTGCCTGGTAGGTAACTTGTTCCACAGACAGTGTTGAACTTTGGAATGGAAATCAGTGGGAGGCAGCTGGTTGGAGAGAGTTACTTGGAGAAGGTGAACAACTCGCCTGGTGACCGTAGGAACTGGAAAGCATTTGAACCCTTTATTTGTAGCACTGGAGCTCACGGGTATCAGTTGCAAATTGGGTCATGCATGAAATTCCCTCTCTGTCTTTTAAACTGCAGGTACAACACTGAGCCATATTCTGTTTTTTTAATTAAAGCAGTCAAATCACAGTGTGAAATGACAGAACTGTATGTATTTTGGGAACAGATAGCTCATTTTTTCTGAGGATGTTTCTGAGGGAGGTCAGGGAAGATAATGGTACTGTTATTGCACCTGTACATGGGTAGCCACAGTGCTCTCTCATTTCAGGTAGTTTGCTAAAAGTCTGAAAATGTGGGAAACAAAAATTGTTTGACAGCAGGCTGGGGGGGACAGAGTGCAACAGTTTTAACCACTACAGCACTAAAATAATTTTGTGCTGCAGCTTTACCACCATGACTGTTGGAGTAGTGGAATTACAAATGCTGGCAAAAGCAAGCCAACTTCACAATGGCTGGTGCTGCTAAAAGGGCTCTTGGAATTGAGTGTCATTAAATGGATCATATCTGAGAGGAACTTCAAGCGATGCACTCCTTCAGACCAGTAAAATCCTTTTTACTTGCATGTAAAGCTGCTGGATATTTGCACTCCAGCTTTTCTTCTTTACGTCTCTTTTCTTTGTTCACATTGAAATGATAGCCCATGTGAAGCTGAAGTGTCTTATTTTGAGGATAATGTTTCACTTGAAGAACATCAGTAACTGCTTTCTCCTGTTGGACTGCAGCATTCTAAGGAGCAGGCCGTTTGCTTTCTATCATGAAGAATGATGTTAGGAAGTGCTAATTAGTGAAAAAGTATGTGTAGTCAAGTAGACTGTACAAGCCTTTATAATATATTTAGGCAATTCTAAAGGTATTGTAAGTATGACTTGCTAAGCTAGTAAAAGGCTGATTGGTGATTTTTGTTGGTTTTTTTTTTTTTTTTTTTCTGTGCTTGCAGCAGATTGACCAGTAATTGTAACAAAATCAATCCAGGTTCTAGGATCAATTGTAGGGTAAAAGTTTTCTGTAACATTACTTTTGTGGTGATCACAGGTCTTCCTGCTCTCATCTTGACAGATCTCTGAAGCTAAGCAGGTCAGAAGCTGGAAGAATGCAGATAAGTTTTCAGAAAAAATGCAGGTGTTGTCGACAGGAATATTAGTGACAGAGTCCTCTGATTCTTGTACTGAGAAACTGGTATACTGGGGTTTATTTTGTCAGATAAACCATCTTAAGATTTTGAATGTTATTTAAAAAAAAGTCCATGAGTTGAATTATAAAATATCTTTATTTTGGTGTGCTTCTTAGAAGCGTATCCTTTGAGGCATTACGTTCAGGATGTGGTTGAATTAATGCACTTCTCCTCTTCTCCTGAGAGTCTTACCTGTCCATTTCCTGTCTTGAGTAGGCAGTTGTAAAACCTGAATGTCGCATTAAGGTTGCTATTCTGTATCTTAATTTCTTTTATATCTTTAATTCCAAGCTGCAGTGTTAGTTTTGATAATATCCTGTAGCAATGAATTCCATTGGTGAACTCCGCCCTGAATAAAAAGGAGCACTCTTTAATTCGTTTTGGGTTTGTTGCCTTAGTAAATAATCCCTTGGATGGGAAAAAGTATGTATAATCACTTAAATCAACAACAGTCTAGTGTTCTATTTACTCTAACGCTTTAGAATAACATTTGCAAGGCATAAAATCAACCGTTAAGATTAACTGTAGAAATTAACAGCTCTGAGTTTCCTATCAATTGTCCAGTTCTGAAGAGAAAGGGATGAGGATTATGTAAATCTGCCTTCCTCATAAATAAAGAGTTTTAGGACGCTATACTTTTACAATTTGAATCATTAGAGAGCGCAGTGTAGTACTTCTCTGAGCTCATTCATGTAGTCCTCAGCTTGGAGGCTCTTTTGAAAATGAACTAAAACTTAAAGAAGTGAGTCTGTGTGTTTCTGAGCGATACACTAATCACACCCTTTTTGGCAAAATATTATAAAGCATGGGATTGCAGACATTACATATTCTGTCTACTGTTTCTAAGCCACTAATTTGTTAATGTAGCTTGACAGAACCATAACTTAAAACTGAAGTATTTAAGTGGTATTAGAGTGAGGGTTGATTCTACCCCGTGTTCAGAAGTTGCATGGGAAACTGAAAATTATTTCCTTAACAGATAATGGGGTGCGTTCAGGATTCTCACTGTGCTGAAGGATACGCAGACTCTATGCGGGTAAAGAGATGCTAAACAAGTGCTGTCTTCCCTAGTCATGCTAATACCACTCAGTAAACTGTATGCTTATGGGGCTTTTTGGTAAAAGACATGCTATTAGAGAAATTAGGTTCTGGGTAATTTGAGGAATATTAAACACCTTTTGCTAGCAGTCAGGTATTCCATGTTGCAAGTATATGCTTAGCCTTTAACTTTAGTTTAGCTTTTGTTAAATGCAGATTGAGGTTGCAAAGGCTCAGAAAGGAATGATCAGTGAAAGGTATTGGATTGCCAGAATACCCCCAATGTTGTGATCGGAAAGTAAGCTTTTCTTCAGATTGAAAAATCTCCAACTGTAAAATGTGATGCTCGTTACAGCATTACATGTTACTGATACTGTTGATTTGCTTGTCTATGAAATCACCTGCTAACCTCTAGTAAGCAAGTACTGAATTTCATTTTAATACATGCCCATACATTGGAAAGTGTCTGGAACATGCAAAATGTTTGCATAGTGTCTGCACCTGTTTGTGTTACGTTTTTCTTCCCTTGTTATATTTGTGGCTTTTTATGGCATCTTTCAGAATAGCAGTTTCCTGGTCACTGAGAATAGATGAATTCATAAGCCAAAGGCAAGAGAGGGAAATTTGTCTCCACAAATCCTGATTTATGTAGAGAACTTTTACTACCATAAATAAATATTAGTTCATGTTGTCGTTTTGTTGGCCTACTTCTATGAGAGTATTGTTAAACAGTATTCATAGCTGTAGTGTGATTGCTAAAATGTGTTTCAATTCATCGGTCCTTCACTCAGTGCTTAGAATTTTAAAGACCTGTCCTATTGTATTCCTTAATAACACTGCGTTTTTTGACACAGATACATACTTCCATCCACTTCTACCAGACAACAACCTAAAAGAAACTACATGTTTTAACCTTTTGAAACTTTGTCAGAGATCAGACTTTCTGGGACATGTGTATTTCAGAGCATCTTTTAGAAGCACTGCACTTTGAGTTGCAAGCATTGAATTATAACTACTTTCTATATTTTTGCATGAGCCATTGATAACATCAACATTTTATTTGATGGCAATAATTGTATGTTTCTGTGTAGCAAATCGTAGAGAAATATTTATACCTTTTCTAAATGCTATATTATAAAATTGTTTTCTTCAGGTTGTAGTGCTATCCGTCATAGAAATTCTGTTGTGATACATGGTTACCAGCCAGACAAGCTGCATGATCTTTTTGATTCATTCTTTCTTCTTTCTTCTCTAGACATTTAACACACCTCAAATCACTGTTCAATTTAGAGAACAAAGATCTGTGATGTCTGACCCATCTCTCTTATTTGTTAGCTAGGCATATGTATTTGCAGTATAGTGCTATGTAAATAATAAATACCACTTCCATAGCTTATTTTCTCTAAATTGAAAGGAAATCAACAGCCATCTTAAAAAAAAAAAAAAAAAAAAATGCTTTGGATAAAATGCCATTGCACTGTTCTTAAAAACAAGGCTTCTGGTAACGATAAGATATAGCACTTTCTTCCATCATTTCAGTGTATAACTGATCAAAAAAAGCCCCCAGTGTGGTACTGTGTTTATTTGTCTCTTTGTGAAAATATGTTTCAACAGGAAATACATTAATCTCCATAGTTCATGCTTTTCCTGATATTTCTTCTTATAAACCTCTATATAGACTTTGTCACATTTTCTCTGACCTCGTTGGTTGTTTTCTTCTGAAGTCTGATCAGGTCTCTTCTCAGAGAACAGAACAAACGCCTCTCCTATGGTTTTAAAGATGTTTTATTAACTATTTTCATACATTTACTGATTAGGGGAACTCTGTGATTTACTTCTGTGATAAATGAGCTTCTCCTTGCCTAACATGACACATCTTTCTTTTCCTAAGCTTTGACACTCTTCTTACCATATAGTATATTGGTCAGCACCTTTGATCTTTGTTGGGCAATAAGGTATGTGTCCATACTACTATAAAAATGCATTTCTCTTCTTGCCCCTTGGGAAGCGCCTGTAATTTCCATGGGGTATAGTTGTGTTCAAAAGTCTTCCTTATATGAGCCTACTGCCATGCTTGTCAGCTTGGCAAATCATACAGTTTAGCTCAGAGCTTCACTTTCCTTATTCTCAGATGAAATGGCCTTCATATTCTTTAAGATACAGCACAAGAGACACAGTGGATGGGGGAGAAAAACCTTGTCAGCCACACTAGTCATATTTAGTCTGTACCACACAAGCCTTCAGTGTACTCCCACCTGCTTTTGAAATAAATCCAATAATTGACTTAATCTCATTGTTTAACGGCTGGTTGCTCTTAACAGCGGTCCCTATAATGTTTTGAAGGATTACCATTCAGTGACAGTTCTTTTCCATCACTCTTCTGTAAGTGGTGCCTTTGCCGTGACAGAAATACCAACTCTGAGAAAAGTGATCCTATTTTACACTTCCTTGATGCAGTACAACTTTCAACCCCAAGTTCTAATCTTTTGATTTGTTTTACCTTGAAACACAATGTCTGTGTGTATACTCGCAGGCAAAATAAAAGAAATACTGTGTATAAATACAATTTTAATGATATAATGTATCTTAAAACACCCTTCTGTAGTGTTTAACCTGTCAGCCATTTGTTCTTAATGAACTGAGTGAACAAACTTAATCATTATGCCCATTAGTGTCCATAAACATCAAAACCTGTTTTTCACAGCTTTTAATTGTCATCTGCAGATACAGCATCACAGTTGCTTGAAGACGTCTACAAATATATTTCTTGTTAATTTGCTGAAAGCAAAAGTAAGCATACTCTTTTTATGTGTGTTTAAAAAGATTCTTCCAGTTTATTGTACCACTGCAATTTTAAGCAAAAATGACTTTAAGATACAGTAACCTTATGTGAAATAAGCCACTGTCAACTTCTGTCAGCCTCAATAGGCCACTCCTGATATCTGCATTTTTATCATAGCATACAGACATGCAGTCTGTAACACAACCCCACTGTGCCATTTTGAGGGTCTAGAAATGAGGGTTGGCCTAGTCATTTACGTTGATTCCTTCCCATGGAGAAGTCTACATTAAAATGCAGAACAGAACTAATATGCAAGTCTTGTTTCCTGCAACTTGGCTGCTCAGTGCTGAGCTATAGTGGCAATAGTAAGGAAATGGCAGAAGGTCCCAAATGGTCATTAGTGTGTCCCGGAGGATGAAGCAGTTGGTGTTGCTAGAACTGCAGATGATGCCTATCAGGTTATTTCCTGCCTGTATTTACTGTTACTGTATTTGGGGGAATTCCGTTTGTTTCTTCCCCTGTGGATGAAACTGTTTTCCTGTTGGCCTTGAAATGGAAAAGTAGTATGATTGTTCCAGCACTACATAATATTGCAAACTGGAAGGAACAAGAAAATCTCATTACCAGAGTGTCCCGCCTGCATAATTAATGCATGTTAGTTGTTGTTGAAATACACTGATAAAAGAATGCAGCAGCTTTAAAAAAAAAAAAAAATCAAAAAGAATGAGATAGCTAAGTCACTGAAACAAGCATCTGTTTTGAGGAGAAAGAATAATGTTCTCCTCTGGGGCGAGTAATTCCATAGTTACTCAGTCTGGGTTTCTCATACATTCTTTTGAAGCAGTTGAGGTTGGCTGCTGCTCCCATGCCAGGTTTCTGGGGTGATTGCAGGATGGGCTCTGGTCCATTTTTGTGTTTCCCTCTTTGTAGCATCGCAGGCTGGAAGGCATCTGAGGAGGTCTCTTCTTCAGTCTCCTGCTCAGTGCAACACTGCATTTAAACATTATTGCTCAGGGCTTTTTCCTGTTGGGTTTTGAAAGTCTCTGAGAATGGAGGCCTACAAGCTCTTCCAGTGCTTGGATGGCCTTATAGTGATGGTTGGTTTGTTTGTTTGTTTGTTGTTTTTTTGCTTTTTTTTTTTTTTTTTTTTTTTAAATTTCTGTCTTGTTTTTGATTTAAGGACCAAAGTATTTAGTCTTTACCATAAATTCTACACTCTCCTCTCATGAAATTAGATGCATAAGTGTGTTCTTCAAGATGTTCTGGTTATGGCTTTTGACTTTTGGTTCTAAACTGTATACCAGTGAGTCTTGGAAATCCTGCTGTGAGGGTTTGTTTTTTCAGTCTTTCTCTGAACTCACTGGTACCTCAAATCTCAGAGTGCAATTCTCCATTCTTGGTTTTAAAAATAAATAAATTAACCACAGCCAGTATCTGTAGGGCATGTTCTGATTTGCTGTGTCTTAACACATACCATATGCATCCAAAAACTCAGAAGGGTTGAACTTGTGTTTCTCAGCTGGAAGTGCTGATTATTAATGAATGTTGTTCTGTAACATTGGAACAGGTATCTGTCACTGACTTACAGTGAACAGAATGATGAATTAATACAACACCTACACCATTTCTTCTTAATTTCAAGAACTGTCCAATGCTGGCATTCTCTAAGGGGCTAACTAGCCAGTAAATTATTGGCATTATTTTCCCAGTAATCATGGTCACATACTTGAATATTTTTAATTAGTATTTCTTGTTATTCTGCAAATCACTGTCAGCTAATTTGTTTTAATACCACAGGAAAAAATCAGTTCTACATGTTTCTGTATTGCATTCTTTTCTCCTAGATGATCTCCATGTCATGTAGTATTGATAAATTACTTTTAGCAGTAGTTACTTTACTGTTGGGTTGCAATTTTGAAACAAGTATTTGAAAATCTGGCTTGCGTTTTGGATGTATGAAACACTTGGTGCTAGTCATTTGCAGAGTCTGTTGTACTGGGTTTTATAGATCCAGTGGAATTAATTGTTTCCAAATTTCTGCCTGAAAACTGCAAGATTTATGTATTTCTTTGGCTGTAGTGTTTAGTCAACTGTTTTACATCTAGAGGGTCAACCTACTGTATATTGGAAATTCTCTTCCCTAACCTCTTTCAAACTAGAAGCAGCATGGCGGAAGTTGCAGTTTAACCATATGAAAAGTTGAACTGTTCATTGTGTGTAGTGTATTATCACTTGATAAAAGGCAAGTTATTGATATCAGAAGTTATACGCAGCTACTGTTTTTTCTCCTGTTCAGTACATGTCTGCCCTTGGGTAACATCATTTCAACATGGAAGACAATAACTGATGTAGTATACTTGTAGCTGCTCAGATCGCTTTTCTAAAGGCTATTTATGCTGTTAACTGTTGTAATGGTGGGAAATGTCCTCATGTCTTCCTGTAGTTTAGCATTTGCATTTTTCACTGTATCTGTTGCTCCTTCCCTTCTCTGAAAGATTAATACCACCACCACCCCCCACCACCCCCCCCTGCAACGCTACAAATAAAATATGTACTATGTCATCTGAGCATCATTGCAGAAGCATCACACTCAATTATTCTTTTCATTTGGTTGCCTAATTTGGCAGCCTATTTAATCTGTTGCTCAAACTGGTGTTTTATTGTGAGACCACCTTCTTTTCTAAACATAAAACATTTAAAAAGTATGTTTGTATGTACAGGGAAATATCAAGATAGTGTGTGTTTTAAAAAGTGATCTAGAAAAATACTGGTAATTTTAGCTTTAGAGTTTCATAAAAATTGTATAACCAAATTTTCAAGTATTTCTGATATTCTAGCAAGTAGTGTGTGTACCTCTGCTAGCATGTGGGAGCAGAAAAAAGCTGAAGATGTGCCTGCCTCTCAGAATTGCCAGATTCCATGTAATTTACTGAATCATGTTTTCCTGGGGATACCCATCCTTTTTGCAAATCAGACCTGACAGTGTTTGCATTCCATGTATGTGCATAAGGAGCAGGTAAAATCTTGCGTAGGTGGGGAGAAGGAGGATGCTACAGAATAGCATTTTACAAACTTGTGTTACTACTGAAAGTAGTAAGGTAAATCGAGTTAAGCTTATGCTATTTTCACTTATAATACTTTTTTTTTTTTTTTCTCTTGAGGTGGTGCATTTAGTATGTGGTCTGGTAATTCTATTAGTAACATTTTTTTACTAGAATTGATAGTTTTATTCTTTGACATGTTGATGTTGGTAGCTAGGATTGCACTTTGGTTGCTTAATTAATTTTAAAATATCACCTTTCAGGTCAGCATATTCTTTAATGCATGATACAAATGGCTTTTTCTTTTTTTTAATTCATTCTTTTTTTTTTTTTTTTTTTTTAAAAAAATAATGATTTCCTAGGCAATTGTCCAAGCACAAGTGCTGCCAGTGCCAGAAGGTTACTCAGAAAGACCTGTATCTTCATTCCATGAATTAGATAACATATAACATGCCATCTTGTCTTAACAAAGTTGAGTAAATCGAGGAAGATGTAAAACAAAATTAGAAAGAAAGTACTGTTCTTGCTGTTATGTAACTTGAGGTAACTAATGATCAGCTTGTCATTCCCTTCATTTCCGAGGTATGTTTCTAAATAATTAGATTGTTTCTTAAAATAAGAAATATCTGAGATTCAGCCTCAAAGTCAGCAGTAGCGGTCTGTGGTTAGTGTAAGACCACAAATGATGTCAATAAATTAATGATGTCATGGGTAGGCACAAACAGAGGAGAAAGAGAAATTAGGAATGCAGTCTTGGGCACAAAAGAAGAAAACTGCCTTTCATGAAGTGCTTAATCAGAACTACATGAGAAGATACTATTAGTGGTGTTTGCAGAGCTGTTGTTAGCACATTAGAGTGAAGTTGTTTGTTTCATGTTGTTTTTTTATCAAAATCCTGGTAGAAAACATTGCCCTTCAAGGTCCACTGCCACAGGCTGTAACATCATCATCTCTCTTCATGTACAAGGGAAAAAGATTCTTTAGGCTGTCAGAGTAGCCTTTGCAGATAGCTTTTTTCCTCCTTCTTTTTTATTTTTTTTGCTGTTCCTGTCTGGTTGCATCTTGAATAGCAGATTCAGGGCCCTCAGGGATGTTGAGTGTTCTGAACAAAAACACAAGCAAATTGCCTCCATCATTTAATACCCTCCTTTGCACTTTCCTCTGTGTGTTTTTGTTGGTAATTGTGAGAAGATTACATCTTTCATTGCAGGTGCCCCAGCTCCCTGTCTGTCAGTTTGTATTATAGTATAATTAAGCTCATTATACATTTAGATCACTTCTAAGAGATCAATTGCTAATAAGGTAGAGGTAACATAATAAAAAGTGTTACAGAATCAAATCGAATTGTTTAGGTTATAAAAGACCTTTCCAAAGATCATTGAGTCCAGCCGTAAACCCAGCACTGCCAAGTCCACGACTAAACCATGTCCCTGAAGGCCACATCTGCATGTCTTTTAAATGCCTCCAGGGATGGTGACTCAACCACTTCCCTGGGCAGCCTCTTCCAGTGCTCAACAACCCGTTTGGAGAAGGAAATTTTCCTAATACCCGGTCTAAACCTCCCCTGTCGAAACTTGAGACGGTTTCCGCTTGTCCTGTGGGTTGTTACTTGGGAGAAGAGACCGACACCCACCTCGCTACAACCTCCGTTCCCTCAGCTGCTCCTCACAGGACTTGTTCTCCAGACCCTTCACCAGCTCCTTCAGACACGCTCCCGCACCTCAATGTCTTTCTTGCAGAGAGGGGCTCAAGACTGAACACAGTGTTCGAGGTGCGGCCTCTCCAGGCCCGAGTACAGGGCGAGGATCGCTTCCCTAGTCCTGCTGGCCACACTCTTTCTGACACAAATGGCTCTGACCTTGTAGTATTTGAATCTGTGTATCTTGCATTGATTTCTTGTGAGTTTTGAGTGGTCAGCATCCCGCAGTAACCATCTGTTTTCTTTTTTTGGAAATAACATTAGTCAAATATAGAATGGGTAGTGCTATCTGAACTGTCTTATAATTTAAAAATAATTATGGCAAAGATGTGATAGGACTGGTTTCTTTGAGTCAAAATAACTGAAAGTGATAATATCAAACAATTATATCCTAATAATTTAAATGATGCTTCTGTAAGAGAAATCAGAATCCTTTGCCATTATTTAACAGGTAGGGGAAAATATCAGACTTAGCCCCAAATGCGTTTCTTAGGTATGCGATGGAGTTATGATAACTTGAAAGTAGTTACTTTCAATGCACCCTGACAAATCTGAAATTAGTTTTATGACTATTATATGCATCATGTTTTTTGCTGGCTTCCTAGGAAGTAGAAATGGAAGGGTTTAACATTCATAAGGTCTTTGCACATGGATGTGTTAGCAAATCCAAAGTACCTGTGAAAGAGCTAGTTGGCCACGATAAGATGAAACAAGCTAATAAAAATTGTAAAGAGAATAAATATGTTCACAATGATGTGTGAGAGAGAAATTTGCCATGGCTAAATCTGGAATGGCGCGGAAGCAGTTTGCGTGGTTCAGAACATGATTGGCACTGTTGAAGGCATCCGCTGGGTTGAGGGTGAGAGACAGCATAGCACATGCAGAAAATAACCATGTGCTGGGTCAGATGCGTACTTCATCTTTCACCGATGCTCAGTGTCAGCAGGTGTAGCATCTGCCTGGTCTTCTAGTGTCTGCTAAAAATGTACATTAGAATTAATGTGGAGAGGAGAGTGTGTTTCTGAAGATCACTCTCTTAGCAACTTGTGAATGATTTTATCTGTTAAAATATTTCAGAGGGGGTTTTGGTTTGTTTGTTTTTCTTACAGTGCTTGTGGAAATATCACCAGTTAAACTGCCTAGTTTATTGACTGAAATGATGTTTGCACTGTTTCTTTCATAAAGAACAAAATTTTGCAGAAGGAAGTCCAGTTACATCCTTTGTGCAGTAATAATGGACTGTCTTGCCAATTATGTTGTCTTCATGGCATTACTGAATTCCTTAACAGAGCGAGGTAAATTTCCTTTCAAAAATGAGACAGTGTAGATGTGCCTAGTTTTACTACATTAAGTGATCTTATTTCCTTTTGTAGTAAATGCTGTAAATCTGTAGCAGAGGTATAAATAAATGTTTGCTTCAGTACTAGAATTAGTAGGTGAAGAGTTTTAGCCTGTGTTATCCTCCCAGGTGCCACTAGAGAGAAAATGTGTGAAAATCCTGTCTCTGAAACAAGAGTGGAAGAGCAGAATATTAAAAATTCAGGTCTAGTGGTGGGAATGGATTTCTTTTTTACATAACCAGAGGGTATGCAAACACACACAGGAGGAATTTGAAAGTATATTTAAAGTACCTGGTGGATGAAATGACACTCTTTCGGGTATAGATAAACATTTCCTTAGCCCACAGTAAAATACTGGATTATTTTGTTCAGTTTCATGGCAATACAGATATTTTCTATTCTTCTAGTGTTATTGTACACTGATTATATTACAAAATTTATTTAAACATTTTGGCAACAATGACTAAGTGTAATTACTCAATTTTACCTGAAGCGATTGGCTGAGCAGGACAAGTGCCTAGTGCCACATAGACGGTTTTCTGTGGTAGATGTTAGTGTACATGTTGATGAAAAGTAAAGCATCCAGTACTTACCTAAGTATTATGCATGATTTTCCTTGCTATTAGTCTATACAGAAGTTAATCATATTTATGTATATGTAACATTATTCCTGTGTGAGGTTCTTGAGAAGAACCAAGATGGATCAAAGTACTAAGATGAACCAGGATGGATGACGGATGTTTTGGACAGATTTCATAAGAGTAAATATTCACCTGAAGCTGTAACTTTGGTGATGTTTTGCCTTTCCTCTTTAGAAACCACATGCCCTCATGTAGGAGTTGGTCTGCTTCTGAGCTTGCCGTTTTTCTGAAAGAGTGAGATGTGGTTTATAGGGATTGTATTGGTGTGACTCCAGAAAAAGTTACCTTAATTGGAAGCAAGTTGAATTACATTTGAAGAAATACAAATGGAGTGTAATTTACTGACCTGCTGAATGTCACAGGAGAGTATCATTAATGAAGAAGATAATTATATAATAATGTGATTGTAATGAGATTGTGTGTTTCAGCATATTTTAACTCCATTTTATGAAGGATTTGAAGGCAGGCAGATAAGGGCAGTTAAGCAAAGAATAGGGAAGAAGGCAAATAGAGTACAAAAGGTGAGAGTACAGAGAATGAGAATAAGGAAGATATTAGTAGAGTGAGAGATGGGGTAGAACATGTTTATAGAAAAGAGTGAAGAAATCACTGGCTGTCTTTTTGAGAAATGAGAAAACAAGTAGATGGATTGAAAGAGATGAATGATGTTTGGAAGCAGGCTAGGAAGATGATGATGACAGCCAGCTAGGCTGGCTGGGAGACCAATAATAAAACCATCAAATAACACTGTCAGTAGAAAGTGTGTTAGTGATGGTGGCCAGCAAGAATGTGTGAATCCTAGAAATGACAGGGAAGAACTTCCATAAAAGACTGAACGTAGCGGAAGGGATGGAGAAATAGAGAATCAAAGATCACATCCAAACTAACAGTGAAAACAGAAATAGAAATCCAGAAGAGAGACAAAGGTTGGACATACTGTGTTTCAAAAAGCCTCAATTTGAGGACATGACCAGGCACCCAGGAGACATCAAAAATTACAAATGTGAGGTGGTGCTGAAAGGAGTGGGGAAGTGTACACATCCAGAAATTGTTGAGGATGGAATTTGGTATTTTGGTCTTGCTTTTTGGTTTCAGGGGGTGAAGGGTGTAACTGTGGACATTGTGATCTGGTTTTGTGACTTACATCAGACTCTAATGTGGTTCAGAGTAATGTGCTTTTCCCAGAGATGACAGAAATTGTGGCAGGATCCATGGTAAATATTCTTACCTGTTGCAACTTGACTCAGATACAGACCCACCTGCTTTGGGAATCACCTGATTCTGGCTTTCATTTAAAAACAAAAAATGAAAAAAAAACCCAACCAATTGACCAACCAAGGTGTCCATTGTGCTAGTGTATATTTTGTTTTGTCTTAAAAGTTGTTCCTAAATATGGTTTTCTTCCCTTTTCCTGCTCTTCTCTCCATCATGGGTCCTTCTTCGGGCTCTGTGGTGCATGGAGGTCTCTGGGATGCTCAGTGGTCTGCATTCCTGCTGCTGTCCTTCCTCCTCACCCCTCCTTGGTATGTGATGTCTGCATGATGAATGGTAGAGAACAAAGTAGTGGATATGACAGTCTAGGATTGGCTTCTCAAATTTTGATCATAGTGGTATGAGTTGCTGTGGGAGGAGTGACTTTTAAAAGCAAGGTAGAGCAACTGCCTGACTCAGATGACCTTGTGCTTCCCACCTTGGGCTGGATGCTGCCACCAGCACGGGTGGTGGACCCTCAGCAGGTGCAGGGTCTTGCTGCCCGGGGCTGAGCACTCGTGGAGATGATGCACGTGGCCATCAGCTCAGCAGAGATGGGGGCTTGCAGTCCCTGCAGAGCAGCCTGAGCCCTGGGGTCCTGGGGGTGGCTGGTGCGCCGCTCGGGGAGGCTGCCTTCCTGCCAGCCATGGGGGGGTGCTGGGTGTCACGGGCATGACAGCCCCTGCCACATCTTCAGTGGAGAGAGGTCCTGGCTCCTCTGCCTCCCTGTTCCTCTGTCACCACTCGGGCATGGCAGCTGTTTGAGTTAGCACGCTTTGCTGCTTAGGGCAGCGGTGATCTGTCACGTTCTTCCATCTTAACTGTATTTCACAGTGAACCCAAGGTTGCTGGGTGCAGTGAGCTCTGAATTAGGCAGTCAGCCAGTGTCTAATACATTCTTATTTTATGAGTCAGCAGCTCTCTGGTTCATTAGAATCGTGGTCACTCTTACCAGCCCCAGTCAGCCAGTAATGGTGTGCCGTGGTTTCCTTGCCCAGGAAGGAGTCTGCTGCGTTTTGTCTTATGTCTCTGAAGTGTATTTTATTTTTTGTTTTAAGAGAAATACGCTCTTTCATGTGCTTTGTAACAACTTTATAAAGAGAAACAATGTCATGACCACATAGAGATACATTTTATAAATTAGCTACATTCTTGTATTTTTCAGGAAATTTGATTTTTCTTGGGAACATTATTTTAGTCATCTCATGTCTCACTGGGTTATGACCTTATTGTACTAGTGCTGCAATTAGGTCTTTAAGTTTCTTCTTCCAGGAAATGTAAAAATAATTAAGTGGTGCTGTCATATACCAACTGAAAGGATTCATACAAGAGCATTTGTTCAGTGTTTCATATTATATAACTGGATCAATTTAAATTTAATAAAATTCTGTACATGGCTGAAACTTTGATTCTCATAGAATTTTTTTAAATATTGGAAATTAATATGTTGACATTTACTTTTTTTTTTTTGTTCAGAGAGAAAAAAGTTGCTTGTTTCTTGGGTCTTCTGTTTCACTGACTGCCTGCATGTTTTATTATAAGGTTTATTTAATATTATTTCAAAATAGTAACTTACCTTTGACTTCTCATTTCTATTTTTTTTTTTTTTAATGAACATTTTAAGGCAAAAATTGAAGGTGGATTTATTTTAGTGATCCTGGGCAGGGAGAAAACCTGCAGAATTTCGAAACGCTTACTTGCTTTGAGAGTATCGCATGTTACTGTTTTTGAAAAATGGAACATGTTTATCAGGACAATTGTGAAGTACTGAAATGAGATAAATCCTTGTAGCTATGGCTGCAATGCTCTTGGGACTCCTTAGCCTTGTCTCTACTGGGAAACTAAGTCTATGCTAGAAATTGTGTTTTCTTCCCTTCTTTCTTTGTAGCTGTCCTCTCGGAAGAGTTTTAAATGCTAGCATAGGCTGATGAGAATGTTTTTTTGTAAACGTGTTGCTTTGACTTGATATATGCAAAGCCTAAAACTGAATTTGCATTTAAGCCAAATGCAGCTGAGCAGTGAAAAGGGAATCACCTTAATTTTCAGGAAGTACTAAATGATGTATCTTATGCATCCTGGTTTGATCAACTGTATCTGACAGTAGGTGTACTAGCTGTTACTTTATTCTTCTGGTGGAGAAGGCTGCAGCCTGTGAAAGGAAGGAAGAATTTTGCACTTTTGTGATGGCATTAAAAATATGTAGTCAGGGACCAGATGTATGAGGAGAAAAAGATAAATTTATACTGAAGTTGAGAGGGAAAACATGAGAGTGAGTGTGTGTGGGGGGAGTCACTAGGTGGGGCAGAGGCCCATTGTTTTGGCAGAAAGAAGGAACAAATCTTTGAAAGGGAAAGATCTAAGTAAACAGAGTAATGCATCTTCAAATTTCCATGTTAAGTGTGCCTCCTAATAAACTAACTGTAGAGTCATAATGCCTCCTTCACTGCTGTATCAATTTTTTGTCATCTAGCTTCTGAAAATATCAGGTTTTTTATATGCAAAACAGTAATTCTCAGGCCAGATACCAAATTATGCATGGAGAGCGGCATTTGCTTGTGTGTAGTAACTGATTTTGCTCAGGGAGACACGGTGTTAACATGTTTTAATGGATATGCATTGAACTGCTTGTGTACTAGTGTGCACAAATAAGTAAGAAAATCAGCTTTTAAAGACCTTTATGGTTATCAGTGACTAGGTACTGAAAGTTGTATTTACTTCTCTTCTTTTGGGATGCTGTTAAATTCTTTCACCACAAGTAAACTGTAGTCCTGTAAGACTTTCAGAAGGTGCTGTTCTTGCTGCTTGTTTTGCCATTGAAATAATTTTGCAAAATGCTAGTAACAACTAAGTGCCATTTTTGTTGGCACTCCAAATAATACAGTGTATATTAACAAGAAACAGCTATGAAAAATGCATGCAGTGCCAGGAACTACTGCAAACAAGGGTACTATAAACAGAGCCATGATAACCTGGTACACTTAGAGAGAGACTCTTCCTGTGGTAAAACATCAGCCCATCTTATTGCCAAAAGAGGAAATGGAAAAAAAAAAAAAAAAAAAAAAAAAAGAAAACTAGAAAACTCTTCTTCTCTCCTTCAGCTATCTACATGTGTTCCCTAAAGTCTGATATCTGTTGTTCTATGTTAACTTGCGTTTCAGCACTGCACTTGAGATGTACTTTGTGATAGTCCGTCTTTGTGCATTCTTAGGTATGTTTGAACTAGACCAGGCATAAAGCTGGTTTCTTTAGGGACCTTCTGATTCATAAATCTGTTCTGCTAGCACAGACTGAGGCAGCATATGGTCTCCACACAAACATATCAAACTCCACTTTAAAATTAAACTTTTGTTTGCCCTTCTCTCAAGTTCCCTGGGAATGCTTTTCCAGGCCTTCCATTACTCTTGCAAGGGTAAAACCCTGTTAACTCCCAATGAAAATTTCTTCATAGCCAACCTGTGCTTTTTTTATTGCAGTGTAAAAAAATATTTCTTTAGTATAAATAGCTTTTGTTCCCTGTTCACTCCTGACTTTATTCTCTTGCCTGTTACATGTTTAGAGTCACCTGGTGTTTTCTCTGTCTTTTGTTTGACTGAACAATTTGAACCCTTTTATTGTTCCCTAAATCTTTTCCTAATCCTCTTGCTTGCTTTGGATTGAAGAAGCATAACTAAAACTTGTACACGCCTATCTAGATGAGGCTTTACCAGGGATTGGTAAAATTGCATACCTATTCCCTGTACCAGTGAAGTTGTCTTTTACTACACACTCTCCTCCAGCATAGCTATGTTATACTGATTTTGTTTGATCTGCTAATAGAGCAGACCAGACAACACTGTTGCTTATAGCCACCCAGCCACATTTACACCAGCTTGGTTTGTTGGTATTAAGTACGTAGTCATTCTTTTTTCAGTGTTACTAAATGCAATCCCATTCTTGTTCTTTCAGCCTCAGGATCATGCAGTTCTTCTGGGAGGCTGGTTTTTCTTCATATTGACTGTACCTCCCAGCTCTGTGTTATTAGCAAGCTTCATTATCACTCGTATTTTAATTGCCAAGTCAACTAAAAAAATAGTAAGGCCTGTGCCAAGAACTGTCCTTGAAGAACTCGTCTAATGACCTTTCTGCAGTTGGAAAGTACTTCCAGCATTACTCAGACCATTTCTTCTGTAGCCACTTCCATTTTATACTTTTAATCCTTGTTTTTATTCATTTTCCATGTAGTATATTATCAGCCACTTTTAGTGAAGCTGAAATAGAAACAAAGACTTACTGCAATTGTCTAGACTTGTTAAGAACTGTATTATGTGGGTATGGTTTTGGTAAACCTGAGTTTTACATCTTTCTATGTCTGTTTTTCTTCCCTTTGGAGGTGTTTGTAAGATTTTGCATGGAATTCAAGAGAGACTGACAATGTTGTTTTGTTTGTTTTTTTTTTTTTTTCTTTTTCCTATGTATTTGTTCTTTTCTTAATGCCACCTCTCCTGATTGATGAGCTGATTAGAAGCTTTGCCCACTAGATGAGATTTATTCATTAATTCTTCCAGTATCAAGGACAGACATTATTTTACCACTTGGTTTAAACAGGTTAAACATCTTCTTAAATTTCCCCCCATCCACCATGTACATGACTTTATTGATATTTATTGTTTTGTTGCCTTCTGTGCCCAATGAAGATTTTCATTGGAGATCTTCACGGAGAGTTTTTTCCAAGCTGGTGATACTATTTTCTTAAAATTTACGTAGTCAATGGGTTGAGCCAATTCAGCCCTGTCTCCTCTTTTTGGCCTGAGGAGCTTTTCACCAGACTTAAATTATCATGCTGGCAATAAAAATACCAGTAAAATATATTGCTGCAGAGCAGCTGAATAACAGCAAGGCATCATCAGTAGAGCTGTCAGATGTGTGGCTCTTACATTATGCAGGCTGTTTACTCGCTGTCATTGCTAACCTGCTGCATTGTGTGGCTGGCACATTCCCATTTCCTCCAGGGGTAACCAAAACAAAGGTGGCATCAACAGCTGCACACCTTGATGTGCTAACAGCTTGCCCTACCATTTAAAAGTAGTAGAAGGTGCTGACAGACGGCATTAATTAATTACCTTAGAAAACCACCTGAAAAGAAAACTTTCCTGGCCACATTAACAATTAAAGAAATAGCTGGAAAAAAAAAAAAATCCAGACTAATTATTTCTCTTTTGTGCAGAGCAGGCAGGGTTTCCCTCCTGCAATGAAGGACTGAAGGGGTCCCATATATGCTTATGTACTTCTCTGTGGAAATTGATTGCTTCAAAGTCAACCACAAGGGTTGTTACAGAGAACAAGTGAAAATATTTGCTCTTCCCCTCATTCTGCTTGGGCAAGCATGGTGCCTTTTTATAGCATTTCCAGCCCTCAAGAGCCAGAAGTAATAGCTGACCACCAAACTTTGATTCTGCTTGGCTCTAGCTTCACTTTATTGATTGTCATTCAGGATCAGAAAACAGAATTTGCCTTGGAAAGTTGAGTAGCCTTCTGATTTCCTCTGTGTGCATATAAATACTACAAAGCCAAGTCATTGGTGGCAGGAAGGCTCCATCCATTTTACTTTGGTGAGGAATGTTAGAGTAGAAGAAATTCTAACAAATCATGTCAACCCTTCTGGTTTTTTTTTTTTGGTTTTTTTTTTTTTTTTGTTTTGTTTTTGTTTTTGTTTTTGTTTTTTTGAATATCCAGTATTGATGACATTTAATTTGTTTTCTTTGGTAGAGAATGAATAAACAGAAAGGATTTTTTTTTTTTTTCCTTGTTTCATGTTTTCAGTGTTATATCTGTCCAGTGTATTTGTTTATCTGGGGTTGAGTACGTATGCAGGAGGTAAGTCTTTATGACATAAATGCAATTTTTATACATTTCTTTCGCAGAAAAAAAACAGAAGAAAGGAGATTGGAGATACATTTGGAAGAAAATGTTATAAAGCCAGAATTCTTTTTTTTTTTTTTTTAATAAGACTTTAAATTCTTAAACAAGAGCTGGTCTGTTCTGTCATATTTACAGAGCAGAACTATCATTGACTAAAGCTTCCTAAATTCCTCTTCCTTTAATTGAAACCTGCTGAATGCAGTCACTCTTAGCCAGTGCAGTGCTAAACTGGATTTTATGTTAGTTTGGGCCCTGTCCTGCACTATGACCATGAAGGCACATTATTGCCAGCTCTCATAATTTTGTTTAGAAATGTAACAATGTTTGCTAGTATTTCTAAACTTGAAGGGATCAGTTAATTACAATCATTCAAATTTGTGACGTAGTTTTTATTTGATACATATTTTGACTACTGCAGAAATTCTTTGTAAAATTTTTGGGCATAGTTCTGACAAGCAGTTGAGAATCCATGTTTTGGAGCTCTACAGGAATTTGCATGGAGACTAATGGATTTTTTTTCAAATAAAACCAATATATTTTCCAATCTTAGAGAAATTTCCCATTATTTTCAGCTGTCTATGTGGAGATACAGAATGAACATACAGTGAATACATTACTTGAATATTTGGGGGGAGCCAGGAGGAGGGTGCATTTCAAAGCTGAATTCCCATCTGTTTATTTTCAGTGCATAATTTGCAGGTGCAGGTAACCTGGTGACTTTTCCAAACACATTCCCACCTGTTTGTGTAGTTCTCTGTGGGCCTGTGACTGTAATCCTTATACTGCATGATGCAATGAAGTCAGTTTAAAAAGAAAGAGGAAAAAAAAAAAGTAAAAAGCAATGAAATTTTCACTTTTCTTTAAAGCATAGAAGTGGAGCATGTCTTTCAAGGTAAAGCTCCTCCAAATTAATTGGATAATGCTGGTTTTCATCCCTCTTTCATTTGTAAAATACATTTTTAATAGTTTCTGATGTATATAATCTTATTAAATTCTACAGTGGACTGTTATGTCCTTTTAATTTCATTTTAGGAGTAAGGCAAGGGTATTGAGAATAATGTTCTGTGAGCTATGAGTTTTGCTACTGTCCTAGCATTTCAGAAATCTTTTGATTATTTTACAAAATCTTTATTGACCCTGAGTTAATACTTTGACTGTTCTTGTGGTGGCTTCCATTCTTTGACAGGATTTGTGCATCATAGGCTGATTACCTACACTGTGTCTGTTGTGGTCTTCTCATTTTACCTAGCTTCTAACCATCCTACCAAAAAAGCCCCATATCCAAAAGAGAATTAAAATTTAGTCCTTAAACATACCTGCAAATGTTCTCTGGCAAATTTGAATTGAAGGAATTTGTTAATCCTGTTATCAGAAAGGAATATAAGGTCTGTGAAAATCCACACAGAACATTTATTTTCCCCTTCCACTCCCACCATTTATAATAACATGATAATGTGCAGTAGAGTACAAAAACCTATATATAAGTCTTTGGGAATTTAAATTTACTTGCTTTTTTTTTTTTTGAGCCCTGGAGGTCAGGAAACATAACTTGTAAAAACTAAAGGAAGCGTGCCATATTTCTATCAGAAATAGAACAACTGATAAAGCAGTAAAGTGAACTTCTAGCTTTGTATCATTTGATAAACTGAAAAATAAGAATCCCAGGGCAAAAACTAATTTTTAAAGCACAGGGGGCCTAAGATTATGCTTAAGATTAGTCAACACTGACTTGCCTAATGCTAAAGCACAGGTCAAAGAATGACCTTATGGATAAGAGATTAACTGCAAAAAGCTTGCATGTATTAAGAGTTGAATAAATGGATTAAGTATCAACAGATGTTAGTTTAATTACAAGCAGGCTCCACTTGTGACTAAAATGATGTGTTTGGTGCATTACAGAACGAGACAACGGCCTGGCCTTCAGCTGTCTTGCAGTATATCAATAACACATTCCTAATAGGCAGTGATAATTTGATAGCAGAGGCTCCTCCCCTTCTCTCAGACCGTCTCTCTTTCATCTATCTTGCTGTTCACAGGGTTCTTGCCAAAATGGCTCACCATCCCTTCTTGGAGCAGTGTGAGGGTATCAAAGTGAGGGGAAAGCCCGTGCCTGGCATCTGCATCTAATTTCTAGATCTCTTGCATTTGTACAGTGCAGACAGAAGAGGCTTTAGCAGTGAAATTTGCGACTCAAAATTGTCCTCTTCCTTCTCCCCTCTCCCTTTATATCTTCATTGAGCCCACAAATTTTAATTCTTCTGTAAAACTTTAATTTGACATTAAAAGGGTTATTTTTTCAGTGTAAATAAATCAGAGGATGGAGTTTAATTTCTGTTAAAGGAGCCTTTTCTACTTCTTTGTATTGCAGTTAAAGTGGTTCATTAATCTATGTCTTTGAGCAGATCATTGCTAGGAGCGAGGTAAGTAAGGTTATGAAATGTTGAGTAAAAAATGTAATTATTTTGTTTAACTGAATTAATGCCAGGGTTAAGATGTCCAAAAGAACATCAAAAATAGTTTCAAATAAAACATGATGGTAACTAAGAAGTGGGTAGAATATCACCTGTTCAATTTGGGAACAGTGGGGCAAAGTAGTTGTAATATTTAACCTGCGAATCATCTGTAGTATTAAACTATAAACATAATACATATTTTGTGAGGAGGTGAAAATAAGTTTCTTTCATCTGTAGTCCTGAATATTAAATAGAATAGATCCGTATTAAAGTGTTTCTTTGTGTTAAGGCACTTTAAAAACTGAGGTACAGTATCTCTGGCATTGTTGAACAGAAGTTGTTTATATTATGTCTACAAAAGTATTCAAATCAGAAATAAGATTTTTATGAGTCAAAATTACACATTGATGAAATTTATAATTCATCATAGATGTTCTTTCCTTGGGTTACATTGTATTTATTACATCATCTACCAATAAGTCTCCTGTGCTATACCAGTGTGATATATTAGTACTTACTGATGTCATGATCATCAAACTTCACTAGGCTTCTGTAGTTGGTATACTTATTTAGAGCTTCTCTTCATTTGAGACACAAATATAATATTGTAGAAATTTCACAAATCCTTCCATTTCATGTGGATCTGTAGAATTAATCAGAACATACTTTATATTCACGAGTCACCAAAAAGAAACCTTGTAATTGAAATAACATTCATTTTCAAAAACAGCTGTCCTGGAGGTGGCTGATGGTGAATATCTGTTACAGTATATTATGTGAAAACTATCAAATACCTTTTTCAAAAATCCACCAAACCACCACAATGAATTTTGTTAATGGCTAATATTAAAAAGGTAGGTTTTGTACAGAGAAGGACTTGCACATTGGCATTTGCGAGCCTTTTGAAGTGTCAGCATGGAACATTATATAAGATTTGAACTGTAGTTCTGATTCTTTTAATATCGTTTCTAAAATCTATTTCACATCATATTCACTTTTACATTTGGCTATATTAGTGCAGTTGAAGATTTTAAGTCATAACGGTTAGCTTTTTATTTTTAACTCAAGTTACAGATTAAGAAAAATACAGTTAATGCATGTGTCTAGATTTTTGTCTTTCATCCATCTGACATTACTTAGAATTTAATTTATTAGTAATAATGGCTTGTCTCCATTAAAGTTCTAGCTCTCTGTTATAATATGTTTTCAGATCTGGTTTCCCAGAGTTTATTTAAATATTCATTAAAACATGCTAAGGCAAAATAATATTTGAACTCTTTTAATGGTGAGCATCTAACTCTGAGCATGGTATTTGCAATATGGGAAGCCACAAATGAACTGCGCAGATACTGAAGATGCAGGCTGTTTGCAATATGTGCACCCAATTAAGTACTGATACTGATTGAGGAGCTTAGATTTTTGGGGTCAGAGAGCACCAATAATTTACCACAACCTGACCTTAGCTAATGACTGTCATGTATCCTGTTATGGGAATTGAGATTTTTTCCTTTTCCTGTGTCTCAGTAGGAGCCATGTGGATATGTCCCACTTCTTCTGCCTCACTGGATAGAATTAGCAGTTTTTGTTGGCCAGTGCAAAAGAGTAGTGAGAGCAGTGTGATCAGCAACAGCATCTGAGGGGGGGAGAGACAAGCTGGTGGGGGTGAGCAAGGGGAAACAAGGAGCAGGAGGAGGATCTCAAGCTAGTCTAGTCAGATTGCAGTTTGGACCCTGTCTGTGAGCTGTAGGTTCCCAACATCAGAGAAAATATATTTTTCCACATAAAAACGCAAGCAAAACTTAATTTCAGGGAAGCTTGTAAGCCTGGTCTATGAATGTAAACGTAGCTTCTGTAAATGACTTTTCTTGAGGGCATTTGCTATTGTCTTTGCTAACTTTCTGAAAATATAAAGCATCCTAGATATGGATTTATTTGGTCTCAGGCCATAGATGTCTGTTCTTCAAAGTACTGCAGAGAGAAAAAAGATCTTTTCTACTGATCACAATGTTCTTCATACTACTGCAGAGCAAGAAGAATGTATAAAGGCCTTTCTACTGTTTATCTTTCAAACTCCCCGTATCCATGTGAAATTATATTTTTTTCAGAAGATTTGGGAACTCCCTGAATTCCATAAAGGCTACAAACTCTTCTCCAGTTTGTATTAATTTTGGTTTAGGAGACATGTTCAGAAGGGTTTGTGCGAATAATGCCATTATAACGATCTGTTCTTAAAGGTGCTTGTATTCCAGTTACCATTTAATCTTCAACCACACTTGTGCCTTCTTCCTTACTGGGGAAATAGATGGAAGGGGCAGGCATAGCAGTCCTAGATCTTCCAAGTGAGACATGAAGAGTTGGATCATGTGTAACTTCCCCACAGATAATGGCTTTAATTCTTACCACAGTGGTAGCCTTCCACGTGGCCTCCCAGTTTCTCTTGCCTTTGCAGAGTGCCTGGGTGGTGATGGGTACCAGTAAAGCTGGAATAGAAAAGGGTTGTATCTGGGGAGGGGGGGGCAGGTGGAAGGAAGGAAAGGAGCATTATCTGAAGAGGAGAACTGGTTTAGGTTTTACATTAAGTGGGCCAAGTGAGAAGACAGTGTTTGAAGTCTTGTATAGTTCAGAAATCTCTGTTCTCTGTAAAATACTGCAATAAGGTCATCCAGATTAACAGAGGTTATTTTTAACTCACATAAGTATTTTATGATGCAGGTTTTGAATGAAATACATCCCAGTCCTAAACTATTTTGGCTCATGTATTACTTGTTAGTGTTTTGGTCTGTGTTCAGACCTCCTGTATGTAAGCAAAAATGATGTAAACTCAAAAAATACAACATAAATATTTGCAAATGCCTATGGCATAAGGACAGATGTTCCCAGTGGGCATTTTCTGAATGTCTTAAAATTTACATTGGTCAGAGAAGAACACAAAGATGCTTGTCTTTTCTGTTCCTCATCTCACCCACACTCACCGTGATAAAGACGTTATTTTTCTTTTCTGAGCTCTGGTTGAAGGGCAAGAAAATGTCTGTCTAGCACTTAACAATTTAGCAAGGTCCTGCTGTTACCATTGGGTCTGGCGAGAGCATGCTTTGGTGGTTCATGAAGAGGTCCAGTGTAGGCCCAAAAGGATGCAGGTACTTGTAACATAGTGATACCAAAACTAGCTAGAGATTTTCTGGATGGCCTGTTCTTGCTAATGAGCAGAGACAATAAAGAGCTTTGACTTTTTTCCAATATTCTTTGTTGAAATGTAGGCTAGACCTTCCAGCAGCTAAAAACTTGAAACTGGGTACTTGCTGGGGAAATCAGTGACGTCTGGTGTAGGCAAATATGTTGGAATCAGGAAGTAGTTGGGAAAATATGAAGAACAACTTGGTTAGGCTCATTTTGCCCAACGGTGGGGGCATGATGAGCAAAGGGACTAGATGTAAGACCTAGTGATGGGAAAGAGGATGGCACTTCTTTTGTGTTAGGCACTTTGGTGTTAAGGAACAATTACTTTTATGGGGTGAAAACCTGAGACAGTGAGCAGGAGGAGGTGGGCAAGTGATGAAGAGCCCTGGAAAACTAGAAGGTGTAAGTGGGGAGAAGGAGCTCTGGGTGATGTGGTAGGAAGCAGCAGGAATATGGATAAGGAGCCTAGGGTGAGAAAGCTTTGGTTTGGGAAGATCATGGCCTTAGCCAGCCTGCAGAGAAGGGAGCACTCAGCTCACACCTAAAAGGGGTAAGCAGGGGCTTATTTTGGTGGCTTTGAATTTCTGAGTGCTTGACTTTACAGCCTCAGTGTTCATCTACAAGCCAACTCAGAACATACAAAATAGCTTGTTGCTCTTCTGTCTTCTGAATGGATTAGTTCAGTGGGAGTTGGAAAATATCCGAATTTGACAAATCGGTCATCAGAAATTGAGCGCCCACATTCCCAGAAGTCTCTAGTCTTGGAGATTAGACCACAGAGATGTGCTAGATCCCACACTAGCTCACTGACTATCAGAAATGTCTCTTACTAGCTTGTGCTGTATAGCTCCATAGGACAGTTTCTTACTGGAACCATTATGGCTAATTAGGAGTAGCATCTTTTGGGTAGCATTGATACCATTAGGGACTCTTGTTTTGCTGTAAACAGACAAAGTTTTAAAAGTTGAACTAATGCTTTATGGGGGTCCTGGTTTTCTCTCTGAGGTGAGAATACCTGCAAAAAAATTTCTTCATGATATATTCTATTTTGATTGATGTTCTACCAATTTTCTGTTTGTCTGAGCAAAATTAACATGATAGATGGAGATTGTGTTAAGCATGAATTTTCTGGTTTTTTTTTTTTTTTTTTTTAGCTTTTGCCATTTTCTCTAATTTTCAGAACACAGGGGCATATGAAGAATTAGATTTGTCAGATTAGTTTGTAGCAAATACTTTCAATTACCTAGCTAATGTTTTTGCAAGCTGTAATAGAAACAATTGTCTGTTTCACTGCAACCCTCACTCAAAAATAGTCCTTACTACTTTGTCTCAGCTGTACTGATTGTTGTGTGAAGTAAGTTACCTTGCATACATGGTTATTTCAGAGGCAAAGTCAAGTAAATTATAGTCAGTGTTAAGATTCTCTTAAATTCTCCCAGTCAAAATATGTTTTATTCTCATAGTGTCATATCACCTGTGTGTTAATGTTTTCTTTGAGACAGGATAGTCCCGGAAACTTTCCTGTAAAGATGGCTGTGATATGGAAGGAGGTCTGGAGATCTTTATATTATTTCTCAGGGTCTTGTCTTACCTCTCACGTCCAAATATGGCTAAATTTTGGTGCTCCAGGATTCAATTAAATTAATTTGTGCTGTTTTCTATATTCTTGCAAATTCTGTTTCACATTAACTTGCTTGTGGATGATGGTTGACATTCTTGGTATTTCCTGTCTTGTTTATGATGAGCCTTTTAAACTGTTTGTGAAGAAAATGAGAAATCTCATACATAAGTACATAATAGGTAGTACTTAATTTTTATAATATCCTAATCACAATCACACATTTTTTCCTGCCTGTATATTCCACAATATTATTCTGGAATAAAATTTATAGCAAGTCAGTTCAAATATTTCTTTTAGCCATATTGAGCTCTGGATGAACAGAGGAAAAAGATTACCTGTTTATTTTCTTCATTCCTAAAGAAAATTCTACATTTCAGAACACCTTGAAAATCAATTAATGAAGAAACAAGATATGTATGAAGCTGTTAAGATTGAATCTTGAAATCTTGACCTTTTTTTTTTTTAACCAAGTGTGTGAAGACAGTGGAAGATTTCGTTATTTCACTGTAAATGAGTATGCAGTCTAGAATGAATTTGAAGTTTGGATTGGATAAAAATTATTGTAATTTCTATATTGAAGGAAATATGTTATAATTTATTGATATCATGTATATTTTTTTTGAGTATTAGAATGATAGAGAACTGATGTACTTTATTTGAGGAGTTAAGTTAAACTGTTGTCAACCTCCAAAGACATGAACAAAACTCCATTGTGTTTTTCTGTTAAAATACCTTTTAAAAATATCTGCTTTTTTGTAGAGTGTGATTAAATCTGTGTTTTCCTGTACAACATTTTAAAATTAGTTACTCACTCGTTGTTAGCCAGCGGACATGTGGCTTGTTACCAGAATTTTCATTTAGCTGAAAGACAATAAAGCCCACTTCTTGAACAGTTAATGGGGAAGAGCCAGGCAGGACTAGTGTGCTCCTGGAAGGTGCCAGTGGCTTCCCAGTGACAGAAAAGCAACCAGAGTGGCACTCTGCCTGTGTCCCAAGGTTGCCGAGCTTCTGCAGGTTCATTATTTCTTCCTGTTAGTTCTGTTACATAGCTCTAGCCATGGAGCTGCCCTTGAGTTACTTGGGAGTTGTGTAAACTAATGAAGCAACAGATTGGCTATTACTAACCTTTTGTGTGAAAAATGGGTAGTGAAGGAAGTTACAAGCAAAAACTGAGAATGTTTGTGGTTCATGAGGTAGCTGAAATCATGGTTATATGAAGTAGAGGGTAGGTGGTTTTCCTTGTTTATTTTTTTATTTTTTTCTGAAATCTCAGACAAAATTTGAATTTCCTAATCATGTCTTCTCTGTGCTTTTGATTTATACTAATGTAGAGAAACAACTAAGAGCTGGGATAGTGGAGGATGGTTTGAAACTGATGAATAGAAAGGGAAAGCTGAAAATTTGCCTATGAGAGAAGTTCTCAGATTCATAGACATGGCATTTCCATTAGATTTTGCAGGTGAAACTGGCTGAAGACCTGAGATAATAATAATAAAGGAGGCTAATGTTAAGGCATGCATCTGACAGTGTACTTGCAACTTGTATTTTCATTTAAAAAGCTATGAAGCTGTACTAATCAATAAGTTTTAATACTGCTTCTGCCAAAGACAGAATGTGATATTAAATTCTAATCAGCAGCTACAGATTCTTGTTTATTTTAATGTCCACAGATGGATCCAGATATTGATCTAAAGACAAACTTATTAGTATTCCTCTTTGAGGAGCATATTTATATTCAGTAAACTAAATGCCAGATGAGTATCGATGCATATATTCATTGCACTAATCATACAGATTAGAGATGAGCCCAAACAGAAATTGTGTCTAAGAAATGTGTATCTGTGCTCAGTGGTGTTTGGGTACTGGAACTTGTGGTTTGCTGTATCTTTCTAATGGCTTAAACTGAAATCGAGGATTTCAGAGTTCAGTGTCCTTATATTCACTTTGAAGAGCCAGCTCTAATTCTAACCTAGAATTCTAATGAAATAAATATATTTATTGTTTTAAAAAACATGTAGTCTCAAGGGGAGCTGAAATTTGCAGCCTGTCAGGAAGCGGGATTGTTATTTGCGTGCAAGGCAGAGTGAGGCGATGATGTTTTCCTTTCAGAGAGCATTGCTACAGAGTTCATGTGGATTTTAAGGCAATAATAGCCATTACTTGTTTCTAAAATAATTTAAAATGTTTTACATTGAGTTGGAATTTTGTGTTCCTTTTCTTTTCTTTCTTGTTTTCTTGCTTGCTTTCTTTCAATACCACCTAGAAGAAAAAGGAGCTGATGGCATAATATGTATGACTTGATGCTATTTTGTATTTTGCCATTGAGATTTCACACCCTGCAGGGATTAACCTATCTATCATTATGTGATATTGTACATTCCTCACTATGAATTACTGTAACTTGCTATATTGTTGCTTTTTCAGTTAATCACAGAATCAGAAGTCAGAGATAGAGAAGCTCTGTTGGATCACCCTAGCAAATACAAAGTTTTTCTCCTCAGCTGACTTAGTTGGGAAATTTTCTAAAACAAATTTCTTCATCATTGGGAGTTGCCACTTAGTTACAACTGGTACTACTTCCACCAAGTGACACTTACTTCTGGGAGGTTGTAAGGAAGTTCAGGGACCTGAACAAACCTGAAAGCAAACCTGCTTTTCAGTTAGTTTACCAGTCTACCACTAACGTGTGAGTTGAGCAACTGTGCTTTGCAGCCTACTCTGGGTAAAGGACCTTTGGGTTCTTTACTCAGCTTTAGGTTCTCACTCCTCGTCAGTCTGGACATTGATTGGGGTGCTATGGCTAAACCTGATGCCCCAGTTGCACTCCCAAGCTTGATTTAGTTTTGAGGCTTTCAATAACATTTGATTTTGTTTGACAGTAGACCTTCTTTTTCCTAATCCTGTAAAATTTTATACAAAATGGATAGTCATACATTGCCACAATCTGCTCAAATGTAATTTCTAGATTCCCGAACAGTGGTAAATCCATCAGTAATGTACCTCGTATTGGTTTTGGGGGTGGGGTTACTGATGAAGAGAAAAATAATTTACTGTATCTTCAATTCAGATAAGGTCAATTCACTTAGTAATCTGGTATGTAACACACTCCCTCTTCTGGCTTGGTGCGCTCTGCCTTTAAGGTATCTTTTTATAGAATCTTCCACTTTGCCTTAGTCAAACAATTAATCTCTCTTAATCTTGACAGAGATATTTAACTTCACTCCCCAGTAATATACTCTGTGAGTTACCTCCAATGTTTTGTTAGTATTTTAGCAGTCCAAAGCTAAATGGTTATATCCAGACTCAGTGGCACAAGAGATATATACACAGGGCTATTGGAGTCTCTTTAACTGAATGCCAACCTACATAAAGCATGATTTAAATGTAAATAATATGATAGAAAAAGATTACACAGAGTATGTCACAAGGTTTTATTGTGTAGTACTGATGAATAAACAGTACAAATATCTCAATTCTTGTGTGTTTTGGGGGGGATTTGGGGCTTTTAGCATGCTTATAAAGGTTTATGTTCTCACACTGTGAGATCATGATGCTTGGTATTTCTGTGAAAACGAGTGGTTTGAGGTCAGTGTTTTTCTGGAAAACAAACTGACGGGAATAATAACTGTGATTGCCTTGAAACTACAGTAGTTTATGTAAGAATAAGGTATAACAAGATGATTAGCAATGGAGATAACTTGTTTGCTGCCCAGAATGTGTAGTGCTAATGTGTAATCGTGTTACAGTGATGACAGCTTTTGCAAGGTGGAGGGGGGAAGCCAACCTGCTTATCATCACAAGGTAGAGTTGGAAGGATGAAGTTAGCTGTCACTCTTAACATGCAAAGTGGCAACTTTTGATCTCCAGATATTGAGATAACCAACATTTGCCATAGGGATAAGTTATGCTTGAAATATTGTATAATTCAGCTACTCTTAATCATTGATTCAGCCTGATTGGTATTTACATGAGACATCCAGGCATGTTGTCAGACTACTTCAGATATATTCCTGCAAAGGTATGGCTGGTTTAGTCTGGGGTGTGTGCAAGCACATGTACGTGAATCAGTGTATTATTTTTATCTTTTATTAGAGGGATATTCTTTGGGTTTTGTTTCCTTGGTGGTGCTGGTGGTTGTGTTTCAACAACAAATAGGAAAAAAAAAGGGTTCCAGGAATAGCCTAAGTGCAGCATGCAGAATTGATTTCTGTTTATTATAACCTTGATGCTCTGCATCTGAATATCACTCTCCCCCTTCCAATAAAACACCTTACATTTTTGTTTTAGTTTCTTCATAAAGTAGTTGTCTGCTTCTACAGAGTCCCTTGGAATATATCAGTAGTACAAACTTCTTGAATCTTCCTTCAGCTACATGGATGCATACTGTAAAGCTACCCACTCTTGCCAGTGCATATTTACACCTATCTGAGTTTGCATGACGGTGTTTGTGGTTGGGTGTTTTGTGCTCCTATGCCTGAGAGCAGAGTCTGCCTTGGGCATGGAGGAGAGAAGTGTGCACTTCTCATCTGTATCCGAAAGAGTGAAAATAGAATCAGAAAAGTTGTTGCTTTCTGTTGATCAGGATCTTAACATGGGTGACTTTGAGTGTTTATAGAGAAATGGATTGAATGAAAACATGTCAAGAATAGTACTTAAACCATCTTTTAAAATATCTTGTCTCTGTTAGTATTCCAAAGAATAATCTTTGTCCTTTAGTTGTTCTTCCTAAGTGGATTAATAATAGGGACAAATAGGCTAGTTCAAGAACACCAAAATAATGGCAGGGTTGTAGTGCTAATTGAATGCCTTGTTTTTCTTATTTTGGTGCTATACTCTTAGCAGACCTGATGCTTCATATTGAAATAATCCTCGGTTAGAGTTCTACTCTTTCTTCATTTGCGCTAGCAGATGGTCTTAACTTTCAGATGGACAGATCTGAATTCAAGAAATGTGGTTGATTCTGTTTAAATCTGTATAAACCTAACAAAAAGAGAAGAATTTGACTTTTTGTTGTACTTTGGTGAATGGAAGTTTGCCCAGGTTAAGGGCTTTAGGATTTGGCTCAATGTTTATTTTAAATCCTCATTTCCCAGACATAAACTGTTCTAATAGAAGCATCCAGATATTTGAGAATATGCTGCAATTGTATTTTTGCGTGCTCCGGATGTGCTTTGACTAAAAAGAAATAGCAGATGTTTGAACCACAAAGTGTACTTTTCCCGAGGCAGACCTTTCCCATGTTTCACTGGCATGGTTTGCCTACCTGGTGGACAGGTTTTATATTGTTTTGAGGGGGATTTTTGTCTTCCCCTTCCACATCATCTGAGTACAATGATAAAACATTAGAGATGCAGGCTGCAACTTTTTGCCTTATTCTGAAGCTAAATTTGGTAATCAAAAAATATAGGATTGGAAGAGGTCAAGAATAAATCTTCTGATACTAAACTAAGGGAAAACTGACTTAAGATTACGGATATATTTTCATTATTGTGTCTGAGATGATTTGCCATTTTTAGTACCATATGTAGCTTTTACAGTCTTGGTTGTGCCTTTTTTTTTTTTTTTTTTTTTTAGTGAAATAAGAAGTGCAGGTGGTTGAGGTGGAATGTTTGGGTACCATTAGCACCCAAGTTTTACCAAGATTAAGGATTTCTTTGAGTCCAGCAGTTTTGATCTTGAAAGAAGCATTGATTTAGAGCTCAACTGTTAATTCTTAGCCTATAATTTTTTTAAAAAATAAGCATAAAAATGCAGAAAAACCTTTGAGATGTTGAATTTGGAGGGAAGTGATGTTTCCTCACTCACAGCATCTGAAGCTAATTTGAAATCTACTGATTCCGCTGCCTGCAAATAAACTGAAAGTCTGATTCAACATCTGGGCAGAGTATTATTTTTGGAAATCCTGTGGACCACTGAAAAAAATGGAGTGGAGGACCCACTTTTCTTTACTCCTCTGCACTGGGTTGTTGGAGGAGAATGGAAGCTTTCTTCTGAAATGTCAGATTTATTATGCAGAGATTGCACAAAAAAGGGTGGGGGTCAGATTCAGATTGCCAACTTTTCCTAACCACAAAGAGGATATGCTCCCCTCTCCCCACTCCAGGACTCCATGTAATAATCAAACCATTCATACTTGTTTCAATCAGCATTTTAATACTTGCCTTTTTTTAAGCTCTTCAAATATTTCTTAGCTAAAAGCTGATAAATGGCTTTTGGCTTACAGAGTTGACATTCATCTTCAGGAAAATGATTGCATCTTTGGCAGGAGAGATGAGCTAAATTAAAAAAAAAAAGTATAAATTGAATTAGGAGTCTGTCTCATGCATAATCACAAATATGTTGTGTGCTCTTCTAAATCTGGAGTTAAAACTGTAACTTTTTAAGGGGAAGCACAATCAGCCTCTTCGCTATCCATATTCTGTATCAACATCAACAAAGGCAGCTTTGTCAAGTTGTACAATACAGGATGCAGTTCACACAGCACTTCAGATTGGAAGTATTCTTACCAAGGTCAGTTGTCTTCCAGACACAAAAATAACATTTCTTCTTCTTTGGGATATGTTGGGCTACAGTTCCCATTTTCAGATGAAACCATTCAGTATTTGTCTCCTTCTAAAATTGCTTTTATATTCTATACACTTTTGGCTAAAAGAAACAAGTTTACTAGTTGATTGTCTGCTGACTGAGAGTGTGAGAGCATGGCATGCACACGGTTGTCTTGCCATACCGGTACATGGAGATGAACTAAAGATCTGTTCACTTTATAAAAATTATACCCACAAAGAAAACAGTATTGACAGACATTTTGAGATGGTCATATTATAGATCTAATATTGTTGGTTCAGGGTCACTTAGCATAGTGCAAAAATATTTCTAAAGGTCAGGTTTCGTGTTGGTTGTTCTTGTTTTCAGAAATAGTTTGGTATGAAGGATTTTGAGTCACTGTGGTTGATCAGGTTACAGTGGTTTATGAACAAGCAATGTATTTTGTCTAATGCACAAACAAGTTTAGCTACTAGACTGTGGATACCGTTAAGGTTTATGAATTCATCTGTCCTTCCTGGAACAGTCCCGGGAAAGAGGACAGAAATGCTAGAGGAAGGAGTGAGGGTTCAGGATATTACTGTGCTCATTTGGATGAGCTCCTTGGGGTTCCTGTTGTTTCCTTGCATTTCAGATAAGCCAAGCATCAGATTTTCTATGATTAACCAAGGATCAGGTTGTTTGAGATCATTGTATAATGTTTGTTGGAATTTTATCCTTCAAAATGTGAACTGTGATTTTTCTGGGATTACTGTGAATTTGAGGGAAGAGAGTGAGATGAAGGGAAGGGAGAGACCACAACTCTGCCAAATCAGAGGAAGAAAAGCACCTAATGGTTTGGAATAAATTATGAATTTACTTCTGCTATAACTGTAAAACCTGACCTTTGCTTAAAGGTTGATATATTAGTCTGGTGATACCAACATCTCAAATTGAAACCAACCAGTTGGCTTAAAGCACAAGGCCACCTGGAAAGCAAACTCATCGTTTTCTCAAATGGGTACCATTTTGCACTTTTTGAGTGCCAAAAATTGGTGAGTTTAATCATAAATGCAGAAATAAACATAGGTTTTTAGACAAGATATGGTTGGGAATTCTGAGGCATTAATATTAGATTTATGGTTTCCTGTAACACAGTCTACTATTTACAAACATGTTCTCACAAATATCTTTCTATTTGAGTGAAAGTATCTGTGGCTGCAAGTCCATCCACTCTTAAGATCCTGTATAAAGCTGCTAATGAATGCATTTGGAGGCAGGTGACGAGTGTTATGTCTGTCATCTTGGAGAGAGGAAATACTGTTGTCCTGTGCCTGCAGACTGCTGCTTGCCCATTTACCACCTCTGTTACCTCAGAAGACATGGCTGTATTTGGTGCATGTGCATATTTTCCTGAAAGGTGTTCAGATGCTGCAATGGTTGGCACAGTATAAGAATACAAATGTAGTTAGAACTTGTGACTCACTCCATGTTTTTTTCAAGCAGAAGATGATGCAAATAGTAAGGGGAAAACAACTGGAAAAAATGGTGCAGATATGACTAGGAGAGTCATTTTGCCACTTCAGGATTCCCTGTTGCTTTGTGTGGTTAAAAAGATTACTGATTTCAGAGTAAACTCTTGCTTGTATATACATCTTCCACCACTTTGAAAGAGAAGCAAGAGTATATTTTTGTGGAGAGGTTGTTCTCTTGGAACTGCAGGTTTAGGTTTGGGAACTTGGGGTCACTTTGTTACAGGGCTGTCATGTAAAAGTGGTAAAGTCAAGTAATTTTATGTGGTTTGGTTTCTTGTATAAACCAGGTAAGGATATTTCTCTTTTCCCTGCTCTAAATGATCTTGTGTACTGAAATTTTCTGCTCTTTAATGTGCTTTAATGCACAAGGTACCAATCTTGGTTGGATTTTGTTGCTGGAAAGATATCCATGTACTTTTTCTGTTTCATGGGCTTTTAGAAAGATAACTCTGCATGTTATCTGGTTGATAACTGTAATAAAATTCCTTTCTCTAGAATAGTTTGGAGAAGTATTTGGATTTTCCACATTTTTCCCTCTCCCTTTTCATCTTCAAAGTTCCTCCTCCTAAGAAATCTGTGTGAAGGTGGGGAGGAAGCAACAAATAAAAAGAAAGATATGAAACTAAATGTAAAATGTCTTTTGGAATTTACTATGAATAGAGTTGACATTAGTGCTTTTCCTGAAAACATAAAAAGTTATATTACATGCCCAATGATTTAACAGCTTGTACCACTGAAAGTTTTTCTCCTCTCCACATTCTCAGCAGTGATGTACCATGATGTGCTTATGATGGTGACTAGGTGCCTTTCAAGAGCTACACATAGTTTATTTCTACGTTTTAGGCACATAGTTGCACTGTTTTCTCCAGTAGTGAGTTTCTCAAGTTCCTGGTCACCCCTTCTCCCCCGACTCTTCACTGGGTGCTCCCTGCTTTGATTGTGCCAACACTAAGCACTACAAGCATCTATGCTGACATGACTGCAGCAATGGCTTGGGAGTCACAGGGGACACTTGGCAAAAGGATTCCTTTAGCTTTCCTGCCAAAGAAAACATGTCCCTAAATACGAAGGCATAAGCTAACATGCTCCATATCTTTGTTTGCACATCAAGTATTTTTCCTTCAGAAAACAGTGCTGCTGTTTCCATGCCAGCAGAACTGTCTTAGCTGTTAAATAAACTTGTGGCAGCTGCTGAGGTGGAGAAATGTTTGTGCCAAGACCCCCATTCTACTTGGGATGTACCCAATGTGAAGGCAGCGGGGTCTGGAAGCTAATGCCTTTACAGATGGCTCTTGGCTGGGGCACAGCAAAGGGCTGTATTAAAGGCTGGTAAAGTTCAGCAGGCCCCAAGGTGGGGTGATGACTCTACAACTATCGAGTCTGAGTGGGGTGCATATTTGTCTTGTGCTGTTGAAAGCAAAGCGTGCCTGTGTAGCTGGAGGCTGTGTATTCATCCTTCACCCTTCAATTGTATGACATCAGGATGCTGGATGTCAGTCACAGTTGCTCTGCCTCTTTGATTCAAGTTGGAAACTAAATGGAAATTTAAGCCTTTTCCAGTGGACTACCAATAGGCACTGTACCTGTCCTAATAAGCCCTCAGACAGTGATAAACAGGATTGTAAAGGAAAGAAATCTTTGAGACTGAATGCCAAACTTGGCATCTCGCTCTCCCATCAATCTTTCCCTTTTTTGCTTACCTTGAATGATTCCTCTATGTGTGTTACCTCTGAAATTCACTTTCAGAGTGTTTGTTGTTATTATCTAGTAGTTTAGGTTTTTCAGACTGTTGCGGT
Organism: Tyto alba; assembly: GCF_018691265.1. Taxonomy (NCBI): domain Eukaryota; kingdom Metazoa; phylum Chordata; class Aves; order Strigiformes; family Tytonidae; genus Tyto; species Tyto alba. The sequence continues at coordinate 13,459,029 of NW_024881301.1, read as the reverse complement.
TTGAGCCTTCTCTTCCAGCAATAAGAAGGGACAGAGACCCAGGCTTGGGGTTTGAGATAGGACTGGGATGGGGAAAAATATCCCCCTTTATGCTCAGCAGAAGGCAGACTTGTTAGGGGAAGAAAAAAAGAATATACATTTATTATAGACACTAACAACACATAACAGAGTAGGATAGTGAGACGCATTGCCACATCTTGAGAACACCTTCCCCCCCACCCCTCCCTTCTTCCCAGGCTCAGCTCTACTCCCGATATCTCTACCTCCTCCCCCCAGCAGTGCAGGGGCAGGGAATGGGGGGTGCAGGCAGTGCTGCGGCTTCTTCCTTCTTTGGTGGGGGGAGCTTCTGGAACTTGTTCCCCCTGCTCCATCGTGGTCCCCCTCTCATAGGAGACAGTCCTCCACAAACTTTCTCTGACATGAATCCCTCCCACGGGCTGCAGTGTTCCCCACACTGCTCCGTCGTGGGTCACTAATTTTTTCAGACTGGTTTCCCTCCCTTCCCGAGCTGCTCCGGCGTGGGACTCCCCCGCATGCTGCAATCCTCCCAGTGCTGAATTACAGCAGTGGGGCTACCTTTTCCCACAAGACTCCGGCCTTCTTTGGGCCCAGCACCTTGAGCAACCAGGCGGAAGCCACAGGCCATAAATCAGTGTCTGCTCCACCGTAGATCTTCATGGTTGGCAGGGGGGGCCGCCCTGCCGTCTCACCACAGGATACAGGGGGATCTCTGCTCCGGCACACCTCCCCCCTCCTTTCTTCCTCCATTCCTCCACTGACCTTGGTGTTCACGCAGCTGCCACAACTCCTCCTCACATGTCCCGCTGCTCATGGCTACGTCCCTTCTTAAATACGTTATTGCAGAGGCGCAGCTCATTGGCTCAGTTTTTGAGCAGAGGTGGAGCTGACTTGGAGCTGGGGGAGCTTTGAGAAGCTTCTCACAGGGGGCCACCCCGATAGCCCCCTCCCCTGCCACCAAAAACCCCCACCACTCACTCAAACCCAGGACACAGACATTGGGAAGATGTCTTTCCCCAGGTATAAAAGATACTAATTTCATTTCAGATTAACTGTTGAATATCCTCACACCTCCTTTTCTTATAGCTCAAAAAAAGATCTTTTTCTTGGTATGATAGATAACATACAGAGAATGCAGAAACTGATGCATGTGCATCCAAACATACTACAGAGTATCTTCCCATTTTTTTACACGCACAAAAATACAAACTGAATATAGGTGAGCGGGATTTCTGAGTGGTTTTTAGCAGTTGTCTTAAAATCCTCGCCTTAGAACATTTACTGGGGAACAAAGTCAGGCAGTATTTTCCTAGAATTGTTCCAAAATTGGAATTCTGACCATCTTCTGAATTGATAGAACTCTAGGGCCAGCGATGGTGTACTCTATTATTTATTGAAAAGCAGTATTTTTACTAGGAGACTGTGATGCCCTAAACAAGGGATAAATGCTTGCAGTTGTGCTGACAATCTCTTCCTGGTTCTGAAATCACACTAACTCCAGCTTGCTTTAATGTATGTTAGTAGCAGGGCCCGAACTAGTTTCTACTAGCAATTGATACTATGGCGAGTTATGTGAATTTTGTTGCTGGTATGCATTTCTTCTGACCAAAGAGCTGAGAAGGCAGGTTTGGGGCTTTTGTTCATATGTTTTTAAAGGGTGTATTTTCTTGTAGCTATAATGAAATAACTTAGAAGTTTTAGATTAAAAAAAAAATAGTTCTCAAAATTGTTCAGTGACGGAAAGCAAGAAAATTATGTGGGAGCACTGAATATTGAAAATGAAATATAATGCAACTTTGAAGTGCTTTAAGTGGATAGTTAATTGTGGCAGGGGAGGGAATCTCAAATGAATTGATAAAGCAGTAAGAAGTTCATATTTCAGGCATTATTTTCCCCTTTTCAAGCTAAAAAATAGTTTTGTTTTGTTTTTTGTTTTTTTTTTGGTTTAAAACCCCACAATTAATTTATTTCTATCAATCCTCTTTAGAATTATTACTACTACTATTACTTTTAGGAACAACTTTCTCTTGCCTCTGTGGTAAATAAACTTTCCTCTTTTGACCCAGTAACACATTAGCAGAACAACATTACTGAGTTAGGTATCTCTCAAGATAATAAGTGGCTGCTGTTTTTATTTCTGCAGCTTCATCTTCCCACTTCCATCACTTAACACCATGTGGTAAAGCATAAAGTTAGTTATTTTTCTAGCATGGCAAATAAGAATACTCCTGACAAACTGTCTGTTGTACATTGATCAAGCAGTTAAGGGAATCCTCTGTGATCGAACAAAACCCAACATTTTACTTATTCTGGCCCATTTCTTTTCTGGAGCTATAATCTTCATCCAAGACTAATTCTGGTCAGTTTACTCATAAAGACCACTTTGAAATCCATGGTTTGTGTTCTCAACTGGTATAAGTTTTTTTCAGTTTACTGACAAAAACGCTTTCTTCACCAGATGAAAATTTATACTAATGGAAGTGCTCATAAATAAAGTTACAAGGATTATGTAAGTCTTTACTGCTGTTATCTTCAGAACCTAAATATATAGAACCCTTGTCAGTAAGGGATCATTGACTTCCCTTCAGAGGTTATGAAGAAAACCTTTTTTTTTTTTTTTTTTTTTTACGTGAAAGACAGCTTGGTGTTTGTATCTTTCTTAAATTTTCAGTATATGTTTAAATCAAATTTAATGCGTCCTTCACTTAGTTTTAATCCTCCAGGATGTATATTTTGGCTCTTTCTCAAGAAACGGATCTTCTGTGATTCTCAGTGGACTCATTTCTCCAAATTTGAGATATTGCCCAATTAAAGACATGCTGGAGTTTTTTTGTTTGGTTGGTTTTTGTTTTTATTTAGTTATTTATTTTAATGTGAGAAAACTACATTATTGCATTTTGGGAATGAAGATTCACACTGTGATGCTTAACTTTACCTGTACCTTCATATGTTCAGAACATGCCTAATGGTAACAATTTTTTATTATCTCTGCCTTCCTCTGCAACAAACAATCCTTTACCTTGTGATTGGCTATGTTGAGATCTCTAGAAGCTATGTAGTGATGAACACAGTATCATAAATTCCTTGGTGGGACATGTCTGCTTTACTTTTCATGCTGATGGGATACTGCATAATATCATTGGGTATCTTCAGGACAGTGGCGTGACTCCAAATAAATACGTAGACAGACTTTATATTGAGCCTAGATATAAACAGATTAGAATTACTAACTGCGTGGGAAGTTTTCTTCAAGTTAAACTTCTTCTTAACTTCCCACATTCAAATATTCTTGGACAGGGACACAATGCTTTGTTATATAAACATGAAGGAGGTATTAAATCATTTTGAATTTCCAGTCTTGCTCTTAAAATTTGGCTGGGAGCTTATCAAAGGTCTGGGGGAGTTTCTGCAAATCATATTCCGGGGGAAGAAAACATTGCTACACATGCAGTGTAATAGAAAACGGATATGTGGAAGAAGGCCTCCCAGAAGTACCAGAGATTTGGCAGCCTGCACTGAGTACCATAGATTACCACACTTTAGGGGCAGAGAAAGTGTCTTGACAGATGCAGTGTTAATATATGTGCCCCGTGCTTTCTGGAGAATGTTTCTACTCAGAATAAATGCACAATGAAGATGTTTTCTCTTTTCTTGAGTGACTATATGCACTCCATCTTTCTGTTTGAAAAACTGGATGAAGGCCATGGTCCTGTTTCAATAGTAGGACTTCTAATAGATGTTTTTGACTCATTGCTAGGTAAGCATTGCATTTGAAATCCAAAGTAAAATGCATCTGTCCTGGAAGGACTCTGTCTTGCAGACTATGGTCATGTTCATGTGAAATGTCATTGGGAGTCATATGGGTTTAAGTACTATTTCTCCATAATAAACAATCTTAGTGATGAAACTGGATTTGCAGTTAGGAAGTCACTCAGTGTCTCCCTGGGTTCTGTGATTCTTTGGGTACTCCAGGATCCTTTCCTGGTTCCTAGTTATGAGAAATAGCTTGCAAGGCAATTCATGGCATTCCAGAGTAGATTCCTGTAGTAGATCAAAACTTCTCCACAATAAGGGAAAATTACTTAGCATATTTTAAGGAGAGAAAGAAAAGCACAATTCTTCAAACAAGAAGTGATTTGTTATTTTGTGCAAGAAACATCAGTTTGGAATAGTGACATTACAAGAATGAGGTGCTTGCATCTGCTTTACAGAATTGATAGATATCCTGGAGATAACTGTTTTTAAAATTCTGTTTCCTTTGGTGACCACTGTGGCTTTGTAGTACTGTCTGAAGTGCTCCTTCATCACCCAGATTTACAACTTGCAGTTGCAACCCTCTGAGCTCTTTCAGTGATGGACCAAGAGAGGAAGTTTATCTATCCTTTCCTCCACTGGAATAAATAATGGCAGAATTTTAAACACTGCATTCATATTTGTAACTTCACTAATGATGCTCATATTTCTTAATGTTAACACCTCTCTGATGTTTAGTCATGTTTATATTCCTTAGAGGTGCTTGCCTGGGTTAGTTTTTTTGCTGTGTCCTTCATCTGATTCGGGGTTTTTTAGGGTTGGTGTCAGCATAAGCAACAGCTGGCCAAAAAAAAAAAAAAAAAAAAAGACTTAGTTCTCTCTGCATCTTATGTCAATTGATTTATGTGTTTTAAAAGACGATGAGTGTGGATGGCTGTGGGGGATTGGTAACATATGCCGAAATTTTCACTACTAGTTGCTGGAAGCATTTGACTGAGTAGCTATTCCTGATGCCTGATAGCTTCTTAGCAGTTGTAAATGAAGGTCTTGGTCCCTTTCTGCTTGTAGAGATCTTTCTGTCACACAGCTGTCCCCACATCTGTCCCTGGTTGATGTTGTGTTTAGCAGTAGCACTGTGACATTTGGTCGTCATCTGTGTTCTGCGTTTGCTGTTATTTTTAGTTTGAGTCTGCCAGGGTTATGCAACTGTAACAGCACAACTGGACTGCTGTGTCCGGATGTCCGGGGGGCAAGGAACACGCTTTTCTCATCCCATGAAAATGAATGAGGAGCAGAGTGATTTCTTTAGCTCCCAGTTACTTTCCTAGCGAGAGGAGCTTGAAGACAGAAGAACTGTTACTAGAGCAGGGATGAGAATGCAGACAGTCTCCCTTCCACGGGCAGCCACCTTGGTGGAGGGATCTCTCAGACCAGTGAGTGGATGTATGTGTACACTGAATGCAAAATGTTGTGACTTCGGTGAAATATGCTCATGAAGTTGAGTGCTCACTATTTTGATTGCTGGCATGCTGACCGGATCGTAAAGCCGGAGAACAACAGAGATCCCAGATTTGCCATCTATTTTTGTTACATAAAAAAAGGGAGACTGCATTTTTTTTTTTTTTTTTGGGGTGGGGGAAGGAGGATGGGACCAGCCGTTAGGACTACTGTTTTATGGGTGGAGCTTACTTTGGCATGTGTGAATTGTATGAGGTGGGTGAGGGGAGGCGAAAGAGTGTGTCTGCAGTGAACTTTAATCACTGTGAGAGAAGAGACTGGAGCTGAAAGGTATATATGTAAAGAAGTATCAAAAAACCATAAACCACAACCAAAAAAACCCCAACTTTGTCTCAGATTGGTTGAGTAAAAGATTACCAAGACAATGTAGAAATGTCAAAACCTTAAGGCAATCTAAGAGACAATGGAAATTCTTAATTTAATTCTAGTCTGCCACTGAGTTTGAAATGAGTTATAATGTTAAGTAGATCTTTCTATTGGGAAAAATTACTGATGATGCTGTCCATCATGTTTTTTACTTTGGAAATACTTGTGTACTTAGTCATGTCAGTAAAACATATTGACATTAGATTTGCTTGTGAGAGTAGATACTCCTTTAAAATAGATTATTCTGAGTAAGGTGATGATTGTGATATGCTCACACCTGAGGTCTTTTGTTTATTTTGCTCATATCAAAGACAGCTGGGGAGCATAGCTCCCATCCCTAGAGCTGAAAGAAAGAGGTGAACAAGGTGTTTAGTCTTCTCCTCCCTCTGCACTCAATTCCCAAACAATATTTGCCACAAAGTAAAATCAGTTCCAGATGGTTTCTGATGGAGAGAAAGCTTACTGAAACTGCTGCTCTGAGAAAGAGAGGAAAGATAAAAAAAGTCAAAGCAAAAAAAAAACCACAAAACCCTCTGAAAAGTGTTCAGTGTCCAGCAGTAATTGCTGCTGATGAGCACTGACCAGTGAAAAAATGTGATTGTAGAAGTGCTGACATGAACCAAATGCTTAGTGTTTATCTGTTTATCAAAGCATTCATGTTTTTTTCCAAAAGGAAAAAAGGTTTTTGTCTGGGTGTAGCACACACTAAGTACACAAAGCAGCACCACGTTGAAATGTTGGCTCAGGAGCAGGGTGGTGAGCAGTGCACATTAGCATTGTGTTATCAACAGAGCTGCTTAATGTGGAAGGAGTATTGGCTGTTGCAGGAGGTGAGTTGTCCTGAGCTCACATAGTTCTGTGTAGTTCGGCACTGCACTGCACACCATAGACTATGACCACTGATTTACTTGAAAAGGATGATATGATTACATGCATTTCACTTAACTATCTCGCACAGCCGTTTATAATTCCAGTCTCCTCTGTCTTGAGCATTATTGTAAGTTGAATTACTCAGAAGTGAGTGAGAGCAAAACTGTGCCAGGAGTTAACCTTGTCTTCTGAATTTCAGTAAGAAAAAATAAAGTTCACAGATAGCTGAAGTTCACTGGGCACTCTGCCTGTTAGATACTTGTCATTGTTAGAAAGTATAGTTCTTGCAGAGGGATGGTTTTGGTCACTTTTAGAGTTTTATTCTTAAAAACAGGTTGTTTACAGCATATCTAATTTTACAATGAGTGTCAATTGTTTCCTTGTTATTGTAAGGAATCTTGGAGGAAAAAAATGAAACTAATTTTGTATTTCTGAAACAGAAACTTGAAATGTGAAGAAGTGTTAGAAGATACAAAAAATGGCAATTTATAGAAGTAATACAACTTTCCTTTCTTATGCAGAAACTAGTAATACACATTTCCTATCACAACAAACTTAATTGTTAATCTATTTCTTTTATTATTTTTATGGCATTTGGTTAGTCACGGCCATGTCAGGTAAAAGTGGGAAATCCACAGAGACTTAGTAAGATTTGCACTTGTGTCTCTGAACTGAAAAGGAGATGTGAGGTTTGCTCTCCTTTGTACCTCAACAGTTGTTGGCTCAAAATGTTATAGAGGAGATGAGAGTAACTGCTCCATCATCTTCTGAGAGATTCTGTTCTGTGACTATTTAATACTGAATCATTTTATCCAGCCAATGGTGTGAATGAGCTTAACTTTTTACTATGTTATTTCATAAACAATGCTCATCAGTGTACAGCCTTTTGGGTTTTTGTTTCAATGTGAAGTTAGGTGGGCTTTCTTCTCAATCACACCCCGGCCCCCAGGGGCAATGGCCCCAGGAACTGTAAGGAAATACTGGAGGGCTGTTTGCTGGTATTTTGTGTGAATATGTGTGTGTGTGTGCGTGTGTGTGTGTTTTGTTTAAAGAATGATGCATGGACAAACCCTTAGAAAAAGGAGGAAAATCCCATTTTCATTTCTTATATTTGTTGGTTGATATTAAGAGAGAGTATTACTAGGAATTAAAAAGCTTTAACCATCAAAGCTTTATATAGATACAAATAGCAGAAAAACAGACATTTCTCAGCAGTCCTGACCTCTATAAAATACTTGTCCGCCTGGCTAATGGGAGGTGGTTTTTTGGTTTGATTTGTTTTTTAACTCCTTATCCTTGAAAAAAATCCTTTATTCACAGTAGTTCTTGTTCTGTAAATTTTAAATTGCCTTACCTCTTTCAACATTTCCATTTATTCCCTACTGAGTTCTTGTATAGTCCATATAGACCACTTTACCACAGTTTAAAATGTTGTTCAGAATTCTGAGTTGTTGCTTTGGCATCAAAGAAAGCTGTGCTTATGTTTGTATCTGTGAAGTGGATTGCCTTGGCATACAGCAATGTATATACATAAGGAGAAACTGCACTGGTTTATGTTTTTGCATCTCTTGAACTGATTGCACTGGACAGTGAAAGGAAAGCTGTTCTGGAGTTGGGGGTGGGCGGTGTGTGCGTGTCTGTGTGTTAGCTCCTGCTTTGTCACTGACTATCTAGTGCCTTTGCCTGTATGGGAGGGTAACTGAATTTAATACTAAGGCTTTTAGAAACAGTACTGAGAGTTTCTCATGTACTTTTGTTCCTTATTGGCTGATTTTCTAGAGCAAATCTGGTCTCCTGAAGGGTGGGTCCATATGGCCTAATGCAGGACCTATTTGCCTTGGTTAGGCAGCTTTCTGGTGACCAGTAAGGTGATTTGGGGTAAAAAAAAAGTATTAAAAAAAATCTCTGAATTTTGAATATTCTAAAGAATGTAGGAACTGGCTGATAAATGTCTTAACAGAGTGCAGCACAAGTGGAAAGGCCTAATAATGTCATTAGGACAGTGCCCTATTGGTAAGAGGAATCTTAACTGTATATCCTCCTGGAAGAGTTGACCATTCATGGATGGTCTCGTAGAGCACCTTGGCTTGGAGGAGGAGATGTATTTGCTTTAGCAGTTGTTTTACTCTAACTTCTTGTACTGGGCTTTTGTACCAGAAGCTTTTCATCTTGAATGTATACCAGTGTCTCATTCATCTGTTACACCTAGTAGCAAAGGCTGTTTTATGTAGTCTGTTTTAGTCATCTGAATTAGGTGTTAATTAGGTGCTTTCAGAATTCTGACGATGTAACTGATAGAAAAAATTATATTAACCATGGGATAACTATGAAAAACTATAGCATTAGAGACAGGAGCCTGGTACTGAATTCTCCTAGCTTTAATAGCTGGGCACTCAGCCTCCTGAAGACCAAGTAGTTTCACAGAACAACCAGCTACCGATTCCCTTTCCCTTTTGTTTTTTGATCCCTTGCTTTCAGAGGTTTATTTCAGATCAGCAGGGTATAAAGATGTGTGAACAGCATCAGTGCTGTCTTTCAGCCAACAACCCTTGCCCGCTCAGGGTTAGACATTTTTTCAGCTGCACTTTTTCCAATGAATATTTTCACTGAATATATTTTTTTGTCACTGGAAAAATAAGCATGAATGTTAAACTAACTTTTAGTCTAAAGGTAAAAATCTTGAAGGATATCCTTGCATAGCTTTCTTAATAATCTCGCAGCTGGAAAGTTGTTAAAACAGGATGTAAACTCTATGCAATATCCTGCTGAATGTAGAAGACACATGACTTCACTGTAGTTGGCTGAATCAATTCTTTCTCATGCTAATGCACACATTAGCATGAACACATTAGTCCAGAGAGCATAACGCTAAGAATGATGTATAGTATTCTCAAACCTACAATAGAAATATGTGGAAAAAACTGTTTTTACATAGTTCTTGAACAGAAAAGGATATAGCAAACAATATGTTATTTGGTTAACATTAATGACAGTTCCTTTTTAGTAAAATAAATTCAGAAATACTGAGTAGGTGGCTAATTCTATCTTTACCTGTCCTTCATATTTTCTGTTGTTGTGGCCTTTGACACAACTCTAGCTTACCAATGAGAAGTCAGTATTCCTTTGGTGCTGTGCCTGCACTCTTAAAGGTTGATTTTTTTGAACAGGTAATTTCCACTTCTGAATTAAATACCTCTTAAAATTTTTGTAGAATAAAACTAAACACATCTTTTATGAGGCTGTTTTTTTCCTCTCCTTTCCAAGATCAAGCTCAGTGCGAATTTCTCTATCGCCACCCAATTTGCCCTCCAGTATTTTTCATTTAACGAGTAAAATACAAATTCTATACAAATTCTTCTCTTTAAGTAGAAGAAAGGAAAGAACTGTTGATATAAATATAAAATGATAACATGTAGTAGCTGTTAGAATTCTGTTGTTGGAGAAACCCGGTATCTACATGCAGAAACTTGGCAGCAAGTCAAAGTCAAAAGCATTCTTATTTAGCTATCATATAATAATGAAAAATACAATCTAGAAGGACTCAGTTACATGTTTGCATGTGATTTATGATTTTCTGTTTTTTTTTTTTTGATTCCTTTTTAATTTTGTACAGTTCATACTGTACATACATAAAAAGTATTTTTTTTTTTCAAATTTATTTTAATAAAAACTTGATTTTTTTTTTTCTAATTCTGCATTAAAGATATGGTTCAAACTAAAATAGTTTGAGCAAACATCATCTGTGTTCTTTCACAAGCCATAAATTGTTGACTGTTTTGGAGTCCCTTTTTTTTTTTTGAATGCATATGTACAGAGCATGTATATACCACAGTCTGGGGCATTTAAAAGTATATTGTCTAATAAAGGAAAAGGAAACATAATTTTGAAAGGTTTCTCACATAAGAGTGTGTCTTTTTCCCAGAATTTTAGACAATGACTTTGTGAAATCTCAGTGAAATGCACATTTAATTTTTTTTAAATTTAGAAAATAGCAACATACAATAATGAATGTCCTCTTTTAGTGCTGAAATATTGACTGTTTTTATTGACTATGCCAAGAAATATACAAGCAAACCTTAAAATATTATCAATCTATAAGTTCCCACATGTAACGTCAGTTTTTCTTAATTTGAAGAAAAGAATTCAGTTCTTCTGTAAGTCTGTCTAAGGAGTTGTTCTTAAACCTAACATATTCTGATACTCATATCTAATAGAAATTATGGATCGTTAATGTTAATAACACTACTCAGCATTGGGGACTTTTTTTAAGGCTTTGTACACAACTGTTTGCTCTAGTGATTGTAGCATAGTAGGAAAGATCTTGTATTATAATAAAATGAATCTTCTTGCCTGAGTAGTTTTACCTGTATGAGGTAATAGTTACACTAATTTCCTAACAAGTCTCATAAAAATATTTTAGAATGTGTTCTTCACTTTACCTTAGATGGCATTCTAATCCTGTCTTTAAAGGTAGTAGTTTTTTAGCACGCTAGGCATTAAAAGAGAACTATTTCAGATAATCACTTCTGAATGGAGAAGTCAATCTTATAAAGCGCTCTTTTCTTGCCACTTGAGGGAAGGTGCCCCGAAGTACTTCAGCTGATTATAAAAAAGCTAAGTTTGCTGTAATATACTAACATGCTGTATATCAATAGCTCTGGTTTTTGTCTTTTCACAATTGTGTATTACTGCTATCATTGGACTCTAAACAGTAGCAGAACTTCAGAGATGAAAAGCACATTTCTGAAGTTTTACTAGTAGAGGCTGTTAGAAAACATGGTGAGAAATGTGGTTTAAAAAAAAAGAAAAGACTGAAGAAAAGGAAGTGTATATAGGCTTTGTGTGTATGTTATATTTACCTATTTAAGCTTTTTGTTTAGTGTTTATTTAGACAAACCCATACTTCTGAAACTAAGAAACCGAAGAATTTCCTGGATATTAATAAAATTAACACTTTTAGCTTAGGAAATATTTCTTTTTACCAAACGTCTTCAAATATTTTTATATTTCTGCAGGAGACTGTATGAAAAAATATATATATATAAGGGAAAGCTTGCATGGAGAAGTAATCTCTGTTAATATTCCAGTTTATGTAGTTGCAGAGAAAAAAGGCTTTTGAGAACACAGCCTCCTCAGGGCTAGAAATAGAAAGCAGCAAATTTTGAGGTAAATATAGTTCAAGAATAATTCCTCTGAAATTAATTTTGCTAATCGATTAGACAATTTCGAGAAGAGGTAACAAGCCTAAAATGCTAAAATAGTTCAGAACTGACCAATGTAACCCAAATATCCAGAAATTTCTGTATCACCTGGTTTGCCAAGAAATTAAGTTGTGTAGGTGCTTTTTCTGTTGGTGGAATTCCATTAAGCTCAAATGGGAATTTCCACTGTGTCGGACCTCTGTGTACATCTGCCTTTGCAAAAGGAGATCTTTGTGAATGCCAGAGGGGAGTGCAGAGGATGGGTTTATTTGCTTGTTTGGATCATCCTTTGTTGTTGTATCAGTGACAAACTGAAGCTGATTTTTATGGCCAGCAACTTGTTCTAGATAGTTCTGAGTATCAGAATTTAGGAATACATATATTTGACAAATAATGTTGCAGTGCAGTGTAAGTATATAAATACAGTGCAGCTGCTGTTTCCTAACCTTTTATCTTGCTAAATGTATGTTGAGTTACAGCTCTTTGCTCTGGCACATTAGCTTGTTAAGGTGCTAATCTCTTCAGCAAAATATAGCAGACACATAGAGATAAACATGATATGGAAATAGTGAAATAGTTTTAGTAGGGAATAGTAAAAATATTGCAGCTAAATTTTGGGGGTTTTAATGTATTAATTTTGAGAAATGTATTGCTGGTGCTCTTGGAACTGCTTAAATAAACAGGTTTTCCAGGCAATGTCTAGCCAAGGTTACTAGTTTGCTCTAGAATGCTTTGACATAAATAGAGGTTCTAAATATTTGACATAGACTTGTTAGCAAGGCATTCATTGACATATGGCTAATAAAGGAGGGTACCTAAAGCATGCTATCTTTGTGCTGAGAAAATTGAGTGCTAGGCGCTCTACCAGAAGTGTAGCAAGCTCAGTTCTGAAGAAAGAAGAAAATGTGTATAATTCTGCAATGAAATGAAGTAAGCTCTTTAACATGGTTAAAAGCTGTTTGACACAATCCCTGTAATAACTGGATAATAGCATTATCTGCTAACACTATTATTCTGCTAACAGAATGACTGAGAACATTGATCCTTCCTCTTGAAGTAGAGAAGCCTTCAGGCTTTATATTAGCCTTAAACCACTATCCTACCTTTTTCTATGAATGCCAAAGAACTTCTTTCCACCCTAAATTAAACTTGCAAAAAAGGTTGATTTATGGATTTGTGGTGATTTCAAGTGCCCTGTTTGCCATTCATTCCAAGAAGGCCACTAACGCCCTTTGCACATCCTGTGCTCCTCTGCAGAGCACCCTGAGAGTAGGGACATAATAGTGGGACTGACTCCCTCTTCTCAAGTAAATTCACTTTAAAGCTCTGATAATTGCTTTCAGAATTCCCAGTGGGATAGGTTCTATTTACTTGCAGTTTTTCTCAGTTACAGGTGTAGGTATAAGTCTTTGGGTGGCCTTTAAAGGCTGTGGCTATAAAGGGAGCTTAAGTAGTAAATCACAGGAACCATCTCAGTTTAAGTTCTTACAGGCAAATGTGAAGCTGCTCTAAAACATTCTGGATTTCACTCTGAAAAACCCTCTATTGAGCTTCAATGGATTTCATAGTCTTTGACAGATTTTTTTGAAGCCTGGTGGCAGAATTGTATCAGTTTAGAACATAGATGCTTCTTGTCTTTGCTTTTTGCCAGACTTACCCATAAAGTTCACACATTTCTTTGCTAAACTCCAGTCATGGAGCATAAATCTGGAGTCTTTCTGTCGAGGCTATTAAGGAATTTGAGTCAGTTGTTCAAAACATTGGTAAGTTTGGGAAACAAAACTTATAGCTACTGTATAGATTTGTTTGTTAATAGAATTCTCAGTTTTGTATTTGTAAGTAAAATGGACAGATGTGATGAGGAGCAATTAATGCTTAAGTAGTTAACTCATTTCCAATATAGTCTTTATGAAATTTCATGAATTGTTGACTGGAGAAATTTGTTTTCTTTTGGACTACATGTTTCTAGCAGTACTAAAGCTGTATCTGTCCTCCAGAACCAAGTTGTTTTGGATATAGCTGAGAAGACTTAATTGAAACTAGTTATGTTCCATGAGTAAATGAATGTAGAGTTTAATTCATCCCATGACTCCTCTGCAGTTGGCTTATATCATGGGAACGGCTAAATGTGGTAGGTCTTAAAATATTTCAACATCTGCTGCACAGTGGAGTTACAGATTACTTTGTTGGTTTTGGTGTTTTTTTTTTTTTTTTTTTTTTTTTATCCTTTCTATATGGAAGTCCATATTTTCCTCTTACAGCAAAGAATATGCATGACATTCTTTCAAAAGATATGCCTTTTCTGTAGCAGTATTGCTGCTTGTTGTAATGGCCTGCTGACCTGGATACTTTAAGGAAAATACACCTACACTAGATTTTTAAAATAGAAAAGGAGATACTGGACAAAGTTAGCAGAGTAGTTCCATTCTTTAGAAAAACTTATATAAGACTAGTTGAAAGTTGCTGTGAAACCCTTTTTAATTTGTAGTTCACAATCTTTTCACTGGAAGAACTTTGTAAGAGCAAATAAATGGGTGATAGTAAAATTCAAAGTCCTCTGTAGTGATTTAAAGACAATGCTATTTTAGAAACAACTGATGATTTTAGGCATGCTGTGATTTGGAATCTGAATACGCTTCATAATTTTTTCTTCATTATTTACTGATAATCCTTAATTGTAATATAATGAACTTACATTTATTTTCTTAAAGAGAGCCTGTAAATATTGGTTTATGCATCCGTATCTATTTTTGTTGGGAATGACTTCATGAGTTTATGCATGAGGCAAGTAAAAAGTTTAGGTAACAACTAGCTTGTCAGTCATTCTGGACAGTCTTTGTAGCTTGGGTGCATATTTTGCTAGAGTATATATTACTGTGAAAAGAATTCAGAAGTGTATTTAATTTTATTATTCATTTTAAGCATAAGATTGAATACTCGTGTGGAAATTGTTGCAGTATGTGGTGAAAAGTTGGTAAGGTAAATAGTAAACTCAAATGGGAAATGCTTTGTGCTACTGAATTTGATTATCCCAGGCCGATTAAGCAATGTTATTTTTCTTTTCTCTCATTGCAGCCTGTGCTTTCCGTTACAATGGGCTCTCCTTTGTCTACCTCATTTACCTCCTGCTCATTCCTCTGTTTTCAGAACCCACAAAAACAACGATGCAAGGTAAGATGTTCATTGTTTCATTCTTCAGAATGTGTGCTGGACACACTACATGCAAAAGCCTTTGTGTAGTAGAAGGTGAAGTCCTGAGCATTTTCCCTTCATTAAGTGAGCTAACTTGTAATACATATTGTAAATTCCCTGACACTGTAGTTTTCACTATAAATTGTCTTTGGTGCTGAAGGACTTCCAACCATGATGCCATTCTTGCCCCAAGGTACAGGAGGACTGTCTGACAGCGGTACCGGGGGATCCTTTTTATAGCATTATTTCACCTGGAATACTGACATGGTTTGGGTGAAAAATAAGGTTTCGGAATGCCGCCAAAGCCATCCTGTCATAGACTGTGCCACAGGTCTGGATTTGTAGCTACATTTGAGAATTAAATTTAGTCTCAGAGTTTTTTCTCCAGCTGTATTTTAGGCATTTATTTTTAACATCACTGTCATCCTAACTTTATACAACTGCCTTCATGAAAATAACTAAAAAGGCTTACTGGTAGAGATGACAAATCACTGTCTACATCAGGCATTCAAGCATCTATGTATCACAATACCAATTGTAAACTTTTTCAACTTAAAATACGAAAACAACTGTGCAGACCTATGAAGACGGTAACCACTTCAGAAGTATTACATTCTTTCTGTATGTAAAGGGCCTGTTGTCTGTGTAAAGGAGTGGCTTCCTGAAAGTCAACAGAAATGGCTGTATAACAGTATCAGAATTTAAGGATTTGTGATCTGTTGGTGGTATTTGTAGTGAGGATGCAATCACAGATTATTATCTACTGGTGTGCTTTGTTACCTAGTAGCCTGTTGGATGAGATTGCTGATGACTGCATTTCAAAGCACTAGTGCTTGAATCATTGTTGTTCCTGTTTACCTGATACTCCTTCAGACCAGCATAAAAAATATCACACAGTGCTAAAGTCAAATGGAGTCATTTCACATTTCTTCTGATGGAAATAATGGGAAGAGTATCCTTTAGAAAGTAAGCTGTTTCCATGACACCACTAACAAAAAGGAGGCATTTAAAGGGGTCCAGAGGCTCTGCTGCCTTATCTGATGTTGTCTTTGGCATAACTCCTCTGCTCAAGAATCCATTGTCATGGTTGATGGAAATTCAGACCATTTTAATCAACATAGTTCCCCAAAGAAAAGAATTGGAAAATCTAAACTTTGAGTATAGTGACATCTGAGTTTACAGAGCCTCTATGAAGTTCTTACCCAAAGATAAGGGCACTTTTTGTGGTTTCCTGGACAACCTCAATCTTGACTTTGTTTTGGCAGGGTAGTTTCTTAGCAGTTTGAATTTACCCCTCAATTCACATATTTTCCTGTTTCCTTAGAAGAGCGTGTAGGTATTCCAAGTAGTGCTTGAATCCCAAGTCTGTCTTCTAAACACTGGTGCACATAAACTGTTACTCTGTTGCCCGAAGAACTCACTGTGATTTGACTGAGCAACAGGTTGACACCAAACATGTAGTTTTCAGTGTGCTAGCTGAGGAATGACATATTTTTCAAACGGTTTATAGACAGCTCTGCTAAACATCCATTCCATGTCCTGCCTCTAGTGATGGCCATTGGTCCACTTCTCCTGAGAAAATAAATGTATGAAACTTTTCTTGAATTCTCTGAGTTCTTGGAGAGTCTCAGGTTCTGTTTTAGAGTGACCCCTCCAGATGCCATCCTTTTTCCTCTTTACTGATAAGAGGAAGCAAGGAAGCAGGAGTTTCAGAGTTGTCTTGATAAGCTATTTGTTACTACATGGCACATAGTGACAGTACCAATCAGTTTTTACAAGTGGAAGTACAACTTTTGTTGTACTAGTTATTACTAGTGTTTCCATTAACCATTAGTTTGAGGAGGGAAGGATACAAAACTAAAGAAAACCCTTGTTTCATGTTTGTGTATGTGGTTTCTGTTGATGCAGATTTTCACCCAGTCTCTGTATAGGGGAAGCTGCGTAAGGAAGAAAACTTTCTCCTCCAGATTCTAGGAGGGAGAAGCAAGGCAGAGTTACATCTGTGTTGTGGAAAGTGTATCCTGACCTATCCTAATTATGATGACTCACTTTTATTTTAGCTGGCATGGATGCTGATCCTTTTTTAAAATCTTTGAAGGGCTTACCAAAATGATATCCTGCCACAGTGCATTTCACAGGCTAGGTTCATTTAAAAGAATCTGCATTGAATTAATCTATTTTGCATTCTTTTTTGCTTTTACTTTGTAACTATTTGGTGCTATTATAGTAGTATCAATTGACAGAGATACCCATGGTGCTACACAGTCTTGACACCTAAGCTAAAGGAAAAGAAGTGCAAAGGATTGCAGAAGGGTAATATTAATGCTAAATGTTATTCATAAAAAGGATATGAGTTATAAATAGATCAAAGTCAGATTTCCAAAAATTGCTTAGAGAGGAATAGATTTGAGTGATATCAAATTTAGAGTCTTTGTGAATTACAATTGAAGTATCTTGACAGAGCTATGAAACAAGGCAAGGAATCAGATGAGAGTTAGGGTGCTTTTGAGATCTGGTCTGTTAGCTATAGAGTTCACAACTCTCACCCTTTGGTGAAGAAGCCATCTTCATGAGTATTACAGTGTAGAAGTGGAAAGGTCTGATTAGTATTTGTATTTCATACCTTAATTCCTACATTTATGTCATGTCTCTCCATGCTCTTCTACTTCCCCACACCATTTTTCACCTAGTTTCTACTGGTCAGTCTAAGAAAATAACACATTGTCCTTTGGTGGGCATCCATACCAATTGGCTGGTCTTAGTTTATTCTGGCTGTGTAAGTATCCAGTGGAGCCAGCAAAAACAGATCTGAAAAATAAATAAAGTAAGCATAAAAGGTAGGAAATCCTACTCTAGGTAAGGCTGTCAGTCATTTTTACAGGGGAAAATTATGAGGAAAGTATAAGAATGGAACATCAGTAAATGCCCAGCTGGGGGTTAAAGTTTCTCTTAAAAATACTGAAGGTGGCAGTTGAGAGGGAAGTACTCACTGAGACTTTGGGTGCAGCTTCACAGATAATATGCAATTACCCTGTTATTTTTGTGTGCTTTACTTTGCTGCCCCTTCTGTGCCAGGAGAAGTGATTGACAGGATAAACAGCCGTTTTCTAGATGCCAAGAGTGACAGTGGAGAGACATCCTAATTCTCTCCTTTTAGAGTCTAAAAAAGTCTATTTGATTAAGACTAATTTAGATTAAGACTAATTTACATAAATTTGGTATTACTGACTGTAACCATTTTGGCCCACTGTCCCTGTTAACTTTTTAAATTGTGTGTGTATGTGTGTAAGTGTAGCTTTCTAGAAAATGTTGAGGGTTTTTTTTTTTTCATGTCCAGATGATGGAAAAGGAAGGGGAAATCTATAACTGTTTGAGCTAAAACCAGCCAAAACACCAGTAAATCAAAGAGTCAAAAGTTAAATAAAACAGACTTTATTAAAAAACAGAACTCCAGACAACAAAATTAATTATAAGGCTGTATATTTTACTTGCATTTTCTTTTATTTCTTTTCATTTCTGTCACTTAAATATTTTTGCATCTTCTTTTCTGTTTTTCTTTATTCAAGTAATTGTTTTTTCCTGAAATCTTACTTCCTTTTATTAAGGCCTTTTATTCGTTTGAGCTTTCTGGTCTGCTTTCACTAAGCTTTTCCTTCCTTGTCTCCTCCTGGCTTACTCAACGCCCCAGTCACAGTCTCTGACGAACAATCCTGTCTCTTCACTTCCATCTATTTTCCCAGTTTGTCACCTTGCACTTCCCAGTTACCAAACTTATGCAACTTCTCTTCATCAAGTTTAAGGGTTTCCCAGTCTATAGAATTAGAAATTAGTCTGGAATGGATGATGTCAGTCTAGATTAATCTTGATTTTGGCAGAAATGTAAAAGGTTAGAATCACTGGGGAAAAAATATACTCTGTGAAATAGTTCAGATGGTGTTTAAAGCTTAATGAGTAATTTATTTTTTTTTTTCCCCTTAGATATTTAATCTTCTTTAAAAATGTAATTACTAAGATAAAGTAATGCTTAATCATGGTGATAAGGCACAGTCTTCTGTCTCTGCATGTGTTCATTATATATGCTGTAAGATACTACCTGCCAGGTGAAAACAGCAACCTCTTCTAAAGTATAGGAGACATCTTCTTCAGTTAGAGTTGAAATGCTGAGTTATTTAAGATTTAGATGAATGTGTTGTTTGCAGAAATATTACTTAATTGTCCATGAAGCTGGCTGAATAAGGGCAAATATTCACGAGCATTTATATGCAGCTGAAAATGTACTTGACAAACTTTCTTGTCCAGCTCTGTCTGTTATTTGTAATCCTTGAAATCAGTGATTGCAAAGCTGATTAAATAGCAAAATACGATACTCTGCATGAAACAACTGTGAAAAAAAATTAATTCATTGCAAATAACATCTCTTGTCTATGGAAGTAATTTAAAACTTGAACTATTTAAAGTGTTGCTGATGAGAACTGCTTTTGAGGGAGATACCTCTGCATGTGTTGTAAAGCTGTGTGATTTTGGCAGTGATTTTTCTGTATGAATTATCTCTGAAATCAGCAACTGATTTGTTATCTAGTTCTCTGGGGATGACAAACAGGCAGTAAACTGTGCAATAGCCTAGTTTCTAAGTTCTTTGATTGAAAGATCGTTATATTAGTGATCTTTTTTCTTTGTGTCTAATGTCTACTGTAATTATGTCCTTTTCCTTAATAAAGGCTTGTACATGCTATTGTTACAGAAATAATAAATCATGACTAGATGCATTTGCCCTGTCTTGGGCCAGTGGCTTATTTAGCAGTAATAAATAACTGTTTTATTTGACTTTTTTCTGTAATAGACGTGAGTTTGCATTTAGTTAGTTTTGTTAACTTACCATTATTTCATTCATAATTTCTGATTAATAAGACTCTGTCGCCAGTCAACGTGTAAATAAAAAAAAACAAAACAAAACAAAACCAAAGAAACGAGGTGGAAGGGATCAGTTAATTTCACATATGGACTAGATTTTGCTGACTCTGCTTATGTTAATGGCAAAAAAGAATGGGATTGCTTCTGAGTTAAGATACTGCTTAGCATGACAAAACTTGTGTCTTTTCTGCATTGAGTAAATGAACTTGGCACAGCACATAGATCAGTAAAAATTATGTTTTAAAAATGTGCAGATTGGTAAACTGATGAACAATATCCAAAGGATAATAACTGTTAAATGAGCATTATTTTGAGTGTGGATAAAACCACGGTAAAGAAATGGAATAGTGAAGTTTGTTTTGCAGATATGAAAAGGCTTGTGATTTGGAATAACCTGCACAGAACTGCAAGATGCAGAAGGGTTGCAGTGACAAATTTGGATCACCAGATATAGCTGAAGAGGTTTCAGGGAAGTATTGATCCAAATGAATATTGCAAAAATTTTTATACAAACGTTATTTTGATTTCCCTATGTGAACAATGCTCCTATGTATACTCACCGGTTGTATAATGCTTCTGTTTTATTAGCAATCTTTTTACACTCAGCTGCACTGGTTTTCTGGAGTTTCATACTAATTTTAGACATCTGACTTTAGGCATCTAACTTAAATGTTCAAGTTGTGAATTGGGTAAACCCATATATTTACTGAACAGAAGTAAGCTCCTCATGGTGGTGCTCAGAGTTGACCATTTAAGCCTCCAGTGAGTCCAAAG
Source organism: Tyto alba (assembly GCF_018691265.1). Taxonomy (NCBI): domain Eukaryota; kingdom Metazoa; phylum Chordata; class Aves; order Strigiformes; family Tytonidae; genus Tyto; species Tyto alba. Next base: position 13,438,426 of record NW_024881301.1, on the reverse strand, counting down.
ATCTTAGATGCACAATTTTAGACCTCATCCACATTGCATGGTGTTAAGACTTCGGAACAAAATAAGGATATTAAGTGACTGTTTTCATGTGATACTCATGAAACAAAAAAAGATTGTTAACCTCTTAATTGTAAATTCTTGCACTGAAAACTTCATGGTTGAGTGTTTTGTAGTAAAAAAAAAAAGTACTTTCAGAGCAGAACATCCATTAATATAGAAAGAGCCTCAGTTTTAGTTTTTCAAGATTTTCTAAACATTATTTGTGAGTGAACTGCTGCCCAAAATGTATATGCAAAAATAACTTGAAAGTAATTTAAAATACCCCCAAACAAAGGAAATCACTGATTTTTCACACGTTTAAAAAAAAGTTTAACAAAATTCCTCTCCCACAATAGTCCTGTTAAAACCATATCCTACTGATGGCAAATGTCATACTTAAAGCTGTAATACAAGACTATCCACAAAGAATGAAACGTTTAAAGAATGCACTGTCCTAATATATTCACTAACAGATATATTGGAGTAGTCTTTCATTCTTACTACTATGGAATGGTGATGTTTGCAATCTTACATGTCTTTCTCTGTATCAAAAATATCATAAAGATTTGTATACCTTTTGGTCTTTTCCTTTTAAGCCAGTTCTAATAATTTTCACAGGAGCATTATTAATATGATTTGACAGAAAACACAAATCATGTAGCTAATTCAGGTTCTTTCAAGCATTCTGGCTTTCTTAAATTATATTCATAAAGAGTCAGTTTGTAAGTTGGAAATACAGACTTTGATTTTGGGAAGACTTGCTTGCATGTTTTTTGTTGCCTGCTTTGAACAGAAGTTCAGTTTAATGTGCATCTTAAGCTTACAAGTCTGTTACTGCTTCAGTCTAAGGAGATGTTTTAAGTTCAAGCAGTTGGAGTTCAAGACTGTTTTTACTTCCATCTCATAACAATTATATCACCTGCTATTTGTATATTATTTGGGGGGCATCGTACTTGGACTACTCTCAATAAGGGATAGCAGCCCACCTAGTTTCACCATCCGAAAGTGCAGCCAAAACAGAGATACTTATTTGGTGCATTTAAGGTGTATGATTGAAATTATATTAACCCCTGTAAGGGGCAAAAGCTGTACCTGTTAACTGGATTTTTTTTAATAGTATTGACGAGTTGTACACTGCACTTTCATTCTTCAAAGCAGTTTTCTGTCATGTCTGCCAGAATGGACATTGACAGGCCATAGACCTAGTCTGATCTTGTTATAAGTTAAAATGTGTGAATTGGCTACAGTGGGAAGGGATATGTTTTAAAACATGTTTAAAACATAAGACATATTTCAATGAAAAATCTTCATGTTTTGTGGTGGTACAGCTTGAGTTTTGACCTTTTTCTCTTTAGATTTACTATATGTGTATATGGGTTTAAGAAGGGTTTTATCCACACTTTACCTGTGTAACCACAAAGATGATTTGTTCCTTTTTTTTTTGAAAATTATTTATTACCTGTTATCCTTAAGTGCTCAATAGAAAGTACTCTGGGCAATAATAGACATGCTGATTAAAGGGGGTGGTAGAACTCTTTAAGATGTTTTTGGAACTACTGAGTTTCTTTGTACAAGCCCAAAGCATTAGTATGAAGATTTATTTATAACTCTGAAAATGCTTTTCAGCAATTAAAAATGGGATTTCTACTGGATTGGGAATGTGTTTTCCTATGGAGGCGTGCCAGGCTGTTACATGAACATCTTTTGCCTCAAAATACTGCATCTCAGCTAGGTTTCTCCACTTCCAACTTTCTAAGTATTCTTTTGGGAGTGAACAATGGAGCATGTTATTTATAATCAGGGGGCCAACTCCTGAAGTATTTATTCATGGAAGTTTTAGCAATGGGTGAGTGAAAATCAAGTGATACTTTTACATTAACCAACTTCAGAAATCCTCATGTGTCTCATGAGCCAGCAAACATTCCTGTTAATGATACTGTGTGCTTTCTCACTATTATCAAGACCTTTTCTTATGAAATGAGTTATAAACCTCTCCAACTAAGTGAAAGCGAACTCACAAGAAGCACTGCGCTGACAGCATTGGGTATGGAAATCTTGTATCTGTCTGAAATTGTTGTGTAGGATAGATAATACCTGTGCTTTTCTCACTACCTTGTAATGCTGTTCCCAAATGGAGTATTCCACTCTAAGAAGGTAGAATCCAGTTCCTGGGCTGTTTTACTTTTTGGCTTCCACAGAAGAAATTGTAAACAGGGACTCCTATTAACTGATTGATTAGATGATGTGTCACCCATTTTCATTATAATTTATTATATGAGTGCTGGCAATGTTTTGGGACCGGGGTATGGCAGAAACTCAGCAGCATGTTGATTGAAGCCATGCAAACAAAGCAAAGCCAACAGACTTGGGACAATGAATGTAGAAGCCAGGAGGAGAAGATAACTGGAAATTTATTTTAACTTCCATTAAAAAAATGATATGGGATTTTTTGGGTGGATATCAATGACTGTGGGTCTTTCGAAAGAATCAGATGAAAAGAGGGGTAGTGGTCTTGGTACAGAGGGCAAGAATTCTTCAGAGGGCTTTGAAATAAGGTGCTTGCAATTAGACTAGTGTGATTCTTTTGGGGTGATGGTGGTGGAAATACTAAATTAAATGGAAGAAAGGCCATTTTAAAAGGGTCTTGGTGCTACCACAAGTTTAAATTCAGAAAACTGTTTTCATTATAAAACTGAGCACATTTATAGCTGCATTAGTTTTTGTATTACTTGATTTATTTTAAAGCAATACTTCTCCATAGATATCAAATAACTTTTGTTTTAGGAAGAAAGAATAATCAATTTAGGTTGATCTAAGAGTGATTTCTTTAGTTATTTTAAAGTTTCAAGTTGATCACAAGTCTATCTCCTGCCCTGATGATAGTCAGCTTCAGGCTGAATATTTCATTGTTTAATTAACAGTGTTTAATTTAACTCTAGTAGTGAGTAAAGAACTAGAGCCAAAACACAGATCCCTTTTCATCCCAAGGTATAGGTAAATGGAAATTTATCTCATGGAGAAGTAATTCAGAGGCACAGATAAGACCTCAGAAATTTTTATTCTTGGCAGTAACTCTGAAAACATTCTTTCTTTCTTTCTTTCTTTATTTATTTTTCTCCAATTCATTGAGCTACCTGGAAAACTGAAATAATATCCATGTTACTTTATACAGCTTGTGAAGGTTACTTTTTTAGCATGTCCTTTGTGTTCCTCTTTGTTAAAATCATTGAAAATCGGTCAATTTTATTCCTTTCCAGTAAATATGTGCAGAATAAAACTTTTATTATTGTTATGTATGGAAGGTGAAAGTGCAGAAATAAGAATCTAATCTAGAAACAACATGGTGAATTAAGAGAGTTTGCTATAAGCTAACAGTCCTCACAACACTACTAAAGCCTAAGGAGAAATTTCTGCCATGAGTTAGAGTGAGACAAGGGCAGAGAGTCTGCCTTAGACCCAGCTCTAAAGTTGAGTGCTGACAAGAGTGTTGTCCTGAATATGTACACTTTCTCAAATTCGGGGTCTGGTGTAGGCTTCCTGTGGATGTGAAAGGATTTTAAACTTGGGATAACCTTGTGACATGTTCTTAAAAATTTAATTCAATAATGAAATTAGGAAAATGAAGTTTACAAAATTGTATAAAAATAGTAGCTGTAGAATATGATTGAGTATGTGTCATGTAGTTCTGCAATCCTAATACTGTTCAGTCAGCCCACAGATTTTGATAGAAAAAGAATGGTGCTGAGTATGCCAGGAAAGCCAAACTTTAAAAATTTGTTCTCTCTTCTTTGTCCTGGAGCATGAATTTCTCTGAGTTAAATTGCTCTTCTTATTTTTTTTAAGTGTGTTGCATCTGTAAATGATTGCAAAGTCTCACAGTTCTTTCTGTGTTGGTCTTGACAAGCAGGGATGTATACTTTTTTTGTTCATTGGCATAATTTTATGTACATTATGTGTGTACATCTTGGCTAGGATACACATGTTTGAAATACAGCTCTCAATGCAGAGGATTCTTGTTGGCAAAAGCTTGTAATGGAAGTTGATTGTTGACTAGAAAGGCCATAGCTTATTTTTTCAGGCAACAGTTTAGAAGCAGGCTCAGGTTTTATATCTCAACAAAGGAGGCAGTTTCCTTGAGCCCACTTCTGCTGTCCACTGTAACAGTGACTGCTTCAGCCGCGCTGGCTTCTTCGGTAGGGCAAGCTGCAGCACTCGCCTGCCTGCTGCTGCCCAGCCCATGCAGCAGGCCAGCAACCCTGCGGCCAAATCCTTCCCTACTGCACATAGCTTCTCAAACAATTACTGACTTGTGAAGAACCAGTGTTATTTTAAAATTGGGTTTGGAGGGACTAAGAACATCCGAGAGAGTTGGTCATCACTATCCTTATGATCCAAAATTAACAAAAAAACAGTCTTTAAGGTTTCCTTAACCTTAAGTGCAAAGTAAGGTTAGGGAAACTAGGTAGTGACTGAAGAGCTCAAGCATTTGAATGTGGTGACATTTTTTACTTAAAAATGCAGCAACGTTTCCAGAACTCCTGTCTTAAGCACTGGTGGCTTTTAGGGGTGAACTCCAGATCTAACTTGCGGACCAACCCCTTCCACAAAGAACATCAAGTATAAACAGAGTTTGCAAGGAATGAATAAAAGGGGAATAATCTGTAAAGAAAACCATCTTAGATGTCAAGAAGTGATTGGATGAAATAGAATTTGCCAGAAGTTAAGCTGAGTTAAACTTTGCAAAGGAAACTGAAACAAGGAATAAAAATGTGTTTAGCCATATGAATATAAAATAATAAAAAGCATGGCTGGTAGTACAATAGGGATGAAGTATGAATTAAATATTGTTGAGGTATGGTCAAAACTTTAAACAGGAATCTGCTTCAGTTTAGAAAAGCAAAACTACCATATGTGAGGGAGGAGTAAGACCCAAGGACTTTTAAATCCTTATGTTTTAAAGGCTGAATAATCTCCCTCCTGAAGGTGAGTGTGATACCCTAGATTGAGAATGAAAGTATTAGCTGAAAAAAAGGGGTAAAGTTCTTGCATATGAACTCCTGTTTTCCAAATTTTGGAATACATTTGAAAGAGAAGAATAAATAAATATCTTGAAGCAACTGGAAAAAAGAGATTAAATTAAAATATCTTTTCTAAAACTGGGCTGTGCTAAACAACTGAGATAATGCTTTGATAAGGTGAATTCAGACTAAGTGCTGAGGAGGACTGTGTGATGACTGAAGCAAAGAAAGATGTTAATATACAAGAGTGAGAAGGAAATAGCACATCTCATATATCTTAAAATAACTTTTTACTTTTTCAGCCTGCAAGAGGAAATTGTTGGTTTTGATTTGGGTTTGGACTGGGGGATATTTGAGAATGAGAAAGGTTTTTGGGTTAAATGTGGATGCTGGCACACCGTCTAAAGACTGTGTATACATGGTGGACTGTAGGTTAGGTGTTTCCTAGGTGTCAGCTTCTAATAAAAACAGTGAGCATAAAGACCCATCTAATTTTAAAGTGGAATATGATCCTTTTATGAACCAGAATATATCCTTTCGTCACTTGTGATGATGCAAAGTAGAATTGGTGACCCAGCTGATATCTCTAAACGTGCATTACCCAAATAATTTGCTCAGGGTCTCCAGATGGTTTGCAGAGATTTCCTGCCTGTGTGTCAAGTGGTTTGAAGAGGATTAGCGGGTTAAGTTACATTAGGCACAATTAACAGCTGCAAACTTGCAACTTTCTGGTTATTTGGTTAAGGTGATAGACAACGTTAGAAGACTTCGGGGCATTACTGTGGTCATCCATACTGTGTTCGAGAGTTCAAAAGTCAGAACTACAAGTTCATTTATGCTAAAGGAGGGGTTGTCTTAGAGCATTATGTTTAGGTTTGGAAAAAAAAGAGTAGGAAGAATATAAAACACATTTTGGGCCTCCCTATTCTCATTTCTAATACCACTGTATGTTAAACAACAGTGTTTCATTACGCTGTCATAAAGGAAGAGGAGGAAAATCCAGTAAACTATTAGGTATGCATTTTTATTGTTATGACCAACCTGTAGGTGAGAGGAATTCCAGTAAAAGCACTGTGCAAGTTTTTAAAGGCAGTGCAGCTGTTCCCATTTACTCTGTTGCTATTGCCTTGTTTGAAGGTAGTCACACTAGAGTGAGGCGTGTCCTGAATCTACTATGCAGTACTTCAGTCAGCTAGATGGTGTCTGGAGAAACATTAAGAAGTGAGCCCTGGACTGTATTAGCCAGTAAGGTGGGTGATGGCATTAACATCAATTCTCGTTGCAGTGCCTTGGCAGCAGCTTTTTGCTATGAATTACACTCTGGTAATACCAGAAGTTTGTCCACTGAGGTAAACATAATTTCTTCAAAAGTCATACATAATTTATGTTTCTCCTGTGTTTTCCCTTCTCATCCTACCTCATTTTATTTCAGATAGGTTCTCATCAGCAGGAGAGGGACCTACTGTATCCCTCAATTTGAGTGCTGAGCATGTATTTTTGATTTTTTCTTTTTTCATTCTGTACTTCTTCCTCACACATGAAAGTGTGTGTACATCTTTTCACAGGAGAGTATTAGGACAGAAAATAATACTGGCTCTGGTGCACAGTAGTTGGTAGATGTCTAAAACCTCTTTTATCAGTCTTCAAAGCTGAGCCTGACTTCTTGTGGATGATCCTGTGTCTGTAATGGATTTGAATCCAGAATCTGAATCCCCAGGAATTTGGAAAGCCTCAAGTAGAGATCTAGATTGGTGTTAGTTCTTTGTAGATCAACACTGTACTTTCATGTTATAGTGATCCTCAATCTCCACTATAAGAATAGTGTGGACTTGTCTTTTACTTTTCTTCTCTTGAAGTGGCCTGCCTTCCTTTCTCCTTGATATATGTGTGATTTAACATGCTTGTTTCTTGATCACCTAGTGCAGCGGTTTGTGCTTCCACTGCTGTGTTCCTTTCATGAGCACAGAATTAATCTTGATTTATCTGTTGGTGCTAAGTGGATGATCAAGAAGCTGGGAGGGCACAACACATAGATACTATTTATGAACTGTTTTTTTTACAAAGCTTTTGAGAATAAAAGGAGAAGAAGGTAGCAAATTCCTTACTGTTTACTGGTTGTACTTCTGATTGTTCTGAGAAATCATTTAGTACTGCATTAATACAGTCCCTGGCATCTTCAACTGTATCTGGACAAATACCTATGTAGGTAGTATAGATCTGGTATCCCACTTAGCCTGAGGACCTGTCTGGCCTTTATGGGCAAAGAGTGAGTGCTGGATTTGGACCTCATGCCTGAAAACAAGAATACAGAGCTGGTTGTAGTTCTTAATGGCTCACTCCTCTAGGGCACCTTATCATTTATCCAGTTTCTGACCTGAAGGTGCTTCTCTTAATTTCCCTGTTTTCTGCAGTACTAACTGCAGGTTGCTGTCAGAGGCACGAGGAAGGTTTTCAGATCATTGGGAACATGTAGGTGGAAGAAGAATGTCCCCTCCTCCTGCTACCACCATTGTCGTAAACATAGGCTAGCTGCCTGGAGTTGCAATCACAGGGACTGAGTTTACAGCAAGAAAACTGTTCATTTGCAAGCACTCACAAAGCTTGGGTTAAATTATTCATGATAATGCTTTTTGTCACTACTGTTTATGTTCCAGCGACAGTTAATGTGAGTTGGACTTACTAGTAAAATAAATAAATAGATTCAGCAGTCTGCTTGGGGCCAGGGGGATGTGAGCATGTATGTGTGGAATGGGAAGCAGCAACAAGGTGCGCTGATACGTTTGTCTTTACGTGCCAAGAACAGCACCTGACTGTCATTAAGCAAGAGGTTATCCATCAAATATTTATCATGCAAGCATTCCAAAAGGCTTTTAAGGGCCCACGTGAACACCACCGATCAGCAGGAGGACAGAAGTTTTGGGAGTGTTTTCTTTTTTCTTTCTAATGATGTATGCGTGAGGGCTTATGCTGCTATTTCAGTTATAGCTCATTGACATCATGTTGAGAGTAAGACACCAGACGTGCTTTAAATTGAGTGGGCTTTTTTGTCAAAACGGAAGAATAAATTTTGCACTCATAGAAAGAACCCCTTTTTTAGTGCAAGGATGTTTAGCTGGTCAGATTTTGCTTGCTTCTTTGATTTCTGCTACTTCTGTGGATCTGGTTTATTGCATCTGTCTTAACAACTAAAGAAATGTTTTCTGGGAAATAAATAGTTCCATGACAAAGATGTATTGTAGTGAGCAGCTGTTTCACTGTAATGGGAGCCTTAATTGAAAGGATTATTGCAGCAAAACGTTTCTAGTTGTTTGTGTTGGATGATGTGGCTGAGAAGGGTACAATATAGTAGCAGATTTTAAACAAGAATGATATCTGTTTTGCTTTCTGCTAGATCTTCAGGGTAGCTAAGTCTGAAGATCAGTTCACTCCCTTGGGACCAAATCTGCTGACCTTACTTAGGGAAAACTCCCACTAGCAGTGGGAAATTTGCTTATGTAAGCAGCTCAGGAAGTGCCCTGTAATATATTAAGAAACCAAGTAAGCCCATAAGAAACCAAACAAAAGGCATTTAAAAGCATTCCCATTACTTATGGAGAGAAGGAAGCAGAAAATTAATATGCACATGCTCCATAATTAACATTTAAACTCTGGTCTTAATGCGATTTAGAGGGAGCTGTGAACTCTTGAAAATGAAGCTGTCGGTACAGATGCAGAGCTAGGTGTGCAGTTTCTCATGACTCAAATGTTTCTGTTCTGCCTCCGGATGAAGCAGGGAACCTTAAAATGCATCCCTTCCTCAAGCAGATTTGTTAACATCCTGTTCTAATTCAGAGCAGAGACCTGAATCTGATTCTCCTGTATACCAAGTGCACTTGGCTAACAGTGCCTTTTTGCTATCCCTCTTCTTCTTCTCCAATATCCCTCTCCTTAAATACTTGATTATTCTTGCAATATGGAGCTGCTCCAGTACCTGATGCCTTCCTAGCACCCGAGTAGTCACTGCACTTGTCCAAGGACGTATGACAATTAAAGGTGCTGAAGGTTTTCTCTTGCTGAGTTATATGACAGTGTCATATAACGTGCTTGTGAATCAAGTATAATAGCAGCAGCTACATAGATAGGTGGTGTCTTCCCAATCCACTCTCCCATAGCCTAGCATTCTGTCTTTCCTCATAAAGTGTTCACCGTTGTCATAAAAGTCAGTACAAAGACAGTAAGTCTGAGTATGTACCTATTCAATAGATAAGTTTGGTTTGGAGAAATTAAGAAACATTTTCATTTAGGTGCAAGACACCAACCTGAATGTTCCCGTGCTTTTTCAGTGAACGTGTGCCTGCAGAACTCCTTCTTTTATTCTTTTCCCCCCCTTGTTTTAGCAGGTAACATGCATGACTCTGGTGCTGATTGTTATTGTAAGGAAAACCAAGGTAATACATTTAGTGGTTTTCACATTTAAATGATGTTTCAGATAATCATAACAGGGTTTAGTAGATCTCCAAAAATTCTCATTTCTTTAGACTATTTCAATGTAATCTTGTTTCACTTAACTTGGCAGGAAAATAAGTTAAATCTCTATTTCTGAGAGCTCTTGGTGAAGAAGAGCTTTTTGGTAAGCAAAAACCAGAAAAGTGGAATGAGGTTTTAATCACAGTTGTGCAGTAGTCATCTGGATTATATTCTGTAAATTTGCACAGAACAGCATTAATGAGTAAAACTGATGAGATTAGGCAAACTTGTATTAAACCTTTTCAGAACTAAGAAAAGGTTTCAACATTTTCTTGTGGTTTTCATTCACTTTGAAAAAAATCCATAATGTAAAGCAGGAAGGGGGATAACACTTCCAGATTTCATTGTGTTAAACTGGGGGGGGGGGGGGGGGAAGTTGAAAATGAATGAAGAGAGGAGGGAAATCACAGAATTTTGTGGCTAAAATAACATTTTATCTTTCTTTTTATTGAAAACTGATAGGACCATTTTAATAATGATTATTTTTTGGGGGGGGAAGGAGGAATTCTGTACTGTTCATTCTGATAATGTGTTGCGATGCTTGTACAAGAAACCAAAGAAATTTACTTCTACTTCGATTTTTTCCCATTTTTATTGAATGAAAAAATAATGGAGGAAAAAATAATGGAGCAATTCAAGTCACACACATAATGGTCACGTGTAAATGAAGTTGTAAAATAAACAGTAGCTACAACACACAGTCCTTCAATTTTTACTTCATTTAAAAAGTTCACTCCTCTGCAAAAACAATGAACGGGTTTGCAAGGAAACAAGATTAGTTTAACTTACCTTTTAAATCCTTTCTTTGTTCATTCATAAAATTCTGTGGCAAAGCTGCTGAGGTCATTGCCTTCCCCTGTCTCACACAGGGCTCTAACAAATTCTGAGCCTGTTCTTTAATTGATCTTTCTGGGTGCCCTGTGATTAAATTCTGGGAAATTACTAAACTATGAGTCACATCATAAAAACCAATTAGTGGTTGGTTGACAGTTTGTCTCCCAGCTGAAGCCTCCAGGTTTCGTTTAATACCACATCAATATATAGGTTATTGCTGGCAAATGGCTTGAGTTTATTTTGTAGAAGAATGTTGTTCAAAGTCACAAAGTTTATATTGGATACTGCTAACACTAAAACAGTTTTGTTTGAATGGGGCATACTGTCCCTTTTGGCTTCATTTGACTAGTCCTAATGCATATTGAAGTGTTGGGATGAGTGGGGAAAATCTGCTTTTGAAAAGAAGCCTTTTTTTTTTTTTTTTTTTTAAATCATCTCCTACTGAGGTTGGTTTTTAAATGTTGTTTTGTTTTTATTTTTTTTGTTTGGTTGTTTGTTTTGTTCTGTTTTTTTTTTTTTTTTTTTTGATCCAGCTTTTTCCTTCAGCAGTAGCTTTTTGAGATCAGAATCTTTGTACGGAAGTTACTTCTGCAAGGTGGCACTGTTGTGTCTTTTCCTCCCTCACTGCTGTTGTGAGCAGTGTGTAATTGCAGGGTTTCAGGGAGGTTCCTTTTCCATCCTCCTCTCCATGAGGATGAAGGATGGGAAATAAACTGGAGTGCTCCTTTGGGATCATTTGTGCTGGCACACAGCGAGGGGAACTCCTAACCGGGGAAAGTGGACTCTTAACCCGGATGGAGCTGTGCACTGCTTTGACTTTTAGGATAATGACACTGTGATCCAATAGGTTTAAGCGTAGCCTGGCTTTGATACTGTACATGGTACACAAGTATTAGTTCTCTAGGGGGGTGACCTTGCTGAGTGAAGTGTATATCTTTCAACAGAGAAATCGGGCCGAAGAGATTAGGGTATGAAATGCTTTTAAAAGTGAAGAAATAGAAAAGAAAAAATGATTATGAACATTTCTGGGGTGGTATTGCTTGTTTCCTTCTCTCCCACCCCCAAAAGTTGGTGCTGTATTTATTCTTAAATAATTACTAGTAGCATATTCTTGAGCAGACTACCTTTCCTTACACAATTCAAAGGATAAAGTGGGCTAGTAGAACATTTTAAGAAATTCCTTCAAAAAAAATTAAAGATGCAAAAAAATTTGGATTTGAGGCTTTAATTTTAAATGTGGTAGATTTATAAATAATAATATATGTAAACATTAACAATATAATTTATATATAAATTTATAATGTATAGAGCAATTTTTTTACGATGAAATTGGAGAATCCTCAGGTTATAATCTGTGTTACAAAACCCAGCATGTTCTGAGTTGGTCCATTACTGTTACTAGAGCGAGTCCAGCTCACAAACACGAGGGGCTATGATGACAAAGAGTTATGTAAATATAAAGCTGATCATACACCACTTAACACCTCCTACTATGTAAGTTTGTAACACAGAACAAAATCTTCTTTAAAAGTGCTTTTGTTTGGAATAGATGTGCTAAATGTTACTTTTTCACATTAGCCATGAGAAAGTTATGTGACTGTCTTTGCATTTAGTTTAGATATTTTGCTTTCTGTTTACAGTTAGCAGTCTGCCTCAGTATAATCAAAGAGGCAGTGATAAACAGAAGCCTTCAGTAAGGAGAGGTTTAGTCCATAACGGAAGCATTTGCTTTCAAGTGGAAACCAGAATTTATTAACATCTTTTTTATTTTTTTCAGATGCAGATACTGACATCTGAAAAAAATTTTGGTTGCATGCAGATACTGGCAAGCAGAAAATGCACATTTCATTAAGTTTTTTCTGATTTTGGCTATAGTCTTTTATAATTTTAAGTCTTGCAAGCTGTAGTGTTAGGCTATCAGGGCACTGAATTAGCACTGAGCAAGCTGCACTGAAGTGTGAAGGTATGTTAAGCAGTTAAATGGTTAGCTTGGCTCCAGAAGCTCTATGGCTGCTGCAACTTTTACTGCTCCTCTCTGAAATTTAGCTTACCTGTCTTTACGAGATGCTGTCCTCTGCAGTACAGACATTCTCCAAAGCAAAGACAGCTTGCCATTTGCCACACATTGCACAGGAGCAGAGGGAAAAACCATACTCTGCAGTGCTGGGAGAGAAGAAGATCTCTCAATCTATTGTTTTAGCTTTGAATCCCTTGCATACTCATTACACTCAGTTACTTTGTACTTGTAGAAATGTTCTCATTATGATATGATCTCCGGCTCCTCATCTTAAGCAGGCTTTAATAGTGTTTTGTTTTGCTGTGGCTGTTTCATGTGCTTTTATCCAGAAGATGATGTCTGTATTAGACGATTCTAGAGACTGTAGTGCATCTATCACTACCACTATGACAATTATACTTGGACTTGGCCCTATGTTTTTGTTTGGGTTTGTCATATATATTTTAGTATGAGAGAGTAACTCTAAGCTATTATAGTTCATTATTTATAATAGAGTTATTACAAAAGTGTGTAAGGTGCTGTATGTTCTCATAGGCTGATATACTTTCTGCCACAGACAGTTTACTAACTAGAAATCGGTGAAGTGATAAAATTCATCACTTGGAAGGGATGCTTTTTGTTGTTTAGATGATTCCAGTTGGATGTTTCTAGAAGATACGTGTTTAGACTTTTAGATTGATTGCATCAAGACCCCCATAGGAAAGGCATAAGACATCATTATTGACACACCTGCACTGTTGCAGTACATCAGTCATGCCTTAACATACCCAGACTTTGTCTTCAGATAGGTACATATGTAGACATGTTCCTGTAACTTCAGTTTCCACGTCCCTTGTATAAATATAGACAACAATATGCGTATTATTGTGTACGATATCTGTGTAAAGTTTAAAGACATTAGTTGTTCTGTTACTTTAGGAAAATGTGAACAGCTCCCTGACAAATAAGATCCACATGAGGAAGAACTCTGCTGCATGCTTGGAGAGTGCTGCTTGCGCTCTGATTAAGATTGTCTTTGTCCTGACTCTGTAGCAGAACTGCAGATGAGCTAATTTAGCATGACCAGGGAATCAAGGAGTCTGATACCAGATGGTCCTTCTGAAGTGAAGCCACTAAGGCAGTGTTTAATTGTGTTCAGCTTCACTGAACAAACTATCAGCCTTTGTCTAAAAGGAAGATTGCATTGCTCTGAAGTTCATCTACCAGGAGAACCTCACTTACTGTGGGTTTAGTCCTAATAAACTAATTCTTGAGAATATTCCACATTCTTTTTATTTCTGAAGTCTTCAAGAAGCATGGATTTTCTCTAAAGTCATCCCACTCTGAAAAGCTCTTCCTATTAAAATCACAAATGTGCAGACACATGTAAGACAAGAGGATACAGAAAGTGCATTTAATTTCCCTTTCAAGGGCTGGTTTTATTCTCTTAGTTGTGTGGCTTTGCATTTTTTACGGTGGATCTTCTAATTTGGAAGTTTCTCTTGATCAGTTTTAGTTTCTTATTCTAGGTAAAAAAATATAATAGAATCAAGATGAAGTCCTGTGCAAATACTTTGAGACTAGTAGCAAAAGTTAGGGTTGCTTGCAGTCCACTAATATTTAGAATATGTGTTTTTGCTGGTCACGAACCAAGCCTCACATGTTTGTCTTGGTTCACAAGATGCTCCTGCTTAAAAAAAAAAAAAAAAGAAAATAAAAACTGGTCTCAGTAGGAGATTCAGATTTGGTTTTAATATTAGCAGCTTCTCTGCTTAGAAAAAAAGAAACAATTTGCCTCTGTTTGCAAGGTAAACTTAAAGGAAGTGCTGAATAGGACAACAAATTCCCTCAGAGGCTCATTCACAGCAAAATTCTTTACAAAAGTATTTCTTGTGACGTGGGTTGGGCGAGTACCTTTGAGCAGAGTGCTTTGGGCCATGAAGCATGGGTATTTTTTTGGAGTGCTACTGCCGAGAAAGGGCAGCGCTTCTCCGCAGGGGAGAACAGGTCACGCCTGTTGCTTTGTGGTCCACTGCCCATGCGGTACGTGATCTGAGAAGATGTCTCTGCTGCAGCCAGGGGAGGGAGAGAGCCTGTAGGGCTGTGATGGAAAAAGGGTAACAAGATGGTAAGAAAATTGTCTTAGGACATCTTGTACTCCCCCCTTGCTCCTTGCTAGGAGTCACTTACCTTTAGGAGGACACAGCTTCTGCAATTTTGCCTTGGCCTTTGATGGCTCTGATGCTGCAGTAATTATTGCTGCAGTAGTAACTGCGCAATCATTTAATGGTAATTTGTCTCACCCAGCTCCACGGCCTCTTGTGTGCCATGGGGCAGATCATCAGGTTACAGAAGTCTTCGTCAGACACGTGGTGGTCTGTGACGAAAAGCAGTGGGGTCACAGAACTTTCTTCTTTTACTGGTTTATCAATTACCACAAGCAAAATATCTGGTTTGAAGTGATTTTTATGAGAACACCTTCTCTTTTTTTTGTTTGTTTGTTTTTGATTGTAAAAATTTCCTCAGGCTATAAAAGCACTGTGAAAGTATTTCATTGTGGGTATTTGGTGTCTGTGTCTTCTGTGGTGTGTAATTTGGGACTGAGTCTAGTTTCAGTAAATTATACTTATTTTGACGTTTGAGTTGATACAAATAAAGTAATGTAAACACCATGGTTGGCCTCTCTGAGTCAGATATTTGTTGTGGATGGTTCCTAACAAGCAAGTGCAGCCATGTTGTCAAAAACTGTAGCATAGTAACAACTTATCTGACAGATAAACATAATGATATATACCTGCCAACATTGACTAACATAAACATGACTCTGGGAGTTTACCCAAACACTCTTACATTTGTAGATAATTGGTCAGGAAACACTGGAAATTTTCTTGTTTATATGCATTCTTTATTGTATCCCAGCTAGTGGAGAGTCAATAGTCTCCCCCGTCACGTATTTCTGTATTATCGGTAATTTCACGTGCTCTTTTATGATGATAGGTTATAACATGATGAGGATAAAAGTTAGTGTGGTGGTATCGCCTTGAATTTAATCACTCTCATAGCTCTGAAGTATGAAAGTAGGGAAGACTGCTTTAGAAGACTAATGAGTTGGTTTCCATAGAAGAAATAGTCCTGACATTTTGAAGTTCTCTTCTGGAATTTCAGGGATATTTAAATTTACTAAAATAAAAAAAAATCTATAAATTTATTTTTTTAGCTGTTTTTCCTGACCTCAAATAACAATCAGAAAGTGGTTGAAAAGATTCCTAAGAAGTGTTCAGAGGCTCGGTATGTTTTTTTCAAGTTCAGTGAAAGCATTGCCATAGCCTTCAGTTACTACAGAATCAGGCACATGATAAATATCAAGTTGAAATAGAAATGCCCCAAAAAAATGCACTTTAGGATAACAGAACGGGGGAATTTTTGGTAAGGCATTATGGTACAAGCAGTTTTGTTGATTTATATTTGTAGAGGCTTTGACCCTGTATCACACAGTACCATCTCCTAGGTTCTTCACTTTGTCTGTGGAATGGTTCAATGCTGGTGATATTTCTTTGTCATTTCATTTCATAAGAAATTCTGTGTATGCTAGCTTGGGTCTAGATCAAGAAAATATAGAGGCTGCTATAATTTCTGTCCACACTCACAGAAAGGTACAGAAACTTGCAGTTCTTGGGAAAAGGAGTGGGCTTCGCCAGTCTGCAGCTGACATTAATGTCACATTTGTTTTGTCTGTGAGTCAGTAGCAGGCAGTGTGGTAGAGCCTTTCTAAAACCAGAAACAAGGACCTAAAAATTGTGCTTACTCCTGAATAAAGTCACTATTACAAGTATCTTCTTTAATGACATAGCCCCCATTTCAGTGAATCAGGTGATTTTTAAAAAGGCATCTAAGTCTTGGAAACTGTGGGATTTGCATGCCAAGTCATGATGTTGTGTATTTCTTTAATACCCCGGGATTAGATGTCATGGTTAGAGCTGTTTCACATGCACACATTCATGTAATGCTGTAGGCAGGTGTTTTAGAGCTTGGAGCAATTCTCCTTCTTTTCTCCCTTACTCTCCATACTCTTATTTTTGTACAGCATCAGGTAATGCAGAGACAAGAATAGGCCATTATATCTCTTCATATATCAGAAATTCACCTTTTGTTCTGCATTGGAGAGACTGCTAGCAACACCGCAAAGGGATGTGTTGTTGACTTGTCATGGAAGAAGCTTTGAGAGACTCCCTAATGCAGTGTTCAGGCTCTGTCTCTGACTTGATCATAGTTTCTGTTCTTTGAAGCCCTATTATTGACATAACTTAAATAAAACCCTTAGGGGTAGTTTTAAGTATGTCATTAGGAATTTAATAACCTTCAGCCTGAGTAGATTTGTATACCAAAAACCCCTGAGAAATGGTATTAAACTTAGCTATTAAATTAATCCTTGAGGACAGGAAGGATTCTACACAACTTTGAGAGGCCACTGAATCCATTCTGTCTTCCTGACTGAGTAATTATGTTTTTGAGCATTTTGGATTCCTCCACTAATATTAGCTCATTTTACTATCCACTTGTTTTGTGTATTGATCGACAGTGACTCTCTTTTTTCTGTTACACTGAGATAACTTATTTTTCAAGTGAGCTCTTATCTCACTGCTAACCTGAGTAGTGCTTTTTGGTTTGGTTGTTTGGTTTTTTGTTTTTTTTTTTTTTTCCCCCTGAAATATTTCAGTGGTGAATTTCTTTCTAGTGAAATAAAAAATACTTAAGTGGAAGTCAGCAATTTTTAGTGAAATTCATAGTATATATTTTACAGCTGTTTGGCACTTTCTTGACTTTCTGACATAAGCCAAATTTATCCTCATTAACCAAAATGTATTCTGCTACCCTAAATAACCTGGAAATACAATAGTTTTGTTTCTGGTGTGTTGTTGGTAAGTAAGGAATGAATTTTGGGTACAGGGCTAGACGTGACACTTAGTCTTGGCCTATTACTGTGCTCACAAGAAAGATATTTGTGTTGTGTGTCCAGCTTCTTCACCTGTGAGCTCATAATTCTGATCTATTTGATGAATGGTATTGGGAAATTTAATTTCATACAACCACGTTCAGACCTGCTAATTTAGGTGCCTAAGTTTAGAGGCACGGCTATTCTCACAGCACTAACCACTGTTTGGGTTTCATCTGTGTGTGAATGTGCTCTGACATCAGGGAGCCAAAGAAGGATCAGAGCAGGTGAGTGTAAAGTCAACAGGGTGTAAACAGACAGTCTCTCTAAAATTATTTGGTTCCTCTGGTTCTCCTCATAAAAAATAACAAACAATGGGGGGAAAAAAATCACCTCACTGGAGAGCTTTCAGTCTCTGGCACTATGGGAGAGTGATTTTTATTCTTTTTTCCATAGGTTGAGGCTGCATGTGCTTGGAGTCTAAGCCACGAGAAAAGATAATTTCCATGTTGCAATCTGGATGTGAAAAATTATGTTCTTTGTCAAGGTCTGTTAATTAACATGGATGTCTCTTATACAGGTCCAGGTTGTTTTAACATACTGTCTCTGTGGAAGAATCTGTCTGTTAAATGGGGCAGTTTGTTCCAGTGTTTTATTCCATGATATGTGTTTTTTCTCAGACAATATGCCAGGTATTGCAGCTCAGGAAAGTGCTTTGGGATTTAGGGACTATGTAGTAAAAATGAGAGCCTGGTGCACAAACGCTACCCTTTGGTATGCAGCAGTGGGTTATCCTTGATAAAACAAGTGAAGTAGAACATCTAGATGATTCTCTATTCACTCATTTAAAAATTTGTTCGGCCTGATGTCCATCAAATACTTCCACATCTGTTGAATGTGTCATATAAAGTACTGCTCTTGGGAGACCATTTACAGAGCTCCACAAATTTCACTGAACTGACAAAACTGGTGAACAAATCTATTGATTACTTTGTCTGCTAAATAATTATTTATGTGCATACAGACACACCTTTTATGGAGTGTTCTTAATAATACCCTGGTCAGAACAGTCTTTGTAGAAAACCTGTCATTTTGTGATAAAAAACAATACATAGAAAACTTGTCAGGTTTCTAGGACCAAAATTTTTAGTAAAGCTTAAACGTTTTGGGCCAAAAAGCGAGGATTTGACATTCAGGGTAAAAACAGTGGGATTTTGGCTTGCTGATGAAAAACGTCCTGAATAAAACACACTTTGCATGAAGTTTTCACCTCTGTATGAAAGATTTATTAGAGAACAGGTACAGGCAGAAATATTTTAGGCAACACTACTACCCTAGCAGAACTCTGCATAGATGGACCAATGTTGGCCTTACGTGTAGACTGTAGTATACGTTTCTTCTATATATTTTTAGTTCCTGTCCATGTGCTTGACAGAAGAAAGCTTACTGAGTGTCTCACAGGTGAGACAAAAGCTGATGTAATTTATGAGAAAAGCAGTGTAACCATGTGTGCTTGATGAGGATCAATATCTAGAAGAGCTGGAGTCTGTCCTACATCAAGCTGGACACTGATTGTGTCTGCACTGTGGGAAAATAGGTTTCGTAATGTACCCCTTCAGCTTCACCCCCAGTCATCCGGCCTGGGAAATCACGGCTTCTTCCTCCTCTCCCATCCTCACATACTGTGGGTTTTTTTCCAAAGGAAATCCATGGAGAGTGACAAGGACAGCACCTGCCTTGCACTGTAGATGAAGCTACTGGAGCATGGGAGGGTGAAGGGCTGTTAGGAGGCTTAATCTGTCTATACAGAACAGTTTACCATGGACAGAATTACATAAATAGAGAAATAAGAGAAGGGAATCCACACTGTTCTCTCCAAGGGATCCCAAAGGGATAGGAGATGAAGTGCCTAATGTGGGAATGGAGTTGAAAATGTGATCCTTGCATAGACGTTTGTAGCTAGTCTCCTGGAGTTTGAGCCTGGCTCCTCTGGGCTAGCTGGTGAGTGGTAGGCTAAGGATAGCCCGTGTGTACAGCATAAATATATCTCCAGGGTACGATCAGTCTGGTGAGTGAAATGACCATAATCCAATAATTCAGGTTAATTTACCTTCCATTGTTAAGTGTGTGTGTGTGTGTGTTAGCACTGGAAAGTGCTATTTATAAACATTAAATTGAGTTGTCCGTATTATTCTTCTGTGTAGTTAATCCCATGAGTCTTGTTTGAAGAAATTATACTTAATACTTAAAATGATTACTGAGACTATGGTGTCCAGTGCTCTTGGTGGACAGCTCTCCCTCCTTGTATTTGGACCATGTCTAAATCTACTTGGTGGTCACTGATGAGTTGGCAGTGGAGTGTGTTCCCTTTTTTTAAAACTCTTCCCAATATTGTCATCTTTTTTGTCATACTATTTATCTGTTCCTTTTTTCACCATGATACTCTGGGCTGCTGAACTTTCAGAAATACACATAAAGATCTCTTGTCTCACCCTCCTTTTTTCAGAATTTGAATATTGGCAGAGGTGATCTAGTGAAAGATGTCCCTACCCATGGCAGGGGATTTGGAACTAGGTGATCCTTAAGGTCCTTTCTGTGGTGGGTTTGGGTGTGTGGCAGTGGTTTTTAGTAGCCAGGGAGGGGGCTGAAGCTGTGGCCCCTGTGAGAAGCTTCTCGAAGCTCCCCCGGCTCCAAGTCAGACCCACCTCTGGCTGAGCTAATTAGTGATGGTGGCTGTGCCTCCGCGATAACATATTTAAGAAGGGGCCCTGTGAGGAGGAGTTGTGAGAACACCTATGTGAAGACTGAGGTCAGTGGAAGAAAGGAGGAGAGGCGGGGGGCGGTGCATGGGTGCACCCACCCTGCAGCCCCTGGTGAGATGTAAGGGCTGCGCCCCCTGCCACATGTGGAGGCATCCCATGCGAAGGACTCATGTTAAAGAAAGTGTGTGGAGGACTGTCTCCTGTGAGAGAGGGACCACGATGGAGCAGGGGGAGAATGTGAGGAGTTCCCCCCGCTCTATGAGGAGGAAGAAGCGGCAGCGCTGACTGCACCCCCCATTCCCTGCCCCTGCACCACTGGAGTAGAGGAGGTAGAGAAATCAGGAGCAAAGCTGAGCCAGGGAAGAAGCGAAGGGTGGGGGAAAGGTGTTTTTAAGATATGCTGATGCTTCTCCCTGTCCTACTCTGTTACGTGTTGTTGTTGTTGTGTGTCTGAATTAAATTGATATTCTTTTTATTCCCCTAAGGAGTCTGCCTTTTGCCTGTGTCCCTAATGGGTGAGTCACCCCTCCCTGTCCTTATCTCAATTCCCAAGACTTTTGCTTTATTTTCTCCTTCCCAGTAAGGAGGGGGAAGCAGAGAGTGAGTGGCTGCGTGATTCTCAGTTGTCCTCTGAGCTCAAACCACAACACCTTCCAATCCAAACCATTCCATGATTCTGGGAAGGAAATATAATTAATATCACTGTTTTTTCCCTTAATCGTGTTTTAATAGTCTACATTGCTTGCATGCATCTACCTTTATCACTTGTGAACATTAGTATGGAGAGAGATCCTAATGAATCACTAAATTTCCTTTTTTTTTTTTTTTTTTTTTTTTTTTTTAAAGTGATACCCTAGCTCCTTGGCAACAGAGTTACTATGACCATGATTCCTTTCTGTTCCCCTGGGACAGCCAGTTTGAAAACTCTGTGATACATGGTGCAGTCTAGCACGGAAAGTAGACTGATGAAATGTGTGTGATTTAACTGTGTGTGGGTGCTGGTAAGAATGATCACTTATTACCATACGTACAAACAGGCATCAACCTCGATTGTCTGTTGTGGGAATGCTCAGTGCACGCTAATGTTGCTAGGATAGAAACAGATACAGTAACCACAACAGAAAGGAATCGCTTTCTGGCTTAATTTGGGGGAGTTTACTCCAAGTCTTGACCCGGTGATTTGAACATATGAATTTTGTAAAGTCAAGCTGTGTGCCGTACATATTACTGGCACCTTCAGGCATTTTGTATGCATGTGGTGCAGTGTTACAGGTCCTGGCCTATTTTCCAGAGCCAAGTTCTATATACTCAGCTGGCAACGAACAAAAAAAACTGTGCTTTGGCTGGATGGATTTTGGCATAGGCATTCTGGAGCCCTAGAATTTCAGCTCTTGGAGTTGTAACAAAAAATGTTTAATTAAACTGGCAGCTTAGACCAATAAATGTTTAAATTAATTTTAAAAGGAAAACTTAATTGCCATATAGAAGAGATTCTGATCTTACATATCTGTTCCTTACTGAAGGAGTGCAGTTGTTTTGACCGATCTTTGCATGGAAGCTGTGGTTTGGATCTGGAGATCAAAGGAGCAGAAAAGCTGAGCAGTGGACAGGCCAGAGATGCTGTGCTTCAGCTACTGCACATCCTACAGTGTTATCTCAGAATAATTTTGAAGTATGAGTTTCCGTGTGTGTGGGCTGGAAATAGAAGAGTGGAGAGAAATTTAGAGGCCAGTTAGTTTTAAAGGCAAAATTTGGATCTATCAGCTGTCATCCACAGTACTCAAATAGTACCTTAGTAAGGAGGTGAATTTAGAATAAAAGTTACACCAGGTTCATGAACTTTATTAAAAATTTGTGGGCAATTCTCTTGTAAGTACGGCCATTAGCCCTTTTTTCCCTAATTAAATCAGATTTCAAGTTTGATAATTGCTACTAATATCTTGCAGAGAACTGCAAAGAGGAAACCATGAGGTCTCTAGAACAGGAGGTCTGAGCAATCTGTTGATACACAGCATTTAGTTTTGAATGTTACCTACTGGGAACTTATTAATGAAATATTTACGTGTTCTTAAACTTACCATTTATAGAGCACTCTAGATATGTTTATATTTACTTTATTGGCATAGAGTTTCCTCAGTGAGGTTCGGTTGATCTGGCATTCTCCAACTCTGACATAAACCTCTGTGTAGTGTTGCTTTGATTTGCAAGATAACGGTTGTATTCTGGCCTGGAGGCAATTGCATTTCAGCTGGGGGAAACTTAGCTTGGCATCAGGAGACTTTGTAAGATCTTAATAAAAGTTTGAGATACTGAGCAAGCTAGCATGCAGGGCACTGGGATTTGTGTTAATAAGATGGTTTCACTTACATTAAGAAGACCTTTCTCCCGATTGCCTTTAATAATACATTAGTTTAGTTTATGATATTTAGTTTTACAAAAGCTCACCAGAGATGAGTCCAACCCCGTAGACTCTCAACTATGAAGTCACTGACTTGAATCCCTACTTCGACCCCCAAACTGTAGCTTGGCTCCAAAGCAGTTCTAAAACAAAGATCTTGTTTTGTGATTTAAATTTGTAAATCCCCACGTGAACACTCTGTTTTCATATCTGAGAGGCTTATTTTGGATTGCTGTGAACAGATTGGGAACTGTTTTCTGCTAAGCTGCAACAAAATATTTTCAAACTAGTTAACTGTGCCCATACAGAAGTTTTAGGTGCTGTAACTCTTCTCATTTTTCTTTTATTTTTTTTTTCCTAGCTTTTCTGGGTAGATAGAGCTCTGATGAGTATTTGCTTGTCATTGAGGAAGACAGCGAACACTCTGAGGAGCAAGTAGAATATTCAGAATGACAGAATATTCACTTGCTGCTATTCAGATGAACGAGCACTGAAAATATAACTAGGAATATACTAAAAGGTCAGAAGAGATGTAAAAATGTGTGATTTTTGTGCACAGTCTTTGTTCTAACCTATGTTTAAAGATGGGTGAAAGAAGTGAAAGCTTGTTATTTTGGCAGTTTGAAGAGTTTTCTTAAAAATTATTGGCCAATATGGACAACTTTGCGTTCCTTTGTGCTATCCCCTTGCCACCCCCTGCCTCCACCTCTGCAGTGGGAAGAATATAATCTACCAACATGAGGATTTCTGTTCATCTGATTTGTCTGTAAAATGTGCAAATCAGCTGCTAATTTTGAGTGTTAGATTGACTTGATGATAATAAGTAATTATGCAAAAAGGCTAGATCAGGGTAAGCCAAATATAAATGTTATTTCTGGAATTAGTTCTGGGAGGACTGTTGCATCAGCAAAGGAACTGTAACCTGATAATGGCAGTCTATGTTTTAAACCATTAACTGTAGAACAGTTACAAGGTCAAGGCAAAGTACTGAAATCCACATTTAAAATATATCTAATATCATAAAAGACTGATTAGGATATAGGACAAGCCAAAGGCTGACTGATTTATTACTGTCTTTGGCTTTTGTGTTTTTTTCACTTGCCAGATCCTGACATTAATGCAGTAATAATCTTCTGAAAACAAGTAATTCCTGGTGGAAACCTCACATTAATAAAATAATCCAGACAATAAATAGCTGAAAGCATCACTGAGACTTTAAAATGCTGTTTTATCATTACTAAAACTAAATCTCTTTTCCTTTTCCTTTTCTTTGTTTTCTGAGGGGGACAGAAGGGGTTAGTATTTAGTTGTTCTTGACTGCTGAAATAAAGTTTAATTAGACAGATAGAAAATTTAGAATTACTGATATTAAACAGTGGATGGGTAATTGTCATTCCTATGTGGCAGTGGTGTAAGCCATGGTCACTTGCAACTATCTAAAACACTTGTTTTTTTCAGAAATATCTTGCTACCATTGATACCTTGGTGAATATTTTCATCAATTTCTTAACTCCTGTGTTTCCTAAACATCTCTGCAGTTATATGACATCTGACCCAAGCAACAATTAAGCAGTTTGGGCAGTTCATGGATAGGAGGTTGACGATAATCTCTCCTCATGCATTCACATAAAATCTAGGGGTCAAGGGTATTCCATTTCCTTTTATTGAGAACATTAGAAAGTCTTATGCACTAAGATCTCTTCTTATACTGCCTGGAAAATACCTAGCTTGACTGTTCATAAGCAAGATATCTCTACATTCAGGTACATAACCAGGAGAATTTAAAATATGATACATTCCTAAAAACAAAATCTCCATTTTGCAAGGGTGGGATCAGTTTTGGCAAGACATTTTCCTATAGTTGATCAGCCAATCTGTAATTGGCCTTCACTGATACTCAGAAGCAGCCACAATCTGGACCTGAAACCAAGTGGTGTGCAACACAATTTGAAAGTATTTACTTTATTTGGGAACTTTGAAAACAGTCATTAACATTACCAAATGTGCAACCTTTTCCTTATAATTGAATGCCTATAATGATTAGCCTAAACCTTGAGCCAAATTCTTCAGCATCAGAGGGCACCAGGGAAGCCACTTCTTACAGCACACAGCCACATACTTGACTGTTGCAGGAAAATAATGATTGCAAAGAACAGTCTCTAAACGGATTCCATTTTTTCACTACTATTAGTGATGTTCATCAGCATCATAAGCACTTTGCAAGCCATATGGGGTAATTTATGTTACTGTACACTTAAATCAACAAGAGATATATGGAGGTTTGTTATACAGAAAAACTGGTTTGAGGTTTTGATGCTTGCTTTGCTTCTACTGATGGACTAAGAGTTTATATACAGGAGAAATAGTATGTGGGCAGTACAAATATGCTTTATCCACTATTAAGATGATCTATTGTGTCCTAAACTTGACGTTTTCTTCTGCAATCCCTTAGTTTCATTTCAGCACAAAAATATGACTGTTTAGAGAAATCCACTTTTAACCTCAGCTTTATTTGGTGGTTTAACCTTTTCCAAATCTGCAAAACAGAAATGACCAATGTATGGTTGGAGACAATGTCCTGATTATGAAAGAAGAACTTGGGTGAGGTTTGGCAGCCAATTCCAGGACATGCACTCTTCAGTGACCTTTGCAGATTTTTTTTCTTGGGCATGTGGGAAGGAGTCAGGTACTGAACTGTGACTTAAAATCAGGAGACATTTTAATACAACACTGAAAAACTTCTTACATATGTTTGTGTAAAAACTTGCCTTAATGTTACTGTTGTGAAAATATTCAGATGGCTAGATGTGTACTTGCTCATGCTGTTGTATATCTAGACAAAGAAATTAATAGCAGAAATAAAAAACATAATTCTGGAAACCAGATACCATTATAATAGATGGAGGGAAATTCAGAGATAACCCACATTCAGGATTTACCATAGGAAAGCACACATGTATGATTCAGTACCCAAAATTCACATTTCCACTAAAACCCTCCTGTGCACGTCAGACTGCTTGAAAAGCACTTCAGTGATTATTTGTATAGCTAAATATTAGACCACTTTACTAAAATGATCTACAAGTCCCTTACAGCCTTACAAAATAATACAGTTTAAAATTTTACTGACTTTCTCCTCTACCCAGCAAACCAGATTGCTTTTCATTAAGATATATCTTCAAAGAGGAGTATTAGATTGGGAAGCTGCAAAACAGATTTAGGCTGTGTCTTTGTCTAGGTGCTTCTAGGTACTTAGCTCTCACTTAAATGATATAACTAGGTGTGTGAGGGATAACAATAACTGAGATTCAGCAATAAAACATTATGGTGCTAGATAAAGTTTTTTGTGGATGCTCTGAAGGAAGTAATATACTATGTAAGGATTAGGAAAATTGTATTTGTTTTTTTTTTTTTTTTTTTTCCCATGTCCTTCCTTTATTTAGGATATGTGTATGCATATGGATTTTTAATTCTGAAACATGACATTATTAAAATTCTAGTAACTTTTATGATGATTTAGAATTCTTACCACCACTTTTTGCTTTTGAAAGTAGATGGTAGTTTTTGTAAAGCATTTTTCCACATGCACACACATGCTATCCATTAAGTGTTGTGAGCAAATACTTTATTTGTCCTAAAGATCAATAAGAGCTTGCTCAAGGATACCAAACTGGATATTAACAGCAATGTGACTTTTGAAATATGCACATAACAGGGTAGATGTTTTGCATGTGCCCAGAGAATGCTTTCCTCCTAAGTTACATTATCACCGTTATAGGTATCCACTGACTGTATACATTGCATGCGAAGATACAACTGTCATTTAACATGTGGCAGAAATTATGATCTTTCCTGAAGATTCCCCCTGCTGCTGTGGGAGGTGTCTTCTGACAGTGCCCCTGCAGCAGGATCTCTAAGCCTTCCAAACTTGTTTTAAAGTGTCATTTGGGAAGCCATAGCCTGTAAGACTGATATTCACAGGGCACTGAATATCATGAGGTTCACTAATTTTTGCATTAGATATGAGTTGGTGCCCAAGGCTGGTTAAATTGCCTATCTGTCCAAGGAAAAAATTAAGAATTGGGCCCTTAGTGAACTCAGATCATACTTATAGTTAGAACTTGCCAAACACGAAAACCAAAGTGGTAAAACTTAATCTGAGTACAGATGTGTGGAGTACTTTATTTTAGGCTTGTATTCTGCTTTAAAATACCAAATCTGAAACAGAATTTAAAAAAAAAAATGTTCTTGAGAAAATCTAAAATAATACCAGCAAAATCATTTGCTTTATCTGTCACACTTTCTTTTGAAGTTGTTTTTCTGGAACAACAATAAAATGGTTTGTGTGCACACATACCACACATACCAATGGTGTACATATGCAAAAAAAAAGAAACTTTGAGGAAAGGTTTTAGATCCCGTGTCATTTAAAAACAAGCATAAATTTTTGGTACAGTGCTGTACAATAAAATTACATTTTATGTGAGACTTCGGTAACAGTTGAATTTTTAGAATATCTTGGTCTTGCTTTAAACTACATATTGGGTTCCTTAAAATGTCATTAAGTTCATTTTAAAACGTCAACCCATTTCAAGGATGGTGATTTTCAGATGACTCACATTTAAAACGGTCTTACTTATACATGGGAGATAGGCGCACTTTAGTTAAAATGTTGCCAGAATTCATTATAAACTCAACTCTAAGCCAAATATAATTGACTCAAAAAATTGGCCTGGCCTGAAATTTGCCATGTTTGTTCAAGTTTACAGGAAGTGTGTGAACCAGGAATGTTTTTTGGATGTTATCTATCTTTGCCAAGTTAATACACTTAAAAAACCCAAACAAATAAAAAATCCCAACCACAACCTGTCCCCCAAAGTAAGTATTTAAATAACCTAACATTCTTCCTGTAAAATTTTGCCATAAAGATAATACTGTCTGTTATTTCATGTTGAAGAATATAAAGATAGACCCAGTAATTCTAATTATGTTCCTGATGCCGTAAGAGCAAGCTACGCAATGTTTGAAATCAGTTATTTACTGTCTACAGCAGAAGTGAACCAATGCATTGCTGCAGTGGTGCTCAGCATTAAGAGTGCCGAACTGATGGGAGAACTGCAGTCAGTGTGCCCCTCATCAGGTACTGGGGAACACAACCAAGCAGTATGAAGGAGTATTAAAGCAGATCTAATTCTTTCCCCACTCTTTGATACATTATTTTATGATGACACACATAGTTTTGGCTTAGTAAGTCATCACCCCTTTCATTGCCCATAAAACCACAGCAGGTGAATTTCTTTTTGTGGTGGTCACCTAGTGCTGTGTTGTAGTTCAAGAAGGACCAGAAAAGGTCTGATGGCATATTTGTTGGCAGTATAGGATAGAGGATTTTTTTAAAAAATTATTTTCTAATGGAGGGGAAACTCCAGCAAGAGCACATGGGTGAAGATGAAGATGAATCCATCATTCCTGTAACAATGGATTTAATAGTTCATAACCATATTGCCAGCAACCTTTCTGTGTCTCTCTTGCTGTTCTTCCTTTGCCTGTTGAGATTAAAAACTTGTCTAGGCAAGGTCTGTCTTGATGTGAGCAGGGATTTTGCTACTGAGGTCTGTATCTTTCCTTACAATCTCTATACCTTATCCAAGACACTACTACCAATAGAAAATAAACATATTGAACAGGGCAGCAAGAAACATGGTCACGAGGCAGTAATTCTTTTTCAGAAATGAGAGAGAATGAGGATACTTAACTCTGTGGAGACTCTGGCTCTCAGGGTATGAGTCACACTTCTACCACATTATAGCCAACTCAAACAAATCATGTCCAACAAATGACAAAAATGAAAATGAGTCTCTTGTCCAGGGACCAAACCCATGATTATTATTCATAAATTAACCAGGCCTGACCAATTAATCTACTTTTAAGTGCTTTAAAATACTTATGTGTTTTAATAGTACAGGAAATAACAGTAGTGTCTGAAAAAGCATTTCATGGATTTTAAGCAGAGGAAAATCCTCACAGTGAATACTATGAGGCAGTTGGTGCTTTAAGTGTAAAATAATGCTTTAAGAATAAAAGTGGTCATGGAGGGTAGACGCCAAACTGACTGAAATCAGTTCTAGTCTGAACCTGACAGACAGATGATACAGCATCCTATAACCTGGACAGTTACTTCAGCCTTTTTTCAAACAGTACCTCAGCTAATTCCAGAATAGTTTTCTTGAAGTCTTTGCAGGGGTTTAGGCTCATCACCCCATCCCCACTTTTTTTTTCCCCTGTAGGGAAAAATTGAGCAAAATCAAACCAGCACTGCAAGTGTTCAGGATGACTGCTTTTCTGAAGACAATTCAGTGCGGTGTTTCTGTATTCATTGTGAGACCAATAATTCCTAGGTTTGAATGCTGACTGTGCAGTGGCACCCATCCTAAGATAGAAAGTTAAAGTCAAAGCCTGCCCTGATTTCAGTGTTGTATTTTGCTACAGGGTTTGTTTGTTGTTTTTTTTCTGTTGTTGTTTGTTTGTTTATTTGAGGATAAAATCACTCCTAATGGTAGAACAGCACAGTGCATTTTCAACTGTACTGTTATTGATAGTGTAGTGCCTTGAAACCTCAGCTGAAACTGATGCTGCTTTCTGAGGCAGGGTGCCCACACACACAAAGGTGTGTTCAAAGCTCCAACCTGCTTCCTTCCAAATAGGAGGGATGGATAGTAGGCTAGGAAGCAGAAGGATAAACACTGTCAGAAGTCAGTGACCAGCTCCCATGTGTGTGTTGTACCTAGGTGACTCTCAACTGACAGACAAGTCGAAGTTTGTCTCCAGTTAGGGAAATGATTAAAACTGTTTTGGCTCACAAGGGAGGCGATGAATAAGAAAGAACCACATAGTTGTTTTACTGTGATGAACATTACAGGAAACGTGAAAGGGAAGCTTGTAAACACATGAAGGCAGCCAAGGATAAAGGCACATCTCATGAAGGAGGGTTGCTAAATATCTGGGAACAATAGGACTTAAAAAATGTGTACCCACTTTGTTTTTGTTCTCGCAGTCAACTGATCACAAAGGGCAGGTTTTCAGAGGTGCCATGCTTGAGCTCTTGGAAAGAAGGGGTTAATTGAGAGCAACTGCCAGATCTCACCAGCAGCACACACTTGAGTTATCCTTTCTCCTCTGCAGCTGCTGTTGAGGGGCTCGCTTGTTCCAGGGTGCTCTCCTGTCTGCCACAGTCATGATGTGGATCAGAGATTCAGAGTCCAGCTTCCTGCACTGCTCGCCTGCTGGTTGTGTTTGCAGGCCTTTGTACGTTTTGTTTAATGGTGTAAGTAGTTATTTCATGACAGTAAAATAAGATAATTATAGGTTTTATATTTTTTTAATTAGTAGATTTGCTGGTAGAAGCTGGATCATTTGTGCTCCTGGCCATGTTAGCTGTTTTGCCAAGATGGACCTGTGCAATTCAAAACCTGACCTTTGGGTGATGTTTTGGTGCCAGATAATGGGGACCGTTCCTGGTACCCAATCTGCTCATGGTTGGAGCAGGTGCTTTGCTCTTCTAACCGGTGGGAGTACGAACCTTATTTAGGGCTCAGTGCAAGGCTGTTAGGACTCTGGAAAGAAGGAGGTTATTAAAGTTACAAATCTGGTATTTGCTTTTAAGACTATTTTCCTAATTAGTTTCTCACTATCTGAACACCCTGGAGTTTAAAGAAAGGCTGACTGAAAGGCTTCTCTGTAAATATTACCAAACTCCTAAAAATAGGGGTTTTTGTGAAAGTTTTCTCCTTGTTTTTTTTTTTTTTTTTTTTTTTTTTGTTTTTTTTTTTGTTTGTTTGTTTTGTTTTGTTTGTTTTGTTTGTTTTTTTTTTTAATCCAATTGAATTCAGAGCAAAGGATCATACAGAGAGGCAGTGAGACAGACATAAAATAGGGCTTTCCATCTCCATTACGAAATTCATCCATCTTTCCTGAGTCCATCTGGTAGCTAAAGATAAATCAGTTTTGTCAGTAGAAAAGCAACAATATTTTTAAGCCCATGTTGGATGTTTGCAAAAGGCTTCCTTCTGCCAGAAGTTGCCTTCATGTTACCAACAGAAAGTTGTACAGAGCCGTTTCATTTATACTCTTGAATCAGAGGTGAGAAATGCAATCTGACTGTCATATAAAATTTCAGCAGAAAATTGGGAACACTTGCCTAATACTTGTTAAACAGAGTATTGATCCTCAGCCTCTTTGAACAGTGTAGTTCAGTTGACTTCAGTGGAACAATGTTGATTCACACCAGCTCAAGTGCTCACCCTTCACATTTAGCTTGCAGTTCTTTTTTGGAAGAGCCATGTCCGTTAAATCTCAAATTAATATATTCAGGTGTTTCAACGTAGATTGGCTGGCTGGTTTCATAACCCAGTGCCTTATGTTTCATTTACAGTGTTCAGATTTTACAGAGTGGTGTTTTTTTCTTTCAGAAAATCATAGTTTTCAGTAACAGAAAAAGCATTTGAGTTGTAGAGAATAAGGTAGTTTTATGTCTGAGTCTTTTTGTATGCTTAAGCAAGCAATACTGGATGATGACTCAGAGTTTCCCTTAATTGTCTGTCATCTCTTCAAAGTAATTTTGGATGGCAGACAGCACCTGTTCTGGTGTTTAGGTCTTTTAAGCATATTTCAAATTCCAGAATGTTTCCCATCTCCTGCCTTCAGTTGCCTGTAATTTCCAGGTATAAAAAGGGTCCTTTTAATTTACCGTGTAATTTCTTCTGCATGGCACAGATCTGTTTTTACCTTCTTTATTTTTTCTTTAAATACCGTGTTTTTATTCAGAACTGGTTTCTA
Organism: Tyto alba; assembly: GCF_018691265.1. NCBI lineage: Eukaryota > Metazoa > Chordata > Aves > Strigiformes > Tytonidae > Tyto > Tyto alba. The sequence goes on along the minus strand of NW_024881301.1, from coordinate 13,407,105 downwards.
GTACTTTGTTCACCTACCATAAAATGACTTAGAGTCCTTACCTGCTGTTTGGTTACTCCTTCTTCCTTCTACATTCATTCTGCTGGAATTTGGGAGTGGAGGAAGTCAGCACACAGACGTGTGTGTGTGTTACGGTTTTTCCTCCTTGTCTTTGCAATCCTTGAGCCTACAATACACTTCTGCAAAGAACTGCTGCATTCCATGAATCTTTTCACAGCCTGCTTCTGTGCTGACTCTCTTTAAACTGTTAACATTAGTAACCTTTAACAGCATTCACGTCAGGTTATTTCATAACACCTCTTACGTGTCTGGTAGTACATCTGTACAAGCCAGAATCACTGCTACGTCTCTTCTGTGCTTCCATCGGTCTGTCAGGCTTGGGATCCCTTCTGAATCCTTTAGGTCCTACAGTTATGGTAACACCTCAGTTACTATATAGATTGTGATACAGTAAGAATGTTCACGGTATTTATAAATATCCATTCAAGATGTGCAGAGGTAATTAAAGGAAGAATAATAGTTTTTAAGTTTTCAATAATGCAGAAACTAAATGCTTCAGAGTAATCATCTGGGACCTTTCCTGATTACTGGAGTCTTGTGCATAGTTGTTGTAGATGCTTGTGAGGACCTGGACTTATGTTTTCCTAAATACGTTTTTATTTGGAAGAGGAGCAATGATAGCATCAGTAAATGTCCCTGAAAACTGCTCATCATTTTCAGAATTCAGAATTTGGCTTTGTGGCTTGTCACTCATTATTTCATTTGAGGCTCTTTTGAATGATTATGCTAATCACATGGAGCTGTCTCTATTCCCTGGCTGGCCTTAGTAAGTCTTTAGGAAATATTTTGGGGACTGTGGGTGATTGAGAGCAAGGTGGTAGACAAAGATTACTGAATATTTTTCAAAATATGCAATAACTTCCTTCTTTCCCCCACCCCCTTTGTCCAGATACCAGCTCTAGAGATTTCTAAGCTACTACAAGTCTCATTGTTTCACAGAAGAGTTTGTGGATTAGAGCTATACCCATACATAAGAAGTGTATCTGTGAAAGGAACTGTGTGAAAGATCACTATTGGCTCAAGGCATTTCTGAAGGAGTTTGGGGCAAGAAGGCTGAATTGCAGGAGCAATTAGATGCTTAGTGCTGCCTAAGCTCCATTTTAGATATCCAAATAAAAACACTAGCTCCTCAAAATTTCTGACTAGCTGCCAGCTAACCTTGAGTATCTCAAATTCATATGTGAGCTATGTCCAGCACCATGCCCCAGTTTGGCTTGGCAAGGCTGAATTGTCTGCTAGCAGTGTTGTAGCCATTGAAAGGCACAGATTCATGTCCCTTAGCCTGTGCTCCCCAAGGACAACACCTGGTAGGTTCAGAGACGACAATAGGATGTGGTACTTGGGTTAGTGGTTATGGCATGGGGAAGTGAGGAGAGCTGGGATCAAGGACTGTGCATTTCATCTGACCATTGTGTAACGTCTGTTGGAGCTGAGCAGATGCCAAGGTCCGGGCAGGCTCAGCCAGCAGCCTCTGCTGGTGGTGCCCTGGGCAATGGTGTCCGAATCCCCTTAGGCGAGGGCAGAAGGTGAGGCTGAGCTGCCACTCAGCACCAATGCTTTGCCACCAGAGAGGCAGATGCTCTGGTGTCCCAGAGGAAGTGACTGAGCACTGGCCGCGGGTGGGACGCCTTGCCCAGCAGCCCTGCCGGGGCCTGGACGTTCTCTTGTCAGGTCCCCGGTGAGCCGGTCTGTCCCCAAAGTGGTGTGTTCCCTTTTTGCATATGGTTTAACACCACTGTCTTACTGTCGGCAACAGTGGAAGAAAGTTTAAAATTGTTTGACAGCATCCTGGCAAGTGAATGTGATCCCTGAAACACCCATCAAAAATATTCTGGAGGATTGAAGTGACTAAATGAGACTGGTATTGTCAGTGCAATTCTTCCAGTTCTTTTTTTTTTTCAGTCTCCACCTATGCTTTGTTAAAGGTCCCATAGAGCTTGCAGTGTTTTGTAGAGGAGTTGCCGGTTGAGGTGCAACACCACTGTAACATCTTGCAATTCATCTGTAATTGTTGGTATTGTATGGAAAATGATCTGTGGAGATCTTTGCATGTCTAAAAACGTCATCTTCAGAATACTGCAAATAAGAACTTTTTACCATGTTCCTTCATCTCTCATCCTCCATGTGTTAGTAATTAGGTATTATCTTGGTCTAAGAAACAAATAGTCAAACTGATTTCTGTCTTGTTCTAGATTTATTTTTATTTTACCTAAACAAGAGATAATGGTAGCGTGAAGGTTGAGCCAGAGTTGTAATTAAGTAAACCTCAAAAGCGTGAATTTAATCTTAAACTTCAGAGGAGGCTCTTTTAGCTTGAAGACAGAGAGGAGTTAGGCCATACCTAATAGAGATTGACTCAGCTGTAATTAAAGTAACTAATGTACTTTGATCCATGCCAAAGTTTGCTGTAATGACTTAAATATGTGGGATCATGTCTTGCTGATATGTTTGCAATAATTTCATTACAAGATGGCTAGAATATGCTACCATGAGGTGGCTACATAGAAATGTGTTTGCATCTGAGCAGACAAGGCTGTAAATAAAAATGTTAATTCCTTCTGGGAGTGTCTTTAAAATGCTTTGAAAAAAATAAATGAAATTTACTCCTTTTCTGAAGATTCATTACAGTTGCCTGGAAAGAGTACAGTTCTCTGTAACTAAGGAACAGTTGACATACACAAGGAAACGTGGTATAATAATAAAGGAGAATACTGCTTCTCTCTGTGCCTGAGGAGAGCAGAAACGCAGAGAGCTGTTCAACTACTGTCATGGCAGCCTGTCGCACTCCCAATATTTGTGTTGGGCGTCAGCAGAGGGTCAAGGAGTGAAATATCCATATTGCACTGCTGGAAACACAGCTTGTGTCGACAGCAGAGCAGAGCCCAGCTTTCAGGGGAGGGTGTGCGTGCCCCTCGTGGGATGCTGAGGCAGACCAGGCTGGTCTGGTCCTTTTCTCCCAGTGCTGGGCAGTGTGGGCAGGGGTTGTGTGTCTCCCTGCCGGGGTGCCTGGTGCAGTGGTTTTGCAATGGGGCCAAGTTGGAGTTTTATTTAGTTTTTAATGCCCCAGCTTTTAGGTGTGTGACTGCATGGATTTAAAGTGATGCTAATGAGCATGCATGAGTGTGCACGGACATACATTATGGAGAAAGCTATCTATTATATAGAGAGATCAGATGTTGCCGTGGTGGTGTATAAACACAAACATGGTTATATTAGCACGGGTTTGCAAGGCTGCATCACTTATATGTGGCAAAAAGCCCTGAATGTGCTCCAGAGGTTGTCCCCAGCAAATGGCCCCAAAACCTTTGTAGCAGCCCCCTTGCTGTCATCTATTACGCAAACCCCACGCTTGTATGAAAACGGCCAATTTAGTGCTGCTTTAAAGTGTCACTAACACTTCAGAGGATGCTTGCTAATGCTGCGTGTTGCTGCTGTTCTTTCTCCAACATCCTTTCTCTTTCTGTGATTTTGTAACCTTCTATGAAAAATTCCTAGTGAACTGTTATTAATTTGGATGTACTTTTAAAGGAGGTACATGTGCTGCAACAAAATCAGGTGCTTTTTTTTTTGTGAGGAAATGTTGATATTTGCCAGTGGGAATTCTTCACTTGCCTATGTTGAAAAAAATACAAAGAAAGTACGCAAACTTTGTTAAGTTTAAACTAAATAATTGTATTTTTGATTTCTTGAGCTGAACAGTGGCATTTCATCCCTCTTGCCAAATGTTGTAAAAGTTCCTTTAGTAACTTGAATTTCAGCCTGAATTATTAAACGCTGGCAATCAAAAATAGAATCAGACTTCCACTTTTGTGAACATTGCTTCGTATTAAATATTTTTAGTATGTTGTAGACTAAGAAAAGGTCTGTATTTGTCTGACTGGAAAATAGCTTAGGCTACTGACTGTACTGAATACAGAAGTGTTTTCTACCAGGAGTATATATTTGTAAGACATACAGCTATTTTTTATTTTAACACTGGACTCTAGTGTTTTAGTTCAGATACTGAAGTATAACATCAATACACATTTTCCCCTTCATTGTTGCAGTTCATAGTTAAATACTTTTTGAACTGTAATAATCCTACAAAATTCACAGAACTGTGGAGGTTTTTTTGACACTTCACTCTATTATACACTCAGTAACACACCATGTTGGAATCTGAATAGCTTCTTTAAAATTACACAGTTTAGTTTAATCTTACAGACAAGTAACAAAGTATTATGTACAAGAAAATGGAAAGAAGCAATTTATTTAAAAATAAGACTAAATTTAAAGGTTGTTTTGTGTTATGTATGTTAATATGAAACATAGCCAGACAAAATTAGTATTTGGTTCTGCTTTTGGTTTAGAGATAATGCTGTATGAAGAAAAAGCTTTCCTTTCCCAATGTCCAGCACATGCTTATGCTGGAACTGTTGAAGCACAAGTGTTTTCTTATGAGGCTGAATCTAGATGACAAAATAGGTTTTGTGTACTGCTGCCTCTCAGTCTAGGAGAGAGACTATTAACTGTGCTGTGAGCTGAGAAAAGTTTGTCTACTTAGCATATATTTATGTGGCCAGTATGAGTTGTGTACTCCTGCATGTACGCAACACTTACATATATACTGAAGTATATTCATTCTTGTGTCCATGATAATTTCAAGAGCAATCTTTGTTTCTTATTTCATAGCAATATTTTTGAGGTTATCCAGAAGACCAATCTACATGCAAGTGAACATGTTGTATGTTTCTGTTTCTTTCGTTTTAGAAATATACTCATTGTTCTCTCCTAATTATAAAAAAACTTGTATTAATATCTTTCAGGCAAATTTTTATTAAGATCTTCCAGAATAGTCATAGCAATAGTCATGATAATGAGATTATGCTAACTGCAGATTAGGCATTATGCTACTTCAGTTATGTCAGTGTCTTAGAGGACATTCTAAGGTCATATAGCTAAAAAAGTTTTCTTCTTGTCTTCCGCACTTGAATCTCCAGGTTTGACAGTTACAGATTAATGCTTTGATTGCTTGTCTTTTTAGAATTGCAGAGATAGGAGAGAGAAGTATTCTGTGCACCCAAGCTCAGGCTCTTAAGTACTTTTAAAGACTGTGCCTGAAACTTCTAGTGCCCTTCAACGTTCAACAAAAGGCACGAAGTGCAGGATCACAGGGCCCTTTTGGGTGTTTTGGCAGCTCTGAGCTGCCAAATACAGTGTCAAAGTCTCTTTATCTGTTGTATAACCTTCTGGGTGATTAAAAACACCTAAGTAGTCATTAGAGATATACTTTGCTCCTTTTCCTGGATAGTCTCTGAGAATGGTAGAGATAAGTTTTCTGGTCCTTTCTCCAGATCAAAACTTGTAGCTCACACTCTGTGACATAACTTTTATTAGTCGTGAGGAGCACAGGAATATCTTCATCCTTCATATCCTCTGTGATCTCCACACTTTACACCTCAAACTTTATGCCTTTCTTGTTGTTTGTGTGTAGGTTTTGTTGTTTTTTTTTTTGTTTGTTTGTTTGTTTGGTTGGTTGGTTTTTTTGTTTGTTTTTTTGTTTTTGCCTTTTTTTGTTGTTTTTTTTTTTTTTTTTTTTGTCTGCAAAGGCAACATCAGTAATCATTTAAGAATCCAAGGCATGAAAACAGTAAGAGATTCTGTTGCACTTCCTGGCTTTGCAAAATGCTAAAACCATACTCTGCAAAACACGGTAGTACATATATTCCAATCCATCATCTTACATACTATTTCCATATTGTTACTCTCTGTTTATATGGGCTTTCTTGTTCCACACCTAGATCTTTTACCACCACACGCAAAAGTGTTTAAAAGTGCTTGGGCAGCAACCCCTTCTAATGAGCATCCACAAGAAGAGGTGTAAATAGTGCAGTCCTCTATTCCAGTCCCTAGTGTTTCTTGCGAGAGTTGTCTGAGGTTGTTGTCCTACCAGCCCTACTGTTGTTCAGGGGATGATTCCAAATCCTTCTACCAGAAAGACAGATGTGTGAGAAATCCCAGCTGAATCGCAGTGATGTCTCATATACCACTCCAGAGGCCTCTTGGATCCTGAAACGCTTCTTGGACAACAATTGGACTACATGTGTGCAGAGCGTAAATGCCAAATTCGGTTTCTGTGTTGAAGTAGTTTTACTACATTTGGCTGCAGAATCCCCATAATTTTTGCTGTACGTGAAAGAATGAAACTACTGATCCTTTTATGTCTACCCCAGGGGACAAAATGCCAGATATATGAGATCTAGTTGGACATGAGCATTACTCAGCCAATGTCTTGCAGTGAATGCTTGGTAGTTGGTTATTCTTAATGGAAAAAAATAACTGTTTTGAAAAACCTTGATAAAATCCCACAAGGCTACAGAGAAGAACTCAAGTATTTATCCTTGAAGACTGCATGTACTTTCCTTCAGGTAGTTTTTGATGTGTCAATGAAATAATTTGGTCTGTGACAAACATGATTCAGTGTTAGGCACTCTTCATTACTATAGGCTTGTTGTGGTTTGAGCCTGGTCGGCAGCCCAACACCATGCAGCCGCTCACTCCTCCCTTCTCTTCCAGCGATGAAAAGGGACAAATGAGCCAGGCTTGGGATTCGAGGTAGGACTGGGAGGGGCAGATTACCCATTATGGTCATGAGCAAAAAGCAGACTTGTTAGGGGAAGAAAAAACGAACATACATTTATTACAGACACTAACAACAACACTTAACAGAGTAGGACAGTGAGAAGCACTGCCACATCTTGAGAACACCTTCCCCCTACCTCTCCCTTCTTCCCTGGCTCAGTTTTGCTCCCGATATTTCTACTTCTTCCCCACAGTGGTGCAGGGGGCAGGGAGTGTGAGGTGCAGTCAGTGCTGCCGCTTCTTCCATCTTCGGTGGGGGGAGCTTCTGGAACTTCTCCCCCTGCTCCATCGTGGTCCCTCTCTCACAGGAGACAATCCTCCACAAACTTCCTCCGATGTGCTTCCCTCCCATGGGCCGCAGCGTTCCCTTACACTGCTCTGGGTAGGACACCAACTCTCTCCAACTGGATTCCCTCCCATGGGCTGCAGCCCTTCCCGAGCTGCTCCAGCATGGGACACTCCCTCATGCTGCAATCCTCCCAGTGCTAAATTACAACAGCGGGGTCTACCTTTTCCCACAAAACCCCAGCCTTCTTTGGGCACAGTCACCTTGATCAACCATGCGAAACACAGGCCACAAATCAGTGTCTGCTCCACTGTAGACCTCCATGGGTGGTGGCGGGGGCCGCCCTGCCATCTCACCACAAGATACAGGGGAGTCTTTGCTCCGGCACACCTCCCCCCTCCTTTCTTCCTCTGTTCCTCCACCGACCTTGGTGTTCATGCAGCTGCCACAACTCCTCCTCACAAGTCCGACTCTTCCTCACCACGTCCCTTCTTAAGTACGTTATCGCAGAGGTGCAGCCGATTGGCTCAGTTTTGGTGCAGAGGTGGAGCTGACTTGGAGCTGGGGGAGCTTGGAGAAGCTTTTCACAGGGGGCTGCCCTTATAGCCCCCTCCCCTGCTACCAAAAAAGCCCATCACTCACTCAAACCCAGGACAAGGCTCCAGGCAGTAGAACAGATAAACTGTGCTTTGAGAAAATTTATTTATTCAGAAGCAAGTAGATAAAACTTACAGTCATTGAAACTGTCTGATGTGACAAGAGAATTGTAAAGGGTATTTTCTGTAGTGGAGATTGGTGGCATTTCTAAACAAATGTCACATGTTTAAAAGGGCATGCATCTGGTAACCTTTATACATTCAGCTGCATCTCTGTGAAAAAAAGGATGATCCCTTCAGTCACTGAATCACTGGTTTCCTCTTACCCCACTTGTGTTCTTGTGGGACAAATGTGTATACAGGTAAAGCTTAAAAAAAAAAAAAAAGTCACACATAACCCATTGGTCATTGAGCTGACATTGTCCCTTAGGAATGCAATCCATGCCTGGTGATATGTGCATTAATGGAAACATTAGTTCAGAGCCTCAGCAGAGGTTGAAGAAAGAAATGTGAACATAAAGGAATAAAACAGAGAATGAAACAAAACAACATCTTGCTGCTGTATAAAGCCATAATGTGCCTGTATTTTGTAGTGGTAGTGGCACCCTACCCTACAGGAAATGTAGTAGAATTGGAGAAGAGTTGAGAGAAGGTTGGTGGGGATAACTAAAGTATACGCAGCAGTGTCTGAGGAACAGGTAAGTATGATAGGGCTCTAGCTGGGAAAAGATGCAAGTGAAAGACTGCATTATTGAGAGATGCAAAATCATGAATGATGGGGAAAGGATGGATAGTGACCAATTGTTCTCTTTTTCTCATAATGTGAGAACTGGGAACAAGCAAAAGGATGTTGTTCATACAGTGAGCAGCTGACCTGTGGCAATTCCTGCAGCAGGATGTTGTGTATACATGACAGAAAGGCTGGGCAAGTTCATGGAGGAGAACATTACCAAACAGATAAGGTTCAAGCAATCCGGAAAAGGTTAGAGGCTTGGAGGGAGTATTAATCTTCTTGTATGCTTCCCTAGACATCTGCTTATGGTCACTACTGATTACTGGTGAGAATGGACTTTTGGGTTGTACCAATGTCGATACAGACAGTCTTAGCTTCTTTTATGTTCACAGTTTCTAATATTTTAACAGTGGACTGCTGGATGATGGAGATTCCAGATTACAAGTCAGTTCCAGTGTTGTTTTTTTTTTTTTCCCCCTTGACATCTCACTCTCCTTAGTTTCCTTTTCACAAGTTTTCATTTCATCAGAAATTGAACTTCTTCCAGCTTCTTAAAAATAATTCTGAAAAATCAGAGAGGGAAATTTTCGCCTTTCTAGTCTTAGACTTACTAAATCTGGATCTGTGTTCATAGCCTTTATATTAAGAGGGCAATTTAAAAATAGTCAGTAAATTTCTTCCTCTCAGATATGTTGCATACTAATATTCAACTCTTGACATTTCCTGACTTGTGTTAATAGTATCATCCATTCATTTTGTTCACAGAAACAATTTAAGGTTTCAGAGTGTCAATATGGAATCTATCTTTTAGCCTGTAAATCTTTGGACTGCTGCCACCAAATGCCAGGCCTGTGGCAGCAACCATACTAGGAAGGAAAGGCATCACTGTTCATTCATTGTTGAACTATACATTTATCTGAAAGACACCTTACTAGCAAGGGCTCGACTTAACTATAATGTTGGCCACCTTTTTCCACTATGCAAAACACAGGATGCATATAATTGGGTGAAAATTAACTGTTTGCTTCTCTCTGCAGTTATTGTCCAAAAAATATAATGGGTATCTTCATATGGAAATGTGATGGTTTATTTATGGTCTTGACCTGAAGGCTTATCAAGGAAATTTCAGAATAAACATTCTGAAGTTGAAAGTAATGGATTACTTGTACAAAATTCCTTCATCTGATCTACCTAGACCACAATAGAAAATTACAGCTGTGTTTTTACATACAGAGAGATTAAGAGGGGAGAACTGTTGTGTATTCATACATGGAATTGATACAATAGTGATAATACAGATCTAGTTGTTCACGGCTTAGCTTGCAGGATGTTCCAATGAATGGCTTTTGCATACCATTTGCAAAAAAACATGAGTGGTGTCATTAGGATCTCAGTGTTTCACTGAGTTCCACTCTTCCTTAGTGTAAGCCTTTTCTGCAATATTGAGAAAAGTTGTGATTTCTGCTCCTGAAGAAATCAAGTGATTCGGCAAGCATGGGTGAGTTCCTTGATGTCTAGATTTCTTGTATATTTACGGTCTACTGTTGTGGTTTAACCCTGGTAGGCAGCTAAGACCCACACAGCCCTTCACTCCCCCCTAGTGGAATGGGGGAGAGAATCAGAAGGGTAAATGCAAAAACTCATGGGTTGAGATAGACAGATAAATAGGTAAAGGAAAAAGCCATGCACGTAAGCAAGGCCAAACAAGGAATTCATTGACCTCTTCCCATCAGCAGGCTGGTGCTCAGCCATCTCCGGGACAGCCAGGCTCCATCATGTGTAATGATTACTTGGGAAGACAAACACTATCACTCCAAACATCTCTCACTTTCTTCTTCTTCCCCCAGCTTTATTTGCTGAGCATGACACCATACCATCTGGGATATCACTTTGGTCAGTTGGGGTCAGCTGTCTCGGCTGTGTCCCTTCTCAATTTCTTGTGCCTCTCCAGCCTCTTCACTGGTGGGGAAGTGTGAAGAGCAGAAAAGGCCTTGACTCTGTAAGCACTGGTCAGCAATAGTGAAAACATCCCTGTGTTATCAACACTGTTTTCCTCACAAATCCAAAACATATCCCCATACATTCAGCTATGAAGAAAATTAACTCTACCTCAGCCAAAAGCAGTACATCTACATTCATTTAATTCCACACGAGTACTAGGCAGAATGTAGCAAATAAGACTAATTCTGTCATTAATATGGGAAAAAAGTATTTTTGTTCTGAACCTGTTACAACTGGACTGGGAGACAAATCAAAAATTACCATCAGTCACAGCTGATACGTCCCAAGATGATGCTTCCTCCATTCCCATGACAGATCATTTCCTGTAAGAGACTTTGACAGAAGTTTGTTCTTCTGAAACACTCACCAGAAGTTTATTGAAAACTAATTTTGTTGTGTCATCTAAAATATCCTTATACACGTATTCTGTGGTTTCCATTAAGATTTCTAAGACCTGCTAGAAATGACCATCTTCTGTACCTCAGTGTATGCTCCTTACTTAACACAGCTGAGAATTCAGACACTTACAGTTTTCACCAATTTGCCAAGTGTGCAAGTCAGATTTATTGGTCTGTGGTTCTCTGACTTCCTGTAATCTATTTCTCTACAGATTACAGAACACAGTCTCTTGGGAAGTTTGTATTTTGATTTATTTAGAAAACCACCTGATTTTGGTGAAAGGATACTACTAATGTTTATAGGAAGCTATCTGGTCCTCTTTCATTTTCCCACTGGAATAGGTTTTTTTTGAAAGTAATAATATTTTTTTTTCAGCAAGAAGAAAGTTTCATGGCCATTCCATAAATAATTTTCTTTTCCATCTTGTCTTCTTCCTTAAGCACCTCTGATAAAAACCAAACAAAACTATGCCCTTGCATGGGTTATTTCAGCTCTATGTAGACAGAGGTGCTTAGGAGTTCAGATCATTTGCATTTTCGAAATGCAAAGTTGAAGTTGAAATGACAATGCTTTTCAGCTCAGGGGCTTTTCAACTGGGTCCTGAACTGCATTTTGTTGTGCTAGAGATACTAATGCAAACGTTTCAGAAAGATGTTAAGGTCTGCAAGACTTCTGCCTGAGTTGAGGCAGCCTCTGGAGCTTCTTGGGGAAGTTATGGTGAGGGTAGAAATTCATAGCACAGCTTCCACTGTGAGTTCAGTACACATACTTAGGCACACTTATTCCCTTGTGAAAACATCACGGTGTAGGGTTCAGTTTGCCAGAGCTGTATTAGTCTTATTTACATAGGCTTCTTTCTAGCCTTCCCTTCTCACTCTGCCTTGCATCAAATTTGTTTGTTGTTTATGAACATATGTGGGTAAGTATTCAGTGCAGAAAGTTATTTACCTCCTAGTAAGTACAGATTTTTTAAAAATATGTTCACTCTCTGTAACACGTGGCCTGCTGTCATCTTTTATTTCTTGGGGAGTTGGATTCTCTGTTGTTGAAGGAGCTTAGTACTGGGTAGGGTTACCTGCTCTTTATGTCCATGACATAGGAGTGAGGAAAGTAAGTTGCAAACACTGCTTCTAACAGATAATAATGGCTGAATTAGTTTGAATTCAAAATAAATATTGTATATTAGTAGCAAACATGGAGAGTCTGTTTCCTCAAGGGAAGTAACTGGAACTCTGTATTAAAAACCTCAAATCCTCTTGTGAAAGAACAGCTCTGGCTTAAAATTGCTCAGTGTTCTTATGCACTGGTATCTGACATATTATTTATTTCCTGTATTTAGCTTGGTACAGTCACCTGTCAAATTAAGAAGCAGACATCAAGTAGCTGTTGTTTGCTTTGAAAGCTTATGAGTATCATCTGGAAAAAAAATGAATGGCTAAGTTCTGAGTCTTGTCTGACAAAATATTTTGTTAACAAAATGGGTAAATTGCCTGTGTAAACTTGCGAGTCAGAGATTATGACTAGTTTGAACGATGGCATTGTCTATTGATGCAGAGGATACAGCTCAGTTCTAGTAGTATTCTGGGCACGAAAACTTCTAGGAAAAACAGGAAATCCTGCAAGAAGCTAGAGTAAGTAGGCATTTATTATCCTAAGCAGCACTTTTTGTGTTTTCATTTCTAAATCAGTTGGTTTTTTTCTTTTTTTTTTAGTTACACATAACATTTTTGACTGTGTTTACCCAAGTCTGGTTGGCATTCCTGCAGTGTGTCTATCTCTAAACTGATTTTTTTGCCTTCTCAGAGCTCTGTAGTATTTTTAAAAGAGAGAGAAGGAGAAATGTAGGGAAATACGTTATATGAATGAATATAAAGGAACCTGCATTTTACATGCAGATAAGCAGTCTGGAAAAATGTGTCTTATTTTGCTTTAAAAAATAATGTAACATTTTTAGATAATTATTTATTTTGTGATAAACTGTTACAAATGGTTGTGTTTTTATGATATAAGGATTAATATACTTTTAAATGCAAAGGAATACATTGTAGTAAAAAACTTGCTTGAAATTAACATCTCAGGCTTTTTCTGTAAGTTTATTAGAATTTTTTTCTATTGGGCACAGTGGTAGATTGTGACATTTGGCTACATACGGGAGTAATGGGCATGTTCAGGAAAGCATGGACAAAACTGTTCAAGCATTGGGAAGCTTTTGCTGCAAATCATGAATCTGAAATCTTGTACTTCTAGATTTCACTGTGGCTGCTTGAGCACATAGCTTTAAACATAGCTAAAGCTAATAACACGAAATCTTGAGCTGTTGTTTACGGATGCACATTTTAACGTTTGGGCTGGGCAGGTATAGTACAGACCATGTCATTAGTTAATTGCTTTCTATTTTTGTCTTGCTGCTGGAAATCCAGTGAGTGAACCAAGTGGTTTTGTATTTTTGCAGTGGTGATATCTGCACACTGTTTAAGGCTTTAGTAAGCTCAAATCCTTTGGGTGGAAGATGATGTTTAAATATAAGATACACTTTAGGAAAAAAAAATAATGCATTTTCTATTAGCTAAATATAGATGTACTCATAGCTATGCTTACTGTGCAGGGGAAGGATGGCAGCACTTTCAAGAAAGGAGGAAGTGAGTTTTGGTTTTATTTTGGGTAGAAAATGATAGCACTTTTTAACCATTAAAATAATTCCTGTCAGCCTCAGGAAGATTTAGGCATTATCTTTTTTGAGTCTACTGAAGAAGTACATGTAAGATTTAGTGAATAGGAGCTGATAGGTAGTTACTTTACTTGGTGGATCAATGGCTTGCTGTTGCACAATATACAGTGTACAAGGCAAAACATTTTCAAATTTTATTCTTAGTATAGTTCTTCTGAATTATTGCCTTCCTCCATCCCTTGTTCAGAGTTTTGTTGTGTTGCATTTCAGCACTCAAGAGGCCAAACCTCTAAGCATATCTGTACTGTCCATGTGGGAATACTATGGATATTTTACATCTAGGAAAGATTGTTTAATAATAGACATAACTGGCATTAGCAAACATTTAGCATTGTTCTTACAGAACATGAAACTGGAGGGCACTGTCTCTCTTTAACTCTAGAAGTACATGGGGAAGAGAAGAGTTGAAAATACTGAGGTTATTCATACTCTGCACACTTGGGCATAAGTTGGAACTGTAAGGAGAAATAGACAAAATTAGCCTCTGCAGAGCACCAGTTGGAACAGTGGATGGTGTAGGGGTATCTAAAAGGGTTTGACTTCCACTGACTTGCAAGCTGTGTGCTTCAAGGCTGGGTCACACTGAGGTTCAATACTCTAGCAGTTTTATGAACCTTTTATGCAACACTGAGAGCCCCTCAGTCCCTGTTCATGGGCTGAAAGATATGCATGTGCTTAAGTGCTTTCTTGGACAGGGTTAAATTGCTTTGCCCTGTAGTCATCACTGAAATTCTCAGGTGAATTTAGAACTTGTATTTGAACCCTTTCTTCATCTTCCATGGTCACTGGAAGGTGTCCTGCTGTGTTAAGCATCAGTTAGGGTGCAGTGGTATTGACAAATTCGGGAAAGGGGACTGGCCCATATTATTCAGTGTTGCAGACTGCCCATACTGAAATACAAGGCTTTGGTGTCAAATGGAAGATGGATATATCAGCGCTTATTTCCTGTTTATAAACTTTCATCTGTGTATATGTTTAAATGTGTGAATTTACATTTGACACTTGTAGCCAAAGTGGCAGATGTTAGTGCTAGACTCAGTGATGACATTTTTCTGTTGATTAGCTGGAACCAACTCTAATTTTTATCACCTCTGAGACTTCGGCAGAAGCCAACTTCAAATCAGAACTCTTTTCCTCCATGAATCTCAGTAAGCTAGTTGTGATATCTTGAGGCACTTAAAACAGAGCTGACCAAAGGTGGGATTTCTTTTATTTGGGAAATTGTGATGTTTTGATATTTTTTTTTTTTCTTGCAGATCCTATCACCCCCAAACTTCCAGATTTTTCCAAAGGCCATATGTTTTGAAGTAAATGTTTTCTTAACTTCCCACCCCCAGCTGCCCCAATCTACAGTATAGATGATGTTGACAGACTCCTGTCTGAAACCATGGAGCAGGAGATTAAAGTCTTGGGACCCTGGTTCCAGCTAGGCTCTGAGCTGATGCTAGGTTTCCTGATGAAAAATCAGGACAATATTTTAAGATCTCTAGCTGAAAAAAATTATGAGAGACTGACCCTGTCTGTGCTACAGAAGTTTACTGCAACTAAGCCCTTTCCTCAGAGCTCTTTAGTTTTATGTTTGTCATTTACTGATGAAGAGGTTTATTAAAAAATAAATCCTGAATGGCTGTAATAGAGTATCTTTATTAGGTGAAATGTCACTAGTTCAGGAGATAAATGCACATTAATATTTATCACTCACTGTATGCTATCAAAGATTATGTGAAAAATTATTTGTGCTTTGGTGTTTCATCTGCTGTGACCTGAATATGAAGCGTGGTGTAAAAAAATTCCCAAGCAAAACTGCTGAAATATAATTGAAAGTGTTGCAGCAGTTCGGGGTACGGTATATGGCTAAAGAAATGTTAGAATTATCCAAAACCCAACTGACTTCAGAAAATGCGACACTAAGGTTACATTTTTAAAATAAAAAATTCCCAGTGCAAAGTAATAAAAGCTTCAAATAAGACACCCTTAAGGTCTACTCTTTAGGTGAAAACATGCAGCATATGTATGATCATGATGAAGGAATTGCACTGTTGGAATGTTTTAATGACCTTAAATTAATTTTTAGAATCCATTCTTTTTCTCCTTTTTTTCCCCTTTCCTGATACCATTATGGCTTGCAGAATGGATACTGACCCTTTGAATTTACCACCTTCTGCATATAGGTGCTTAGTACTACTTACTAAAAATCAGGATAAATTGTTAGCAGTATTATTAACTGTGTTAGAGACTCAGCCAGTTTTTTGTTATGCCCCATCCAATAGATCAGAAAGAGAAAAAAACATAGCGTGGAATGAAAATGCACTTTGCAAGGAACTGAAAATATGATACGATATGATTGATATGATACAATACGATATGATATGATGTGATATGATATGCTCTTTGCAATAGCTTAAGGCTCACAGTCAGATTATATTGTAAAAGCTAATATATGTGATTTAAAAGCAAGTTGCAATGACAATTGGCCATTCAGTTATTCAGTGTCCTATTAGCACACCCTTTTGGAAGAAGCTCTTAGGAAGTTCTGGGCATACAAAAAAATTGAGTTGTGTCATACTCTGCTGTTTTAGGGTAAGAGGTAGCAGTAAAGGTCACAGGACTGCCTGTCTAAACATGAATGTACTGTTTTTCTGTGTTGGAAGCGATGTGAGCAGCAGGCTCCACCTTTGCATATAATCATGATGTAGGCAGTCAGGAGGTGCCTGTGTTTGTTGAAGTCAGCAGCCCTAGTCAGGCACATTCAAATAGTTGTACTGAAGTTACATGCCTGTTGCTGGGGAGGACACGCCGCCACTAATCCAGCTCTTCCTCTGCCATGTGTGAAAAGCTTTTGGCCCTTTTGAGTCCAAAAGTTTAGAATTGCAGCTGGCTCCTCCCTGGTCAGTGAGGAGAAAGCCCTTTCCCAGGAGCCTTCTAGAGGGACAAGAAGGTTGGAGCAACTTCCCTGTGTGTTTGAGACACGCCAGGGTACGTTTCTAAAGCCATAGGCCAGGTTTTGGTCCCTCTGGGTGCCATTAGAAATGATACACTGTACCTGAAAGCTGTCTTTCAGGTCAGTTCTAGGGCAAATCTGCTCTCTCCTTTCCGTCCGCCAGTTTGCTGAAGCTGGTGGCACTGTGCTGATGTAAAATCAGAACCCAGTGCACAATCTACAAACCCAGGTGTTTTGCCAGAAGATTTTTCTTACTTTAGTCTTGATGGACATACGAGAGTCTATACATCTAAGACAAAAATGAAGGAATCAGTTTTGTGATTTTTGGCGTGGGATGGGGTGTTGTTCTCTTGTGTGTCTATTCTGTCCACGCAGCTTCCTGAACAATATGTATTTCCTTCTTTGTGGGACAGTCAGCTGCTGTTCCTGTCCCCAAGGACTGTCATGTTAGGGCAGCTGAACAGTTAAGGTATGTTTTAGCAAAATGATTGTAACTGTTAGGGAATTAAAATAAACAAAAATTAAAGAAGGATGACAAAGATCTTTCTTCCTCATTGTAAGAAGCTCTGTTTTACTTCCAGAGTTTAATTTCAGCCGTCTTTTCTCACCATCTCAGTTCTGTACAAATACAGTTATTTTTTTCTTTGTGTAATTTAGAACTAATTTTCCAGTAGAAAGAAAAAAATGTAAGTAAAAGTACAGTCAAATGGGTTTATCCAAACCCCACTATAAACTGAAACTCATCCCTTATCCAAATCTGTCATTTCTTCCTTGGCATAAATCATGTACCCAATAATTCACTGATTTTTAGCACTCCCATTTCTACCGAGTTGTTGATGTCTCTCCAAAACTTTGGAAATCGGGAGCATAGTATTTCTTACTTTTCTCCAAATATTTCTTGTGTCTAGTTTCTGCTGGCACAGCTGAATGTGGTGCTGGCAAAGGGCTCCTGCTCAGTAGGATTTGATGGTGGTCCTGTCCCACTGATGGCCATGAAGGGAGCAGCCCTTGAGGAATGCTGTAACCTGTGCTGAACATGTCTAGCTGCCTTCCAGCTGTGTATTTCCTCTGCCACATTTACCAGTACACTGAGAGATTATTTATTATGATGGGTGTTAATAGTCCTTTAAAATTTTCCCTGGCTTTATGCAGAAAGAGATCTTTTTTTAATGTTTCAGCATTTCAAGAAGTATATTTTCAACATTTTCTACAGTTCCTAAAAAGAAGACAATTACAAAAGTTAAGACTTTGTTAAAGAAGTGCTTTGTCCAATCTAGATTTCAAATGTTTGTTTTCAAGCTTTAAATAATGAAGTCTAAAATTGAGATATATTTTAGAGAGATACGGCAATTTAAATATTGAAAGATAGACCCAAGATTGTTAATAGTTTTATTTATTTATGTGGAAACAATTTGGGGAATGAATATGCATTGGCTAATTGTATTGCATTTTTTTCTCTTTTGGAGGCTGACTGAAACAATGCTATCAGAAAACTTCCAAATCCACTTCTATATGAAAAGTTCAGTGCTTGATATCTATTGAATTGTTGAGTCCTGAGCACTGAGGAGAGTTTGTGACTTAGAACTTCAGAAATGACCAGACTGTCTTTAAAATCTGTACATTTTAACACAGCTGTTAAGTCCATTGAATTTGTGTTATCAAACCATTTATCTCCAGTTTTGAGATACCTAATTTTTTAGTATATTCTGAACATGAAGCTCTAGTAGTACCATGAGCATGGGATCTGGTAATGCAGGAACAAACCACTAAATATTGAAACTTACCAAAAAATTGTAAAAACTAGCAGTCCTTGGATTGAATTACATATGACATCACCTTTAACAAATGATTTAATAACATGTAGCTTGTCAAATATTCATTCTTCTAATGATTTTGAAAATATGAGTTATTTTGTTATTTATGCTTTTATAGTGCTTAGAAGTTGTTGTCCTAAGCCAGGATACAAGGCCAGCTTCTGTAGAATAGGAACAAAAAATTATCTCTGATCCACAGAACTTAAAATACAGTCTTTTTTTGGTAATGCTTTGCAGCCCAGGTTGTCTGCTTTCTGTGAGGACTGGTGTCTTACCAGTAAAAACTAGAGATTAGTCTGTACAGAGCATGTATCTAGTGAATGTATCTTCCTTTTCAGATCACAGAAATTCTCATGTAGGCTCACCCTTGCCATTTTTAATTTTGTTTGCATTGTTTAATCTCTTTATTTTAAAAAAGAAGAAAAAGGGAAGTTCATTACAGGCATTTGATATTCAAAATTTGCAGTCAAGATAGTGAACATTTAACAAAAGGTTTGAGTCTGGTGGAGTGAAATAGTCTATAACTTTTTCTAAAATTGCTGAATAATGCTTATCTGATTCTTTGCTTTTTAAACTACCATTTGGGCTATCAATGACATGCTTGAACTATAACAAATATAAAGCAAAAAGCTGATTTAATGGCTAGATACAGAATATCAACTGTTGACTTCTTTCTAGTAGGTGCTCATAACAAGCACATGCAAATTAAGTATGAATAAAACAGACTGAATATAGAGTGAATGTTTCCCAGGTATATTCTGATAGTTCTGCCCTCCATAGCCTTGGCTTTATTTGTAACCTTGGGTAAAAATTCCATCAGTGCTGTTTTTTTAACGTGTAAATAAAAAAAAAAGACCTTCAAATGCATCAAGCAGGTGGTATAAAGTCTAGGTATAAAATACTTTGGAAATAGAACTTTCACAGCAGATAGGTCAGGTAGGGTGATATTTACTGTCTCTTATCAGCAATAGAACAGTGTTGAAGATGCATATTTTCTGAAATACTAATGGTTTGTTTACTTTATTCATACCTTGCAAGTTTGGCTGCCTGTGATTAAGTTGAGTGTTCCCTAGAGGATTTATAAGGAATTTTCTAAGTCTCCATCAAACATTTTCTATTGGCTTTTGGCTATATATATCCAGTAAATCATAAGAGGAACTACGACCGAGTGTATCTGGTACAGTATTCTTCGGTGTGTACTGAAAATTATTTTCAAAAACTTCTAAAGGAAGAGAAAGAGGGCAGTCTGCACAAAGCAAAGCTTTCTTTTTAAAGTATGTCTATACTCCTTATCCAAACGGAGGTTTTTGTGTTGTTATTCCCTTTTCCATGTAATTTGTGTTTCAAAGAGTAGTTAGATTAACTTTCTCAAGATTGGAAGTATTATTGTTATTTTGTCTTTGTACCAGGTAACATGGTGATAAGCATTGTGATGTTATTATTAATGT
Organism: Tyto alba; assembly: GCF_018691265.1. Classification (NCBI taxonomy): domain Eukaryota; kingdom Metazoa; phylum Chordata; class Aves; order Strigiformes; family Tytonidae; genus Tyto; species Tyto alba. The sequence goes on along the minus strand of NW_024881301.1, from coordinate 13,387,478 downwards.
AAATTGCTATCTGGAGACTTGAGAAACTTTTTTTAAATCCAGAAAGTAAAAGGAAATATCAGTAATAACAGTCACTGGGGTTTGTGATTAAAGAGTGATCAAAGACAGTATAATTTAAGTATGTTTTTTGCTATGATGACTCTTAAGAGACAATTATGAGTAATGTGGAACTGACTTGTAGAAATATCTTTGGTCAGGATATTTTTACTGGTTTTACATTGAAAACCTTTAAGCAGTGTTTAGAAATTCACCAACTATATGTATGTACATTTTGTCTTTTAGGGCATACAGGACGATTATTAAAATCTCTGTGTTTCACCAGTCTGTCATTTCTGCTGCTGCACATCATCTTTCAGATTACAATAAACAGTCTTGAAGCTGGAAAAACTATTGAACCTGGTTTTAACTGTGAGTAAAACCTTTTAGATTTTATTAGAATTTTAAATGTCCAAATACTTCAGTGGTTTGAAAGGTAAAGTGTTGATGAGAAGGCACTTAGCATTGTGCTCCTGTGGGTTTGCAGCTTGCTTCTGTTTCCTAAGTTGTTGCCTTAAGAATTACTGTTAGCAGGGCAACAAGACTGTGTGGGTTTAAGAAATAAGAGAAGTGTATTAACTATTTTGTTCCTACCAGAGATACATTTTCTTTCAGTTTAGCACTGACTATTGTATGTCTTCATCTTTTGAGCTTTCTCAGAATTCTTGCAGAACCTGAGATGGCTACATGTTTGTGCTATTAGATCATAATTCAATGTATTAAGAGTAAAATGAGATACAGTAATGAAAACCCCTCTACCCATATATTATGCTTCTGTCTGATGAAACTCTCTTAAGTTGTTTGTTTAATTTAACTTTAAATCTTGACCCCAAGATTTATGTTTCTAAAGAGTATTTGTCTCTTTCTTGCCTGTGTTGTATGTAAAGAAAGATTTTCAATTTTTATTTATATGTAAACATTACCTAAAAATATATTGCTTGATATTTTGTATCTTCCTCTCTCAGGAAATATTCTTCAATAATTCAGAAGCAAGCATTCTTTATTGTGCAGAAGTTAATTAAAATATCTATCTAGTGATTTAGATATGTAACCTCCAGGTAGAAACTATTTGTACTTGTCTTACAATGCTTACGTTTAACATTTAAACCTGTCAACTTACCTTTGATAAATGTCCATTTAATTTATCACAGAGTATGCTGCTGCCACTTGAGTAAACAGTTGTACTACAATTCACACAAGAAACCTTATGTGAAGTAAAGCATTTGACTTAAAAGTAACAAAATCCTAAGGAAACTTGGAGCAAGCATTACCATTTCACCTTTAACTCAAACCATTTCTTAAAGTAAAAGGCATAATTGTGTTTATGAAATACTAGTTTTAACTGGAATATCTTGGGCTTCGTCAGTTTGAATCAGACCTTCAGAGTCTAAAACTGTATTTTCTTTTTTCAAGAATATATATTATTGATTGAGTGAACTGGATTAGTTGCTTTCCTATATCTGTTTAACATTCTTATGACTAAAAATACTTGATTTTCACTTAGATTAGAGTAATTGTATCAGTTAGACACTTTGTATGAGTAGAGAGTTGCTAACTGTCCAATACAAAGATGCAGGCCCTGGCTTTTTCTTCCTCCTGTGGAGGGAACCGAGGTCTACAGTGGGAACTGGTTAAAATAATTACTTCATCCTGAATAGTGCACTCCTGAAGAAAGAGAGAGAATGTACTCTTCCTGTCTGTTTATTAACAGTTGTTGAGTGCAACAGCTTCTATTCTAGCTGCCATTAATAATGATTTCCTTACTTGGGGCCTCACAGGACAATGGGAATGCTTGTAGTAGTACATTAAATGTGCCTCAGATTGCTCTCTGACACCAAGGCCAGTTGACATGAGATGACCCACGTCCTCTCCATTAAGCTTGCCTTGCCTCCTGGGCACAGAAGCTGAGTTGAAGTTGCCGGTCAGGAATGGTATTTGTCCCACAGGAGCTCCCAAACTGTGCCTGAGTCATCTGGGAGCAAAGAAGTTGGCTGACCAAAGTTGTTCCAAGATTGCTTTGACTGTTTAGCGATATGAAAAATTCAGCTGTTGAATTGCAGTGCCTGAATATGTTTGCAGATGTCGTGGTTTGAGCCTGGTCGGAAGCCAACTACCATGCAGCCATTCTCTCTCCCTTCTCTTCCAGCAATAAGAAGGGACAAAGAGACAGGCTTGGGGTTTGAGATAGGACTGGGATGGTGAAAAAATCCCCCTTTATGGTTACGAGCAAAAGGCAGACTCGTTAGGGGAAGAAAAAAAGAACATACATTTATTACAGACGATAACAACACGTAAAGGATAGTGAGAAGCATTGCCACATCTTGAGAACACCTTTCCCCCACCCCTCCCTTCTTTCTGGGCTCAGTTCTGCTCCTGATATCTCTGCCTCCCAAGGGCAGGGAAGGGGGGGTGCAGTCAGTGCTGCCGCTTGTTCCATCTTCAGTGGGGGGAGCTTCTGGACCTTGTTCCTCCTGCTCCATCATGGTCCCCCTCTCAGAGCAGACAGTCCTCCACAAACTTTCTCCAACATGAATCCCTCCCACGGGCTGCAGCATTCCCCACACTGTTGGGTTGTGGGTCATTATCTTCCTCCGACTGGATTGCCTCCCACGGCTGCAGCCCTTCCCGAGCTGCTCCGGCGTGGGACACCCCCGCATGCTACAATCCTCCCAGCACTGAATTACAGCAGCGGGGCTACCTTTTCCCACAAGACCCTGGCCTTCTTCGGGCATAGAACCTTGATCATGCGAGCAGGAGCAACAGGCCATAAATCAATGTCTGCTCCACCGTAGATCTTCATGGGTGGCAGGGGGGGGCCGCCCTGCCGTCTCACCACAGGATACAGGGGGGTCTCTGCTCCGGCACACCTCCCCCCTTCTTTCTTCCTCCGTTCCTCCACTGACCTTGGTGTTCATGCAGCTGCAGCAACTCCTCCTCACAAGTCCGACTGCCCGTCACCACGTCCCTTCTTAAATACGTTATCGCAGAGGCGCAGCCGATTGGCTCAATTTCCCAAACAGAAGTGGAGCTGACGTGGAGCTGGGGGAGCTTCAAGAAGCACGCTGGGTAAAGAACTGGCTGGAGGGCAGGGCTCAAAGGGTTGTGGCGAATGGGGATACATCTGGCTGGCAGCTGGTCACCAGCGGTATTGCTAAGGGTTCAGTTCTAGGGCCAGTCCTGTTCAATATATTTATCAATGATCCGGATGCCAGAATTGAATGCACCATTAGCAAGTTTGCTGCTGATACCAAACTGGGAGATACTGTTGACTCTCTTGAGGGACAAGATGCCTTGCAGAGGGATCTAGATAGACTGGAGCATTGTGCTATGATTGACAGGATGAAAGTTGACAAGTTCAAATGCCAGATTCTGGATCTAGGATGGAGTAATGCCAGGCACAAGTATAAATCGGGAGAGGAGTGGCTGGAGAGCAGCCCTGCAGAAAGGGATCTGGGGGTGCTGGTTGACATCAAGCCCAATATGAGCCAGCAGTGAGCTCTGGCAGCCCAGAGGGAAAACAGCACCCTGGGGTGCATCAAACACAGCATAACCAGCCGGACACAAGAGGTGATTATCCCTCTGTGTTCAGTATTGGTGCGGCCTCACTTCAAGTACCGTGCAAAGTTCTGGGCCCCATGGTTTAAGAAGGACATGAAGGTCCCTGAATGCATCCAGAGGAGGGCAACAAAGCTGGTGAAAGGGCTGTCAGGCATGTCCTGTGAGGAGCAGATGAGGACTTTGGGTTTGTCTAATTTGGAGAAGAGGAGGCTGAGGGGCGACCTCATTGCTCTCTGCAGCTTCCCAAGAGGGGATGTGGAGGGGAAGGTGCTGAGCTCTTCTCCCTGGGATCCAGTGACAGGACGTGTGGGAAAGGTTCAAATCTGTGTCCACTAGGGGATGTTTAGATCAGACCTTAGGAAACACTTCTTTACCGAGAGGATAGTCAAGCCCTGGAACAGGCTTCCTAGAGAGGTGGTTGATGCCCCAAGCCTGTCAGTGTTTAAGGGGCATTTGGACAATGCCCTTAACAACATGCTTTAACTTTTGGTCAGCCCTGAAGTGGTCAGGCAGCTGGACTAGATGGTGGTTGTAGGTCCCTTCCAACTGATCCTATTCTATTCCAGTTTAGTCTACTCTATCCTATGTATTGCTGTCATGTAAGTGAGGTTGGAGTAAGTACTGTAAATGTGCATTTAGCCTGAGTAAAAAGACAATATGAGGAGAAAGGGAAAAAGATGTAATAGCAGAAAGGAGAAAAAACATTGCAGTTGTTTTGATTTATGTTTAATTGCTTATTTTTGCTATTATAAAGTATGTGAAATTTTCATGTGTTCCTACAGCGATTGTTCCCTCTCTTACTTTCATCCTGCAGGGAAGTTAAAGCTGATTCTACAACTCCATAGTTTTCACCTCAGAAATTAATGAATAAATGCTTCAACTTAGTTCTGTATTTTTTGGAATTTGTTGTCTTTGTGTAGTTAATATTCTAACTCCTGACAGTTTCAGAAATGGGTGAGAGGACGGTATACCCTTGTCTTCAAATTCTGTAGGTTAGTTTGTCTCAGTATGTTTAAATGCCAAGTTCTGAATCAAAAGATCATTTTCTGGTTTTAGTTTTTCTTTTCACACTGCTGTATTAAAGCCTCTGAAAATATTTTCATTTTGGTAATAGAAACACTTGAAAAATGTTTAAATTAGAGGTGTGATACAGACTATCACCTCTTAAAACTTATATAGTTATAGTTTCATTTTGGAAATGAAGAACAACTATCCCTTTATCTTTTACATTTAGAAGCAGTTTAATTTGGACCATCTGCAAGAGCAAAGCAGATATGTAGAATTTCAGGCTCATTTTAAAATATTCTGCTCTTGTTCTGGACTTCTGTTATTCAAAATCAGCTGATAGTGTTTAGAATAAGTAAGTCTGGGAATGTTCAGCTTCTTCAATTTGTTATTTTTTTCATCCCCTTCCTCTTTTAGAGCTCATATACCTTCTTTTTCAGGATGCCTACAAAATGCTACAGTATTCTCTGAGGTATATAGGAGACATACATTGGCAGGTTGATAGTGTTTAAAAATGTTTAACCAACAGAGGGTTCTTGTTTCTTCAGAGCCTTGTGAGTATTGCCTAGCACTAATGAAACTTTGTTGTTAGAGCTCCTTATTTAGCTTAATGAAAGACTTCTGGTTAGCCACAGCTGCATTGTATGGAACTAGCATTGAATACCTCCCAGATAGTTTCTTTTTAAAATCAGAGTTTATATAAGAAAGGAGAAGAATCAATACAGAAGGGCTGAGCTGAGGTAATCTTAAGCCATCAAAAGCTAAGTAATCAGTCTTGTTTCACTGATGATCTCTCCATATAACACAGAGTCTGATTTTGAGATGTAGTAGTATTCATGCAGTAATACAATTTCATTATTAAATTTGTACTTCTGATGGCATAAAATTCTGATTATTATATTAGGTAACATTTTTTGAGTATAGAATCTGTGAGAAAGGCAACTGAAAATTAGATCACAAGGTAATATAGAGTCTCATTCTTCAGTATGCATGCTATAGTTCTTTCCTAGGACTAATTTTAATCACCTTTAAAAATGGCATTTCCACCAGCAGGAATGTGTGCCACGATGTTAATTTTGAACTACTTCCAATTAATTAGTGCAATCATTCGTCATCATACTAGTCCTCTGTAAGTGTATCCTCCTTTTGTGTTTAGTCAGTAAAAATATTCCGATTTCTTTTCCTCTTAGTTGTAGTAGTGTACATCCATCTTTTATTTTGTGTTGACTTTAGCATCTCTTTGTCTTGAATTCTGCAAATGGATCTACCAAAGTGCTTGTTCTTTCAGAACAGTATTTTAGTCCATGAGAAATGCAACTGAGAATAGTTCAACTATTCAGTAATTAAGTTTGTATTCAATGTTTGTTAGAATACCAAAAGGGGCATTTAATGTATTTCTGGATATTTTTGTTACACATCAAATAACAGAACTGATGGAGCTGAAATAGATACCTTGAAATCCTTCTAAAGAGTTTATGTGAATTTCTGCATTTGTTTACTGTATATAGTTTGGGTGCTTTATTTACAGAATGGTTATGTGAAGAAAAAGGGAGAATAGGCTTAAAGCACCAAGTTGCTTAGATAACTTCTCTGTTAGATCATGGGAACTAAATTCAGATACTTCTCCATCCCCAGTATGTCGTGGTGAATGTCAAACAAATGCATGCCACCATTGTGGAATCATAATAACTTTCTGCTTTAGATAAATTTTGAAATGATTTCTTGGCTAAAAGATCATCCTGTGTTTACATTACTACCAGCATGCCCCTGAGCCTTTGGGTTATATTAGGAAGCAGCAATACCCAGTACAAATAAATTAAGTTTCACCATTTATTGAAAGCTCAGACTTGGGATTGCAGCTGACCTTTTGTAGGAATGAAACATTACTTTTTTCCTATATACCTGGTGAGAGTTCATGTCTTTTATACCTTCCTGAGTATGCTTTTAAGGTTGTGCTGGTTTTTAAAAGTACTGCATCTGTAAAGGCTATGGTATTTTTAGTTGTATTTATTAACCCATTGAAAATAAAGATGCTTTTACTTATAAAGGGGCAAAAGATTAAGAGATTTCATACAGAGTTTCATATTTCTGTTTCAAAGGTGTGTGGCGGATGTATGCAGGTCTTTCCAATACCATGACTTACTGGCCCAACTCCTGCCTTGAGACTGAGCATAACTCAAGGGCTCTTGTCAGCTGTTTGGACACATGATTTCAAGAGAGGCTACCTTGAAAACAAATACTCTGAAAATATTGAAAATTTGAAATACTATTTCATGAAACAAATATTCTGATAATTTCCTGACCATGAATTGTCTTAATAATTTTGGCAATTTTTATTTCAAAAATTTTACTTCATATGAAATGAAATTAATCCAAATAGCACTAAGAAAACTAATAATTTTATATAAGAAACTTCTGCTTCTAAGCCAAAGTCATAACAAAGTAAACATTTAATTTTAATACTGGAAAAGTCACTATGTTCTCTGGAATGGTTTTGCTTACCAAAATCGAAGGCAACAGTTGCTCACATTAAACAGTGCTGAAGCAGTTACATCCCAGGCAAACCAGCTCATTCTTCCCTAATGAACATATCCATGCTGCACTGACCAGTCAGAGGCTCAAGGTGCCTTCCAAACAACTGGTTTAGCTGCAGAGTTGTGAGATCTTCAGTCATGTCCATTGTATGTGTAACATACTCTTCCTTTTTTGCTTAATGCAATCATAATTTGAACATTCAAGGGTCTACCTCAAACCCGAGCCCTTCTTTTGACCTCATACCTGCATTTTCTCACTTTTTTTTTATTCTGAGATGTGTACAGACTGAAGTGTTTAGTCTCTTTAGCAATTGCCTAGGGCTGTTGTAGTTGAAACTAAAATAGATGTCATCTGTAAGCTTATCTCTATTTTAAAATGTATGTTTAAAAGCAAACATTTATTCCATTAAGAGTGGGTATTATCTTGCAGAATATCTGCATGTTAATCATATTTTTGTGTGTCATCTCAAAGATTATAGTCTGGACCAAAGTCTAATTAGAAACAATGCCTTTAGATGTTTCAGAAACAGTTCCTTCTGTTGTCTGTCACAAAAGTTGTCAGACTGTGCTTGTGTGCTATCTGTATGAGTGGCAAGAGGAGAATGTTCAGAAATTAACTCGTGTTTCAAGAACAACTTTGGAATATCCAGAATAGCAAAGGTTTTGTAGCATGAAACAACCAGCTGTAGTACTGCAGAAGAGTCAGAATAACCTTTCACTGAGGGGATATATGTGTTGAACTCAACATTGTCTAAGCCTGTGATGTCTACTACAGCAAATACAGAACAAGTTTACAGTGTGAGATGTTTAACAAGAGGAGTTCCAAAGTGATGAATGATGGTTCAGTGGGGAACAAAAATTAAATGCCAATATTTTAGTAGAAGAGATTGTACAAATTCTGCATGCTCTCTGGCACGCATTTAAGACTGGCAGTACTACATCCCATAATATAAAAGTGTAGTTTTAATGGAATTCAGATACCTACATAATTTTGAGGTACTGAGCTACAGTCTTCATTGATTTTTAAATCAGTACAAACAGCTAGTTACCTGGAATGACTTTTTGATCAGTTTTTATGAGTGATCAGTTACTTTATGTGTTTTGGCTTTGTAGTATGTCCTCACCAAGCTATGTGAAGCTTTGTTGCTTGCATTATTAGCAAGATAATAAAGTCTGAGCATATGAGAAGCTGAAAAGTTTTCAAAATGCAGGTTAATATAACTTTATAAAAATGAAAGGGAACTGCGAAAACTACTGGTCTTTATTCAGAGTCAATATATAGATTTTGTCCTTCTTATCCCAAGCAGTAAGACTGTCTCTATGTGGTACTTCCATCTGCCCAGTGCCATGTGGATTGGAAAAAAACCCACCTTGATTTAGCTTGTGAACTCCTCTGACAAAGGACTTTTCCTGTTCTGTAGTTTGTACTGTATGACCTGCAGCAGGATTCAGCTGCATGGCTTGGGGCTTATGGAGATACAGTTTAAAGAATAATGAGAATAGGATTTCTCCAACCTTCCCTCTTACCAGCAACTACCCCTGCAGAACAATAAGCTTAGAAGGAGTGAATAACCATTTATCCAAATCTCCACAAAGAGGGAGAAAATTCTATAGAGACTAGCACAAGTAGTGCACATATGGATTGCAGTAGAGCATTCACTGATGAAGTTCCTGTCATAATACTTCACATGGCAAGTACCTCTGAAAACCTAGCAAATGACAGAAAGGCAGGAGACGTTATGTTAAGTAAAAAAAAAAAAAAAGTTAATGTAGTTCCTATCATTCTCTGGTTTCATAGTGTGCTGCTTCTTGCATAGGTGATAGGCAGTGTCTGAGTCATGAAATATGCAAAAAGGAATCTCTCTGTGGAGTCAAGGAGAACTTGGGACTACAAAAAACGCTTAGCCATGAAAACCGCTGTGAGGTCAGGTTGTGGTGTCACCAATACGGTCATTATGAAAGGTCCTAGAAAGGCGTGTGGCTGTACAGTATTACCAATGATTGTGCCTGACTGTCACTTCAGTGTTTTCAGGAGTCAGGAATGTATCGCATGTGGAACACATGCTGGGATAAACTTTTAATCAGTCAGACGTATCAGCATGCTTTTTTTTTGCCTCACCAGAAACTTGCAACAATAGTTTCTTCTGCACATGAAAGTTAATTTTCCTTTAATTCAGTACACACTGAATGTCAACATTTCTTCAACACTTTTAATGCAACTTTATGCAGCCAGGAGATTTATGACTGGGGAAACAGAAGCTTCTGTAATTGCTTCTTAGGCATGTATGATAAGTCCTGCTTAATTTCCTGCTGGATGTTACTGCCTACGAGTTCAGAAAGTTGGTGTTCATTGTAGTTATGGAGTCTTTATTTCTGGACTCACATGCTGCCATGTGAACATTAAGCAATATTTAAAATACTCATTTTCAGCCTTGATATATAACACCTTCCATATTACGTATGTAATTAAGCTGTAATGATGTTAGCATACTGACTTGTTCTACCATTTAGGAGAAGCAGATGTAGGAGATGATCCTTCTCACTGCCACTCACAGTTTGTCGTTTTGACAGATTTGCATTGAAGAGAAGAGCTGGGAAATTGCTGGGTGGCCCATAGGGTGTACAGCTTCTTTCTGAAACTGGTGGACTTCGGAAGGTATTGTCATGTTGCACCCAAGGAAGCAACCAGCACGCCTGCTGATGCCATAATGCAGACTTGGGCAGTTTTCTTTTTTTTTGTCGCTGTTGCATCTAGGACAACTAGCTACATCAAACAGCAGGGTAGTAGAAAAGAAGTGTGACCATCACTGTCACCTTGTTTTAGGGCTGTTGGTAGGAGATACAGAGTAGGTGTTGTCTGTCTCCCTCTGCCCTCTTAAAGGAAGGAGCAGCAGTAGCTGACACAAGGAAGAAATAAAGGCCAGCTGTGAAGGAGAAAACATTTAATAAAAATGGAATTGCAGAAAGGACAGAAGAATGTGTATGTGAAGAAAATGAAAGCAGAAAAGAGCAACTTTTTTTTTTTATTTATGCTCTTGGTCACTGCTCTTAGTAAATTAAGAAGCAAATGTGCAAAGAGTAGCCTTCCATATATTTGTAAGTAGCCACTCCCTTGCTTGTCCCCTAGTTCTGTGATTAACCTTTCTATGAAAATCTTATCAGACAGTATGCATTGCTAACTGCTTTTAAGTCCCAAGTTACTCGAAAGCCTGTTTTCCATATTGTGAAATTTTTGAAGACCGGGAAAATCAGAAACAGGCTGCTCACACAAACAGTTACAGTGAGAAAACTTGTCTACAGGGTTAGACTGTCACACTGCCACCAGCCCTACTGGCACAGTGGTTGTCTTGGCTCATTGGCAGTGGTTTGCTGTAGCAGTATGGGGTGTGTAAGGACCAACACCACAGTGCTTTAGCAACTAGCATCTCTGGGCTGGTGTAGAGCACCATGTTGAAATGTGACCTTGTTGATTATTCAAATCACTGTAACATAACTGTTTTACTGGGGAGTCTTACTGTAGAATTATTGTTCAGGAGTAGGAAACTATATACTTGTGTATTGGACACTGTTTAGACAAATGCTTTCCACTGAGAATAAATATTTCACTTTATTTCTGAGGATTTGTCTTTTCTGTTTGGCTGTTTATATCTTTATGGATTGCTCTTCGTCACATAATCGTTTGAAGTATTTCTAGAAAACCCGATTCATTAGTGTGGTACTGTGAGCCTTTGCATGTGCCTGTGCCCACACTGTAAGTTTGAGGGGGTTTTGGTCCCTGGGTCTGAGCCCTTGGGCTTGAGCCTTGTGCACCTCTTGATGCTTTACATTGGCAGCACGACCTGGGTCTCAGCTAAGAAGCAAGCAGCAAATTTGAGTTGAGGGGATGACATCTGCTCACCACAGCCACTCTGCCATGGCTGGACCACTGGTTGGGCATCTCAGCCGCAAGCGCAGGCGAGGTGTCGTACAGCGAGGTGGGTGGCAGCTGTGAGGGGCCATCCCTGGCGGTGCAGCACCACCGCCGGGTGGGCTTCCCTGGGCAGCACGGGCTGGAGACTGCTCAGGACAAAAACTAGGTCTTGACTCAAAGTTGACCTGGAGTTGAAAAGACCGAGTTTACTGAGCTCTTCGTGGAATTTGTGATGTAAAACAAATCACCCCGTGAAACAAAGCAAAAGCTGTCGCTCACATAAATATGGCTTGGCGCCATCTGGAGAAGAATGTTTTCTTCACAGACTTGGGCTTGGAATGCCTTGGTGGGCTCTCCTGCATCAGCGTGTTAGAATGTAGTCCTAAACCTGGGTCAGATACAATGTGATCTTGCACGCTTCGAGTTTACTTCCAAATGGAAAATTTGTCTTAAAATTCCCTTCAATTTCTGCCAGATACATAAGCCTGAATCAGTAACCACACGGGATGCGAGAAGGTGCTGTACCTTACACCTTTTGTGTAAACAGTGTGCAGCACATCTGTCATGCTTATGTTTAACACAGGGCAAAATAAATAAGAAAAATTCCTTAACATTCACAAAAGAAGAAAAAATACCCTTCACATCTTTGGAAGGAAGAGAACTGATTAGATGAGCTTAGAAGGGTAGATTTGATTTCCAAAGTCTTAAACATCCCTCTTTTGTTTCATTACAGCTCTAGCATTTTCCTGGTAACTAGGTCTGGAGCACTGCACCATTTCCATCCATATATACTGTGTTTACTGCTGAATTTTATCATACCACATTCCTTTAGAGATTTGTTTAAAGCAATCAATAAACTGAATTTCAGAGATGTTATAATCATCATCTAGACTAAAACCAGAAAGTTTCAACAGCATCAGTGAAAGCTGTAGTAAATGAAAAATATTTCATGACAAAACTGTAATCCTATTTTTATGTGTCTAGAAATAGGGAGAGTAGAACACACTATCTTGCAGAGTCCTGTGACTACAGGATGAACTTGATTTCCGGATATCATCAGTGTTACCAAATGCCTGTTTTAAAACTGTAAGCAATTTTAATACTGTTTTCACTCTAAAGTAACATGAAACACTGAAAAACATTATGATGCAGTCCAGCCAGTGGCTGACCAGAGTTTTCTCAAGCTTTTTGGGTTGTAGAAGAGTATGTGAAAGAAGTTCCTGAAGGGAATCAGGAGTAATGTAATTCAGAGTACATTAATTAATAAAAATTCCTACTAGGATATTTGTTATGTATATAATCATATATTTCAAAAGAAGACAGCCAGCCCCCAGTACAAAGGACACAGTGATAAAAACTGATAACATTTTGTGCATTTTTGGTTCATGCATCACTTTATGTACAACGTCATTATGGTGAAGAAATGTCATATACCAAATTCTTTTTCAGGGTCTTTTTGGCACACAAGTTGAGAACATTGAAATGCAAAAGGATGATTTTTGACTCATCCTTCGGAGTCAGCAGAGCTTGACCTGGTTATAGATTGTGTCCCTGCAGTTTTCTGGTGATGCCAAAAACGGCTGCATAGGTTCCCAGAAATTCCTGCCTTTTCTAGACCCCACAGGTTTGTCTGTGAATAATGTAACGTTTCATGAGAAAACTCATGTTCTTACCTCCACCGTAGAAATGTTGAAGGACTCAAATTACACCCAGAACAGGCTTCATTGTAGAGTCTAGCAACTTAACATCATTCTTAGAAATACAGTCCTTAGTTTAGGTGCTGAGCTGGATTTTAATGGCCCTAAAAACCTTACATCCACCTGGAGGGTGTGGTCTAGTGCTTAATTAAACACAGCTGCAGTATAAAACCTATGGAATTACAAAGACATACTGGTGAAAGTCTTATTTATAAGCATGGAATTTTTCCCCTCACTGTTTTAACAGACAGGAGATAAAAAACTGGGGGGTTTGTTGCTAGCTTTTTCTGTATGCATGCAGACGTGAGGTAGGGACTCTCCTGAACTGCAACTGATATCCTAGACAAACATTGCAAGACTGAAAAATAGTTGGAGCTGATGTTGTGCTGGCAACAGTTCCAATTTTGTAACACCTCTTGGTCTCTCAGTTCTCATTATTTCATGGTTATCCTTTACCTTATTCTTGGCTATCTGATGTTTTATGTTTGCCTAGGAATAAGGTACAAGACTGGCAGAAACACTAACCATCAGTGCTGTGTGAAGGGGGCAAGGGATACCTTTTAAACTGCTATCAGATTGTGCTCAATTTCTTTCTGTTTATATAAACACACACACACATATTTTTTTCTTCAGAGGCCTCATTCATTGCAGCGTGAGCTTTCTGTGATTATTAAGTTTTAGTACTGCACGGCAACCTGTGCAATTTCAGGAACCAGGCTGATTGAATTACCCTGTTAGGGAACCTTGCTAAGCAGGGGAAGGAGGACATTTCAGCACTGTTTTTTCAATAATAAAATTTTATGAAATTGTCCAAAGTTTAAAAAACTGTAAGTACCAGTGAGGAAGGAAAGTGCTCTGTAGTGGACAGTGGCACAGAAGTTGAAGTTCTTTGACTCAAAGTGCGTGTGTTTCCAAAAATGTGCAGAGAGGTAAAAAACAGGCAAGATTACAGAGGATGTAATACTTCGAGATCTAACAGAAAAATAAGTGATTTTATTATAAAAAATGGAAATAATTTTACTTTTGTTATCCGCAGTGCATATATTTGTCACACAGTAAATCACTGTTTTCTGCAGAACAGCGATATTAAGCAGCAGTGACTTGCTGAACTTACACTTTTCCTTGGTGAGATGCTCAGTAGCCATGAAATGTGCAGAAGGAGGGAATGCATGAAAGCGAGGGGGAAGGTCAGCAGATATACATGCTTATTGTCCACCGATCTCTGGTTAAGTAGCTTGGGATCCATGGTGGACTTGCTTTTCTGCAGTCCTTGAGGCTACTACTCATGCAGCTGTTGCCCCAACAAGATTTGGGGGAAGGAATTAACATAGAGGAATAATTTTTTAGTCACAGTTCTGATTCAAATAAACCCTTCACTTTCCAGTCCTACTTCTAAATGTTATAAAGAATTTTATGCATTTTATAGATGAAAACTTTCAGGGATTGGCTGAGATCAGATTTGTCTTGTTGGCATATAGGTGCGAGCCATGGTTCTGCCCAGTGGAGCAGTTCTACAGCCACACAGGACTGACCCTATCTTCTGCTACTATACTCTCATCATATCATATTTTTATGAGGACTTCTAAGCAAAATAAATTTCAGCTCAGTGGAGTTGCATTGGCATTGCCTTGAGAGTGAAGTATCACTTTTTCATTACCATCTCATTCTCTCAACAGCCTTTCCACAAGTTAGATTACACAATACCTATGATACATTAATTTTTAAATTATTTTTATGACTTTTCATGTCCCCACTGAACCATTGTAAAAATTCTCTCATATGTGATAAAAAAGAAAACCCTGAGCAAGGAAGTTCACAGAATACACATCCACATAAAACAAAGCTGGAGTGCTGATGCAGTTCCACAGATATCTGACAAAAGTCAAAGATCGGTTTCCCCATCTATCCTGTGTCATTCTGGATAACAATAAGGAAATGAAACTGCATTTCCTCATCAGAGCTCACAGTTGTTCCTGTCCCTTTTTTTTTTTTTTTTTTAGCTGTAGCAAAGAGTGAAAGTTTCTACAACAGCAGCTGTAGGAATTGACAGTAAATATTGTATTGAATTGGCAGATGATGTATTTAGTCAAAAGGTAAAAAGTAACATTTGTGTTTCGCTGTGTAATTTTCTTGGAAAGATCAAACAATTTTACTTTTTAGGTAGTGGCAGCTCTTGATTTCAAAGACTTCTCAAAAGTTGGTTGAAGTATCAGTTTTGTTACTTTGGAAATATTTAGTGTCAACAGCATAATGAAATTCAGTTATTTCTTTTTACAAGAGTTACATTTTGTTGTACAGTAATACACTTATTTTAAACACTCTGAAGTGTTTAGATAGTACTTTATGTAAAGGATATATGATTTTAAATATACTCCTCATTTTCAGTGATTGACGTGACCTGAAAGCCATAAAAGTGATCCTGCATGTATCATTGCTGGTTCTGCAGCTGAGCCATTGCATACACTGCAGTGATGTACCACTAGTGCTGGGCTAGTGAGAGAGAACTGCCTACAGTTGGTAGCTCACCATTTCCTAAGTGCACTAGATTTTTTTTTTCTCTAAAGCTTTGATGTATATAACAGCAGTTCTCTTTTACATGAGCAGGTAGAAGGTGCATTGTTAGACTGTTTCATGGAGGTAGAATATAAGTCTTGGCTGGGTATCTGCCCATGTTCTGCAGGGAGTATTTAGCAAAAGCAGTCACAGGACCTTGCTTTCTGTTCTCTCTTGAAAAAGATATAGTATGTAGCTATGAGAATGAATAAAGGTTAAATATCAGACTTACGTGACATTACGCTAGGTCTCCTAAGATATGCTAATAGGGTCTTGATATTTTAGATATGAGAAAAAACCCACCAGGTTATGGAAAATGGGAAAGATATTTCTCACTCGCTGTTCTTCCCTTCCCTTACTGCCTTCTACATGTCACACAGTGACTGCATTCAGCTCTGAAACCTTCACTGTCGTGTTCTTTTCTCTGAGTTAAGACCACTGCCAAAGTGATCCCATGTTTATAGAGGGTGGTTTTTGTTTAAGTTACTGTTTGTGATACAAATAGCTACTTTCACATTGGAGTTATAGATTTTTTTGGATATATTTAATTCTGAGGTGGTATTCTCCATATTTGGGTCAGTGCTCACAAGGTTTTGCCTCTATAATGTTCTATTAATGTTAATAAAACCCATCCCCCTAGCATATGGGATGCAGAAGACACTGCAAAGAAAGCTGTTATAAATCCTGAAAAGGTTTATGAGCTGAAAAATTTGAGTTTGGAGAGGGGAATATAGACTTTTCCAAATGCTGATGCTAAATCCATTCAGATGTAAATCAAACCCATCAGGAGCACTCTGCTCTTTAGATACTTTATCCCAGCATGTTTTTGTCCATTATTCCTTCCTCAGCTGGAGGTTGTATATGAAAGCTGTTAAAATGAAATAAATAATGTATTCCTATGTAGTTGATTAGTATATTTTGGAACTCAGAAATGGTAGAAAAGTTAGGTAATATTTCAGCATAAATAACAATATGAGTGGCTTTTTTTTTTTTTTTGTTTTGAAACTCTTAGTCTAGGATTGGATAGTTAGGTCATAATATCCCTGGATATTACCCAGTTTTTGGCTAGGCTTTGAATGATGATCTCTGTTACTGGAAATCTTGTGCTTCTTTATGTAGGATAGAGTCAAATAATAGGGGTTTGTAATGAACAGTGCTCACATACTTTTTCATACGTTGACATACATTTCATATGTTTTCATACGTTCACATTCATTTCACCTGGACATTCGTTTTAATTGGTGTGACAATATCTCACTTGATGCTTCTGTTTTAAACTTCATTAAATTTGTTGCACAATAAAAGTACCTCATATTAGAATCATTTGTTTGGCTCCATCTGTACCCTGTGCTATTTTGGGATACCTCTGTGACTGGTCTGTCTCTGCTGTTTCTCTGTCTTGGGAATTGGATGTTACTCTCCTGTTTAAATTTTGGCATTCAGTCAAGATATACCCATTTGTAGGTCTTGTTCTTGGCATTTATGACAATTCAACTTCCTTTCTATCAAGCCTTTATTGATACTTCCAGTAACTGTATGGAAGTCCTAAATCCTCTGTGGAAGGGTGAAGATAAGGATGAAATACCTCATCAAACAAATTTTTGAAGCCATTATTAGAAGGTTTATTTGAACAGAATGACAACTAAGATTGTGTTCAACAGATGTCAAAAGCAAAGGTCTGAGATCTTCTTTTACAAAGGGCATAAGCAAGGACCAGGATCAGGTATGGTCCCTGGCCTTATGTTATTCCCCCAACTCATAATAAGTTAAACTGGATTTTGTCAACAAATATCATCATGGATGTGCAAATACCTCTAGGTGATGGAAGAACACATTTAATTCAGTGAGCTTTGACGGTGGAGAGTTAATGCTTCTTGATGCATAAGAGATTGACCAGTTGCTGGGAGACAAGATTTTTGAGTTTCCCTGCATAGACAGCTTTTTCGTATTGCAGTCCACCAACCACCTAGCCTTGAGCATACCTTGCCTGCCAGCCCTTGGGAAGAAACTTTTATGCATGTGAGTATTTATTTCTTACTATAACAAAATTAATGAGCCAGTAATCTGCTTTCTAACGTGTTTGTTTATACTGATGCTTCTATTGGTACCTGTGGGAGCAGATTTCACAGAGCTATCTCAGGGGTCTTCCTGCAGATCTCCCCTTCAATTTATAATGTTCTGGTTCTCTCTCTTGCTCAGTGTTTTTTTTTGTTTGTTTGTTTGGGGTTTTTTTGTTTGTTTGTTTGTTTTTGTTTTGTTTTGTTTTTTGTTTTGTTTTTTTTTCTTAGTAGAAAGTATACTATTTCATCAGTGCAAAAACTAATAGGACTTTTCCCTCCAAAAGAGTTACTGTAATACATAAAAAAATCGAGCACTAAGGTGCCAATAATGTAAACATTTAATGTGCTGAATAATCATTGTAGAATTTAATCTGAAATGTGCATCTTTCTGTGGAGGTGCTCAGTTATGGATTTAACATGCTGCTGACAGAGATGCTGATCGTTCCTAAGCAGAAGCTTCATCTTTCTATTTGAGCAGGGCATCAAGTGAGATCCTCATGTTGAAGAGCATCAGTGAGGAACTCCTGCTGGCTTTCTTTTCTGTCTCCTTTCATCTGGGTTCACTTGCTGCTGGCTGGTAGTGAGCCAGGAACAATTATCCCCATGAGATACAGCTCCCTGTGTGTCAGACATAGTAATGGTTTCTCTAGGGTCAGTATCCAGTCCCTCATTCAGGCAGCTAATTGGCCATTCTCAGCTTATTTGGCTTTTTTTTCAGGTACAAAACTTGACACAGGAGTGTTTTCTGCATCCATGTTCATTCACTGTAGGGCGGTGTAGTGACAAGAGTAATAGCATGTACATAGTACAGCAGGGTCCAATTGATTAGCGGCTTGAATCCACAGAAACCAGGCTATGGTTTCCTTTTTTATCTGTAAAATCGGTTCCTTTTGTGTAACATTGTACCATTATTACTTCTTGTCATATAATGTAATTTTCTTAATTGGCCAGTTGCTTTATCCATATGCCAACCATAAGTCAACCTCCATGGAACTGTCATTCATTAGCTGCATCTATGTTCACTTAGCCCAACCTATCTTTACATGCTGTATTTGGATTTCTTCTGCAGTGCATTTCGTCTTGCAGTACCACATATATCCTGTGTAGACCCTCCCTAGTCCTTTGGCTGCGGACATCTGGCTTTGTAACAATAATTGGACACCTTATTTTTCAGTCGTGCTGAACTCTCCTTTTGCTTACATTTCTAAGTATGCTTCCTGGATCCTGCTTCCTGAGATCAGCAGGAACTCTCCCAACGTTAACACTTCTTGCAGAAGTGCAAATGGCATTGCTAACCCATTTGTCACATAAGCATTTGACCTGAGTATTTTTGTAGCCTCTCTCTGTTGACACTGAAAGAATCTCTTGAAAATAAAATAAAAAATAAACAGCTGTTTTGGTAGTAGTTTGAGTCTCATAATCCTGTTATCACTGCTTGTCAAACCCACTTTTCAGGCATGTACACCGGCAGCTCACTCCAAAACCTCTCAGGACATTACCATCAGCCAGGAGCTCTGGTACATTTTAGGCATACACAGAGGTTCCACCTGTCAGGTTTTGAGGCACTTGGAAACAGGAGTGAAACAACTTCTCTTCTTCAGTGACTTCCAGTACTAATGGTGAAAATAGGATGGAGAGAGGAAGACATGTGATATACATTAAATCAAGAAGTCATGATTAGTTAAATTTCTTACTTTATGCAAGATTTGCATGCAAGCAGAGGAGATCTTCTGGGACACAACCATCATCCATAGCCATTCTGTTAGGCCAATTTCAAAGATAAAAGAACAAGGGAAAGTATTTGAGAAATGTATGGATTTGTTGGGCCTGTTAAAAGAGGAGATGGACAGTGTCTCTGTCAATTGAGACCGACCTAAAGAGAAACTTCCAACTGAGGGAAGATGAGAAGCTGCAGAAGCATGTTACTGAATACCATGATTCAGTATTGTGCCTCAGCTCAATACAGCGTAAAGCCTCCTTTTCTCTCAGCCTTTCCTAATATACTGGATATTAACATTTTCCCCAGCTTTTGTGTCCTGGCTGGATTGCAGATTTTTCAAGGCAAGAACTGTCCGTGCACTTCTGTGTTTTTACAGCCCCCAGCGCAGCTGGATCCCACTGTTGCCTGGCTGCTAGACAGTGCTGATGCCAGCAAATTCACCATGAAATATATTTTCCTTGAATTTTGAGAATTTTCTTGAGTTTAGAGAACTGAGTTCCTGGCATAGGAATGTATAAAATGCAAAATATCTTACGACAGATCATTTAGATCCCTGATGAACTTGTTCATAAATCAAAGTGCAGAATTTGTTACTTGGTTTCCATTTGATATGTTGGAAACACATTAAAATGTCTCATTACTTTCCTTTTTATACTTTTAATTTTTTACTAGTTCCTGTGAAATTCAGTATTTGTGTCAGTTTTAATACATACTTTTCAGGTTGCAATGTAATAGAAGTTATGCTCACGTCTCAAAGCTAAGAGCTAATTCTGCCCACATCAATCCATGAAAATTGCTGAAGAACAGCTGTGCAAGAGATAAATCCCTGAATTATTTAACAGGTTTTTTAAAAAAATCTCCAGCGTCAGTCCTTCTTTTCACTGCCAACAGTGAGTAAGTAGGAGGTGGGGGTGTCAACCAAAAGCCACTCGTTTATGACCATTTTTTCATCTCTCTTCAGATGACTATGGAGTACTAGGTATTATTTTTGACATGGTGTGCACATTTATTTGTTCACTGTGCTGTAGAAGAGAATCTATTAGTTATTTCTGTTAGAGGTTTGACCCTCTCGGCTGTATCGCTTGAGCTAGCTTGTTGCATTTGTTCTCACTTTGTAGTTCACACCCGCACCGTTTAACTTCTCGTGAATGTGGGCCACACAAATCTTGTGCACCCGCACAAATCTTGCTGGGTGCTGGGCTCTCAGGGTTGGTGCCGTGGTGCAGGGAGGCTGTATTCAGCTGGGTCACATTAGCATCAGGAGTTAAGATACGATTTGTCCCACTGGTATTGGCATGACTCACAGTTCAGTAGATAATTAGAACCTCATGCCAAACTTTCTCTTTTCACGTTCTAAAACTGAGCAGTAATTTGTTTTATATGTATTAACTATAATTGCTTACTGGGATTGACAAATTCATTACCGATTCAACAATTACTGTGCTATGAGGTACTAATAGGAAAAAATCTACTCAAAATCTAAAATCTCTCATATGAATTAATCCTTAATTCGTACATAATTTAGACTTGAGCAGTATTTAGTTAAAGCTAGAAATTGCTTTAAAATCTCAAGTAGTGTGTAACTAATGCCACATGAGAAAATAAGTAGGATAAATAATGAATAACCTGTAAGGTTGCTTCTCCTCCTTTTTTTGTACACAAGTGGTTTTGTTTCTTTTTTTCTTTTTTTTTTTTTTTTCTTTCTCTTCTTAAACTAGAGTGGCCTGGTTTTACTTCTTGAGACAGAAGCAAAATTATTGGGCAATTTGAATACAGCTCCTCTTCCACAGCTGCAATGAATACTGGGTGGTGGGGCTGACCTAGTGCAGGGATGTTGACCTAGTCAGCATCTTTGACCTTGGAAACAGATGGAGAACAGGGATATAGAAAATAATATCTTCTGTATCTGTCTATCTGCACATCCAGCCTTAATGGTGTGAGGGATTTTCTATGACATTTGTGGACTGTTCTTGGGGTTCCTATGTGTTTTTCCTCTGACAGGTTGGCCTTACTTGCCTCAAAACTTTTGATTCTTTGGAGGTTTTGGCATGAAGAGTGCTTCAAGCCAGGGTCATGAAGAGTCAAAATTTTCTCTCCCCCTATGGAGCTGGAATATTAGAGGAGGGCTGAGCAGCTCTGGAAGAGAAGGAGAAGAAAGAGGAAGAGAAGAGGAGGAGGAGTGCCGTTCACTTGTCTGTGGGTTGAAGAGGTGGCCACTGACATTTCATTATTTTTTCTGCAAAGAGCAAGTAACAGTAGCAGTAAGGACTTGCCTCTTCTATTAGTGATGTGATTCGCTCAAATTCTAGAAGATGTAAGGTGAATTTGACTACATTTTTTAGTGGCAGATTTCCTCCTTTTAAAAATCCCGAATGTTCAGATCACAAAATTGGGGCCCATTAAGTTGGCCAGTGACATTTGATGCTTTTTTGGGTGCATTTTCTGGTGCACACAGTGGATAGGAAAACTGACATTTAACAAAATGCACCAGCCGGCAGGAAGTGTTTCACCGAGGCCTCCAAATATCTGTCAAGTAGTATTTGCTTTTGGTCACAACTTTTCTAGTATGACCTGTAGCTTGCAAGTTTTGCTATGTTGAATATTTGTTAAGTCATCCACCAACCCCTTTCTTGTATGTTGTTGTTTTGTTAAGGGTAAGTCATATTATTATAAAATTGATACTTTAAAAAAAAAAAGAAAAATCTGTGCGGATTTTGGAAGGTTGGTCTATGTGAGATTACAGATTTCTGAATCCTCTGAAGGGATAACACATTCCAGACCTACTTTGGTCCATGTAGTTCCTGTGGTTTCAATTTTCTAAGTGCTTGGCCTGTTGATACAATATTCTGTTCCGTTGAGGATACTCAGCTTAGTCAGGTCTGTGGGAGTAGTTTTCATGTATGATTTATACAACAACAGTGGACAATGCATAGACTGTTTATAAAAGGTGATGCTCAGATGTATCCTAGGCTGACTGTTGCCAGCCAGGACCTCTGCTGAAGTACTGTATATCTCATCAGTTCTCAATCATGTAGAAACAAAGTATGTTTTTTCAAGTTAGCATATCTATAATAAACCTTTAAACAAGAGACTTGGAGACATGTTATTAACTGTGCACAAACAAAACCAGGGAAATTACTAACAGATAGCTGTAGTAAATTTTTACCTGTGAATTTTGGCATTTTGGACTACGCTTAGCTGATGTTTTTATTTTGCAGTGGGGACAAGTTGTGTACCTGCCAGAGGGAGCTTGCCCTCCCATCACAGCAGCCCAGTTCAGTCCATGGGCAGCTGTGTGGGCAGTGGGGAGCAGCTTCCACAAATGACTTATCCTCCCACCAGACCTCTGCGTAGGGAAGTGCTTGCAGTCTGGAGCTGCTCATCATCAGACCTCCACTGATGTGCCAGTGGGTGCATACCTGGCTAAGGGTAGATGTGGCTAACATTACAGCTTGGTGTTCTCTGAGGCGGAGTGAGAGGTGAGATCCTGACTGTGATTCAGTATCATCTGCTTTGCAGCATGACCTGGGAGACCAGATATTGTAGCACAAACATCTGTGAGCACAAACAATTGCAGCATCCTTTTGAAATGAGTCTCTCCTGAATCTTCATGTACTTAATTAATAATACATGGAGCCCTCTGCTCTTTTCTCTAGAGCCCTCTGTCCCATGCAGATATTGTGATGATGTCAAAAGTGTAAAAACGCCAGGAAATCCACCCTAGAAAATACAATTTTTAAAGCTGGATGAAATATGACTGACTATGAAATCTTATTACTTTAGATCCACTGACTTTAAAAAAGAAATGTACTGAAGTGTTGATATGGAATAGAAACACGGATTAGTGAGATAGAAAAAAAAATATTTCCACGACTAAACCTCCTTTTCAGAATAAGTTAAAACAGTGTTTTTACTTATTGAACTTACTGAAAACTCCTTTTCAGTAGTTAAAAACAGTGATGCGCAGGTTTTAGATTGTAAGTTAATTTTTTTCTCATGCAAAGTGTATTTAAAGAAGTCACTCCAGATAAGAGGTGATTAAATTAAGTTTAGATTAATTTAGATCTAAATTAAGTTTAGATTTAGTACAGAATTTGGCATTTACATCTCTGTCCAATATATTTCAGTGTTTTTGTGTGACTTGTCCCTTGTTAGAAATTTATCCCTTTTATACTTTTCAGGCGATTTTCCTATTGAATGTATTTTTTCTCTCCTCCACTTCTTTGCTTCTCTGTCAGCCTGTAATAGGTACAGTGTCCTCCACTGCTGTGAATAGCTCACATTTGCAACCATATAAAATATACTCAATGCATTCCAGCTGGCAAAGACAAGATATTTCAACAGGCTTTATGCCTTGCAGAAAATGTTGCCAAGATGCCTTGATTTGTATATTCAGTATAAGTAGTTTTCTAAAATTGATGCAGAGAAAAGTTTGGGATGAGACAAACAGCTTTAGAGATTGAGCCAATATCCTTCATACAGGTCATCTTCAACTGTAGTATTTTTGGTGTATGTTATTTTGAGCACAACCAGGATGTTTCCAATATGTTTTTTAATATACCCATGAAGATACTTTATAAACTGCTTATTCTCTGAAGGCATTAAGTGCACCTGTGCTTCATCAGCTGATATATTGATCCCACTGCGGGACCTTCCAGTTCTTCAGATCTGCTTGGATTGGGAAAACTTGCCAACTGGCTCTAGCTTTGAAACATTGCTGTTGTTGGCCATGTATCTCTGAAAATAAGTAAACAATACAGTGTGCTGTTTGTCCCTTTTCTATTAGGCCTGAGGTAATACCACTTCTAAAGGCAATAAAGCAGCACGTGAATAAATAAAAAACCTGATTTAAAAATGCATTTGAGAGTCACACGTCTAAATTGCCCATGATTTCTGTAACGTGAAAATCCCTGCTGAGTAGGAAATTATTACCGCTCATCATCCTCTTCAGTATTTACTCAAAAGGTATGACTCTGTTAATATCCTAACGAAGCACTTAGATAAAACACTTTCCAGTGAGGACAAAATAATGACACTTTAAGTAAGTGTGAGAATACTCTTGTCATCAAATAACTTGTGAGAATGGCAAAAGTTTCAGTGCTTTTACTGATTTTTTTGGCTTAGATATAGCCAAACAAACTAAATGGGGAGAAATTACTTCTAATACTCCTAATTAAGAATGTAACTGTAGAAAGAGCAAACTATTTGTAAACTATTTGAAGCATGCAAGATAAAAAGCATGGAGTGCTTTTAAAAATGGAAATGATTAGGCCATCCCAATGTTTTCTTTAATTTGTTAATAGTGCTTGTGCTATTTGTGTCATACTAATGAAAACTAATTAAGTGTTGGGAAATGTTCTGCTAGTACACTGGATGCAATCCTGCAGTCTATTATAGATGAAACTAATCACAATCACATAGCATTGGATCCCTATTAAATCTGTCTGAGAACTTCTGGTGGCTTGACCATGGCTATTTCATGGATCGTGAGTAGAGCACAGACCAGTAATCTTACTGTGGCTCTCATCCCCTGCCAGCAGCAGTGAAATCCAGCAGATGTTCCAAGTGTGCAGGGGAACAAGTTGCAGGAGGCAAAGTGCGTGATGCTAGTCTCTCCTGGTTTTGCAGGGGATGCCAAAATTTGTGTGCTTGTGAGTTGGGAGGGAGAGGTGTGGGTGCGTGGGGAGTCTCTCTGCTATTGGTGTGTCTCAATTTGGAGTTGCCCAAGCTCCTCCACGCCAGCCTTTGTCCATAGGAGCCCCTCACCCAGGGAGTGGCAGCAATGTTTTAGAAACACTCATGTCTAGAAGTGAAGAATTGGGCTGAGTCTGTGACTGGCACCACACTGCCTTCTGTTTTCCCCATTTCTTTTGCTTGTCCCTTTTTTACCCAAGCAGCTTAATAGCTACATAATTGTCTGTCTCTTGATTGAGAGGAGTGGGAGCTGGAAGGCAGGAGAGTTTTGCCTTTTCTGTTCTCACAGACTAGAGTTTTGGTAAAATTTGAGTGAAATCTCAGAATTGTAAGCTCTGCAAAGACAGAGAAAATGGAACCGAAAGAAACCTTTGTTCAGTGCATGCATGTTTATACTTGTCAGCTGAACTAGATGAGGCATCTTTATATTTGGTAGGGAGGAAAAATAACATCTGTTGGAAGCATTTCCCTCTCCCCAGTTGTTTGATACCGCATGCCCACTTCACACTGCTGCCCAGAGGAGCAGGTCCTTCTGCACCCAGATTTCCCTTCAGAAGAGATCTCTGGGAGTGAGTCGGCTTTCATGCCACCAATATCTTGCTGCCTGTTGCAATCACTGCTGCCATCTCTTACTGGTATGCCAACAGGAGAGTTTGAAAGCGCTGCCTTCTGTTTCTGTGGAAGGTGGTGTGCTAAGGTTGTACACATCTCAAGCCAGCTTTCTGAAGTTTATTCCGGATATCACCCTTCACACATCACTTCAGGTCTTTGTATCTAGTGTAAATTTAGCCACTGAAACAATTTGGGGGGTTATGCTGAAAAGTTTGAATATGGGCAGGTCCTCAAGCATACCAACAATGAGTTGCTGTCTGCATCGTACTATGTGTTTCCTTAATCTGTGAGGAAAATAATATGAATGAAATGGTTCTTTATTGTATTTAGAAAAAGCTTTGTAAAAAAAAAAATATAAATTTCAGAGAAAAGGCATGCATTACAAAATGTTACTGGAGTCAAAGATACCACCACTGGAATGCTGGTTTTCTGTCATCTTAATGTTCCTCCTGTTTCTGTGCAAGATTTCCTAGTTTCCTATCCTTGTTTGTCTCATCCATAATTTCATGTATATAGGTGTGCTACTGAAGACATACTTATTATTTGTTTCCCCTTTCCTATATGTCTGTGCTGCAGAATTTGGGAAGAAACATGTGGCCACCTCTCCTTCTGATGAGGCAAAAAGAGAGAATGAGACAATGAAAAGCAAATTCTTTGCGCTGCCACACTGCATACATTCATCACTACAGGAAACTAGGTCGACATTATTATTCATAACAGTATATTATGTTACAATAAAACTAAGCAGAGGGTAGCTCTAGAAATTGGAAGGATGCCCGTCAATTACGCTCTGAAGTGAAAACCTTGCCTCTAAGATACTATTTAGCAGACAGAGCAGCATTAGTTGGGGTGGGAGAGGAGAGAATTCCTCTGCCAACAAAAATGGAGAAAAATCTCATTTTCTTCAGGTTTATGAAAAATAAAACTTACTACAAGTTTTCTCTAAGTTCTTTTGCTTTTACTTTGAAAACCAAAGCAAAGCCTGTCTTCCATATTTGAAAAAGGGCCCATTTAGTTATTATCTGGCCTCCTTTCAGAAGGTCTGGAGCAGACCTTTGATGCTTTTAAGCTCAGTGACTCCCTGACTTGAGGTTGATATCCCCCATGGCAATGGCAGGAAATGTCACCTTCCTTTGAGGCTGCTTCTCAGAGCGCTGACACCCCTTTCTGCTGTAAAAAAGAATGAGAGATTGGTTATATCTGTGTACTGTCTGATTCCTTCTCACTTTACTACTGCAGTGTTACTCTGTGCTGGTGACCTACAGAGTTCTGCTTTGCAGTGTGCAGAGTCCTTTTCCTCATCCTTTTTTGTAGTGGTCTACTGTCATGGAGAAAGGGGTGCAGGTCTATTTAAAAAACAAAAGTAAAAGATGCCAGAATGAATTCAAATCTCAGTATCATTGGAAATTTGGGTTAAAAACCACCAACCAACCATTACAGCAAGCAAATAGATAAATAATAGATTAAACAACAACAACAACAAAAGCTTTCCATTAACTAGCTATCTCAGGTTTCGTCTGAAACACATTCCCCAAAGATTTTCTAGTGCTGTGGGTTTTGCTGTTTTGCTGCCTTGTTCAGGAAACAAATTTGAAATGAAATTACTTTAAAATAAGAGTGGTTTTAAGCATGTATGTGTTGCAGGGGAAGATGGCCTATGAGTGTTTTTGATATACTATATCAAAGCAGACAAAAGAAATCATTATTCTTTTAAAAACTATGGAATCTGTCATCCTTGTGAAAAAGCTGATTACAGAAAAAGGTGAAGCAATTCAGCCTGTTTAAATTGGCTTTATTACCTGTGTGTCATTTTAAACAAATCTGGCATGGAAGAACAAATGCATAAAGTACTTTCCCACATTTTCTTTTTCCAAGTTATTATTTCTTTCACACATTTCTTCGCTTGCTGTTTAATTAGCAAGTCATCTTCACATATAAAATGCTGGGTGTGATTCTCATATAAAAATACATAAACTTCATGTTTAAAATAAGCTGTGTCCCATCTAATGTTTTAAATTCTGAAACATTTTTTTTTCCTCTGGTCCCATTCTCACCATGTGAATTACCCACAGAACACTGCACCTCAGTAGTTTATTACTGGGGTAGAAATAACAGCTGTTGTTTATGTTACTGAAAAACAGATGTAGTGGTTTTTTTTTTTTTTACTGTTTCTTATTGCTATTTGTTTCCATGTCAGATAAATTATCAAATCTCATTAACTCAATGCAAATCTTTCCAGTTATTTCTGTAGACTTTGGATCAGGGTCAGAGATACTGGTCTTACCATCACACAAAGTGAGCTGTCCCTGCCTCTGTTTGACCAGCGAGCAGCAAGATGCTGGATCACTTATGGCCCCAGTGCACGAGGGAGTGTTTCACATCACGTTACCTACCTTAAGTTAAATGATCAATTTTAAAACCAATTATACCCCAGTCTTCCAATTCTGGTGCTAATGAAGATTAAAGCAAAGAATGTGGATTAGGCCTGTGAGGCAGCTGCTTGTAGGGTCCTCACTTACCTGTGGGACTTTGCTGACCCTTCTGGACTCCCAGAGCTCCAAGGGAAGCCACAGACTGAAAGAGGTGACTGCCAGTTACAGCCGTTAATTGCTTTACCGTAGCTGCTGTCTTCTTAATACTCATTTTAAAGCAATATCCTTCTCTGTGCACACACACAAACATAGTGTCAGTACTATTGCACTTTGCTCTATATTCCTAGTCTTCTCATTTTATTAGTAAAAGTTCCCACTCATTAGAAGTAGTGCTTCTGATGATGATTATTTTTCCGGTTAACATGGAATGAGTCAAGATTTCTTTTTTAATGGGAAAGCAATTTTTGTATCTCATGATAATAATTTAATATTTTCCTCACAGGAGAAAATACACAATAAATCTTTCCCCTGATGTTGTCGTGTAGGGATAAAATTTGTACTCTTTAGTCAGTTAAAAATCTGTTGAAAGCTGGTATGAGTAGAAGGCAAGTAAAGATTTGCAATGTCTGGTCTTTGTTCTTGATATGACCTCTTTCTTGGTATGTATTCAGTAATCACTTTCTTCATCTAGCCAGAATCCTAGATGACTGGCCCTCCACTTCTATTTTACTGGTGGTTTTAATTTCTTCAGTATCCACAGTACACCGTTACAGCCCAGTTTTTCCCTTACTCCTTCTCCTTGAAAAGTTGTTTTAAAAATGAAGTAATCTGCTGTTGTGCCTCACAGAACTGGTTCTCTGGTGTTTTGTGGGGAATGTGGGTGTGCTGAGCATCCAGTCCAACCCTGCTTGTTCATCAGGGCAGTAAGTAGAAAGGCTCCTGCTCACTGTAGCAGATGGGATACAACCCAAAAAACAGTCCTAAAGGGGAGCACCCCCACCTGCTTGGTCATGCCTCGAGGTGACTGCAGCTGGAAAGCTTTTCTGGGGGCACTCCAGGACTGGGACTGGGAGTGGTGGCGTGAGCTTCATCTGCCTTAGCAAGTGGCACAGCATGATAGGAGTGAAGCAGTTAGTGCAACGTCCCTGGGCTGTCACACAATACATGTTTTGAGTGGGATTTACTGTGGATTAGCTCTGGTCTGGTCATGCGGCCCAAATACCTGTTAGTGGTTGAAACACAGCAGTTGTGTCCTTGGGGTGCGGTTTAGTTTCATGTGAAAGAAATCCAGTTTGTGCACTTGGAAATTACTCTGTCATGCAAACCAAAGCATTGCAAGAGATTTACTCAAGAAATATTCCTCTGATCTGAATTAGAACATGAGCATGGGCACAGCAGAGTAGTAATAGGCCATATTAAGAGACCTAATTTTAAGAGAAAACCACGTCATTATCCCAGAGGATATACTGTGGTTATCAAATTACAAAGTGGTGAGTGCAGGATGAAGCCTAGGTAGTTTGGATCAAAGGAAGAAGATATGCAAGAGAGATTTATTTTTCAAAATGGACAGAGAGGTGTTAAATGCCAAGGTAGCATTGTCTGATGCCAGTTCACATGAAAGAAATGATCAATTCTGTAAGAGGCATGTTGTATGTAACTAGCTATTGGATAGCCAATGTACAGGTAGGAAAGTGCTAATAATGTCTCTATAGTACAGTAGAGCAAATAAGAAAAAGTTCTTTCCTGTGCCACAAGCATTTCTGTAGTCAAAACTACTAGTCTGTTTCATAAAACCAGTGGATCTACATTGATTAAAAAGCAAAAAGTAGGATTTCCGAGAAAACATAATATTGTTTGTTTATTTGTGAGAAGACAGAAGTTTGCTACTGGGAACAAGCAACTGGAAAAACTGTTAATATGTATCTTAATATATATGAATATGACTACATAATAATATAAATATATAAATGTATGCTATAGTAATAATAATATGATAATAATAAAATAATATGAATATTAGTGTTAATATGAATGTTAATATGTCAAGCTGCTGAAACCAACATGTTCCAAACATGGCAGGTTTTATTCCAAACATTGCAGATGTATATATTTCAGCTAGTTAGTAGTAATGGTTAGTAAAGGGTTAGTAAGTACTAAGATGATGAAGGAGAATATACAGCAGAGCAATGTTCCCCAATCCACTGAAAATAGACAGCGAAACCTCAAAATAGTTTATATGGTACATGTGTCTCTACTGAAAGAGAAGCAGGACAAGGCAGTGTGTCCATCCAGTTTGTTGAGAGTTTTTAGGTGTGGATTCAGATATTGGGGTCCATGACTAGTCCAGCCGGGCTAGACTGTGAACTTCTGCCCCGTTCTCTACTAAGTTGTTTGAGAGAGAGTGTTGAGAAGTGGCACCTCCAATGGAAAGATGTAGCAAAGTGTTTCTTTCCATTTCTGGAGTATTATGTATCACTATTTGGTATCTCTTGAATATGTGAAAGTTTTGGGGTGTTGTTTTTTTGATTTAGTTGGGTTTTTTTTTCTGGTTTGTAAAATACTAGTAAGTGTCACAAGCTTCAGACCAAAATTCTAAAATTGGTAAAAATATTCTGACCAGTACAAAATCAGCAGTTCCTCTGAAACTCTTCTCCTTCACAATGTTAGAGGAAAGATCAATGCAGTTACTATTCCAAGAATATCTACCTGTTTCTAACATATCATAACAGAGTTACGTAGGCCAAACCTGCATGTAACTCTCATGATCTAAGTGTAACTGTGCTATGTCTGGTACCTTGCTAGTTCTTTCAGAGAGCCTGGGTGACTCTCTGTGATACTCATTGATGGGCTCCAAAATTTTTTTTTAACCTTGAGTTGATGTGATTTATAGATATTTTGTCCTATTCCAGTCACTGAAGATGATCGTACTATTCCCACTGTATACTTGAATTCTGACACGCTCACTTAATGCTTATTGAAAAATATCAAACCATGTCTTTTGGTACAATTAAGTCATATATTTCCCTCTGGTCCTTATATCAGTTCACAGTGAGAAAAGAATGCAAGAGTTGTTATTCTTACTGTTGGACAGCCTGAAGAGCAGAGCCAGACAGAGGCATGTAGTTCTTAAAGTAGCCACTGACTCTGGAGAAGAGAGAAGGTGGCAGGGCTGTGGGTAATCACTGCACACGGTCATAGAGACCACAGGACCCATAGGGACCTTCATGCATACCTGCGTGGGGATGGTACAGGAGGCGTGTGTTTTTGATGTGTGTTTACAGTGCATGCCAGACTTCTCCCTGAAGAGCTACACACTGCTGCTGCACTGGCAGCTAGGGCATTATATGGTTCAGAGTGAATAGTTGTGCAACCTCCATGAATGGCACAAAATCTCTTATCCAGTATTTTTCTCCAACATTGGACAGTTTTAAGATTCAGCTGGACAGTATGCTGGGCCATCTTGTCTAGACTGTGCTTTTGCCAAGATGGGTTGGACCAGATGATCCTTCCATCTCGGTCTCTTCCAACCTGATATTCTATGATTCTGTGATTCTATGAATATGTTATTCTGTGTTTTTTCTAAGGCTACCATTGCACTTCAGCAGCTAGGCAACTTGATGGTTTGTAAAGGTGAGAAGCCTAGCAATGGATTATGAGTCCTCTCATTCATAGTAAATTCATAGTAAGCAGAGTTGTAAGCAAACCAAACCAAATACAGAAACTGCCATATAAATGAAAGGCTATCTGTCAAAGAAGACAACTTTTCATTTTAGAAAGGTGTTTTTTACTTTTATCTTATTAAAGCTCATAATATACACTCTCATTCTTATGTTAGGATTTCATTGAGTACATATGTGAGCATGATGTGCATTCTGCCATTGTTCCTCTTACATGTGAGCTGTAATTCTGGAAGTACATTATGCTTCATCTTTTTGAATAATTTTAAAACTAGCACTGTTAATGTGAAACAGAATCTTTGGAACAGATGGGAATGGTCAAGCACTCTGGAGCAAATATTTGGAACAAAAGCTTAATTACATGGGTACCAGATTAAGGCATTCTTATAAACAGTTTTGGTATTTTTGACATGGTGGTAACAAACAGAAAGCAAAGAGAAGCCAAATTAACTTAGCAACCAAAGTGTAGCAGTGGATTGATTCTGAAAGTCAACAGGTGAATGTTTTCCACAATTCCAACAGACAAAGACCGAATCGAATAGCCAAATTCCTACTGATTTCTTTGGGAGCAGGATCAAGTCTTTAATTCATGAAAAACTCCTGTTTTGATTTTAATGAGAGTTACGTGACTTAAATCTTGTTCGATGTTTGGAAGCACTGGGTAGGATTTGAATCAAATAATAAGTTTTCTAGACTTTTAATGGCGTTATTCTTCTTAGTGCTGCTGTTACCTCAGGGTATTTACTTTTGGCTGTTAGTGCAGTGTAGAAGTTGAGACTATTGAGAATTGAACTGGCAAATCTTAAAACAGAATGTTTAGATCATAAACATTTTTAAATAAGACTCTATAAAAAAGATGTATATTTTTTTAATATGAAATGTTAGTTGTGTTCTTGGCAGGCTTTGCTTCAGAGGAGTCACATGCATTTCAGAAAGTGTTCTGCAAGCCAGCTGCAGCCAAAAGATTATTTCAAACCAGTGGAGACCCAATTCCCTTTTCTCTTTTGCTTTTTTTTCCTCTCTCTCTCTCTCTCTCTCTATTGTAGGACTCTCTATATATCATACAACTGAAGTGTAGCCAGTCATGGGGTGAAAAATTCGTACAGCTAGTGTACACAACAGTGGAGAGCATAGAAACACTGACTAAAGATGCCAGTACTAGTCTGTGCTTTAAGAAGTACTGTTGAGATTTCTTTTCTTCAACACTCTTTAAATCTTCAGACTTCAAAACCTGTTGAATACTATTTCAGAGCCAACAGGATTGCATAAACTATATGGAGAATTGCTTGCGTCTGTCCTGCGCTTACCTGTGGAGTGGCACAGTCATCTTTTTAGCAACTACTTGATTCATCAGTGCTACATGAAACCAGATATACTCCAGGGATGTGCGGAAGTTGGTGGGTTTGGGGGATAACTCAGAAGATGTTAATGGAGTGGTTCTTTATTTAGCTCAGTGAAATGTTGATGGTTTATTGTGCTACATATGATTTTTGGTTTTCATGATTATTTTAAATAAATGTGTGTGAGAATGTTTATTGTCCTGCTTTAAACATGTCTTCAGAGGATTTCATTTTATAAAATATGAATTTATTGTTGATGAAATGCGTTGTATGTAGGTGGTTGTGCAGGCAGAACTCTTGCCACACTTCAAGCAAATACAGGTCCACAGTAGAAGCTCCCTGTACTGATCAAACAGTGTACATTGTTCAGTTATTCCAGAACAGAACTTGACTTTTTTGTCCATAAAGTGAAGGTAGATCTTTCTCCACCTCAGTTTTGAAGCCCCTTAGTGGGCTATGATATGGGCCTGAAATCCGTACCTGATTCGGGCTGAATGGGGACAATTAAAAGTCTTTTCACATTGATCACTGGCTGTAGCTGTAACAATCCTGAACAGAAAAGTGTTGTATACATTGCCCTAAAGTATCATTAGAAAAGGTTTAGAGCCTTTTTGCTGAAAATATATGTGTGACTGAAGTTTGAAGCGACTGGCGGTGAGAAGTTGTATGAAGAAGGGGTTCCAGAAGAGAATTACGTGGTATACTGACCACATTTGGAACTGGCCGTGAACCTACCCCTTAGCCAACCCAAATCCTTCCTGTGTGGAATGAAATGTTGGACTTTGGTTGTTTTTAGGACTACTTTAATGTAGTTTCTTTTCTTCTTTCTAAAAAACAGAGATTTATACAAGGAATTTATTTTCCACAGGCCCATGTTAACTTAATTCTTTGTCTGTCCAGTTAGGAACTGTGAAGGAAGCCTTGCACAACATAGACCTATAAGAAAATTAACTTTTGGGGTTTTATTCATTTCAGTTTTTATTTTCTCAGTTTGTGATTTACAAACAAGACAGATACTAGATAATATTGTACAGAAAAATTGGATCAGTACTGTAGAAGTTTATCACATTCCTCATGGGCTAAACTGGAAAGTTTAGTCAATTGAGTAGAAAGAATTCTGTTGCTAGGTTTTAAAAAACAAAACAAAACAGGAAAACCTCAAACCCAAAACTTATTTGAAGTTGAGTTTTTAGATTCTTGTCTAGATCAGTGGTAAGTGTCCTGAATTCAAAGGTGAAAAGCATCTACTAAGTCTTATTCAAATATTTAACATGTTGCAGATTAGAGATAAATACTGTACTACAAACATGGCAGGTCATTGATTTCTGAGCTGATACCTTTAACAGAATGGAAAGGTAATGATGGTAAGAAATACATCTGCAAAGGTTTTTCTTACTGATAATATTGTATCACCACTTTTCCCATACTAATTTAGCAAGTAGGACTTGGATTGTCAGTGGAAAAAATCTAATCCATGATTTTATTATAGTCTTTGTATAAGCATTAGCTGCACATTATCCATATAATCCTGAAATTCTCCAGAATTAAATCAGATGAAGTTCTTTCTTTCATGTCTTTCTGCTCTTTCTCAGTACTTGTTGGCAACATTGCTGCTTGTCTCTGAGCTTCTCTGGTGCTACTAAATGTCACTCACCGTCAATCTGTTTGTTCTTAATTTATGTTTCCCTTTAGGTGATGGACTGCATCAGCAACAGGGTTTATTGTCACTTCCCTGATTTTAGTTTAAGTATGATGAAGCTTTCAAAAAGAACTGTAGTTGCTCCCATTGTATGCAGTCCTGTTACATTTCCCACAGGGATGTAAAAAGACAGAAAGCAAACTATGACCCAGCTTCATGTCCTCCTATATGTTTGCCTTGCAGATGTGCATGACTTGAAATATTGGTGCTCTTAGTAGCCTGTATTTATAATGACCACGTATGGTAGCAAAAAAGAGACTGGCAATAAGCAAAAAATCCACCAAGACCTGAAAACGGATCACCTAATGTTTGCAGTGTGTGGGGAGGTATTTTTGAGAAATCTAGGTAAAAGTTGTATTAAGTGCATCAGAAGTACTGAGGGAAATTCTTTGGATGAGTCTGGCCATTTGAGTAGCTTGTGGGGCTGAGTCCTTGACTGTTTTGAGAAAGAGTCCTTTGCAGCTGTTTGTATGAAGGGTTAAACAATAAAAGAGAAATACATCTTCATGCTTTTGCTTAAAAATAAAAGGGCTAGATTTCAGAAAGAGCTGTAAAACTTTCAGCAAGAATCAGGCAAGCACTACAGTAAAATGAAAAGCTGAAATGTGAAGAGTGCATGATGTGTGATGCCAGCTCAGCGCTTTCAGGAGTCATGTACAGATCACGTTGCTGTAGGAGAAGAGACCACCCTTGAAATTGTAGTGAACTGTAGCAATGACTGGCTGCTTTGCAATGTAAAGGAATTATATAGGCTGATAGCCACCCACACAGTTATGTCACTCGATTGTAGCCTCTCTTAACAGTTCTTCACTCTGGGGAAAGCAGGTGTTATTTACAAGTACTTCTGTAGGGGTGGAAAAACCACCTTACTATACAGAACCCAGCTACACAAGGAAAGGAGAAGAGTGTTCATACAATAAAGGTTCTTTACTGAGGGTGTTTGTTTTTTCTCCTCTTTGTATAGGTTCAACATGGGAGAAAACATTACGGCAGATTGGTTTTGAAAGGTAAGACATAAATTTGTTTCCTTACCGGTGCAAAAATAAAAGGAAGAAAAACTGCACGGGCAAGTTTGCAGAATTATTTATTTTAGCTGATTGAACATATCTATGACCTTAAGTTTAGAGAGGAAGTTATGCAGTGTCATGCACATACATGTTCAGCTTTTCCAATTATGTTCTCCATTCTGTTTATGTTCCCCAATCAATCTGAAGCAACTTATTCACCATATGAACTTGGCTCATAATGTTTTTTGCTAGTGGCTATATGGTATGCTGGTATTAGAAAAGGTGACACACTATTTGGGCTCTTGCTCATATTATTTTTTCCAAGAACCTTCTAACCTGTGCCATATTAGTTGACAAAAGTAAATGAAGTTGAAAGAGGACCAAAGCTGGCGGAGAGCTATTTAGCATCAGAGGAAAATGCAGAATTCAGCATTCCTCAAGTTCAGGAACTTCTTGCAGCCAAACTTAACCACAAGGTCATCATACCAGAAACATATGTCTCTCTTGGGAATTAAACTAGGCCAAGCCCAGTAAAGAGTGATCTGATGTTGAGATTCAGATGCTCCATTTCATGTTTATTCTTCTACAAATGGTAAGCAGAAGAATCTGCTCTCCAGTTGAATAAAGTTTTGCTGTTTTCCCTTAATAGAATTACTTGCAGCTGTACATCAATGTGTTTGGGTCACTGCTGACTGGGCAAGAAAGGATTTCTCTTCTTCATGTTGCATGAGTGCATACTCTGCATACTCCCACGGGCATCTCAGCAAACCGTACAGACAATCAGGCCTTTCTGAAGTCAATAAATAGTCATACAAATTATATGAAACAGAAAATTAATTACTTGCTTCCTTTGTCACAAACAGAAAGCAAGCTGTATTTTTCTTCTGACCTTGACCTTGCATAAAGTTTTTATTACAACAAAACAAGTTTCTGTTACAAGACTGATGCTTAAGTTTAATTACTCTAACTCCAACCTGTAATTAAGATTCTCAGATCTTGGCAGCAATATATGAAAAGCTTTTTCTATATCCTTTTACAGGTGGAGTCTTCTTAACTAACACCACCTGAAGAAATAAATTTCTAAATACTTGACTTTCTCTGATCTCTGTCTAGAAATGTGCCACCTGTGGGAAGGATTAAGGCTATCTCTAAATAGCTTCCAGGTCCTCAGTTGTACCACAGATTTGTGGTCTCTACAAGGTGGTCACCCATCTCTACGAGAACATCTGCCTGAAGTGTCTGAGGAGATGCTACTGTCTTAATGACTAGTAATTCTCTTTCTTTAGAAGGTGATTTTAAAAGCATCTATGTTATGATCCTAAGTGAGCTTGCACAGGGTCAGCCTGATTTACTTGTTCAGCTAAATATATTAGATTTCCATATTAGACGTTACATTTGCAAAAATTGAAGGAGTGACCATTTCTACATAGTAGACACAGAAGTGCATGGTAAGATTATGTTTTGTTGGTATTCTCACAGACATAAATATTACATTGGTACATATTATTTTGGTTCTTCAAAAGAAACATAGAGAAGCAAATCACTTTTGATTGTAACAAAGATCTGTATTGGTGAAATTTAGCTTTTCATTGGTGCAGATCTATCTTTGTAGCTTTACATGCTTGGGTTAGTTTAAAAGTAAAATATTACAGAACTATAAAACCACTTTTCCTCCACCAAATAATACATAGAGGTCAAATTTATTTCTGTTGTAAATCTCTCGTTACCAGTAGAATCATTCCTGTAAAGACTTTGGCCAAATATTAAAGAAAAAAAAAAATATTTGTTGCCACATATTTTTATCACAATTTGAAAATCCAGACTGATATGGAATATTTATCATTTTGTAGATGAGGAAGCATGGGCATTTTAATTTCATAGCTTCCATCCAGTCAGAAATATTTTAAGACTTTAATCAGATCATTAAATAAAAATGTCTCTTCTAC
This sequence comes from Tyto alba, assembly GCF_018691265.1. Taxonomy (NCBI): domain Eukaryota; kingdom Metazoa; phylum Chordata; class Aves; order Strigiformes; family Tytonidae; genus Tyto; species Tyto alba. The sequence goes on along the minus strand of NW_024881301.1, from coordinate 13,350,058 downwards.
TGCCCCATAAGTTTAAAAATTCCCCAGTAATATAGACAATCTGAGTAGAAAATTGCAGTCTTTCATATTGTCAATATTTAGTAGTCCTGAGTGATGTTTCTGATCAACATTTATTTTAAAATGTTTCTGTCTCAAATTTTTAATATTACCAATTTTTAGAAGTTTTTAAAAATAATATTAACAAACGTGAAGTGTACTAATTAACTTGTAGTTTCTGTTAAACCCATATGTAGATAGCAAAAGGCACAGTATTGATTGAAAGGAAAACTGTGACTCCATTTTGTTACAGCATCAGAGTAGTGGCTGTGGTTCATAAACCACTTGAGAAGACTCAGTGCCAAATCAAGAATCAGACTAGAAATTCCTTAACTGTGACACCTTACAGGATGTTGTCTCTTTAGAGATAGAATGTTTTTAACAACACTGCAAAAAAATTTACACATTCTCAGTTGCTAATTTTGATATCGTTGAGGGACTCTTTTTAATAGTTTATGTTTTTTTTTCTCAAGTTACCTCCAGTTTAGTTTCCTAATGAGCATTTCATTCAGTGTGATATCATACATGTCTGAAGGCACTACAGTAGAATACTGATTGTTTCATCACCCCATTCTTATTTTCAGATGATGAATTAGCACTTGCTGGTGCTGTTTTTCCCCTATCAGAATGGAAAAAAAAGTAGTTTTGAGGATTGCTAGAATGAATCGATAGCTGAGATCTGTGGTTTGAAACTGCTGATGGAAAATGGTCAATTTTTTTAAGCAGAGTTAATTAGGAGTTCTATCTGTGGCGATACACTTGTGAGATGTTTCAAAACAATAAGGAGAACCCACTCTAGTTAAGTATGTGCAATGTATGTACCACATGAAACCTGGAGAATTCTTAATAGACTGAATTACAGCTGAGAAGCCTGTCTGTGAGGAGGCAAATATGTAGAAGATATTACTGTGCAGATCACATTATTGCCATTCTAGTTGGAAAAGAAGGGCTTTCAGATGGGAATTTTGCACCCTGCGAGATTGATTGTCATCCTGGAGTTAACTTTAATTGAAGCAGCAGGTTAGCATGGATGGGGTGAAGATAGGAATGTACTTGGCTTGCCGTAATCAGAGAAGCAAACGTGTTCTCATACCAGCTTTTTTCATGGAACAGGCAAAGGAAAAACAAGAAAAAGCAAGTCATTTAAACAGGTAGAACAATTAAGGTTTAGGGTTTTTAAAATAATAATATTCATCCTTTTACCTGTATTTTTAACACAAGCTTTTATATGATGTGAATATATCAGAAACAACAGGTTGGTTAACTACAAAGTCCATGACTAACATATATATGAAATGCAGTGTTAATTCCTTTATAGCAATATTTGCTTAATATCATATTGTATGTGATCACTTAAGATCAGTATTTCCTATGCCTTAAGGAATAGTTTCCAAAGTAAACAAAAGGATATACATTGTTATATGTAACACTTCATTGTAGGAAGTGCACTTAACTTGCAGTCCCAGAAGTAGAAATCCCAGGTCTGCAGATCTCAAACCTGAGAGATTATTCTGGAGGTGTATCATCACATGCTTTCCTTAGTCTTACTCTCTTCAGCAGGTACCCCTTCATGGCCAGCAATAGAGACAGGATAGTGGGCTACATCTATGTCAGGTCTGATCCCTTACAGCTGTTCTTGTATTATGTATATCAACACTAAGAAAAGAAGCAGCAGCAGCACATGTTTTTGTATTTAAAAATACATTGTCTGCAAGCTGTTGACTTAGGCACACCTGAGTCAGCTGTGACATATCAATAGCATTTAAATGTGGTGTTTGAGCAAGGATGTTCTTATTCTGGAGGAAGCAAGATTTCTAGGTGCATGAAAGGAGAGACATACAAAGTAATGTTGTAAAGAGGAATATGTCTTTGTCTAAAAGCTGGCAAATTCATATAAAACCTCTTAACAGGCTGTTTTAGAGTGGACTGAGGAACAGGAGATGCAGACACAAAGTTTACATAGCAGAAAATTAAGCCCAGATAATACACAGGTTATGTCATCACTGCTTTGTGGTTACATGATGTTTATGCTGCAATAGTAGAGTGTTTACATTGCCGTTGTCTTCATATCCTGAAAAACAGAGAGGCACCAAGAGATCCGACTGCGAGGCTTTTATGTAAACATTACTTGTGAGCTGAGGATGCTGCTTTTCAGTGTGAGAGAAATTAAAAACTCTGGAGCTTGAGTAAAGTAGCTTTATATCCAGGAAATGACTGGAGTTAAGAGCTTTTCAATTAAATGGAGTATATGCGAGTTTGATAGATTTAAATTAAGGTCTTTATGTTATTGATTGTTTTTTGAGACATTGCAAATAAGTTATTTGTAACATATTGTAGTAGTCATCACCTTTGTTCAGGATGATCTTGACTGCAGTCCCTGACTGCATTTTCTGCAGAATGTGATGAAGAAATTAGGAGAATTAGGAAAAATGTTAGCTTGTCTTAGCTGTCCTACAAGAAACATGGTTTAAAATGCTGAGCATGTGTCATACCTGCACGTCAAGCAAACTGTCACCTTGCATGGTTTCTTTAATAATCTTTAAGAAGCCAAAGCAAGTAGATTTGTGGATAAATAGGATGACATTTTTTGCCACTGTTAACCTGAGGATTATTGTTCATCATTGGTGCATATATAGATGACACCCACATATTCATGAAAATGGCTGGAAAGCAGTCAGCTCAGTTCTACTTTATTCCAAATATGACTAAAAATGTGTTTCAGAAGACATTGTTCATCTCACTGGCCTAAGATTTTTTTCAGTCACACATAGGAGCCAGTGGAAATGGCTCACTCAGACTCTCGGGTAGAATAGTTATGAACAATTAACAGTGACTGTGCTTGTTTCCTGTCTACTCTGGCAAGTAAAAAGAGCGCTTAATGCCCAAAGCCTATTAAAATTCAAAAGGGAAGAGGATCAGGTCAGTCACTGAGCTGATCTCTTGTAACACAATCTGTGGGGTCTTTCTAGGTCATGGCTGGAGGAAGGCTTGCAGTGCAAAGCCTAGAAAGACCCATGGCCAGTGGTGAGGAAATAACTACTTCCACACTGCAGAAAATTAAAACCAAAAGGAAGACTTCTTTAAAAATTAAAATTTCTTAAATTTGAGCTACCAGATGATAGAGTTTATATCCTTGTCTAGTATGTTCAATAGTGATTACAGAAATGTCTTCTGTTATGTTTTTGTTGACTTAGAAATGATCTAATAATTTAAAACTTTAAATTAATGGTGTTGGGCCTCTTCAAACTCATTGTCCTGCAGGGTTGCCAGACTTCCAGTCTTCCTTTTACTACTCTTCTCTGAGTTGTAATTTCAGTGTGACTAGTAACTATTCGGCTACTCATAGCGCATCTATTCCCTTTTTACATTTGTTCCCGTGGTGTTTCTCTCGTGTGTAATGCTTTACATACAGTTTCACAAAACAGACTTAAGAATGATTTAATAACTGTTATTTTATGTTAAGTAAATACCAACTGTTTTAAAAAATATATATTTGAAGAATAACAGATGTGTGGTTATTACAGTTTTGCCAACATTCGGTAAGTATGTTTTTCATAATAAATAGCTGTTTCAGTGACACAGAGAAAAGAACTTTTGAGCACCAATTGCCTAGTAAAATGCAATTATCTGTATAAAAAACTGTGTTTTCCATATTGAAGATACACATTTTGTTTTGTTGATAGCTTCAAATAGATTCTGAAATTACTGTTATTTTTGTGGTATGCAAAAATTTGTTATTAATTTGAAGTTACATGTTTATATACGTAAAAGTATGTGATTTCCACTCTACATAATGCTAATATGACATGTCTGCACCATTTGTACAGCAGCAATATCTATGTAGAAAGTGTGACATGCAGCATCCCAGGTTCTGGCTAAAGTGATACTGAGGGTTATTGACAGTGAAAGCTACTTCTGTTACTAAAGTACTGTGTATTGACTTGTGGGCTTGTTATACTGTTATCCATTTTTTTTTTAATGTTTTTTTAAATCCTTTTACTATTTATGGACAATGAAATGGTAGTTGGGGATTGGTAGCTCTCACACCTCAAGGAAAGGAAAGGGAAAGGAGGTCGGAGCAGGGAACGGAATAACACTGTCATGGAAAGAGGAAAAGTCCAAAAGATTGCTCTGTCAAGGCTAGACCGCAGATAAGAAGATTGGTTGCTGTTAAGATATATTTCAGATCTTCTGTGTATTTCAGTAACTCCTTCAACTACTCTTCTAATCACAAGGTGATAAGGATGACAATCTGCATTGTTTTTGTCTGAAGCAAAATAAGCACGACAGTCCTGTACGCCACAGGCAGGGAGACACACCTTTCCCAGTAGACTCCAGGAGCAAGTTAGCTGTCATCACTGAGAGATGCATTTTTGTTCCTATGTTGGTCTCTGAGAGCAGACGGATGTCTGCTTTTGCAGCTGCTCCACACATGCCCCTGATCAGCCTAGCCAAGAATATTGTGTATATCTTCCCTACCCCTTGCAGAGACTGAGAACTCAATTTCCGAAACCACTCGTGACGTGCGGTGAGCACTGGAATCCAGACACATCCAGGCACTTCCCAAGCACCTCCTTCCAGGTCTAGGTTGCTAATTATGAGACTACTGGCAATCTGTTTTCTCTATCTCCCCCATGCTTAGATTGCTTGTAACTTGCTGGGATATTTGATTGGTGCTTGGCCAGAGTTTCTCTGGGTGACATGTAAAGAATAAACAGAAAGAAGAGAATACCACTGGATTCTATAAATATTTATTATGCACAATTCTGGCTTGGAAATCCAAGGACCATATGGTTTTCTATAGTGACATCCCCCACCCCTCCCCACACTCTTCAGTGATTTAGTAAAAAGAATGAATATATGTTTGAAATACAAAGTCTTATCTTGATACCATGTTCCATAATTTCAAGCCCTTTCTTCACATGACAGCGGAATCCTATAGCCCTTTCTTGGGCAAGACTCCCGTTGACATAATTTTGGGAGCATTGCCTCAGCTAGGGGCTGCAAGAAGCTGCAGGGTCTGATCCTTGAGAGGTTAATTTAAAAGAAACAGTGCTGTCTGAACGTGTTTTGCAAATACTGAATAATTTGAGTCTGGGAAGACAAGAAAAAATGGGTGCAGTGGTGCAGAGGGATGCAGGGAAAGCACCTCTTTCAGTGTTTTGGAAAAAATAGCTCTAGAAGCCTATGCGACTGTTTTGGTCTCCAGTCTCACAAAGCACTTCAGCAAGTGCTTAAGTTTTCAGCGCCAAGGCGCACACCCTTACTTTGGCAGGGTTCTCTTTTACAGTGTACCATCCTTTAATTGCTTCATATCAGAGAAATTAGGTTAATCAGTGTTTTGTTTATACTTTCTATTTCTGTGCCTGCTCGGGCCTCACATTTGACAAGGGTTAGTTTACAGCCTTCCTCAGCATTCTTGGCACATCTTTGTCTTAATATATGACACCCATCATAATTTTGTTGGAGTTAATGAATATGAATTTATTCTGCAGTGATTACCATTATGTACGTTCTTTGAGTATTATGGCAGATAACATAGGGAGCTGAGGAGACAGAATCAATTCCCCTCCTTCCCTTGATAGGCTGTGAATAAAAGAGCAGTTTATTGTTTATAACACAGTTGTCTTCCAGGTGATATCTCAGTTTAGTTGTTTCTCTATCTGGCTGTTACCTAAGTGATAGATAGGGATCTAGGGGCAGAGGACCACATCAGAGGGACTTATTCATGTCCTTCCATCTGCAAGGCTGCACTTCTTTTCTCAAGGGGCAATGGATGGTGAGTGAGGGGAGTTCCCACGCATGTGCACTTGTCTCCAGGTGAAGGGCAGCACAGGGTCCCGAGTCCTGGGAAGACGGGGGGACTGAGGTTGCTTTAATTTAATTTTCAAAGCTTCCCTCGTTTTGTTACTTCATGGTGGCCAGGGCTGTGGAATTTGTGCATGTGTGTGCTTAAGTATTTGTGTTGTTTATAGTGTGGGAAATGAGTAAGAAATGTGTTTTCAGTTTCATTTGTTATGTACTGCATGCCTGAGGTTCTATCTTAAATTGAGTTTTCTTTGCTACTCTGACAAGAGTGAGACTTTGAAATAAAAGTATGTTACAGAGAAAGCCGAAATAAAAATTGGATTATATTTTCAAAGAACAAAAACACTGTTTAAAAAGATAAGAAGAAAACTGAAGTCTTTGTTTCCCTAATACTGTGTCAGCTGAAATCTTGTAGTCAGTATTAAATACTGAAATAGAAACACATTAAATCTAGTTTTAAATCTGTTTAATTTAGCGGATTTTAGTCCAGTGTCCACTTTTATTCCAATGTTGCTGAAAACAGTGTGCAGTCTGTCCAGTGTACTTACGCACAAATTACTGTGAGTAAAGCTTTTTCTGGTTGCCTGTTAACAGATTGGACATGCCATGGTAGCATGTTTAAGTAACCTAATCCTGTTGCTCCCACTGAGAGGGAGATAATTTCAAGAGAGCTGCCCTCGCCCCTACAGCGAGCATAATCTGAAATGAGATCAGAACTAGTAAGTCCCCCGTTTTGGACTATTATCCCATTTACCACTTGTGTTTCATGGTGCTCTAGGAGCTGTGGCCTATGTAGAATTTCTGCTTTTAACTCCAGCCCTAGGCTGTACCTGTAAAGCCAGACAGCCATTGCCATTTGAGGGTGGTTTGGTTGTTGGTGTGGAAGGAGTTTCGGTAAGGCTCCATCTATCCTAAAGTCACCTTTTTTGCTGTATTTATTTTTTACCCAGCAGCATAGGGACGTTTGTACCAGTACTTTCTGTGTTGGGTGAGCATGTAACATACTCTCCAGGGACAAATACAGCATCTGTCACAGTTAAATCCCAAGACTCCTGGTTAGAAATTGATTCATCTTCTACTTATTCCAAGTTATGGATTATATTCTGTTATTTTCCCTGCAGAAAGGGATCTGGGGGTGCTGGTTGACATCAAGCCCAATATGAGCCAGCAGTGAGCTCTGGCAGCCCAGAGGGAAAACAGCACCCTGGGGTGCATCAAACACGGCATAACCAGCCGGACACAAGAGGTGGTTATGCCGCTGTATTCAGCATTGGTGCAGCCTCACCTGGAGTGCTGTGAACAGTTCTGGGGTACCCGCAATTTAAGAAGGATGTGAAGATCCTTGAAGGCATCCAGAAGAGCGCAACAAAGCTGGTGAAAGGGCTGTCAGGCATGTCCTGTGAGGAGTCACTGAGGACTTTGGGTTTGCCTCGTTTGGAGAAGAGGAGGCTGAGGGGCGACCTCATTGCTCTCTGCAGCTTCCTGAGGAGGGGACGTGGAGGGGGAGGTGCTGAGCTCTTCTCCCTGGGATCCAGTGACAGGACGTGTGGGAATGGTTCAAAGATGTATCAGTCAGGGGAGGTTTAGACTGGACCTTAGGAAACATTTCTTTACCAAGAGGGTGGACAAACCCTGCAACAGGCTTCCTAGAGAGGTGGTTGATGGCCCAAGCCTGTCAGTGTTTAAGGGGCATTTGGACAATGCCCTTAACAACATGCTTTAGCTTTTGGTCAGCCCTGAATTGGTCAGGCAGCTGGACTCTAGATGATAGTTGTATGTCCCTTCCAACTGAATTACTCTGTGCTATGCTAGCCTGTTCTGTGCTATTCTATTCTTTCCTGTACCAATCGTCCTTTTAGCATACTTTTTAACCTTAAGCTAACTTTTAAATTTAAGCTAGTTATAAGAAAAGATTACTTTTGACAGGTGTCATTTGCATAAGTTTTGCAATATGCTATCCTACGTTTTGCAAAATAAACAGATTTCATCTTAAGAATCATGTCATAGAATATTTTTTAATATATTTCCAGTGATGGTTTCATAGCTTTTGTGATGTACACCTGTGAGATGGTAGAGAGATTCACCAAGCGATACTTTTTTATAGAAGCTTTTCAGGAGATGATCACCATATGGTTAAAAACACTTAGACTAGTAATTGCTTCCTTACTTACTGGATTTTCTCAAAAGCTGTCGTTATTTTAAAAAAGTGATAAAATTATCTATCATGGAATATGTAAACATTCACTAAAATAACTTCATTTGTTTTGAGCAAATTTAAGAGATTTTCTAGGTTTTAATGTATAAGTAATTATCTTAATGGTAACATAAACAATCTCTACCTAAAATAATTATAGTAATCATGGTTATTCTCTAGAGTACATCACTATAATATGCCAAGAAAGGTATTTCCTCTGGTTTAATTACAGCTACTTTGACACCTTCTTTTTAAACAATGCTGAAAGCAGTAATGTGAATTTTCTAGATGTTGGAACACACAGTCCCTAATTATATAAGCAACTCAGTAGACTTCAAGGGTATATCTCATGAAAATAAACATGATGGAACCAAGGCAAAAATTTATTGTTAGGGGCATAAATAAATAAATTAGATTTTAGACAATATAGTCCATTCTCTAGAATTTAGACAATTCTAAATTCTCTAACTTAGAGAGAACTAGTATATTAAAAATCCAAGGTGAACATCACACCAGGTAGTCCAGAGGGAAATCACACTATTATACAAGTAAAGCACAGTTGTGCGATCACTGTGTTTTAATCCTCTGCATGGATAGGCTAAAGGTCAGGAAGACACTTACTCGTTGGAAGTGTGACAGTCCTGCTTCCTCTTCGGCCTCCTGTGCACCCACTTGTGCAAACATCCTGGAGGCAGAGCTCTTGCAGATAACGAATCTCTTAATTGTGTGACATGCTTATGATAAATCTTAAGTTCCACTCTGTGTAGATGGGAAACACATCAGTGTTATTAATTGCAAGATGCTTTATGAATAGGCAGGTTCCCCACTTCTTTTCTTCTCTTCTCTCTTTTTTTTTTTTTTTTTTTTTTTTTTTTTAGTTAAGGTTATTGGGGCTGAGGGATCAAATTGGATTTATCGCTAGATCTAATAGAGGATCAGCAGTGTCAGTATATATTTGCCAGTGGTCCTGCTTCCTCACTAGAGACTCTGTCTTAGAGAGACAGATATCAACAGCAGTGATATCAAGACTGCTTGATCCTAGGCATATTTTGGCCAGTTTGCTGAGTTTGGCACAAAAGTTGTGAAGAGTCTCTTTTATTTAAAAAAAGGGGAGTCTTGGATTCTGCTACCATTAAAAATCAAACAATTTAACATTCTGAACTATTTAAAAGCATCAAAATAGCATCATTCAAGTGTCTGAGTCACTTTGGGAGTTAGGTTTGTAACTCAAGAATCCTTATGACTATTGAACATTTTATCTGTAATCTTTCTGCTGCAAGTGCCGGGAACTTCTCTGAATCAACACTGTGCTTCTGATTTTCCAAGTGAAAGTGCTGCCCAAATCTATTTCTACTGCAGTATTTCAAAAGCCAAAAATCCACTAATCCTTTTCCTTGTTCTTTTTTTTTTTTTTTTGACAAAAAAGTTCTGCTTTTGCTGAAAATAATTTTACCTTAATCCCATGCTTCCTAATATGCCTGATACTAATATTATAAGAATTTTACTACATTAAGCATTCTTCCTTCATGCTTGCATAAAATTTTAAATAGAAAACACTACTGGTGAGAAATCCATGTAAAACTTCTCTTGAGCTGTAATGTAGTTAATCATTATAGAAACTTTATACTTGTTGCTTTTTCTTAAACCACACCTTGAGGAACTGACCTTTTACCTTACCTCGTGTTGTAGCTTTCATACCTGTTTTATCTTTTGTTCTTTAAGAAAAGTCAGCTTTGAAATATACCTCACTTGGAGAGGTCTTTCAAACAAACCTGAAACTTACATTTCTTTATCAGTATGGGTGAATGTTGCTTACATACATCATAGTGTTTCTCTAACAGTACAGCAAAGGTGTATTTATAAGCCAAGCCAAATACTTTGATAAAGTCACTTTCCAGTGCTTCCAACCCTGTGGATAGCTTTGGGGAAATTGAATAATTTAATAGCCCAGGACAAAATAGGAATTAATATGGACTTGTCCCATGCTTCCAGTCTTAAAAGTAGGTTTACTAGAGCAATTTGGATCAAAACAGAAATTAAAATTTTGCATTTTAGGGCTATCTGTAATTACAGTGACTTTGGAATTCTGCATGCTAAATTAAGGGCAGACTTCACATACAGATGTCAGTTTATGGGTGGGAAGTGTTGGGTTTTTAGCATGGAAATTAAATCCATAATTTTGAGGCAAGTGAAAATTTTGATTTCCAGACAGAATGTCAGTAGCCATAATATCTGAAAACTTGGCCACTTATTTGTGGCCTGTTTGAAAAATGTGAATATTTTCCAATATGCCTTTATTCTTCCTGACTGTAAAGAGGTGCCTGTCAGATGAAGATATGAAAGATGTGTATGTTTCAGCATGTATTACTATTTAGCAAGAAACAAAAAATAATTTTCCTTTTTCTTGATACATCGATTACTTCTTTTTGCAGATAAAGATAGACCCCCTAAAGTATTTTCATGGCTTTTCTGCTATTGTCATATTTAAAGTAACAAATAAATAAATATTGGATACCAAAAATAATCATGAATAGCTTCCAAGTGGAATGATTTAAAATTTATGTTAATCTTCTCCTGGTTTCTAACCTGTAAGAATTAAGTTGTTTCATATTTCACAGTTTTTCTTCATAGCTGTGAGGGCTGAAAATGAATATGTGTATTCTTTGTAAGGAAATGTTGGTGACTCTCAGTCACATAGCTGCAGAAGCGAAACTTTAGGACAACATAGGATCCCCAGTAAAGCTTTGCCAACTATCGAAGCAATGTTTAAGATGTGAAAGACTCTTGCATCACTAATCGTGTAACTACATCTCAGTCTTAAAAGGGGAATGGTTTTGAGCTGCCTTGCTTCCAGTGTGCTAGACTGATTTCAACACTGTGAGAATGAATCAAGCAACTGTTAGATATCTGATTCTTTAAACTGCAGACAACCAGACTGCCAGGGTGGAAACAGTAGTACAGTTTTTATATTTGTTCCATATTGCTGCAAACGGCAGCATATCTATCTTCTGTGTCTGTCATCTATTCTTCCCTCCCCTCCCACTGTCACTAAAGTGTCATAAAATTTCTTTCTTCTGCTTCAGCATGTAAAAAACTACTTTGATTACTTTTTATTTATTTGCTGTCTTCCTGTAGCTTAAGTGTATGTGTGTGTTTGCCATCAGACTGCATTCCCCTGCTGCGTGATGACATTGGCAAGTGATTACACAACCAAAAGATTCATTGCTATAGCAGATGCAGTTGTGAATGAACAGTCAAATCAGCTGTAACTTTTAAATTAAAAACTCGTCAGTGAAGAGAATAAAGCACATGAATGCAAAAAACAAGGATAAGAAGTCATAAGTATATGAAAATAAAGCCTGATTTAATTCAAAGGTGAAAGAATACATTTGTGGATATATTTGTAATAGTATTCTTTTATACTCATTTAATAATTTTCTTCCACCTAATAAAGTTTTAAAGTTTAAGTAGAAAACTGTTTAGGCCTGTATCTGAAGCATGTTCATCATAAGACAGTAGTTTCAAAATCCACACTGTGTACAAGTCGTAAAATACATTTGAATATATTTGTGGTCAAATAGTCCTCTTTTTGAGAGCACTGGAAATGCGCAGAGTGACTAGAAAACTAGGAGAAATAAAATCAGGTACATGAAGGCCTTTAATGTATGCAAAAAAGAAAGTAGCTGAATGAACAGAAAATTTTAGTAGACTTCATCTATATTAAAAATGAAGATTATTATTAAATGCTCTGGACAAACATTGACCTAATGTGAAAGAGTAGTGTAAACTGGTGAATAATTAATCAGAAAAAAATAGAGGAAAATAGTGAGGTTTCTTTATTTCAGAAAGTAACATTTGTGTTGAAAAAATAATCTAACCCTGGAAGAGAGCTCCATAGTATAGGATTTTTTATATTTTTTGACATGAGTAAATGTTCTGTACTGACTCTTCCAAGCAGCCAGTAAATACTCTTTTCCATATGCATATGATGAGAAAAATGGAGCGGAGGTTAACACCCCCAGTTCACTGGGGACTCATGTGGCCTCTGCACACTGTCAGAATGCAAAGGAATATGTACTGTTATTGTGAAATCTGGATGAATTATGGGAATTTACTGAGAAGCCAAGATTTCCCTTCATGGGCTACCATTCAGAGGAGAAAAAGACATGTGGGAGGAAAGAAGAGATGCAGGACTTGATGCTCACATCTGCTCCAGTTCAGTGCTGCTAGAAATCACATCAATCTGCCCCCATATTTCATTTCCTTCTGTAATCTTGACCAATAATTTATAATTGGTATCAGCTGATCATCTGGCACTCTCTCTCTCCATGGCAAAACGAGTGAGCAAAGAACTTTATCCTCCTATTCTTTACTGTCCAAGAGATGATAAAACTTTGAAAGACAAAGTTCTCTATTAATTTTTAATGAAGTCTCTGAAACATCCTCCTAGTCAATCTCTTCTCATTATTTCTGGTATGCCTTGGTTTTGGGGGGGAAAACAGTACTTTCAAAATCTATGGGAGCTGAGATGCAGCTTTATTAATTGCGATTTTTTTGCCTGTTGTGTTGGCTTTCTTCAAGTTCATGATCTAGGTGGTGTTTGGAGAGGACCTCTGGAGGGCAGTTCGTGAGTCAGAAATAACATACATGCTACCACATCCCTCCGAAAAATCATGCTCATAGACGAGACCCTCGGCTCCAGCTGCTCCTTCAGTCCTGTCTCCACTCTGCGACTTACTATGACAGTGCTGATGTTTTGCAGAAGTGACCAGTACAATTGCAACAGAAGGAGCCAGCGAGGCTTTTTATGCCATTCCTACATCTCTCTCATTAGGAACAGTACAGGATCTAACTTAGAAGCTTTTCATGGTGCACGCTTCAATTTTGTGCATATTTGGAGAACATTGATTGCCCATTCTGTTCAATATGGAATATTAATAATATGACTATGTGAGGACAGTTTTAATTAGTGAGCAGAAAGAGGGTGATTCCTCTTGTTAGTATGCTCAGCAAGAAATCTGAAACCCAATAGGTCGAAACTGGATTATTTTTAAGGTAGACAGCATTGTAGTCTATGGCAGGAAGAAGACAATAACTAAAATCAATGCTTTCAGAAAAAAGTAAGAGACTGTGGTGTACCTAGTATTTCCTGCTGTGTTCAGCATTGGTGCAGCCTCACCTTGAATACTGTGTGCAGTTGTGGGCCCCAGAATTTAAGAAGGATGTGAAGGTCCTTGAATGCATCCAGAGGAGGGCAACAAAGCTGGTGAAAGGGCTGTCAGGCATGTCCTGTGAGGAGTCACTGAGGACTTTGGGTTTGCCTAGTTTGGAGAAGAGGAGGCTGAGGGGCGACCTCATTGCTCTCTGCAGCTTCCTGAGGAGGGGACGGGGAGGGGGAGGTCAAACCTTGGAACAGGCTTCCTAGAAAGGTGGTTGATGCCCCAAGCCTGTCAGTGTTCAAGGGGCACTTGGGCAATGCCCTTAACTACATGATTTACCTTTTGGTCAGCCCTGAAGTGGTCAGGCAGTTGGACTAGATGATGGTTGTAGGTCCTTTTCAACTTACTCCTATTCTATTCTATTCTATTCTATTCTATTCTATTCTATTCTATTCTATTCTATTCTATTCTATTCTATTCTATTCTATTCTATTCTATTCTATTCTATTCTATTCTATTCTATTCTATTCTATTCTATATTCTATTCTAATTCTAATTCTATTCTATACCTAGATTTTCAAAAGAGGGATCTGTGAAAGGAGGTCATTCAATCTAACAAGTGTTAGCAGAGCACAGTACACCTATTTTCATCCTGATACTTCTTGCCCCCTCCACAAGAGTGTTATACTGGCTATGTATTTATGACAGAAGAATTCCCAAATCCCATGGTGGCAGCTTTTAGTCTTTTTTATGTGACACCAGTGGTTAAAAAATCAAAAAGACTTAACAGTGCTCACACGCAGGCCTTAGATAAAACCAGGGAGACAAATAAGAGATCATGAGGCACAGAGCTGTAAATCAAAAAGGTAAATTTACTTTCTGCTAGCAACTGCAGCACATGTGCAGTCAGCAACCCTGTGAGATTAAAGGGGAATGAAGCTTGAAGTTCAGCTGGGATATTTTTAAGAACTTAATGAGAAAATTTCTACCACATTGAAACCAAAAGCTGAAAGCTGGATGGTTTTTGCTCTGTGTAATTTCTAAAAGCATACTACAGTAGTCTAGGTACTTTGTAGAAAGAAGAGCAACTTCATGTCACTTAGGAAACTACAGACTAATAGATGCTATGACGAGTAAAGGAGTATCATGAAATTGAAGTAAGTGATGGCAGAGCAATCTCTAACTGAGGCTTCATAGTTAATAAATGTTAGATTTTATACCTCAGATATGTTCTGCTTGCTATCTGAAAGTGAGGAGAAATTTTCTCTGCACTTGGAAATTGTATAATTTCCATGTAAAATTCTTGAGCCTCTGAAATGTGTCATTGTGTCATGTTGATCTGATGGTCTGAGCTGCCTCAGCAAAGGCATAAGGTCCTTTCAGAAGTTATGTCCATTCAGGAGGAGTCTTATTTATCCAAATGTTTGTGTCAGGTTTTTAGGTTGCTCGTTTCCTGCCACCCCTTGTGCTTATTTTCTTTTCAGCTAGATTAATTTCAGCTAGCTTTTCTCATGCCGTTTAACCTAGGGATTCAAAGGAAACGAACATCTGATAGAAGGTATTTTATGGCCTGCGTTGTTTGAGCACTTGAGTTGTGAGACTGTTGTCAGTGTTTTTCTTGGCATGGCCCAGCCTTCTTCAGTACAGTGGTAGCTGGGAGCAATGCGGTGGTAAACCCACCAGCAGCAGAATGTGAGCCAGTCTTTGTTTTAATCTGGAGAGCAATCAGCATTGCAATTAGTATCCAAAAACTCTCTAGGACACATGCTTAACGGTTTGGCTTTGTGTTTTATTTTGTTTTTGTTGGTTTTTGTTCATGAATAAATCATGTGAGATCTCCAAATAGCAATTGGCACATGAAACACAAGGAAGCCTGTGGCCGGTGGAGTACTAACATACCATGTACAGGGTCTGACCAGCCTGCTGCAGAGTGCTGACAAAGGGCACCCAGCTTGGAGGTAAAAGCAGGAACACTCAATTTCAGCTCCTTTTTGCCCCATTTGGATCTGAGCAATCCTGTCCTTTTCAATGCTCAGCCGAGGTGAGAGTTTCCCACACTTGAAAGAGGTCTCTGGTGGCTACACTTCCCAACCATTGAGCAGATAGCCCCCAGTAGTGCAGGGAACTAGTCCTCTCCCCTCCCACGTGTAAGTGGGGTGTTTTCCACCCAGGAATTGTATCATATGCTCCATTTAGAGAAGAGTAAGAGGTGCCATCTCAGGGTGTTGGGACATTTAATTTGCTACTGATTTCTACCACTCTTCTTTTTTGATGCTGTAGAATTGAACAAAGTGCACCAAGTGTAAATCAAGATGTTTCTTTTGGCCAGTTTTAATGGAAATCTGCTGGTGGGTGAGGGGAGATGTTGCACACATGCCCCTGATGGCTGGAGCCTTCTTGCAATGCCCATGTGCTTTTGCCTCTAAGCTGCTGGGATTTTCGGGCAGGTGACAGTTGGGAAGATTAGACTTGGCTTTCTGTCCTGTCCCACTTGACACTGTGAAGAGAAAGATGGGCATGTCCAGAGCAGCAGGGTAGACTGGGAGCTGTTTCATGTGGAAGAACTGAGGGTCTTGGTGCGTGGTCCCATCCCTGCAAATGTGGCACTTGGATAGTTCTGAATTAGGAATGGGGCTGGGGGAGTGGAGAGATGCTCCATGCACTCACTGAAGTACAATGAACACTCCAGCTCAAACTGTGGCATTTCCTAGTGGCTGCGTGCCTTTCCTCTGTATCGAGGGTAATCTGGCTTTCTAAAATGACAGTAATTTGCAATGTCGCTTGCTGTAATTGGGGGAAATATGATTCCCTCCTCATGTGTAGCTGACTGGAAAATCAAGACGTGTCTTGTACTTTCTGTGATTATATTATATGCTGGCTATAGAATGAAAGAAAAAGTAGTTTGAAATGATGATCTGTTCTTGCTCCAACCAGTGAAAGCTGCAAAGAGAGGGAGCAAGTATGTTTTGAAATAATCACTGAATGTCAGCCTGCTTCAGTCTTTTCAGCACTTTCTTTTAGTCAGGAATATTGTGAAACATATGGATATCTGTATGCTTTTATGTAAACACTTCACTGTCAATCAGCAAGTATTTATGAGCATTATAGACAGGTTAAACTGTGAACTTTTTGCAGTGATCAGTGAATAGTGAATTAGTGCTTTAGCCAAATCCCTATACAATGTGTGCATGAGAAGCAAGCGAGAAGTGTACATACATGCAATGGAAAGTCTTTTTGAAGATTTCAGACCAGAATGCACCTACAGCTGAGATGTCCTCAGGTAGGTCTCTTCTGCTCACGTTGGCTCTGCCTCCGTCTGGGATCACATTCCCATTTTGACCTGAAATAATTTGTGCTGCAGATGGGCTTGTCGTTTCCACAGCGCTGCGGAGGCTGGCGTGTGCAGCGCCATGGGTGTGGAGGGGAATGTGCTCACTTCCCCTTGGCTGTGCAACATCAGTCCTGCTCCACATTTGGAGCTGCGGGATATGGGCAAAGCGAGCTGGACGTTGTACTGTCACGAGTCTGGCAGTAGCACAGCTGAGCGCTTTGCGTGATAGCTGCTAAGTCCCGGCTAAATTTTATGTCTTCTGCGTGCTGCCCTGGGCAAGCTGGAATTTGCCCTTTATTAGAAGATCGGTGAACAACAAGAAACAGTGGCTTCTTTAAAAAAGAAAAACTGGCACGAAACAAGGTTTTACATATTGCACATATCCATAATTTCTTAATGTTGAATGTTTTATGCAAGCAATGAGGCACCAAAAACTTGGCAATGTGCATTGAGTTTCAAATAGCTGCTCTCTCTGTGCATAGCAGTGTTTGGAAAGCAAATGTTTGGTTAATACGTGGTTAAGAACTTTTGCAATACAGAAAGTGTTCTTAATTGCAAGGTATCTTTCCTGAGAAAGCGAAGTATACTTCTGGGTTTTGAATCCATGCAGACATAGTTTGTAAGCAGTGATTAAGATTTTACAAATACTTCAGGAGCTCTTTGAACTTGTACGTTGGGTAGGTCAGTGCATGCTAAATATTTTTAAATAGTTTTCTATACATTTTTGCTTCCCTCTTCCTACCACTCTTTTACTTTGCATGACCAAAATTCTCTCAAAGTGCAATTTCAGGTATTTTGGGTAAAAAACATGGCATACTCTACATAAACTGAGAGGACAGTCACATTAAGGTGGGGCAGGATTAAGTGTGATCATGCAGAGCCTGTGGATATTAATATTACTAAGTTTGTATTTTATTTTTTCAACATAATTTATTTTCACTTTGTGGGTGAGCACGAGGTAAGGAAAGGCCTAAAGGCAGACCCACCACTGCTCAGCAACTCACATGTGTTACTCACGGCGGAGGTTTGCCCTGGGGTTCATATCAAGGTGTCCATGTAAACCATCATATCTAACTTGTCTGTTGAACCAGTAGTGACAAGTCATGCTAGCATGAATATAGAGTGTGAGTGTCCTGTTTTCACTGGTTGTGGCTCAGACCAGGTCCACGGTCCTCAGACCCGCACAAGTTAAGTGCCAATTTCGCACCAAAGCACAGAGGCAGACATTTCATCCTTAGTTCAAACTGGGAGAGGACAAGGGGCATCTTTAACTTGTTTCCAGCTGCAACCATCCCCAAGACACACTTCCAACAGCAAGGATCAACACATCTCTAAGGCAGTCTGGTTTCTAGACTTTGTTACACTCAAAGTTTCCACTATTTTTGGATCACATAAAGGATACTAGTGATAAACAAATGATCATTCACAGTACCGCATAGCACCAGTGTGATACTGCCAGTCCACGTTTCCAGGGGGCCATGCTTATGATTCTTAGGTTTGATTTGCTTCAAATCCAAGTGATTGTAGTTGCAGATGGAGATCATGGGAATTGTGCTATAAACGTCGACAGCGATACATAAACTACTCTGAAATATTAGATCCACTTGGAAATACCAGATGTCTCACAGTCACCAAACAAGATGAATGGAAAGTATTAGCATCCATACATCTCTTCCTTAGTTTATCACCTGTAAACTGTTAATACAGTGTTACCTAATTGCAGTTTTATTAAATCAATTAATTAAAAAGCAAACAGGTGCTATAAAAAAACCCTGAAGGGAGAAAGATAGTATAGTATGTAGTAAATAAGGCTTTTGAGAAATTTTTAAAACTATGATAAAAAATAAAGTTTAAAATATGTTGCTTACTCAGCATTCAATATAAAATAAAGCTTTTTACAGGGCTTTAATCTGAAAGCATTGTTTAATTTAATGTTTAACATAAGCTTAACAATGTGATATATTGTTAATGCTGAATTAATTTGAGTTTTGTTTAAGAAAAACTGGTCGTTCTTTCTTTCCCAGTTTTGTTTCGTTTTTTGTTTATAATAAGATATTAAATATTTACAGTTTGAAGACTACTGGTTTTCATTCTATATGTGGAGCATTTTATATATTATTATGCATGTAGCTTTACATGTGTGTTAAGTATTTTACTTTTTTTCTGTTGAAGCCATTGCCATTTGAATTCTAATAGCTCTGATGCTTTTCTGGTTTTATTCTGTAAACCTGAAATAAAGAGGAACGTAATGTGTCTGCCATTCTAAAGAAATTAAATCAGATCAGGTAAGGCAGTATTAATAATTTGCTGTTGACCAAATCTTTGTGCATTCAATAGAAGATGAATAATTCTTATTTGTGAGAAATAGTTATTCTAGAAAGGAAAAAAATTAAAATTTTATTTTCAGAAAGTTCAAATCCTGATTTCTAGAGTGCTAAGCAAGAATGTAAAGTTTAAATTATGCTGGCTTCACTTCTTCAAGGCATTTGTTTTTTGCTTGACTGCTAGTGAGTGTACATGAATTAAGTGAGCAGTTTTAACTATTCTCAATGCAGATAAACACGGAAATTTTGCATAGTAATTTCTTTAGCACCAATGAACGTCAGAAATGGACCAGGGTCACACAGTCCTAGAAAAATTCTGTATAAACACGGAAAATGAAGATGATATCTTTCTAGAGTAATGTAAATTTAAAGCATACAGCTGAAAACAAGAGAGGAGCAAAAATTGACTGATGAGGAAACCGCTGTATTAGAGGGTCTGTTGATATAATAAAATAGTTTCACATATTGATGCTAAAGTCATAAAATCCCTTTTGTCCAAAAAAAAATTATTTTTGTTACAGAGGAACTCTTGCAACCATAACTGTAGTAGTTCCTTGTCTTAAAACATGTGTGCAATGTAATTTGCTTGTTCAAGGGAAGGTAGAAAAACATTTCAAACTCTAACTTCTTTTTGAGAGTGGGGACAGGGGAGCGGGAAGGAGGCGGTCCCATTTTCTTCTGCGTCCTGTAAGAAAGAATAAATGGGAGAAAACTAATTCTAAAGCTACCATTTACTGTAATTACATTTCAGAACATGTTTCTGGCTGAGTTACAAGCTTCAGACAGAGGTATCTGTTACAATTAAAGTTGCCCTGCAGGTAAATTATTTAGTTTAGATGAAAAAATTATGCTGTACTAGTTGTAGATCAGGGGCTATGACCAATTCATTCCACAGTGTGATTCTTGCAGGGATTAGAAAGAGGTGTTTCTCTAGGAGATCTACTGAATAGGTTTCCTGTGCTTCTGTTTTAACTTCATAGTCAGAGAGCCTCTTTTGGAGCAAAGAGCACAATGCACAGACTGTTATCAAATGCAAAATACGACCATGTGTGAATGCGCAAATAAAGTGAGAAATGTTTGTGGAATGATTGCAGTATTTACTATTCTTTTTTGTACTGCCAGAGATAACAAGTGAGAATAGCTGTTTTTTGTTTTAGCTGTTGCTGTGAAAAACTGGGGAGCAAATTGCTTGGGGTCGAATGAAGCAGCTTATTATTCTGCTTTACAGAAGAATATACATTTCTCTATTTTCAAGAGATCTTTTGTTTCCTTCTTAATTATCACACTGAAGTCAATTTGTTTTCCTTTTCATGGGGAGACAGGGACAGCATACATTTGTGACCGTCTTTGGTGAATAAACTATTCATGTGCAGATTTTTTCCCTGCTCTGTGGTTAAGTATCACTCTTCAGGCTCTCTACTGCTAGCCTGATCTGTACATTACATCTTTCACAACAACATGCTAAATGATTTATTTTAAAAGATCTGAAGCATTTGGTTTGAGTTAGTGGAAAGAAATGTGAGCCTCTCCCGCAGGGGTCTCCCCTTGTTCTGGGGAGTGGGATACACGAAGGAAGACCCAGCACGGCTCCACGGGAGTACAATGCGAGGAAGGAGAACCTGGTGCGGCTGAGAAGCACTGGTATTTGAAGGCTGCCTCCTTTTAATTCGTTCATGTGTGGGTGGTTGAAATCTGATGGACTTGTGCTTTAAGTTCAGAAGTGATGCAAAATTAATTTTAGACGGGACTCCATACCTGTGTACAGAAAAAAGCTCATTTATAGAAGTATTACATAGAAGTAATCGGATCTATTTTGCAGTGTTAAACTAGCAAATTTATACTATTCTTATAATAACTAATACTGGATTCAGAGATTTTTTTCAACACTTCTTAAAAAATGCCTGAGTGATACATTCAGAATCAAGAATTCAGATTTTGTTGCCACTTAATTAGTAAAACCACATTAATAGGCAGGTTTCAGCATAACGATGAGGATGAGTGAAACTAATTCATCATTGTTATTGTGAATCCTGAGTACACTGTTGTTGTGAATTAGGTTCATTAAACATGTACTTTTTTACTGCTTTCTGCCAAAGGAGAAAGTGCAGACACATTGCCTTGACTAGCTAATTTTCAGTGACAGTAAGAGCTAGGGTACTGCAACATGAACTGACACGTCAAGTCTGTATTTTCTGTAATGTTAAACAGATTGGCTATGCTGTCATATGCCAGTTGACTCTACACATGCTTTGCTTGAAGCAGCAGCACAAGAAACACGCAAGCAATCCAACAAGGACTTTGCCATCTAACTCTTTTACAAGCCTTTCAATGACTGACTTAATGTTTTTTTCTCTGCTTCAGTACAACTCAAAGCCATTAGCAAAACATTTTCAAACTACTTAGCTGCCATATAGTGCATGACCATTCAGGGTTAATCAATAACAGCAAAGAGCATCAGAAGAGGAAGTGATCTGGTTGCATGATTGCAATTTCTTTCATTTCCTTACACAAGAAGCTGCAATTTCAAATCTTAAGTTGTTTTACTTGGGCAGCACTTTGTTGGTTTATTCTGTGTCTATGTCTGAGCGTGAGAAGAAGAAGACCTAGAGCTTGAATTTTCCCTCTCTTGTTTTGAACCAATTCAGTAGTACTTCTGGGTCCATTTCATAATTGTGCTGCAGGACATTATCCCTCAGATCTGCACATTGCTCACTGCTTCCCATGATACATTAATTTGTACCTGTTGAAACAAACTTTAAAGCTAGCTTTCTGGTCACTTTATATCCACTTTGGGCATATGTTATTTTGCAAGATATACAGTGGAAAAACTGGATCAGATTCAGTGATTGAAATACAGGATTTGATCTTAGACATATAAGCAGGCCAACAAGATTCCTGACAGTGGTTTTATCATAATCATATTAGAGACTTTTTAGATACTAGAGATCTGCAGTTAATCACAGCAGTTTTGGGTAACCCCTTCACAAATAGCTTTTTCTGGGCTTCAAACCTGCTAGTGTTATGATAAAGAAAGGCCAGAAGTGAACTCTTCTTTTGCATCTATAAAACGACTTATCAAGATTTTCTACCAGTTCAGGCTACGAAGAGCTAATGTTAACGCACTCACCTATGCCTGAGGAGCTATACAGATGCCTCACCTGTCCTAGAAAATTGGAGCTGCATATTTAAAATGTATTAACTTCAAGATTGGCAGGTATATGCAGTACACTTTCCAATAATTAAGATTATATCCTCTCATTAATAGTTAAAAATTAAGTAATTCCATTCCGCAGCTTAATAAATAGCTCA
Source organism: Tyto alba (assembly GCF_018691265.1). Classification (NCBI taxonomy): domain Eukaryota; kingdom Metazoa; phylum Chordata; class Aves; order Strigiformes; family Tytonidae; genus Tyto; species Tyto alba. The sequence goes on along the minus strand of NW_024881301.1, from coordinate 13,327,897 downwards.
GTGTGCCACTAAATCAGAATCCAAGTTCTCCTTTTAAACAGTGAAGCAAATTTAGACACCACATCCAAACCCATAAAGTCATATTTGCCAGCCTAAACAATTAATTCTGAACAATGAGGCGGTGCAGGTTTTTTTCTACATAAAATTCATCCAGCCTTACAAACCTGAGGAAAAGAAACGTTTTCTTGGTGGGGACCTAACACTTTAATCAGTTTTTAAATATTTGCACTTAAATATTAGTACTTAAATACCCAAAAAAAAGTATTTAAGAGGTCTGGTTGAATAAAATATATTAACAGTTAACATAATAAAGCTTATTAAAATATTACAGACATTCTGATTATTCCTCTGTCTACCAGGGATGATTAGGGCACACTTAGGGTGACTTGAATGCTGTCTTGTCTTTGCTTGACCTCCTTGGTGGAGCTGGATGCAGTTGTCTTTGCAAAGGGTGCCAGTAAAGGGATTGTGCTTTATACATGGATCTTCTAGGAACTCAGCTGAAATATTTCTTGTTGAATTTGAAGGCCATTCCTGTGTTGTTCTCCACAAAATGGATTCAGAATTGGGTTAATCAAAATGCTAAATATCACTAAAAAATTAGTATGTGAGCTCCTCGTGAATAATCACTTATTCTGTACTTCTAGAGACCAGAAATACACAGCTGACTAGAGTTCCTTGATCGCCTTCCCCTATTGTGAAGCTTTCTTATTACTGGGTTCTTGGGGTTTTTTATTTGCCTTGAGCTAATGTTCTGTTCCAGTTGAAAATGTCATTAGAAGTAACAAATGTTTCTTTGTTTTGTTTTGTTTTGTTTTGTTTTTTTCATCCCATACAGTGTGAAAGGAGCAGATGCTGGCAACGTGATCAGACTATTTGTACCAGATATTGGGATGTTCATTGCTAGTCTGACAATATGGCTCATCTGCCGCAACATGTTTCAGAAGCCAGTAACCGAGGATGCAGCACAGTGCAACATGCAATTTGAAAATGAGGAAATGGTATCAAATACACGTTTCTATCTGTATGGCTTTTAGCTAATAGTGAGCTTTGGCATTCCTGTCTGAGATATGTTATGAAATGTTTTCATGAGGGCTGGGTATGTTAAGAAGTGAACTTACTTTCAGGGAACTAAACAATTGTTTTTAAAGTGGAAAAGCTATGGTTGTTATTATCTTGAGAAAGCAAAGCAGAATATGAAAAGTGGTAGATATGCTACTGAGTTATTCAAATCATTTTGAGTTAAGAAATGATCATGACAGCTGATCACAAGCTGTTTCTTCACCAGAGGTGCTGGTTAAGTTTGACAAAGTTGTTTTGCTACGTACATTGCTCAGTTCTTTAGAGAGAGTCCATATTTCCTAAGTTGTTATCCAAGAATAACAGCAGCATCTGAGTGATTATCAGAAATGGCTCTTAGGAGAAGGGAAGAGAGACTGTGTACGTTCATGGAAGGAGTTATCTAAAACTGTGGTCATTCTGAGTGAGCTTGAGGATAATTTTGGGGAACAGCTTAGCTGGGAGTGTTGATGTGTTTGCTGTGTATTTTACTAGTGGGAAGGAAAATGGTAGAGATAGCAAATACAGAAAAATCCACAGAAGGAGGGAAACAATTTTATAATATAAAAAGCCGCAGTGGGAATTTAGCCCAGGGTGCAGAGAAATTCCTACTACTAATCTTAACATGTTTTTTATCAGACTATCTAGTGTGTCTTGGGTCTCACTTTCTGTCTTCTTTTATATATGGATGGAATGGTTTTTTCTTTACTCTTAAAAATCCGTTTTTAGGGGAGACAGTTGCAACTTGCTCATTTCAAATAGGAATTGCACTTTGAAGTGGGTATTTAGGGGGATCAGCTGCCCATTTTGGTGCCATGATAGGAAAAAAAGCCTCTGTACACGTTGCCACGTTGTCTGGATGGTGGTATTGCCAGAAACTGGTCCAGTTTCTAGCACATGAGAGATCAGTATTAGAACTGTGCTTTATACTCAGTTGCAGTAGTAATTCTTACAGGCTCTCCTGGCAGCTGATTGCCTGGAGATTGCAGCTTTTAACTACACATTGGAGGATGTGTAAGGCCTCGGTCTGATGAACGTACACAAGCTTTTGCTGTGTCTCTTGAATCCGGTTTTATCAGCTTTAAATCTGCTTTATTGTTGGAGCTGTGCGAAATGAATTTAGCAGCAGGCTAGAATCTGGGGCTATATCCATAAGGGGAGATGTTTGAAGTATTAGGAAGCGTGGCTAATTAGAACGTTTTGTGTTCAGCCTGTCTCTCTTAAAAGAGTTACATTTTACCAAAGTGGGCTCTAACAGAGTTAAGCCCTTGATCTCCTGAAAAGAAAGCATGCACGTGCATAAAATGAGTAAACTGATGGCAGAAGCTCAGAAAGAAAGCAAAAGGGCATGCTTAGGTTCCTCTAAATCTGGATGACAATGTTCAGATGCTCACTTTTTGTTTGGTTCAGAGGTGAGCCTGAGCCTGGAGTCTGGGCTGAAGGGAGCTTAGTCTCCTGGAGAGGATGGGTGCTGGTTTGCAGGCAGGATTCAATAGTCATTTGTCTGGAATGCAAGGCAAAAAAACAAGCTAACAAACACTGATTATATAGCACAGAGTGTAGCTTTAAATTGGGTTGGTCCTAGACTGGCTATCTCAGGGGAATCCACCAATGCAACTAAATGCGCCAGAATATTCCACAAAGGAAGAGTATAGAGGAGAAGAAGGAGAAAAGTTTGACTGCAAATAGATGTTGATACTGGGCAAATAGAAATCTGTGTAAATGTATTTTACTTCTTCACATCAAAACCTAATTAATGTTATTTATGTTCTGTAAACTGTATGTATTACAGAATATTTAGTGAACACAGCAGCTCTGTTTAGATTTAGTGACACCCAAAATGCTAGCACAGGGATAATAGTTACTGTTGTGTGAAGTGATCCCCAATGCTTTAAGGAATTCTGATCTTCACAGCTGAAATTATGAATTTTCATCAGAATAACCTGCTTGGTTTTTAAAGATGGAGTGAAATGGAGAGTGGAAAATTAAATACCTCTTAAACACATTTTTCCAAACTTCAGCTTTCTCTTTCTAGGTGTCTGCTCATAACATCCTGGAATCATTTCTGCTAGTTAGGAGGAGACTGCAGAAGCAGCTGAATCTGCTAGGAATATGTTTTTGGCAGGACTGACTATAAGGAACCTAATGCATATGCAGAGCATGCAGCTGAGTGTCTGAATTTGGGAGAATATTGGCATGATCTAAAGTGAGTCCAAACCGTGTGGGTTTCACATGATAATTTTCAATTTTTTCTTGGTAGCGTACACTGGAAAAGGGAAAGCTAAGTAAGCGATCAGTTCTTTGAATTCAGCATTAGCTGACTTATGCCTGTGGCTGTGTGTTGGTACGGCTCTCTACTGATGCTGTAACTCCCTTGAAGTAGAAAACGTGAAATGATTTGCAGCAATAACTGCCCTACAAACAAACGCTCCAGGAGAAGTGTTGAGCTTGGTACTGTGCCTCCAAGAGAAATAGTCCTGAGTTTCTTAGACCAGCCCCATAGCCAATTACAGAATTGAAGAGCTTTTGCTGAGAGTCCCTGCCACCAGTCATCAGAGATTCATGGTACAAGATTTTGTTAAGAATGCATCAGCTGATTCAGACTGGCTCAACAGAGCCATAAGAGAGGTGACTTTTCAGATTGCTAGATGCCTAGCCACAGATGGCTCTATAAATCAAGAAATCAGCACTGTGACTTTCCGGAAAAAGCAGAGAGTTTGGCTTGCAGCTTTACCTTTTTGCATGAAATTATTTACACTGAGTGATCCTCAGACCTCTTCACCTTGGGGGAAAATGAAATACTTTGGAAATAGACTTAAGTAAAAAAGAAATGTTAATCTATCTACTCCTTCCAAAATATATGCATAAGAAAACCTGTTAAATACTTTTTTTAATACTTCTAAAAATGACCTTTTCAAGGCTCTGAGTGAACCCATCGCATTTCAGTTGTTACATGGGCATGATGAAAAAGAGCCTGGAGTTGAGTAGCGGTTTGTGACTTTCAGTTGTGTGCTGTACTTCATCATGGTGGTAGCCTCCAGAAACCAGCTGATCTGATTGCTTGTGGATTGAGGTGCAATTCAAAACAAGAAAAAGTATCAGAATCCAAATTAAGGACAACAAAGATTCATTGAAAAATGGATGTCCTTCTTCATTACACTGCATCCAACTTTAAGGGAAACAGATCTCCATCAGAAAAGTGTATTCTACAGAACAGAACTGGGGGGAGGAGGCTACAAGGCAGTGAGAGACTCAATTATTTGTAAGTAATGCTATCCCAGGAATAAGCAAAGAGTGTGGTTTTAATTAACAGTGAGTCATGAAGTAGGAAGGTCTGCCAGATACCAGGCTGCAGTCCAACTCATTACCACCCCTAAATGGTTGCACACTTGGAGCAAACGTGTCTGCAGGCCTTTTTTATTATGGCTCAGAAAATTTAAAGCAGGTGAATTCAGCTGGAGACAGGCCCGGGCATGCAGAAAAGCACAATGCCAGTCACAAGGTGTAAAAGGTGGAAGAAAATAAGAAAGAACAGTTAACTCCCAGCTGCAGCTGAAAGTATGACATTTTTGATTTGGTGCAGATGGTGGTTTATATGCCAAAATGCAGATATAGTATATACAGTCTGATAGGTATTAGAAAGGAAGTAGCTTTTTCTTGAGGCTGTGGATGAATTGCCTAATATTGTAAGTGTTGGTGTCAGGGAGGAAAATCGTTCTGAGCTTTCACAATTTAAAACTTTAGAAGAGGTTGATCTTAATTGAAATATACAGTTGTAATCTTCAATGCGACTTACTCCTGCAACACTTGCTGTCTTGCCCATTCAAGCTTGTTCCTCATCCACAGTCTTCTAGAAAGCAACTGGAACCACTGGGTCTGTACTTTGTCCCATAACCTGACACAAAATCAGATTAATCCCTCCTCTTTTCTGTGAAAGGCAGAGATTTCTTTGGGATCTCAAAAAGGAAAAAAAAAATAAAAGAAAAAGAGGAAATTGTTTTAAAATAAACTAAAGTTTGGGAAGAATGTGAGGAGAGCTTGGCTTGGAGTCAAGATACTGGACTGGAGTTAGGAGGACCAGCATGATTCTCACTTTGGCCACAAATTTGGTTTGTGTCCTCATGTTTATTACTTCATCTGTCTCTCAGCATCTGTGTCCCTTGGCAAATAGGAGCAGTAAAAAAGCTCAGTTTCCTAGCTTTGTCTTTCTAAACAGTGACAGGGCTATTTGTTCTACATCTACATTGAGCATGTAGCACATTGAGAGCTCTCTTTTGGTCCAGGTCTCAGGACAGAATATATAGGCTCTGAGAGCTACACGTCCCATGCCTTGTCCAAGGACTTCCTAGTCTAGAAATTGCCCATTTACACCAGTATTGTCATCCTGAAAGTAGCTGGTACTTGCTGGATAAGGACAGTAAACAAGTGAGGGAATACCCTTCTTCCCCATCTCCAACATTACAATTTATCCTGATCTCTCCTAGTGAGGGACTGGCTTTAATCCTAAAACATGTGGTTTGAAATCCCTTCCAAAGAATGTTGTTTTTAATTATAGCTACTCTGGATAATCTTGTTAAACATATAATTATCCAGACCCTTTTAAAACCTCATTATTTTCTTGGCTTTGGTGGTGTCATGAAGCAAGGACTTCCACAATTTAATAAGTGCTCTCTGATTTTATTTTAAATTTAACACTCTTTAATTTTATGGAAGGTCCCTTGTATTACATGTTATAAAATGGAGTGAGATGGTATAAGGGAAATCAAATGTATTTATTATCTTGCATATTTGTCCTTTTAAAGGTAAGAAATCCCTGTTATTTTTTCAATTTCTTTTGTAATTTTCATAACTTTTTTTCTAAACTAGCTATAGTTCTGCAATGTGCTCTTGAGCTACAGAGAATACCAGTGCCTCAACATTTCAGGCAAGGTCTTATTGTTGATTTAAATTATGATATTATGACTTTCATTATTAGATTCAGAGGTTGTTGGGTTGGACAATTCTACTAGTGTATCACCTACCTGGATGTACTGTATAATATGGAAAATTAGTTCAGCTTAGAGTACATCTCTGAGAAAGATCTGATGTCCCACTTCTTGTAGTTGCTAGTACCTTGCCATTTTCCTTGCCTTCAGCTGCAGAGATCTCCTTTACAGCTGCTTAAAGTGGTGCTTATGACCCTGTCTAGATGACCATCCCGTATTTCTTAAAGCCTGTGATGGGTATATTTTCCTAATATGATTTATTGTTTTGTGTTTATCTTAATTTTATTTTATTTTACCAGTATCAAGCATTCACCTGACTTGATTAGCTCTCACTGATGTGGGACCCTTTGGCCCTCATTTCTCTAAACATCTTCTTCCCATTTGCAACTTTTTCAACACTTGCTTCTCTTCAGAGATGGTAAATGATGGGTATTGTGGAAAATATTGTGGAAAGTACTACAGGTGAGAAAGAGGGAAAAAGAACCTGGAGAGAGTTGGAACTTCTTGGCTTCTTTTGGCTTCCTGATGACACCACTTTTATTCCTCTTTTTTCTTCTCATTGTCATCACTATTTAGCACAGCATGGGCTTGCCTTTTCTAATTGGTTATAAATACAAATATTTCTTTGGTTTTGATCCCTGGAGAACTGGTCCAAACCCAGTTGGTCCTTGAGTGCTTTGAACATGGTGTAAATGGGATTTAAAACCTTATTTATGTGGTTTAAAAAGAGTAGGTGAGGCTCCCTTACCGCTTTGCTTGTGATATTTGTAGTGATGAAGTTTGCCAGACCTTACCCAGATGCCTCCCTCAGTAACAATTCTAATGCATCTCATCTTAACAAGGGTCAAAAGTTTACAAGTTACATTAGCTTCTTGGTTTGATGCACATGTCTTTAGATAAGTCTTAACACAAATACGTAATTATACTACAGCAGTGCCTCAGCTACATAATGTTACATAGTGTAATACATTATGTATTACTAAATGCAGTTAGCCTGTTCAGCATGCAACTTTAGCATGCACCTGTTCTGTTTTGGTTAGAAACATGACATGATGAAATTCTTCTTTTGGCAGCTTTTCACTGGGGTTAGTCGTTTGCTCTTCTAGAGGAAAATCCTGGAATACTGTTGCCTTTGGACGTCCTAAGAGATGAATACCACAGTACAAGACGGAATCTCTTGGGTCACGGAATTCAGTCTGCTGCGATTGCAGGCAGCTGTATCACACAATACCCTCTGGAAGTTTGGAAGTGCCATCTTGAATACAGGGCAATTTTCCTTCATCCTGTTGCTCCTGACAGGACCTTGTTCTGTAATTTTGCTTTTCTGGTTGTTAGAAAATATCTAATTTAGTTTGTACATGTATTCATAAATGCATTATAACCCTTTTAGTCCTTCTGTTCTTTTGCTTCAATATACTATTTCCTTCTCTAGCATTAATTTCTCTTATATTTTGGGAGGAAAAAAAAAAAAAAAAGAGTATTTCTGTAAAGATTGTTCTGCAAGATGAAGGAAGTCAGGTAATTTTGGAGACTTTTAAAGATTAGGTGTCCCATTCGCCTGTTCATCCCAGTAATATCTGGCTTTTCAGGGTGGTACTGGAGAAGTACACAAGCCACTTTGGTATGGGCTGAGGCAATACTGCAAATAGCCACAGCACTGTGGTTGGGCTGTTTATCGTCCTTCTTGGCAAGGTGGCTAATGGTACAATGTGTATATTTCTTGGTCCAGGAATTACTCCATATGGGTGCTGTGCTTCTTCACATACCTGCACTAGTTCATTTGAAATTTGTACTGAATTGTGCCTTGTAGTCATAACCCAACTCTTCCTATTTCCTTTTCACTAAAAACCCTGTGTTTAATCATCTCAGGCCAAGCCACTGAACTCTGCCTGTGAGTTCCCCTCTCTTTTGCATTTGGCTTATATGCCTGACAGCTTTTTGAAGTCAAGATGTGAAACTGTATTTCCATATTGGCCAAGTGAGTCTTGTGCTGAAATCACTTGGTGTTTGCTCAGGTGCGATCGGTATATTGGGAAGTGAAATAATCTTTGGCCCTCTCAGTACAATACATATTGTATACAGGATTTAATGAGTTGCCTTCCTGTTATCCTGTTGCAGAACTGTGCTTGTCTTTATTAATGCTTTATTTTTCATTTCCTCTGAATCGCTAAATGCCTCTGTCCCTATGTGTTTTCAGTGAATAGCTGATCCTTTTTTGTAAGGAATTACTCTTTTCCCCAGGAGATCTTACTGGGGAAGTATATGTCATTCATTACTATCAAACACTGCAAACACACTGAAAGTTATTTCTGATGGCACATCCCTGATGAATTTATCTAATACTGTGTAGGCCTTTAACCCATGCTTTAGCACACTTGAGATCTATCAGTGATAAAATTTTTCATTCAGATCTATAGGACTTAAAGTTAATTTAGGATTTTTCTTTTCAGTGATTCAATTGAGTAATATAAATTTTAGATTACTGTTTAAATTCCAAAATGCCTCTATCTCATAAATGTCGCACATACCAAAATGTTCATTTCAGTTGTCTCATACCTGATTGGTTTAGCTCATTTGGCAGGGTCTTCCCCTGAAGTTACCCAGTTTTCTCTTTCTGTCCTGGCTTGCAGTCTGCAGCCCTCCCTCCATATGGCACCCCCTATGCCTGTATAGAGTGTTGTTCCCCTGTGGCTTTCTGTAGACCATCTGATCTCCCTTTGAGCACCACATGTATCTCACACAAGATGACCGTAAAGAAGATGCTCTTGCTAGGCAGCCCTACTTTTGTAGAGCTCAAGTTGAATGACATGTGGGAGTTGTTTATGTGGAAATCTTTGTATCTATTCTGTGGCAGAAAAAGCAGGGAAATCCACTTCTCACATGCTGACGCTTTCAAAACAGCTGTACAGTTCTTTGCTTTCTTGCAAAATTGGAAATTCAATAAATTATTACCTTAACATGCTTTAGTATTGACTGCAGTTTAAAATTACAATCATGTATATTGTGTTAAGGGGTTGCAGTTCCTTTGATGGTAAAATGACTAGCAGTTGAATTTCTTTTTCAGCTTTTATACTCACAGCTGGATCTGTCTAAAGAACATTGTGTTGATTATTTTTTCTATATGCATTCCTATATGCACATATGTATGTGCTGCTCCTAAAGGCAGGTAGGTAATGAATTCCTTCTATTGCTGTAACTATCTAATTTCTAAAGATAAAAGTTAAAGACCTTTTTTTTTTTTAGGGGGGAAGGGGGAAGACTATTAGGGCAAGCTTAAAAATAGGAGCTCAGTCATATTATGTTTCATCTAGATTGGATGCACCAGTTTAGGCACTATGCAAGAAATTGAACTAAAACAATGTGACAGTAGAGAGAGAATCTATTTCTATAGTTCTGCTGACGCACTTGTATGAAATAGCTTGTCTCACATGATCCTAAATCAAACTGTTCATTAAATGTTTTTTTTTTTTTTTTTTTCTAAATGAAAAGGAAATCCAAAAACTTGGACATAGTAACAACTTGAACAGACTTATAAAAGATGTCTAATAAGTTGTATCTGTGATACACTATCATAGGTATGGAATAAAAATGTGATCTCTAATTAGAGGTAAATAGTTATAGGAAGTGATATCTTCATTCTCTGCCAAAAGAAAGGTTTTACTGTAACAGTGTCAGCAGGGGGCCATGAGTGCATGCAAATTGCAGGGCAGCATGAAGACAATCCAGCCGACTTTAAAGAACCTGGTGTGGCTATCAGGAGCAGGGGTTAGAAGTCTGTGCTGAGGTCTGGGATGCTACAGCTTGAGCAGTTCTTGTGGAGATTGATTAAAATTACCAGAAGGAGGTCAGACCATGCGGTCTGCATTGTGGCTTGCTCACACTTGTCCCCTGGTGAAGCAGGCGCACGTATCTTTTTCGCAAACCAAACCATGAACCTTCAAGTTAACCCAGATCACACAAGCAATTCTCCGGTGCAATAAATATCATGGTTTACCGTGATGTACAGCTTTACCCTCATGCTGAACCTCTGTGCCTGTAGCTGTTTTGGTAAGGCTGCTGCGGGGGTCCCAGGAAGGAGCAGGCTCTGGGAAGTGGCTGGGTGCTGGGGTGAGCCCTGCAGCCTCACTGGCAATTCAGAGGCAATGAGAACGTATTTAAATCAGTGAACTCACGCACGGCTTCTCAGGAGTTTGCTTCAGGCTCTCCTTCACAGAGGTACTTTGCAGAGCGTAACCACATGACAAGCAGGTTGCCTTGGGAGCATGGCAGTGCTGCCATGCAGTCTCATTGCAGGTTGCATTTCTGCCACCTGCAATCAAGACCCTTGGAAAACAGTGTCATCTTCATGTTGTTTGATAACGAGGCTCATCACAGCATTTCTATAACTTTTTAAATGTCCACATAATATGTAGAGAAATTGATAAATTGAGCTGACAGAGCAGGAACCATTTAACCTTTGTTAAAAATTCTAAATGTTAAAAAGAGTTGATGAACTTCATATAACTGTATGGTTTTTTCTCAGGCTTATTTTTCATTTTTTCACTCCTAACTGTTTGTTTCCTGGTTCTGGCTGGGGGGGAAATGTCAAAATACTGCAGAAGAGGCTATTTGTACAGCATTTATGAGCCAAATGGAAGGAGGAAGCACCTGAACTCTCATGAGAACTTATTCTTATGAGCTTAGCAGTGCATGCTTGAGAGGTTCTGATAATTAATGCAATGCATTTGCAGGGATGGGAGTCGTGTTCATTTGGAGTCTTGTATATCCTTAGTTGTAACAATTCTGGTTAGTTTAATTTTGTTGATCTCATTATTTGAATTTTTGAAGAGTTTAATTCCTGTCCTCTCTAGAATCAAAAGTCAATAAATGAGCAAATTTGTGGTTACAGACACAATACCATTAAATGTAGGTACAAAGTAAGGAGTGTTCTGAAGCAAGAATGGGTTTTAGGTTGGAGTTAAGGCTTCCTGTTAGTAAATATATCTCAGGGACTAGAGGATATCTTTGTGCAGTAGTGTTTATACTGTACCAGATGAAACATTTAAGAGCTGGATGTTAATAAAGTAGCCCCCAAAGTAGCTAATGGACATTCTGGCCCTGGCTGCAATAGTAGCTGCCATAGCTACCACAGAGCCTGTACTGTTTCCTTGCCTGTTCTCTATCTCAATTTGGCAGTTTAAAAAGTGTTGTACAATAAATACTCCTGGGACTTCCACACGATTGCTGAAAAACCTAAACTGCATTTAGTTTGTTTATAAAAAGTCCTGGGGCCCTACTCTGCAGAGCAAAGGTCATGGAAACACATGTTTATGGCTTCACAAATGCTCTATACTCCTTGAATGGAGAAGTTTATTTGATTTAATCAGCATCCACAGGGATCCTGTAATTGCATAATAAGTAATTTATTATGGAAGTAAAAGTATTTTTCTAACTGTAGCCTATGTGGCATGGGTTTGTAGCTTTAAACTAATCCACATAGTAAAAAGAGCTTTGCAAAACAGTCTGACTGGAGTAATGGTGTTCTGTGATGAGCGTGTACTTGCATGACTATTTAATCATCAGAAAGTGTTAAAACAACAGGCACATTATCACCATGTTGGATGTAAAAACTGTTCACTGTTTGCCTGCCTTCAGCAATTTGAAGTGCTCAATGTGAGAAACTGGAAAGCCATCCCAGATAATCCAGTTGGTGGGTGGTGAATATGCGAGTGGGGGAATCCAAAGTTTGTCATTTTGTCATACTCTGGACCATGGCCTTTCAGCTACTTGACTTCACCTTGGATACTGAATTACAAACAGATATGTTTGTATAAAAAAAAAATATCAAACCTGTAGTTGTTTAGCTGTCATAGTCTTTTCTCTGAAATAACCATTGACTGGGTCATGAATGACACCACTGGGAGGTAGACAGAATAAGGCTAAGGAGTAAGGTATCATCCTTAAAAGCACTTGCAGGTAGGGAAGCCACAGATGCGGAGGCCAACCCACCTCTTCCAGTGAGAATGAATGCTGGTGCAAAGCCCTGGTCTCTGAAACCACGTAACCCTCACACAGCCGTATCACTGATAATTCAGGCTGTGCTGAAAAGTTGCAAAACACTATGTATCTGTTCTGGAAAAGCTTCTGGAACTGCAGATTGTCGTTGTTGATGATCAGCTTTTCCCACTTGCTAGCTTGTCTTAAACTGAGGAGAGATGTTGAAGAACTCCAACTCCAAACAGACATTTGTAATTTTAGAAGGAAAACTTGGGAAATCAATTTGGTATTTGCTGAGGTTCAGAGTGCTGACATTTTCTTTCCAACAGCCAATGACCTCAGTAACACCAGAAATAGGTTGTTCTGCATTTCCTGTGAGTGTTTGTGAAGTCCTAACATTTTTTGTTGAATTTGGAATTCATATTTTCATATCTAAATAAAAGTGGAAGTACAGGGAAAGTTAACTTATTTAGTAGCTCATCAACATGCAAGCTCTTAGCTATGCTTAAAGCAAGTAAGCCTCAGTCTGTGGAAATTTTGGGCCATCGTCTCCTTCTCAGTTGTATCCTAGTCCAGTGAAATATACTCCTTCCTGGTGCTTCTTCCTGGGCATGCTGTTGTACATGTCAGTACTAAATCATTAATACTGAACTCTTAAGACAAAATGTAACCTGAAGGTCCTTTAGATCAATGAAGCAAGACTGATTAGCCTGGTCAAGTTAAAAAATTATGATCCTAGTTATCATGACAGGAAAATCCAAAGACCTGTTTTGAGGAGATCTAGATGTGAAATTGGGTGTTTGGCACCTGAGGTGAGGGAGGCAGTTAGGGGGAAGAGACAGAAAAGGATATCGAGTTCCACCTTCCATTGGGCTTTTTTTACGTGGTTCTCTTAGTTCTGTGTCCCCTTTTTTATTTTGTTATTTGAAGGTATTGTGTATTTTCATCCAATTTATACTTAAATATAATTTCATCTTGTTCTTTTTTTCCTCAAGAACATTTTCTGCTGCTATATGGAGAACATTTTATTATTTTCTTTTGTGACCCCAGACTTTTACTTCCTGTTCCTGCATATGTATAATTAAGTGCTATCTCAGCAATTTAGACAGCACTCCCATACAGCTTAATCTGTAATAAATGTATGAATCCTGTCTTCATATTCAACATAGATTTGTGGTATTCACACAGATATGAGTCCTGACAATCTCCCATGGAATAACTTACTTTGAAATTATTCCTATTCCTTTTTGTAAGTAATTGTACTTTTTAATGCATATTGTCTTCCATAAATTGAAAGCACTGACTGAAGAAACAAGGGTCTTCTTCACACAGACCCATGTATGGTAGGCGTGCCACTTAATTTTAGTTTTAACCTTTAAATAACCATCAGTCTCAGTCATTCTCTTTCTTTTGGGATATGAACGTTACTGAAGGTTTCACTGTTCACTGGTCATATTAAGCTCAAGGCACAGAGCACTAGAGCCAGTCCAGGAGGAGCAGGATTGGGCCCAAAAGGACTAGATGAGGAGCAGGTTCCTCTAGTAACTACAGCACAATCAGAAATGATCATAACTTCTGCCCTCTGTATGTCTTTCTCAATGAAATAGCTGTGGCAGAAGTAAGAGCATAATGTTCAGCCTACTCTCAGTATTGTTTGTGAATATTTAATTAGCTCCTGTATAGATAGGAGCTCAGATCTAAGTAGCAGTGATGAACAGACGGAATGCCTTTTTATGCTGCATGGCTTGAAATGTGATGACTGCATATTTGGGCTGCTATCTTCTCTCCACTATTTTGCATAAGTGAATGGTGACAATAAGAAAGCAATTGAAATGCTAGTTTATTTCATTTATAATAGTATTGCTAGTGAAATAACTGGATACGTCCAAGAGAAAGGTAGATTTCCCAGGTCAGCCCTACTGTATTTAATATGTATTTCATTGTCTGTAAAATGGATACTCTTGAGAATAAGCAGGCTTTTTCTGGGCATTCACAACATTGTTAATGCTCCAAAGTAAGAGGAGAAAGTTGGCACCAAGCTTAGAGGTGAAATGAAGGAGTCCACAGGGAATTTTGTTCCTTTGGGAATCCACATAACAAAATGGTACTGAAGAATTTGGTTAAGTAGGCTAAGAGTTCAGCTGTTCCTACTGCAATCTTATCTGTCAGTGTGGAATTTTTTGCTGCCAAAGGTCACCAATAAATATAAAACTGCTATTCTGATGAAAAACACCAATAGTCTCTCTTTCTTACTTTCACACACAGAGATACTGCTTGGCCAGAACTAACGTTAGCTAATACAAGTTCAGATTAGTGCCAAAGAAGCTATGCTGTATTACACCAAGTGAGAACCTGGCTCGAAACTACTACTTTTTTTTTTTTTTTTTTTTTTTTTTTTTTTTTTTTTTTTAAATATGCCCCTACATGTCTGTGAATGACTAATTTTTCCATAAATTTTATCTTTGGGTGGGCCACTTGCTAATCCTGCAGATGCTCACCGTGGGTTGATGATTTAGTCTGCATCACTCAATAGCTGTGTATATCTTCTGGTCTCCAAGATACGATGGAGACTTGATGGTGAAGGCCACTGCCAAATCCTAACAAACTGCTCAAGTATGAGAGGCCTTTACACATTTCCTTCTTTTCCGTTTTCCATTGTGTAGTTCTAAGCCACTGGTCTCATTTCCCCTGCTAAATTGTTGTAGATCACTCAAGCTTTCACTACTTCTCTCTTGCTCACTTTTTCTCCTTTTCTTTCACCATCAGCTAATCTCACCATTTCTCATTGTCTCCCTGAGCCTCTGCTTAGTGTTTTTTTTTTCTTTCACAAACTGTCCTTCAGACACCAGTGAGCTATCTGTCCATTTATTTCAGCCCTGTCTCAGATCACCCCTACTTGTCCCATTATAGGTTTTACATTTAAAGTCTGAGAAAGGGTTCATGGAGAAGGGTTTGGAAAGTTAGATTTGCTGGGGAACATCAACCAGGAAGGCACTTGTGCTTAGTGACTGGATCTTATACCTGAAGCCATTGAGCCAAAGAGAAGTTTGATAGATATCAAGATGGAAAGAATGCTGAGCAAACGAAACCAAATTTCATATAAAAATGAACAAGCAGCCTGTTGTGCACATGTAGGACAACTGCAGTCTTTCTCAGAGACAACCCTTAACATCCTTTTTTCTTGAGATAGATCTGAAGTGGGAGCCATCAGTGTATGACTCTAGCTTTAGTACATTTTACCTCTTGTTACTTGCACATAGTCAAAGATTGTAAGATGACTTCATTGTTAAATAATATATGCATGGTTTTTAATTTCAAATTCTTCTGCATCTCTGTCTCTCTCTTTTGAATCTCTTTCCCCTCCCCCTCTCCCCCCTCCTTTAGGCTGTGAGAGAAAAGTTAGAGCCAGATGATGCTTTGATGTATGAAGAAGATCTGGATGACGAAGACTGTGGTGAAGCAGAATTTGAGGAAACCATGAAATTAAAACTGCTGCGTAGAATTGCTTCACTAGCATCCAAACTGAGGGAGTTTATTGGCAACATGATAATCACCACTGGAAAAGTTGTTGTTACGATTTTACTTGGTTCAGCAGGTTGGTGCATTTGAAAAATTTCCTCCAGAGCCCATTAGATTATGCGTTTAACAAATGAGTTTTCAGCGCTTTGGCACCTGCGGGAATAACAATGGAAACTTTTAAGGGAAAAGAAATTGCTGCTGATTTTATTTAAATTAACTTTTTGGCAGGCACTGGAATATGCTGAGTTGCTTAATTTATTTGTACTAATACTGTGTGGCCCTATCATTCCGTATACGACTTTCACAGTTGCTGTTATAACCAAATGGTGAATGGCTGTATATTGTAAGTGACTGTATATTATATATATATTGTAATGTGAATTCATAGATTTGGTTCCATCACAACCAAGTGTAAAAAGGAATTGTATTCACATAGCCTTTTTTTTTAAGAAAAAAAAAAAAAAAAGAGAAAAAATTGAAAAGATTAATAAGTCAACCATGTAGTGTGTAAAAAGACTGATAAGCACACTTCATGTTGTTTTTTGATGTGGTTGGTAAAAGTAGTTCTTTTGAAATGATACAGCCAACCTTTTTATAAGACATGTGATTTAGTCTCACATAATCAGCTACAGCCAGAATGGAAGTATGCAAAATCGCTGTAGGTTGTAATTTATGAATTCAAATTTGGATCATGCAATTGTAAATTGACATTTATCTGCTAACTCACATGTTTGAATGGAGTCCTTACATGTAAAGTATAAGTGTTTACTTAATGTATAAATACACTAGTATATGAAGTATAAAACAATAGTACAAAAAATTTTTGATATTGAATGACAAGGACTGATCAGGTGTGGCCCTTTTAGTAAGGCAGTCTCTTTCAGTGAGGTATGATTATCTGACAGCCTTACATGTAGCCAAATGCAAAGTAATAAATCTGAAAAAGGGGAAAAAATAGGTTGTGGTGATTGCCATGGAGCCTGACATGAGGGAAGAGAGATGCCATTAAAAAATGAAAAAAAATAAAAGCCTGTTACCTTCCTGAAGTTGCATGGTGAACATCAGCCAGGGCAGATGAAGCAGAAGGATCACGCAGCAATGGCAGGGGGCAATTTGTTCTGAGTGGTGATGGGCAGCTTGCCTGCGGGACTCCAGCACACACTGAGAGTTGGGAAGTGTTCAGAGGAGAGTTACAAACAGGACTTGAGGTCTGGGAAGTCTGTATTCCAGAGAGGGACCTTGAGCTTAATTAGTTAAATACTTCCTTACTTACCATGCCAATAAAAAAAAAAAAAAAAAAAAAAAGGTGGTGATTTGACTGCAGCCTTAAAGTACTGACAAAGGTACGAAGTGCCTGAATTTTTTAAACAGACATCTCATCTAGTAGAAGTTACAGTATGAGACAATAGTTAAGTGGTATACCTAGGTAATTTCAGACCAAAAATTAATTTTGAATTTTTCACAGCCAGAGTAATTGGCCGTAATAAACAACTTACTTATGGATACAGTGGATTCTCCTCCTACAGTGTTTAAATAAAGACAAAGTTATCTCTTTGAAAGAAGAAAGGAAATAGTTACAGGCTTGAGGCAGAAATTGCTGGGTGAAGTTTTACAGCCCCCATCATGAAGTTAGTCGGAATGGATGATCCCTGTGGTCCTGTCATGTTTTTAAATCTCTGAGCCTATGGAAACACCAGCAAATTATACATTGGAGCAGAGACAGAGTACCCTAGGTTAAAGGCTTGGTCTAAAGTACAGTGTGAAAGATGTGATGGTGAAGCTCAGGCAAAATGACCGTGGATGAGAGTCTTTACAGTGCCTGGACTCAGCCCAACTGAGGATTGACCCCGGAGCGCTGCCCCCGAAAAACAGGGCAAGCCAGCACCTGGCAAGGTGCAAGTCGTCCTGCCAGAGTGGGTGGCCCAGCTGCAGGGCCAGTGGGTGCACTGGAGCCACGGGCTACCAGGAGCCTGCAGGTCTGTCCTGGGGAAGGTGGCTCCTAGACATGCACTAGTTAAAAACTAAAAACTAAAAAAAAAAAAAAAACAAGTTGAGGCAGGCATCCCTTTAAGCTTCAGTATTGTTACTTTAGAGATGCCAGTAGACTGCTGTGCTGGACGTAAGCTCTCTCGTGTCATTTTCTCATGGTTGCCTCTCTTAGACAGATACGTCTTTCCTGCTTCCTCATGTATTTTTGTAGGCTGCCAGCAGAGCATCGGGTCTCCTTTACCAGTTAGACATTTTCACAAGTGAAATACTTTTGCAAGAGCAAAAATAGTATACATATGTAAGACAGCAGCATCTTTGTCATATGTAAATTACAAGTTTCTAAGAGTTAAAAAAATAAAACATTTGCTGAATATTTTATAGATTTTTATCTAGATCTCTTTTATTTTCAGTATATGCATCAGGGTTTTTTTTTTGTTGTTTTAATAACTCAAGATATCTCAGGATTTATATGAGAAGGCTTTTCACTGTTCATCCATCATACCATTTTAGCATCTTGTACTTAAAATTTGAAGTTTAATACGCTGGTGTTCTCAGGCACCATTTGCTGGCCTTGCTGCCACGTTTCTGGTTTCTGGTTTTCTCCATGATTTATGAAACATCTTTATATCTCAGAGGAAGGTCTGGAAAGTGGTTGCATACTAAGTGCTAAGGTATGGCATAAGTGAATTGAACAAAAAAAAAAAAAGAACCTTTTCTTCTAGTCTCAAAGATAATAGCAATGTTAAGAGCTAATTGTAATAATTAGCATAAACACTAATTGGATTAAATTGTTTACGACACTTCTTGTCATACTTAAGGTTTAACAAATGCTGATATTTCTCACACTTTTCCAACCCACCATGGTTTTATTTTTACAGGTATGATGGTGCCATCTCTGACCTCAGCTGTGTATTTCTTTGTATTTTTGGGCCTGTGCACATGGTGGTCCTGTTGCCAAGCATTTGATCCGCTGATATTCAGCTGTCTGTGTGTGTTAATGGCTATATTCAGTGCGGGGCACTTGATTGGACTTTATTTGTACCAGCTACAGTTCTTTCAGGAGGTTGTGCCACCAAAAGATTTCTATGCCAGGTGAGAGAAATTAATTTCCTATTTAATTGTGGCCACATGATGCAATGCTCTGTTACCACGTCGATGCAAATGCTCTTCCACATAATGCTTTGACAAATTTTAGGCATGACCTCTTGTTCAATCTTGGAAGAGTTGAAGCATTTCAGACTGGATGGTTTTGAATGACAGAGTGGTGAAAGTCCTGCCAGGGCCATTGTGTGCAGACAACTGGGACGGGTTGGGAGGGGAAGGTGATTCTGGTTTTGGTCAGTGATCCTCAGATGTGAGTGTGAATGATTTGTCTAAAACGGGAGATAAAAGAAATAGGTGGTGGTATTGATGCAAGGGCAGTGTACACATGCACATTTTTTGGTAAAGGACAAAAAATGCTCTGAGGTCTAATGTCATAGTGTCTTAACTGGGGAAAAATGCATGTGTGGTGCCATCCTTGTGTGCAGAGACCGAGGGCTGTGGTGATACTTCACATGCTGTGTACAAGATTAGACTGTTAATATAAGAATTCTCTCTGGTTGTGCAGAACATACGAGTCTTATGTTCATACCGGGAGCTACATCACTTAAATTAAAAAGCATCCTTTCTAGTTACTGCTGTAGTAAATATTGATTGGATGTGATTTCACTGACCCTTTAATTTTTTACATATTGTAATCTAAAATAAGATGAAGTAATGGATCTATTTTACTACTATTTTTTTTTTTTTGCTGGATTATGATTGCAAATTGTTTTATATACTGTGTATTTTTAGTGCTGTAGTAATCCTTACATTAAACTAAATGTAAACCTTAACTTTATTTCTAGTAAGACTGTTGTTCATCTTAAGTCTTTTAAGTTGAAAGTGAAAGGATGTTAGATGTACTGTGAAGAATCAATTATTTATATCTCAATGAACCATTAAAAACAGTAAAAAATAAGCTAGATACATTAGATGTTACTTTAATATTTATTTCTACATTTTATTCAGTACAGGTTAATAGATGTGTGTTGTGTGATGTTAGGTATTGCTGACTTGAGGAACCTGATTGGGAGGGCATAAGATTACCTGAAAAATAGGAAAAAAGCTTAGTTTAGGTTCTTTTGCGCCACCTCGAGGTCAGCGTGGGAGAATGGATGTTCTCTCGTATCGGGTCACAACTTCTGTAAAACCTTACGTTACTTTCTCCGTATATTAAGAAAAGAAAGAAAACATGACTTCAAAATTCTCAGTTATTTGGGTATGAGGTTATAATCTCTCAACGTTTTATCACCAGACAGCAATAACATTTTCTCAAGGAGAGGTAGTATTTTTCATAGCATTTTTCCAGAACATGTGAAACTCTCTTCATATGCATAGTTTGTAAATATAATTTTTAATATATTTTCTTATTAATTTTAAATCACTTTAATTTCAATTGATTTAGTCTCAAGATTATTTTCTGCATGTAGGGTTTTGTTGTGGTTTTTTTTTTGTAAATAGTATAATTCTACATTTTATGATAAATTTTCATTCAGTACAAATATACCACTTTAACTTAGTCACTAATTTTTGAAATGAAAAAAAATCTGATTGCAATATGTTGCTTCTGCCTCACTGCAGAAAGAAAAAGCACCTTCAGAGTCTGGATCAAAAAAAGTCTCAGTGTTGGAATTTGGAGTATGTACTCACGTTTTGTAAGCAGAAAATGATGCTATCTTCTTGCAGACTTTCTCTTGATCTGGTACTGTTGGGAACCTTTTACACATGATATCATGTGAGGGACTGATGGTCTAAATTACATAGGACATTATGTTTGAATATGGTAAACACCGATGACAACTCAACAGAAGGTGCAGTAAATATACCTTCCTTGTTTCTTTAATCACAGTTCTTTCTGGTGTGGATTTATTTTGATCTACTTTCAGGGGGATTTTTGAAGAGCTTCAAGACAGGTGCTATCAGTGCTTGGAAGTGCAAATCTGAGTGTGAGGGAAAGCCATTAATATGATTTTTATTGTTCGGAGTCAGACTGGTATATAAGCAGTGGCTAGAGGAGGAAAATGTGAGAGACGTGTGCTAGACTGGTGTAGAAAAAATATTTTAGCATTTTTCATCCTGGAAGAAATTTGATACTTTGCTATTTTATGTACCATCTTGGTTTCAAGCAGAGCTAAATGTGCAGAGTTCCCATTAATACTAGTGGGTAGCTTGCATGGGTAAGTTAAATACTGAGGAAAGAATCTGATTCCCCAAATTCTTGTCTGCTGTTTTCACCCATAACATCTTTTTGCAAGAGGAGAACAGCAGATCGTCATCATACTCAGTTGTATGAACTCTCCTTACTTAGTTGCAATAAACTCACTGTATGAAAAAAACGCACAGCAGGTACATGCAATTGCATGTGTTAACTTTAGTGCTATTACAAACTGACCTGTACTCATATATGAAGGGGACTTGAAACGTAAGGAAGAAAGGCTTTTATTTCTCTGTAAAGTTTTGAGGGCTCGATTCCCAGGTTAAGCTCTCCTCAGATGCAAGGGCAGATGTGAAAACTACCTCTGTTGGGCTGCTGGGGGATATTATTGCTCTCTGCAGAGCATAAAGATGGTTTTTAAAAATCTCCTAGCATTGGTATTTCTGGGTTTGATTTCTCAAGTTGACAAGAAATGTACAAGTTGTTTCTCATCAGTAAAAAATGTGTTGTCTCTAGATAGTAATGCATTCAGCTTCCCACTGTATTGGTTGATTTCAAACTAAATTGAGTTAAACTATACCCAAACAATCTGGATAGTTTTCAAGTAACAGTATCTTTCAGCTAAGATTTGAATCACCCTTGTGCTGCTTCTTTTATTTAAGAACCCTTAACTCAAAATTCAGCACTTGTGAATGTAAGAAGTGACTGAACATTGTCACCAGAAGAAAGCAGTTTTCTTCAAAGGGACGGTCTGAAATCTGGTGAATTTACATGTTTTTCCCTGAAACCTCATGGGACTCTGCAAGCAAAGTACTTCCCCACAAAATAGGGTACTGTGATAACATAGCCCTGTGTATTTACCACAGTGCTATTAGCAGACATGAAGGCATCAATCTCCTACAAAGTTTCAGATCTACTGTTGTGGCTTTCTGGTTCTGTGATGTGCAAATAAAAGTGGTGGAAACATAAACAGACACTGAAATGCCATCCAGTGCACACTAGGATGTGCAGATTGAAAAATGCATAGGGTACTGAAACGTCTGACGTATAGCTGATGTGTCGTGGGTAGGCACGCTGGCAGCAGAGCCGACGTGAGGCTGCCTCTGCCACTAACAGCTTTGCTTCTCCAGAGCAGCCCACCGTGCAGAGGTGAGCAGCAGTGTTTCGAGGCAGTGCTCTAACTGCCTTGGAAAGTGTGGTCCTAAATGGTGCAGGAGGACCAGTGTAAATAAAGCTTAATGTACCCTTCAGTTAGGAGTTACCTAGTTGCATAAATTAGCACTGGTTAATTACCAACTGATCTGTATCAAATGAAATGTCCACACTCATTTGTAACTTCATTTAAAATGGGTATGTTCTGTGTTGACTTGCTGCCGTGTTGCAAAATTGGTGATTTACAGAGATGGGAAAACAATAGCAAGAAGTATCCATTTAAAGCAAAAGTCAGAAAATATCATATTTCTGCCATAAAATTCTTTTCATCTGAGTTAACAAAATCAAGTCAATGAGCTAAAATGATTTTAGAAATTATGTACACAGTGCCACAGCCTGAAAAAATATGCCAGAATATGTTTGCTATTTTTCAGATATCTGCCTCCTTTCTTCCTGATGTTGTTTATTTTGGCAAAAGGATGTAATTGGGGCAATGATAAGGCCTTGCCAACTTGACGAAATAGGATCAGTGTGGCTGTATGAAGTTTATCCTGAGTCAGTAGAGTTATTCCTGTCCAAAACTGTGCTTATAAGCATATTCATTTAAAGATCCAGTAATCCGATGTAAATGAAAACCTATGTGCTTTCTTAGAGTTTTGGGTCTGTCTTGTATTGCTTGTAGCTTTCAGGCAAGTAATATTCAAAATAGTTCGAATACAAATGGCTTCTTCTATGGGGCAGCATCACCCTTATAAAGTGAGGCAAACCTAGGAGTCCAGGGAGTGTCATTCACTTCACAGTGGTAGGTTATTTCACATCTTCATTAAGTGAATGGGAATTTGGAATTACACAATTTACTACTTTGTTGCAATCTGCGTGGGGAAGTCTAAGGGTGTCCTTTCAACAGGAAATTTTAATTTGAAAGATGACTATAAATCTCTTTAAGCAGGACTTTTTAAATAGGTTTTACAGTGGTTTCTAATAAGCTTGATTAAATGACTTTCTTATTTTTGGAGGGAGTGTTATAGTGATATCTGCCACAGATGGTAAATTCAGAATACCCAATTTGTTTTCAGATATATCTGAGATGAGTCCAGTCCAAGATCCTCCATTTGAACTTCCCTGAAAGCTTTGATCTAGATTCAGAATTTATAGCCCAAATGTTCTGTTTATCCAGGGCAATAAATGAATAAGTGCTTAAGCACAGTCTCAAAAATATTCCTGGAGTTGTCAGATCAGGGAGGGACATCCAGCTATATTTTTTTTTTTCTAAATTAGAAGCTAAGCTTGCTAATAAAATCTCAGCAGGAGAGCAATATTGCCAAAATAGCAAGGTGTAGCTGATGGATTACCTTGTTGACAGCGTCTTGCCTCTCTTCAGGGTCTCCTGCTGCTTTTGTAGCTCCACTAGAGCCAAGAGCTGGGCAACATGTTTCACCTGAGCTGCAGACTATCTTTAGCACCTGTCTCAAAGGTGGCTCACCTCTGAGTGAGCCTTAACCCCATATGAATTTCTGAGGATTTTGGAGTTGCCTTGTAACCTGGTCATAAGCCAGTGTTTGACAAGATGGAGTATTTGAAGTTCATTTATGTATCCGATAGTGAGCTGCCTGTTGGCTACAACAGCTTTCATGCCTTTTGCCTGATTTTTTTAGGCACTTACCACCACGGTACTGCAGCGCCCGCTGCCAGGGCAGACCCTTGGATACTTGACATGTAACAACACTGTACTGCCCTTCTGTTTCCTTCATTCTCTGTCAGCAAAAGCATACTTTGTAGTCTCAGAGCATGGTCCAAACCATACCGGACTAACCACCATGTTTGTCACGATGACCAAATTAGGTTTGAGAGCCAGGATTTCTCTCTTACAGAGGAAGAGAAGTTAGCTAATTGGCCTTATTCTTACAGAAGTTTTGCAGCTGAGTTTCATATTAGCTGTATAATGTACCACATTTTAGGAGACTGTTAATTCTACGTGAAAGGCTTTAGCCTATGTGCTTTCTTATAACTTTATTTTCAGCTTTATTATATTTTTTTTAAATTATTTTGCAAAGGAAGTGAATTATTCTGTTAATAACTTACAAATGCAAGTTCAGACTCTTGTTGACAAAAGAAAGTAATCCTGCTGGCTATTACCGTAATCTCTTCCTAAACTAAGAGGTAGCCCAGGGAAGGTGGGCTCATCTGGACTCCCTTTCCCATGAAAGTTTGAACAAGATGATTTTTTTAAAGGACACTTTCAACCTGGGCTGTTCTATGATTCTGTCATTCTCAGTGCTCTCCTGAATTGCATGATTCTGCAAAAGCTGTTTTGTCCCAGGATTTTGCGCACCATACAAAGTAATTTTCTCAATATTATTCTAGGACATGTTTCTTTACTACACATTAAACAGTCCATTTCCTATCAGCTGAAGCATCAGAGTGTGTGCAGTTTTCATTTTTTATTAACTACGTATTACTGTACATCTGATGTCAAAAAGATTCACACCTATAGCTGTGGCTGGTGGGCAGACAGGTACCAGAATTCATGACAGCATGGCAGAAGAGTTGAAAATATAGGTGAACCAAGGAATACTGGAACATTCATAGTAAATCTTCTAACATTCTCCATTACGTTTGTTTATCCTTCTTGAGAGGATGGTCTTACTGGTTCATAACAAACCTTGCATATTGTTTAGTTCCCTTTTAGTGTCTTACTTCGCTGGAGCAGGCTGGTGTGGTTTGTATCAGGAACTGCTCAAGATGACTGACAGAGAGTCTTGTTTAGTGAACCACGCTCAGAATTTCATTACAAATTGAACTTTTTACAAGGCTGAAAAATATTAGTATGGTTTTTGACTGTTTTTGATTTTTGCACCATTCTGATAGCACTCTCTGGAATATCTAAATGCAATAGAAGAACCAGTGGTGGAGTTCCTAGTCATTTGTAGAAAGCAAGCCTTGGAAACACTGCAAAACTACTCGCTGTTGTGAGATTTCCAGCTTAGTGTCTGCCACGTGGGCATTCAGAGATTCATCCAAAATGAATTCACTTCTTTCAACACTTATTCAGAGGGATTCCTTGGAGATTCACTCATCAGTGGGCATGTCGTAAATGTCCATGCTGCGCTCACTTTGTAAGAGACTTGTATTCAGTGTTAATTTAAAATGGTTAGCTCAGGTTTTGGTGGAAGTCCAGTGGTGACAACAGGGAAGTCAGTGCAAACTTGCCCAGCTTTACTAGGGAGAATTTGTAGCCCTTGCTGCTCTTTACATGGTTATTAATACTCATCTCTTTTTGCTACATGCTGCAGATCTTTAAAATCAGCAAATTCTTGTTTGTGCCAGGACTTACAGCAAGTTTGAAAATTTCTGAAAAAGCAACAGATGAACTAGTAAACAAACTGCAGCGATTTCTCTGGCAGAGCAGCCCTTCCCAGCCTCCCTGGCAGTCTGTGCCGTGGTGGCTCTCCATCCCCACAGCAGAGCCGTCGGTGTTCATCCTAACTGCCGCCCTGTGCGAAGTGCCAAATTTAGCCTTGACAGATGCAGGCACAGCTTTATTCAGGGTACTGGCATTGCACCACAGGTGATTTACATCCCTCTATCTTCCCTTGGACTTGAAAGGGACGTAGACCGAGACATATGCTAAGACCTCTGAAAAACATCGGGTTTCTGCAGGCGGGAAAGCCGGCTTTCCGAGCCGCGTTTTGCTGCAGCAGCGAGCCTGCGACCGGTGAGCTCCCTGGCAGCCCGGTGGGGCCGGCCCTGGCCACAGGTGGTTCTCGTTAGTGGGGAGAGGGGGGCCCTGGCGCTCCCACCCGCGTGTGTGCTGCCTCCGGAAACTGAGCGTAAGCTGCAATCATAAAAATCAGTCACCATTGCATGACATAATGGTGGCAAATTGCCACTTCCTTGCTGTCTCCTGCCCCCAAATAGCCGTGTGTTACCGTAAGAACAGCCGAAGGTGCCTCTTTCTTGGGATGCATTGAAAAGTCAGGATAAGAGGGACAGGAGGGCTTGACAAAGATTGCACAAATGCTGATGTGTCCTGATAAACTTCCCACTGATTCTGGTTTGAAATGAGTATGCAGTTGCTCTCATAACGGAGCCTTCCCACCTTCACATCCACAAGCCCATCTGACTGGAGTGGAACCAGCCACACCTCTCTGCTAACACAGCTCTGCTTGTGTTCAGGGAGAGCTGGATCACTCCACCCTCCCCACACACCCCATGCATCTGCTTACGTGTATCTGATTCCCACACTGACACTTGAATACAGACTCTTGCCTGTCACAGGCTGTGTGGACATGCGGAGGATGGCTGTGAAGAAGCGACCCTTTAAATTTCTTTTCATACTGTTTAAAGAACACATCTGCATTCTATGATCTTTGAGTAAGTGTCTGAAAAGAAGGACAGAGAAGGGATGAACAGACATCAACCCCTCTCCTCCTACCAGATTCGGATCACTGTTGCTTTTTGGTATTAGGAGATGTGGATTATAATTAGCAAACTTCTCTTGGCATTACAAGCTTGTCTTTACTGTTTTCCTGAAGTCTGCTCACGAGCCTTTATTTTCATACACTGTCATGCCCAGAAATTGTGATGATAGATATTTAGCACTTATGTAGCTCTTTGTGTTTTCAGCTCAGTATGGAGAAATGAATCATCCTACGTTCCTCAGAGGTACTACAAAAGGCAGTCCTGACTAACCTCAGTCGAGCACACACCAGGGAGTTCTTGTCTTCAGGAGAGGCAGTCTCCATCAGTTTCTCTATAAACAGAGTGGATGTGCTTAATCTCCTGTTTATGTTCATTTAGCTGAAGTTGGGAACTTATTGATAAAAACTGAGCCAATAAGGTACAGTTTATAACCGATTTAAAATCAGCTATGTTATACAGCTTTGGTTTTGAAATTAGTTAATTAGGCATTTTCCCCACATTTCCCAAGCCTTATTGTTCATTATCCCATTACCTCATTTCCTATATCTTGCTATTTTTATTTTTTTTTCTGTTTAAAAACAAATGGGAATAATAACTTGTATTTCTGCCTTTGTGCATTCTCTGCTTAAAAAGAATATCTTATTTGCTTATGTTTTCTACTGCAGGATATCTTAATTTAGGTATCAATCACTCTTGCTTCTTTTTCAATCCATTTCACCACCAGCTGAGTAAGTGGAAAATCTCTTTATCCACTGCACCTACCAGCCTGTCCCAGTATAACTGAAAAGTATCATCATTCCCTTTCAGAGGTGGAAAAATTTCCTAACAGAAAAGTTAGATGAATTGCATACTGCCCTCCCACCCCCCACCCCTTCCAGGTAGCGAGAACTTGGAATAAAACCCAGAGTTTTTGGCTGCAGTCTGTGTCATAGGTTCATAGATCACAGACCAAATTACCTCAAAGTTAAAATGAGTATGAAGCTACACTTTAAAACAGTTTCTGTTGTTCTGCATCTGTTATTCTAAGAGGTTACAGTAAATCTCTTAAGCTGGCATGGTTAGTTGTCGTACGGGTCACTTGCACGTTTTGGTCACAGTAGCACCACTCCACTAAATGCTGGTGTTCACTGGGGTTTTTTGAGCATGGTCTCCTTTTCCTTAATTATTTCTGCTGAAACATTTAACTCAGTGGCCTAGCTGTGTAAATGCATCTGTCCTTCTCCCAGCACCTGAGCTCAGAACAGCAAGGCCGTCCGTGGGCTGCACTGCCTGTTTCAGTTTGGGGAGCAGACTGTCCTCCCTTCGCATCCCCCGTGTGAGACTTCCTGAGGTGGGACGGTTGGCTCCTTTCCTTTCAGCAGCTCTGCCAAGTTCACTTTGAAAAACCAATAACCTCAGTTACTAATAGGCGTGGAAAGACATCATTAAGCTGTGCCTCCTGCTGTGTGCTGAGGTGTCCAAGCTCACCCTCTGGCAAGGGGAAGCCTTTGTGCCCATGGATGTTTCTGAACATGTCCTTGCTTTTCCCTCTCCCGCTTTCCACATGGCTCATTAGAAACCTGGACCCGTCTTCTCATTACTTTCATCTCCGAGTAGAATATGCAACTAAACTTTAAAAACTTTTGATTTTGTTGTCACGATTTGGGTGGCATCCTTCCCCAGGTGGTGCTGTTCAGTATGAGCTGCTTTTCATTCTCCCGTAGAGCTGCAGGGATTATGTGTGTACACGAGGAAGGGGAGCGGGTGGCAAACCACTGTGCCTACTGCCAACCAGCCTCCTCTGGTGTGGTGGCTTTTGTTTGTCCATCCTCTCATCCCAGCAGTACAGCCTCAGCTTCTGCAGCCTCCATGCTCACTGAGTCGCCTCTGGTTTGTAGCTGAAACTGAAAAAACAAAACAAAACAAAACAAAAAACCTGCTGTGTTTACAGGAGTTTTATTTTAGTGATGGAACAGACAGCTATCTACCTAACTCTCTACCTAGCACATGAGCCAGGCTGCTGCTGTGAAAACAGTGACACTGCTGATCCTGGTAAAGAAGGATCATGTTGAAGGAAATACTTTAGCTAAGGTATCAGGTAAGGGTGCTAAAGCAATTACTTCTGCAGCTTTATCCCTATTTCACCTTCTTTCCATCCTATCTGGTGTTCCTCCCCCTGCCAGATGCTCAGCTGTCTGACAGGGATGATCACCTGGTATAACTGGTATTATAGCTGATCACCTCTGGAAGCCAGCAAAGGTCCCCGAAGGCTACAGCAACATCACTGCTTTTCTAGCTCACTGATGTGCTGAAAAAGAACAACTTCAATATAAATTCTCACCAACAATTCAGAGCACAACTGAGCTGTGTCATGGGTAATGAAACAGTTTGGGGACCCAGAGAGGAAACCCACTAATAGGATAAATCTTCTTCATGTGATGCTTTTGAAGATGGGTTTTGTCTCAGCCAACGAGGGATTAATAGACCCACATCTACTATTAGTGATAACAGTGGGGAATTATTGCCTCTAAGGCAGTGAAAGCATACTATGAGCTTTTGGAATAGAAATTCAGTACAAAGCTTGATTATTTGATGAAAAGTGGTATATAGCTCACAAATCTTTATGTGCAGACTTAAATTACCTTCAGGGCAGCTGCTTTATTTCAGATATATGAAGTATTTGTCTGAAGTTTGGTCATTTTTAATGGATATCCAGTCCTTAACAGCTTCCAGTCACATAGTCCCATAGAAAATTCCATTATCTGGTTACTTAAAAAAAAAACAAAAAAAAAAAACAAAAAAACCCCATGTTATAGAGCAGATACTATTTAACATCCTGTTTTAAAGTTGTTAATTCACTTGAGAGCAAAGTGATTTTATTGTGGCTGCTTATATGGTCATTTTGTTCTCCCTGAATTAAGATTTGTATTGTATTTACAATTTTTGCAAGCTTTTATATAATTCACAGCCCTTAAAGCTATCCTTTCTCCTCTACAGCTTCCTGGATTAATGGCTCATAATTTCTCTCTGTCCTCATTATATGGATGATATTAGCACACAAGTTTTAAATTACTTATTTTTTCAAGAGGTTTCTCATGCAATAGATGTGCATTTGAAATCAGTTTTCCTTTAAAAAAAAAGTCACTGATGTTCAGAAGAGGTTGGGAGATACACCAGGGCTGGTTTTGTCATTGCCAGAAAAGCTTTGATCCAATAGAAGCTATGGAAACCAAGACTTCATAGAAAAAGAGTACATGGACATCTGGTAAAGAGCTATAGAAATACGATGACATTAAAACAAAAGTAAGAATGATCTACTTACCCACCAAACCTATATGCACTGTATATGTGCCTGTATTACAGCGTTGTGATAGCAACACTCTGAAGGAAAACACTTCCAGTCTTAGTCTACGTTTTCAGATATTTCCAAAAAAGTTATTAACTGTTAAGCTGAAATTTATCATAATACTTCTCAACCCAAACAATCAAATTTTTGTGTTACTGTTAATATGGCACAGTTCCAGTTAGCCAGTCTGAACCAAAGCAGGGTCTAGGGCTTTTAAGCACTAAAAATACTTGAAATGCTTTTTGAAGCATGTATCACTCTGAAATGGATAAATTTAATAACTTTAGTCCAGCTGTAGACTGAGGTTTGTGTCTGCAGTATCTCCCTACACAGTTGTCCTGCTGAGATGAGAAGGCATGAAGGATCAGCTTCTTCTTTGTGAAATCTCATAAATAATGTGATTTGGAAAGACAAATGCCAATTTTCCCATTCATTCTTTTTTTCCCTTAAAAAGCCATGTGAAACCAAATGCCTCCTGCTCATCTTAACCCTAATTCTTCAGGATGCTCTAATGTATTTCAGCCAACTTTCCCACCTCTTCCTTCCCAGTGTTCTGCTATTTCTGTAAAAATGTTGTGTCAGTTCAGCATACCCTGGAGCATTAGCCCCGGTGTGGTCTGAATTCCCAGCCTATAGCCCATAGAGTAACAACCTTCTGGAAGCCATGGATGGGCCTGGAGATAGCACAGGACTGGATGAGTCCTTTCCACCGGCATGTATTTCTTTGGGCATATAGCCAAATGATGTACTGGGAGGAGTGGGGTGGCTCACAGGATTCCATTGGAAGAAACTTTACGGATATAATTTTATGGATCATAACTTGTGTGTAGCTCTGCCATCCAAGTACAGAAAGCTAGACAGGATGGCTTGTGTGAATAAGGGATCCCTGACTTTTAGAGGAACTGTGTAGGAATGATATTTTCTATATGCTAATTTATTTTGTAATTCCTTCCACTCCTTACCCTCTCTTTTCTCCAGGACGTTTTCAAATTTGACAACGGTATGTTCCTCTTTTAAGTCAATGCTTGGAATAAAGGTTCACTCTTCAAGCAGTGCTTAGAGTTTGGGACATAGCCCTTTCAGTATTTCAAGTACTCTTCTTCATGAATCTCAGCCTTCAGGGTTTGGCCTGTGAAACATGAAGTTTTGCCGTCAGCCCTCTTTCCCCAAGAAAAAGATTTCTACCACAGATACCACCACCTCACCACAACCATCCCACCCAAAAGGGCTAAAGTTTTTCCCCATTTTGGGGGATTTACTGTCATTGAATTTCTCTCTGATGTTTCTTTATTTGCTCTCTCTTCTCTCATACTCTCCTCTTCTTCTCTTTCTCTTCTATTCTTCCCTTTTCTTCTCGTTTGGCCATTTCTAGCAGCTCCACTTTAGGGCTCAGCTATTCAAATGTCAGTCAATCTTGATATTCCATTCTCCTACCCCAGACTTGCAGGCACCGCTCCCCTCTCCTTCCATGTGAGGAGAATGAAATAAATATGCAAGAGAAGATATCCAGATGAAGTAAAGATTTAGACAGTTCATAAAATCCAACACAAGTTGAGAAGTTTTACAAAGATGGATTCCACAAATCCTACCCAGCAAAACAGAAGTCTCTTATACCATTGTTGTGAATAACCATCTAATATGTACTCGCCCCAGAAAAAAAAAAAAAAAAAAGTAATCATGAATACTAAATCAGGAAATGCAGCTCCTGAAATGGCTTGATGCAGAATTTTTCTTTTCATCTTCATACAAGCTCAGATAAGATACAGGAAAATGACTCCTACTCTCTTGTGTAGTGAAAAGTAGTATGTAAAGTAGTGCACAGAGTTGCAGGAAGATGCAGCAACTGGAAATCTCATCTACACAAAACTATTATAGAAACTAAATGCAGTAGAAAATAATAAGGCAATATAAGATTTGCTATCAATTGAAATCAAGATTGGATGCCTTTCTAAACTATAAACTGTAATTCAACCACAAGTTATTTGTTCAATAAAAGAATTATTGCGTGTCCTACATTGTGCAGGAAGTCAGAATTATTACTTCCCTTCCTGGCCTTGGAAATTATGAGGCAAATCCTGGTCTGAAATCAACTCCTAAAACATTAGTACACACAGGATCTGAACTGACAAATACATTTTTACAAAGAAAAATGTTCCAGATCATTTTTACTGGAGGAAAAATTCACAGACCTAACATATCTGTAATTACTGTGTTTGATAATTCTGTATATGAGACATATATTTATTTTTTTTTATGTAACCATTTTTGTTCATTATTAATAACATGACTAATTACTAATGCCAATTCTTATGCTATATTAATGTAATAATCAAATAATGCATGCTGAAGAAGTTTTAGCAATGTACATAATGCAGTAATAAAACATGGTACTTCAGCAGCTCCTTAGGTCAAATATCTGTGGGTGCAGAAGGAGTTTGTTTTTCTGTTTTCAATTAAAATTGAAATTGCTCTTCTGAATTTTCATGCTAGCCTAATATAAAATGTGGGGGTTTTTTATGGTCACAACATACAGCTTTGTCAGAGAGTCACAAAAGATGAAAGTGCATCTGCCAAAAGGATGATTCACAGATATAATAGGAAGCTTTGCTGGGAAAACAAGCTTATAGAGTAGGAACTGGAGAAAAAGATACTACCTTTATTTTAAGAACTGTTTTTCAGTGTGTTATTTCAGATCATTCCTCAGTCTGACATTCAAGTTCCTCTTGGCTCTTTATAATTTCTAAAATTTTCCAAATTATTTCTGCTATACTTTTTTTTTTAATGAAATGCATTTTTCACAATATTGATGAGGACTTTGAAAAACATAATTTTTTCTTCTTTGCAAGAATAGAAATATTAATCTATTACCTCTTGCTAACCTCCAGTTGTTTTTGGTGTTTCATGCAGTCTTTTGAGAAGCAAAGTATTTCCATTAGTAAATGGTCTCTTGGTATTTGTTTTATTTATCTTCTGTTTCCAGGCACACATATACTTGTCTTGTTTGGCATCTGGTTTCCCCCACTTAGAACTCATTTTTACTTTACTGATGGTATACATGTATGTTGGCTAAGATGAAGCTACACTAAGATCAGAGTTAGGCACAAATATAGCTGATCATGATCAATACTGAATGTAAAGACATCTTTGTGGAATTATGTATGCAGAATTAAATAGTGCCCTAATATATGTTGCCTACTGTAAATGCTTATATGTTTTATGTCAGTCATCTTGTATATTTAAAAGCTTTGAATAAGAGAAAATGATTTTATGTCTCTGAAAAATGTTCTACACCAGCCATACTCATTGAAGATAATGATGAAGCATAAATATTGAATGAATAGCAACTTGTAGCCTTATTGGAGGCCAGAACAGACAGAATGAGCATTCCCAAGACATCAGTGTATTTTGAATGATAGATGAGGAATGTTATGTTGAGTATCCTTGTGACTAACAGGTTGCAAAAACCAAGGTGAATTCAGAAAT
This sequence comes from Tyto alba, assembly GCF_018691265.1. NCBI lineage: Eukaryota > Metazoa > Chordata > Aves > Strigiformes > Tytonidae > Tyto > Tyto alba. The sequence continues at coordinate 13,294,749 of NW_024881301.1, read as the reverse complement.
GAAGAGCAGTTCCTCTACATTCATGACTTATGAGACAAAGTCAAATGGGTTAAATAAATACATTGCTGGTCAGGTGGCAACTAAGAGGAAAGAGAGGCATTGTAACTTCCATGTATTTGGTGAATGCAGGACCAGAAGGGAGCAGAATTGAGTCCAATAGTATAATGTATGGATAATTTGGAGCAAGCAAATAAAAATAAGAGAATGAGAATTTAACAGAAACATAATAAAATTTCCTAACTGGTAGAATTATGTGGAATGTTTTTTGCAGTGGAGATAAAAGTGAAACACAAGTTTTTGAGACTTTATGGTTATAGCATATTATAAAACATACTATAGGAATGGAATATGTGATATGAAGATCATGTCTGCTTGGCAGAAGGGTCCAAGGACCTTCAGGAACTTTCCCTCATTTCTGTAGGAAATACTCATCATTCACTGTCAATGGAAAGACTTCTTAATTCAGTAAGAATTGGATTTCACTCTGATTCTGATATATTTATGAAACTGAAACAGGGCGATTCATACTGTGCTTACATAGAAAAGCTTAAAATGAACCAAAGATGGAGAGATGTACTGTGAAACAGAGGTAGAAGATGAAGCTAATAGGAACTCAACAACCCTGATAACTGATGGGCAAAATTTACAAGTCCGTTGGCAGAGAGGAAAGCAGACAAAACAAGATGTTCCCCTATGCTGACAGAAATATGAAAAGAATACAATCCAGGGTGAATTTCAGTCAGATGAAGCCAAACCGTAACACCAGCTCTGAATGTGCTTGGATGCTACGGAAGTTTGAATCTGGGTCAACTCCAAACACAGCTCTGTCAGCTCCTTTAAGTTACAACAACTTATTTTGTATGCAGGATTTTTTTTTTTTTCCTTCTTTTCCAACCTTGGATCCACCCAAAAGCTCAGAGAAGTCTTAAAGTTTATAGCCTTTGGCTCATGTTGACAATCAGAATGAGAAGTGAGTGCTGATAAATTGTTTAATAAAATGCTATAGAGCTCTAGTTCTGGCAGTTAATGGTATTATACCCATGCTACAAACCTCCAGTGAAAGAACAGGTATAACCTCTCCCTTTTTTATATTATTTTCACTTTACAGCATCCAAAGGGCAGATTTCAGGCAGCACATCTCTGTTCAGTATCATACTTATTCTTTGTACTCATTCACCCTTTCATGTTGGATCTTACTAGATAAAAGAATAAATAATCTTTTAGACATTTACTATTTATGATTAAATCCCCCAGCAGAAAGACTTGTTTTAAATGTATTTGTTTTACTCTTTCAGAGTAACCATAGTTTGGGATCTTTTTATTGTATCATATAGTTTTCTTTAAGCATCTCTTAGAATCATATATACTTTTTGTGAAAATTGAACTCTCATACACCTTGTGAAAGAAAAAGCTTTGTCAATAGAACAGAAGTATTTATAGTGAATACTGACATAGGTTCCCAGTAACTCTATGCCCTAGCTTTGGAACTCCACGAAAGTGAAAGAACTTTTCTTACAGTGAAAGAACCAGTTTAATTATGATTTCTTACTAGTTTTGTTTCAGCATCTAACACATCTACAAAGCATCTAACTTCTTGTCTTAAGTTTAAAATGTTGTGGGTTTTTTATTTTTCCTTAGTTGTTTTTTCTAACATAAGTTTTTTACTTGATAGAAATATTGTGAGATTCCAGTTTTTCCAGGAATAGTCAAATATCTCATGTCATTGATATTAATACTGCAACTAAATTAATACTAATTATGGAATTAATTTTTTCCTTTTTTTTCTCAATGATTTGGTCGTCCAGTTGCCTTTCTGAATGTTTTTCTTTTCTGTTCACAACAGCTGTGAATTCAGTGGAGTTCTGTATGTTTATAAGTATTTGCATAATTAGATATCAATTTATTAATAGTATTGGCTTTTAAAAAAAAAATAATTAGCAAGCTGTTCACTGTGCTGAGGAGATGTACTTTACAGCTCTGTCCTGGCAGAGTGAGTGGAATGGTGTTGTATGTCAGTTTACTAAATCACTCTGAAATGTCATGTTGCTGTGATTTGCCAAATGGCCATGCAGCCAGATTTTCTCTCCCCTTTTTCTGTAGCTCTGGGCCTACGAGGAGCAGGTCATTTAAAGTTTTCACATTGGACACGGTAGATGTAATAATACTACACTCTTATTTTTTATGTTGAAAACCAAGTGCAAAACCCATTTGTTTTCATTAAATACATGGAATGAAAATATTCACTGCATTTTAGATAAGATGGCAACTGCTATTTTTGATTAGAGCAAATGGTATTATAGCTAAGCAGAAATTACTGAAAAAATATTATTAAACATTGTTAAGATTTGGTGTTTATTCTCTGACTTGGTTAGTTGTTTTCTTTTATATTCACAGGTTGTTTGGTGTCACTTCCCTTACTCAGACAAACTGCTCAAGCACTTGGATGATCATCAAAAATCAGGAGTTACATTGGTATCACCATGCTAATCCTATTTTACTGCTGGTGATGTACTACACCCTCGCAACTCTTATCCGCCTCTGGCTACAAGAGCCCATTGTAAGGGTAACTTCCTTCTCTTTTTAATCACTAATGCCTAATGCCTGTGAGACTGGCCAATGCAGATACTTGCTAACAGAGGTGTAAACATTCTGAAAAGTTGAGGGGAATCAGCAGCAAATGCAAGCTGGTACCTTGAATTTGGTCTTTTTGATAAGTGTCCTCAGGAGTTCGATCTTGCAGGGGTTACATTGATATTCATCTTAAAATCAGTGAGACTATTTATGTAAGAAATCCAATGGCAGAGCATTAATGCTTGCTGTGATTTGAAAAGTCAGTATCAATATGAAGTAGTGTAGATGCTATCAAATGGAAGGCAAACACGGGGCTTGTCTAGCAGAAACTTAGGAGGACAAAGGCTGGCACAGGACACTGTAACACAAGACAGAGATTTACAATTTATCACAGATAAAGAAAAATGTGCTTAAAACCTTTTCTCCTGAATCTGTGCACCTGAGTGAAAATCCCAGTTTTCATTAAAGAGCAAGAGAAAAAGGAGACAAAAAGTAAATTTTTACTTATTCTGGTTTCAGAGGAAAAAAAGGAATATAAAACCCCAAAGGTATCTTAAAAGCTTAGAAATTGGAAGTATAAAAAGGATGATACTAAACATTATTTATTTTAATCTCCCGATCCTCTGAGGGTTGACATGAGTTTTAGAGTTCAGATTTAGCAGTGCTGTAAACCACAATGAAAGTACTCATGACTGATCTGTGAATTAGTGGAGTTCGTAGTAGCAAATAAAAATGTTGAAGGTTTTCTTATTTTAAGGTTGTTTCTTCATATAATGGATAATGTAACAGTTTAACATTTAAAAAGGCAGACAAAATACATCACCTCTGAATTGAGATGTCTGATATTTGGGGTTTACATATATTTGGCTTCATAATAAAAGTTGAATGATGCCAGAACTGTCAGCTTGAGTTATTAAAAAAACTGTGTCTTAAGTTTCCAGAAATCTTAAGACTGGCTTTTCTAAAGTCACAAGATTGTGGTCCAGTGCCCTCTGGCATTGGGTTCTTTTAGGGTTTTTTTCCTATTTTTTTTTTTTTTCTGCAGCTGCAGCAGCTGGAAACTTGCTCTTTTTCTCTCCTTAAGTGAAAACTGAGATTTCCAGATAATAATATGATTTTAGCATTGGGGCAGTAACTAAAACTTCACATCTCACAAACTGCGTAGTAAAATCATGAGAACTACTCACAGAGGAGTAACCACGTGTGAAATGCAGTTAGTGGGAGCTGTGTGATCTCAGCATCTCTGGGAATTCATTTCCAGTACACAGGTTGTTTTCTTCTAACTGTCACCATCTTAAAGTTTGGTGCTGGGTCTGAGTTAGTTTCTGTGCTTTTTCAGTGGAGAGAAATGGGCCTGTCTGTCTCAGGGTAGAGTGAATCCTTCAGGTGCCTCCAGGGACTAGAGATGAACTGTGGTGGACTTGCCTGAACTTCTTTCTTTCAGACTACTTGTGTTGTCTGAGCTGGATATTTCCATAAGACACTAAAATCAGTCTCTGAGGTCTGGAAAACAGTCAAATTAGAGATGCCTTCTAAGCGATGGCACTAGAGTGAGTGATGATTAAAAGAGATTAATTTAAGAAAAGTTGATGTCTGTCAAACACATGGCTACATGAGAGGCAATACAAAGTCTTGGCTCTCCCATGGGAACCTCAGATGCCAGGGGAATGATGCTTCCCTCTGAAGATAAATGAACACTTAAAAAAGAGAACATTGTAAAGAAAAGGATCCCATGCATTAATGATTCTTTTGATGCACAAGATGTAGTGATTCAAATATTTGTCGTTAGAAAGAGATGTTGAGATCTGCAAAATTTACCATATTTTACACACTTTTTTTTTTCATATGCATTTCGTTTTTCCTTTAATGGTGTCATAGATCAGGAGCTAATCTTTCTCTTACTAGCTTTCTTCTGGTAGATTCTGTTCTCAATTATTTAAATCCAGAAATAATTGTATTCCAGGTTTCACTGAAATATTTTTTGACTTGTGAATTTGTGTTGCGTTTGATTCATTATGGAACTAAGTATATAACCTACATTTGCAATCCCCAGTGACTTCAAAGTTACACTATATTTAGGATCTCACCACTAACCTACCTATAGTTGGATGGTTGTCAAAGACGATATGCTATGTGCTGTTTAGTGTAAAGCAGTTGTTCTCTGCACACTGCTATCATGTACAGTAAGAAGTGGCTCATCTTAGAAATCTAATTCAAAAGAAACTCTTGAACAAAATCTGTTTTGAGCAAAATGTGTATGATAGATTATGCATAAGGAAATACTTATTCAGTCTACGAAAAGATGTACATAAGCTAAATATAATATTGGCATAGCAGGTTCTAAAACCAGAGTAAGACATGTAAACCTATTGTTCTTTCCTTCTTGTGTGAGTTGAACCTTGGGGTCCTCCTGTGGACAAAATTCTTGCTGGATTGCAGGAGTAATTGTTTCTGAGACAGACTGTCTCTGGATACTGCAGCTGATGAACAGTTTTACAAGAACAATGCCCACTTAAATCTTGAGTTTCAGGGTGAAGTTTGTGAGTGCACCAGTCTGTCCAAGTACAACATGTATGAGATTTCAGTGTATGGTCTCTGTGTGGGATTCTTTATGGATCTTACTCATCCAAAATGTCCATGGAAGTTTTGCTTTTCTTACACCCTCTATTTTGTGTCCTGATTTGTTCTAACACTGGATCTTGTGAAATTCTACTTCTGCAAATAAGAGGCAATCTTCCTCTAGAGATTTTTATCTCATAGTTGTAACTGCTAGTACTGAGTATATGAATAGGGCCCATTCATTCTGTTCAGTGAGAGGTAAGGAATAGTACAGAGGTCAAGAGAGTTACAGCAATTTAATGTAGAGTCCTCCTACAGAATTTTTAGAATTGTTTGAATTCAGAGTCATTTGAGAGTTGCTCAGGTAGTGGAAGAACTTGAAGTATTAGACAAGTCAAAGGACTCGCGCAGGTTGTAATTGTAGGACTAGAAATCTGGTTTTTGACTTTTCTTCCTTTTCTGAGAAAAAAAAAAAACAAAAAAAAAAACAATACAAGATTTCTCACCCTTCCCTATAGTCTCCTAGGCTAAAAATACGTTACTAAAATCATTATCTACATATTAGGTCTCTGGTAATGTTTTGGTCACCTTGGTGCCAAACTAAATGCTGTTGATAAACAGTTCTTTATGGTCCACATTTATATTAAAGTTTCAAATGGCAGTGGAAAGTATTTTAAGCACAGAACCAGTTTATTTCATCTTGCAGTTTGGCTAGGAATGCCCTTCTACAATCAAATATAAATACATAATCTTCTGTGCAATGTGCTACCATTGCCTCTGAGAAGTAAAACTGAATTAATAACCGTTGTTTATGTAAGTCAAGATTTAAAAAATAGGACCTTACTATTAGGATTGGAATGGAGAGAGTTTCAAAACCAGCTGGGATGTTTGGATGTCTTGTTCCCATGGGTAGCTTTCAAGACCTCTGCCCGGCATCCTGATTTATTCTTACTCTATTGCATCAGCTGATTTTGCATAAGCAAGGAGAACACATACCACCAGCTAGTTCCCATTATAAGCCTAATTTGGGACCCTGACTTTGAAACACCTCAGGTTCAGATAAAAAGCAGTTTTTACACCATCAGGTATCTATTTGTTGGCAGTAGACAGAATTTAAGTAAAACAGCAAATATCAGGGCAAATGGCTATTTTATTTCTGTTGCAAACCAGAAATCAACTTAGTAAGACTTAATTTGAAGTGGAAATACCAATATCTGCTAAGTAGAAAGGACAAAACAGTCAAGAGAAAAATTTTAAGTCCTTACAAAAAGACCATTCGGGTTGAGATAAAATATGACAATTAGTTGACTTGTTTTGTAGTTAATAACAGGGTAAATTCAGAATAACACTACTAAACCTGGTCTGTAATCTTTATTTTGGCTGCAACTGAGCAAAGTTCCTGAACCTTCGCTTAAGTTCTACTGAGTCATTAGCACCTTGCCTCAGGTTCCAGGTTCCACAAGCACTCGTGTACTTTGCTGAATAGGGGTGGTTTTATGAAGCAAGAATTTACAGCTGTACAAATGAGGATTTGGCTCAATACTCCAAACAACTGTGATAAGAGGAAGTAGAGTTTTGGTAATTATTTGAATTCGGTAATTCAAAGTTTGTTGAGCTTTGGTAAGTTAAACAGCAATGCAGAACCCGACTTGAGAACTTTTCATTTCTTACTAGAGTCACATGTGTGTGTATTTAGTGCTACAGCATTTTTTGCATAGGAAAACAGTTCTTTTAAAGCAGTACTTCAAAGCATAGGCAAGTCTACCTTTCAGTCCTCGCCATTCCTACAGGTTTTGAGCAAAACATCCAGGTGTTAATGGATGATAGAGTGGAATAGACACTGCTATTATTCTTCCATGATATTCAGTTTGTGTTCTTGCATATCTTCCTCTGAAATGTTGCATACTTATAATTTCCATCAGAGACAAGAATCTAAAAACAACATGAAGTCTTGGGAGGAGAGGAGAAACCAGAAAACTAAGGAATTAGAGAGAGCAATCAGTAATGAAAATTAAAAGTAGAATCAAGGTCTAAGGTTCAAAATGAGAAATTGTGCAAAGGCGAAGAGTGGAGTAACTTTGGTAGTGGCAGCTTCTCCCTGATGGTATCCCGGGGCCAGTGTGTCCTGCTGAGCAGCACTATGCTGGAGATGCTCAGAGCCTTCACATGCAGCCCACTGGCTCCAGAGCACCTCCTTGCTCCCTTTAGCACCACACGGTTGAGCTTCCTCCTCTCACTGGTATGAAAAGGAAGGTTTTGCTGCTTTGTAACAGCTTAGCTGGCAAGGTCAAGATTGCAGGATCAAGAGGCACAGTGCATGAAGAGGTCTGGAGGAGCCTAGCTGTAACCTAGCATGGTTTATGTACACTTACCCAGGTGTCCTACTTGTCACTGTGCTATAATAGCATCCATGTTAAATCTATTTGAGAGACCCCATACCCCTGCTGGGCCATGGAATTAAGATGGAATTAAGAGCAGTACATTAGCAATCCTCCTCAATTTAGTGGTAATAGTTCCTGTCACAGATAAAGAAATAGAGGATGTAGATCACAGACACAGAATCACGGGACAGTCCAGGTTGGAAGCGACCTCTGGAGATTATCTGATGCAACTTCTTGTGAAAACAGGGCCTCAGATTAGGTTGTCCAAGGCCAAGTCTTGGATGTTTCCAGCAAAGGCGGCCAATGCCAGTGATTAATTGTTCTTATGGTGAAATATATATATATATTTTTTAATATCCAGAAGGTATTTCCCTGAAGCAAATTATGCCCTTAGCCTCTTGTCCTATAGCCATGCCTCCCTGTGAGAAGAGTACCTCCGTCTTCTGTAAAAATACAATTTAGGTAATTGGAAGGCTGAAAAAAACCTAATTCCTGCATCCTTCAGCTTCTCCAACCCTCTAATCATTTTGGCAGTTTGCTGCTGGACCGTCTCCAGATTTTCTATGTCTCTCTTGAACTGGGGGATGCCAGAACTGAATTGCAGGTATGGGCTGACACTTGCCAGGTACAGTGGAATAATCACATCCCTTGATCTGCTGGCAGTACTCTTGCTGATGCAGTCCAGGACATGTTTGCCTTCATTTCTGCCAGAGTTCACTGCTGGCTTATGCTCAGCTTGCTGTGCACCAGGACCCCCTGAGCCTATTCCACAGAGCTGCTTCCCACACAGTCTGTCCACAGCCTTTACTGCTATGTGGGTTTATTCCAGATTCAGGACTTCATCTTTGTTAAACTTTGTGCATTTTTTGTTGGCCCATCTTTAGCCTATCTATGTACGATGGCTCTTTCTTCTGGCCCATCTATCTCACCTCCCAGTTCAGTGTCATTCAAAAACTTCTTGTGGGTGCAATTCCATCCAGATGATAATTTTGAAGATGCTGAATAGTACCAGACCTAGTGCCAGTCCCTGAGGAACTCCACTAGTAACCGACTACCATTTTGACCTTGAGCCATTATCCTGCTTTGAGTAAGACAGTTTATCTAGTTCTCCACCCATCTTATGGTCCATCTGTCAAGCCTATATCTTACCAGCTTGTCAGCAAAGATGTTGTGGGACAGTGTGTCAAAGATACTAAAATCAAGGTAGCTGACATCCACAGCTGTCCCTTCATTCACTCAGCCGGTTGTTTCAGAAAAAAAAGCAATCAGGTTACCATTGGTAAATCTGTATTGGCTTTTTCCAGCTCATGTCCTGCATGTGAGCATGAGCACACACAGGTATTTTTATGCCTTGACTCAGAAGCAAAACTAAGTGAGCCTAGATGGATGACCAGCACTGACTACTTTGATACATATTGAGGCATGGATTGGTAAGTTAGGATAGCCTTTAATGGTAGATGCATATGTTCAAAAGGTTTTGATCTTTTCAGTTTTTCAGTTGTTTAGTGAAGCAGAAATGGCTTTTCATATGTATAGCCAGATGAGAAGAGTGACTTTTCTTTCAATATACTGCCTTAAAAATTAAACATCTGTATACTAGCTTATGGTATGAGTATATAATAAGGAAAGGTAGTATGTGGAGGTCTGTGTAATTCTGGTGTCTTGTAACTGTCAGGAAACATCTTGGAATTGATGGACTAGCAGTTATAGAAAAGCTCTGTCATCATTTCTGAAAATGTCATCTCAGTAAGAGTCATCTATCATAGATTGAGTGCATTAGACACTAAAAGACATTTCAAAGACATACGTTGGAGAGGGAGTGTCAGTTAAGGGAAAAATTAAATTCCTCTGGTAAGATTGTTATTTAGACAGCTATAAGTAGTCTTTTCATTTGTATTTTTTAGCAGATGCCTGATGAAGAGAAATCTGTTAGCAGGGAAGATGACAAAGAAATAGCCTGCAGCCCAGTTCCTATGACAGCGGAGAGAAGACGCAGTCTGTGGTATGCAAGCCACTATACAACTGATGAGAGAAAAGTAAGGCTGGAGGGGGAAGGGTCTCTGCATTAATTGTATTTCAATCAGTCAGTTCATTTTATCACAGTTACTTTGAAATTAAGGGAAATAGCATTATGCAGGTTGCAAGAAAGAAGATCTTTATGTGTGTTTATATAAATCAGGTACAACATCAAGGCTGTGTGGCAGAGTAGGAATATATTTTGTAAAAATTATTAAAACAAAAACAAGAGCCAGTGCAAGGAGGTAAAGGAAGAACATGCTTTATGTTTTCGGCTTCTACATTTAAGAAGTTTAGGGCCAGGCTTTTGGCATGAGGCCATTACCTTTGTGCAAAACAGCTAGAAAGTCTGTCAGGGAGCCAAATCTTGATGTAAAGATCTGATCTGACTTGTAACTACTAATTAGCACTGTCATTGGTAAGGGGCCACTGCCAGCTTATCTTTCTCCAAGCATACTGCTCTCCTTGTTGGATATATATAGCAGCGCAGTTAAGTCAGTTGGTATAAAAGTTCCTGGAAAGGTCCAGCTTTCTACCATCTGTCCTCACCAGCTGCAGTGCAAAATTTCATTTGAAAAGTTGCAGTCAAACTTGGGATATACAAACACTATGTTGAGCCACATGTACTCAAGCCCCAAGAACTCTGCCATAATAATAGTAATGGTAAATGAGCTGGCAAATGAATGAAGTATCACGTTTTATATTAGTATAAACATTTCATTGGAAGTCTTTTTATAATTACAGTAATTCTAATGATCATTTAAAGACAGTTTTTAAGCATTAGATCATTAGAAAGACATTAGAAAGCAGTTAATCAGTATAATGCCATACTGATTAATTCTTTGACCTAGTATCTAAAATTTCAATGCAACATTCTCAGTTTGAGTTTATAAATCACAGGAACATACAGTAAATTTATGTCAATGCTATGGCACACTAAATAGCATTTTATGGAGTATAGTGTACAATTCTGCTGGCTTTTTAAGAATTCTTTCTGAATTTCTTAGTGCAAATATGCAAAAGCCAGCAAATATGCATGCATATATTCAGAAAGTTAGACTTATTAATGCTTGAGCCATGCTTCTTTAATAATTTGTCCTTGCATTGCTTTTTGCAGCTTCTGTCAATGACCCAAGATGAATACAAGCCATCGGATGTTAGTATACTACTAGTCTTTGTAATTTTGTAATAATTCTTAATGTGTGTAAATACAGATTACACTGATATATACAGATAAAACCTTAGATGACGTTTTTAAAACTTCTTTATTTTGGTTAGCCTGCCATTTACCGTATAACCTTGATTATCTTAAATACAGTTGTCTTTTGCTTCCTTAATAATTGCACTGAGAAACCACTGATTAGCCCTAAAATTGATCATTTGAAATTAAACTGCTTGTAGTAGTACCAACTGGCAAACGATCTTTGCTATTTCATTGGGTTTAAATAAGATATCAAAATATGCTTTCTAATGCAAGCCATCTTTAAACTTGATTTAGCTTCTTTGCTGTATTTTTTTTCTTTCGTGTTGAAATGCCAAGGCCCTTAAAGCATGACTGACAACACATATGAGTTCAATTTACAGATTATGGAGAATCCAAGTCTTTGTTTGAAGAGACAGCAAATGATCCATTTATCTTGACTGCTTTAGATCCTCACAGGCTCTGAAAGCAGAAACATTCAGCATACGCAGAAGAATGGAGATGCAGATGAAATTTGGGAGCAGCTGTAACCAAATCTAAGTGTGCTCCACAGTCTGTGCTTGGTGTAGCTGCTGAATATAACTGAGCATAACCCAGATAGATACTCTTCTGATACAGTGCACACATGCCTGTGCATAGTTTTGACAGGCAAATTGCACTCCTATCTCACAGCCTAAGCAGAAGTCAGTCTTCAGCACGTACTATCATCAGTAACCCATTGCATGTGAATTTCTGCCAATATGAGAGATATTTATGATTATGGTTGCTGGAGCCCTACTCCAAACAAGCACAAGGGCTGAAATTTAAGTCACAAAAATAAAACAGTGAAAGAGTGTTGAATTAATACTACTGAATGGCATAAATGCAATATCAATAACAGTAATTACCACAACTGGTTTTATTAATGGCAGCAAATGTAGATCTCACCACTAATAATTTAAAATTGAAAGTAAATTCTAACCATTATTTTCATAACTACTGGAAATAATTAGATGTGAACTAAAATCTGAAAATCTTGACATATTAATTTGCCTCAGAAAGAGAATGAATTTTTGGTTACAACTTTAACTGAAACTCAGGAGATGTAATGACACTTTCCTTGCTTGGCTGTAAAAAGTTTAACTTGGGAAATGCAGGAAGTCTGATGATGGGCTCACCAAGTTACTGTTTGTGCACTGAGCCATGTGGTCAACCTTACCCTCCCCCGGATGTGGATGTGTTAACTTAGACCACCTTTACAATGTTTTTTCTTTCCATTTAATTTCATAGGTAGGACAGGACAAGAACATGCAGTCATTTACCATGGCTCAGCTGACTGCAGTAGCGTAATTGCATTTGCTTGTGAATCCACACTTTTATGCTTTTTCAGACTGCTTGTGTATAAATTGAAGTGTTACCCAATGCAATGTGTCATTCTTGGAATTTGAAAAAAAAAAAAAAAAAACAAACAAACAAAACTTGAAATCTTTTAAAGGAAATATTTGCAGAAGTCCAGAGTTGCATCAGCATTTTACTGTTTGCTAAAGAACTTTGCTGAAACAAATTTATTATTCTATTGATACTGCATAAAAAGCTAACAGCAATTAATTTGTGAAGCTGTCATGCGCTATTTTTGCATGCAACATGACTATGACATAACAATTTATTTGGAAGGAGGTAACTGCAGTTACTTGTTAAGATCTTTTAACATTCGCAATCCAACAGTAGCAAAGCACAGAAGTAGGAGTGACAGTCTCCTGTGAGCCACCCTAAATGCAGTGCCTCTGTCCGATGTCCCGGCAGGTGCTGCTGGTAACAGTGAACGGGAACCCTGCTGACTACCACACCATCCACCCCGCACTGCCATTAGAAAATGGTCCGGCCAAAGCAGACATGTACTCAACACCACAGTACAAATGGGAGCCTTCGGAAGACACGTCAGGTAGTGAATTCCCTGGGAATTACCCTTAATTCCATATTTTTTCTCATTCTGTATCTCCAGTCACTGCCTCTAGCATTTATTTTCATTTTGGTGAGTTCTTTGGCCTGTTGAAGTTAAATAATTGTTGTTGCCTTACAGTGCTGGCTGACCATATGGTAATTTTGTAAACTGGGCTGTAGGCAGATATACTTACTATATAAAGTACTTTGCCTACCAACACAGTGATTGCGGGTTTTGTGTTGCTTTACTGTGCTCAAATGTACTTTTTCTTTCCCTCCCATCTTGAGCTTACTGATTGCTGTAGAAGTAGCCATCAGTGTGATTACAAGTGAAATCATTCCAGGAGAGAGTGCATATACAACTTTCAGTCCAGCATGAATTGCAAATAAGAATTTCTTTTTCTACTTAGAAAAGGAAGAGGGGGAGGAGGAGGAGGAGGAGGAGGAAGAGGAAGTTACTCAGGAGGAAAAAGAAAATGTTAAATTACATGCCCTGGTCTCTGTGTTCCAGTTTATCATGAAACAAAGTTACATTTGTGCTCTGATAGCCATGATGGTAAGTACTGGCAAAAAAAAAAATAAATAAATGCTCTTAATTTTACAAATAAAAGTGTGTTCTCAATGTTTTTCTGAAAGTAATCTCATGGATTGGTTTTCAGTAAGTGATTGCATCAGGTTTAGAAAATATCAATATGTTGTCTGCATCATTTTGGGTCCATTTTCGGTTATTAATGCATAATTCCCAGGCGTGTTATAGACCTATAAACAGTGGGGTTCTAGATGAAGCATCACATTTCCAGGACTGGGAACGCTGGGTTTTGTTGTCTGTTGAATGTCATAAAATCACTGGGGCTCAGTTTTCTATTGATTTCCAAAATTCTGCAAAAGCAGGCTTGTCATGCTTTTGTTTCACTCAGAAATTTACCTACAAAATTAAAGCACTTCATAGTGATATAGTCCATTTTAAAAATGTAGTTCCTATTTCAGATTGAAGTATGCATCCAGTTACTCTCTGAGATCTATAAAGCCTTATTTTCTATATTGACACAGAAAGGTCTCAAGGAAAATACAATTTTGTGCCAAGTAAGATTTTGCTGTTGTTTAATTACCACCCTTATTTCTCTTTCTTATGTTGTTGCTTGCTTTTAAGCACACTTCATGCAAATACCTTGAGCTACACTTTAGCAAGTTTTCAGCATAATGATTAGGTCTCTCTCTATATTCCCAATGCAAGCTTTGGTTTTACTGTTTTGGAAAGGTTTCAACTATGATGAAATTAACCATAAAGCTTCTTGGCCCAATTTTGCATTAAAAATGGTAAAACAAATTAGCTTGGCTGCTTCTTGTTTGCATAAAGTTTCAAATTTTATTTGCTGTCCTTTAACAGGAAAAGTTTCTCAACTAAATAAGGCAGACTGCTTGTGCAGAATATGGATCTGGCTTGATACGTTCTGAGACATTAACAAGTAGTTGTTTTCATATTGACACAATGCCTCTTTTTTCTATTTTTTAAACTCACATGCTTCATTTGATCTGCATCTCCTTTTTAATTCATTTATAGAGTTATATCAATATCAGAGGATAAAATATATTTGAAGAGCTTTCTTGTTGTTCAATATTGAGACACTGCTAGCTTTTTTCTTAGTGATATATCCCTATTTTATATGATCCAAATTAATTTATTTACAGTATGATCTGATGCAAGTTCCATTTATGCCATAGCCAAATACAGATCAGTGTAAGTTATTTTCTTATATGGTTACAGAGAAGTAGAATATTAGTGTTTTACACATACATTTAAAATACATGATTTCCAAGTGGGCTGAGCTAAACTGATTAAAATATTCTTAATGTTTAATACTTTTCTATTTAAATTGAAAAGGAATCTAAAATGTTTAATTGACAGTTATTCCATGGTTATACCAGCATATACATAGCTGAATTTAGTTCTAAATCAATAATAAAACGCTAATAAAAAATACTTAAAACCCCAGTCCTTTTTCCTGAGTGTTTGTTTAATAGAGCAGTTTTCAGTAGCTGATTTCTGGAAGCTATAGAAAACATTTTATAGTTTTGAGTATTTCAGGTAATCTAACATGGTTGGTGTAGACTAAATGTTTTTCAGGTTAGATGTGTTCAGTGTGTGTGTACCATAGCTTTCCATTTTAAATGCACTCCACAAAAGATAGAAAAGTATGAAGTTAACATAGTTTTGTAAATCTGTCAAAGGCCTTGAATGTAGTAGCTATTGAATATGCTTTGCTATTCCTTCTCTGAATTCTTTGCTGCTAGTTTTGCAAGAAGATCTTGTGTGCCCAAAAATTAGTCTGTATTTTCCATCTCTTTTAGTTTGGTGTAATGAGAAGAAGCAGTGAGTCTGCTTATAAGCCTTACCAAGGTGCAATTAATGCATAAAATAGGGTTTACCATCATCTGTGGACATCTTAAAAGAATCCACTTTCTGCACATTCTCCAACAGGTTTTTTGTAGCTGGCCCAGTAGCTGATTAATATGGATGAGTCTCATGACAATGAAGGTGTGCACCAAGTAGAGAAGCGTAAGTTAAGTGGCAATATGAATCAATGTTGTTCCTGGATGTATCTGTAAACATTTTTTCCTCTCCTTCCTCTTTCCTCAAGGCATGGAGTATCACATATCACAGCTGGCTGACTTTTGTGCTACTGATCTGGTCTTGCACATTGTGGATGATTCGGGACCGAAGGAAATATGCCATGATCAGTTCACCATTCATGGTTTTCTATGGAAATTTACTGCTAACATTGCAGTATATATGGAGTATTGAGCTCAGGAATGATGAGCTTCCTCAAGTATCCGGTTTTTTGGAAAGAAAGGATCCTGAGGAGTTGGCATCAAAGGTAATTGTTACAACCAGCTGAGATTTCTTTATGAAACCACAAAATACATTGTCATAGAAAATGTGGATCTCTTGGCATTTTTTTAAGAGTGAATACTCAGTATTCAGTATAACCATGTTCAATAGCATTTCTGTAATAAAGGATAAATTAAAAAATCTTGTTCAGAAAATTGCTTCTTGTTTGTTAAGCTAATACCAAAACAAATGTGTCAGACATCTCTGTAGATTTTCATGATAATTCTGTAAAAAATTCTTAGTGGATGGAAATTGCTCACTTATTTGATTTTATAAACTGGATGCAAAACTAGATGTGTTTTGATTTGTTAGATTAATACGCATGGGCTGTTAATTCTGTCTCTGAATATGATGGCAACTGGAACTGTAGTGTCACTGCAATTACCAATAATACTGACTCCCTTGTGATTTGACACTAGCAGCAGTACATAGCTGCGTCTGAGCTTTAATTATTTATCCTTTCACCTGAAGTAGCTTCAGTTGGAATCCATTGCAGGTCAGAAACAGGAGAATTTGCTTACATCAGTGCATGATAGATTTTTTTCTTTGATGTCTTGAAAGCACTACAAAATGCATTTTGTTTGGCAAGTTTGCTTCTGGGAGAGGGAATGAGCATAAATAGGAAGTTATTTCCTAGAGCACCCAAGAGGGGCGTCTCAGAGAGTGCATCTAGTTGGCACTGCTCTCCTTGTGCTAAGTGAATCACTTCCCTTGTGACTCCTAATTACCATTTAAGGTGATCCTGTAACTTATTTTCCTTGTTGGCAGTGCTCTGTGGACAACCATTTTTAGGTCTTTAATGCATTTGAAAATTACTGAGTACTGTATTATTTCTCCCATAAAGGTGGGGCTAGTTTAGTAACAGAGCTAAAGCTCAAGGGGTTCTGCAATAGAAGTTCTACAGTTTCTCTCAATGACTTTGTAATTCTCTGAGGAGTTTTAACTGTCTTAATACTTCAGCCTCTTTGACATTGTTTCTTTTTAGCTATATCATCAAATACTAAAACTAGCTGGTGTCAAGAAAGGAAACTTGTGTATAGAAGATGTCTAGTGGGTTTTTGTAGGCTGAATATAATGTACTCCATAAATTTCACAGAATGGTTGAGGATGAAGACAACTTCTAGAGGTCATCCGGTCCAACTCCTCTGCTCAGGCAGGGTCACCCAGAGCTGGTTGCCCAGGACCGTGCCCAGATGGCTTTGGAATATCCCAAAAAATGGAGTCTCTCTGGACAACCTGTGCCAGTGCTCAGTCACCCTCACAGGAAAAAAGTGTTTCCTGGTGTTCAAAGGGAACCTCCTGTATTTCAGTGTGTGCCCATTGCCTCTGGTCCCATCACTGGGCACCACTGCAAAAAGCCTGGCTCCAACCACTTTCTACCTTCCCTTCTGGTATTTATAGACATGGGGTGAGATTCCCCCCAAGCTTTCTCTTCTGCAGGCTGAACAGTCCCAACTCTCTCAGCCTTTCCTCATAGGAGAGATGCTGTAGTCCCTTCATCTTCATGGTCATTCAACTGGACTCTTTCCAGTACATCCATGTCTCTTGTACTGGGGCATCAGAATGAGACACAGCACTCAAATTGTGGCCTCAACAGTGCTGAGTAGAGGGGAAGGATCACCTCCCTCGACCTGCTGGCAACACTCTTCCTAATGCAGCCCAGGATACCATTACCCTTCATTTCTGTAAAGGCACATTGCTGGCTTATGTTCAATTTGGTGTCCACCAGGATCCCCAGGCCTTTTCTGCCAAACTACTCTCTAGCTGGTTGGCCCCCAACATGAAACGGTGCATGAACTAGTTGTTCCTCCACAGATGCAGGACTTTGCGTTTCCCCTTGTTGAACTTCATAATGCTCCTGTCAGCCCATTTCTCCAGCCTGTTGAGGTCCCTCTGGATGGCAGCAGAACCTTATGATGTATCATTCACTCCTCCCAGTTTTGTGTCATCAGCAAACTTGGTGAGTGTACACTCTGCCCCATCATTCAGATTATAAATTAAGATGTTGAACGGGACCGAATCCAGTATTGACCACGGGGTACATCTCTATTCCCTGATCTCCAACTAGACTTTATGCCACTGATCATGACCTTCTGGGCTCAGCTGTTCAGCCAGTTTTCAATCCACCTCACTGCTCATCCAGCCCATACTTGATCAGCTTATCTATGAAGATCTTAGGAGAGACAGTGCCAAAAGCCTTCCTGAAGTCAAGGTAGACAATATCCACTGCTCTTTTCTCATCTACCAAGCCAGTCATTTCATCGTAGAAGTTTGTCAAGTTGGTCAAGTATGACTTCCCTTGGTGAATACACGCTGACTATTCCTCATGATTTTCTCATCTTTCATGTGCCTGGAAATGTTTTCCAGGATTTGCTGTTCCATCACCTTAGAATCATAGAATGGTTTGGGTTGGAAAGAGCCTTTAAAGATCATGTAGTCCAACTCCCCTGCCATAGACAGGGACATCTTTCACTAGATCAAGTTGCTCAAAGCCCTGTCCAGCCTGACCTTGGACACTTCCAATGATGGGGCATCCACAATTTCTCTGAGCAACATGTGCCAGTGTCCCACCACCCTCACCTTCCCAGGGGTCAAGATGAGGTTGACTGGCCTGTATCCTCCATTTTGCCCTTCTTGAAGATAGAATTAATATTTGCTTTCCTCTAGTCTTCCAGCACTTCTCCCAGTTACCACAATCAATCAAAGATTACTGAGAATAGTCTTGACAGTAACATCATCCAGCTCCCTCAGCACTCATGGATACATCCTGTCAGGACCCGTGGACTTATATATGCTCAGTTTGCTTAAGTATTCCCTGACATGGTCCTCTTCCACCAAGGGTGCATCTTCCTTGCTTCAAACTTTTTCCCAGTCTCTGGGACCTGGGATTCCTGAAGTCTGGTCTTGCTAGCAAAGACTGAGGCAAAGAAGACATTAGGTACCTCAGCCTTTTCCATGTCCTGTGTCACCAGGCCCCTCGCTCCACTCAGCATGGGGCCCACCTTTTCCTTAGCTTTCCTTTTTCTGCTTATGTATGTACAGAAGCTCTTCTTGTTGCTCTTGACATGCCTAACCAGACTCAGCTTCAGGCCTTGGCTTTCCTAACCATGTCTCTGCATGCTCGGCCAGTGTCTCTATGTTCTTCCCAGATTACCTGGCTCATCATCCATCCCTAGGCAGAGCCCATGTGTTCCAGCTGTGGCCTCATGCAAATTGTAACTCCACCTCTGTATCTTCCTTCTTCCTGACCCATGCCTTCTAAAGAGCCTGTATCTCTCTATTGCAGCTATACAAGCCATCACACCTGGTCTTTGTGATTCCAACAAGATCATAGACCCCCACAGAGGTCTCCAATTCCTTGTGTTTATTCCCCATGCTGCATGCATTAGTGTACAGGCATTTCAGAGAGGTTACTGGCATGCTGATTTTCCAGAAATGGTCTGGAAGATTTCCCTGTAATGGTTCTTTGAAGACATTTCCTTTCTTGCATACAAATGCTTGAGGTGACCCTTAGTAAGCCCTGTTTTGTTGATTATATGTTTCCTTTTGTTCGCATCACCCCAGACACTCTTTGCTTGTCAGCCCTGTCCATCAGTCCTTCTCAAGGCTGCTAGTAACTCTATCCCTCCCAGTTATTCCTAGTTTAAAGTCCTTTGAATAATGGTTGAATCTAAATATTGTATACTGTATTCTGCAAAGAGTGGAAAATAGATAGAAATGTACAGTAATTCTTTCTGCATAATTTTCTGCATGCTATGTGTGTGTTTCCTGGTCTGTAGAGGAAATAAAATGGATACTGTAAAAGGTGACTAAAAGCATTTCTTTGATCTGCAACCCATCAAGGCTTTTCTTAGAGCCAGTTCTGGCTCTGGAAATTCCAAAGAGAACAAGGAGTAAATGTAGCAGGGAAACATAGCTAATCACTGAACAACAAATCTATGTTTTACAATATCAAAGGTTTGTGCTGAAAAATCCAGAGCTCCAGGAGGTTATATGGAGAAGCTGTGACAATTCATACAGGCTGACAATTTTATGCTGCAGTTCAGTGTTAGCCGTAGTGTCAGTGAAAACAGTGTCGCTAGCCTGGGACGTCTCCTTTCCCCCATGAAGTACTTGCATGTTAGATGAAAAACAGGAGAGTTCTTTACATTGTACTACTGCCCTTGTCATTCTGTTGTGTGCAAAATACTTGGCTCTTACATGCTTCCTATTTGGGAATTTATTCTTCTAGCTAAGGAGTGAAATAAATTTTGTTCTGCACCACTGAAATCAGTGGAAACTTCATAGAATATAAACATAACATCAAGTGTTTGATGAATAGGCATCAAGCTGTTTTCTGAATTTTGGTCATCTCTCAATATTACAAACTGTTGAATTTAGTTTTTTGCAAAATACAGAAATGCACTCTTCATTAAAGAGATTTATTTATTTCTAAGGTATTCTGGTGTTATTGAATTATCATCTCTTAAAGCTCTTCAAAGAATTAAAAGCCATCTTAAATCTTGTAACTGCTTCAAATGCAAGGCACATTCAGTTGACTGGGTCTTCTGTAACTTAAAGACATACAAACAAATATTTATTGTTTATTATTAATTGTGTTTAAGCACCCAATACACCAAACCCTAATAATGACAATACACTCACATGTGCTTCTTCCTTGAAAAAGGGGAAAATTAACAGAAATGGACAAATGGAAATTATACCAATCAATATATAATGAGATCCTTAAACTTACAAGACAGTAGTTAAAAACCAAATAGAATGGGGTAGAATAGAACCATATAGACAAATACCTTTATGGAAAAGATGCAGAGTGATAAGTTATTACTCAATGGAAAAGTGCAAATGAAACAAAGTTGCTTTTAATGCAGTATGTTTCCTAAATGATTTAACTTCCACACAGATGCACTTTTACACTGATGCCATCATTGCCATTTTCTGATGGATAGAGAAAACAGAGACGTGCAAAATTTGAGAAAACACGTTTGTATTAGTAGGACATAGGATATACAATTAGTCTGTTGTTTTTGTTTTGATTTTTGTTTGCAGATTCTTTTCACAATTACTTTCTGGCTACTGCTTAGGCAACACCTCACTGAACAGAAAGCACTTCAGCTAAAAGAAGCTACCTTATCTGAGGTCAGAGTTGGAAGTGAAGAAGATGAAGAAAAAGGTAAAGCCAGATCAAATTTAGTCCTTCAGTCATGATAGAAGTTCCAGTTACTGCATTTCTCTGATGCTGAAAGCAATTGGCAAGACACCTGTTATTAGCTAAGAAAGATATTACAAAATCTATGTGCAACTGTCTCTCAGGATATAAAAATAAAACACCTTTGAACTTTAGAAATTCAAATAAAATGAGAATTATCTTTACTGGGAGGTCATTAAAATGACTCATTTCAGAAATGTCATGGAACTTTCAAATAATCAGTTTACTCCTGTGTCCCAAATTCAAACCAGTTTAACCACAAGAGAAGAAGAGTTTACACAGGAAAAGTCAGTTGCTAAATTCCTTGGAAGTTGTGTTTGTATATAAGCACTTGTGCAAAACCAGAAGTTAAACTACTAATTTAAATGGGGAAATAAGCATGTATATTTTCAGCACAGGGGCTTATGCTAACAGAGGCATACCTGAGGGCAAAGTTTACTGCTACAGTTTCAGCTCAGTGACCTGTTCTCTCTTTTGCTACTGGACACATGTTCCCCCAAACTCTCCTTGCCCTTTTCTATCTCACTGGATGCTGATCTGAACAAGTTCAACTCACTGAAATGGTAAAAAGCCTGCCCTGGAATCAGTGATGTACTTCTTGTTTGATTAATTACATTATTTGTCTCAGTAATACATCTTGTCAGTGTCAGAGCTGGACACTGCAAGGATTTGCAAGGCAAGATCAAGGAAAGAGTCTGAGAAGAGGGATGGTGAGTAGTACAAAAGGAGTGGCCAAGCCTTTTGATGGTGAAGTCTCAATGTTCTTAACAGAAAAAAAAAAAAAAAAAAAAAAAAAAAAAAAAAAAAAAAAACATTACAGCTACGTGCTATGAGTTTGACAAGCCCTGTTATCTAGATACTTGCTCATGTAGTTGCTATTGAGGGGATGCTTACCCTGCCCTCCACAAGGTTAATAGCTGGGGAATCCTGACCTCTTCATAGGGTGAAAGCAATCTGTCTTTTCTGCAGTGGCTTAGGTACAGCAGAAGAAGCTGGATAAGTGGTAGTTCCTTTGGAAAACAGCAATGCTAGTGCAGCATTTATATCTTTTAGCCTTGTTTGGTTTTATGTTAATGTTTTCTCTTGCTTGTGGTTTTGGGAGGTAACCACAATATTCTCTAAAGGATGAAACTCGAGAGGTTCAGACTCAAGATGAGAGTTTAAACTTTAAACTTGAGATGACAGGTTTCTGGTAGTGCTGGTGGTTTCTTTGTTTTCCAGTTTAAAAGGTTTCTTGTCCGGGAGTATAGGTATTGCCATGGAAAGTGTTTTGACTGTTATCCATTATACAACCCTTAGGCTCTAATTTTCTGCTACAGCTGCCTGCATTTCAGACAAAAAGTGAAGACGGGTGTCTGGTAAGGATGTATAGCTATGCACCGTATGGCTCCAGGAGCCAGTTGAAGCTCATAGGAGGTTAAAACTCTTTCCCCTGCTCTGGAGACATGTTTGATTCAGAAATACAATCTCTTTTTAATACTGTGTTTTAAGTTTCTGTGCTGTGTGCAGACATTTTACTTTCCGCCCATTTCAATTTTTACCCAAAGTCCCCAGAATAGACAGAGGCCAAATGTGACTCTGTATTTGCAGAAGAGGAGTTGCAAGAGGGAGAAGTGGCAGAAGAACAGGAGGAGGAGAAGGAGGAGGAGGAGGTGGAAGAGGATGATGAGGACGAACAGGATATTATGAAAGTCCTGGGGAAGCTGGTGATGGCTATGTTCATCAAGTACTGGATTTACGTCTGTGGGGGCATGTTCTTCTTTGTCAGCTTTGAGGGTAGAATTGTCATGTACAAAATCATCTATATGGTACTGTTCCTCTTCTGTGTGGCCCTCTATCAGGTAAGTGAGAACTGTGTTAACTAAATTTTGTCCCTGAATACATGGTTCATACCTTCAATTTGGTAATAAAGTAACTCCAAAGAGAATTCATAAGCAGTGTGTTTGTTCTTTAGTTAGGTACAACATAATGAGATCATTTGAAGGGGTCAAGACTAATTCTCCTTTGGCTTTTGATTGTAGTGACAGGCAAGGTGCACGTAAATTCGATTCATAAAATACACACCTCTGCTCTGGGACACCACCCCACATCACTGCGAGCTTTGGAACCTGTGTGGGAAAATTCTTTGCCTCTGGACATCCTGCATAGCCACCAGTTTTTGTAATAGTTGGTCCACACAGTTCCACCCCAATAAGCATGGAGTCCATCTTCTCCTGAACTTTCATCACCTAATGGTGATGAAACTGAGTGACTGAAGCTGTCCCTGGCCTTTATGTCTCTGGCCATGTCCCAGCAGACATTTTTACACAAAAGTCTGCTTGAGTACATATGCATCAGGAGTAAAAACTGTATCTGAAATAAATGTGGCTGCTGTTGGGGAGGTGTTGTTTACTTCAGGCCAGCTAGGAAAACCAGTATTTTTTGTCTTTGTTTGCCAATACAGTGTTGTCAGTATTTTTGTCAGTGTCTTTGCCTTCAACTTGTTTGAGTACCTTTAGTGTGTGATTTTCAGGTGCACTATGAATGGTGGAGAAGGATTTTAAAGTATTTCTGGATGTCTGTGGTTGTTTATACAATGTTGGTACTTATCTTCATCTATACGTACCAGTTTGAGTCATTCCCTGGGTTGTGGAAGAACATGACAGGCCTGGATGAAAGCAAGTAAGAGGTTTTGATTAATTTCATTTTTTTTCTTTTGACATTTGGGTTCACTGTGGTGGAATTGTCTGAGAGTATTTTTCCTTTTTATGGGGGAAAAACATCATGAGACCGTTCCCAGGCATATCTGACTTTAAGCGCTCAACTCTGAAGCCATAAATTTATTGGTGTAACAATAAAGATGAGCAGGGGCATGACAGGGGCTCAGAGAGTTGTATTTTCTCCCATCTGCTGCCAAGGCCTTGGCATCGCTCCTATTCCCAGTACAGTGCCAATACTTTTCTCTACCTCTTTGACCATAGGAACAAGATCTGGGGAGAGATTAAGGGTAAATTTGCAGGATGTCCTGAGCTGATGAAGGTGGACCTGCCCTCCTGCTAATGAGGAGGGCCAAGTTCCTTCCTCCTCATGATATGTTGAACATTTATCAACAGGAGCTTACATGAGGAAGTATATGCAGTATGAGTAGATCTCCAGTGCAGGACTGTCAGTCAGAGACAACTCATCTGGTTCAAGAGATCTATGGCAGGGTTGGTTCATTTGACAGTATCTCTCTACATTACTGAGTCCAAATGCAAGATATTTGCATTGTAAAACTTGCTGGTTTAGAAGAATTTAGAAAAACCAAAACAACATAAGTACAAGCCCATTTTTTCCTATTGCAAATTATTTACGATAATGTGTCATGGCAAGAAAAAGTTTTTGGTGTGAAAAGGTGCCTTAGTGGCTTACTTTTTTTTCCAGACTAGCGGACCTTGGCTTAAAACAATTCTCTGTGGCTGAGCTATTCACACGCATCTTTATTCCTACCTCCTTCCTACTGGCGTGTATCTTACACCTTCACTATTTCCATGACCGATTTCTCCAGCTCACTGATTTAAAAGCTGTAACCAGCAAGCAGGACAACACTATTTACAGGTAAAGAAACAAAGTAAATGGAGCTGTTGATTATATGTATGAAAATGTTGTTTCTGACTCTCTTGTAATGCTCACATTTCATTAGATATTATTTGTTTTTGCTATGACTACCTGGCTTAAAAAGAAAGTGCTCCATATCCAGCACCCCACTAAACAACCGCCAAAGTATGTGTCTTCCCCCATTTTCCACTACACTCTGAAGTTTTTCATTTTCAGGTACATTTTCGAAGGTATTAACAGTATTTATGTGTTTATCTCATTGGCTTTGACCTTTAATGAGAGTTAGATGCTTAATTGCTATGTGTGCCTTTTTGTAAATCCTGTCAATAATAGGAAATATGGGTCACTTCTTAATTTCACTTAATTTGGGTCACTTCTGTTTTTCAATGCTCATTTCAAGGGCCAAATGAAAATTGGGAGATCTTTGGAAAATACCCCATTTGTATTGGACAATTAGGCTTTTTTGTAAAGTTGAATTTCAGAAATGGAAAAATCGCAGACCTGTTGTCACTCTTTAAAGTACTGACCCTTGGCTATGCTAAATCTTTAAAACATTCAGAAATTTTATCCAGAAGTTCATTAGCATTTTTTCATGATTCTGGGACCTCACTTTTCCTGTGTTTAATTCTTCCATATTCACCTGTGTAAAAACATATCTGGCCTAGGATCCTGCTTCAGGAGTTTAAGAGAGAGAAATGGTTTCATAGTACATAGTGTCATATTGTGCAATGACATTTACTGTAATTCTTTGAAGAAACCACTTTATTTGGACACTATTTTTAGAGTGTTTACCTGTCCAGTGATAAGTGTAACTCAGCTGCACCTCTGTGAATGGGGACTAGCTGCAAAACATCATGTATACCACGTGTGTTGTGGAATAATGACAGTTTGTCTTAACAGTGAATTCTGCTGTAGGACTTGATAGATTTACGAAGGCATTTCAGATCTTATGCATTCTATTTTATATGAAGCTACTTTACAGTGTATGGTACAAGTATGTTTGTGTTCCCTGTAGTCAGTGCATGAGAATAAGCTCTACTTTTATAGAACGCTTCCAGTTTCTGCATATAAATAATTGTTCAAACCAGAACAAATCAAACTTGACAACATCTCCTAACAGTGCTGGTTTGTTTTGTTTTGTTTTGTTTTTTTTTAACTTATCTTTTTAAAATGGCTGTTTTCATAATACCTTTTCCTTTTGCTTTTCTTGAATTGCTAAATGTGATGGTCGACTCACGGGCCCTTTGAAATGGCCTGCGAGCAAACTTTCTTTGCTCATAGCAGACTTCTTGTGCAGCATCAGGTGCACGTTAACATCTCTGAACTGGGAAGCCAAGCCCTGAAACTGGAACCCAGATAGGTGTCTGAGCTGAAATGGGGGTTGTTCCTGGGCTGAGGAATTTGGAGGACTGCATTATGGTTTGCAGTAACTGCGCAAGCTCTTTTGTAGCCCTTTTGTAGCCTTGGCTTTGCACTTGTGCTGAGTAACATGGAAACAGCTTCCACCTCCCTACTGGTGCGACCCAGTAGGCAGAAAATGCAAATAAAACCCTGAGGCACTCCCAGAATTTAGGCGGGTTCATGGTGCAGTACAGTGTGCCAGTGAAACCATTACTTGCAAATCTTTCTGTTATACATGAAAGATACCAAAATATTATACAGCTCCACAAATGTTAGCATGAAGAGAATCACTATGACTGAAGTCACATCATTTCTGAAGGATGGAACCACTGATACTAAAGACACAAAATGTTTTCAGTGTCTTCTTGAGAGAAAAAAAAATTTCCAGAAGTAGCCTTGAGATAGGGTGCTGAAAGTAGACATTTGTTGTTGCACCAGGCTTTTCACTAAAGTGGCAGGGAAAGAGGATCTTGTGATATCATTTGCTTTTTTGTCTTGCTACCGTAATGCTATTTTTTTAAGTATAGATGTGTACTAGATTGTATTGAGTTGTCAAATAAGTAGCTAGATATTTTTCACTCTTAAATGTGACATACGTGCTACATTTGCCATTTTGCTGTGTTTCAAAATCACAGTTATCATGTATATCATTTGTTCCTCTTCAGAAACTTTAACAAGTATGTCCAATACCCAAATCAGAACACGTTTTCTGGTTTGTACTACCACTAACACTGCCTGACATATGAAGATCAAGCTATTTTCTTCCCTCAATGCAATAAATCAGAGCATCACCCGACTTTATATTTCAAAGCTTCAGGATGAGAGCTCAGCTGACATTTGTATTGATGATAGATAAAGCTGGGTAAGAACTAGCATAGCAACCAGCTTCAGCTTAACAGTAATGCTAATGATAAAAATAAGTTGCAGGGACAATTAAAAGACAGATTAGTCTCACATGTATACGTGCAATTTTCTTACAAAGCCACTAAAACTTAATTTTCTGTTTTGCTTTGAAAACACTAGCGTTCATTCAACAGCTAGTTTACCTTTCAAAACTGCTTTTATGCTGCTTCTTTTGCAACAAACAAAAAATTTTAAATAAACTGTTCCTTAATTTTGAGTCAGCAGACAAAACTCAATTATTTTGATAGCGAACTTGTTAAAACAACCACAGCAGGTGAGAGCTAGTCATGAAAGTAATAGGGACAGCAGCTCCAGTCCCTCCATCTGCCCCTGAACTGCCATGTATGATTATGGTATTATGTTTGTGTCTAACTGAAGAGTCCTGTTAAAATTGCTGAGACTGTTCATGTATTAAGATGCTGCTTGACATGAGCAAAGTTAGCAGAATGAGTTCAAGAGTGAGGCTCTGCCGGCTGCAAATAGAGGGGACAGAAACTGGCTCACTGGAGCTGACAGTGTGAGGCACTTCCCAGTATTTGTAAGGGTGGCAGAACTGAGTGTCTTAATTTTATATCTGCAAGAAAAAGAAAAATCCTCTGATTAGGACTTTCCAAGCCCATCTCCTTACTGTACCATGAATTACAGCATGGCAGGGATAAAG
This sequence comes from Tyto alba, assembly GCF_018691265.1. Classification (NCBI taxonomy): domain Eukaryota; kingdom Metazoa; phylum Chordata; class Aves; order Strigiformes; family Tytonidae; genus Tyto; species Tyto alba. The sequence goes on along the minus strand of NW_024881301.1, from coordinate 13,267,461 downwards.
GCTGTGGGATAGATAATTTCTGTGGTATGATGTTCTGTATAATTACCTTTAAATAAAAAAATAAGCAGAATATCTGTTTTTAAAGATACAGATATTCGAAGCCTTATTTGAGATAAAGCAGTAGAGGCTGTTCTCACATTTTAGGGACTATGAGAAGTACCTGTAGTTCTGACTGAAGTTGCATACGGTCTAAATGTCAAAGTATTGCGTTTATAAGCTTCCTAGACTTTTCACTGTATGGTGTGTGTTAAGCTGTCAGATTGTGCTTTGTTATGACAATGTGTCTATCTTGGAAGACAGGAAAGTTCATTCATTCCTATTTAATGTTTTCCTTTTCTCTCTCTCTAATTCATTTCCCATTTTCATCTCATGCATTCTTGTGCTTTCATCTCCCACTTCATAGCCATGCCAAAGTCAATGGCCGTGTTTATCTAATAATTAATAGGTGGGTACTTCAATTCTTCCTTTCCTTTAAAACAGATATACCTCAACTTTTCTGTTACTTCTTAATTGCCTTATAACAAAGTATGTTCTTGCTGCACAATACTATGAAGTAAGCAGTGTGATAATGGTGTTCAGGTATTGTAGTCTCCTAAAGCTGGTAAAGCAGTTAATACATCTCTCCTGCATATTTATATGTTGTGAGTTCATCTCCCATCTGGGAATTCTTCTCCTAAACTCTGCCCATGCCTCAATACAGGAATAATTGGTGCTGTTTGTAATTGGCTGCAGACAATAGAGTTGGTTGAGGAGGCTCGTTTATCTACCCTTTGTTTATGCATGGAAAGATGCATGCCTGCATGTGCACACATACACACAGGCACACACACACACAGACACACATCCCTGTGTTCCTCACAAGCTCCTAAGAAAGGGAATTTAAGGGCCAGGTCAATTAAATGTGTGGTATGCATTAAGAGTTTGTACAGACTGAGATTTCCCAATTCGGAGACAGAAATGGAACATGCAGTACACTGAAACCACTGCACGCTAAGGCTGTTAATTCATAGGCTGAGTTGGGTGATACAGGATCCAAACTACAAAAGCCCATATTGCCATCATCATCATCATGCCTTTATAAATGACATCTTGAAAACAGTTCCATAAAATAGTTTTCTTTCAAAATATTTGACTGGAGTAAATGTGGGCTTTTGTTTAATCAGCTCCAAGAATAGAAGGACTTCTGAGTTTGTTGTCGCTACTGAATGTAAACAGAAAAGCCAAGAAAACCCCTTGTTTAGATATTTGTGACTACCTGCTCTAACAAGAAGTTAATTTATGTGTCATGTTCATGCTCCTTCTTCAAATGCCATCACTTAGTACAGGCCAGGATTCTTAAAAGTTCACCAGAGCTGGAAACCTGGTCTGTAGGAAGCCCATGTGTCAGGAAACAGGGAGGGCAGGCGGCTGGGCGAGGGCAGGCAATCCAGGAGCTGAGGGGCACGGCCAGGAGGCGAGGCTGGGCTCTCACCCACGGGGAGTCAGGAACGGAAACCAGCAATTGAGAGTGAGGATCAGATCTGGAGATGGTAACGAGGGTCAGCCACAACCTGGTGAGCTCCCAGCAAGTCCGTAGGGATGAGCCAGGTCAGCGGTGAAGGCAGGGAGTCAGTCTGTGTGTCAGGCTTAGGATCAGGGAGGCATGGGAGCAGGCACGGACACAGCTGCGGTGCTGCCACGGTGTAGGGGCGAGAGCCTCAGCATGACAGCAGCTCCCAAAGAAGGGAGAAGGACCCTCTGTGCTGAGGCTTCCTGGCCTGTCCACATACCCCAACATATATCAGCCAGCTGGCCTTGGATGCAGACAGCAAACCCCCCTGCAAGGGCAGGGAAAGCATTCAGGGTCCTGCCAAGAGAGGTTTGGCACTGTGCTCAGTTGAAATCTTTCACACCAAATATTCGGGAGATGGGTCACTAATGTTCTGCAGAGCAGAAAGCTTTCTGTTATTGAGGCTGTGCATGACAGATACTTGAGAAATTGGTTTGAGCCAGAAAGTTTCAAGAAATTGATAAACTGATTGTAAAAAATTATAAAAAGCAAAAGATGCTCCATAATGCATCCGGTAAGTTGTTATTCATTAATCTGCTCTAGCAAGTGACAAATAGATGAACGTACTAGGAGTCCAGCAAGGACCTCGGGCACATGCATGATCTTAGTGCCTCTGAAATTTCTTTGATTCCTAAAAATAGATCTACTAGTATACTTCTCATTATTGATACCCTATTCAATGGATTTGAAGATAAGAAATGCTCTCGTTTAAACTGTTGGTGGCTTACCTTCAGGGCTTGTTGTCTGCATTATTATTTAGTTATTTCTCTTCCTAACTATCAGACACAATGCTTTTGTGTTATTTTGGATAATTTCCCACCAGTATGAAGTTTCCAACCTGAAGTTACATCTGACTAGCTGTGAAGCCTGTGTGGGTAGCTTGTCTTAGATATTCTAAACTAACGCAGTTTTTATATCCTAATGACTCAGTGTTGTCTGTTACATGATATCATGTGATCTTGCAGTGAAAAAAAAAAATAGGAAAACCAGCCCTAGAAATAAATGAGAAAGTTTGAGAAGAAAGATTCCAAGTAGACTACCTTTCTGAATAATGGGCAGGGCTTTTTATCTATCCCTGGATCTCCTGAGCATCTCCTGAGCACATGATCCTGTGCTCAAGCCTAATGATGTCAATAGAACTAAGCACCAACATAAAAACTAAGCTCATAGTGAGGCTTTATCAGGTATATGTATTGCATGTACCCATCTTTATATCCGCATCACTTTCTGGATACCGTGGATACAAATAGGAGTTATATGTCAAAGAGAAAGATAATTCCTCTCGTACAAAATCCTATAGGGTTACTGTGTTTCTGCCCAGTTTACACTGAGGTAAGTCATTAAGTCCATGATTTACACCAGTGTGAATATAGATTTTTCCATTATAAAAGTCTGTTGGGAAGATACCTCATTAAAATCAATGCAACTGTACACGTGCAAAACTTGTCTGATTATATGGATACTTTAATTTCGTGGGAGATTGCCTTTTAAGTGGGCTCTGATGTTTTATAGTAATTGATGATCTCCGTAAGATTTGAACTGAACTGAAAATTCATTCTCTTTTCTTTATACATGACCCTCCCGTTGGTTCTTTATTTGAGTTTTAGGTAGATATGCAAAGTTATATTTTGTCATTTTAGGGAATATTATTGTTTAGTCATTTTACAGAAATTTTAATATCCTTTTACAATATATGCTAGCTTAAATATGAAAATAAAGTATATTGGACAAAAAGCCCTCTTTTCACTAGCCAAAGCAACTGAATATATTGTTGACTATAAGAGATTTTCAAATTATTGGACGCTAAGGTCCATTGCCCAATCCATGATGAGGGATTTTAGTAATCATTCTCATGAATATATTTATTCAGTGAGATTTTTTTGGTCCTTGACTGTCTTGTTAAACTTTTACCTTTAAACCACCTTTTCTGCTTTTTGGTAATAGATATGGTATTTCTTCTTCAGGATTATATAGTTAAATTTCTGTAGTTTTTCCCTCATTGAAGCCACCAAATTTTCGATCTTGAAGAAACTGCAGCTCCCAAATATTTGAAAAATAATTCTGTTTGTTTGACTTTCTTATTAACTGCTTAGCCTATGGTCTTATTTTTTAATGATCAGATGGTTAAATCTAGATTTTTAATTTCTTGAACTGTAAAAATCCTAGTTAAAATGGGCCAAATTTCCTGTTGTAATGTTAATATGCCAGAATTTCTCATCATGAAAAATAAATCCCTGAGATGGTACTGTAGCATATTAAAGTTACTTGCATTAGTCCAGGAACAGTCTAACAGGTGCTTGAAAGTATGCTGAATGTAGCAATTTCAATAGCGTAACGGAACATTTAGTGACCTGGTCATATAGATATGAACTTTCCAAAGGAAGACTTTATTTCAAGAAGTCATATTCAAAGGGACTATTTATGGCAGTAAGTGCTATGCTCAGCATAGGATCAGGGAATTAGGAAAAGTACCTTTTCTGCAAATATGGGAGGTGAGTCCCAACAGCACAGCTGGGGAAGAAAAAAGAAAATATCTGAAGCAATAAGAGAATGTCTATTTTCTCGGTAAATAAAAGATATATACTGAATAAATCTCAGAAAAATTGGCACAGTAGAAATAGTATTCCTTTGTTAAATCAGTTGTATCCCAGTTTTGGTAGTCTGAAAATGACTAATAGATTTAGTAAGAGACAATTAGATATCTAAGAAAAAAATCTCTGTGGGATGTAGAAAAGAGAGAGAGAATGAATGGCACTGTCAAAGACAGACATGATAAAATACGCTGAAGTCACAGCCATGGAATTTTTGCTTGTTTGTTCCCAAACCTATAGCTGGAAGAAAATGTGCAAAGTCCTTGGCTTCTTACCTGCATCTTTCAATTGGAAAAAGGTGGAAATATGTTTACAGTAATCAATCAGATACTTGTGATGGTTCAGCTGCATTACTGACAGCATGGTACAGCACTGACCATGTGTAGCACTGGTGTAAATAGGTTGCCCCCTTTCCATCTGTGCTGCAATTCCTTGTTTATAGAAGCGCCCTGTGAATGTCATGATGGCATGCTCTTGGCATCAGAAGGCTTCTGCAGATGGAGTAGGAGAAAGCTTTATGACTTGTGATATAGCATGACATATTTGTCGATGACCTTCTTCTGTAACCCCTCTGTTCTCATCTCCCTTTTTCTTTCTGTTCCAATTACTTTGAGCAGCCTCAAGAAAAAAATACCAAACCACCAAAATGAGTAAGTCCCCTATGAAGTCATGAAATGTTTCCTCTTAAACAATGTCATTTCATGCTTCTACATCTTAAACTCTGACCATTTTCTCCAGTGGTGAAAATGTCAAGTTTAAGTGTCAATACCACTCATTACTAACTAACCATTAGTATCTGAGTGAGATATAGTTACTAATACATTCCAACTCAATTTGCAGTGTGTGTTTGGAGAAAGTACCAGAATCATTAACTTTTCCACTTCTAAGGCATTTTCCATGAATTTTTTTTTTTTCTAATTACACATCTTGAAAAAGAAAAAGACTACGATGTCATTACTGCTCATTTTACTGACATGCTACTATTTACCAACAGACTGGTGCACCAAGATGGAAGCCTGCCTGACATAACTATGGTGAATTTAACAGCCAGCAGAGGAAAGGAAGAGGATAAAATGCTGGAAGAGGCCGGTGAGAAAAGAACGGAAGAGCCAGAGGGGGAGGGAGGGAAAGGGAGGGTCGAAAAAGGAAAAGAAGAAGAAAAGGAAGATGAGGACAAGGAAGATGATAATGATGAAGACAATGAATCAGAGGAAGAAGAAACTACAGGTAAGCTCTGCAGAATTAAAAGTTTGCCTTCCTCAGCCTTAGTTAACAGTGGCAACAGATGGTTCATTCTTGGTCATCCCTGCTCACTTCAATCATCAGATTTTCCTTCTAATTTTACATACAGTCTTTGACAAAAGAGCTTGAACTGAGCAGATGGCCACTTGTCAATTATTCAACAGGCTAAAGTCCCTTCTAGGGAAAAATCATACTGTTTCTGTAGAATGCTAAGAGGATGAAAACAAAAGAAAACCCACTTCTTTCTTCTAGGTGGTCTGGATTGGATCAATAGGAGGTTATCCCAAATCCTAAGAACTCCTTTAGAGTGAAATGACTTTAGAATAAAGAAAATATGCATACATATTTCATTTCTGATACTGCATGCTTTCAAGGCACTCCACTCCAGAAGTCCCAGTGACTTTGCTTCATTATTCATGTTCACATTAGTGTCATATTTTTCACTTCTGAATACAGAATGTGTAATTGATGCCAGATGAACATAAAAATGCTTAAGTGCAGACATGGGTAAGGCTGATGTTGTCATCCTTCATATTGCTACAATAAACTCATAACGTGAATTATTTCTGTAACTCAGTTTGGAATATGAGCCATGAGTGGAAACCAGGGAAGGGAATTTAACACCTAAGGAAGCTGTGTTGTCTGGAAATGGCCTTACCACAGATTTAGTTGCTCATGCCCATATTCACAGGACTGTGACACGTAAATAGGGACAGGGTCTTTGTCAAGGCAAAATGGCAGTGCATCTTGCTTAGCTGCCCCAGGAGAACTGAGCCGAAACTATTTGTCTTTACTGGCTGGGATGTCTTCCCTCAAAGAGGTGTTCATCATAGAATCATAGAATGGTTTGGGTTGAAAGGGGCCTTAAGGATCATCTAGTTCCGCCCCCCTTGCCATGGGCAGGGACACCTTCCACCAGACCAGGGCACTCAAAGCCCCGTCCAACCTGGCCTTGAACCCTTCCAGGGATGGGGCAGCCACAGCTTCTCTGGGCGATCTGTTCCAGTGTCCCCACTGTTACAACCCCTCACAGCAAAGAATTTCTTCCTTACATGTGATCTAAATCTACCCTCTTTCAGTTTAAAACTGTAACCTCTCATCCTATCCCTACACTCCCTGATAAAGAGTCCCTCCCCACCTTTCCTGTAGGCCCCCTTTAACTACTGGAAGGCCACTGTAAGGTCTCCCAGAGCCTTCTCTTCTCCAGGCTGAAGAACTCCAACTCTCTCAGCCTGTCCTCATAAGGAAGGGTATCCAGCCCCCTGATCATCTTTGTGGCTGTCCCCTGTACCTGCTTGAGCAGGTCCATGTCCTTCTTATGTTGGGGGCCCCAGAGCTGAGAGCACTACTGCAGGTGGGGTCTCACAAGAGCAGAGTAGAGGGACAGAATCACCTCCCTCAACCTGTTGGCCACGCTTCTTTTGATGCAACCCAGGGTACAGGTGGCTCTCTGGGCTGAGCGCACATTGCTGACTCATAATAATTTTTCCATCCACTACTACTCCCAAGTCCTTCTCTGCAGGGTTACTCTCAATCGACTCATCAACCATCCTGTATTTGTGCTTGGGATTGTCCCAATCTGTGTGCAGGACCTTGCACTTGGCCTTGTTGAACTCCGTGAGATTTGCACAGGCCCACCTCTCCAGCCTGTCAAGCTCCCTCTGGATGGCATCCCTTCCCTCCAGCATGTTGACTGCACCACACAGTTTGGTGTCATCAGCAGATTTGCTGAGGCTGCACTCAATCCCACTGATCATGTCGCCAACAAAGATGTTAAACAGCGCCAGTCCCAACACAGACCCTGGAGGAACGCCACTTGTCACCCCCCTCCACTTGGACATTGAGCCATTGACCACAACTCTTTGAGTGCAACCATCCAGCCAATTCCTTATCCACCAAGTGGTCCATCTATCAAATCCACGTCTCTCCAATTTAGAGACAACACTGTCATGAGAGACATTTTGTACAAAGTCAAAAGCTTTACACAATTGCAGGTCCAAGTTCATGTGCCATGGAAAAGTTTCTTGGCCAGCTCTCATGAAGTCTATAAGGAGTGATGAGTTTGGTGCACTCTGGTCTTCCCTACGTGCTGGAAAAGCTTGGGGACAGAGACCAGCTGTCGAAGGTTGCCCTGTGCAGTGACACATGCAAGCAGGGAAGGGGGAAGCTGCAGCCCTCGCCCTGGGCCTCCTTCCGCACCGCGGCGAGAGGGGCTTGGCAATAGCACAAGGTGCTGCTTGCCATGTGTGATCCATCTTTAAGCTGTACATGCATTTATTTCTACCAGTGTTATATGATTTTTATTTAGCCATATGGCTGAAATTTTTACGTTATTTTAACATGCTCACTTGTGCAGACTTTGTTACAATGTGATGTTCAATTTTTCAATGGATGTGGCCAGGCTTATATTTTATTCCCTGTCCATGTAGTGCCTGGACATGCTAGACAGAGCTCGCTACAGTACCTTACCTGCCCTGTTCCACCTAACTGGCACTGTCTGGATATACCCTGCATGGTAGTAACACTGCAACTTAATATAAAATCAATGAAAGAATGAGTGAGAACATCTAATTCTATAAATAAAGACTTTCTGAAAATATACTCATTGTACTTATAAAAGCACACGTGAAGGATTGGAATTCTACAGCCTAATTCATTTGTCAGTTTCAATTATTTAGTCATGACATTTACATTGCTCAGCATTTTTATTAGCGTTTTCTAAGTTGCGGTTGGAGAAAAAGGGTAGAAGAAAAAAAAATAATTGGAATTTGTTTGTCAGGTATTCCAAAAGTCAGCTTTTTCTCACAAGTGTGCGTGTGTTTTTTCACACAAATATGCACAGAATAACCATCTCTGCTTTATATATAAAATAACCGGATAAACTGAAATAATTACATACATAAGCTGGTAACTGCTTTGCATTTTTACAGCTTAGACAGTGATGTGTTTTGGTGTCATTTACAAATGTTTCCATCTCTGATGTTAACTGTAAGAATGTTCTCACAGCATGCAAAATCATTCCTAATCTCCAAAATTCTTCTGAAACCTCTAATACAGTGCGAAGACTTTCTACTAATGTATACCAGCATGGTGAAGCAGTTTTATGCCAGCCCACAGGCAAATATGGCACTTAGAGAACACTGTTCAGCATATGTATTATTGTGTACACTCATATGTAGTAGATGTTGCCACATGCTTGCTTACTGAGGTATTATTTGAGAAGATTGCTTTTTTAGCAAAGTATTGTTATGTGAAGGAATACATTCACCCAGCTTCAGGATCTTAACCTACTAAAGCTCCCTTTTCAGCCGGATTGCAGTTTGTCTTGCCTGTTGTAGATGTCTGTTCTAGGATGGCACAGATTACACCCTAGGTGGGTGTGCTGTTTGCAAGGGAGTTTAGATAACTCTGACATATAAAGACATCTATAGTATAGCTGTCTAAACCCATGTGATGAGAATCCTGCTCCTAGTGTGTATGGATCTCTTCCAGGCTGGCTGAAAACTTTCTGAATAGCAGTAGTCTGTGCTTTCTGAAAACAGATTGGGTCCATAGCTTCCAAACAACAAAATCCTACTCCTTCTGACCTGGATAAGGGCCAGGACTGGAGTGTTTCTGATCTAGTCCCTGGATGGGATCCCTAAGCTTAGGTCCAAAGATACTGGACGAAAATGGAGCCCAAGAAGGGCTCTTCTAGAGAGGAATAAAAGCAGAATTGGCAAGGGAAGCCACCACCGCCACTTTGGAAGTGGGGAATCCTTTCAGTGAATGGGGGTCAGAAGGGAGAGCACCAAAACTAAGTGTGTCTCAACCCCATTTTGTTTTAGCTAACCACCAAACCATGCCTTTAATCTCCTTCTGGTCTTACTCTAAGGCCTAGAAGAGAAGTAGTAGAAAGCTTGTTGTTGCTCTAGTAGAGCATTCCTTTTTACAGAGATCTTCTGTTTTTCTCCTCCCAATGGTTCTGCTTGAACATCTCTGCAGACTTAAGGAACAAGTGGCATCTAGTGATCGACCGCCTTACAGTGCTGTTTTTGAAATTCCTGGAGTATTTTCATAAGATGCAAGTCTTTGTGTGGTGGCTGTTGGAGCTGCACATCATCAAAATCGTTTCCTCTTACATCATCTGGGTCACAGTGAAAGAGGCAAGTAAACACCCATGGTCAAAATCTTACCCATGGTGGAGGCTTGTCAGTACCTGCTGTGCAGTGGCACACCCAGGTGTAGTGAGATGCCTTCCTCATGTCAGACCTCACTGAAATTGTGGGATCCAGCTGGGTTTGTCAGCTGCTGGGGACCTGCCTTGAGATCTTCTTCCACAGTGATATTCTATCTGCCTAGATATTCTTATCCCTCCCCTTTTCTCTAGATATTAAGGTTTTATTAGTCTAATTCTTTGGACTGAAGAGACATAATCCTTCCCCTGCTCAAACTGGCTGTGGGCATCATCCAGGGATGGAGGATGTAGACAAGGGTTGGAACGGAACATCTAGAAAAATTACTTAAACAGGATCTGGTGCTGAAGAAACAGGAACATGGAACTATGCCTAAAGAAAAAGGGAGAAACACATTTAGCTGTGCCTTTTGTTTGGGCAGTGTGAGTACTCTGCCTAACATAGCCATTCCTTGAACAGGGTAGTAGAACAGGATTCACTGAAAAACAAAACAAAAGATCCTTTTTCTCACATCTTTGGGGGGAAAAAGGTCAAGAGAATGAAGGTGGGTTCAGTGAACACAGGGATCTGTATCATCTATTCTTTGTTTTATGTGTACTAAAGCAGCAGAACCAGCATGTGCCCCTTTGTATTTCTTGTCTGTTTGTAGGGTGGGTATGCAGTTTTGTGGGTCTAATAGTATTAATACTGTGTAGGAGATAACATTATTCCTAAACCGACTATTAAGTTTTTCTTTCTTCACTTACCACTTTGTGTCTGTGTTAATGTGAATATTGTTTTAATTTTTTTTTTTCAGTGTTTTTCTCATAGTTTCTCTGTGTCCCTTTCTTTTGAATTTTTTTTTAAAATTACTATGGAAAAGGTCAGACTTTCTCAGTTCTCTTGTTACTCCATGTAATTTCCATGCTGTTTTTGTGTTTTCAGGTGTCTCTGTTTAACTTTGTGTTTTTAATTGCCTGGGCTCTTGCTTTGCCATATGCTCAGTTTCGCCCATTGGCATCAAGTATCTGCACTGTTTGGACATGTGTGATTATTGTCTGCAAAATGTTGTACCAGCTCACATCTATTGATCCCAGCACTTTTTCCAGTAACTGTACATTGGTGAGTACAAGTGCATATTAAAAAGATTTGACTGCTGCCTTCTTCAGTGAAGAAGAGCAAAAGGAAGCATATCAAGTACTGAAAACTACAGTTATCTAATGTATTATTGTTGATTATCATTCCCTCCCCAATTAGACTTAAAATCATTTTTTATAAACTGATACATTTTCTTTTTAGCCAGGAGAGAATGAAACTAAGGTCAACTTAGAAGAACTCAAAACTTCAGTCCTCTACAGTGGTCCAGTTGATCCTGCAGAGTGGGTTGGATTGAGGAAGTCTTATCCCCTGCTTGTGTACTTAAGGGTAACGTCTTTAATTATCTGTATTTAGATATTTTATTATTTGTGTTGAAATTAGCAATGTCTCTGAAATAAATTCTCTGCCACACAAAAAAAAATGTAATGCAAGCCATTGATAATAGGGAAGTACAGAGGGGAAGAGACAGCAGAAAGCCATATCCGTTACACAGGATATTTCCAGAAGGGATTCAGCACCAATTAAGATAATCTGCATGTAGAAGTCTGGCTTTCTGACTGCCATCTGTTAAAAGCACTCTAAGAAATGTGATATTTAAGAACTCTTAAGTAATTAGGATGTACCTAGCTTTCAGATACCAAAAGACTGATGGGTCTAATTGAAGTAATTACCTTGAACGACAGTATATGCTATAAGCAGTTAATTTTTTTAAGTGCTTATTCCTTAGCCACAGGTCTAGAAAATGTAATTAGTTAAGGGAATAATTCATCCAGACACTAGTAAATGGATGTCTTTTGGTTTTTGTTCTTGTTTTGTTTTTGGTTGATGCCTACAAGCAATATTTTATTACTCCAGTCTTGATTTAAAAACCTACTTAAAATAAATGTGCCAACTCCTGGGGGAAAGCTTGCATGTCTCTTCTTAATTTAAAAAATCTTCAAAATTTTGTATACACAGTTTTAGGTTGTCAGAAATTTGTTGACTGAACAACAGCAAATTTTGATCTAACATGACTTATTCCTCATTTCTTCCCTGAGAGCTTACCTTTGTGTGCTTTGTTTGTGCAAAGAAGACCTGCCAAGCTCTGGTGGTCAATATATCAGGCTCTGGTAGTGCCTCTGCCTCTCACTCCATTAGCCATGCACCTCCCACAGTTAAGATAGTATGTGGGAAAGGCAACTAGTGACCCAGGAGTTCTTCATGGAGAGTGAAGTTGTCTAGTGGTGTCTAGCTTGATGCTAGGAGCTTTACAGTTATAAATAGATAATACTTTGAGATTAGAAATTATTCTAGAATGGTTTTCATTGAGTTAGCAAGTAAAACGTCTCTTTTGTATAGAGGAATTCAGTTTATTGCTAGGCCTGAAGGTCCGAAGCTTCAAGTCTTGGTGTGTTTCTGTTATGCCCCTTTAATAACAGACTTTCAAAATGTCTGCAGTGTTGAAGTGAGGAGCCTGTCTCTGATGGATTGTGTAAAACTTCCCAACAAGAATAGGAAGCCCAGCAACAGCAAACAAAAAATAACTTTTTGTGAAAAAACAACAAAACAACAACAACAAAACAAAAAACAAACAAACAAAAAAAAACAACAACAAAACAAACAAACAAAAATGCAAACAACAACAACAAAACAAAACAGTGGCACCTGACTCAGGACATTCTTGCCACAAATATTTCTCAGTGAACAGAGATCTAGAGATTGCCTCTTCAGCTGCAGTTATGGCTTCCTTGAGGGACTTTCTCTGGTCTTTTTAACCAACTTCTGGAGTTGGCTAATGCCTCTCTTCTATTGAGCATAGGGCAGGTCTGCCTCCTGAGAGAAGAAAATAGCACACTTCAGAGTGGCTCAAGACTGCATCCCAGTTCATCTGGTTTGGGGACAGAAGGAGCTGTGCCCGAGTGAAGACTGGCAGATAGACTGTTCATTTAGAAGAGTATCCAGGACATATTTGCACTACCCATCATCCTTGCAGTTTTAGGAAGTTAGTGCATGCCAGCTGAACACCTGCAGATGGCTTTGTGTATGCCTGTATCTTCAATCCCCTGCAAAGCAAAGCATGGTATCTTAAAAGAAGCTATGAAACGTGAGAGGGCACATGGATGGGTCAATACATTTTCCCTACCTCTTCCTTTCCACGACAAGTGTTTATTATAGTGGTTTTTAATGAACGTGTTTGAGTGTATCTTCTGAATGTCAGTATGTTTCATCAGAATCCAAGAAGTGGTAGGAACCTTACTTTGTTTCAATGATAGTATCTGGGAATAGGTGCCAGTGCGTCTTGGAGTGTGTAAGTACTCGGTGGTAACATACATTTGAGTATTCATGGGTTTATGCTTATCAGAAAATTTTATAGCTTCTTGTGGTTTTCATTTTTATTTAATATTCTTCTGATTTTGTCTTCTGTAGAATAACTTACTGATGCTAGCTATTCTGGCTTTTGAAGTTACAATCTACCGTCATCAAGAGTATTACAGATGTCGAAATAACCTTACAGCACCTGTGACTAAAACCATTTTCCATGATATTACAAGAGCACATCTGGATGATGGACTGATAAACTGTGTCAAGTATTTCATAAACTATTTCTTCTACAAATTTGGTTTGGAGGTAAATCACTATATATTAATTTTTATGTAGACTATCTTTCCAAACTTTTTGATTGTGTTATTTTCGAATAGTAGCTTGAACTATATTTGCTTCTTAGTCATCACTCACGTTAGACCTTGCCACAGTTGCTGTCTATCTGCTAGTAGTGGTTTTCCTCTTGCTTTTCCTTGTATGTCTTATTCATAACTCAACAAAAGGGATAACAGATGGGACAAGGGACAGAAGTGAGGCATACCCTCTCAGGCACACACACATGCACAGAACCAGGGTCTGCAGGAGCAAAAGAAAGCATGGGCCAGCAGGCCATTGTCTCTAAACATTTCTAAGCTTCTTTTGCCTCTGGCTGCGCAAAGGCATCCTTCTTTATACTTGTTACTATAGCTGTTAGCAATCTGCAGGAGCAAGAGCTCCAGCGAAACTTATTGCTGCTTTGTGCCACCAGTGTAAGACAAAGTTTTTTCTCTGAAGAACTTTCCAGTAGATAAAACACACAAAGAATTAGGAAAGACAGATACAAATGAGTGAGAGGATTTTTTTGAAGATCCATGATGTATCCTAAATATCTGGTACGTGTCTTATTTAGTAGAAGACCTGCTTGTCTGTTTGTCAGCAGCAGTGGCCCAGACTGCTGAGCTTTAGGCTCAGCTAATGTATTCCTTCTATCTTCTTCACCCAATCCAGCAGTAAATCATCAGAACTGGACCTGCATTGAAGACAACCTATTGCTGAACAAGTGCTGATAGAAAAAAGAAGCAGCTTCATCTCTGTCCCCTTATCTCATCTGTTTGTTCACAGACAAATGAAATGTACTTTCAAAAATGTTCATAGAAACCATGATTTTTCACAAATTTCTATGGCTGTCTGAAGAAGGCAACTCCTAGGCTATATATCCCAAATCTAATCATAATCATGCTCTTGACCTATCTATTAAACACTACCACCCCTTGCTACTGGTAAGCAGAATAAAATGTTCACAGCCAGTCTGAGGATTAAGAATGAGTGAAAATTAATCAGCAAGCTATTTCCTTTGGGAAATAAATTTAACCTCATCCTGATTTGAGGAGAGAGAAAATCAAAATAGTGAAGTGCACTGAATGTTTCACTATGAATTATTCACTAAGTTTGAAAACATACTTCATGGCACTGAGTGAAGGTGCTACTTTAGGTGGAGCCAAAGAACAGAAATGCTCTGGGATGCAGAGGCTTTAGAATAATGGAGAAGTAAAGCTGCCTTACAGGAATTGACTGGATTAGTCTATAGCCAATAGAAGTTGTATGATCTAAATCCCTTTTCTTTTTGTCTGGTTCCCACATGAGGATACACTTTAGTTGTTGCTATTCTTAATAGTTCCTTTTCTTTTTAACATCTGTAAGTGCTATCAAAATATATGGCTGTGTAATATATGCTTTGCTTGGCAACAATTAAATATTTCACATATAGGCTACTGTGACAATGCTCTTTCCATTATGTATCTTTAGCTATCACATAATGAAAACCTGCTTTAGTGCTGTATTCACATAGTTGAAACTCATAGAAGAGTATCAAAAATTTGGGGTGTTGGGGTGGGGGAGGTTGCTGTTGGAGAGATATAAACTGTTTTAGCATGTTGGTTTGCACAGGGTTCCTGCAGTCAGCCCCAGCACACATCCAAGCGTTCTGTCGGGATCCAGACTGGTTTATCATTGCTGCATTGACTAGCCATCAGGTTGCAAATGTTGGTTATGTTTCTCTACTTCTTTTCCAGACCTGTTTTCTTCTATCAGTGAATGTAATTGGTCAACGAATGGATTTTTATGCCATGATTCATGCCTTCTGGCTGATTGCTGTATTGTATCGACGTAGAAGAAAAGCTATTGCAGAGATCTGGCCAAAATACTGCTGTTTTCTGGCATGCATCATTACATTCCAGTACTTCCTTTGCATTGGCATCCCACCTGCTCCTTGTAAAGGTAAGGACATTTACCCTTTATGGACAATTACTGCTGCTTGGTTTTACAGAAAAGTGCTGGAAAATTGATGAGTATTCAGAATAAAAGGATGAAGTAATTGTTATAAATACTGATTGCATTTTTGCGTGCTTCTGTCATACAGACTATCCATGGAGAAGTGGTAATGCCAACTTCAACTCCAATATCATAAAATGGTTATACTTTCCAGACTTCATTGTGAGACCAAACCCTGTCTTCCTTGTCTGTAAGTATTTTAGCACATAGTTGTGAAGTGTTTACACGTCCATTGCTTAAAACATCTGTACAGTGTAATTTGAAGCCAGCCCTTTATTTACTCTCCAGTAGCAAGCTGACATATTCTGTGGGAGATTGAATATTTAGTGAGGCTTTGTATGTAGTAGAAAAATTCGAAGAATTAGTAATTTCTGCATCTGTTTTTTCTGTATCCCATTTTTAATGAAGAGGCATCAGTAAATATGAATTATTTGCCCTTTTCTAATTTATTTCTCAATAAAAATCATAGAAGATGACAGGTAAAAAACCTAAATACGTTAATAAATTTCAAATCAGTGTTAAATGTGTTGAAAATAGCATGGTCTTGAGGTTCAAAATGTGGGAAAACAGCCTGGTAACTACATGATAATATATCATCACCACTCCCTACACCTAAGTTAATGACTGAATTTTTCCTTGCAACCACTGCTTTCTCCTAGATGATTTCATGTTGCTGCTGTGTGCATCATTACAAAGGCAGACATTTGAGGATGAAAATAAAGCTGCAGTACGAATCATGGCTGGAGACAATGTGGAAATATGCATGAATCTTGATGCAGCATCTTTTAGCCAGCATAATCCTGTTCCTGACTTCATTCACTGCCGGTAAGAACTGAATCTTAAATGCTTGGAAAATTCAGCACTTTCTTTTTGTAAAGTTCTCTAGTGTGAAAGTAACTCTCACAGCTTCCAGTTTTACTTGGAGTTTATATTCATGTATGTTCCCATCTCATAACATACTTTTTATTGCTGTATGAGACAACAGATAGTTAGCTTCTGGGTAATCAGCTCCTGGTTTAAAAAAAGGAAGATGAAAACAAGTCTTCCTAACACTGCTGATTGTTTTAAGTGCTCCCCAGAGGGATGTTAAGTGAAAAAATTGCCTCAAGGCATGTATTCACTCCATGAATGCCCTGTGGGGCAGCATTTATAGTGGACTTCAGCACTCTGGTGTCTTCCCCCAAAACAGAGCCCTGTTAGCAAGAATCCATTGTAGTCTGAATTTTCCCAAGTACATGCTTAATCCCACAAAGTCATAGTCATGTCCTGCTGAGTTGCTGTCTAAGTACAATCAAAACAATGCTCTAACATAAGAGGCTGTCCTTTGTGCTATTTCATCTAGGCATAAGAACCTTGGAAATGTCTTGGAAGGACAACTGGCATGTCCTTCTGCTTCTTAACGTTGCATGTAGGATTGTTTAAGAAGATGAATAATATAAAAAGGGGGCAGAGCCTGAGACAGTCTGTTCTGGATGGTCTTCAAACAATGGAGCCATTCCTATGTGATCATTTCAGCAAGCGCAGATTGGCTCAGGTCTTCTGACTTATTCTGGGCATACTCTTAATTGAAGTTGTCTCTGAAAGTTTGGTGCAGTATTACAAGAATAAATGGGAAAAGTAGTATTTCTTAGCTATTGTGTTTTGTCAGACTAGGTATTTGCTTTGTGAATGCATGGGACCAACAGGTGTCTGAGTGCAAAAGGAATTTAAAGAAAATTAACTAATATCTAGGAAATTCTCCCATTTGCCAATAAACTTTTATTTCTTTTATCAGAGAAGTGCTGTCACCAGAAGCCCTTCTCAAGATCTTTAAGCTGATCCTGCAGTTTCTGTTAGAAATTGTGGCCAAACCTATCTTCAAATAGCTTTGAAGAGGAGACCATTGAAACACATTCAATTGACTCATTTGTCCAAAGATTTATAGTCACTTCTGGGTGGAGGGCCAATAGTTCTTCCCCTTGAATATTTCCAGTCTACACAGTGGACTCAGTGCTCTAGATCCAGTAACATAAGCAGAAAGAGAGAAATCATAATCTCTCTTCAAAATGCTCCATCAAGTGTGGATATTTTCCAAAAGACAGCTGACAAATAGGGCTTGGTTGAGAAGAACATGTAGGTGGGATTGCCTGAAGTTTTTTCTTGCCACTCTGGTGGTGTCCATGTCAGCAAAAGCTAATACAGCAGTTGAATCAGGGACACTGATGTGACTGGTCACTGGCAAAGGCTGTCACTGGTGACAAGGTTGCTGACTGAAAGATTGAATTTTTTCCACTTTAGTCCAGAAAAAAAAAAAAAATCATTGTGAAAAAAAACTAATTAGTGATGAGAATGTGTTTTAAGACTATCTTCAGAAGGAGAAAAGAGGCAAGAAAATCACTGCTTTTTAAACAGCCTCTTTTGGCATATTTTCAAAGTTCCCTGAAATCTGATAGGTGCTTCTGGTCGTCTGTAGAAGATACTCCCAAATGGCCAAGCATGAAAAGTTTGACGCATATTCTTTGAAGATTTTGGATGGGAGTCAGAGTCAGGTTTATAATGGAAAGCAAAGTCCAAGCTGAACTGGCCTGCTGCCTCTCCACAGTCCTTTGGGTTAAGTTCTGTGTTTTGGTTCATACTCATGGTATGCATCAGCTTGAAGTCATTGGTGTCATTACATCCATTCAAACACACTGCTTGGCATGTGCTGACAAAATAGACCTATAGGTGGTTAATGATAGCAACCATTTAACTGGGAGTTTGCAACTTGTATTAAGCAGTAAGTAATATTGCTGGTGGAGAGTACAAAAAAAAGAAAACATAAAATCAAAGAATCCCATTAGTAGTGGTGAGCTGAACAAATAAACTGTGATTACTTTATACTTGTTCCAGCTAAATACAGAAATCTTTGTGACTGTTTCATGTGATAGTTTTATGTTGTGTGAGTAAGAAGTAAAATGAAAAGAACAAGGCAGAGAAAGAAACAGAACAGGGACATTTTTGTTTGAAAAATCCATCAAATGAATAGAAAACCCATTAATTCAGGAACAGAGGAAATGCCTGTTTATGATATCCTTTCTTGTAGATGCTCAGGCAGGTAAGCTGTATCCTTTATTTTGTTTGTAGTGTTAGCTTCCTGAATCTGTAATGAGAACATACTTGTAGAAGGTGTGGTGTATATATGCATAAACAGACCTTAATTTAGTGTGAACTGCATAATAGATCTTGTGTTCTTGATGGTATCTTTCCATTCTTTAAGTATCTCCTTCAGTGCTTTTTCTACAATGCAGATTTTTCCCAGACTTTAGATGATGTTATTTTTGAGAATTTGCATTGGGCATATGCAATCTTAAATGCCTAATTTCTTTCAAAGAAGCACCAGAGAATGGCTGACATTATAAATCTTTAAAAAGAAGGACTCTCAAGCTCTGGAGAATACACTGAAGATATACCTCAGAAGAAAATGTATGTATCTGGCCTTAATCCAAGACAATTAGAAGCTGAAAGGGCTTTGTCTAAAACCATTTCTTGTACTTTGCCGTAGAAATTTCAGAATGGTCTAAATATTTAGTAACATGGACAAGAACTTGGTTCAAAGCTTATCCAAGCAAGTGAAATGAAAAATGGCATTTCTCCAGAAGTCAGTCAGAAAGAGCTAAACAAATAAGTGAAGACAACCTGGTTATGAATAAATTACAGAGCATAAAATAAATGAGTGCGTAGTATTCATGTGTTTTCTGAGAAGCCCATTGTGTATTTACTGCCATGTAAAAGAAGTGGCAGTTGCAGACTGAAGCACCCATTCTGAAGTGTCTCTTCTCTTGAGAGGATGCTAGTTAGTCACTGTTCTAGTAGGCATGGATAAAAAGCTTTTAACTGCAATATAAACAGTGGCAGAAAAAGAACATTATTCCAAATGCTTAATTTTCTTCTCTCTGGAGAAATACTTGAGCTCAACAGTGATAAATACAGTCTAAGGAAGAGATTTCCTGAAATTTTCTTGTCTTTCCACCCCCAGATTTCTCAGGGGGTATATGCTTGACCCCAAGGGAGAACACAACCAAAGGGCTTTGAAACAGAAATAAAAATGAAGAGTAAAAGTAGGAGCTTTTAAAATGAAACAGGATTTAAAGCAACTTCACTGAGGATAATCCTTTCCCACAGTCTCTAACATTGGAAAATTCTTGTTTCAGTTCCCAAGCAGTTTTCAGACATTCTCCTAGACAGTGACAGGGAAAAAATTTGGGATTGTAATCTACTTTTTTCCTCTTAAGAGCAGAAACAATATTAACAGCCAGTCATTGAACTGTCTCCTTTAATACCTGAACCCTGGGAACCATCACCAGGTGAGTCAAGTGAAGTCTCTCAATGTCTTTCTTGGAACTATGCTTCTTCTAACCTAGGTTAGTGAGAGGATCTGCCAATAATCCTTACAGGCTTCCTGTCATATTTGTTGTATAAAGCAGATAAACATTTTGTTGCCAATAAAATGAGCCTCAACAAATAACACAGCTTTGGATTTGGGAATTTTAAAAGTGAATAGAAGCATGAAGGAAGGACCTCACTGTTAAGAGAGTGAGAGTAAGAGAATATCAATCCTGGAAGAAGTCTTGACAAAAATAGTAGGGACTAGGACCTATAGGATCCACAACACTATATTTGAAGAAATCTATTGAAATAAGGGAGTTAATTTTCAGAAGGTTTGATGTTGCTATTGGCAAAGGGAAAATCAATTAAACTGCCTCCTGAAGGCTGAAATGGAGCTACAGGGAAAGGCTTTGGGGAGGGAGTCTTGGTAAGAAATTAGCAATGTTTTGATTAGAAGGGGAAATGGACCATGATGTAGGGTCACACAGGCTGCTAAGAATGTAAAGAATAGGAGATAGGGAAGAGGGCAAAAAAAGAAGGAATTTGGGGAGTAGGTGTGGCTTACAGAATGCATATATATAGGGGTAATATGCCTGGAGGAGAGGAAGAGAGTATTCATCAGAAGAGGACTGCAGCAAGAGCCTTGGGAATATGTGGAGATGGGTAGCCACACTCAACGCACAACCGATAGCTGATAGGGGAAACCAGTGAAGCTATGTAACAGCAGCTCCTCCAGCATGAAGAAGCATTGACGTCTATCACTCAGGGCAACAGCACAGTAGGCTCTCACCAGTGTGTAAGCAGAATGATGTTCTTTCGCTAAACTTCAAAGCTCTGGCTGAGGACAAATGCCTTTTCTCAAAGGGGTTATCATCTGCACTGTCAGCATCTCTCAGTTCCTGCAGGCACAGGTTCTGACACTAGGCTGGCCACAGCCAAACACATCATTGAGCATTCTGGGAAAACAATTACACCTAGAGCAACCTTTTTGCAACAGACTGGGTTGTATTACAGTTAAAATTTAATTCATTTGGAAATAAAATATTGAAGCAATCATGATAAGACTGTTAAAGCTTTAGTAAAAATGAAGCAGATCATTTGATATGGAGAGCCATCTGAGGTTACAGTAGCTTTGATGGATGGGTGGAATGAACTTCAGACTTTATCTTCCCTGGTTTTGTGCAAAGTGATAATGGTAATTTTTACCAAAATGTCATCCAGAGTAGCAGTGAGTTCTGCTAATGATGCATTTGGTAAATCAACATTTTTTATTTTTCATTCATCTTTCAGGTTTCTTCTGTATAATTTCTCATTCAGAGGTTATCGTGCCACCAAAAGCCATAGTTTGATCTTCTTGGTACACTGGTGTAGTGGCTAATGTTCCTCAGATGTGTGGCTGTATTCCTGGCCTTCAGCTATACTCTCCCACCTTTGTATTCATCACACCAGCAGTGAGTTGGTTTATAGGCTGAACGGGCAGAAAAGTCCTCATGCAAAATAAATTGGCTTTTGCAAATCTGCTTCTTGAAACCAGTTCAAAGAGTCAAAGCCAAAGAAGGGTCTGGAATTTAGAGCTGAGGGGCTGAACGGGAGTGGGACTGTCCCCTTGGGAAGCAGCTGCTCAGATTTCCTGGGTGTATTGTGAAATACCACATCCCGAGGGTGGCCTCTCCTCTCTGTGACTGGATGTAGATTTAAACATCACTTAGAAGATGAGGTTTGGAAGGTTTACATGGCATTAAACTAATGACCTGTGTGGTCTGCAGTGAAAGCATAAAATTATGGTAAATACTATCCAAGACTAATCATTTTCTACTGTCTATGAAGAAGTTTTCAAACAGAGGGTAAGCACCCTTACTGACTTTCTGGCTTTGTGCAGGGTCTTTTTAGCTGCTGGGGTGGCTTTGTGATTCAGCCTCCCAGTGTTTCATTGTAATCTCAAGAGAAAGGAACTGAAACTCCTCACTTCCTAACTTTCTGGGGTTTGAAGAAGAATGTAAAGATTTACGTCCGATAATGTGTCAAGTGATTTGAGAGGCAATTTGTTGAGAACTCCCCCACCAGGACACGTCTTTGTTCCTGCTCTTGCAGCACTTGACCTACCTATATCATTATAAACAATTAATGAAAATTAGGGGGATGTGTGCCTCCACACTGTAACAGTAAAGGAATTTCGGCATATTGTAACTGAAAGAAGTGTGATTTCAGGGATATTTTTATCTACCTGAGACTACTCAAGTGTAGTTCTGTCCACTCTGTTCACTGTTCTTGGGCCAGCACAGAAGTACCTGGGATGGTTGGAGATATTTATTGGTCAGGTGTGCCCTGGATGACTTGTTCAAACACCATTTTGTAAGATGTCCACTCCAAGGTGAATTCTTGGGAGCCATTTTTATGATTGGGCTTGCTTGTAGTTGCATATTTGTAAAAGTCAGAATGATTTTCACGTCTAAGAACTCTGTAATTTGCCACTTGACACAGCTGTATTGCCTCCTGCTTTATGAGAAGTTTTTCTTCACATCCTGTTTTGTTGTTTGTTTGGAGTTCTCCAATACTATTATATTTAATGTATATTTTGAAAATTAGAAGAACGGATGTATTTAATATTTTAGATGACTGCCAGAAGGTAGCAAATGGTTAACATTATAGTGAAAAAATATCTAAACTATTGTCTTCCTTTTCACATTCTCTTTAATCTTTGGAAGTTTTAATCTGAGGGTGGTATCTGCTGTTGGATTGTGGCTGAGCCAAATGCCATGTATATATATTGGAAAGTCTGGATCCGGCCAGTTACAGTTGTTTGTAAGAGTCAGAGTCCATTTTTATTGAAGAGGATTAAGATATTGCTGTTTGTTTGATCAATTCACTTTGCTATTTGATCAATTGCTGATGTATTTTGTTGGTAGCAAAGGAGAGAATTTTTGATATATTGCAATTGTTAGATCAGTGTCGGGAAGGTGATGTCTTCCTAGCCATCCCACACATCAATAGTTATTATTAAAGGAACACCAGATATTATGGTTGTTTTTTTCTGGAGGAACAGTGAGGGTACTATTTCCAGTGCATATTGTTAGTGACAATCTGTTCAGCTCACGTCTTTCACTTCTTTATTTTCCCACTGTATATTGTTTATTTGTTAATGTTTTATTACCCAAAACCCAGTAGAATCTCTAAAGTCATGACATTTTTAGATTTCACAGGCAGTAGTCCACAAATTTCTTAAATGTTTATGGGAAATAAACATAAAGGAGCTTTCTCATTACCTTTCGTTAAATGCCTCTGGTTGACTTCAGCAAGTGAAATGTATAATACAGGCCTATAAATGTAGGACTATAAATAGATACTCCTAGAAAGTTCTGAGCCTGAGAACATCAAGCAGCAGGGGCCTTTTTATGTGGCTTCATACAGTACATTTAGTTGATTTTCTCCTTACATGGTTTGGCTTAGGTATATGTGTATTCCTATAGAGCCGTCTCCCTGCCTTGGTTTCCTGACAAATCTAGTTTCACAGCCTGGATGAACAGACCCTGAAAACACAGCTACATCTGGAATCAAAATACTAAATGTGTGGAAACTAGGAATTAGTTGGTTTTGCAGTGTTTAGCTATATGTAGTATTCGATATTGCCTTTGGCAGATATTCTTATTTGAAAGCTCACTGAGTCAATATTAAGTCAAGATTTTAAGCAATCTGAAAATACCAAATTGTTTCTCACTCTTCCCACTATGGGCCAGGCTGATTTCAGGTGGCTCTGTCTTGTAGCTTCCTGGCAAAAGTTTCAGTAAATTCTATCACATTTGTGTTCTGGAGAAACCTTTTACCCCTCAAAACTTTTACAGTTGATCTCCATTGGAGAAAGATACTTTTAGCAGCTGTCTTTGAAAACTAGGCTTTTAACCAGACTGAATTCCCTAGAAGTCATCAATAAATACAGAATTGTTTGCAGTAGAGTTCTGTAGCTAGCTTTTAAAAACAGATTTGCTATAATATTGCTCAGATTTCTTAAAATATTATCTCAGCTTTTAAATTGCATATGTAGCATTGCCAGATAATATCACTCTGTCATGAAGTCTGATGAGAACATGTTTTCCCCCTTTTCATAATACAAGGCTTCATCCTACGTGATGCAAAGTGCCCTCACCATGTGTAGCAAGGTGCTTATGCAGATGAATGAGGTAGAATGGAGTATATGAGCCAGGCAGACCCATGAATGAGCTAGACCCACTGACCTTGGTGTTAGTCTTAAGCAGGTGTGCCAATGCTGAAGTGGGACAAGAACGCCCAGAAGACCATAGGCACAAGTGTTGGCCATTAGCGCAGAAAGAGGAAAGGTAGCATTGTCCTCAGAAAATGGTAACTTCTTCTCCTTGTTTTATTTCCAGGTCCTACTTAGACATGTATAAAGTGATAATATTTAGTTACCTCTTCTGGTTTGTGCTTACTATAATCTTCATAACGGGAACCACAAGGATCAGCATATTCTGTATGGGCTATTTGGTAGCCTGCTTTTATTTCCTTCTCTTTGGTGGAGATCTGTTGCTGAAACCCATCAGGAGCATTCTGCGTTACTGGGACTGGCTGATTGCCTACAATGTCTTCGTGATCACAATGAAGAACATCCTTTCGGTAAGTAGCTGCTGCCTTTCCTCTGCCCTCGGCACTTTGGTTCCACTGGAAGTGTGCACAGTGCATTGAGTGGTCATTTAAAATCCTTTTTCAGGACCACAGCCTTCTGCAAGCACAAAGCAGGGTCCATTTTACTTCAGAAACTGCAAGTGCATGTCCAGGGAGTGGTAATGCATATACATTATAGGAAAATGTGCACCCTTGTATTCAGTCAAGCTCTGTGAAAGCTCACAAACTATTTCAAAGGGGCAGGTTCTGTTTTCTTTGCCTAGTAAAGTCTCTCCTTAGAAGTCTTACAAAATTCTCAATGGAGTGAGAAATGAGTAAGAAGTGCAAGATCAGTCATACTCTTGATAATTAGTGCACATTTAATTAAACCTTTTATTTAAAACTAGAATTTTCAAGCCTAATACTAGATGCAGTTGTCATGTGATGTAATGTAATTAGTGAGTTTGACTACAAAATTGTAAACTGCATTCCTGTTTCTTTTAGAACTAGTGTGAAATTCAGGTGAAAACAGATATATTTGATAATTAAATGTCAAATTCTTCTGCAAAATATTAAATATTTTCTTACATTAATTAACTCTTTAGAGCATATTCTTGCAGTGGCACTGATAGGTGATTGAAACAAGCCAATAATTTAAATACTTTTGAAAGATAAATTTAGATTTATTCCTGGCAATTGCTTTTTAGCTTTGAAGATTTTTAGTGCTGGACTGAAAAGAGCAGACATTTTTCTTTTTACATTTATATAAGTCACTGTACTGAAATAAAATTGATTTATAGGTGATTTGAATTTGCAAATATTCTAAATGCTTACATATGTGCTTCATTTTATGCTTGGGAATTCAGTGGAGCTATGCGTGTGTTAAGCTTGTCCATGTATGTTTGCAAGATTAAGTCAGTGATATATAAAAGTTGCTTAGCTGTTGCATTGCCTCATGTGCCAGATGTATCACTTTCTCTGAAAAATCACAAACAAAACTCCCATACCTCCTATCTCACTGGCAATCAAAATAACAAATTCTTGCTATTTAAAAGTGATGTGTGTCACTGGTAAAGACACTTTTTCTTCTAATTGCTGTTTTACACATGATATATAATAGAACCACTGGCAGTCACAATATTCTCAGGTGATGTAAAGAGGTGCAATACTTTTCTTATCTTTATTTCTGCTATGTTTTGTTATTTGAAACTGTTCTTTTACTTTCCAGATAGGAGCATGTGGCTACATTGAATCATTAATTAAGAATAGTTGCTGGTTGATTCAGGCATTTAGCCTGGCTTGTACAGTTAAAGGCTACCGTATTCGTAAGTATAGCTCATTTTTAGTCATAACTATCTACAAATAATCACCTTCAAAATCTACCATATTTAAGTTGTGCCCCCTCCTGACATATTACCTTGTGAAAATATCATATCTGCAAGTTCAATTGATACAGCTTTGTCCCATATTGACTAGCAAGAAATAATACTGAAAGTATTTCATACAACCAAAGGAAATATATATATTGAGAGAACTATCATTGTCCACACACACATACCCACAACCATCATTTGCTGTAAACAAACAATTTGGTGATACCAGCACTTAACACAGTTTTCCTGTATATGCAGATGATGCAATACTTGAGGGTACAAATTGACCTAAAATTTCAGCTCACTATCACTGCAAGGGGAGGGCACCTTTTCCCAGCTGCAGACTCCCGCTCCTCCCCATGTGCCAGGTCGTACATTTAGTTGTTCAAAGGGTAAACCAGTTCAGCTCAGTGAAATGACAAGAGGCTAAGCCAGCATAAAAGTGGTAATTTTTTGCAGGCATAGTGAGTTGAGGCAATTTTTTGTAATGATTATTCTCATGTTTGTGATGATAACAGGTAGGGAATGGATAGTGTAGGTGGATGGAGGTGAGAGAAGACAGGAATGAAGTATGGAAAGCAAGACACTTCACCTCTTGATGAGCTATTAATTTGGCTCCAATTTGTCCTGACACCCTGCATTGATGATATGAAAACACCTGATTTTTTTCAGTGCTTTTTTGCTGAATTTAAAGAACTGTTTCATCCTAGTGAGTCTGCAGCAAAGTTCTGAATTCCTGACCTTATGTCTGATCCTAATAAATAAGTGGGGAGTAGGGGAAAAGAAAGGAAATACGAAGATGGAAATTCACAAGATAAATGGTGCCCAGTGTTTCTTGTATTATCCGAAACTTTTCAAGCGGCAACAGAAACTTAGACACAGGTTTCTGACTCCCCAGGGGATGGGCACAGCAGGCTTTGAAGCTCTTGGAGCTTGACCTTCTAGACCTATTAGACCGACTTGCCTGATTGTAAAGCCAGCTTCCATCCAGAGCCTGTCCCTTGAGTGCTTCTACTCCCTTCTATCGGGTAGCATAGGCCATTTAGTTTATAGTCTAGCTCCACAAAACCCAATTTTAATTTTTTAATATCCCAAGAGAACTGTCTTTTAGAGAATAAAGAAAGAAAGAAAGAAATAGCCCAAGCCAAAATCTAGAGGTAGGAGAAATGGGATTTCCTCTCTGCCTGTCTCCTCCTACCCCAAAGGAAGCAGTTTTGTGGTTTCAAATATTTTTTCTCTTATGCAATGGAAAGAAATATTGAACTGAGTTGTGGAGAGGAAAAATAATATTAGACGGTGGCAGTCAAAAAATTATTTTGACAAAAATAAAACACCTCTTTCTCATCTTAATAATGTTCTTAATAGAAAAATGAGACAAAAAGTCACTTTGAAATGAAAAAAAATTTGAAACGTCATTTTAGAAAATACTGAAATCACATATTTTAGGTTAACAAAAAATACTTTTTTCCCATTTTTTGTTTTCAAGTACTTATTAGGATAACATGAATTTGTTTGCAGATGGTTCACTTCTAGAGAATTCTCAGTTTTCATGGGATAACACATTGTTAGAAGCATTCCAGTTTGCTGTAAAAGAAAATATGGTGTTCTCCAAATGGAAATGCATGTCAGTTTTCTTAAGAAAAATCTAATTAAATTACCTCAATTAAAATAATTTTCAAGGCTAAGATTATTTAATTGATTAACCATTATAAAAGAATACTTAACACAACAGTCTTTATGCTGATGGTGTCTTTTTCCAGCAACCAACAATCTAGATTGTAAACTGCCCAGTGGAGAAGCAGGAATCATTTGGGACAGTATATGTTTTGCTTTCCTGCTGCTGCAAAGAAGAGTCTTCATGAGTTACTACTTCCTGCATGTGGTTGCGGATATAAAAGCTTCTCAGATCCTAGCATCAAGGTAACATAAAGTTTAAAATATTAAATGAAACACCTCAAGTCTCTCATGGCTATGTTACTTATTTGTTTACATTACGTAGTACCAAAACCAATCCTTTAACATTGGTATAAACAGTCCATGTTACATTCATAATTGCAGACCCAACTCTGACAAAAGCACACATGAGAAAATGTGAAAATTAAACCATCTTTCCTATCAAACACTGTCTTCTGTTCTTATAGTCCCTATTAAAAGCTGTGAAAGTTGATGTGAGTTGCAGCATTCTCTCCACATGGAATCATAGAATCATAAAATCATAGAATTATAGAATGGTTTGGGTTGGAAGAGACCTTCAAAGATCATCTAGTACCAAGGCCCCTGCCATGGGCAGGGACACCTTCCACCAGACCAGGGTGCTCAAAGCCCCGTCCAAACTGGCCTTGAACCCTTCCAGGGAGGGGGCAGCCACAGCTTCTCTGGGCAACCTGTGCCACTGCCTCACCACCCTCACAGGGAAGAATAATCAATATGTATGCATCAGTATGTATGAGAGCAAGTTTCTAAGCCTTGGAAAGAAAACACTCTGCTATCAGAGCCTGTTTGAGTCAATGGGCCTTAGAAATCACAACTCCAAAAATGTCACATGAGGAAAAATACAGGAAAGTTACAACATCTGGCTCAGGATGACCATCAGGAAGACACTCAGGAAGTGTCACATCATGGAACACTAACTAGGTGTGGCAAGGAAGTATCACCCTCTTTGAGCCTATTGCTTAAACTTTCCCACAAGCATCCACTCATAGCTATCACTAGCACAACGATTCTTCTGTTTTTTAATAAGAAGGCAGATCACGAATGAAATTCTTGATTTAATTTCATTAAGATTTATAAGGAATTACTTTTGCCAATATTGGATTAAATGGATTGTGGCTTTTTTTTTTTTTCCTGAAAAACATATGGACATTGATTTATGTCTGTATTTGAAGGTGAAATTTAGCTTGCAAATCCTGAAAGGAAGTTGGTTTTTTTCTTCCTCTTGTTCCCCTTCCAGGAATTACTTTAAAAGGGGGACATGTTTAGCTGCCCATACTGAACAAAATTCACCACTGTAAACAGGACTACCAAAAGATCTATACCTCCATCCTATATTGCCTCTCTCAGACTCTTGCTCTGTGGTGAATTTTGCTGCTGATGCCCAAGATCGCTGAATACCACCTTTTCATAGCGTTTTTTGTACACGAGTATCAAAATGCCTCCTAAATTGGAATGTTTGAATCCAGAAGGAAGAAGCAGGCTCATGTAAATGGCACTGGGCTGGGTTGAAAGAAGTATGTTTGGTTCCTGATTCCAGCAGCAGAAGTGGAGACGTACAGGCCTATGTCAGGAGCTTTGTAAAGATAAATGTATTATTGACTAGGAAGTGCAAAGATACTACAGGAAGGAGGGTAATACAAATATAATGATTTTTTTTTTTTTTTTTTGGTTAGCTGTTTGCCTTGTTGAAATCCAAGCTTTGAATTTACATGAGCAGTGAAGAAGGTCAAACAGCATGGTCTGAGCCTGTCTTCTAGTTAAAGTTAATATTGTGAAATACAAATACCTCACCTAAATAAGATTAAATTGTGATTCAAACAATAGTGATGAGGATTCATTGACAGTTTTCAATAGTTCATAAGAATTTAGGAGTAATCAGGTTGCTAAGGAGAACATGTCCTTCTTTGTTGTACTTTACCATACTTTGGGACAATAATGATGGCCAATCTTGACTGTATTCCTTTGCAAAATTGTAGTTGTGGTTATCCTGTATATTGCATGAAAGAACAATTAATTTCACAGAACATGGTTGAAAAATGAATTAGAAGTAGACTTCTGAAACTGTAACAGTTCTTACTAAATTTCTGACAAAAAGAAGGCTTTAAATCTATGCTACTTCTTTGAGAGAGACTTTGAGGTTCTTTGAGAGTCTTCAAGAGATGATGAGTGAATAATGATGAACGGCCAAGAGATGTCATCTGGACATCCAAATCAATGATTTTATTACACTTCTAATGAAATGGAGTTAGAAGCCATATTCTTTTGGCACACCAGAAACTTGCTCAAGGATTTCTGTCATTAGATTGAAAGCACTGTATTGTTTAGAGGGTAAAAGTGAAGCTGAAGCTATGCTCATCAAGGCCCTGTATAAAGCTGGACTTTGCTCACAACTTCTGGGGGACTGAAGCAGAGGGACAGGGTGATTATAATGCTGAAATTACTATAAAGATCAAATCCTGGAGGTGTGTAAGAAGTCCTAACTTGGCCTTGAACCCACACATGTTCTATGTTCTTGAGGACTGGAAACTGAATTCCTTGAACAGCTGCTAGTGGAACATACAAGCTGAGTAGAGGTCACAGCATTTGGCCTCAGATCTTGAAATGACTGACTGTAAACAAATAAGTATTCTGGAGTAATTGATTCTTTCTTTCAGGCTTGGATTAGTTTTGTTTTATGCAGATGAGGTTGTGTACAGAGGGAACACATCATTCTCTATGATTACCTGGCATAAGGGAAACTTTAAAACATTTAATGTTTCCTATTTTTCCTTTCTTCTGCCCCCATTTCTGCTGTAGGGGTGCTGAGCTTTTCCAGGCTACAATTGTCAAGGCTGTAAAGGCAAGAATTGAAGAGGAAAAAAAGTCAATGGATCAATTGAAAAGACAGTATGTATTTAATGTATTTTTTTATATAGATATTTTTACAAATACATATGCATGGATTTCACTGTTTATTGGTATTTATCTAGCACCTTCTTTTATAGAAATGCTGATTAGGTTTTGAAGTATGGTTTTGCAATTACAAAAATTGTTCTCTGGGCATTAAGATCTTAAGTGGTCCAATATTACATAGTTTTAGAGTCATCTTTTCCAAAAATGTAACATATTGCAGAATTTAAACTTTCATTTAAACATAAAATTACATTTCTAGGACCAAAAGATGTGAGGTTAACATAAAGAATCAGAGCGCAATTTACTTACCTGCTCCTCAGTGAGCCTGAAATTTTCATGAAGACAGATGTTTCCTATAAATCAAGAGAGAGGATGTGAACCCTCCTGATTATGCTGAAGGGTATTCTAAACCTTAGAAATCCAATGATGACAGATTAAGAAGATCTGCTTTTAACTGTTCCACGCTTGAGTATCATCACAACATGACTATATAGTCTTCTCTTTAAGACATGATCTGTATCTTCTATATTTTTTCTCTGTTAGAGGTCCACCTCAGTTGTAGTTTTGTGTTATCCTGTTTTGTGTAATATGAATTCATGCAATGCAGATGAAATATGGAGAAAATCTGTCTTTTTTCCTATTTATTTTCACTAATAATCCTGCTGTTCTCTCAATTTGTCTCTCCCCATCTTTCAGAAGAGTAGGACAGTTGAATGCAAATCCCCTATGAAACTCATGAAAAGGGTAGGCAGATTACTAATTAGAAGTGCCACACCAACTCTGTCTTACTTGAAAGTGCAAGCCTAGATGGTTAGAAGATAGGAGACTGAGACATAGGAACAAAAGGCAGAAATTGGAACAGCAAGGGACGTAGTTAGTGAAGCTGTAGTTAGGAGCCACCTAAATAGCCTGAAATCACTGTGGACTAAGGCAGATGAGTAGCATCCTGGTCCTGCTGCAATGGCTGACAATATTCTAATTAACTTTACCTTTATTAGGGTTTTGGTGTGTATATCTGAATTCCTGGTGAATTTGCTGGATGCCTGTTGCTTCCATTTTATTTGTGGTTCCTCCTCTAGTATTTGAGTGCAATATATATGTTTACTTTCACTGGAAATATTTGCATTCATCTTAACTGGCCTGGGGATCCATTCTCTTTATACAGCCAATAGGCCAGTTGGCTTTCTGTTCGGTGTAGCCAGCGTGCTTCTTTAATAACTGCAAAAAGCTTTCAAAGCTCCTCCACCACCATGCATGTAAAGCTGTAACTGCTTCTTAACCAGAAGTCAAAGCCCATTCCTGACAGCTTCTTCCACACCTGTATAACTGAAGAAGCATCAGAAGGCTGCAGGGGCCATGCTCCCAACCTGCATGCCTGGGCTTTCCCACCAGATGATGCATTGGCCTGTTGCTGTCACTGCTCTGCTCTTGAATCAATCTTATCCCGCATGACAGGATGTGCCTGCCCTGGAAATCCTTCTTTTCTGTATAATTCTGCAGAGTTCAAGATCAAGGAGATGATACTGCCTGATACCAAAGCTAATCTATGTTTCTCTAAAGTTACTAGTTTATATTTGAAGGATGTCTGACTTCAAGAATAGAGGGTGCTTCTTTTATTTCATTCTATAATGTGCATCAGTACTTCATACAGCTTAGGCTGGTTAGGATGAAGAGAGCTGTCAGCATGGCCAGAAGTTTTGAACAACCAAGTTGTCCTGACTGACATAGTGTAACTTCAGCAGTACATGAATAATAGGGAAAGAAATCCAATCATCTACTGAATAATAGCAACTAGTTGACGTGAAAGAGTTTTTCCCTCTCTAGTGGGTGGTTCTTCCCTAACAAATGGACAGATTAATAAAAGTATTTAAGTGCATTTTGATCACTGAAATAAGTGAGTCATTTGCTTCTAATCCAGTTGTATTGAATGAATTTATTCCTGTTGATTTCAACTTTTTTTTTTTTTACCTTTTTTCAAACTGTGAAAACATAAAAGTCGTAAAAGATCAGATTGTGCTAATTTTATAGGATTACAAGAGTGAGAATTGAAGGCTTGCATACAACTGGACAAAACTGAACTAGTTTAAGTCTTCTGTATTTCCAGATATGTGGGACAAATGAGAGTTTAAGGGGCAAAGACATAGCACAAAAAGTGCAGGAACAGCCACATCACCAGTTAAGAGTGGCAAGTTTCAGGAAACCCACTGCATTAGGCAGAAGTCCTTTTTTCTCAGAGTTTCATTTGCTATGTTGTAGCTCCTGACAACAATTATTTAATTTTTAAATGATAGTAAGATAGTTGGAGGGGAGTAGGTAAAACTGTCATGTGATAGCAGGCAGCCCAGTTCTCACTGAGCAGTGAGTGAACATCTAGGCTTGACCCTTCCAGCCAGCCCCTTCAGAGCATTTAACTACTTATGATTAACGGCAGGACTAATGACAATGTGGAATAGATGTTTCCTTTAGACATGTTGGGGGCTGGGTGGGTATTTGGGTGTGTGTAGGTGTGTGTGTGCATGGATGTGTTTAACACTTGGTTTTCAGGGTGGGTTGAAAAGGGCGAAGTCTAACAAGATTCTTCCTTTTGCTAGAATGGATCGCATCAAAGCCAGGCAGCAAAAATACAAAAAGGGTAAAGAGAGGATGCTAAGTATGACCCAGGAGTCCTCAGAAGGGCCAGAGATTCGAAAATTTTCTGAAGAAGATGATGAAGGTACCATTAGCTATTGTTGTACCATAATTGCAGTTGAGCACTAAGGACCTAATAGACATAGTAGTTGGACAAGTGATAAATTATTCTTCAAAATTGTCAGCATGTAACAAGGTTGTTAGCTGAGTATCAGTCTGGAGCTTGATTCAGTCAAAAAAATCTGGGATTTTGTACTGCAAGAAGGTTTAGAGAAAATGGTTTGCTTTGAGGTTACTTTTGGTTAACTTAGGTTGTTGGCAAAGAGCTGAATAGCAGCAGAGGTTTGTTTTGAACAAAGCCTTTATCTGTAAACCAGAGTGTTACAAATAGGTAGTATCCACATTTTTCCAGCAACATTTTCTAGATGCTGTGAGGTTTTTTCAGTCACTGAAATGTTTGTATACTTTTAAATGTTGTTTAAAACATGGGAACAGATAAAATTGTACCTATCTACTGCCACATTTATAGCACTGACTTAGGATCAAGACTGACTGGATTTAAATTTTTTGGAGTCTGAAATGTAAGGGGATTTGAGAGGAGGGAAAGTATTTTCTTCTTGAAATTACAGTCAACTGTGACTGTATGTTTTAAAACACAAAACTGAACTTTTTAGCTGTTTCAGAGTAGAATGCTATTTTAACTGCTGCATAAACCAAAGTATTTCTGCTTAGTGGTCATACTTCTGAATGATTTTAATATTGAATATATTCATAGATCTGACATCTGATGTGTTCATGAAATTTTAGCTCTTTTGAGAGAAATTTAAAATTATTAATCAGTGTAAGAAAATTGTTTCTCATTTTGTAAAATTAATATTTGGACATATTTTATTTTAGGAGAAGCAGACAAAGAGAAAGCCAAGGGCAAAAAAAAGCTGTGGTGGCGGCCTTGGGTTGATCATGCTTCCAGTAGGTTTTCTCAATCATCTTACAAATATGTGGATTTAACCCTTATATCCTTGACCAGAATGAAGGCATTCCCACGACCTGTTTGTTTTATGCCTGATTTTATGATTGTGACTTGATAGAAGGCTTGGTTTTTTCGCCAAATGATTTCTACTTCTAAATCTTCAAGGAGTAAGTTTAACCATATTTTGAACTTCTGTGTGTTGGAAGCATAGCTAGCTCATGATACTTTGAGGATTCTTAGAAAAATATCAAATCAGATAAACATGTGCCAAAAAGAATCTGTTTTGGCCTCAAAAGTCTCAACTCTCCCAACTGCAAAGCACAATATATTTAAAAATGTGAATGTTTGCCAATGCATTCTAAGATGAGTCATAATTTCTTATACACACATCATACATCTTTTTTTATGGTTGATCAGTCATTCTACTGTCAGCTGTAGAAATCTGAGTACCACAGTAAGGCAGCAAGACTATTCTCAGGACTAGGCTGTGTAGAGCTCGGCAGAGTATCTCTGATCACACTTCAATGTACTGCTGATGCCAGTTGTTTTTTTATTTCCATTTTTTTCTGTTTATCTGAGAGCAAAAATATGTTCAGCCTTGTGCACAAGAAATTATTAGCCTGTGTCACTCATATCATTGTTGCATTATGATATTTCATCTGTTTGTAGCCCAGGCAAGGCATACAGTAGAGTTCTTCCCTACATTATGGATTGGCTAAATCAAGAAAACTGGGTAGACTGCAATCTCAAATCAGATATCCTTCTATTGGATCTTTGTTGAAGGAAATCCGACATGAGCTATTTAACAACCTCTGAAGATTTTAAAAATATTCAAATGTATAGGACTGATCAGAGTTAAATGTGACTGTCTATATTGTGCCTGGTCATTTAGTTTATAAGAGTTACTCCAAGTAATACTTTTACACATGTAGATACTGCTTCATTTTCCTATGTGGATTTATTTATAAGTCTAGCATATGGATTTGCCAACAGCATTTAACAGAATGTCGTATGCTTGTTTCTATCAAGTCACAAGTAAACTGTGCCTCTATTTTTATTTTCCTAAAGGGCACACTGCCACTTTAGAGAGACCTATCCCTTTTCAAAACTCTCATGAAAATAAAATTCCTGCCCTGTAGTTTCATTAAGAGCAACAATGAGAAAACAGATCAAAATTATAATTTGTAAGTTTTTATTGTAGAATTTCAAGCCACGGTGATTTTGAAGAAATGGGATATGGTCTCTTGTTTATTCACCACTGGTTTTGTAATAAGAAGAAGTGCTCAGAGAGAGACATTGACTTTGGCTTTTACTTATTTCACCCTCATTATTTAATGTTCTTAGGTGGCAACTTGTATTTTGGTATTTAAACAGTGAGCATTCTTGAAATTATTTACTGCAATAATGCAAAACCTTGTGGGAAACATCACAGACCCAAGAGTGTTTGCCTGCCATGTGGCTTGCGTCCATGCTCACTGAAACATGGCACTGACAGTAGGTGTTCACAGGCGTGCAAACTAGAAATAGACTCATATTCCCCATCAATCCTTTTTGAAACACTGTGCTGTAACTGCAGCATTCTGCTGCACATAGCTGTTCATCTCAGTAAATGGGTTTGTGGCTGTGGCTGTATATATATATATATATTGAAGTCACTCAAGCTTGAAGTTTTATGCCAATTCTGATGTTTAATTTAGATTTTTATTGTTATTTTTATACCACTTGTTATAATTTTATTATACAAAAAGATACGTCAGTTTGTATATCATAGGAATTTAAAACATGGTCATGAATTTGATCTGAGCAGAACAGATAGGAAACATCAGTGAGGGTTTCCTCATTGACACTGACTCACTCCCTTGCAGGGAGGTATGGTTCCTCCTGTGCTTGTGGCTTACTTATGGAGACCCACAAAGATCAGCAGGATTTAGGGCCACATGCTTTGAAGTCCTCAGCTTCTCCTGGGGCACAGAGTTGTGTTTGATGTAGTGCAGAAGATGGTGCTCACAGCTGTCCTGGGGAGCTCTTTCCCTCGGGGCACAAGCAGATGATGAGGTTATACTGACTTCTCCTGCATGGCTCCCCTTCTGCCTCCTCCATCTCATCCCACAAGGAAAGCCTGCAGGTGCCTTTTCTGATGGAGAAAGTCATATTTTGCAGTAGGAGAGGGGTTCCCCAAATCCAATCTGGCCATGGATTATCTTACTAGTAAAACTTGGTCTCTTTAGTAATCCCTGTACTTGTCTAACACACTTCTTATTCCATTTTGATGTATGCAAGAATGCATTGTTGCTATTCAATCATACCTCCCTCTTTAGTTGTAAGACAGCTGTAACTGCTACATAATATTGTCCCCTCAAATACACTTTAACCTAAAAATTTTGGAGGGAGATCATTGTAGATCTGTTTTCTGATAGCTCAGGTGTTCCAAGTCTGGCCAGGTGTTACTCTGAGCCTTTAAGGAACTGCACTGCAGTGGAGGTGTCCCCTCGATGTCAGGCCTTATCCTGCTGATCTTCTGTGTGGACAATTTCTGTTGCTGACTACAAGATAGTTTTTTATGAGAGAGAACTGCAGACTACTGGCTCTTAAAACATATTCATCTCTAATGCATTATAAATGGATGTGCTTAGAAGGCCCTGTACCGAATAATATGCTTGTTCCAAGAAGTTTCCAAACTTTCTTTTTACCTTAGTTCAGTAAGTGGACTGTGTGTCCTTCTGCAGAGTGCTCATTAATGTTAAAAGTCATAACTAGGCACATGAGGCACAAAATTCCCTCTATGAGGGAGTTTTTTTATGCTGAAGTTATGATCCAATAGAGTTCTGGCAAATTTCAGAGTGTGCTTACCCTGAGGTTTCTATGGTAGTTATGTGTGGTCATCTGTGCACAGAGGATCTGTGTAGAATTCAAGGTATGATTGAATTAAAGCAATTGTTACTTTTCCAGAAACCTATAATGAGGGTTAAATATAATTTTCAATATAAATATGTATTGCTCCATATATCCAGATTGTGTGACATTTCATCTAAGTAACTGTTCCTTTAAGTATTTTAGCTTAAATCTGGAAATTATTTACCAGTTTTCACTGCTGAATGTAATGCTGTGATTTTGATTTTTCTCTTGCTCATTACTTTATTTTTCATTTATTTTGTTCCCCTTGTTTGTTCATGTAGGCCTGTTACCATCTGAGAAATAAAAACATTGCTTCTGTTCAAGGATATAAGGCCTAGCTTATTCACTGTGCATCTTTACTGTATCAAGGTTTCAGAATCTTTCTGAATCCATGGGCAAAAAATTGAAACTCATTTGTGATCACATTAATAAAATCCAAGTGATTTGTTTTAAACAAACCAAGGTTTTCCATTACCTCATCAAAGCTTTAATGTTTTAAGAAAGCATTAACTAATATCATCCCATACCATAGTTTAAAGGATGCCTCAGCATTTTAAAGAGAAGTTCTGTATTTTTTGTCCAGTGGTACTGTTCATGTACTCATTTACTTACCTGCTGGGCTTTTTTTACTCCCTCAAATAACTATCAGTTCCCAATTAATTTTGACTTAACTGCCATTTTTTTCTAAGAAAAAAAAAAAATGTAACCTAGTAACCTGAGATACTTCAAGCTTTTTCTTTACATTTTCTTCTCATGGTGATGTTTTCCTTAGTTCTTGTATAGTTCTCATTCATGCCCAAAGTATCGTAGACTAACATCAAATAAATTGCCTGAGACCTTTTCATCTCTTGCTTCTTCTCTCTTTCCACCTCTCCTGATTATGAACTTTTAAATGACTGGCTGGCTGTTCATATGTCTTGGGGCAGTTGAGAATAGAACTTTTCAGAAATATAAGAAAATATTTTGTTTCACTTAGTGGTCAGAAGTGGAAATTATTATTTGTTTGAGACGGATAGTGAAGAGGAAGAGGAAGAGGAGAAAAAAGAAGAGGAAGAACCTCGAAAAAAATCTGCATTTCAGGTACTTTATGGTAATTTGCTTTCTAGTTGACATCTGGAAAAAAATGTAGGCTTCTCATAAATCAGGCACATATGTTAAAGCAGCCAGTACATCTAAAGTAGACCTGAAAAGTAATGGAAATTAATTATCTTGCAAATGTAAAATGCAAGTTTCCCTGTTTTAAGCTTTACCCAATTCTTACAGAAACTATAGTGAAATCATATCTTCATTCACTTGTGCCTGAGGAAAACAAAAATACCAAAACAAAGGTTAAGAATCTGAGCTTTATTTTTTCTGTGTTGCAATAAAGACAAGTAAGGAAGCTGACTTGCCTCTGGCACTGCTGTACAATGCTTCAGTGGTTTTCTGGTTTTGAGTAGATGTTATCATTCCATAAAGAAATGATCATGAAAGTAAGTGACTTTTCATGGAAAAGAATACATACTTAAATTTTTTTTTTTTTTTTGTATTATTGATCCTAGTGGACCAGAGAAATATATCCTTGGGTTATAAAGAGCTTAAGATTTAAAATTAAAGGAGACCACATCACTTTCTCTCCTTTCTTTTTTAGGATAATGTTAATTAATATGTTTGCATTTTAAGTGACAGGATGTGTTGAAGTAAGAGGATATTGTAATGTTAAAACAGCTGAAGTTTCCTAACTGGGTTCCTGCATACAGACTGGTTGATGTTAGACAGTAACAGGTATTGAATCCACTGGCTAAAATGAAGAATTTGGGTAAAGAAGTTAGTGAAATACTCATGCATATAGTATTTAATCTTCATAAGTTTAAAGTTTTACTTGTTGAAGAATTTTCTGAAATACCATAGAACTTTTTCAGGTCTATAACTATAAAGGCTTAAGCAAACGGGTAGCTTTTCGCAGATGAGTATTCTCATCCAGATGCAAGCTCATGTCACTGCAGAACTTGTGCATTACTAAAAACCCAGCCCAAGCAAAAGCAAGAAACTGCCTTCATTCTCGTCTGTTCTTTATGCCAGTAGCTTTCAAGCAAAGCTTCCCAGACAACATTACTGAATTACAAGAAGAAATATGTTATTTAATTCATTGATACACTGTGCCTTTAGTTTATATACTTATATTACATTACCAACTGATTACATTTGTTAAACTGCCTGCATGGTAATGACATGGAAGGATTTTTTCCTGACCTTGAAAAAGGCAAAACAAATCTGGATAAAAAGTAATGTGATAAGTTTTATTTTCTACTATTTACACTGATTTTTTGTATATTCTCCATTTAACTCACCTCGGACCATAAAAATGGCTCATGAATTTCTAGAACATTTTTCTTTCTGGTTTCCATGCAGGTATAGAGGAAAGTTTGCATTCTTGTTTCCGCTGATTTTTTAAAAAATTGGTGACAACATTTTATTCAGATGTACTGGTGCCAAGCACTGAGATTTAAAAGAGTTCTAAACTTGAGGTCAGAAGCTAATAAGATTCTTTCATTTACTCTGGGTTTTGGGGTTTTTTGTTCATTTGGTCTTATTTTTTAAAGCTCTGTCCTGAAACTGTTAAATTGAGGATGGAGGATCTGGTCTTTATTCCAAAGTTCTGTCAGATGTTCTGTATAGGTGGCCAGTTCTGCAATATGTACAACATGAAGATGTTGAATGACTTTATGTAGGAGAGGATTTGTATGGAACAGAAAGTTGGTTTTGTTTATGAAAAGCTTGTTCATCATTTGGTCATCATATCTTATTCACCTTCTATCACCATACACATGGTCTTAATAAAATACTGGCAAAGTGAACTTGTTTGTTGTAGAGCCTGATAAAGAATTATTTTTAATTGATGATTTTTCTCTTAGTGTAAATTGTGTGCAATACTCACTTCAAGGTTAACTTGGAGATTTTATTTATTAGAGAACACAGGCGGTTAAGAATCATCTTACTGAAATTTTATTGTGGACATCACAAATGATTTTTTTTCACATTGAAGTCTATGAATGTAAACTTGTTCTTAATAACCTAGATACAATAATTCAGTAGATACTTTTTACTAATATTTTCTTGTTTTCTACTAATGGCTTTTGCTTTGTCCTTCTTTATAGAGAGCTATTGGGAAATTTGCTTCAGCCATTTTAGCCTTGCCAAAGTCTGTCATTAAACTGCCCAAAACTATTCTTCAGTATTTAATCAAAGCAGCAAAGGTACTTGACATTTTGCGAGTGCTCAGCATGTGACCCATCCTATAGTTCCTGATGTAGTGTATACCTCTGTCATTGTCTGCATTTTTCCTCTTATATGAATGATTTAAAAAAATAATGACAGCCAAAGCTTTATTCCTAGTAAATTCAATACATTTGATACTTTTGGAGTGGTCAAGCCACAAGAAAAGTGTTTTATCTTTTTTAAGCGAAACCTCAGAGAAAAAATGCAGACCCAAATTCTCATTTTCTTCTGCTATTGCTATATAAGATGTTCACGTCAAGTTGCATGTATCTTATGGGCACTGTGGTAGTTGATGTCAGAAAGCTGGTTAAAAGTTTGTAAAACACACATTCTGCTCCAAATCCCTTTTTAGTTCTCTCCTCTTCTGGCCATCATCATAAAAAGATTTGCTCATCTTCTTTCTTCTCCTCCTTGGAGAAGCTACATACATTTAGCATTTCCTACCTCTGAGCAATGTGCATCATTTTACACTCCATATATGTAACACAATGTTTGAAAGTAGTGAGCGTTGCAGATTGAGTGTTCCAGCTCCAAAGCCTAAAAGATACTGCAATTAAAGTTTTTCCAGTGCTAAAAATCTAAAGTATTACATATATATGTAGCCAGTCAACTCTTAAAATATCCACTGCTTAGCATAAGAAGTTACATTAGATTTATTAATCATAGAATTCTAGACCACCAGGTTGGAAGGGACATCAAGGATCATCTGATCCAACCTTTGTTGGCAAAAGCATGGTCTAGACAGTGCCCTTTCTTCAAAATAAATGCCCTTTCTTCATTCTAATCTTCTACCTTCTTCCAAGTCTGCCTTTTACATCAAATTTCTTTATTCACACTATGACTGTGGCTAGTGTACAGTTTCTCAACTAACTGTTCAATAGCAGATGTTGACAGTTTCTGACTTTCGGTAAGTAATACAGTATTACTTCACTTAAGTATCAGCATTCCCCCAGATCACCTTCATTAGAGAACACCTATTACAAAGCAAAGAGAAATCAGTGCCTCCAATTCCACAAATTTTCTCATGTGGTGCTTGTTTTGAACAGGTCAGACATATGAAAATAACTGTACAGACCTTGAGACATTTGGAGGAGAACCTTCTTATCAACAGTACCAAAATAACTTCCTTTCCATTGTTATATACATTCACAAAACAGAACAAAGTATTTTTTCCTTTAAATTCATTTAAGGTCAGTTTCACAGTTTTAAAAAATGCTCTCAATGTTCCAAAGCAATTTGTGTATGCAAATTTTAAAAATATAAATAAACCAAACAGAAATTTTGCCATTCTGTCCTTTGAGGGGTATTGCCAGCTTCACTGAGATACACATGTGTTGTTGTCATCATATGCATGTTTGTCTTGTGAATTAATAGAGCTGTTTTGTTACTGTGCTTCATTCTTACCCTTGTGCCTGCATCGGTGTGCTTCCCTGCTCTATCTCTGTTACCAGCCCGTGTTGCTTAGAAATAGAATACAGTGCAGTGCCAACTGAAGATGATTACCATTTTTCAGTGAAAACCATGAAGGGAATAAAAGAACATCTTTTATCCGAAAGAGTTGTGAAGATAGTTACTTTAGTTTCTGTTACTCACAGTTTCTGTCATATAGGGAAAAAAAGATGTGTTACTGCTTTTTTTTTCTGTAATCTTTCTTCACAGCTTGAGCAGAACTATTCAAAAAGTTACTTTTGAGTTACTTTTTTTTTACTTCCCCCCACCCCCACCCCCGCTATAGCACTTATAAATATTTTGGGCCAATTCCATGCTTCATGTAGTCATACAGGTCAACAGACTGTTGATCTGAGTGAGTGCTGTGAGCAGGATTTGGCCCCATAAAATCCCCTTGATATATGGGTAAGTATTACTATCTTCATTTTACAACTGGAAAAACAGTAGCAGAAGGATTCATAAATGAGTTATCTGAAGCAACAAAGGGAGCCATTGTCAAATCAGGATGAAATTTGACTAATTCCTGACTGCCAGGTTTGGGACTCTGCATAGATAGCAAACCTGTAAATGTTCCACTGGGATCTGCAGAGGGGAAAAAAATTACCTAAATTATGAAAAATATACAAGGAAAAATACCTGTACTGAGATATCACTACATCTTTTGATGCTTTAGCTAGTTGATTGCAGCACTTTCTCTTAAAGTTTCCATTACTGTGCATGTTGCCTGTGAAAGTAGAAATACAGAATTAAATGGAGAGATTCAGGTAAAGTAGCCGATAAGCACAACAGGGTATTAATTCCCAAAGTTCAGACCATGAATTTTTGTGGGTTCTAATGAAACTTGGTTCACCCACAAGTGTTTTCACATTTGGTTTTATGCTTGCAAAAATAGCACATGAAAACTCAGCAGATCCGCAGGGAAGGTGTTTGATTTGGGATTCAAAATATTTCCTTACCCCTGCAGATCTGAATGTGTTTACTCAAATGATATAGTCCTGCTTGTGGCTTATTCTATGGCTTATTCTCAAAACATGAAGAACCTTGAAATAAATGAGTTTGTTCCTTCCAGTTTGTTTATCAGGCCTGGATTACTGACCCTAAAACAGCACTGCGACAGAGGCGCAAAGAGAAGAAAAGTTTTGGGAGAGGGGAGAAGCGAAGGCGAAAAGGATCTGGGGATGGTAAGTAGACTTCTGTTTTTTTAAAAAATACAGTGTTAACTAGACTGCCTGTTGTTCCTGGTAGGAAAAGGCAGCTGAGTTTTAGAGGGCAAGTGCTCTCAGTTCTGGCTAGGAACTGGAAAAATGAGTTTGCCTTTGGCTGGCTGTCCCTCTCTGCCCCAGCCCATGACAAGGCCAGCCGTAGCTATGTCCTTTTGTTCTACACGATGCACATTGAGGCAGACAAAGGAGAAGAGAAGAAGATAGATATAGATAGATATATATATATGTGTGTGTGTGTGTTTTCCACAGATCTGCAAGACAATGCATTGCAGAAAACATCAGCTATATGAAAACATTTGTGGAAGTAGAGTACCTGCAAGAGAAAGCCATAACCTTGTAAAGACATGACTTTATAAAGCAAATAACCTGGTAGTTAACAGCATTTCTCCAGAATATGGGAGTGTAAATGCCAGGTGTTTGGCCAGAATCAGGCAGAGCAAGGACATTACCCTTTTAGTCCCTCACATCATAAAAAGGTTTATCTTACTCTCCAGGTTTTTCTAGGGTTGCTCAGTGTCTCTCATTTTGATGATAAATTCATGTGTATTCCCAGAAAAAGTTTTGCATGTGACAGACTTAGGTTTTGTGTTGAAGAACTATCTCATGAGGAGGTTCCTGAAGGGCTGTGGTTCAAGTGGAGCTGTAAGAAAAAGTCAGTGAAATAGCCACATATTATTTCTTTTTGCCACACTTTCTGTTTTGTTCCTTAAAGAAGCTTGAGTTGAGAAATGGGGAAGAATATCAAGAAATGGTTTTAATTTTCCATGATGTACTCACTGAGGAACACAAATATCCATGAACCCCAAAATTCACAGTGAATTCAGCATGTAGCAAAAGGGAAACATACAAGTGTTAATAGAGTTTCACTGGCACTGTAAAATCACTCATACCTCTCGGGAAAAACAAAAAAAGTTTGTAAGTGGTTCATATCTCTTCATCTTTTCCTCCTTTTTTAAACAAGAAAAGAAAATAGAAATTCAGAAGCTTTTCTGGTTGGAATAGAAGGGGGGACTATTCAAGCTGAATGAGCTGGACTTTTCCTTCATTTGGCATCTTCACCCATTAAAAAGAGGGAGCTTTGTAATTTGACTGCTGCCACTGAAGCTGTAGCTGTAGTTGTTGGGTATTAGATAGGAGAGTCATTTGTCTGTCCTTCAGTTCTGCCTGCAACTCTACGTCACTTCTGCTACAGGCCTAAATAAAAGCACGTGGTAGTTTCAAACCAGCTCTGCTACTTCATTAGAACCTGAAGGTCCCACTCAGTTCATTCGGGTTTGTTGGGTCAGAGGCAGGAGGAGGTCAGAGTGCTGATCAGGTTGTCCATTGCAGAAGCTGAAGAAATGAGCTCGAGTGTGAGTCAGCAGAAGGTGAGGCTGCTGGGGATGGAAGCAGTGTGACTGAGAAATTGCCTGCCTTTGCACCAACAGATTATCTTGCTCAGCAGCCTGTCTAGTAAGAAAATGCCACTGCAAATTACAAGAGGTAGTGGTCATCCATGAACACCTTCGCTGACAGGGTTGTCTGCTCACTTGAGTCCTTTAGAAATGGAAATGTGCTTTCTGTTATATAGTGGTAGGTGAGGAACTAGTTGCTACTGCTTACAACATTCTCTATTTTGAATGGCATTTACACCCACACTTCTAGAGGTGTAACACTCACTGTTTTTCTCATTGTTTTCAATAGGTGGTACTGATGCAGACTGTGAAGACAGTGAAGAGGAACCTGTCAAGAAGAAATCTGATGGACCAGGTATGAAAGCAGTAAGAGGGTTTCTCTGCTGGTACAGTGAAGTTGTGACCAGAGGTGTAAGCAGCATATCACAGAGACAGCGTTGCAGTGATCCCAGGCTTGCATAAAAGCCACAAGATCCACCCTAGCCTGTGCAGTGAGAACTTCCTAGCTACTTTCAGGTTTTCAGTTGTCTGACAAGTTGGAAGCCTAGGAACTCCTACTC
Organism: Tyto alba; assembly: GCF_018691265.1. Lineage (NCBI taxonomy): Eukaryota > Metazoa > Chordata > Aves > Strigiformes > Tytonidae > Tyto > Tyto alba. The sequence goes on along the minus strand of NW_024881301.1, from coordinate 13,222,903 downwards.
CTGGACTACTAGCTACTGCACTCATTCTCTACACACATTAGTAGATACATCTACAGGCTCAGACTTGATCATTTGCTGTATATTTTACTTATAGAACAACTTACACCTAAGCTTAACTTCTAGTCCTGATTGCATGCCACCCTGTGTTAAAATCTCCATTGGATTTTGAATGTCTGAAATGTTATTATTAGCACAAAGACTGTGTTTTTTCAGTGTGTTTTAGCAAGGTTAATATAATGCTTTTGTCTGGTGCTCACCCATTCAACAGGGTGCAATGATCTCCCCCAAAAAAATGGAATTTCCCCAATCTTACTCATTCTCATTCATGATCAGACTTAAGGATACTCTGCATGACAGAGGAAATGCCAGCAGTTTGCTATATCTTGCCCATATTGAAAGTTTTCCTACAAAGAAGTGTAATAGGTCATAAATCTAAGCTTGGCTCTTTATTTCTTAATGGAGTAAAAGAAGAAAACAGACTCTCCTCTTAAGTAAGTCTTCATCATGGCTTACCTTGAGTGAGATTTTGTCTTCAAAAGCTATTTTTCTTCTCTATTTAAAATTGGTTCCCACAGTTCCAGTTAGAATTGTAACCCTGAGTGAGCCACAGGGTAGCTGTTAGAAGGATGTGGGAGATGTCATTTCTTTCTCACAAGACCTGTGGTCTCAAATAAATGAGTTGCATTGCTATAGGGCTTTTTTGGTGGGGTTTTGGGGGCTTTTTTATTTGTTGCCTACTGGTGATGCAGTTATCTGTGTTAAAACACTGAAGTGAATCACTCAAATGCATCTCTAGGGAAGTACTGTTGGTGCTATACAGGAGTTAGGGAATGAGTAGGAGGGTTATAATTAATTTATTTTGGAAATAGTCACTTTAAGGTGCTTTATATTTTTGTTGAAGTACTTTTACTGTTCCTAGGTTAAAACTATTAAAGAAGGTGTTTGGAAAAATTAGACAGTAACTGTTAATGAAGCATTCGTATCATCATTAACCATAGATGAAATCCTGTCACACACTCAGGCAGAGAGAAGCCTTCTCTGCATTTGACCCTCTAAGTTAGAATAACAGTGTCTGTAGAAAAGAAATATTTGTTTCCCTTTTTAAAGACGTTTAGATGCGATCGATCCCCAAATGATTATTTTTAAAAAGTTTTGGAGAACAGCTAAGCTGCCAGAACAGCTACAGCATCATTAAAAATGTATACTAAATCACCTCCATCCCAGAGAGAAATATGACCTTTCGGATTAGACTGGAAGTGCTTGGCAAATCACTGTGGTGAGACTATGGCATGCCAGTGGTTGTCAATAATAAAAATAATTTTAACCTGAGAGCTGCAATTCTCCTGAAGTCAGTAGCAGAAATTATATATTAGAGAGGAAGAGTGTGGGTTAAAAAAGAACATTTATATGTTGTATATTTTTGTGTATGAGTGCTACATTTCCTTTTAACCTGTTCATAATTTTATCTGGAATTCAAATGAAATTAATGCTCCTTGAAGTAGAAACAGCCTTACATTTAATTTCCAATGGCAAGGTTTCCTTAGCTTCAAGAGCTGCATGTTGAAATATGAGTGAAAAAAAAGTTAAGTAGATAAATCATAAAATATCTGCAATTCTAAATGACATAGAAAAAGCCTGAAAAAAGTGCAAAATATTCTTGAAATAATTACATGGCCAAATGAAAGGGGCTAAATGCTCTTATGTTCAGAGATATCAGGCCAGTTCTATGGCATTGTGCAGGTAAATGGTACATACTGCCATTTCAATATCCACTTTACTGGAATGTACCCCTAATGGGTTTTTCCCTTAGTTTGTCTCCATGCCTATGTGCATACAACCCTGCCTGCACACTCAGAGACATGTGCATGTTCCTCCATAGGAAAACTTTTGCTTTATTATAGCTTCACCTTTGCATTCTTTGTAAGGAGCGACTGTGTACTCCACAAAGTTTTGCATGCCATCTTGTGGTACAGCTAAGAAGTAAGGTTGTTGAAAGCATCATGCTTTAGTGCATAGGTTGGCTCCTTAGTATCTACTTCAAACATTTCATCCCTGCATGGCAGGTTGTTGACATTTTTCTATTATTTCTTAGGCTGTTTACTTTAAAATTGGTCTTTATAGCTAGTGCTCTGAGATTTGAAAATAGCATGGACAACTGGCTCTGGAACTGGCTAGTTAGAAAGAAATTTTTTAGTGTTTGTGAAGCACTATATAAGAGCTCTACTGTGGTGTGGTTGTTTGTGAGTGGAAGAAAAATAAGCTGAAAGTACTGCTTTTTGGGTGAGAAATGCGGTTGATAATGCTAAAGGAGCTGCTGAAATGAGAAATTAACTTGAGACAGCTCTGTTGAGCGAAATAAGTCTGCTATTGTCGATATAAACCCATAAGCTCTACTCATGGGAAAGTGTACTGTTTTGGCAAAATGATGCAAGATTAATGTTTTATAAATAATTTATATGATTTGTCCTAGTTGATCTAGTTGATCTGCGATCACTGATGACACAGTGCAGACTATTTAAAAAAAGAGAGGCTTTAGAAACAGTAAATACAGAGAGGTGTGTTTAGGTGGTTGGAAAACTGGGAGAGATTCAAAGACTGTTTAGGCAGGTTAGACTTTAAAACTCAGATAAGTAAGTTTCAGGCACAAAAGGCAAATTCTATACAGAGAGAAATGTGCACAAGTAAATAGGTGGGTAAGGGGTTTAGCTCAACATGCTGGCTGAATGGCTATTGAGATCACAGGAGCCAGGGATATTGAATAGCTCTCAAGAGATGCCCAAATATTTGGGTTTCATTTTGCAGACCTGTGCATATAGCATCTCTCTAAAATCAGGGACTGTTTATATGACTAGCAGTTGCAGGACCAGGGAGTTACAGGGTGGAAAAGGGATTCCAGATGATAAGCCAAGATATACAGGCAGGAAAATGGCCCAGACAGCCAAAAGGCCTCCAGCCATCTTCAGAGATTCCTTACTATGGCAGAGTCTTTCAGTCTGGATTATTAATATTATCAGACAATAATGGAAAAATTAATCTAACTCCAAGCAGAAATACAATGAAAGATATTTGCATTCATTAACTCTGTTACTTTTCTTCTCCTTTAGATAACATCATCAAGAGGATATTTAATATCTTGAAGTTCACTTGGGTCCTTTTCCTGGCAACACTAGACAGTTTTACAGCTTGGCTTAATTCCATCTCAAGAGAACACATAGATATCTCCACTGTGCTAAGAATCGAGCGCTGTATGCTGACCAGGGAGATTAAGAAGGTAACGCCTTTGGTCTTTTTTGTCTGCTAATGCCATTTCCAGCTCAGTGAAAAATGTAAGGTTGTCTTTTCAGCTCACTGTGTCAAGAAGAAAAATTATAAAAACCTCACTTATACATGTGTTTTAAAAATAGGTCTGGACTCTTTTACTGCTTGCTGTTTTATAAATATATAAATAATAAATTACTTGATTTATTATATGGACACAAAACAAATTATTGGAAAAATAATTCTTTGAGAGGTTGATATAAGGATTTGGCTGAAACAATCCTATGATAAAGTGTGTGTTTGAGGTGACAGGATACATTCAATGGTTAACCTGATGTATGAAGTTCCTTTGGTCTCTCTTCCAGCTACAGAAGAACCTGAAACTGAGTCCTCCGACAGCTGTGGGGCACTTTTGCTATCACAGCTCTTTCCCTTTATCCCAAGTCTGCAGTCAAGCTAGAATGTAGTGTGTGCCATAATTTCAGAGGCATGCTGTCATAATGGCACAAACGTTTATTACTGCAGAATCAACACAGCTTGTATACAAACAAGCTTAATTAAAAACCTGACTTTCAGATTTTTTTCTTAAAATTTTTTTTACAAAACTTCAGATTTGAAAAATGTTAGATTTGGGATAGTATTTGCGACACTAATGAAAATGTAGATTAGCTTGTACGTGACCTGTTTCTTTTTTTTTTTTTCCTGTTTAAAAAAACTAATACTGACCACTAATAAGATGTATAATTGTTCTTAGAGTCAGTGAAGCTATCTAAAAGAGATATCTCAAAAGTTGCTGGAGCACAGGTTGAGTCATGGTCCCAGCCCACCTTCACCTCATTTTCACACTGTATGATCTTCAGTCCACTCAGCAGAGTTCTGTTGGCTCTGTATAGCCTGAAACCACTTGCATTGCTCCAGTTTTGCTTGAAAACCCAACCAACAATTTCTGCCATGATAATTTCAGTCAGAATCTGACTTGCACTCTGAAAAGGAACTACTTGTGGGAGGTTATTATTTATTAGGAAGCTGTTTGCACAGTCCTTAATCTGTTCTTGCCAAATGACAGACAAAACCAGTTCCTCGAAGAATACACCTGCCATGTACCTCTACCTCGACTCTCTTCCACAGGGAAACGTTCCAACACGGGAGAGCATCCATATGTATTACCAGAACCACATGATGAAACTTTCTAAGGAGTCAGGACTGGACTCGATTGATAAAAATCCCAGTCAAGCTTCTGGTTTTCAAGCATCTGAAAGAATGGATAGTTTAGATTCAGCAGCTTCTCGTGACAGTATCTCCAGGTATTGATTTAATTTTATTTTGTGAAAGATAGAGGGATCATGCAGTAGACATAATTTTAGATAATATCTAAGTACTGATTAACTTCTTAATCAACATTGAATCCTCTTTTTGATTTATCTATGCCATTTTAATAGTGAAAACTGCTATATGTTACTATTCCTTTATGGTGGCTCAGTTGTTGGCTTAACTCCTTTTCCACTGCATGACTATGCCACTGCCTTCTGTTCCCCCTAGAATTAGGAGTCATTGACAGGGCTTCTGATCTTGTGAAAAAATAATGGAAAATAAAAGTCTGCTGAGAATACTTATGGGATACTGTTTTAGGAAATCAAGTGTGGAGTCTGGGGGATGATCATTCATTGTGAATATTTTGTCCTTGTAAAATAAATTGTTGTCTGTTGCCCAGAAATCAAAAAAGGCTTTGCATTACGAGAGAGATTCTAGATTTGAGAGGACAAAATCCCCCTCTCATACCCACAGGGCAAAGATCATATGAAGGGCCTGATTTCCTAACTGCTATGATTACAGTCCAGCAGAGCTACACAGTTTGTGGATCAAATACCCACACTGGTTCAGGAAAACCACCTTCCTCATTCTTTTCTAAATACGGATGCTGTCAAGTCCCTTGACAAAAACACTGCATGCTCCTGCTGCTCTGTGGACACAGAGGCACACACATTCACTTCCTTCTCTTACAGAGGCAGCCTGTTTCCACCATGTCCCTGGTGTTCTTGACATTTAAGAGACTGCAGAAATTGTCCAGCATGAGGGGGAGAGGGGAGGGCTTTGGAAATCCAACTGTTTCATAATCCATTGCATTCTGCTGTCTTCTGTTATTCTCTGAAGTGTGGCAGTATCATATTGTGTCTGATACTCCCAGCAAACTCAGTAGCTTCTGTGAACAATAAATTATGCTTAGCTTTTACTAATGACATATGGATAGATGTTAGGAGACTGAAAATAATGAGGGCTTGTCTTCCTTTCTGATGTTATTGAAAAGCATGTGTAAGAGAGTGCCTGTGAGTACCATGCTTCAACAAAATATTCACAAATTGCTCCCCAGAGTGAGCACTGAGCTTTGAGAGGTTCACTCCAGTAAAAACACCAACTCCAAGCAAATCTTTCTTGGTGGCTAGCTACCCAACTAAGCAACACCTTTGTGTTTTGTCTCAAAGTTTTACAGGAGTCAGATGACTTGAGAAAAACATTAAGCCAAGTTCTATTACCAGCTCACTTGGAGCCACTTGGATATCTGCAGGGCACAGTTTAACTCCACAATGTTCAGACTCACCTAAATAAGGAATAGTAGTATCAGACCTGCCTTCATTAGTTTTTGGTCACACTATTTACTATGGATAGAAGAAGTTATCATTATTATATGAGGATGTGAGCAAGAACTTAAGCTAGAAGCAAAGGGGAGCCAATTCCAAAATTAATTTAAAAAAAAAGACAGACAAATCTTGTAGTCTTCATGTTTAAATCTGCCTTTTTGATGAGATGGTATCCAGTGTTGAGCTCCACTATGTCTTTTTTTTTCAGAATACCCACCCATTTGTCACCCTGCTTTGAGCATACTTACACATTTTAAATCTTTTTTCAAGCTGAGAGAATTAAGTGATTCTTGGACCTGCTTTGTAACGGAAAAAGTTAGATCTTTCACATGTGTTACTGTCATCTCTGTTTCCTCGGAAGATGTCACAGGACTTATCAACAAAGGAATAGCAAAGGCAGTGTTATGACTGATTTCTCTAATCTCAAATTCTCTTTCTGGTAATGAACAATCAAATGTTCTTGCACTGAGAGTATTTTACAAACTGTGCACATCTGCTATAAGAACAATGACCTGTAATTAGAGGAAGCAAAAATTAGTCTGTTGATTGAATGATAATGCCATCTGTTTATTGGAGCACTCTTTCACGTCTCTTCCTGAGATTACAAAAGTGGTTATGAGCTTTTTTAGAAATGTGAAATGTTTTAAACTTCATGTGAGTTTACTGAGTGATTTTTTTGAATTGCCCAAACAAGAGAAGGGGGCATTTTACATTTCAAAGTAACGTAAAATGTAAAACGTAAAATAAATCAACTAATTAAATCTAAATCAGCCCTGTGATCATGGATCTAGGATTACAATGGAGAACTTTCGGGAAGGGGCAGAGGGCTTTTAACCAGCATTCTGGTTATCCTTCTTTGGTTTCCCTACACAAAATTCTGTAGTGAACGTTAGGTCCATGAGTAAGATAGGCATGTCTGGAAGTATACAGGTCTGCAGAAGCAGAAGGCATTCCATTATAATAATACATATTCCTCAGTACTCAGGACAGGAGTTACTGCAGGTATCTGCTCAGTGCTCCAAGTACTGCATTTCCAGAGACAACATCCCTCCTGATCGGTTGCAGGAACTGTAAATTTCTTGTGAAGTTCAGGGCTGACCCTTGTAAGTCTTATCCAGGGATGTTGTTCTTACCCTAGATAAAGCTCTGAAACAATTTTTGTGAGGCTTCCCTTTATTCTCCATCATTTTCCTATACAGTAGCTAGAGGTGTAATGAGGTATTCATAATGTAATTTTTTGGTTTCTCTTCATGTATAAATACTCTTATGTATCCTAAAGGCAAAGTGCAAAGTTCACATGGGCTGGGAGGAGAAGAGACTGATGTTGAGCCTTAACAAGCTCTTTGAGGAGCATCACCACAAGGGACCAGGAGCTAGCATGGTAGAGCATTTGCTGCTGTTTGTTTCCATTCGACTGATGAACTGCTTATTAGGTTAAACAGCTTGTGAGTTTTGGTAATATGGTTGGGAACTTCCTAAAACCAGTTGGCTGCCTTTATGGGACTCTGCCTACGATTGCAAAGTAGCAGCTAGACACAGGTCCTAAGTCAGATTTCAGCATATCCAATATTTTGTATCCAGTTTAGTTCATATTCATTTTTGTCCATCACAAATAACATATTCAGCTCTCAACTCTACCTGTGTAGGCTTTTATAGGAGCTGCAAGGGGGAGCCCCTGACCCACCTGTAAGAGTGACAAGTGCGGTCAGGGTGTTTACAGGCATCACTTTTCATCTGTGCTTCCCTCACCAGATGGGAGAACAGGTCTTGAGGCAGGGAACGCTGGAGAAGTAACATTGCCTTGGGAGGCAGGAGAGAGGAAGAAAGGAGAGTCCCAGTTTGAGGCTGGATCTGAGTCTGATTTAGGAGTGTGAATGTTAGGAAATGTTTGGGGTCTTTGCTTGCAGGTGTGAGGAGTATAGTAGTTCATAAAGGTAATGCCAGTCGGTAACTAGCCCATGGACAGAAAAAAAAACAGAAAAATTTGTAAGTCACCCCTTCAACTAATAAACATTCTGGGAAGAGAAAATTTGTTTAGAAAAAAGGAAGTCATAAAGTAAGAAATTTCCCACTCACCGAGGATAAAAACATCTCTGCTATATATATATATCCCCATTTGAAATGGATGCCTGATCAACTTGATATAAATTGTTTGAACTCAGGGCTTTTAATGAACATTCAATTTAAAATACCTAGTTCTTGAATGATTTCAAGAAGCTAATGCTTTTCAAGGTATCCAAGGACACAAATTTGAAAAGTCACTCAGGAAGATATGCTTGGATTAAATTTATGTGATAGTCAATGACTGAGTCAACATCAGCTTTGCCAAGTGTAAATCTCTCCACTTTATTGGTGTTCTCATTTCCTCTATGTTCGGAAGCGTGTTCCTAAAGTACATAAAAAATATACAGAGTGTGCTACAGGTGTCATCTCATACACATCTCCTGACATTCAAGGATACAGATCAGCTGCTCAGTCAATAATTCCTCTGATGATTCATCCTTCATTTAAAACAGCTTTAAACCAAATTATTGCAGGGACTCTGTCTGGGAAAATGTTTTTATCTATTGGGATTAATAGATGTTTTTCCTTTGACTTTTTCTGGGACCCTGGTCAGAATTTACATGTTTTTGAGGGCAGCTGGCACATGTTTCTTCCACTGAAAATTTATGAACAGGCATGTGCTACTTTGATTTCAAAAGCTGCTCTGCTTAAGGCCCTTGGAAGGTTCCCGCTGAACTATGTCTGAATTTAAAAATCTTCAACACCTTAGTATGAGGTGTTGCTCTTGAAAAGAATAAACTCAGCCCTTGAGATCTAAAATAACATGTGGATAATATTGTAGCACACAGACAGAAAGATAATCTGCAAAAATAGGTTGTCTGCTTGCTGCTATCTCCCTATATTTTGACACCAAGATCTCCCTGATAGTACAACACAGCTCTAATCCATAGGTATATGTGCAAAGGGAAACCTCCTCCCTCATGGCCCCCTGGGGTCAGTAACACAGAGCTCCGACTGATTTCCATGATGCTGAATAAGGTCCCCAGGGGGGATCTCCCATTCCTACAGGAAGCAGCATTTGCTGCTTCATCAAAACCCTGTACCATGCAGACAGCCCTCCAGGTTTTGTCAGGAGGATGCTTGTGTGCCTTTGCACACACCCAGAAATAATGGAGTGGCTTGTAAAGGGTGTCAGCCAAATGAACTGGCAAGACATAAGTGCCCCTGCCATTAATGCTGTTTTTAAGGAAAGTATTTCACAACACCTTTGGTATCTTGTTGATACTTTTATTCAATTCAAAGACCAAAGTCTGCTCTTAGCCTCAGCCCATTCTGTCAAAAATTACTATCATTGAGTATACGCCTAAGAATAATTGCTTCTTCGCTCTATGTATTTTGCTGTTTTCTTCCGCATATTCCTTAAGGCAATAATTGCAAACTGTCACTTCATGCCAGCAGATTTTTTTTTCACTTCAGGCTATCAAGACCAAAGTAGCATGGAAGATGCCATTGCACTTCCATTCTGACCTCTTTCCCAATTCTCTGTTCCCCTGGACAAACATAATGCTTGCCAAGGAAGCAAATCCCCTGCTGCTGCTGCTCAGGTGTAACACAGATGGACTCAAAAGAAGAAAAGTAGAGTGTAAATCCTGCAGTTTGGAGTCCTTTCTTCTCTCATTCTGAGAGACTCAGGCAGGTCATTGCATGTGTTAAAAACAACAGGTCCCTCAACTTATTTCATAGACTTATGTGTTTTTCAAAGATTTTTACAGGAGAAATAGTTATTTTACCTACCATATGTCATTAATATATTTGCTTATTTCCTGTTGCTGTGTTATATGCTTGTATTTAATTATGTACTTTCTTTCTCATAACTCAGCCAGTTCTTCTGTTCTCCAGTAACACATAAATGCTCCTCTATGTACGGTGTATGTCTCTGGTGTCCTGTTGTATTTGATAAGTGAAAGGAGATAAGGGTTTATTATATCTGTTCTTTCTTTCAATATGTGCATGTTACCAGTTTTGAAATAGCTTTTAAGCTGGGATTGAAATAAATGAAGTCTTCTGGAAAGAATCATCAGGTCTTACTACCAAATATCAAAATAAAAGCCATCCCATGCAGAGCAGGTTATATTTGGCATGTATCTACTGGCTAGGTAACATATCCGATTTGGCTCTTTGGTTCGGAAAGAAGATTAGCCAATGTCTGACAGCTATTTTTCTATTTGTGGAATATGAGTTTATTCAGTTTTAAGGGCTCTTTTAGGAAATTGGCTTTTACCTGTGTAAGAAGGTTAAGCACAGTATATCCTTAATAAAATTAAATTTGTAAAGAGGAGGTCACTTCCCAAAATATTTCTGTGGAATTTGGAAATTTCAGGAGGAAACAAAGAAAATAAAACCTCCTTACATGTACTTTGGTGCCCACGGAAAGCACATAGAACCCTGTGTTATTTTCATATCTCTTTGAATAGTGAGTAGATGGTTGTTAGCCTTCTATAGCCCCTACATTAATATGACTGTGAGCAATCTGTGCATAGAAATGTCTTTACATGGTGACTCTAAACAAATCCTTATCTTCTCTCTGAACCTTTTTTCTCTGTGTCAGTGTTTTGCTGCATGGCGAGCATATTTGTTTACTGAACCATGTGTATAGTAATATCATTTGTATTTAACACTGTCTTTATAACTGTTTGCGCTGCTAGCTGCTACACTGAAGCAACCATGCTGTTCTCAAGGCAGTCAACCCTTGATGATTTAGATGGACCAGACTCTGTTCCTAAAACAAGTGAGCGCGCTCGACCTAGGCTTCGTAAAATGCAGAGCATGGATATGTCCTCCTCATCAGCTGACAGTGGCAGTATAGTGTCAAGGTGCTTAACTCATGCATGCTTTGTTCACTCATTTACCCATACCATTATCTTTACTGCAGTGTACATAAATTTGCATTTGCAGATACGTGGTGTATAGAGTGGTTTGCATGGTTAATGGAAGCTTTACTCCCTTCTGTGCTGTGCCATGATTCTGAAGTTCAAAGTCAGGGTCATAATCTTGAACTCATTTCCTGTTTCACTTCTTACTCTTTTTTTTGTTTTGTCTTGTTTTGGTTTTCATCCTTAATTCATGTATTTTTAATTGTTGTTCCATTATATTACACTGGTTGTCTAAAACCAGGCTAAAGTCTGCATTTATTCATCTAAAAAAGAGTCTGATTTTCAGAGCTACTGAGCTGATGGCTGTTCTTGTTAAAATTGGAAGCTGGAAGTGAAGTTTCTCAGCTATTCAGTTATCCTAAATATGGACTTAGATGTCTAATTTTAGAAACTAAGGAAGATAGGCAGACATTGGCCCTGCTCTTTCAATTTTTAGTTTTCCCCATGTAGGAAAGATTGCTAAATGTATTTTGGTTACTTTACCATTGATACACAATCTGTGAAGTGTTGGAATTAAGAAAGGAAAAATAACTATGAAAAGATAATTAATAATATTGATATCCAGCACTAGAGAGAACTGTTCAGAGCCATTCACTCACTTTTTAGCAGGTAAAACCCGGGGGTTTGTATGACATTGGGAAGCAGTGCTTCAACTATATTATGAATATTATAAATATGAAATTTTATGGCATATTAGATCATTCTTTTTCAGCATTTAAAGTGTTTCACAGATTTTTGGTATCACTCAGTTTTGAAATGGTAGGATTTTATGGTTTTGTGCATTTTACCAGGATGAGTGCTACTGTGAATCATCAAAACACACATCCTAATAATAGTGTTACACATTCTAATTAAAAGTGTGCTAGAAATAGTGATCTAACATAGCCACAGTAAGTTTGGAAGCAGTGTAAAAGAAAAAGAGATGGAACTTAATTTTTAATTTTGACAGGAGATGATAGTGTCAGCTGGCTTTGGCAGTGCCAGTTTTCTTTAAAACATTGTACTTTAGGTGAAAACATGGCCCTATTAATTTCATAGGAGCTATGTGAAATCTGGTTTTGTCTCTGTTGAGATACAAGAACATGCAGCCAACAAAAGACACTGAGTTGATGCCTCTTGTCTAACCTATGGAAAAGGACTGGAATGGAGACTAAAAAGAGAAAGAGTGATGTTCAAGGGGAGACGTGAAAAAACACTTGTGAGGGATGAAAAGGGTGAAAGCAAATCCAAGAAAATATTTTAAAAATTATGGTGTCCAGAGTCCCATCTGGAGTCATCAACCTGCATGAATTTGCGTCAGTTGATACTGTTGCAGAGCACAGAGCATTAAGAGAGAAAGTGATTATGAACATGCAAAACTGAGAATAAGCAAAGTGAACAAGCAGAGAACTGAACAGAGTGAATAAGAAGCGTTGAATAAGAAAATAGGTACATATAGAAGAAAAGCAGGTAAGGTAAAAATGAAGACTGTATTGAAGACTATAGGGCAATCTAAAGGTAAGCAAGATACCTTGTTACTGAAACCATTTTGTAATCTGGATTGTATTTCTCCATGTTAGCAATTTACTTCTTTGATTTGGAATCAGAGTTGATGTGTGTGTGTGTTCAGCTCCTGTTCCGGTGGTATACAGCACCCGTACAGTGGTTGTTAAAAGCAGTATGTTTAGAAGGAACCCCATGGCTGCCTATCATTCACCATGGAGCATGCTTTCAGTAGATGTAATAGCAAGTCCTGGTTCTGGTCAGAAAATGTTTGATCTACTTTCAGAAAATTAATGTAGTTTCTCTTGATGATGATATTAATTTGCCCTTTGCTGATGTGAAAATATAGTTAATCACTGTGAGTTCAATGGGATGTCATTCAGGGGGCATATGGACCCAGATGGTCCATCTGTGTAAGAGGAGATCATGATGATATGTTTTCTACCAGATCATATGAAATTTGAAGGGTTGGGAATGCAATGGGGTTGCTCAACTGTCTACATAAAGGTACAGTTAGCAAACTTTGCTTGGTGGTGAGCTTTGTAAGCCTCAACTCTTTCTCTTCATCTATCCCGAACAGTGAACCTACACAGGTCACCATGCTCTATTCTCGTCAAGGGACAACAGAAACCATTGAAGAGGTAGAAGGGGAGCATGAAGAGGAAGGAGCTCATTCTGCATCAAGGACGGAGGAAGAGGAGGTGGAAGATTATAGCCTGGATTCAGAAGGAGCTGCATATACTCCTGATACCGATGTGCCATTGTACTCCACTGTGGACAGCAATGCAGAAGCTCCACCTTCCTATAGCAAAGCTGTCAGCTTTGAACAACTTCCCTTTGGCTCCCCAGATGACTCAGCTGGTAAGAGCCTCATGATGGTGAGCCCAGATGACAGTCGGACGGACAAACTGAATGACACGATTCTCCCTCCATTGACGCATGAGCTAACAGCTAGTGAGCTGCTTCTGAACAAGTAAGGACCTTCAACAGGGAAAAGCTGTTAGTCCCAGTCTGTGAAGTTTTGTCACTATTCTGTTTTTTTTGTCTCAGAATTAGTCTACAGTTTCTGATACTGACCTTGCACTAAGTTTGATCTAAGGGAAGAAGCCCCTTTCCTGTGCAGTTACTCTAATCACAGATTTTAAAAATTATTCAAATTCGTGTTGGAAGGAATCTCTGATTTCTCCCAGATACCATACCTAATGGTTCCAGTTAGCATTGGATTTCTGTACTGCAATTATCATGGGGTCATGGGCTTTCCTAAATATTCCTTGTGGAGAGGGCTTCTCTTCTCCAGGCAGCTGTGATTTCAAATAAGTTTTCTCCAGGTCTATCTGGGAAAATGTTTCTCCTTCAATTATTTTGGATTACTATAAGGGAAACTCTGACGTTTAACAGAGATTTTCCTTAAGCCAGTAGGAGCTAAGGGCTATGTAGAGACACAACCTTGCTAAGTCCATAAAGGGTAGGACATTCCCTTCTTTGCCCCTCAGACACTTTGCTCAGTAGCACAATCAGCATTGAGCTGGGGATGGTGCCACTGCTCTTCTTCCTCTGTTTTCCATCCTGACTCAGCTAGGAGAAAGCTTCCCTGAATGCAAGTCTTGAAGACAAAATCTTAAACCATAGAAAGGCCTTTCAGCCTGACTGCATCTGGAGAGAGAGTCCACATAGATCTGACTTTGTAGATACAGTGTCTTTTCTTCTGGTTTTCTATAGTCATTTTTGCTTTTCAGTGAGATCTTTTCTCAGGCCAGGACACTCTATTGAAATCAAAGAGAATTGTGAATGTATTTGAAAGTCATATTATGATTTCATGCTGTCTTTTATATTTATTTGAGTTAGGTAAAGGGGAGAAGATTGGACACATCTAATGCTCAAGGGCATTTATCATGTTCTAATCTTACGTCACAGGGCTATTCATAACATACATCTCCTGATGGACCTCTGGAGTTTCTCCAAATTCCCATCTGTGTTGATAAATCAGATATGAATCCAGATAGGGCCACACCAGCATGGTGTGATTTCCATGAGATATGTTGTTTGAGCAACTGTAGGAAAGCAGTGCTTGTGGAAGTTCTTGGCCCAGGGTGACTCTCTGGGTAAATTAAAAAAAAAGCAGAACAGTGCTTCTAGTTATTTTGACTGAAATTCTTGTTTTCTGAGCTTAGAGTCAGTCTATTTGTTTATAATACCAAATCCCATCTTTTTTTTTTTTTTTCCATTGAACTCGGCAGCAAAATTTTATACTTTTTAAAAAGGAAAAATAGCAATTTAAAGGAAAATAGCAATAAAAGGAAAAGCAGCAATTTAAAAAGCAGCTGTTGTGAAATTAATTTTCATTTCATTTATGGTACTCTGCTTCTCACAGAATGTTTCATGATGACGAGCTGGAGGAGTCAGAGAAGTTCTATGTTGGTCAGCCTCGAGTCTTGCTTCTCATTTATGCCCTGTACAATACTCTGGTGGCCCGGTCAGAAATGGTGTGCTATTTTGTGATCATCCTTAATCACATGATCTCTGCCTCCATGATAACCCTGGTGCTTCCCATCCTTATATTCCTTTGGGCCATGCTGTCTGTTCCTCGGCCAAGCAAACGTTTCTGGATGACAGCCATCGTCTACACTGAGGTATGCTGCTGGTTTTGCAACCCCGTGTCTAACACAGAAAATGTAAGTTGTAAGCTTTGCACAGACTCTTTTCTGATTTTGATCTCTAGGATCAGGAGCCTTTGGCCCTTCACATTAACATAAATATTTTCTAAATTTCTCAACAATTGCTTTGGTATGAAAAGGCCTTTTTTTGTGTTTTTCTTCATTGCAATGAGCAGTATCCTGCCTGGGATGTAAAGCAGTTATCACAAGAACAGACCACTTGCAAACAGCTACGATGTGACTGGTAATCAAGGACAGTATACACTGCTTGTGGTATCTCAGGTACCACTGAGCATCATCTGTTCATAAATGTTGATTGACTTTATTACTGAGGAAATGTGAGGAATGTTCCTCTGTAGCAATTAATATGCTTGTTTATCTTCTCATAAAAATGACAAAGTAATCATATTTCTCCCTTCTTAATGTCACTAGGCTATTGTATCTGCCATGCTTATAAAACACCCCAAGTGTGTTGTGTTTCTGAACAGGTGGCCATTGTCATCAAGTACTTCTTCCAGTTTGGCTTCTTTCCTTGGAATAAATATGTGGATTACACAAAAGATAAACCTTACCATCCACCCAATATTATTGGCATTGAGAAGAAAGAGGGTTATGTGCACTATGATCTTGTTCAACTCCTTGCTTTATTCTTTCACAGATCCATTTTAAAGGTAATCTGAGTTCATGTAGTTTCTTATTTTATATTTAATGTTTACTTTTAATTTTTTTTAGTCACTCATGATATAAGGAAGTCACTTATTTGGATATTAGGAAACATTTCTTCATTGACAGGTTTATCAAGAACTGAAACAGACTGCCCAGGGAAGTGGTTGAGTCACCATCCCTGGAGATATTTAAAAGATGTGTAGATGTGGCCCTTAGGGACATGGTTTAGTGGTGGACTTGGCAGTGTTAGGCTTATGGTTGGACTTGATTTTAAAGGCTTTTTCGAACCTGAGTGATTCTATGTTTCTATGATATCCCAACACAATTAATTTGTTTTCCCCCTTTGTGAACACATGACTGAGTTTAGAAATGCCTGTGATAAATACTGTGGCAGAAATACAAGGTTGAAATGCTCTCTCCTTCTTTTTCCACTAGTGCCATGGATTATGGGATGAAGATGAGAAAAGGGACAACTCCAGTAACAAAGAGGATACTGATGATGAGCTGTCTCTGACAGGAGGCAGGAGAGACTCTTCTGCCTCTTTGAAATCTGTCAATCTTGCAGCATCGGTGGAGTCCATCCACGTCCACTTCCCTGAGCAGCAGACTGCCATCAGGAGGAAGAGCTCTAGCAGCGTATCACAGCTTTCACACAGGTCCAGCTTCTCCTCACACAGATCTAAGAGAGGTAAATGTCATGGTATTCCTGGGATTTGAAGAGCAAATATTCATTTCCCATAGGATCATCCTGCTGAAACCTAGTGCTGGTTGCTGTGGAGATCCCAGAGGCTACTCAATGCTGCTGCTCCTCAGTGAGGAAATAGGATATGAACCGAAGTATCTTCATGTTTGAACATACTCCAAGCCTTCTTAAAATTCAAATGGAGAGCCATACTTTGTGATTCATTATGTTTTTAAAATTACATTGTCCAAAATCTGGGAAAGGAATGCTCAGTGTGGCCTAGCTCCAGAATTTCTTGTTTAGCATAATCTCCAGCTAGAGGGAATACAAAACATGTGTATTTTTCAGATCTACATTTGATGGTACTTGAAGTGAGAAAAAGTT
Source organism: Tyto alba (assembly GCF_018691265.1). Lineage (NCBI taxonomy): Eukaryota > Metazoa > Chordata > Aves > Strigiformes > Tytonidae > Tyto > Tyto alba. Next base: position 13,206,204 of record NW_024881301.1, on the reverse strand, counting down.
TTGATTAAGTATACTGAAACAGATTACCTATCCCATCTTGTAAAAAGGACAGGTTTACTCTAGCCTGAATGTATATATTACCAATTGAGATGACTGAGTCAGATCAATCAAATAATTGTCTTTATCGCTAGCCTTCTCTTTTTATAGTTATTAATCAAGTTTTGATCTGCTAGTGATTAAACCTTTGCTGGATGCTCTCAAGACTATCATATTGGAAAAAAAAAAAAAAGCATACAAATTAATTTTAAAGTTTCTTTCAAATGTGGGACGCATATGGAATAGAAGTATCAAGATTTATTACTTTCTAGTTTTTGTATTTAAACTCTGATTTTGAATTGGCTTCTCTTTCTCTCCTTTTTTTTTTTTTTTTTTCCCAGGAAGTACCAGTACACGAAACAGCAGTCAGAAAGGAAGCAGTGTGTTAAGCATCAAGCAAAAATCTAGAAAAGAGCTTCTGATGGAAAAGTTTCGAGAACAAATGATCAAAGCCAAGGCCTTTACAATTAAAAAGTAAGCAATGTGAGGAGTTGTGTGGGTTTTGGGGGAGGTTCCAAACAGTAAAGCATTTTAAATAGAGCAGGTAACTACTACTGTTAATTCAAGGGGATGAATGGGTACATATACAGTTCATTATATACAGATGCTCTCACTTGAAGACCCACCAGCAGAACATCAGACAAATCAGCAGTTGTTCAAATAGCATCTGCCTGATAAAAAATCTAAATATCCTGTATGAACTTGGTTGGTTATGTATGTTTCTACTGAACAAATGCTAATGCAGTGCTTTAGAAGCAATCAGAACAAGGGACTGGTGTCTCTGAAGCCCTGTGAAGGTCATCAAAGTAGATCTTAGATATCTTTAGAAACAATAAACATATCACACCCAGACATTCTTTTCTTCAGTGCAAGTTACAGTGTTGTTAAATCACATTACGGTCTGTGTTGTTTTAGGACTCTCCAGGTGTATGTGCCCATCAGACAGTTTTTCTACAATCTTATTCATCCAGACTACAGTGCGGTGACTGATGTGTATGTGCTGATGTTCCTCGCAGATACAGTGGACTTCATCATCATTGTGTTTGGATTTTGGGCTTTTGGGGTATGTCATGGAGGCATCTATCTGTAAATCCTCAGTAGGATTTACATGCTGTAGATGCTAAGTATCATGTGAGTGTCCTCCTTCGTCAACCACTTTGTTATATTTTCCTTTTCAGAAACACTCTGCAGCAGCAGATATCACCTCTTCACTCTCAGAGGACCAGGTCCCAGAGGCATTTTTGGTGATGGTGCTCATTCAGTTTGGTACCATGGTGGTTGATCGAGCACTGTACCTCAAAAAGACTGTGATGGGAAAGGTCATCTTCCAGGTCATCCTTGTTTTCGGAATACATTTCTGGATGTTCTTTATCTTGCCTGGAGTGACAGAAAGGTATAACCCTTACAATCAGACTATATGGGTTGAATACTGATGCTCTACAAAGTTATTTGTATTTAATTTTGATATGGTTATAGCTAAGATTTGGAATCATTAAAAGGTTTCTTCTTGGTCTCATTTCTAAGAAGAATGTTGGAGTGCCTTTCCACTGCAATAACTGTAGCCAACATAAGTTTGAGGAAGAATTAATTATATAAGTACATACAGAAATATTATCAACTTAGGCCAAAATGCAAGCAGGTAAAAGATAACTTGCCTGTAATTGAGTGATTAGAGCACTCAACTGAGACAATGTTGGCCTCTGATTCAGTTCCCTACTCCCAAGACTGCTGCATGCTGGTTTAGAAGAGTGAGCAGAAAATTACTATCTCAGAGTAGCTTATAATTTGGCACTTTCCTGAAATGTGTGAACTGTGGATTTAAATCTCCATAGACTGTCTAAAACCCATGTCTCTTCTGAAGAGCACAAGTTCTCTTCTTCTGCTCCTGCCACATGGCTCGGCACAATGTGGAGGTGGTCACCTGCTGTGTGAAATCTTGTATCACATACCTGGTCAGGTTTTCCCCCAAATCTAATATTTCTCATTGCATGGATCAAGACAGTTATCACCTCAATCTGCACTGCAGAAGTGTTAAGGTTCCCTCTCTAGCACCCAGCTAACTCCCCTCTTACTTAGAACTTTAAATTGCCTTGAAGTATCTACCTCACTCTATTGACTACACAGGGAAATTGAGTGTGTTACCAGGGTACATTACACTTCCTTAACAGTCAAGTTATTTTACTGGCAAAAAAACAAAATAGGTGCCTAGTGTAAAGAAAGACTCAAAGGTCTCATTTCCTTTCCAAACCAAATGTTTTCTTTTTATCTCAATGCAGTAATAATTGTGACCCAACTTGAAAAAAAAAAACCCAAACACGTTTCAAGTGGATCTCCTATCTATTGAACGTTGAGAATTTATATGAAACTTTTGGCTTGATTTGGTCACTTGAAAGGCTTTGACTTTTTCTGTACTTTTATGAAATTTATATCAAGTTGTTAATCTTATACCTGCATCTGAAAGCTCCTGTATTCCTTCTAAATCAGCCTGATTCTCAGAAGCCCCTGCAAATTTCTTAATGAAAATACTTTTGCAGGATGTAATTGAAAATATTGGATCATGTCTGGCTCACAAATCCTGTCCATCATGAGGAATCTGCTGCAGTTCCACCATGCTATTGAACGGCAGTCAGAAGTGGCACGTGTTCCCCAAGATGGCCAGGGGGATGGAGCACATCACATGTGAGAAGTTGAGGGAGCAGGGTTAGTTCAGTCTGGAGAAATAAAGTGAAGAGCTGTCTTCAGCTACCTATTAAGAGGGCACTGAGTAGAAGCTAAGCTCTTTTCAGATAGGACAAGAGGCTACAAGTTGGGAAAAAGGGAAATTCCAGTTAGATATGATGAAAAATCTTTTCACCATGACAATAGTCAAACACTGGAGCAGGTTGCCCAGACAGGTTGTGGATCTCCATCTTCACAGATGTTCAAAACTCAACTGGACAGGTCCCTGAACAGTTTGGTATCATTAGACCTGATTCAAGCAGGGGAGGGTGAAAAAGATGATCTTCAGAGGTCACTCCCATTTAAATTCCTGTGTGAGTTCATGACCTTGGAGGTGCCCGTGTGAACGCAGGTAGCTATTAAAGCTGCCTAGATTCAGTCCAGATGTCAGCCCTCTGAAAAGCTAAGACAAGCAGTGTCTACCCAGGTCTCACAGAGGAATGTGCCATTGTGGGGGCCAAGGGCAGACCGGCCTGTGATGGGCAGCAAGGCACCTCTAGCATCTGGAGGGAGAGGGCACTGCCCCAAAGCTCTCACTTTTTGGAAAGCCTATTCCCAGTCTGTACCCTGTGACACTGAAGTGACAGCAGATGCTGTTTATAGACTTTTTCATCCACCATCTTTCAAATACTGTTTTAACCCTGCAGTGGGGTCAGAAACCAAGGGCTTTTCATAGGATCTCAGGAAAGGGTAACTGCCAGTAGCACAAAACATTTCAAGCTAATTTGGTCATACACAGGCACAAAGATCATAATTTTCCTTTATCTGTCTTTTCCATTACAGGAAATTTAGCCAGAACACAGTTGCCCAGCTCTGGTATTTTGTGAAATGTGTTTATTTTGGCTTATCAGCATATCAGATACGCTGTGGATATCCAACTCGTGTTCTTGGCAACTTCCTCACGAAAAGTTATAACTATGTCAACCTGTTCTTATTTCAAGGGTAAGTCTAGACCTTCTGCCCTCCTCCTATCTTTTGTGAAATAACAATCTGTTATCATGAGATGCTGTGGTTATTCATGACTTCTCTTCACAGACTGCTGGAAATGAGATAGCAAGTTTTGTACAGCACACTCTGTATATGCCCTATGTCCCCTGTAGTTCACAAAACATCAATTTCTGAAATGGAAATTTGAGAAAAATCAGTCTCCCACTCCGAATCCAGAAGCCTGACATACTAGTCAGCCTTTCAGGCCTCTATGGAAGAGACATTTTTAACACTTCTAAAAAGTCATCTCAATTGAACAGAGATAGGGCTACACATTGTGTTAGAAAACAGGTAATGTTATTTTCTCTGCAATCTTAAAAAGTTATAAGGTGTGAAATCACAAAGAGATCTTTGGAGCTGGTCTACAGGCTCTACCTCAGCAGCTGAGAAGAATAAATTGAAAGACAATACACATAAAAAACAAGAGCTATGTATCAAAAAATGTTACCTTTGTATATATTTTGAGAAGTGCTGCACATTTGAAACTCTTCAGGAATTGGGAGTGTTAGTGCAAGTAACAGGCACAGTATCACCTCAGAGTAAAAGGAGGCATACCCCCTCCTCCACTTATGCTGTTACCATGATGTTGTGATTAAACCAGTTCAAAGCATACATATATTCCACAGAAAAACTTGAATAATTTCAGCCTTTTCGCAATATTTGCAGTATGGTCTTGTTGAATTCCAGTAGGAAAAGAAGAAAGCTTTCTTCGCATGTAGTAGTCTTTGTGACCTGGCCAAGCAGAGAAGTGTGGGACTAGTAAAGGGAATGATGCACTTTGAACAGTTGCTAAATGCACATTGGTTTCCTGTTAGCCCACCTTCTTCTGTTGATTAATCCTGAGTCATAACACCTGATTCCATATGCAGCTGAGGACTGCCCACCTACTGCAGAGAAGCTGTGCACCACTCACTATAAGGAGGTATAAAACAAATTCCCAGCATCCTGTAGAAAGGATGTTCCTTTACTCTGCTCACAGGCCAGAGGAATTTGGGGACACAAGAAAGTCTCTCCTGTACCATTCTATCCGTGGCTCGATCACAATTACTGGGCATAATGATGCAAAAGTGTGTTTATGGCCTGACAAGGAGATCTAGAGGAACATGAGCTATGGCAAAAGATACTCACAGAACATCAGTAGTAGCTGTATAATCTCAGGATATGATTGTATTTGTGTTTGCAAAATCTCCCATTAAACTGTCTTTTAACATTGGCTTAATTCTTTCTCTTGTCATTTATACACTTACTGTGCTTATTTAATGTGATCCCCCCATTTCTGATGAGTTTTCTGCTGTGGTCTCCCTTCAGGTTCCGCCTGGTTCCGTTTTTGACTGAGCTGAGAGCAGTGATGGACTGGGTTTGGACTGACACCACTCTCAGTCTTTCCAGCTGGATCTGTGTTGAAGATATCTATGCTCATATATTCATCCTGAAATGTTGGCGGGAGTCAGAAAAAGTAAGAAAGCCCCATATGAGTGATCCAGGCCTCCTCTCCCCCATGCAGAAATGAAGAAGAATAATCACGAGTCCCTCAGTAATTGGGAAATCCACCATAAAGACAGTTTGTAACAATATATACCTGGTGTTTATATTCAGAAATATTCAGACTATTGGGTACTTTATGTTAGTTGGCAGTTACCACAAGTGAAATTTCAAATGGCTTCTCTTTTGTGCCTAGCTGATTTTTCCACCATTAACATGAACACCACAAGCATGTGCCTGCTAGCTTAACTGCATGCCTGAGTTTCAAGGCTGGGGTTGAAAGTCCTGGTATTCACACAGGCTCACTTTGTCCCTAACAACTAAATGAGTAGCCTACAGTAGCAGGGCAACTGTAGCTGAAAAGAAAGGTCAGTAGAAGGAAGAGCTCATGTCTCCGTGGTGTAGGTCCCAAGGACACCTGGTTCATGTAACTACAGAAGATTTATCTTGGGAGAGTCCCTGCACATCCAGAACTGAACTGCAGGCCAGATAAACCCACCATTTGTCTGACTGAAATTTCAGTCTCTTTAAGTCATTTAAGCTTCAGTTCAAATTAAACTTGCAAATTCTGGATTCCTTAAAACCGCTATAAAGATTGCAACCATATGCTTGCTTATTTTGCCAATTTGAAAAAGAAATTAAGCATACTTTTAAGAGTGACCCAACCAGTCAGAAATTGTACATCTGCAATGAAACGGCTGTAATTTTAAGTGTTACTGATGTATTTCTACTTTTATTATAATCCTGTCTCTTAATGGCAATTATTTTCCAAGTGTGTCACTTAGATTAACTCAGAGCTGAAGTGCACACAAGCCTTCTATATAGGATTTTTCTGTATTACCTCCATTTCTGCCATGAATGGAGTGTCATCAGAGGCTTCACAAGTCAGAGAAATAATAATCCAGTTCTACTTTGACTATACACCTCACTGCATTTTTTAAGCTACAACAAGGTCACTCTGCATTATATGTAGCCTACACCTGATGTGGGAAGATTTCCCCCATCTAAGCTAGCATGTGTGTGCTAATGCCGTGTAGCAAAATAACTACCCATGACTATGAGTGTTGTTCAAGGTACTTTGATTCTGTCTGTCTCTCACATTGAGTGGTATGCCTAAGTACTCTGACTGCTAGGGGCTCTCTGAGCTGTTCTGTAATATCATTAAAGGTGCCTGAACTAATCTCATGCAGACAAATAATATACCCTTGGTGATCTTGATACGATATTTTAATGAAAACAGTATTCTGTAGTGCAAGACAAATTACTTGATACACTACTTTTGAAAAGTAACTAATTTGTTTTAAATACAGCATTGTATTACAAATTTAATATTCTCTTAGGGCTTTATGGATTCATGTTGTAAAGCAAGAACAATTTCCTGAAAGCTAGATTCCTGGCATGTGTTGGAGGTGCAGTGCAATACAATGCATCTTTATTTTGCACATGCAGTATGCAGTGTGTGAAAGACAGAATCCTAAAACACTGTGCAGAGCAAAATCCTGTAAGAGAATATATCCATATAAATGACAGTGATGGTAAAGCATTTCACAGGATGGTGAAGCTATTAAAGTATTCAATCATGAGGCCAATAACAGAGGGTGGGAATTATGGACAAGGCAGAACAGATGTAGTGTGTGATCTGCTTTGAAAAGAAAAGGATAAAAGCAAAGACTTTTGGTCTCAGAAGCTAAGAAAGGGAAGGATGACACATCAGCACTGGCAAGACTTTAGGAACAGCAACAAAACTTTAAATATTATTTAAATGCAGTTGGTGTGGGATTCACTAGAAACAGATTGGATTAAACCTGTGAATAACTCTCAGAAATACTGCATGTGAGGTGTGAAATTAATGTGGAGGTAGTGCAATATCAGACAATCCTTCTGATTGTGCATGTCAGTTGCTGGCAAACATTTTTTTTTTTTCCCCTGAAATACAGTATGCAGCATTTCAAACTGTATGAGAGGAATTCTGCCTTAATGAGCTTTGAGATAAAACTTTTTGGAAGGACGAATACAAGAAAGTGGGTTACTCCCAATATCAGTTTTTTGAACAAATTATTGTATCACTGTAGTTGCTATTATTTTACGTTTGATTCCTGTGAGTTTATGCTTGCACTCATTCAGACAAAAAATTCAAATTACCCTACACAATTTTTCTATTTTTTATGGTTGTAAAGAAGCAAAACTCCAGAGGTTTGCATTATTTTACACAGCAGACACACACTTGACATGGGTTCATCACTTATCTCTGTTGTCACCAGAAATTCAGTGTCCGTGCAAGTCTGGCTGAAAATCTCAAAATAACTGGCGTGACAACGGGTAGCAAATTACCACAGAAGATGGAAAGCCTTAAGATCATTGTATATTCTCCCATCAAACCTTACTAAGTGTACCTCTGATAGAAGAGACATTACCATGTTGCTGTTTGCTTTTGCAGAGATATCCCCAACCAAGAGGCCAGAAGAAAAAGAAAGTTGTGAAGTATGGAATGGGTGGCATGATTATCGTCTTGCTGATTTGTATTGTCTGGTTCCCACTGCTCTTCATGTCTTTAATCAAATCTGTTGCAGGCATCACCAACAAGCCTCTAGATGTATCAATCACAATAACTCTAGGAGGTTATCAGGTAAAAAAGAAGAAAGACTAAAAGCAAACTCTGTTTTTTCACTGTAACTCCTTGTGCTATTACTTATTCCTTTCACTGAATTGAACTCTCCTGCCTTATGCAAGAGATCAGGCAAGCTCCCTTGCCGTGATCCCTTTTGGGTTTAAAAACATTCTAGTTTATCACTGATGTAAATTATCTTCAACTGCAAGTTAAAATCAGAACCTACTGGCAGTGGAATCTGAATAAATTATCCTACATCAGGTACACTCAGATAACTGCCTACAGGTCCACATGGTAAATATAAGATAACTGGAGGCAGCTTGCTTCTCAGTGGAATAAGATCATAACCCTTCTCCTGTTGAACTGAGTGCCATAATTATCTTGGACTGTGATGCAGAGGATGCTGTACTGTGTATGTAGCAGCTGATGTGAAGTAAATGTGACAAATACGTTTTCTTTTGTTTCCCAGCCTATTTTTACAATGAGTGCTCAGCAGAGTCAGCTCAAGGATTTGAATCAGACTGGTTTCAGTGCGTTTCTGGGAAGTTATAGGGGTAACACTGTAAGTGAAATTTAGAATACCTCATTACTTAAAAATGTGTGCATCTTTCCATGGAGGCCTTTTGCTAGTTTTGTTTGTGTAGTTATAAGTGGTCAGCAGCGCTGCCATCATTTGGAAGAGGTTTCCATAGAGAAGGTTTGCATGAGTAAATGTTCAGACAGATCATTTGTCATGACAGTGCTGGGTTATGGTGAGACAAGTTACCATTAATCAAGACATCTTTGCACAAAATCATGGAAGACAGAAACCCTGGTTGTCCTGTCACCTCCTCTGTAAATGACACAAACCTTCAGGAGATGTGATGCTGTTGCTGTACTGCCAAAACAAGCGTGCTGTGGGGACACAACAGTGTTGTCACTTTTAAGCCCCATGCTCCTTCCTATATCACACACAGCTTTCACCTCCCAGTGAGGAGAAGTGGTGCTGTCACGACATTAAAACGTCAAAACATAAACATAGTCTCACTATTTCATGATGCAACATGCACAAAGTTATCACAAGTTTATACAGGAAAAAATCAAGTTATTAGTAAAAGTTGTTGCATTACAAAAGTAACTGGGGTTTGATCAGTTACAATTTTAAAAGAAGTGCTTGCTTCCAGCCCATTCAAGGATGAATATTTTTTTTTATATTAGATCCTACCAAATAGCCCATGTACAATAGCAGTAATATTGTAATCTTGATCCACTTTGGAAGTTACCAGTTTCAAGCTGCCTTATCCTTTGCAGACATCGTTATATACAGAAAGATGCTTCACAAAAGACAGATTAAAATTTTAAGTTTAAATAGGCTTTACAGAGTTTACCTGATGAACTTTCAGACTCACATTGGCCTAAGTGGCCATCATTCTTCAAACAGCAGAGCCATTTTAGTTTTGCCTTCTTAGCTCAGCTATACTTTGTTTATTGCCCCTCTCATCTAAAACCCCAGTTGGTACTTGAGGAAAACAATCAGTGCAAACCACTGCACTACAATTAATCAAACATTTACAATTCTGCCCGACTGGGAAATGTGACTCTGTCTTGTGAATATCACCACACTGAAATTTTTTCTTCTGCACCTGCAGGCTGCTTTGCAGTTTCTAGAGGGCTATGGAAAAGAAGATATAACTCTAGCAGATCTAGAGGGAAATTCAAACTCCTTATGGACCATCAGCCCTCCCAGTAGAGAGAAAATGATACAGGGATTGCTGGATTTTTCAGCTGAGTTCACTGTAGTTCTTTCATGGAGCATTCAAAGGTAATTAACATGGCTGTTATGAGGTTGATGTATCATTTACCAAGCGTTCGCTCAGCAGAATGGTTCCATGCTGCATTTTTGGTTTAGTTTTTCAGCAAATTCTATTGTACAACAGAGCAAAAAAACCTGAAAGTGGGAGAGACAGAGACAGAGAGAAGTGACCTTTGTTACCTAGGAAAACATTTGTTGCTTGCAGTTCTTAAAAAATGAGAAGAAGAGCCACTTCCAATTACATCATTTAAAAAGGCAGCATGGAATTTTCAATGGGACTTGAAGGGAAGGAGGGGAAAGTAAGATAATTTTAGCCAATTTTAGATGGAGATGTTCAAATAAACTGCCCTGAACAACAACCTCGTTAGCATTTACGGGAACCAAATACATAGACCTAGTTACGACAGAAAAACTATGAGGAAATACAAACAGAAGTGCTTGAGCCTCTTATTAAGGGAGTCTGGAACTGACACAAACTATTTCTTAAATACACGTATACTCAGAGATTTTGTTAAGCAAATAGCATAACAATGGCACAGATCCATTTTTAGAGACCTTTGCTTGTTTAGTTATGGTTCCTTTGGCCTCAGTGAACTATTACTCTACAATGAAGTTTTTGCAAGAGACAGGCTAGAATTTAAAGTAGTTGCATGCAGGCTAGAGAACACCCAGTCACCAAGGTGATTTGTTGGCTACTGTATGACAGCTGGGATCCCTGTAGACTGCTGGATTAAATTGGAGTTAAGTCATCACTCCATGGAAATTAAGTACCTTTGCAGCCCCATTATCTACCTGATTTGTTGGAATTAGATGCTGGATTGTTATAACAATCCTCAGCAAAAGACTGTGGACAAGGAGCAGGTCAGCTGAATCACTGTGGGAGCTCTGAACATGCTGGGTGAGTCCTCCCACAGTCAAAAATAGGCTTGTAATGAATCTGCACCCTTGATTCAACTTTATTTGACCCCTCTTATTTTCCTGGAAGCATGCAGTATTAGCTAGTGAATTACATCACTCCATCATTTCTGAACCTTATATTAATTTTTAATACTGCTACTCAGTTTGCCCATATGCTTGCCTAACTACAAACATTCATACACTAGTTGAAAGAGACCTTTTTCAGCCTCAAATTATATCCTATGGATTATATTGTGACCGTGAATGACTGGAAGTGGTAAAGACTCACCACAGTGACCTTCTACTTTTTCTCCATAAAGGGAAACTGCTGTCTTTCATCTAGGCCAGGAGACCACAAGCAGCTGTAAGATGAGCCTTTTGTTTCACTCAGGGAGTATAAATACTTTCTGCCTTTGCACATCATCTGCTGGGGACATTTCTCTGCAGCCCCCAGCAGCCCAGGAGCTGCCCCCCCCAAGCTGCTGCATCCCAACCGCAGGGCATGGCACGGGGTGTTGTGCAGAAGCTGATCCTGCCCCAGCTGTGTTCTGCAGCCGGTGTGAAGACTGGAGGGGGCATGGGAGTCCTTTCGGCCTGCTAGCCACACATTTCTGCTGGGATGAGGTGTGGTTTTGGGAAGAGGCAGATGACTGCAGCATCCTTAGCTACCCTGGCACAGAATGCGTGGTAACACAGATGGTCCTGTTGCCTAAAGTCAGAGCAGGCATGCTCCCTTTCCCATTCTGTTTTGACTGACACAATGAGCAAATTATATTAATCTGCTGTCATTGTCCTGTAATTCATAGTCAGTTAGAAAAATACAACTTCAAGGCTGCTACCTATCCTTCATGGGAAAACACACTATCTCAGGTACAGGTAGCACGATGCTTGCTTTAGCAAAGACAGGGCTAGCCAGGGCCAGTGCAGTTAGACTAGTTAGATAACTAGCTCTAGTGTTAAGTAAACACGTGTTTAGGTTATACTCTCATTGTAGGTTGACATGTTCTTTTTTACTTACAACAGAAATCTCACCCTTGGTGCCAAAGCCGAAATAGCATCAGATAAAATTAGCTTTGTCCTACCAGAGAACACCAGAAGAGATATTGCTACAATGATGTCAGGACAGCAACTGGAAAAGGTGTAAGTTATTTTCTTTGCCTATTTATATGAAAAACCTTCCCTCTTTAAACCTAATTTCCTAAGGAGATCAGGCTCGTGCAGCTGTATCATTTGTCTGCCCATCTATCCCCATCTAATAACTTTGGAACCTTGTTCACAGAGGCCAACAGCATTGAAGTCACTTACTAGTAAAATTAAAGGTAAAAGCTTATTTCCTATGATTAATGTAGGCTGAGAAGAGCATGAACACTGGAACACCACCAAGAAGCATGGTGAAGCTATTAGTTACTTTTATTTGATTTATTGGATAAGCACAAGTTCATTACAGCATATTCACAGTTAAACTCTCTCTTTTGAGTTACTTCAGCTTGATCTGAGGATGTTGGATTGATGAATTTTTTGTTCTACATAACCATCCAGACTGTATTTCTCATTGTTATTCTTGAATAGTATTAGATTGGCAAGGAAGTGTTAAATCACTGTGGTCAAAGGGTAACATCTGCAGTCGTTTCTGACATCAGATCTTTTCCTGTAATGGAAATTCGCAAGGCAGAAAGATCATGCTCTTCCTATAAATATCAAACATTATTCTATGGATATAGCCTTATAGCATTAACAGCAGTGGTGCCTCCTTTCAGATTTGAAAGGAATATGGCTCTTCCTCTTCCGTCTGCTCACTGGGAATGACTTTACAGCAGTAGTCTCTGAATACTACTAAACCAACATGCCATCCCTGAAGGCCGCCTGATCTGATTTGGGGCCACAAGAGTTGAAAAGTTAAGACTGAGGCCAACTGGGGACCTCTGAGAGGTTCATATCTGTTAGTAGGTGGAAATGAGATTTGTCTTTTCTGTGCACAGATATTATTCTGCACCCACGCACATTTGTACATCCAGACTGCTGTTGCACATCTGATCATTGCATTTAAAAAATATTTTATGCCTCTTACTTTCTGCTGTGTGAAGACACAGGAGTATTTCCTAAGGTGATGTAATACCAAGGAGGGCAGAATTTGCTTTTTTTGTGGGAGGAGGTAATTAATTTGTAATTCTCTCTTTGCAGAAGGCAAGCAGAAATGTAGAAGATATACCTTCATTTGCCTGTGTTGCAATAATATTGTTGATTTAATCTTTTTTTACTTTGTCATAAATAAAAGATGGTTGTGGCAGCTAGTAGCCATTTGACTACTTCAGCAGGGAGCTTTCTCCCACCACCTCTGCTGGGACAACTTAGCTGTTGTGCTCTTACCTATCTTTTGGGTCTGCTGGAGTGATCAGGAGGGATTTTAAATTGTCTGCCTCTGTTCTCCCTCAGCCTGATATATGCAATGTAGCAAAGTGTCACAGGACTTCATTAAGAGCTTCCCCTCCCTAGAATTTTTCAGACATTTGAGGATAAAGTTAGGATGGTATGTCTGCTTTTAATTAAATGTTTCTCTCTCTGGATGCTGGTAATTTATTCCCTCTTAAGGTGATTTGAGTCCAATGGAAGAACTTTTACAAGCATCTTTCTTTTTAAGTTTGAAATCCTCCTACAAACTGTGAAAATATTTCCCAGTGAAAGATTCTGGCAAAAATTCTCGCTTTTTTCAGTTGTTATTATTGAAATATCTTGCAATTCTGAAGTAATAATTGTTATTACCACATATTTTTCTAACTGCATATTTTTCTATCTTGTTTACTAATGGTGATGTGTTGCCTTTCTTTGTGCTTTTTATGTAGCTGACTATAAAAGCAGCTTTGTTAAAAAGGGGAACAAAATGTAAAGTCTACATTCCTTGCAAACGCACATGCCCCAGGTGTGTGGGATACATGGTGTGTGAATGGCAACATTATGGATGGAGCTCCCTGCTGAAGTACTGACAGAACATACTTAATAAATCCAGCTGACTTTCAGATGTGACATCTGAACACTATAAAATCATAGCTTAAGCCAAGAATTACTGGGAACTGTGTATAGATCTGTTAGGTATTCTAAATTATTTTAGAGGTATAAAAATATGAAATATTTGCTTTCTCATTTTTTCAAGAACATTAGAGAAAGTGTACCCGTACTACATCAAGGCTCCTAGTGATTCTCTGGCAAAACCCATAAAGCAGCTATTAACAGGTATGTGTCCAGACCATGGAAAATAGAGTATGGTTGAAAACAGTGTGACACAGCACTCACACTTGAACAGTCACTGAGCTGTTATGGGGTACCTCAGGCTGAAATAAACTTACAATGGTTTCTACCTGGTGCCTGCAAGCTTGGGGAGAGATGGTGTAATACAGCATAAGGCAGAAAATGCATCTGGATGTGCTCTAGCTTTGTATTTAACAGTAGGACGCTAAGGATGAAGTCCAGTCCCTTTCTTTCAAGTCTGCTTTCAGGAATTGCTTTCCCCTGTTTTCTGAGGAAGTGATGACAAATTTCACTTCTCCACATCTCTCTGCTACCTTGCCACAGTCAGTAGTGCTGCATGTCTGCAAATGTAGCTACTCAGCTTAAATAACAACACTGAATGATTTATTTATTTTTTTAGCTATTCATTCCTTAGTGACTACAAAGGATCCAGTTTAGATAAGTCATCAAATTTCAGAATGCTTTTGCACAATTAGAATGCATACAGGTACTCACAGACATACAGAATACATGCACGCTTGGGCACGTACATGAATGTGAAATACCTGTTGAGTTCAAAGAGTAGGAAGAAGTCATTATCTAAGAACACTTTGTTCAACAGAGGTTACATTTGGTGCTCAGGCATAGTAGTAGTACTGTGTCTTATATTATTGCACTATGTAGTACATTACTGTTCAAGGTTCAGTAGGCATGATTAGAGTAATTAGGAAAAATAATTCTTGAAACAGAACAGAGCTCTGTGAGTGCTTCACTGTCATTAGTCAGGTTGTGTCCTAAAGAACTCTTCATCTGAGATTCTTTGAAAGGTCTTTAATGTATACACTGCTAATGTACATTCCCCAGATATGAGGAGGGCTAGAATTCACCTCCTCTCTGTGTGATCAGTATTGGTAATAGGATAGTACACTTTTCCTGATATAAGAGAATCACATCTTTTATACCAAGACATAAATGATTTGCAGTGCTAGTTTCACTTTGACATAAAGAAGCTGACCACTATCCCTCCAGGTTAAATGTGTTTCTTTACACCTAAAATGCAGACATGCTGACATTGATGTTTTGGCTTGAAAATACTGAAATGATATGACAGTTGTACAGAAGAAAATGTAGGTGATATGAAACATTTATTTAATTAATGCACCTTCAGATTAAATTTGCAGAAGGAAAAACACAGAAATCTAGATATTATACTTTTGTACAGAAATAATGTAAAATGGGTTTTATGAGAATTATAACAAACCTTTACTCCTATATTGCTCAGTCATTTTATCATGCAGATATTTGAAGTATGTGACTCAAAACAGTTTGACTTTTGCAATTCTTGATATATGTATATTAATAGTTCTTTTTTTCAATAGACTGCAGATGGGAAAACATTACAGTCTCCCTGGTCAAAAATGTGTCCGATGAGGGAGTTCGGGAGTGGTGGGTTTTGAATCAGCTTGGAAAAAGATATAAAACGTCTGAAGAGAGTCTTGAACTCTTCATATTCAGTGATAAAGTCAGTCCACCAAGCCTCGGATTCTTGGCTGGTTATGGGTAAGAAGGAACCTTTACATAAAATTAAAATAATGTAGATAAGATAGATGTAGAGGAGAGTTTATTTGCTGGTTTGGGGCGGAGGGGTTATTTCTTTTTTTGTTGTTGTGGTGTTTGAACATTACAACATTTTGAAAAGGGGTTTTGTGAGATTTTCAAATTCACATCATTTAATGTTATCCATAGAAGGCTTCATATTTTTAAGGAATGTTATTACCCTTGATACCTGCTCTCCAGTGGGAAAAAGGGCAGAAGCACCCTTCGCACCAAATTCCTATTGAAGTAAAATCATTCAAAAGATGTTACTTTAGCTACAGGTCAAGTTTTGCCCAAACTCTGTCCTGTTCTGGCATCCTTCCCAGACTTGTAGCCAGGACCCTGGGTGTGAAACAGTTATGAAGTACATCTCCACAGACAGAGGAAGGCAGGAGACCATGCCTTCCCATGAGATATGCCCTTCTGGTATGATTTTTGGAGAACTCCTCATAGGATGATTATCAGGGGAGGACAGGTAAACATTAGTCTGTCACTAGTTACATGTACTTTAATAAAAAATAATAGATATGAAACCTGACAGATCATTTGTCTTTAGCAGCCAGCATGTGTTAGATTTCCCACTGTGACTTCCAAGCTGTAGCAGACAGGCCGTGAGACCATCGGCAACTGGGGTTGAACCATTCAAGTCAGCAGCCTCAGCTGTTTATGTTCCCCAATTTCTGTGGTGTTTGAAGAGTCCTTGTTTTCCTTCATCCTGCAGCACAGCAGAAACTAATCCTAATTAGAAATTAATGTTCACTCAGCTGACAGACTACACTTAGCTGTGTGGATGAGCTCCCTCACACTTGGCTGACCCTTTTTGAAGGCATGATTTGAACTCCCTCCTTTCTTCCTTTTCAGCATCATGGGACTGTATGCCTCGGTTGTCCTGGTGATAGGGAAGTTTGTCCGTGAATTTTTCAGTGGGATCTCTCACTCCATCATGTTTGAGGAACTACCCAACGTAGACCGAATCTTGAAGTTGTGTACTGACATTTTCTTAGTGCGAGAGACTGGAGAACTGGAACTAGAAGAAGACCTGTATGCCAAACTAATATTCCTGTATCGCTCACCAGAGACTATGATCAAGTGGACTAGGGAAAAAACTAATTGATCTCTTTGGTGTCACACTGCGAATCAAGTTGATTTCATCTGAATTTTAAAGGGGGAAAAAAAAAAAAAAAAAAAAAAAGCACAATATTCTCTTAAGAGCTAAGCGTTTTATAGTTAGGTAGCAATGATTTTTCACTGAAGGAGTCCTGGAAGCTACGGCCATAGGAATCCATGCTGCCTTTCAAATTAAGGATCAACAGTGAAGAAGGTTGGATGATTTGTTGTTTTTAATGTGCCACTCCTCTACAATCTGGGGACTGCTTTGTAATTTAATCAACAAAAAGTTTGCATCTTTGTCTGGCTAATTTAGTTTTCCAGACAATCATTACAACTTAAAGAGGAAAGAAAGGAGGGAACCCACAGATGACTCCAGTGTACCTTCTTAACTTTTTCTGGAGCCATACAGATTGGATTGTGCAATATGCTGTTGTACATCACTGACTTTCAAGCTACAGTAATGGGAGACTGACTAGCCTTCAGGACACCCAAGACCCAGGGCCACAGTGGGAACTGAAGACATTCTAGCCATACCCATTTGTAGAAAAGCAGAGGCTTTGATGTACAAAGGACACTGTGGACAAGCCTCTGTTAGCAAAAAGAAAACAAGTAACAATCTCTTTAAATGCCTTATTTTATTTGTACAGTCACAGAAGACATTTCCATCAAACATCAATGACTTTTCTCAGGAAAAAAACAAAAGCAACTAAAACTTGACACTTCGTCAAGGTTAACTAATGGCTAGAATAATTATGGTGAATTATTGGGGTGTTCTGCTGGGCCATTCTCTTCAAAGTTACTGCTTTCCATTAGATGAGAAAAGAAAGTGAATTCAATGACCTAAGGAGCTACTTCATTTCTTATAACCCTTTAAAGACTGAATAGTGTGTGCTTCTCTCTGCTCCTCATGACATGCTTTTTCCCATTTCAGTGATTTAAGGCAACCATTGTTTTGCTGTTAACTGATTTTCTTCTTCCAGTGTTTCAGGTATATGAAAATGTTTACATATTCCAAGTCACATTTTTACATCCAAGACGGGTTTTTTTTAAGTTCCCAAATATAGACATACATATGAGCTTGAAAAATGGCCTTTTTCTTAAATTACTATTATTAGTGACACAAATGGCTCATTAGAGAACATTGTAGCATGAAAATTTACAATTGCAATGTAGGTTTCATTCCATGTTAAAAAAATATTGAGAAAAAAAATCCTTGAGTGGGTAGGGTATGTTAAAAGGGTATACTGTGTAGTTTTGATTCAGTAATGACTTAAAATAAAGCACATGTTGCAAAGTCATTTTAGAAGTATTTTTTCCTCTGCCTTTTTACATGAAATGGGAAAAGTTTGACATTCTTCTAACTCTGTGACAAATAAATCTCTTTCTTGTAGTTACCTGCTATTTATTATATGAATGATTAGTTAATCACCAGAAAGAAACTAATACAACATAATTTGCTGGCACATTTGACTGCAGAACTTCATAAAACAGCACAACTAAATGAAGTTGCAACATACTCTGCTGAGTGCTTCCATGACAAATGCTGTCACAACCATTCTATACTGTGAAAACTAACATTTTAAGCACCATGAAGTGCACAAAATAAAAATCGCTTCATCATATTGTAACAATAAAATCATTTGGTGACTGGAACTCAACCTGATTTCCTCCAAAGTGTAATGGAAAGGTGGCTTCTCATACAGCCAGGCAGCATTCCCCAGTGGAGAGTTTTGCTCCATTTCTTCCATAGGACCTGTGAATGAAAATCAAAATATACAGGGCAGCCTTGACATAGGATCCAGCAGGGATCCTAAAATGTCCTTTGTGGTTAGATGGATCCTCACCTGGGTGTTTGGTGATTTTAAGGATAGCAACGCTGGAAGGAGAAGTGTGAAGGGTGTTACATATCTCTAAAGGTACCATCCAGCAGAACCATGCTGGCCACCATTGGTCCTGGCTTCCTTCCTAGTTACTTCTCTTTAACAGACACTTCCTTTCTGGTGAGAAAAATCTATCTGCAGAATGAGCTGTACAGTTATTTGGGCTTTGCAGAAATGTGTTGCTCTTTCTTTCACAGATTGATCAAACTTTGAAAATAAAAGGATTCTTCTGTTGTTTTTTTATTTATTTTTTTTAAACAACCTAGTCGAATTGGTGATGTGGACTGGGTAGCTAACTACAACAGGTGAAAAGTGTACTGCTGATGACCAGCCTTTGAGCCCAACCATCCACATAACATCAAACTGGCAGCCAGTTTCTAGCGGCCTTCTTTAGGGAATCAGTAGTGGGGCCAGTACCATTTAATGTCTGGAGGACACAACAGAGTGCGCTTTCACCAAGTTTGTGGACCACACCAAATCTGGGTCTGGGAAGGTTTGTGGTAACGTGTGTCAACTGCCCTCCTGGCACATGGGGTGGGCAGTTGTTACAGGGAGGGCAGGACTGCCTTTCAAGGTGAACCTCAAGTTGCTGGAGAAATGAGCTGCCAGGTAGTTCATGAAGTTCAGCAGTCGTGCATCTGAGGCAGATTAACCCCATGCTGCAATTCAGACAAGGTAGGTGGCTAGGGAACAGCTTTACAACAAAAGGACCCTGGGCCAGGGGTGGGAGTTGCATGTGTACAGGCAGTGTGCCCTTGAGGCAAAGAAAAACAACGGCATGCTGGGCTGCATTGACAAAAGCACAACTGCAAGTCAAGGTAATTTATTAGTCCCCTCTATTCTGCACTTGTGAGACCACATCTGGAGAACTGCATGCAGGTTTGAGATCTCCAGTGAAAGACGGACACTGACATACTGGAATGAGTCTGGCAGAAGGCTGGAGGGCGTGACATGTCAGGAGGGGCTGAGGGAGCTGGGCTTGCTCAGCCTTAAAAAGGAGAAGTCCAAGGGGAGAGCTTATTGGTGTCTGCAGCTACCTAATGGTGAAATACAGAAAACATGGAGCCCATCTCTGCAGAGCTGCACGATAGATCACAAGGCAACAGACACAAATTGCAACAAGGGAGAGTCTGGTTAAACAGAAGGAAAGTCTTTTTCACCAAGAGGATAGTCAAACACTGGAGGAAGTGCCCAGAGAAACTGTGGGATCTTCAGCCTCAGAGGTTTTTCAAAGCTTGTCTGGGCAGGCCCTGAGCGACCTATTGTAAGAGGCCATGCTCTGCATGGGAGGTTTGACCTGAAGCCTCCCGATGTCCCTTGCAACCTGAATTACACCACAATTCTAGGATTCTGCCAGAGTCGCTGTAATATACCAAAGACAGTGTATTGGTTACTGTAACAACCACCTCCAAAATGTCAGAATAAAGTCATCAGGTCCAAAGCTACAGTATAATTATACAGAAATACTTGTACCTACAGACATACCTTAGTAAGCCCCTGTGTCCAGAGGCTGAGCACTGCCAGGGAAAGGTCCTATTTTCCCTCTTCCACCCTTGTAATCAAGAAATTACAGCTCACAAGATGACAACATAAACCCTTACCTATACAAGTGGACTGAGTTGGATGGAAGGGATTAAATGGTCTTTTAGGTTACCAGGTCAGACTTAAACAGATACTTGTAGTTATTTTCTGAGGTTTTAGGACTCCTTCCTGTTTTGTTCAGTACAGAAGCAGCTCTTAAACAGAATACACCTATGTAAGAAAAGAAGACACAGCCTTAAAATAAAATATATTTTGTTTTATAAGCATCAGTGGTTTTACTTTCCTTATAGGACTTGATATTTTAGTGTTTCCAAAGAAGCTGCAAGTTCAAAGCTGCAACAGGGGAGGTTTAGGGCATTAGGAAGCATTTCTTCACCAAGAGGGTGGTCAATCCCTGGAACAGGCTTCCTAGAGAGGTGGTCAATGCCCCAAGCCTGTTAGTGTTTAAAAGGCATTTGGACAAGGCCCTTAATAACGTGCTTCAACTTTTGGTAAGCCCTGAAGTGGTCAGGCAGTTGGATTAGATGATCATTGTAGGTTCCTCCCAACTGAAATGTATTATTCTATTCTATTCTATTCTATTCTATTCTATTCTATTCTATTCTATTCTATTCTATTCTATTCTATTCTATTCTATTCTATTCTATTCTATTCTATTCTGTTCTGTTCGTGGCAGCAATAACACATTTCACATCCGTGGTATTGTCACAAAATGCATTTTTCCAACCTAGTCCACAGCTTCTGTGAAAATAAATTGCAAATTTTTTTCTTTATGCAGCTGAATGCACCATGGTGAGTCAGAGTCCTGAACCTACACTTTTCTGACCATTCATACTGTTAGAGGAGGACAAATTTCAACATAAAATAACTTTGCTCAGGGACTTGTCCAGTTGTGGTCTGGCAGTCTCCAAAGACAGCAATGTCACAACCCCTCTGGTCTGTTCAGCGCTTAACCACCCGTAAGGTAAACAGAGGTTTTTCCTTATGAGGACAGGCTGAAAGAGTTGGGGTCGTTCAGCCTAGAGAAGAAAAGGCTCTGGGGAGACCTTATAGCAGCCTGCCAGTACTTAAAGGGGGCCTACAGGGAAGGTGGGGAGGGACTCTATCAGGGAGTATAGTGATAGGATGAGGAGTAACAGTTTTAAACTAAAAGGGAGTAGATATAGATTAGATATTAGGAAGAAATTCTTCCCTGTGAGGGTGCTGAGGCACTGGACCGGGTTGCCCAGAGCAGCTGTGGTGCCCCCTCCCTGGAAGTGTTCAAGGCCAGGTTGGACGGGGCTTTGAGCACCCTGGTCTGGTGGAAGGTGTCCCTGCCCATGGCAGGGGGGTTGGAAGGAGATGATCGTTAAGGTCCCTTCTGATCCAAACCATTCTATGATTCTGTATCTGTTTGGATTTCCTTCTCACAGATTTGTAGCATGGCAACTTGTCCTTTCTGCATGGGAAGCCACTGTGTGTTCAAAGTGGCTTGCAAACAGGGCCTGCAGCCCCTCATCTGTGCTGCCCTCATCAGAGGACCACTCTGGAAGTGGCCTGACCACTGGGCACTTCTTCAGACACCCTGGACCTTGGCCCAGTGAGCTAGCTAGCAGGTAACCACAGCTGTGAGGCCAAACTAAAGGAGAAATTTGCAAAATGCAGATCACTTCATGGTTCTCACATATTAACAGCATTGTGATTAATACAACCAGCCTGATGCACAGATTTATCAGAGAGTACAGTTCCTCTGTTTGGCTGTCAGGAGCATTGCTCTCCAGGTGCTGGCAGAGGACATGCTGACTCTGCTGTGCTTCGGTAAACAGTGGCGCAGCCTGTTTCAAGGTCCAAGATGGAGAAGCAGGCATGGAGGAAGGAGGCCAAGTCTGATGAGAGCTAATTTTGGCACCCTTACTTTGAGTTCTTCACAAATTTGGTGAATACTCAGTCCAGGAAGTGTTTGGAGTATTTCCTGAGCACTTGGCCATCACCTTTATGCAGGAGCTTTACTTAACATGAGAGCCAGGAGACTGCAAAGAGATTTTGTCTGATTCCTGCGGTGCTCTCTCCAAAATGCTTGAGCTCCCAAGGGCTGGAAAGCACACAGTGGCTCATTTCAGTAAATGTCAGTGAGGTGTTTCATCAGGACAACAGCAACCACCCAACTCCACTGCTCAGCCTGCTCTCTGGCATGAAATAAACTGCCAAAACAGGGGTCTGCTTCTAGCAAGTGCTTACAGCTTCCACAAACCTTTGCCAGACACCATGCACTTGTGGCTGCTCTCTTTATACCCCTCTTCTGGTTCTCCTACACAGCAGCCAGTGTCAAAAGACAAAAAAGCCATAATTCTTTGTGAACTGTTACCACACCAAGGTGTCCCCAGTTACCATTCTCTCTTGCAATTAAATACATGCTAACTTACATCACCTGAAAATGGCCCCCTCAGCTGTTTCTGCCTTAGCTTCACTCCTGCATAGGAAAAAGGCACACAGATGAGGGGCCAGGGGAGAGGCCCTGAGGCAGCACTCATTAGCCAGAGGGGTGAAAGACCATTCATGGTTGTCAGCACCACGTTGACAGAAAACATGTTCTCATGCTTCCCCTCCCCTAGCAAATCCAGGTGGTTCCTTCAGCATAAAGCACTAAATTGAAGATGATCCAGTTTTCTGTAGCCTCAGGTTTCGCAACTCTGACTCACACACAGTGCTGAGCTGTCATTTTTCCATTACATTGTGAAAATTGTGTTTTGGCTACAACAGTTCTTACAGCAACCACATGGTAGTGGCGAGCATCACCCTGCATTTCCCTCAGTGATCCCTACTGTTGAACATGGGGGGTGCAGCCCATTTATTCCCATCCAGATGACCTGTGCAATACTGCGCTAACAGGCAAGGCAGAGCAGGGACAACTCTGTGAAGCCCATAGGCATTTTACCACCTGACTGTAAGGTGACAGGGACGTGACTGCAAATTCAATAAAGATTTTCTGCTATTTCAGATAGACTCTTTTTTCAGAGATGAGGAAAATGGCATGGCCAAGGAGGTGATGTTGTATTTACTGACGTTTCAGTCATATCTCATTTGCAGCATTTATCTAATACCATTGTTTAAAGAGTCACCACTTAAAGTGCTCACATTTCATCAGACTGTAAATGCTGAGGATGCAGGACGGGCTTCCCATGTCCCACAGCAGGGACCCACCACCTGCAGCCACAACCACAAAGCAACTTGGACTTCAGCTCCAAAAGATCCCTCGATAGCAGCTTGTGTTCACAATAAAAGCCAAGAAGTTCACCAAAAAGTTAGACTTAGAGGGGCTGAGCCCTGGAAAAAAGCCACATCTCACTCGGGACTGAGAGCCTGCCCCTGCCCCAGTGCCGGGGGTGAGGCAGAGGCAAGGCTGGCGCAGGAGCAGCTCCCAGCCATGGCAGTGCCTGCGGTCACCTGCCTCTGCACACCAGCACGAGAGTTGTGTCGCCGGTGCCTTCAAAGAGGAACAGGAGTTTCAATTCATTCTCTCACTTTTCTCCGATTTCCACTGGAAAAAAAAAAAAATAAAAAAAAAAAAAAATAAAAAAAAAGAACTTCACTTATCAAATTATTTTTCTTAAGGAAGCTGAGATTGAAGTTCATGGTAGGAGCAATGGCTAGGCAGCCTTCTCCAGGTAAAAGCTAAGCCTGTGCGCCCAAGACCTTTAAATTGATGTGTACCTAAAATGTAGCATTTATATTGGCCACTCCTTTAGCCATTCCAAGAGACAAAACAAACCCCCTCATCTCATGACTTTTTTCCTTTACTACAAGATAGCAGAATCACCACCAGCATTTGTTCCTCTGGATCACAGGGAACAAACCTGCTGGTTTTCTTTCCCAGACTATGAATGCATTTACTCACTCGTTACACCCATTGATGGTGCTGACATAACTCCAGAAAACAGGAGAAGCAGATTTCAGCTGCAGCGTATTTTCCTTGGCTCTATTTAGAAACCTGTGTGCACACGGTAACACCAAGCATCCCAGAAATCCCACTGTGTGACAAGGCAAATTGTTCAGCTCCCAGTGTTTGTGTAATCAAAGCATTCACAGTTTTCCCTGATTTGCTGAACTGGCTAATCCCTGGGCGATGCTGCAAGCGTAAAACTGCTGCTGCTCTGCATGGCATCATGCAATATTTAAACTGTGTTTTCACCCTGGGTACATATGGACTATTTTAGATTATTTTTTTGTTGCTTCTTTCTTGAGAGGGAGGAAAACAGAGGAAGTTTAATGCTTTATTAAAAGCTTGGGGAAAGCAAGAGCAAAGCAACTTGTGAACATACGACAGGAAAGGCAAATTCCCCATTTAGTGGCCAAGGGAGCAGAAGCTATGTGTGCAATATAACCCTGCCCCACCGTACTGAAGGGCTTCTCTTAGAGGTCTTTGTAGGGCACATTAAGAATTAAGGTGAACACTTAAGAGAGCACAAAAAGAGCTGGAGGAGAAATAGTATTCAGAATCATTCAGTGAGAGTCCTATGATTGAAGGAAGTCCTTCAATCCCATGTTTCAAATTGATAAAGTTCATAGAATGAGCAATCATTCACGACATACCTTCAAGATTTGCCTGAGGGATGTGATGCACAAGTAGAAAGCCACATAAGTGGCCACAAAACACCTCTCCTTGCCTCTCCTGGCCTGCCAGGCACCTCCCAAGGCCAGTTCCACTGACTGCTATTTAGAACTGTTATTAAATCAGAAATCTAATGAAAATAATTTTTTGCTGTGGAGACTAGTGGGACACTGGCTAATGACCAGGGCACCTGCAGACTTTCCTCTCTCAAGAATAACTGGGGGTTTATTCACCTATGAAGGAAACCGTCTTTCTCCCTCCTCAACATGCAGAAATGACCTCTACACTTGCAACCAGCAAAATGCATGAAATTAAAATCCCAACCCTGTCCCTGCTCAGGCTCTGAACTCACCAGATCATGAGCCCAAGCCATGGTCAGTTATCTAAAGTGACACGTCACACACAGAGCTCAGATATATTATGACCATGTCTTCCTGCCTCTCCACACTGCTCATTTCCTTCTCCTGCTCCTTTCTCACTGCCTTCGGCATCACTAGGTATGGGGTACCGCAACCGAACGCATGAGGATCTCCTGCTAGCATAAAGCTGTCAGTGCTGTGGTTGCAACCTACACCTCCTTCGAAGGCTTTGATGAGACAGTATAATTTTTCAGAGGGAATCTGGTCTTACTGCGAGGAATCTGACAACTTCACAGGGCCTGAGGCAGCCCTGCTGTGCTGGAGTGCACCCTGCTACATCGCTGGATGCCAGTTAATGCCAGCTGCGCAGCTTTAGCACCTGGTCTTGTATGTTCAAGTAGCAGCAGTGTGTACATGAAACACACACGCACATATGGGCATTACACATCTGTGTATGGGGGGGGGGGGGGTGTGGTGTGTGTGTGTGTGTCTTCTTTTTCAGTCACACAGGACTGCTGTATTAGCTCTCATTAATTTTTCAAGCGCTGCCTCCTGCAGCCTGTGCTGGGGCGGAAGAGAGAGCTGCCAGCAGACACGGGCGGCTCATGAGGAGGTGATCATCAGGGTCCTGTAACAAACAGTGAGGGAAAGCACGTTTTTAACATTGTGGCAGCAAGAGTGAGGTAATGCAGTAAAATATTAATGAACCCTTTCAGCTGACATCTCTAAATACATTGTAGAGGCTAAATCTTGGAGGTCAAGAGAGTGTATTAACTACATGTTCATCCCGCTGTAACATTCTCCCTGTTTTTACCAATGTTGGGGGGGGGTGGGGGTGGGGGGGGGTGGGGTGTGTGCGGATCAGAGAGAGAAAAGAAGGCCAGCTGTAAAGCTCATTTCATTTTGAAAGGAAGCACATGGAAGATTGGGACAAAATTTGGAGGGTACCTTCCTCCTTTACAAAGATGAAGGATTCTACCCTTCTAAAGGTATCTTTCAAAGGTCTCTCCATCAAAAAATGTCACAAAATAAGGATGAGGTCCAGATGCTCTAAGCTTGATATAACACCATGTAACCTGGCCTGCAAGAAGACAAATGGGATATGCAAAAGTGCTTTCATTTGTTTTTATCCTTAGTCCATAGCTCACCATCAGCTGAGCACAAACATGGCACTCACTGCTGATAACTACAGATAAGCATAAATACAGATGAAACTGCTTTTGGCTTCGTTATTCAAAGGGGAAGGGAAAACAAAAACAAAAACAAAAAACAAACCCAGGAAAACAGATTAAGGAACAAATAGATGAGAAAAAACCTCAAGGAATGCTTCTATCTACAAATTGTTTTGCTGGCCAAATAAAGAAAGTATATTACTTCAGTCTGCTTCAATGGGGCACCTAGGGGACAAAAATTGTCACTTTTGCATGGTTTGACTCTGCTTGCTCTCTTCCTTGTGCCTAATGAGAAGAACGTGGCTTTAACTGCTAGGCCCCCTGTCCCTTGTCATCAAGTCTCACCTGTGCCAGCTCTCAGATCCCCTTCACTGTCGCTTAAAAATCTGCATGAGTTCACAGCTGCCAGGGCCCTGCGGCGGAGCTCCCAAGACCAGTGAGCCCAGCCTCCA
Organism: Tyto alba; assembly: GCF_018691265.1. Classification (NCBI taxonomy): domain Eukaryota; kingdom Metazoa; phylum Chordata; class Aves; order Strigiformes; family Tytonidae; genus Tyto; species Tyto alba. The sequence continues at coordinate 13,179,763 of NW_024881301.1, read as the reverse complement.
CCTCGGTGGTTCCAGCCCACCTCCAGCCCCAAGCACCCACTGCACAGGCAGGCTCCCACGCCTGCACTAGCACAAGGCACCAGCAGAGACCCAGCAAAGGTGCTCCTTTAAAATGGCACTCTTGTACTCCCACCCTAGTAAGACACTGCGGAAAAGCTGAGGCAATCTAACAGAGCAAAAGGTACAGAGATGCAAAACAAAATGACTGAAGGTCATTTCTGTGAGCAAGGAGACAAATTGCATTTCAGCTGGCTTTTGACTCATCCTTTTTGATGTTTATCTATCTGAGCTATTTCTTTTGCAGTACTCAGACCATCTGGTAATTAGCTCATGATGTGTGGATTCAAAACATATCCTTAGTACTTTGTTGATGAAGTAATATTTCTCCTGCTTGTTTTGCCTAGACAGACTCCACAGTCATTCCTCCAGGGCTGTGGGATTTATGTAGCTACTTCAACTACTTTCAGCTAAAAAAAAAAATTTACAAAATGTTGGTGGTCTTGGTCAGGGTCCAAATGACGGGAGGGCCACTGGTCTCTGACAGGGTTTCTGACAGACGCTGGGTCTGCCGTGCTGCAGCAGAAGATGGATGCTCAGAACACAACCCTTGCGATTGTCTTTTCCCCTGCTCCAGCTATCCTTTCCCTTCTCGGCTGACCGAGCATGGATTGGTATGACCCCCACTCTCTGTGCAAAGACATCCAGGGAGGTACTCCCTATGCTGAACACTTACTCAAGGTATCCTGGGTTGATGCTGGAGACACCAACCAAACTGTCCAGCCCTAAAGCGAGGATGACAATTTCTGCTGAGCTTTGTAGGAAACCCGTCTGATCCAACTGTCCTGGCTGCAGCCTGGGGAAGCCAACTTCAATGACTTCAATCTAAGAGTCCTGTTTTCCAGTGGTCAGGCTTGTTGATACCCATCCACTGACCTCAAACTCCTTGACATGAAGTAAAGAGCAAGCCATGCAGAGCAGTGAAGATGGCATCTTCCCAGCCAGCTGCCTCTGAGGAACGTGTTGGAGCATTTCCTCGCAGCTCAGCACAGCATGCTGAGCTTTCCTTCACTCCCAACTACAAGAGTGTATATGAAGGATGAAGGAATTTGTGGGAGCAGGCTGACTATACAACCAACCTGAAAGGAGGTAAACCTATTCTAGGGCTTAGTGACTCAGGAAATAGCTTTTCTGCCTTGCAGAACAGGAGCTGAATGAGTGCAATGAAACAGGCAGAGGAATTAACTTATCTCAAAGGGCTCTGTAGAGGATGTACTCATTTTGAAGTTTGTCCTTTCTAGTCATGCATTGGCTCCCGTTAGAACTATTCAACATGTAAACAGTTGTAAGCCTTCATTTACTACAACACTTCATCTTTTAAGATTAGTATAGGTCACACTGGGCAAGAAAAGATAATTATTTTACTTGCATTTGGGGCTGCAGTTCAACACGTTATCTGGAAGAAGAAATAAAATCACACACACACACACACACACACATATTCTGCCAGTCACTTGTTGAAGAGAAGCTTTTGTCATTCTGCAGCAGCACAGATCATAACTACACATAGCAACAGGTGGGGAAGTTCATCAGTGAGAGCCCATGTCTCTAGCACAAGGGAGCACACTGCCCTGAGGACAACACAGAAGGGAACATTTTCATCCCCTCTGCATGTCCCTAGAGGCCACAAGGACAAAACCTTCCTCCCTCCCTCAACCTGCATGCAGTCTATGTGTTTGCTTGCAGATAAATTATTTTAAGGAATATGGATCATCTCCAAGGCAGAATATTCATAAGAAAAACAGTAAGATAAGGCATTCAGAAAAGAAAATTATGTTACTGAATATTTTTCATAAGACCACACTATTTTTTTTCTTCCTTTAGAACAAGAAGTTCTAGTAAGGCTATGAAAACAAGGAAAAAAAAAAAAAAAAAAAAAAAAAAAAGAGAAAGAAAAAGAAAAAAACAACCCACAAACCAAAAAACCCACTCAAATGTGTGCTGAGGAAAGAAGAAAAGTGATTTTACACTTATGTTCATGCTCCCTATATGGCTGAGGGCAACACAGGCTGCCAGCTCATACGTGCACTGAAATGGGGCATCTCTCTCCCCTGACCATGCAAGGAGCCCAACTACTAAGTGAGGGAGCTAAAGGATAGACCTAATGTTGTGTATGTGGATAGCCTCAGACAAATATAGTTCTTAGCCCTGCTAGTTTTAGACATCTGGTGCAGCTTTCTGTTATATTCTCATTGGCCAAGTTAAAGGTAAACACACAGCAACGTGTGATTTCACTCATCTCAAATCATGTTGGCATCATTACTTGGATACTATGGCAACAGGTAATATGGAAAAATGATGCAAGGGTGACTAGACATGAGGGATTGTTAAAGAAAAATGATCAGTTTTACTTCTGAGAAAAAAATCAAATGCAACCACTGGTGTTTACAGAAATGTGTTTTCTGTTTCAGCTGGCAACACCTATTTCCAAAAAAATTCCTCCTTTGCTATTACAAATTCATCTGGAAGGTCCACAAAGCAGAGAGGTTAGCCAGATCTCAGTACACTGCATCTTGCTGCTGACTATGAACTGAAGCTTTTTTTTTTTTTTCCCCCTCATCAGTTTTCCCAACCTATACTTATGAAACCTATCAAGATGGATCAAAATAGATCAAGGACTGTTGTTCCTAATCAACGGCATAGTTTGGCTGCATTTCACCAAGAATCAGACACTGTGAGTCAGCCCGAGCCAACACTCTAGTTTCTGACTTTCAAAAACCTGTTTCCAATGGACCGTTGTTGAATCCAGTCAACCGCCATATTTTTGCATGTATAAGCCCTAACTCATAGAAGACCCACAAAAGAAGAGGCAGCATTAAAGAGAAAATTGGAGGGGCAAGAGCTGTAGATTGGGTGAGATTAGGGGCCACTACTGGAGGTAACAAAAGCAGCTGCACGTACACACAGCTGACAAGGACTCTGCACTCCACCTGCCCTTTCTTAACCCTACAGATGCTATGGATGAAAGCACAGTGTATAGCTTTGCTGTGGCAGCCAACATCACCGTCACAAAGACAGCAAGACTGACAGAAAGCAGACCTCTGCCCAGGTGCATCTGACTTTCAGACAGGCAGACACTACCAGACACAGGCTGCTAAATGGGGACATGGGTTCCCCTTCTCCTACTACCGCTGTCAGCATAGTTTAATGACATCACCTAAGGAAGGAAAAATAAACCTTGGCAATTCACTCCTATTTTTTTGTAATAAAAATAAGTGTGCTACATTTAAGCAAGACTTGGCAAGAAGCTTTTCATTTGTACAGTTCGATTCCAAGCCATTTGGTAGAAGAGTTGGTCCTTCATGCCATTTAAAAAGCCATACATGATTATGTTGTTGACATAACAATTAAGACATTTATTTGCAGGTGTTTATAGCTTCATTCAATGTATATGTTTAATGGAATAGTCAGATTGAGAAGTTAGACCTGCAGAAGGCAAAAAGTCTGAAGCATGGATTCCCAAAGCAACTGTGACTTATATCACTCATTCATGCAAAACCAGAAGAGGAGTAGTTCAAATGTCAAGAATAGTACAATTCAAGATTTCTTCTTTTTTAAGTAGACTCTTTCAGCCAGTGGAATAGGAACTGAACTCTGAACCATGGTGCAAGCATCTGATGATTTCTGGTTCTGGAAAGTACCCCTAGATCTCCACTCTCTCTCACAGTCACCAACCAGCAAACAAGTGGAGCTAAACTCCCAGTACCTGTTGCACAAGCCCACACCCTCTCCACAGGGCCACCTTCTGCAATGAACACAGCTTCAGAGAAAGAGCTAAAAAAGGGATCGAAAGCCACATTGAGCCACTGTAGTCAGTCACTACGCTGTTTCTACTGGTACACTGTTACACCTGGTCCACCATCATGCACACTTCCTGAGAAACAACCACACCAGGAAAAAAAAAATCAGAACTCTACAAAAAGGGTGCCTATGAGACATAACTGCACTTCACCTATTAAGAACGCTATAAAGCATAAAAGCTGACCCCTTCCAGCAGCAATCACTAACACGAGTTTCCAGACGGTTACTATCAAGATTCAATTGCCATTCAATTCCAAGCCATAGGAAATGTTTACTCTGATCAACCCAAAGGTCTAAAAAAGGAGTCTTCCCCACTCTCCCCATGACATCCCTCCTCCCATACACTCTTCTTCCATTTCTGGCACACTCCAGGCTGCTCACTGGGATCCAGATTGTGGGACAAACCTACATTTAATGCTGTTTCCTGACCCCAGATCTAGTCTCTGGAAGCAGTATGAAACATTGAGCAGTCTTAGGAAACAAGTAAGAATAGGCAGAGAGACCGGGGGTGGTTAAAGGGAGAGCTAGCTGCCATCTTCAACTACCTAGTAAGTGGCTGTAGAGAGAATGGAGCCAGACTGTTCTCCAAGGTGCACTGTGACAGGACAAGAGGCAGCAGACACAAGTTGCAACACAGGAGATTCCCATTAGATAGGAGAATTTCTTTTTTTTCCACCATGAGGGGTGCAGAACACTTGTGAGATCTCTGTCCTTAGAGACATTCAAGGCTCAGTCAGGCAGCCCCGAGCAAGCTGATGCAGCTACGAGCCTGGTCCTGCCTGGAGAGGGGCTGCCCCCAGGACCCCCAGAGGTCCCTCCCAACCCAAATGAACCCTGTGGTCATTGCTTCTGGGTCCCGTGTTGTGCCCTGAGTACAGCATCTTGCTGTGAAAGTATTCTGCTTAATTTCTCTCTACCCGACTGTGTCAGACTCTGTTTTTAAAGACATCTTCAACACACTATCTTCTTGCTCCATCTCCTGGGGAAGTGTTATTTATTCAAACTTTATTCCTGCTGAGAGTGCTGGTTGCATTTAGGATGTAGCTATTACTTCTTAAATCTGTCCAGGTGCTGATTACAACTGATAAAATGGTTGAGAGTGGTTTTCAACAGGAGTTACAGTTCTGTCAGACACAACGTTTGGGTAAAGCTTTATTACGGATGAAATTCTTCAGAACTCAGCAACCAAATCAGATGCTGTAGTACGCCCCCCCAAAGTTTTACAGCCACTCCTCTTTCTGACAGTCTTCCCATGCCTCTCCCTTCATTTCCATGCCCTGAGTGAATATTGGCTTGAAGGGTAGGAGGTGAAAAGAAGGAGGGGGGAAAAAGTTATTTTTGGCTTTCAACTTTTTATGGCATTCCTGTCCCATAAAACTCTTTAGAGCTGTGTGTCTCACCCCAGTCAGAACAAAACCAGCAGAGAAATTTCTTCATGAGACACAAGTTGTCGAGCTGCCAGACGGTAGCAATAACGTCCCAAAGCACTGACCTGCTCGGGGCCCCAAGCCGGTAAAATGCCGGGATGGAGAGCCTAGGGATGCAAACTGCTTATAAACCCACTGAATGCTTAAGCCCACATTCATCTCTGAGGCAAAATTCCCTTGACAGGAGCTTTCCTTGACTTGAAAGGGCTGATCTCAAAGTCCTTGCCCTGAGCAGGGCGGCAGTCTAGACATGACGGCGTGGGCGGGCGAGCGGGGAGGCGGCGAGGAAGCTGGCAGGATGGGAATTGCCTTGCCCTTTCTTCCAGGAGGTTCCTCCGGGCTCCAGCCAGCCCTTAGCACTGCCACGGTACTGCAAAGCATCGGCCCTCCTGGGCCTGAGGTGATCCTCATCCAAATGTTTAGCCAACACATGCGACACAGCATTACTACAAGAAACGCGTGAGCCTCCTCGGAATAGACACCGAGTTTTATGGAGGTTGAATGAAGTATAACTGCCTAGCTAACATAACTGCATAGCTCACCACGAATTGTCTTCTCTCTTTGCATCTTCAGTGTCAGCAGTGCCTGTTAAATGCAAGATCAAGACTCCTAAAAAAACTCTTTGGAGGCTTTTATGGCACCAATGCTCAACTTACTATTTAAAAGCTTGAAGTTTGCTTACTTAAAGTATCTAACAGAGGTCCAAGCCCCAGAACAGAAGTGAGTTTTAGAGAACAGGTCCATGACATTATTTCTCAGGGGTTTTTTTAATTTAGTTAGTTTTTTATCTTTTTTCAAACAGAGCCACTCAAGTTAACTGAATTATCACATATGCTTCTCCAGACACCATTCAGCACCTAATCAAGCAGTAGGATTATAAATACCATGTGTTGCAGCAGTGGCTGAGCCTCAGTCGTTGAAGGTTAGATTGTCTTTACAGCTTTGCACCAGTGGGATAAAGAAATTGCACCAGGAAAGCAGTGATTTCATCGCATGAGGCAAACGCCACACAGAAAATAATTAAAGTTTACAGAAAATGTAGGTTATGTGAGTCATTCAAAACACATGCTTTTTGCTCTGGTTCTTCAGTAACATAAGGCAGAAATGACCTCCAAGCTGCTGAGTTACAAGTAAAATGACAAGGTAAAATTACAAGGTAAGCAGATCCCTGCTTAGGTAAAGCTGTCTGGCTCTTGCTGGGAGACAGACACAGTCTCTCCAAGCTCCCAGGGATCAACCCTTGTAATTGAATGAGCAGGAGATCTTATAGAAGAACAGAGGGAAGAGGGGATATGGATTTTACTTGTGCTTGCTAACTCTTTTGAAATAACCTTGATAGAAGAATTAAATGTAAGTTAGAGAGTGAAAGATATTATTTATGGATGTATTGCAATAAACAGGGAAAAAGCAGATACCCCTTCAGCATCCTGGAGATAGGCAACTCCCCAAAAGAGGAATAAGATAGCCGCAGGAGAAGTAGACGTTGCTGGATGATGTGTTTATTTTTAATTGAATCCCAGAAATCATAAAGAGAACATCCAGCTGAGCTGGAACCCACTCCGGGGATTGCTAGGAGCTTAACAAAAAGGCTGCAAGTGAGAAGAGAAGCCCAGATCTTTTTGTCCAAGCGCTTTTCCAGGGCTAGCTGAGGGAGCTGCCCATTCCCCTGGTTTACTTAACTTCCAGGCTTACTTCCAGAGCCAACAAGCTTGTATGGCTGAGTCTCTCTGTGCTTACCACTACCAAATACTTTGCTTATTTGCAGCTGCCATGCTCTGAGTAAAAAAAACAGATCAGTAAGACTTACGTGAATGTGAAATAGTAGAGGTAGTCATAGCTAAAGCCACCTGAACAGGTCAGTCCAATGCCTCTATGAAGTGGCTGGCATTGTCATGTAATGAAAACAGAAGGAAAGTGATTCAAGCACCAGCCAGGCCTTTCTCTGAAATACACAAATCCGTGGGAACACTAGACAGATGCACACCCAGAAGGAAAAGCAAAGGAAGGATGGAAGCCAGGTATCAGGTAGGATCAGAAGGCAATGGCACAAAACAGTACCTGAAAGGCAACAATTGCATGTACATTTGACAAGGTTGTAAGGCGACCTAGTTTTTGATGTCCTATACACAAGCTGATCTGAAGAAGTTACATTGTACAGTCCTGTAATTTATACAATTTCAGTGGGTCGCAGCCCATAAACTTCTATTTTTCAGATCTCTCTCAGTCATGTACAGCTTTGACCCCACATTTGCACATTCCAGCAGCTGTTATGTTTTCTTTAGCATTCAGCCTTCTTCAGCTTTCATCACAATGATCTCTAATCTGTTTCAGAGCTGATCTGGCAAAGAAATCCACACTGAAAAACTGCATGCAACAGTTCTCTAAAGTCTGCAGGTCTTATAAGTTTGGAGGACTTCCAGTCCTCTCCCAGGGACTCCCCAGTTCATGCTCAAAGAATTTTCAGACAATTGGGGTGACATTAAATAAAAGTTAACTCCTTAATTCCCCAGGGGCTGGAATGAAAAGGGAACATTACATATAAATTCAGATATATGAATGATTACGCAACATAGAGAGAAGAGCTTTGGATGGCTAGTGGAATTTGCTGCTGTCACAGGAGGGTGGCTGATCCCAGTTCAGCTGTGGTCATAAGCAACTTGCTAGCCTCAAGGTCCTTACAGAAGAAAACTACAAAATTTGGTGTAGGAACTTTGTGCTCTCAGATCAATCGGAGGTGGGGAGAGAGGGGGGCTGGCACTGCACATTTAAGTCTCGCTCTTGAGGGAAGAAGTGTTAACAGCAGTCTTAATTAAGAAGAAAGACAGCAATATGGTAGCTTTGAGCAGTGAAGTCCCTCTCCATATAGTCTCATTTGTAGCCAAGTCTGAAACCATGCAGTCTCTCCCATTAGATACTGAACGTAGCCACCAGACAATAACATGGAGATTCACAGCCATACGGTGCACCTTAGGAAAACACATTTATAGCTTATGTGCATGATGTGGCATCTTGCAGCATATCTGAGGGATGATGCATTAAATAATTGCTGTATCTGCTAATGCAATGCACATATTTGTATATATTACATATGTTCATATGTATTGCATACATATAATGTATAGATTCATTACAGAAGCAGGTTTATAGTATGATATTTTTTCACAGCAAAAGCAGAACTTTAAGTTATTTGTGATTTAAAAAAAAAAAAAAAAAAAATTCTAATGTTCCCTGAAAGGAGATTGTTTAGGGAATACTTAAGAAAATAGTGGCTGGACTAGTTTACTTGGTAGCTGGTCTCTTGTATTAGGAGAATCCCAAACACGAGACTTTTAGAGCAGTCCCCCTGATCCAGTGACTTGTGTCAGCAGTGCAAGGCAGTTAGCAAACAGTTGGTTCTACCTATACCAGCAAATCAAGATCCAGGCAATGCACTGAAAGAGTGAAGGCTGACAGTCACACATTTGTCACCTTTTCCAAAAGTTGTAGATATCACAGAGACACACAGATCACTTATTCTTCACATAAAAGATTCAGTCGTCAGGGTCAACTCCGCAAACCCGTGTATAGCCATCTCTGCCCCAGCCCCACAGCTTCTGGTGGCCACAAAGCAGTAACAAGGACCCTGCACAAAGGCAAGGTTCAAAAATATCCCATCATACCAGAGACAGACTTGTTCCCCTTCTTCCCGGGCAGTTAGTGCACATAAACAGCTCCTGAGCTGTGCCATGCAAGGTGACATGTCCTCTCCCCAGGATGGTTCAGCTGGAGAGAGCCATGACACCTTCACAACCAGACACAGACAAGCTCAGTGCAGCCTTGAGCCAAGCAAGCACAACGGCCAACTTTCCAGCTGGCCTCAAGTTTAACAGGAGGCATTGCAGCTGCAAGAAAGGGATTCCTTGCTGAATAAAATAATATGATGCTTAGATTAAAAGGAGTCAGTTGAACCAGGGTGATGAAGCCAGCCTGTGCAACAGCAAGAGGCTGGGGAACTGCTCAGAACTGATGGGCTGCAAGTCTGTTTTCATGAGCCTGGTGGCTATGTACAATATAGGATAAAATATCACTTGGTTGCAAATGTCATTGCAAATTAGAACTTCACTAAAGAGCGCTGCTGTGTTCTTGGTCACATCATAACGAATGTTAACACTTCTTCCCTCAGAGGAAAACAGAAAAAAAAAAAAAAAAAAAAAATCTAGTGCTATTACTTTAAATTGAAGCAGAACTACAAACCACATCCAGACAGTAACATGCAGAAACCTTAGCTTTTAATTTTTACAATAACAGGCATTAATGACTTAACATCTCCAGGTTTAAAAGCCTAAAACAAGTGATAAAAAACACTGTCTCAAATAAAATAAGCCTTTTACTCTGGAGAATAAAGTACAATTTAGCTTCCTATGTAAAATTACTATCTATAGACACTGTAGTTCTCTAATAGAAATGACTGCATAGTCTGAAGATGTTTCTACAATGAGTGGAAATGGCTTCTTCCATTACAAGATACATTCACGATATTAGAATATACTTCTATTAAGTGGCTAGTGTAGGGATATTATGTTAAAAAATTGACAATAAAAACTTTTAGTAGGTGAAAACTTAATTTCCACTTTCACCATATTCTTGACTACTCAAAAGTCTCATTTAACCTTGGTAAGGACTCCATCAGCTTGGAAATGAGAGCTCTAGCCTTTAAAAATAATAATAAAAATCCATAGCTACACACACAAAAGATACTGAACATCCTGGACAAGAAAGAAGGCAATGAAAGAGTATAAGCCTGCTGACAGCAGTCTGCACAAAAGCAGCTTCACATGCCTCATGTAATCAGTAAGATTTAAAGGTCGGTATTGTAACTAAGATTTAAGATGATCTGTGAACATCCAAAGCAATGCTTAACTGCACACTGTACCACTAGTCGCACGAGTAAACTCTTTCACGCAACTAAATCAAAGTGCTTTAAAGGATTCCCTCCCACCTCAAAACAATTCTCCAGATACTATATGGCTATGAAATACTTTTATAACAAAATCTTGTTGAGTGTTGCTAAGTGCAAAGATATCACAGGGATCTCTTGGGACTCCTCTTTGCAGTAAAATTTAAATGTCTATTTTTCCTGTTACTGGTGTGTCCACAACACTAGCATTGTAATTTGGATCTGAAGCGCAGGACTGGGGGCAGCTTCCCAAGCATCTCCCTGTTACCAAACTCTGATTTGTGTTATGGAGTGGTTTCATAGCACACGAACTGAATCCCTCTCGCACGAAACTAATGCAGAGGGTGCACTATAGGTACACATTTAATGTGCTATAATCACTTACAGGCAATTCAGTCCAAGGGACCAGATTTTTTTTTGCCTTCAGCCCTTTTCTCTCTGTGGAGGAGGTATGACAAGGTCAGGCATGGAGAAGTACAGAAGATCCACAGGTCCAGGCTAGAGCTAGGTCACTGTAAAACACCCAAACCACACACGATGTCAGTGCTAGAGCCTCGGTACTGACTGTTTCACCCTAGTGATGCATCCTTACTCCCCCATCCCATTCACAGGTGTGGACAGGGGGCAATAGGAGTCCTCGGTGGTTATTTGAGAACGTTGTCTCCTCAAAGCAAAAGGTTGAAATGATACAGCAGTCTTTGGCCTCTGCACATTTTCAGTTCGCTGGTTCTTGCTTCCTTCATCCCCACTGCCTCTATTTTCTCTCCTAGCCTCCAGCACAGGGTGTTACATATCACCAACACACTGATGAGACAATGTGACTGAGGATAGGCTGGTCTTCTGTCCTTTCCTTGAGGGTCAGTCCCACAGTGCTCCTTCCTAGTGCTGTAAGACACCAGAGGGAAGGCACTTCCCAGCTTCCCCTGACGTTGGGGCTTGCTTTATTTTGGTGTAAGCAAGTACAAGCTCAGGACCTAAATTTTCCTAGCTGTGCTATTAAGTTCTGGAGAGCATTAAATGCTTTGTTAACCCCTCTGCCTACCAAGCTGTTGGCCTCAGGATCGAATCCATTTGCTCTCTCAACCACCAGCAACACTACTCTCCAGGTCGAAATAGATCAATAAATCGCATTCAGTTGTCTTAGACCCAGTCAGAATCCCTAAGAAACAGGACTTCTAGAAAGGAAGAAAACTATTTCCAAGCTCTTGTGGCCGGAATACTTCATGGCAGCATTATAGCTACAGCAAATTCTTCTCTAGAAGGAAAGATTGCAGGCAAAATTTAGAGAGAGGATTTGATTTATAATGGAAAATAAAGTTAAAACTAATGGGCCAAGTTTTGCTTACACTGAATAATACTTAGCACCTACATAGGAAAATTCCCACTGACTACAGTCAGAGCAGATCTGAGGCTTTAAACATACCGTCTCCTCTTCAGCTCCAGAATAACAGGGCTAAAAATTAGGTGTCAGACTGGGACATGCCCTTCTGATGAGAAAGGGGGAAGAAACAGTACGTAACAGAGCCCCAGCTTCCTCCGGGGGCATAACAGCACACAAGCTTCAGCCCTCCAGGGGAAAACTGACTTTGCAGGTTCATTAAACACCTCTGGGAAAAGAGTAAGCAGCATTGGCAGTGCCCAAGTCAGTGTTGGATCTTGTAGGTACAGGGAACAAGCCTGGGGAAAGCCATAATGGATTGGTTGAGCCAGAGTGCCCCGAGGCTGCTGGGTTTAAGCCAGATCAGCTAGGAAACAGGCAAAACCTGCACTTTGATGCCGGCAGAGATGGAAGGTGACTGACTGCCTTCTGCTGTCAGCCACGTTATGGGGGCAGCTGGTGTCCTCAGCCCTTCCAGGCAAGGGAATGGAGAGGGACTAGGCCTGCGATCAGAGGTCACAGTCTTGCCCTAGGTGAACAAGGCCTGAAGGGAGCAAAGCTGTTTAAACAGGATCCAGCGCAGCTTTATTGCCTGTTGCCGTATCTGTTCTCCAGTTCGCAAAGCAACTTCGACGTAACGGGCGCTCTGAGAGCAAAGCTGCCATTTATGGCCTCGGCGGCCAAGAAAGCAGACAATCCTGAGCATCTGCGTTTGCAATCTCCACTGCTCCATAAAAGACAAGGTCAGACAGAAAACATGTGTTTCATATTTGCAAATCTGAATGATTTATATGAGGGGAGCAGGACTGGACTCTATGCAGCCTCTAGGTTGTTAAAATTTAATTTACTAATCAATTACTATCAGATGCTAGACTTCTTCAGCTGCCCCATACAAGGAACATAGTTTCTCACAATACCCTGTCTTGATTTCAGTGTTGTGTCTCCTTCCAGGGGCTGAAGAGAGGTGAGATGAAATGGATGAGAAAAAGAAAAGGACTGCTCAGTCTGATGAGTTCGTATTTTAAAATAAGAGAAGCCAGCAGAGCATTATCGCCCCATTTCTGTTGGTCATTTGGAAGATGACATCCTTTTGCTATTATTTGCACAGGGCAGCTTTACCTGAGCAAAGAGATGCATTGAAGTGAATGGTACATCTTTCATCTCAAGAGAGCAAGTCTGGAGACTCAGTGTCCCTAGATGCACTGTCCTCATTTTGGATGGATTGCTTCTCAGCCATCACTCCCAGTTTAAAACATTATAAATGCATGTCTCTCAGCAGCTGAAACTAAATGAACTAGGATAAAAATTAAAGACAAAAGCAAGATTACGGCTGATAAACATCCTTCCCATTATGTTGGTTATGAGGTATAGGTTTGGTCTCCTGTGCTGTACAGCTCTAGGCTGTATGTTCACAGATAATTCTGACCTTGGGCAATGGTGTGTGTGTATTTTTCTAACTCTTAACAGTAAAATGGACGTACTGAAAACATGCAATTCAGATGGCTTACATGAGTCAGAGACTCTCAAACACAAACTCAAAGCAGCTGCATGAACATCACAAGTTTCACAGCTTACACATTCATCCTCATACACGACAACTCCCATACAGTCCTAAGAGTCTGAGGGTCTCTTCAAACCTCAGGAACACAGGACACCACCCCTATCCTTTAAGCTAGGTTAAAGAAATCCTGAGGGTCTGCAAACTCCTTGTAGACAGAAGCAGATGACAGCTGAACAGCTCCTGTCTTCACTCTCTCAAGGATGACAGTGTTAGGAACATTGCAATACAGTGGAGATCTAGCCTAATATTAGGAGTGCAGAGCTGACATTACGCTGCCTTCTCCTGTCCCCAACCAACCTGCCCCTCTCAAAGGCACAAGATGGTACTGACCAGTCTCAGCAAGACTTTGCCTACCTAGCTTGGTACTGATGAAGTGAGGCCTATGCAAGTATCAAAACTCACCACAAAACAAAAAATATCGCAAAACATGTTTGTGGAGCATGTTCTCTTCTTGAGAAATAGAGGAACTAGACAGTTTTCAGTCTCAACTCCCATTCACTGAACAACTCCGGTTATAACCAGTACAGGATACAAACACCAACACTAGCATTGGTTGAACAATTTTTTTAATGTCCTCTGTTAAAATTAGCTCCATTCTTGGTTAGTAAGTCACGCATGGAATGACCCTGGCTTCCCTTTAATGTGGTAATCGGAGACCAATAACATTTTGAGATTATGGGTGAATTGCCAGCTCTTCTCTCCAACTCTTTGCTATCTGCATTTTGGGTGACAAGTTCCCTAAGAATAGGTTAACGTTACTACTCCTGGAATGGAAGAGGGAAATATTTTAAACTGGGGAATAATCAATCCAGTCCAAACCTTCAGATGGAGAATCATTCACATTAAGATTCATTAAACTCTTAGAATTCATATTTTTTTTCCAACAAATACCCAGCAGGTCACAGGCAGTTGGACAACTAGCTCCACCATGGTAATTTATGAGGCTGTTTCATAAATTAGAGAACTACAGCTTTTTTTTTTTTTTTTTTTTTGAGGGGAGGAGGGGCAGGGGAAGGAGGCAAGGAGAGGAGGAAGCCAAAAAATGTCAGATTCCAGGTCTTAGGAGTATTTTAATGCCATAAAGGACTGACTGTAATATTATATCAGATTGTGCTAAAGCTTCCAGTGCATAATGTTCAGAGGGGTTTTTTCATATTTCTGAACACTAATACTTCAGGTACATTTATACCTTTCCAGGATACTTCATTCAGCCCCGGTTTCACTAAATGCAGCAGACAAATGCTGTTGACCTGATGTCACCCACTCACTATAACTGGAGAACTACAGCAACATTACTGTCTGGCAGATTTATTCCTACCTGGCACTACTGCTTAGAAACTTCATAATTAACAGTCTGTTAAACCAACAGAGTGAAACATGGCAATTTCTATGTAACATACACAAGAACAGCAAGCCAGATAAGTGTATAAGCGTGTCAGATCACTGTGTGTAACAGGGCCATGACTGCCATATATGACTATAAATGCTCACAATGGAAGCAAATAGCTGACAAACCTTTGAACCAAGGCAATGATCAGAACCAGAAGTGATGATTTCAGGCTAATCAGCCCAAAAATAACTCTAAATATAATGAAATTCCTATTTTAAATTCATCCTGTATTATTTGGAGAAAACTATTTTTCACATTATTGCACTGTGGGGTTTCTGCATACTATTATGTTGTTGATGCCTTCAGCTCTGGGAATGGCTGCATTTCAGTAATAACTCAAACAGCCTCAAGAGTAAAGAAGCTCAAAGACAATTTGCCTGGAATTAAAGGGCCTTGACAAACAATAGATGTTTCAACCTCCAACTCATCCTTGGCCACATAACCTCCCTGTCCACTTGTCTCTTTTCCACTCAGTGCCTCGGCAAGCATGATCCAGTGCTTAGATACCCCGACAGAAGAAAAAAGCAGCTATCTTTTCCACAGGAGAGGGAGTCTGTGACTGGTAAACACATATAGGAGTCTCAGTCAAGCCCCTGCCTGCCACAGAGGCCTGTCTGGGAGAAAGGGGTGAAAGCCAGAAGTTTGCAATCCTTCACTGCAGGAATTTTGGCCTGTGGGTACAGTTGGCTGCCTCAAGGCAGTGCACCTTGCACACAGCTGAGGATCTGCTGCATTATGTCTGTAGGCGAGCACATTAAGGGGAGGGAGAGAGAGTTTACTGCTTCAGCTTGATGTGCACTTGGAGAATGCTGGATTCCTACTTATCTCCCACACTGAACTCCAGGGACGTTCAATTGCTGACCCAGATCTGGAACCAGGCTTCAGGATTTGCTCCTAACTGTGATCATAACACTGATTTGGCTACAAACACATCCATAACTATAAAAATAATAATAATTTTTTAAAAAAGCATCATTAAAGAATTTTTTTTAAATGACATTTCCTTATTTTAGTTATTTTTTTATTCTTTCCTGAATGTGATTTTTTTTTTTTTGTTAAGGTACGTGCACTCACAGGTGGACAGATCTCTGCACAGATTACTGCAGTGTTTCATCCTCTCCTGCTGGTTGCAGAAGTTTCACCCTTTGATTCTTTTAACTTCAGTGCTGTCAGATGTGCAGCTCCCAGACTTCATGCAGCCTCTCCTTCCTACCACCAAGACTTTTATATTAAAGTTCTCAACCAGCAGAAACAAGATTATAATCAAGAATTGTCCTAGACTTCTGATCCAAACAACTTGATCACAGCCTGGCTATAAGAGGCTGCCAAAGGCCTGCAGGCTGCCGGTTATTCATCCAAAAAAGCCTGGAACACTTTGAGAGCCATCAAGTATCACAGTCTGGCTCACACAGTTGATATGTAACGTGGCATCCCTCAAACAAAATGAACCATAGGGGCAAATGTGATTTAGAGACTGATGGGGTGAACAAAAATACACCACAGCTGTCTAAGAGTAACTTAAATCTTCATCTGAAGAGAAAATCACTGCCAGAGATTTTCAACTATTCATTTAGACATCAGGAATATCAACATCTTTAAACACTACTTAGAGATGATGTTTAGGAAAATTGGGAAGAGAGCCAAATACACAAATAAGTACACTGAAATAACTTAGAAGACTGACAAACATAGCATTCATATTTTAAGCAATTAACACACATTTAACCCACGTCTCAAAATGCTATAATTCTTTATCACATGGCATGTGCTATATTAGTGAGCCACACCACAGTTAACTAAAAGGAGTGTGAATTCCTTTCTCAAAGAAAAGGAGTTTGGTGATGTATGACAACCCTTAAAAGTCTGATTCTGAACGGAATGTTACTGCAGAATAGTTTGCATATTTTAAATTCAAGCCTTCATTTAATCTACCACAACTCCCAATGCAGACTATGGCCTAAATCTAATGATTACGTGTCACATTCACCCATTATTTATATTTGGTCAAAGATAAAAACCCAAAACAGTGACACAATGCCAGCCTTTCTGCCACCAGAACACAGCGTACCCTGGATTGCTGACAGAGACCAGGAGCTTTCTGTCACCTCCAGTTCTATGATAGTACATTAATTTTATTACTTGTTTCTCTCCAATAAGCACAAACCAAGTTTGGAACCCTGTCAATTAAAAAGCAATGATTTTAATAAGATGCCGAGAATCAAGAAAAAAAATGGTCAAAAGGGTGAAGATTTACTGGAATATTCCATCAGAGCAAAGGTTTGGTTTCCCTTCAGGGTAAACAGAAAAGAAATGGAAGCCTCTATACAGCAAAGCCTTCAAGGAATAATCCTGCTGCTGCAGCAAAGACAAAATACACACACCTAAAGAAAGGAGAAACAGTGCAGCAGACAGCAAATGGGATCCCCTTTATTGCACACACTATTCATTTGTTGTACATCTGGAAACTCCACTGAAGAAATGCATTAGATCAGATCAGTATAAATTTGACATTAACTGAAGGGACACCATTTAAAAAGTGCTTTCCCCTACTGCATTGAAGCAGAAAGCAGAATTGTCAATGATGCTCAAAATACCTTTAAATCTCTGACAAAAATAGCAACTTATATGATTTGCACAAGCCATCAGATGTGTGATTCATGTTGTGGTTCTGTTATTTGTCAAACAACACCTTACATCTCCAGTTGCTCCTCCACCCTTCTTCATGCTTATGGTCAGGAAATCATAGGAGGGCATGAGTACTCTTAGCACCGGGCTGGAATCCTCCTTGGTTTCTGCTCTTTAAGGCCACTCCTTTCCACATCACACACCACCTCCTTGACTCTTTCTATGCTTTACTCACATTGAATCTATTAATCAACATTTCCCCTCTTCTGGTCCATAAAGATCAAAGTCCTAGTAGCTACAACAGCTATATTTAAAAGTTGCCAATATTTTTTGTTATAGAAATACAAGAGTGCATAAAGTAGCTAGCAGAATTATCCACAATGCAATATGCTATAAGGAAAACTCAACAGGCATAGGCTTTTCTTTAACTATTTTTTACTATTACTAAAACACTCTGGAAAAATAACTGTCCTGGTTGGGGCTGGACTAGAGTTCCCATTGGTTCGGCAGCGGGAGGAGCTGCAGCACCCTGAGACCCCAGGGGCTCCCCAGGTCCCAGTGCCCTCACCTGTGTGCGGGGGCGGGGGGAGCACAGCTGGAGGGCTGGGCCCCGATTGGCCGATAGTCCATGTCATGTGACATTGCACTCACCATATAAAGGCAGGAGAGGGCTGGGAGGGGCTGCCACTTCTGGGAGTGTGGCTATGGGGCCTTTGTGTTCGGGGTCACTGGCTGGGAGCAGGTGGGTGTCGGTCGGCAGGTGGTGAGCAGCTGTATTGTACATTACCTGCTGATAGTGCTGTCAGTGTATTATTCTGTTACTATTATTAAACTGTTTTTATCTCAACCCACGAGTCTCCCTTTGCCTCTCCGATTCCCTTCCCGTTCCCAAGTGGGGGTAGGGTGGGTGAGCGGCTGCGTGGTGTTTAGCTGCTGAGTAGGCTCAAACCACAACAATAACTTACTCTGAATTTCTCCCCTACATTTTTAACAAACTATTTCGAAGTCCAGTGGAGTGATCACAGATAACTTTCTCATGCAAAATGGATACATAGAAATTTATTCTTGAAACAGAAATCTCTTTAAAAGTGTTGAAGCGATTAATGCATACTCCAAATTACAGTCAACTCCAAGTTGTCCCATTACTACATTTCATTCTTGTGAAGAAATACTACTGAAATATGTTTTCTGTTTTAGATATCCACAGCCTTCTAAAACAAAAATTACCATGTCATAAATGCAAGTGGAGATAAGTGTATAGCATATGCAGGCTGCATTTACTACCTTGGCTGCGTGTCATTAATACCAGATTTTGTTTGGCTGCACTAAACCAAACATGAGGCATTCACACCTGTTCCAATATAATCATAACATCTCCAGGCAAAAAATGCAGCAAAATCATGTCTATGTGGAGCCACTTGACAGCCTATCCACAGAGAGATCACAAGTAGTTCTGTGTTAACACACCCAAAGACAAACAAGTGAGTAGCATGTGCAGGCACGTGAGTGATTTCTCTCTGTTTCCCTCCTGTCCCCATCTCAACCACCAGAAATTTTTTGTTCCCTAACGGCTACAGAATGGCACATGCAGGAAAACAGGTATTTGAATTTCAGATCGCATACTAACATACATGAACAACAAAGGAAAAAACCCCTAATCCTTATATTAGAGAATATTGGGATCTAAAAGGGGAAAAATCCACATAAGCCTTCTACATACATCTCCCTCTGTCTGAACCATCAGAAAACAAGGGTACTTTCTTTTCTTTTCCAATGTTCCTGTGCAGTGGGGCTTCTCACCAAACTCATGTCTTGTATCAGTAATAGTCTGAAGTATTTCAAAGGGGGCGAAATAACTGCTGGTGTTTCAAAGAAAATTTGTTCTCAGGAATTCCTGTGAGGTGGAATATCCGGTAAGTTTGGGAGAATAAACATTAAGACCACTGAAATACCAGAATAGTATCTTACTTAAAGGAAAACTTTTAAATATACTAGTGTTTCTGCATCTCTGTTACCAAATCTTTAAAATACTTTGCTCAGTCGGTGTTGCTACAACGCTGCCTTACCCTCCAAGTCCACCCAGCTTTAAGTGCTCACTCCTTACACACCAGCCTGTACTCTGGGCTCCAGTGCAGCTGAGAGGATCCTCTTTTTTCTCCAGCTATTCATCTTGGAAAAGCATACATTTACACAAGGCAGGAGCCAGAAAATTACTGGATGGTGGTCAGTTAAATAAAACACTTGGCACCAATAAGACACATGGGGTACCATAGGTCTTTTCACTTCATGAATTCTCTGCTATATTATTACTAACACAATTACTCTGGGACAGTTGTTGAGCAGTGCAGCACCGACAGCATTGGCTAGAAAGTTCTCAGCTGCACACACACACAAAAAGAAGTCCCTGTCTGCTGCTATAAGGGTTTCACCTTTGATTCCTGAATTGCTGTCAGAAAGTGACAGGCAAAGGACATAAATCCCAGAATGTGTCTGTTCATACTGCCTCACATCACACATGGCAGCGGGACCTCTCCCCAGTGTGAAGAGAGCCGTGATGCCAGTCCTCATCCCTCCCTCCCCATCTCTGCAGATGAATCAGAAAGTGGGGATTTTTTTGGTTATGTTGTTTGTTTCTTTTTTAACATAGTCCTTTTGGCAAATGCCAGCAGGAACCCTCTCTTCCATCAGCCAACATACCACTGCATGATGATGGATTTCCTCACTCCTTCCATTTTCAGTTTTGCCTTTTTTTCTCCCCCACAACTTGATTTCTGTCTTTAATGCTCCATTTTGTCCATGGGGCATTTCATAAAATTTTGTGGCTGCAGGGAGAGTTGCAATCGTAGCAGAACCAGCCAGCCCTAGATTTGAAAATCTCTATTAACAAGTTATACCGCACACCAGCTACGGTTTTATGTACTCTGCACCACCACCACCACCACCCCCCCCCCCCACTCCCGAAACCTGGCTCTTAACCACTTGATTTCCCAGGCGCATGTTCAGAGAAAAGGAGAGACAGGCGAATCGGTCATATCCATCACAGCTGGGATTGGAAACTCTTAAATGGCCCATTTATCATGTGATAAAACACTCTGGCGAAAAAGCCCCCCCTTGCGCGGCAGCCCGCGGGGGGGCGAGCGCTTGCCCCCACGCTCTTCGACCGCTTGAGGCGCGTGTTTCCAAGTCACGAGAGGCAGCAGCGAGCGCAGGTCCCCGGGCGGGTGTTTCTAACCCAATCAGCCCTCCACCCGCGCGTGTTTAAACACAGAAGCTGCCCTAGGCAGGGCGCAGCGGTGGGGTGCCCCCTCCACCCCCCCGCCCCGGCCCTTTGCCTGCTCCGCGGCACCATCTAGCGCCAACGCCCTACCGCATCCAGCCCCGCTTACGCCGAAGTTAGAAACAACGCAAGATAAAGGCCGGTGCATACACACCCAGCCCAGGCAAGGCAACTAATAACCCCTCCACACTTTACTCGTGCTAGGGCCTACTTCTGTCACCCCAATATCAAAACGTTTCAGTCAAGTAATCCGAACTGGTTGCGCACCAGTTAACACCCCAGCAGCGTGCACGGCCACGCTCATGGCCGCTGTTCCCCTCAGACCACAGCAGCCTTGTGTTCCTCACACGTACCCGTGGCCCCGGCGCTGCCCCTCTCTCCCGTCGTGGGCGGGAAATGGCGGCCGGGGGGCCCGAAGGCCGCTCAGCATTTCGGCAGGTGCTCGGGTACCGCACTGGCGCACAGCAACTCCTTCAGGTACTAAGGTAGGGGAAGAGGTGAGCCCAGCTCCTGGGGGTGCTGGCTTCTGCGGACCATTATCTTAGAGATCAATATCCCTGCTCAAATAACCACCAGTCCCACCTGGTTCCCCTCCTGCTCTGGAAAGTTTTAGCTACTTGCACCAATGTTATTACCACTGCTTGTCGCTGGGCTTGGGGTGTCTTCTTTTTTCCATTTCCTACATCCTGAAAACTTCACTACTTATTACAGACCTAGATGATTAAAAAAAATATGTATTTTTTTTTCCAAGAGCATCTTAGTTCTTATCATTTTTACAGCTGCTTATTCACAGCATCCAAACGATGATTCCTGTCACACTAAAGAACTCCAGTGCCAGATTCTTCAGTCTTCAAGTATTCCAACAAGTTTTACTTGAAAACAGTAAACTGTGATTTTTCTGCACTGATGAAGTCTCCAAAGAGTTATAGAGTTCACATCCTTAAATTGTGTAAAGTTCTATGGCTTCTGAAATGTTGAAATGCAGTTGTGTTTCAAACTCCACACTGGACCCAAATGAATAAAGACAGGCTTGCAGTGCACAAAATGCTCTCACGGACAAAAAACACTTTGAAAATCTGACCCAAGTGGTAATATGATTAACTAACTAACAAAAACACAGCAGTGTTAAAATTCACATTTATACTTCAAATGCCCCCACCCTCTTCACTATTTCTATATTAATTCAGCACATACAGAAACCTACTTGTTGTATGTAAATCAGTTTTCATTCAAATGCAAATAGCATCCCTGCTTTAAAAGAAAATTCACTCCCCCCCCCAATCTGTAATAGAATTACAAATTAAAACTTTGGGAGAAAAAAAACTGTATTTATCTATAGAGCTGCTTAAACATACATCATTGACACTTTAGCATATAAGTAAACTGACATAGGTAAAGAATGAATCATTCCAAAACCAAACTAACCTTTCTCTTCACCCCACTCCCAAGTCTTGGTTTTAAATCAGCAAAACCTATGACCTAAGTAGAAATTAAGTCACTTTACACATCTTCTTGCTGGCTGGACAGCAAACACCATTTCTAAAATTATCCTTGCTAGAAATCAATGCTGAATATAGAAATTAATAGCTAGGGCATCCTCCACATTCAACTGACCCTCGGCTGTTTTAGTCTGGGCACCTGTTTTAGCCTCCAGCAGAGCCCAGAGGCACACACAGTGCATCTCTCACAGCTAGCATCGATACTCGGAGGGAGCCAGGTTTGGTACAAGAACCTTTCTCATGTCCCTGCTGCTCCCATTAACATTCTCAGTCCTTTGTGGATTTCAGCATATTCAGGTAAACCTTGGAGCATATCTGTGTGTTCTTCCAGAAGACTTCAAGAGTTTGCTACATGTTTAACCAGCTCAGCTGGGGAAACAAGTGCTTAATCTCTATGGTGAATCTAGGAATCTGTATGTCCTCTCTCATCATTAGAAATACAGTCTTTTTTTAAACCATTTTATGCCTTGCATAATTAGCCAAGATGAAGGAAGACCAAGGACTGGAGAATCATTTCTCTATATTTCATCTTGTTAAAGATGACAAATTCAGGTCTGATGATCACCCAATACAACAATTTTGTTTTCTGAAAACAAGCCTTTGGGAAGTGAAGTGATAACAATGAACCACCAAGACGTTACAATCAGCAGAGGCAAAATACATACATACCTTTTACTCTGAGTGGACAGAATTGCCTAAGACATGTCACCATCTCAAACAATGAAAGCCAGCAGAAAGGTACCAAAAGGTCAACACTCCAGCCTGAGCCAGTAGGTTCCCAGGATTTAGTTCCTGATCCCATAATATACCTGCAATGCCAGATGACAAGATCTGCAGACAGAGAGCCATACACAAAATCTGCTTGAGATTTAAAAATAATATTCATTTTCAAATGGTGGCGCTCAGCAGGACCTGATCAACAACAAGGAAAGCTACCGCAAATGCATTAGTTTCAAGTTTTATTTTTCTTGTCAGTGAAATACATAGCCTCTTCTCAAGAAGCAGCATCTGTAAAGCTGTTACAAACACATTTTGTACTCTAATACACCACAGATTTGGAAGAAGAACAAATGTAGCAAAGGTTTCACACTGTACTTGGGCATACTGAGTCTAAGTTACAGATAATTTAGAAATCTTCTGGTTTTACATATACATTGCATTGGCCATTGCTCAGCCTTCATGCACAATCTAATTTTATTTTTCTTACAGTCAACACTGATTTTGGAAACTTTCTTGCAAATGGTATCTTTTCCATTTTAAATCACTTGAATGATATTTACATAAGTGTGCAAAGTGCTTTGAAAGATAGAAACAGACAGTAACACACACAGACAGCTTCTATAGTTAAACATTTACTAAAAGGCAGTTAACATTCCTATCACACTTCCATTGCCTAAAATAGGAGAATAAAGTTATATAAAATAGACCATCTTATTTTCAGACACTTTCATTTCTGCAGATTTGGTCTTTGCAGCAACATTGCAATCAAAGATTAAGATTCTACTCCTAAAATTCAGAGAAGCCTCTTTCAAATCAATGGTAGCTTAACATGTTTAGTACAAGTTACTTTTGTCCCAGATTTTCCACACTTGGCACAGGGAAAAAGAGAAAAAATCTGGGGGAGTGGGAACACAGTCTTGCACATCTATTTTAATTTTTGGCAATATGAAAAACGTACTTTAAGAATCTAATGCATAAACTTTAACTTTTCTTTTAAGGGCCTGTTAGTGTTACAAGCACAGTTTAATTAAAGTCTGCAAGTTCTTTCACAGAAGCACACAAGGCTCCCTATTTTTGTTCTTATGCGTGTCATCTTCTCAGATATATACAACTGTTCATATACAGAAAAATGTAGACTCCTTGGGACCATTCAACAAAACCAATGTCAGAATTGGAAGCAGCAGGAAAAGCTTGATGAAGATTACTTAGTGTTCCCAGTGCTCCTACATGTACGTTTTTTTCCTACTTGTGATAGACTCCCCATAAAAAGTGCATAGTCACCTTCATGAACAGATCCAGAAGGCAGAAGTTGCATAAACTTGAGTGAATTGCTCCAATGGTGAAAAAAAAAGACAAGTTACAGGAAAGTCTTCAAAACCATCTTTCATGTATACTTGTAATCAGAGAAAAGCAACTCAATTCCCCAAATTTCAGTCAGACTATTTTATAGAAGAGCAAAACCTTCTATATACATCATTAATAAAAAAAGGGAAATTACCTGTCAGACAGTAAAGAACTACAGGTGTAGTCTCAAACAGCTTTAAAATCCAAGCTGATTAATACATACTACAAAGAGACAAAACTGCTTTTTGAACACCCATTAAATTGAATAACGTGACTTTCACAGCAGCCTTGCCTACAAATCATGCTGCAGCTTGTGCACCCGTCACAACTCTACTGAGCACTATTCACCCCAAGGAAAGTGAGTATTAGCTATCTGAAAGTTTATCTTCATCACAGTTATGTCTGACACTGATGTCAGACATCACATATATGTCAGACATATGCTTGATATTTTTGAAGCCATCCAATTCCTTAATATGGCAGAAACTATCAACACTTAACACTGTGCTTTTTGGTCTTAGCGAACTTCGGGTA
Source organism: Tyto alba (assembly GCF_018691265.1). Classification (NCBI taxonomy): domain Eukaryota; kingdom Metazoa; phylum Chordata; class Aves; order Strigiformes; family Tytonidae; genus Tyto; species Tyto alba. Next base: position 13,155,214 of record NW_024881301.1, on the reverse strand, counting down.
TCCCCTATCGCACACAAATCCCTGCTGGATTCCAAGTGATCTCACCCTAGTGCAGATCATGATTAGGTTCTTCGGAAGAAATAGTCCACATGTACAACTTCCAGTGTTGTCAACTTTTAAGCATAAAATGGTCAAACAAATTTAAGTCACTACAGAAGCTTGCAAAACACATGATGACTTCAAATAAAAATAGTGAAGATGCATTAAAATTTGGTTACTTTGGATTCTGAGCTCGTTTGAAAGTGTCATTTGAAAGAGAAAGCTGTTTTATGCTTTGAAAATAGCAAAGAATGAAATGTCTTCGTGGACTAGCGTATCGAATAGTAAATAAACATCTAGAACACTCATGAACTCACACATATAATTGAAGCAGTCTGCCTAAGTTTTGGTTAAATGTTGTCTTCAGAGCTTTACATTCAATGCACATTATCTGCTACCTTCAGTCACTGTTTTGGTTATGGCATGCTTCAGAAACACCATTGAGGTTGTCCACCCCTTCCATTCCTAAGGTATACATTACAAACATTATGCACACATTTATCTCAAAAAACTTCAGGCCAATAAAGTTCTTAAGATGAAAGATGTGTGCGTATTTTTAAGCCTGCAAGATAGCTTCAAACTAGTTGACTTAGTATTTTCCACACCCACATGGATACTGCTCGCAAAGAGTAAGGTATTAAAATAATACTCTGCAGTGGAGTAAAAACATGTTGATAATAAATGGAATGCTCCCCCTACTGTCTATACTAGTGAAAAATCCTGCCTGGCACAGTGCCTTAAATGGTGTTAAACAGGAAATAAATAGCCAGATGAATAATCGTATATTGAACTCAGAAAACAATTACAAACATATTATTAGGACCAAAAAGCATCAGCTATTGAAAATTTTGTACCACTCTCCCTACTCCAGTGCTTCTGGGGTTTTGATTTCTTTTAAACTGTGCTTTTAATAAAAATTTCTCTCAAATTTTTCCCCATCAACTGAAGGCAGGGCCCTGAGGACGCTCCTACCAGTTAATATTAGCATTCCCATATCACAATTGCAATGAAGCTCTGGTAAATCTGGTACCTTTGGATACGCTTAACATCACAAATAAGTCAGATATTTAAGACAACCTATATCTGCAGCTAGCATAATCCACCAGAATATTCATCCTCTTCCTCATCAGCATGAGACCCCACTGCAGCCGGTCCTCTTGCTTTGTCTTGTGCAGCGTTTGGGGATTTCTTCTTGATTCCACCTCCTGGGACCACCAGGGTGAGACCAAGCTTGGCATACTGACAATAACAAAGCAAGTTTAATTTCTGTACTATCACAGAAGTAAAATCTTTTTTAATTGCACTGCATAGAATTGACTAATGTTGACAACAAACAAGCAGGTAACATTCAGTACAGAAACAGATTGATGCTGCTTTCAGAGTATATTCTTCTATCTTAGAATAAGTCTAACATTGGTTCATTTTTTCTGTCGCAAACACTCTCAGAATGGGATGCAAGATCTGTGTTGATACTGCTTATTATAGAGTAATTTGGCCACATCCTACAGCTTCTGTGGTTGAAACTTTACATACAAAAAATATCTTTTCAGTATGCAGCTTTGTATATGTTATCTAGTAATAGCTCAAGTAAAAAGTCTTACCAGTGTTTTTCAGTAAGACTAGTACCTTAATTTTTACTAATCAACATATTAAAAAAGTAAAATCGGTCAATACTCTTACTAAGTTTGACATAAAGGATGTCTCTTTTATTTTAGATTTCCTATCCTTCTACTTCCTACAATTTACAAGTATAACTTAAAAAAATCATAAATGGAAGGGGGAGGGGACACACGTGACACATAAGTACTTTCTTAAAATTAAAAAAAAAATCTCCCACTAATTAGTACGTTGCTAAGGAATAAGCGCTAAAAAAATAAAATTCAAAAATGCCATCCCATAGGCATCATATTCTGTAATGTTTATGCACTCATATCAGCTCTATGGTATTTCTGAGATAAAGCGTAAGCAGCAAACCGTTCTGGCCCCTAAGGAATTAAGCAGAAGGGAACTGAATTTTGGTCAACTTGTCAAACTCAGCAAATTCATAAAAAACTGCTCTTTCACCTAAGCCTTCCTATCATCTGAAAGGAACAATGACATGGGAGTTTACATTGGCAAGCAGCAAAGTAAAAGAACACATAAAGTTCACAGGCACAGGGTACGATAACAGAGCAAGACACAATAAATATGTGGACCCTGCTCTTTGTATTTTCCTCTACTAGAAAAAAGTATCTCAACCTGAACAAACAAAAGGATAAGAAAAAAAAAATCCATTAAGCACTGCCTACTTACATCATTGTCCATGTATTTGAAGAGTGGCAAATTACAAACTTCAGAAACTTGATCCTGATCTTGCTGGTCATACCCTTCTAAAAGCTGCTCTAGTGCTGCGCAATCTTCACTTCCATTAAATCCTGGTATACTGAAGGAAATTCAGAGGTCATTTAGGGCATTTCAGTAATCTACTTGACACTCAGCTATTCTATCTTTAAATGCTGCTGATTAGTAGCAGAAGAGCAAGCAGCTTTTAAGAATCTGATGGACTGCTTATTCCACAAAGCTACCTATAACCACTTTCATTTCTCCAGGTACGTGGATCATCTCCATAAAATTAAAGTTTCAGCAACATTACTTTGCATGCTGAGAATAAGACCACAATCATAGTCAAGACAAAAGGAATATCAGAATTTTTCAATTTTTCCTGACTAGTCAATAAACTCTTCCTCCACTTTACATACAGAAAAATTCTGTAATGAGTTTCTATACGTAAAATACAAACTGAAGAACTGGAAAATATGAGCAAGATGTTTAAAGGCTGATCTTGAAAAATTCTCTCTAAAGTACAACTTAACTTACACATATGTTCAAGTCATTTCTCTAAAACACAGTTTAAGTAAAAATATGTTGTTTCAGTATTTTGTTACTGAAGTCCTAATGAAAGCTGAAATGTAGAGTTGCTGGGAAAGCCTCTGGAATGTCAGTTAAACACTAATCCAGATTTTGACACCAGACTTTTCTCCTGCATATGTAAAGAATGCCCTCTTCATTTCAATGTATTCAACTGGACTACTTTCTGCTTCCTAAATTATCTCTCTAGAAATCTTGCTTTTCTTCTTCCAATGTATGACAAGGGTAAGATCTCCTAGATCAACATAGCCAGAAATGTAGTAATTCACAGGCTGCAAAATTTTCTTTAACAAAAACATTTAGATTTTTTTTCCCTCAATCTAATCACCATACCGGATAGTTTAATTGATTATACTGGGATGCTGCTATTGTGCATTTTAAGACTGTATTCTGTACTTCCATCCTCAAACTATAATAAAATATGGTAGCAACAAGTAGAATTTCAACTTTTTAAGGGCCTCCACACATGACATGGTAAAAAGATTCTGAAAAAATTAAAATTCAGTTAGCAACATCCAGAAATACCCACTTTTAATCCTAAATACTTGTTTACAATGTCTCATCCATCTCTGTTCCATTTGAAAAAGACACAACCCAAAGAATATCAGTAAGACAAGAATCCCAGTCATAACAGTATTCTGCTCAGCTTTTAACAAAAAAAAAAAAAAAAGGGAAGAACCTCTAATTTCCATCTAATTTCACCTGTTGTACATAACTACTTCTTTATGACTAACCTTTTATTTCAAGTTCATTAAGAAGAATCATCATGCTAATTAAAGCTAAATCTGTTAAGAATGAAAAAAATTCCTGGTAGCTATGTAATAGGGAATGTACTGTAAAATCAACAGAAGTACAGGCTTAAAATTTCATGACAGACAGTGTTTCCTCTGCTCTTTCATAAGAATAGATCTACGTTATTGTAATTGTCAGTTTAAAATTATAGGACATAAAGTAGACTTACCTATAGCTTTCCCTCACACATCTTTCTGCAGCAACATAATCATTTCTATGAAGATGAACTAAGACTTGAGCAATAGTTTTCTAAAGAAAAAAAAAAAACAAAAAAACAAAAACCAAAACCTGACAATTCTTTATAAATTAACAGTAAAATATGAGAAAAAACACTGGATTGCTAATATTTAGCATGAAAAAGGTCATTACGATTGGCAATAAGTCTAAAATACTGACACAAAGTCAGAACAATTATAGTGAAAAAACAGTAAGCCACATCCTCAGCTGGTATGAAACAGATTGTCTCCTATAACATTGAAATGAACTGTTGCACCAAGTAACAGCATTTGTGGTTTGTTGTTTTTGATAATATCTTTATCTTTGATGTGCTTATTGCTTTTGACAGCTTCTGTAGATAACAGCGTCTTATCTTCAACTTCATAGTAGTGAAAAAAACAGTTAGAAGTTGGGAAAACAAGCACAACCACAAATTCTCATCATTTAGCAAAAAATGTATCCCTGAACCTAGAGATACATATTGTCAGTCAGATGTCAGTTGTTATTAGTTACCCCAAAAAACCTGAAATGAGCTATCAGAAACCGTCTCTTAGAATTTACCTTATAGCATGTTGGGTAATTTTCAATTTCCTTATAAATACTTTTTTCCTTTTGAAGAGACAATGCAGCCTCATCTAATCTAAAAAAAAAAAAACAACAAAAAAAAAGTTAGGAGTATCAGTGCCAGGAATAAAGCATAATGAATCCGAGGCTAATTACAAAGTGTTTACTGGCAAGTCAACGGGAATAAAAAGCAACACAAGTAAAAATCAGCAGTAGATCTTACTAACAGAGTAGCTAAAGAAATATATAATCAGCAATTCCTTTTGTATACCTGCAGACTAAGAACATCTCTACTATTCATTCAGATAAACCTAATTTTTCATCATATTGTACAAGATGAATGCCTTGTTACATAGCTTAACACATTTCTGTATGTCATGAGGCTACTATAAGCTACTGTATCAGTCTGATATCCATGAGCTATCAATACGAAGTCATAGTAACTGGTCTTGAGTTTGAATATTCTTTATATTCTTTTAATCATTACATGAAACTTCTAGAAATTAGCAATAGCACATGAGCTACAAAGCAGCAGAGCAACCAAGTCTTCCAGATGTTCTCAAGCTACGTTGATTTGCTTTCATAGACTTTCAAGTTACTTTGTAAATTTTATTTTCTGACTACAACTGCAGTGAAATAGTGTCTTAAAATTAGACTTAGAAACCCAGACAATTTCTTAAAGGATCTACCTGTTTCAGTGAAGCAAGTCTAAGCTGAACTGCAGCTCAAGTTTAGTGTTAGCAATTAACAAAATAAATTCCCACTGAGACTCCAAGATACACTCTTCTTTAAGAAGTTGAGAATTAGACTGCTGCCAACAGATTTCTTTCGTCAGGTTAGTCAGCTAATCCCCCTCCTTTACATTCCATAGCTATGAAAGATTTTCAAATACTTTCTACATATTAGTGCAGGAAGAAAACAAAACAAAACAAAAAAACCCCAGAAAGTTCCTGAAGTAGTTTAAGAATTAATGAAAACTGGTGTATGTGCTTTCTAGCTATTCAACAAACATAAAGGAAACAAAGCCTTAAAGCCCACGTTCTCCCATCCTAGAACACAAAGCAGGTGGCTCCTGGATGAATATGGCATATCCCACAGAAACCGAGTATTAGTTTGAAGTGCGACTCAAAGAAGAATTAAGTAATAGCATATAAACCCAACAACAGTAAGGAGAAAAATAAAATAATTAAAAAAAAAGTCACTATTAAAGATTCAGTTACATTTAAAAAAACAAAGGCATAAACCTATACCTGCGTCCTCTGACTAGAAGTCTTGATGCCTTCCCTAGCATTTCTAATGCTTGCCGTAAACGTTCTTCATTCTAGAGAATAACAAAAAGAAATCACACATTCCTACTTCATTTGCCCAGAATTAAGACCACTAGGCCTTAAGATTAAGTACGTCATCTGTAACTCAAAACAACTGTTAATGATTGTATCAGCAGTTCATATGCTCAAGGGAAACCTGAAGAGTATTGGTGTATCCAAGTCCCACAGCCAGCTGCCGTACAGATCTACAGAACAAAGTAACATCAACGCAAACGTGCTTATCTAGGAACACGTGACAACTGATGATATAGAAATACACCAAAGTTGGCAGCAAAAAGGTAAATAATCTGCTCATGGGGTGGGTAGACCATCAGGCAAATCCTTTTGTGCCTTCAAGGATTTCAAACTATTTTAGGCTCCAGGACTTAACAGCAGCCATGTTCCCTACTCTCTGGGCTGCACAAGAGGCAGAAAACTTGACAATGTATGAAATTCAGATTCAGTCGGGTCCCAAACTGAGAAAAAGGCGAAGCAAACTGACTCCTAACTTTTATAATCTCCTTCTCCACAGCATAAGAAGCCTTCAGCTTCATTACTCAGCCACTGATATGAAAGGAAGGAAAATTAATTTAGAATTTAGGTTTTTTCTTAACTTTATAGCTGACCCCAAACACCAACTCGTTCATCTTCGTATAATTTCTAGGACTGAAAATGTCTTTGCTGGTGGGGTTGGAGGGGAAGAAAAAGAAAAAAAAAACAAAAAAACAAAAACAAACAAAAAAACCCCACCAAAAAAAACCAAACAAACAAAAATAAAAACACAAACAACAAAAAAAACCCCACAGCCTAAAAAACACCAACTTACCTCAAACACTGACGCTGCTTGCTGATAGAGCTGCACAGCTTTCTCTGGGCTCACATTTTCTATTAATCTGTAATAAACATAAATAATTTCTCTTCAGATGAAATAAAGTATTTTTCACCTAAAAGCATCAAAAAGACAAGAAAGAAAACCAAAGACGTACCCATGCCCTGCATGCATTCACCCACCAATACCACAGACTTACTTTCCAGCCCGTTCCAGTGCAATAGCTGCTGTATCTGGTGTCCCATTCTCCAGGTACATCATACTGGCTTTCTCGATCAGCTGAACTGCCTCAGGGAGTCTCTGCATCTCCTGCAAAGCAACAGTCAGAGGGATGTTGCTGTCAGGAATTGCGCTTATGTACAATGAAACAAATCAAAGCAAACTGTAATACCTCATTTATTTAGATTCTAATTTTTGTTTACAAACTTGTGGAGCTAGTGAGAGTTGACCACCAATTCCATTCCACGGAATTCACTTTAAGTACCACACTTTCTTGTTAAGGCATGAATTTTTTTTAGAGCAGAAGCAGCACCGCTCTTCTGTTACCCTCTGACATGAGGCCCTCACCTTTCCTTCTACAAAAGGAAAACTGTTTTTTCCCTGCAATTACAAATGTCACTTCCCTAACCTACTGAGGGTATTGGTGGGGACTATAAGTCAGTGGAAAAATATCACTTCAATAAGCAATTTGCTTACATATATTTGTAAAGTGGTCGAGTGCACAGTATTCTTCACTACAAAATAGAACTTTTTATTAAAAGCTAGTAAACAAAAGTACCTTTAGCATCATGCCAGCTTGTTCATAAGCTCTGCAGAGAATAAAATTACAATTTAGTTAGATAGAGTGTATTTCAGCAAGCTGTATTTACGCAGCAAAAGTTAACATGCATTAGCTATCACTTAATATTTAATGCTTTGAAGACGTTTCAAGCGTTTCACTTAATGAGACAAAGCATGTGTACCATTATCTTCCACAAATTAAGTATTTCAACTACAGACACCACTGAAAATCTGTTTTCATGATCTGACCTAGGGCAATATGTGGATTATTTATCATGATCTGCTTGTTCTAAAGTACTCTTTAATAAAAAACATCTTTATAAGCTTAACATGAATTTACACGAATAAGCTCAACATGAACTATAATGTGTAGAATTTCAAAATTACAAAAAGTTCATATAAGAAAACATACTTGATATCAAAAGGTGCTGAAGAATGTCAAAATCGTAATTTCTCCAGATGGTCATTGCAGGTTTTCAGACTTTGCTAGCCAGCACTTCCATTAAACTGATTTTGAAACAGCAAAATCACTTGAACCATACCATTTACTACAGTGAGATCAAAATGATAGTTCATGCTTGTACCATATGTTAGAAAATTTGTTTCAGATTACTCAGTGCTTCTGTACTTACTTGGCAGCATGGAAGAGACTGGAAGTAACATTGTGCAAGTCAAGGACAAAAGCCACAAAAATATAATGCAGAAAAATTACTGATGTACAACATCTTACACAAGTACTAGCTTCAAAGCAAGGAATCCCATAAATACAAATTGAACCTACTACATTTGCAAGCAAGGCGTCAATAAGTGCTTCTAAGAACAGAATAAATGCAACATACCAAAGTATAACAGCATGTAAAGTTGTAAAAAGCACATTTATTTAAAATACGTTCGTGGTTACTAACTACTACTACTACAAGTACTGTAATAATGTCAGAGTTGCATTTAGTTTATATTATCCATTTGTAGGCATTTTAGAAAAATATAATAATTTCTGAAACAGTACCTTGACATCTCAGACACTGGTCAGCCCCCTATCAGTCCAGACGTTATTGGAAACAACACAGATTTGCTAACCAAAAGAGTTCTTTAGTTTTCCTACTCAGAGCACACAGAAAGTCTTTTAAAAGACAATTTTGTTAGATTGACAAAATGCACAAAAATACTAAATGCATCTTCTACTAACCCCCCATTACCCCATTCTACGTAGCAACTAGTCAGCTTCTTGGGGAAAAAAGAACAATGAAAATCAATGAAAAAAGATACGCTTTATTGTTTTCATGGGCCTCAGCTTCCCGTAAACAGGCTTCCCGTGCCTGGTCAAACTGCTTGGCATTCTTAAAAGCAACAGCTGAAAGAAATAAAATAAAGTTCTTAGTTACAGCTTGACATTTTCCTTTTTCCACCACTCCTGCTCAAGAATTTAGCCACCTAAAGATACAAACAGATTCTTTAAATGAATAGTTACAGTTTACCAAGATCTTCCAAAAAATCCCATAACAGGCCTCTCCGCTTCATTCAGTTATCATTAAAAACACTTACTGTCAACACTTCCATACCACATATTGTGCATAATATGCTGAGCTGGATTTTGGAACTAACTCATTTTGTATTTCAATTACAGAGCTGCAGGAATGCATGTGCATAGAAGTTATACAAAATCAGTATGACAAGAATAGAAGTGTACCATCAACAAAGTATACCTGTAACAACTTCCTTGACACAACCACTACAAGGCACAAATGCGTATTTCTATCTCCATTAGACTGACAGGATATTAAAGGAGGATTTAAAATAAATTTCACTTTATAAATGCTCCAGTTGCTCTTCCGCGTTTGTTTTTTTTTTTCTTCAGGCTTAAATGAATGAGTAGGAATGCCTAGCATAAGAAGTCAAAAATCCACATTAAATTACTGAGAGCAAAAAGGAATCAGCTAGTAAGAATTTTATATTGTGTGACACTTGCAGTGGAAAAAAAGGCGGAAAGAGATCTTACTATGCCTAGCAAACACCTGGCAGCATCCCTCTATCTTAGTGAGACAATCTTTATCAGGACATACTTCATAAGATGATGAAAAAGCAAAGTTTTAAAACCAACTTGAAGATTTGTTGCTCTGTATGTAGTCATAGGATTTAGGGGTGGACAAGTGAAAGAATAAAAGCTTTGTTTTTATCATATGCAATAATATACAAAGTAGAAGTTGTAAGCCTGAAAAAAAAAACCAAAACAAAACACAAAACTGTTCTGACAACTGTTCTAGATCTCCAAGTACAATCTGAATTTTATTTTACAGTGCTACGAAGAGTACTTTTTTTGTGGTTTCAGCTTACTTTGTCTTCACAACAGTTATTCTTACAGAGCAATGTACTGAAAACATGTAAAATGTAAATAGAATCAGGGCTTCAGCCTAAGGAATACTTTGAAACCATAAAGTATATGCCCATATTTACAGCCATACATACCTGCCTTCCCATATTCCGTAGCTGCACTGTCATAATCTGGTTTCCACTTTAAGAATCCAGTTTTCAGACTAAAATGCAAGAGAGGCCTATTAACAATAAAGATTGTATGGTTTACCTTCAAACAGGTATATTTAAACTTTAGACTACATCTGAAAAGGAGTAATTGCATTGTTAGGAACTGCACAAAGCACCGCAACGATCTCCCACAGTTACATGCCTCACCCTAACATGCCTCTACTGTCCCCAGAGTCTTTACAAGTCCAGCTTCTCAACAGTAAGAAGTCAACAGAAGATACTTTCACCTACACCAACACGTTATCTCGATATTTTTAATACCACAACACCTGATGGTATTTTTTTATTACACATCACAAAGTTTCCAGCGTTCCTGCACAGCAAGCTTTTGCTGCTGAGAATCAAAGACTCTCCACTGCATATACAAATGAAAGAATTTACTTAGCAACAAAAAGACAAAGCCTCATATGTCAGTTATACATCTACAATAGATTATGACACTAAATGGTGCCACACACAAAGATATATATAGGAAAAAATATACATTGCAAAAGAAGGTGAGCCATCAGGCAATGTGCATTTCAGTATTATGACTTCCTCACTTCTAGAACTAATATAAAAATGACCATAACTCTAGAGTCCACTTCCATATTTGTTGTGGGCAGATGCTTCAGATGCAATACATGCTTAATTTGGAAAGTCAGTTGAATATAGACTCTACGTTGACTTTGTTGTCTTACTTGGACAAAAATCACAGTATGTAACTCTAAAGGAAGCCTTTATATTGTGTTATTTTTATCACAGCCAAAGTCTCAAATGCATCAAGCTGGAAGACACAACACTTCAGTTTACACACAATTTGAGATTTAGGTGCCTTTTATTTAAAATGTTTTCCAGGATTAGCTTAAAATTAGTTTCACCAAAAGTCACTTTTGGTCAAGTAATTTGAGTAAAATACTCTGGTACAGATTTTTTTTTTTTATTCTGAGGAGGTCTCTATCACAGTCTATACATTTGATCCATGTCTTCTGAATGGTCTGACATTATTCTTACTAAAATTATAGCATCTTTGGATTGGTCAGCTCTATTACTATATTGTAGTCTGTGAAATTGAGACTCATAAGCAAAATGGCTATACTGAGTGTTAAAATATACATTAAAAGACTACCACATGCAGATGTTAAGCCCTCTAAGCTAAATGTCAGCACAGGTATTTGAGGCCATCTAAAAAGAAACTATCACACATTTCTCCTACGCAGAAAACACACCATGTCAGCAAAGTTAAACTGTTTTATTCACCACAATCCCCACAACTCTTTTCTCCCACTGACTTTAGCAGAAGTGGCTCCCTTTGCTTTCCAGGTAGGGTCAGAGCAACAAAGGCTACATGGCCCTTAAGGAAACTGCTCAGGCTCCAGGCCCCCGAGACATACAGCTTCACCGACACAACTTTTTCGTTTTAGGGCTGCTTTATTCTCCCAGTCTGGGGAGGAAGGGTGCCCTTTAGCACCTCCTGTAGGGAAGGGCCATCGAGGCAGAAATGGAGCCAAGCAGCCATGTCCTCCTACTCCCTCCGCGCCGGCCTCCCGCAGTCCCGCACCTCCCTGCCCTTCCCCCGAGGTCCCGTCACCCGGCACACCGTTCCCCCGGCACACTGGTCCCCCCTCGCCCCCCCGGGGAAGCCATCACCTCCCCACAGGCCGCCCCCTCCCCACGGCTCCGCGCAGGGCATCATGGGAGCTGTAGTTCACCCGATGTGTCCCCCCTCCCAGCGCAGGCGCTAGCAGGAACTACAACTCCCGAGAATATCCCTCCGCCCGCCAAGGCCCAGGGACGAGGAAAGGGCGCCGAGCCGCCGCGGTAAGCCAGAGGACAGCAGCCCCAGGGCTCAGACACTGCGGCGGCAAGCGGCGCGGCCCGCGGAGCCCCGATCGAGCAGGAGGCGATACGCCGCCACCATGGGGCGAGCGGGCCTAGCAGCCCGGGCGCTGAGCTGGCAGCCGCAGCACCCGCTGGCCAGCTTCCCCCACCTGCCGGCCGGCCGGCCGGTCTCCCTCCCTCCCCTCCGCTCACTATTTCTCCGCTTTAGCGATGTGCTCGAGCGCCTCGTTAATCTTCTGCGCCGCCATCCCACCAGCGCGGCGAGCCTGCCCGTGGGCTCTCGCCGCCTCCTACTCTTCTTCTTCTTCTTCTTCCTCCTCCCCACCGCGCTCCCGCTACGGAGCGCCGCAAGGCTCAGGGGGCGCCGAGGGGCGGGGCTCGGCCCGTCGCCTCCTCACCGCGCAGGCGCGGCCGCCGCGGCGGGCCGGGGCTTTTAAAGGCGGAAGATGTCCCGGTCCTTCCCCGGCAGCCTTGTGGGTGCTCTCGCTTGTCAGGGGAGCGGGGTTGCCCTCAGCATCGGGCTCTGTCTCAGTGCGGGGAGCCCGAGGATACCTCCCTTGCAGAAGCCCCTATCTCCGGCCTGTCCGAAGCCAACAGAAGCTTCTTAGAAAATAAGGATGAGTGAGGGCCTCCATTTCCTAAGGTTTTTCAAGTGGGGATCAGTCTTTGATAGAAACACGCAGCTTATGGGCCAAAGGCTGAAAAGCGCTGATTGCCCTGCTCTGAAAGAAGCCTCCAAAAGGCCTTTTTGCTGAGGCATACTTGTCTGGCTTGCTTGGTATTTGTAAAAACCAGAGGCTGCCTCCACTCTGGCTGGCACAGAAATCTAAAGTAGGAGGCATGAGTGGTGGTTAAGCACACTGGAGGTGCTAACACAGGCCACACAATCATGTATGATACCCAAAACTCAATAACTGAATTGAAAATGCCAAAGTCTGTGTTATTTGCCATACGCCCAGTTTTCCTAACACCTTATTTTTGTTAATCTGAAACATCCTTTAGTAACAGAAGATCAGTGATTAAGCCCAGGAAGTTTATTCTCCAGACTTGGACATCATTACTGCCTTCTGGTAATCTGAATAAGAAAAGTAGTTATCAATACAGGTGAAAGAAAGTGAGAATCTGGTTAAACTTGCAAAATTCTTATCAGACCATAGGAGTCATTGAAAGTCCATACTGTTTACAGGAATCAGAGCTTTGAGATTGTTTCTATCTTAAATGGTAAAAAGAAGCAATATTTCCATTATTTGTTTTGTTCTAAGTAGGCATCAGACTTGCAGGTCTGAATTGCTCTCCCTTTTACTTTTCCCACATTCCTTTGATGACATGGAAACTTAATTTTCCAACTTTGGTTCTTGCACTGCACTTGAGAGGCTATCATCTCTTGCAGATGGTGGAAAATCCCCACTAAATCTTACATACCATTATTCTGTATCTAGAACAAAGTAAGAAAAAAAGCTGTACAGAGGTTTTATTTTTCTGCTTTCAAAAGCAAATGAGTGGTCATGGGAGTACTGGGAGAAAATAGCTAATACATAACACAAAAGGTTTCTAGCAAGTGCTCACTGGTAGCAGGTAAAAAAGAGAGGAAGCTATGACTGGAGAGATTCCTGTGTCACCACATCTGTATTTTCTTTCCCTTGCTGTGGCAGCCAGGATGGATCTGGCCATGTAACTATGACCTTGCTGCAGTGCCTTTCAAATAAACTTGCATTAGCTGGGAAAATGAAAACATAGAACTTTGGCATTAAAGGACAGAATAATCTCAGGGTGTTCTTCTGAATCACCCAGTTAATGACTTACTGTTTGTGTGTTTGTGCTAGTTCTTCTGGCCTGCTGTGTTCCCTGGGTTATAAATAGTTCATTTTCTAGTGAAACTACACATGTGCACTGTCTGGTTACACTTTGTACTGGAATGACTAGATGAAATATTTCCAAGACTAGTATTAAATGAAATAGAATATTCCTGGGTAGCTTTTGTAGACATGGAACCTCCAGAGATTTTACATCTGGGAAGGATCATATCACAGCATCTGGTGCTTGGCTGTGAATTAGAATTTGGTGTTGAAAAATTACTAGGTACAATATGAAAAAAATTTACAGTGCTAGCAGTTGGAGCAACAAACTTTTTAAAGTATAATCATACAGGTTTTGTTTACTAGGCATATGTGAACTCCGCAAACAGCTGTAGCAGTAGAAGCCATTGATCATTATGCTGTCCTCAGCTGCCTAGCACTACACCTTCCAGAAGGTTTCTGTGTCCTATCTAAGCATTTCTTCATGTACACCATTGCAACCAAAGGCATCAGGTTATCAAAAATGAGCTGCATAAGCTGATACAGCACATTTTGTCTGAAATGGGTTAAAAAGCACTGGTGTGAGGCTTCATGGGGCTAACCTCTGGCAAGAGTCTGGAGGCAGGCAGATGGGGACACCATTATGGCTGGGACTACCCACAGCCCTGCAATAAGGACAGCCCAGGCTTCCTTCAGAGAGCTGTTGTTAGTTGTAATAGACTATCAGTATGACCATAGTTAGATTTGTTTCCCAGTTAGCTCCAACTTTTCTTTGCTGTGAATATGTCATGTTCTTGTTCAGAAAGTTAGGACTGACCGCAGTGAGTTGTATTTTAAATCAGCTGCTGAATCCTATCTGCTACTCAACTGGATCTGGAAGGTGAATTTAAGTTTTCCTATATCTGGATTTCCCAGCTCTGTCTGATACCCTTTTTTGGCAGCAGGACATGGAAAGCTCCACCTTGTAATTTATTAGTGTCTGAGTTGGAGTCATAACTACAATAACAACAGCTACACCATCACGCTGACGAAATTACCTGTGAGGAAGGGAGAGGGATCTGCATATTCCTTCTCCCAGGCAGACTGCTACGAACACTAATGGTCTAATGAACAACTGATTCCGACACATTTTGGGCCTGTTATATATACAAAAATACGTTCTGAAATCACTCCATTCCAGTGCCAGCATCTCAGTGCTCCAGTATATTTTCTCTTCCTGTCTTCAGCATTAAATCCATATAATTCATTTGGCTGTGAGACATTACTAGTTTCTGTCTTAATGGATATGGCAGAAAGCAAACAAATAACTCTGAAGGCAGCAAAATTAATAAAGCCTGCTCTTCTGTAGATTTGTGTCTCCCTGTTGATTGACTTTAATTAAATAGCAGAAGACTACAGTGTGAGCCTGCCTTTTATTAGATGTCAGAGAATAAAGAGAGAGACATTATAAGTATCCCAACTAGGGGAAGGAGGTAATGTCTAATTGGCTTTCCAGATGAATTGGACATTAGAGAAGAGGAGGGTATTCCAATGTCTACTAAGGTGTTCCAATGAAAAACATTCATAGTGTCTTCCCCACTGAAGATTTATTGAACACGTAATTTACATGTTCTGTTTCCAGGTTAAGTAAGGTGCCCTGTCCACGTAGGTAAGGAAGGTTGATTTTATCGGTGGGTAAGATGTCATATCACTATTACCAAGTCCCTTTTAGTCCATGTCTACTATGCCTTCTGCCTCCCTTACTTCTGACAAGATTCCATTTCCCTAGATCACAACAACCCACAAATGTAATTTATTTACAGTCAATTTCATTTTATGCACTAGTTTGCACATGACTCAAAGATATGTGCAATATCTACAGATGTGAATAAAGCCCTCATGGACAAGAGTTGAGCCACCTTTTCCTGTTGTGTTTTTGAGAACTCAAGGTCAGATAAAAGTCTGAGATTGCCACCATACCACTTCCCACATGCTCCAGTGGGGAATTTGACAAACTGTCAGCATTTGTCACCTCCTGGAGTTGGTCCCTAAGGCATTGATACTTGCTCACCATCTCAGCCACTGCATCAGCAATTGATGATAATTTGCTTTCGTATCTGATGATTATATCCACCACCAGTGCCTGACCACCCTTAGCAAGTATTAGATCAGGCTTGTAGAGCTTGTTTTGGTGGTAGTCTCGTAGGGAGTGGCTCATGAAACACTAGCCAATCCTTCTGAGCTTCCTCTGTCAGTACATCATGCAGTTGGTCATGTCTTTTGATCCTAGCTTCCCAAACTGATGGGCAATACCCAGTAATAGGTATGCAAGCCTCACTCAGCTTGACAGTGCTGGCAGATACTGAGTTTTCTGTCTACCCCATGCTAGAAATTCCCCTATGGGGTAGACATTAGCTCTTAATTGTAAGGCAGTAATGAGCTTCCTGTGGGGCATACCCCTGTAAGATTCAATGCAGTTGTTAACTAATTCTGTCTTTTGGAGAGTTGGCAATTCCGCAGCCCTGACATGACAACCTGGTCCAATTCAAAAATTCTTCTTTTGACCAGTTACTAGGTCTCAGAAAGATGACCTTTGAAGCAGAAATCTCCCATTCTGAGACAGGGCCTTACTGCAAACCACTTCTAGAATCACCACAACTGCTTCTGGGTCCCAAATTGATGGGACTCACTTCCCTTCCTCCCACAGCAATACTCAACTTTCTAAATTATTTTGCAATACCTTCTGTCACATTTTCAAGCGGCAGCCACACCAGCCGCTGTCCCCTCTGTGAATTGTTTCTAAGGATCCCGCAGGAACAAAGTCCAGCCAACACTGGTCGAGTGCCAGAACAAACACTTTATTTGCCCCAGAAACAATGGAAACAATGCTCTCACCCAGCAATAGTTATTAGGTTTCCTTCATAAAGTTGAGGAGAGGAAAGGAAGAGAAGGGAGGAAAGTTGGAGAAGAGGGTAAGAGTTGAAGACAGAGTAAGAGTATAGTCACCACCTAAAGTCTGTGGCATCCCAGCAGTCTTCCTTGTGTCCAGTGGTAGTCCAGCCCTATGCAGCAAAATGACGTAGCCTCAGGTCCACCTTCATACTCAGTTTCTTGCTGCATCACTCATCCGAGCCAGTCAGTGTCTGAGCAGGAGAAAGAGCACTGATCTGTCAGGGCCTTCCTTGTTCTGTATCCAAGGCAGAGCAGACAGTACAAGTGCAGCCAGCAGGACGTGGAGAAAACTGTATCACGTCAATCCTCTCCTCCAAGCAGCAAACAGTTTTTGTTTAGGAAACTTGAACTGTCTTTGGGCTGTTTGAGACAATGGTCCCCAAGGCTCCATTTTTCACACATTCTTTATGAACTACTGATTTCTCACTGTCACCAGAAAGATGGGCAGTTCGGTGCAGCTGACAGGCCTGCATGTTTGGGATTAATCGTGTGAGTCCGATAATATCCAGGTCTCCATTGTGTGTGCTGAAGTAAAAAACGATGTCACAAGTACAGGCAGGTAAATGTAACCATACCTTGACAGCAGACTGAATGGCCAAGTCAAGGGCTTGGAGGTACTTAGCTTTCACATTGGTGTAGTCAGTTAGATAAATCAATTGAGGGATAGTAAATCCTTTCAAGATACCTGCTTTCTGAAAAGGCTTCAGTGAAGCCAGCCCAACCTGCCTCAACAACTCAATTTTTCTGACAGTTCAGGTCTTCACAGCCCAACCCATGGGCCTGTATATATAGGCCCAGATATTTCTCAGAGCTGCTTGGGTCAATCATATTGAGTGGTATATCATTGACTGTCCAAGCAGGATATCAAATGTATACAAGTCTTTTGTTGGTGTGATACAGAAGCCATGGCATTTCTACCCCTGAGTTTTGAGGCCAGTCAGTTCATGGAAGACTTTGAAAAAACATGTTTTCTTATGCATTCCATTCTGAGACTATCTCAATAACACCAAGTCATCGCAAAGACTGTTGTTACCTTTTTTGCACAGTGGTGGAACCCACTGACTTCCTCCTCCAGCCTGCATAGTAGAGGGTCAACTAATAGACTGTATGAAATTGGAGACATTGCATCACCTTGCTTCACCCCAGTCCAGATCCCTGTGTGGTCCAATTGTTGATTCTTCAGATGTATCTGAGTGTTAATATTATGATAAAGAATTTTAATTAGAGCAGTAATATAATCATCAACACACTTTTGTTTTAGAGCCATTATAACATGAGTGGCTTATGGTGTTACTGGCTTCAGCCAGATGAATGAAGGCTACCCTGAGAAGCTGGTATTCCCGCTTAGCACACTGAATAAGTAGCTGTAGTAGTTTTAGATTTTCTGAACAACCAGATGATTTTATAAAACCCCTCTGCTACAAATTAATAGGTCATTTCTTGGTCAGCTGAGCTATTTAGAACATTGAAAACAGCCTCAAAATGGTTGAGCCAGTTGTAATGAGCTGCCAGTTATTGATATGGCTGTGTCATTCAGGCAACACAGATTTTGATGCTTACACTGTGTTACGGAGGTATATCAAAGCAGCTTCACACAGATAATTAACTTGAACTAATTTGTAACCAAATCCAAACAGCCGAAACCAATGAGACAACAGGGGTAACCAAAACAGTATTCTGATAACGTTTAACAAACTATAGGTTCAGTGTACCAGTTGGATAAGGTGCTACTACACAGTAACACAGAAGGACAATGACACATAAGAATGATGACTCCAAAGTGTGCATATTCACTCACTGAAGGGGAAACGTCTAACTCAAGGGTACCCAGAAGATGTTGTAATCACTCACTCAGAGGAGCAAGGGCTCGCTCAAGGGTATCCAGAAGTATTCACTCCCCAAGGAGTGGGGTGAAGGCACTCAATCCTGGGAAATTTCTTTGGGTGGCATCCCAGTCCCAAGGGGAGAGCTTCTGATCACAGACCTGCTGTTCCAAGGAGAACCACTAAAAGGGGATCTCCAGTGGGGGCCCCATTTTATAGTCTGGTTGGATCTGAACTGTGGTCATATATGGTCACTGTTCTAGAAGCTTCTCTCAACCGAGGCATTTCATTGGCTGAGGGCCTTGTCTGTCAACTAGGTGTGCCACCTCCCTTTTAACACCACAGAGGAGTGCGTGTGTGACAGAAACCATGGTGTGCCACCAGAGGCATGAATATAAGGGCATGAGGGAGCTTGTGGCTGCCATGTTAAAAGCCCTAGCCCCTGCCAGGAGGGAGGGGTGTGTGCTCCTGCCACACTCCACTCCATGACCACAGTCACGATCCTACCAGTTCCTTTGAAAGGGTGGTGCAGACATCTCTTGCCTCCAAAGTTAAAAGGGGGAGTGATGTCAGTGAGTTGCAATGCCAATTTGGATCATCGTTCCTCAAATGTCTTTTGGCTATTTGTCATGGTTTGAGCCCAGAGGGAAACTGAACACCACAAAGCCGCTTGCTTACCCCTTCCCCCTCAGGAATGGGAAGGAGAAAATAAAACAAAAGGCTAAGGAATCGAGATAAGGGCAGGGAGGGATGACACATCCATTATGGTCACTGGCAAAAGACAGACTCCCTAGGGGAAGAAAAAGAACATGAATTTAATTCAACCACCACCACCACTTAACAGAGTAGGACAGTGAGAAGCATTACCATGTCTTGGAAACACCTTCCCCCACCCGTCCTTCACAGCTCAGCTTTGCTCCCAGTTTCTCTACCTCCTCCCCATCAGCAGTGCAGGGGGCAGGGAATGAGGGTTATTTTCAGTCTTGCTGCCCCTGCTTCCTCAGGGGGAGGACTCCTTGCACTCTTCCCCTGATCCATCACAGGATGCCTCTCACGGGAGACAGTCCTCCATGAGCTTTTTCCAAATAGATATAGCTTTCCACATAGGCTTTTTCCTTCAGTAGGATTAAGTCCAATATGGCTCAGTTTTGTATAGTCATCAAATATAGGCATCCAAGGTATGGAAATGACAACAGTGCCACATATGAATACCAGTTTATCCTCATGTCCAGTGATAAAATCATAAGTCGACATTATCCAGTATAGCAAAATGATAGTCCTGATCCCTCTCCCAGAGGTGATAAACATCATCACGGGGAGAACATAGCGCATTTAAGGATTTGCATAACCCCACAGTGTGAACAAATGAACCAGCATTGTGACCAGCAACTATTTGAATAAGAAAGGCATATCACAAATTTGTCTTGACACAACCTGGTCATATTTTTGCTATTATCTCAACCCTTCAGGCCCCACGCTGGTCACTGAAAAGGACTGTTGTGGCTCAGGTCCAGCCAGCAACAAAACACCACTGGGCCACTCGCTCACTCCTCCCTCACAGTGGGATGGGGAGGAGAATTGGAAGGAAAAAAAAAAGTAAAACTCTGTGGGTTGAGATAAGGACAGTTTGATAGAACAACACAAGAAAAAAATAAAGCGAGTGATGGACAATGCAATTGCTCACCACCTGCTACCTCACACCAAGATCACCCAACACCACAGCCATCTCCTCTGCTTATATAATGAGCATGACACCATCACAGTGTAGACTATCCCACTGGCTGGTTTGGGGTTACCTGCCTTGGCTGTGCCTCCTCTCAAGTTCTTGTGAAAATTAACCCCATCCTAGCTGAAGCCAGGAGAGATTTCAACTCACCTTCTCCATGAGACCCAACATCATCTTGAGGTACCCCTTCTTCTTGTAGATGCTTTCCTGATCCAGATCTTTAACCATGTTTTCACTGGGCTGTTAAGAAGTCCCCTTCACATGCCACTTATCTATCTGGCCATTTTAGACAGCAAGTGCTCTGCTATTAGTTATTGATACTTTTATGCCCCTCATACTGCTTTTCAAACTTTACGAGTGAGTTAAACTCATCCTCTGTGTAGCGCTGCCGATGTACTCCCTATGCCATACCTTGCTTTAGGCAGAAGGCTAAGATCTGTTTCGCATTCCCAGTAATTGGGTGGACCAGGCAATTATGTTGAGTCAGGCCAACAATGTATTGGTGATACATTGCTGTTCCTTTTTATGTCCCACTGCCTTTTCCTGTGTGCTGATAGTCACATGCATAGTCATGTTGTAACCTGAACTGGAGAAAACGGATCTAGCTTTAGGAAAAAAAAAAGGAGATAAAGAGTCCTGCTGCAATTGTCGCACAAAGCCAGTTTGGTCAATGTCTTTAAGGAGTATAGAGTCCTTCTTACCTACGTTTATGAGATAGTTTGGTGTATATTTCTTCTGGTGTCAGTACTAGCTTCATTATATCCAAGTTCTTGTTATACAAGAGCGTTCACACTCACCACTGCAACCCTGCATTGTCCCAGCATAAAGGTTCATGTCATCTGTGAGTGAGCAAATGCTTACTTTTTGGGCTATGGTCTTTTTAGCTAGCTCTGTTCTCTCACGCAATTTACTAAGAAGTCACACCTGCACAAAGAGGGTGTCAGAAATATATGGTGAGGGCAGGAATTGCTTAAGCCAATTTAAGTACCACATGCTAAGTGCATAATCAGAGGTTTATCTTCTTTTTCTGTTGATGAGTAACTTCTTCAAGATAGAGCACATACATCATTTAAAGATGTGACACCTTTTCTGCTTCAGCTTTCTGAATTCAGAACCCCTGGAAACCTCTACCCTTTCTTTCCTCTGTCCTTTCTGAATTGTTCTCCACAGAATGCTCTCACATCAGGCTGTCCTGGCAAAAAGCCAGTTATTCCTCTTACTGGATCCATCCAGAGTTAAGGGCTCTTGATGGCTCTTTCATTGCTTCACAGCATTTTTGCCACAAGATGCTCAGTGACTCACTGAAAGTAACATAGCAAATTAAGTTAGAAATGTAGCATTGTTCCCCAAATCAAAACACATTCATAACTCGACATGAGCATGTATCCTTCAATCTGTCACTGAAATAATATTTAACATAGATCCCAGAACAGAGGCAGGAAAACATAATATTTTTAATCAGTTTTGAAAGCATAATTAGATTTTTCCACTTTTCTACAGGATTGCCAAACTGCATAATGAGTGGTTCATCCAGATGCCAGCTTCTACTTTATGTCCATGAGCAGGGAAGCGAGGAAACATAGATCAGGGGTTTCCTCTCCCAACGGCCCAATCACTAATATCCAATAAAATCAATAAGGCTGTTGAAGCTTTTAGTCACTTCTATTGACTGCACAGTTTTGCACTCCTGAACAAGATTTGCAGAGGAGTGATAACAGATTCCTTGTTATTATTTTAAACTTTGTCAACATTATTTCCCCTAGCCTGCTTCAGAAGAGCATGTGTACTTCTTCTGGCATCCTAGCTGATTTCACTTGAACCAGGAATGCAATCTTGGACAGAAGCTGCTATACAATGTTGTCTTTTGAACTATGAATGACACACATTAGTGTTTTAATGCTGGTAGAGACACAGCTAGTGATCTCATTAGTTAAGTCCATTTTCATATCATGCACAGTTGCTAGGCTTTGTTCCACATGGTAGCATGGAGTAATTGCAACATCTGCTGCATTCCTCCAGCATACAATGTTCTTTTCCACAGCATAAAATGCTTTCTGAGATTGCTGTGGCCATGTATCTGAACACCCTACTTCATAACACTGTTCATTAACAATATCAGAGCCTGTTTCTCTTTAGAGAGGAGTCAGTTCTCCCACTCTGAATTGTTATTTACATACACTATTATCATGCTGCTGCAATACATGTCTTCAGTAGCCTAAACTATGCACTTTTACAGAATTCTTTTCTAATGAACTGGTTATCAAAAATTATGAGGCAGCCATGTGGGTATGCTGCTGAAGGCCTCCCACGGTGTTGAAGTCAAATCCATAGGCAGCCCAGCTGACTGAGAAGTGAAGCTCTATTGTTCTCAGTGCAAACATCAGAAGTAAAGAAAATAAACCTTCCAGTTCATTTAGCACTATTAAAGCTGGTGATTCTTACTCTCAAATATAGAATTGAAATAGTTTTAAAAATATTAGAGAATTTGATAACAGGATTCCATTTGCCTGAGTGGTCTAAAGACTGTTTACTCCCTTTAGAGACTGCTTCTGTAGATTAGGTGTTAATTCCGAGATAAAGGTAGTAAAAAACCTCCTTTAGACTTCAGTCTGTGGACTGGAGAAAAACTCCTTCAAGTCACTAAAGTGACTGAAATTTCCATACTCTGTAAAAACTCAACTGCCCCTTGCCCCTCTGTGTGAATGAATACTGTTAAAAGCTATAAGAATTCAGTGGGCTGCTTCATCTAGATGCACTCTCCAACATGCAGTTTAGGTTCACTGGTCATTAATGACCCTTTGGAAAATTATTTAGAAGGGTTGGACAAGATGTTAATTTAAATCTTTTTATTAATTTCCTTTCAGGAAAAAAAACCAAAGTATCTTTGAAAGTCTAGGCAGACATGAAGCATTTAATGTTATTTTCCCACCAGACCTTATATTTCTTTTCCAGTAGACCTAGTAGTTACAAACTACCACTGTATTGTAAGCAACTCATGTGAGTTGATGACATTTATAGAAGAATAACTGACTTGGGTCATTCAGAAGAGTTAGCTGTGGCCTAGCCATGAGTTTCCCCTGAAATACAAATAAAACTTTAGAAAACGAGTGATTTCCTTTGCTGTAGTACTTTCTAAGTCACATTAATTTTTTCCTATTAGTTAAACCAAAGCTTTGTATTTCACTTGAGTCCTGTAAAACAGAATACTTATAATTAATTCAGTGCAAATAATCCTTTTCTTTCTGTGTGACTTATTTTGTCAAAACCACTGGCTTTGTTTTCTGCTCCTCAATTTGATGTACAGAACGTATGGTTTATTACTGTGGCGCACATAGGACAGAGCCCAGAGGTGTTTTTCTCATGAAAAGATGTTTAGTATTATGTGAAAGTAATTGAAAGATCAGGTTAGCCTATCTTTGGACTTTCCACAGATATGTAATTAAACTGTTTCTCATATGCAAAAAAACATATGAGTATAGTGAGATCTCTTAAATGTAATTGCCTTTAATCTCATATTTCTCTGAAAGCACTAGTGGGAAAATTTCAAGCAGGAATCAAAGCTGCCTTGTAAAATCATATTCTTTATGTTTACTCAATGTGCAATGGAATTTATGCAAATGGGAGTAGATCTCCATTTTTCTTTTGAAGAACTGTAGAAGTGAATCAAGTATCGGTTCTTTCTTCTAAGCTGCAAAATGTATTTTCTTTCTCTATATCTACTCAGCAAGGAACAATCACTGTACTTACAGATCTGCTTCCCCTGCATACATACATTATTAATAAAGACTACATATGCATCCACAGAGGAGAAAAGGTAATTCAAGGTAGTGTTCCCTACAGTTCTGTGTGCCAGGTCTTCCCCGTGATGGATGTGCTTCTTACATACCTTTCTGTCTCACAGTATTGCAGAGCCCTGTGTCATGCCCCCGTTCTGTGCATTTGCTTTCTATCTCCTACCTTTTTCTACACTGCTCTTCTCTCTTTACCCCATTGTTTCATCTTGTTTCTGGTTTTGATTTTGCTCTTTTGCCTGGTGGCTGCTTTCTTCTCTATTTTTCTAAGTGCTGCATATTGTAAAGGTGTCCTGTGGTAGTACCACTAGGCCAAAATACATATGTTCTTACAAATGGTTTAAAGTCTGCAGAAGAGAAACAGAAGCACAGATGGGTGCAAGGACCATGTAATCTTTTCCACATAGTTGGCTAAGTGTCTACAGCAAAAGCAGGAGGAAAAAAATATTTTATCTGCAGCTCCTCACTTTGCCTGTGGCTTCTGGCATGAAATTACAAGAGGAATAACACGTAATCCCGTGTCATTTGGAAAACTGCCCATATGATTCAAAATCATATGTGAAAGGTACCATAGAATGATACAATCACAGAACCATTGAGGTTGAAGCCATCTCTGGAGATAGTCTAGTCTACCTGCCCTGCTCAAAGCAGGATCAGCTATAGCAGGTTGCTCATGACCGTATCTGTTTGGGGTTTGAATATCTCAGGGATGAATCATACATATCTGTGTGAGTGGTGGGAATTTTGGTAGCAAGGGAGGGGGCTACAGCACTAGCCGCCTGTGAGAAGCTCCTAGAAACTCCCCCGGCTCCAAGTTGAGCCCACCTCTGTGCCAAGGCCGAGCCAGTTAGCAGTGGTGGCTGTGCCTCTGCGATAATGTACTTAAGAAAGGGATCTGGGAGGAGGATTTGGAGTTGCGACGAGAACATCTGTGCAAACACTGAGGTCAGTGGAAGAAAGGAGGAGAGGTGGGGGGAGGTGCACTGGAGCCCTGCAGCCCCGCCCTGTAGCCTGTGGTGAGACATCAGGGTGGCCCCCCCACCATCCACAGAGGTCCACGGTGGAGCAGATGTCAACCTGCAACCTGTGGAGGAGCCCACGTCAGAGCGTGATTGTGCCCGAAGGAGGCCGGAACTCTGTAGGAAGAAGCAGCTCCTGTTGTTGTAGTTCAGCGCTGGGAGGACTGCAACATGCGGGGGTATCCCATGCCAGAGCAGCTTGGAAAGGGCTGCATCCTGTGGGAAGGACTGATGCCAGAGAAAGTTTGTGGAGGACTGTCTCCTGTGAGAGGGGAACCATGCTGGAGCAGGGGGAGAATGTGAGGAGTTCCCCACACCCTGAGAAGGAAGGAGTGGTGGACTGACTGTAACCCGCATTTCCTGCCCCCTACGCTGCTGGTGGGGGAGAAGGTAGAGAAATCAGAAGAGCTGAGCCTGGGAAGAAGGGAGGGATGGTGTTTTTAATATGTGGTAATGCTTCTCACTGTCCTATTCTGTCTGTTAAGTGTTATTGTTGTTAGTGTCTGAATTAAATTTATGTTCTTTTTTCTTCCCCTAACGAGTCTGCCTTTTGCCTGTGACAGTAATGGGTCATCCCTCTGTGTCCTTACCTTGATCCCTGAGCATTTTGCTTTATTTTCTCCTTCCCAGCACTGGGATGGGGGAAGAGGGGAGTGAGCATCCCCGTGGTGCTCACTTGTCCTTTAGGCTCAAACCACGACAATATCATAAGCAATACTTATAATAACAAGCTATTGTTATTTACAATGTCTACCACTGAACAGTGGTGTAACTAAGACAGAGCTAGTGGTGAACTGTTTCTCACTTGTCATCTTTAAATCAAAACCAAATGTCTCTTTAAAGATACGCTTTTGGAGCTTGATACAGTACCTGGCAAGTGGAATTCAACAGTCCATGTTGTATAAAGGCCAGATAGGAGCTTGGCTGTCCCTTCTGGAGCTCAGTCTTGTGAATGTAGGTCAATAAATGATCTCTCAGATTTAATGGATGTTGTAATGAAGCCTAGCAAACACAGGAGGGCTCTATTTGAACACATATTAAGAAACATTCAGGGTGGTGCCAAACCAGGAAGGTATGCTCTGGTGTTACATAACCCTAGGCTAAATTGCAGTGCAGTTTAGGGAAGCAGAAGATTCTTAACTCTTTGCTATGAAATTAGCATCTTGTTTTGGGTATGCATGGGTTTATATCTAAACATTGTCTCCATGCTGGAACGTAGAAATATAAAAATAAATCACACGAACCCCAACTGAAGTGGCCCAATATGAAACTTATAAAATAAAATTGCTGATTTTGTCATTTATACTAAATGTATCCATTCTTTGTGAAACAAGTTTAGGCTTAGCTGTCACAGACATATCACAGTACATCACAAGCTGGCTTCTGACAGGAAAAATGGTTTCTTTCCTTGATTTTACATTACAAATCCTAATTTTTCCATATTGCTACCATGGAAACAAATGGAGAGTAAAGGCAGCAGGAAAAAAAAAAAAAAAAAGCCACTATTGCATAATGGGGTTTGGTCATTCCTCCACAGATACAAACAGGCTTTCACAACTGGGCTGTGCTGCAGCACTGCAGCATCACTGCAAGTCCCTCCGGGCAGGGACCGTGCTTGCCGGCGCCAGTGCGCAGCTCGCGGCAAACTGCTCGCGGAGAGGCCTCCGGCTTGATTTGAAGCAATGGGGCTGTGCAGTCATTCCGCGCCAGCTGTATCACACACAGCCAAAGCAAATGCATTTCTCACATCAGGCAGTGCTATGAGAGAGGGTAGATATCTCCTCTTTGTCCAGCTTCCCTCTCCCGCCACCCTGTTCACAGGGCAATTCTGTGAAAACAAATAGAGGGTAAATAAAATCTTGCTGCGACAATAAGGCAGCAACCCTGCAAGAAAAATGATTTCTCCAATGCTGGTGAGAACAGTAGGGATAATGAATAGCAATGACAGCAATAACAAAGCATGAGAAGCCACAGTTTCCTTGTCTGTCCGAGGATATACATCTGTGAAGGAATGCTGCTTTGCCAGGGCCAGGGTGCTGCTCTGGGCTTTGCACAGGAGTTTTCATGGGCTTGTTCCCTCCCCTCATCCATGAGTCTCTACATAAGGAGCTTTGTTCCAACATTTCTTGCCATGAAAAGGAATAACACTGTATGTGGAGAAGAAAGCCACCGAGTTTGGATGCCCAAATTTGAGCATATAGCTGAAGATCCCATGGTAGGAATGTTTTTCTGTTAGGCAGTTCCTGAATCAAGTTGGAACTCAGCTACCCTTACAGGTGCATCATCCTGTTTATTGTTCAACAGGGGGCCTCTAGAGAATAATATAGATGTTAAAAATCAGATTATATAAACCCAAGCTCTTGGGAACAGTGAAGATGGCCTATTGACAGAAACCTCAAGATCGAACTACTTTGGAAGAATCCACGAAAAGGAAATGTTCATTACCAAATCAGAAATCAAAGGTAAAGT
The DNA here is from genome assembly GCF_018691265.1 of Tyto alba. NCBI lineage: Eukaryota > Metazoa > Chordata > Aves > Strigiformes > Tytonidae > Tyto > Tyto alba. The sequence goes on along the minus strand of NW_024881301.1, from coordinate 13,127,866 downwards.
TTCTCCAATAGGACGAAGAATTGCACAAAACTCTTGGATTAATCCTTTAGGACCTAATTATCTCAGTTCAGCTGTACACTAAGATTGCACATGAGTGCCTCCAGTAAGAAATACCAATTGTCAGCCCCATCACATTTCCATTATAATGCTAGTTGACTTTAATGTTTAAATCTGTCATGTTAAGACCACCTCCAGCAGACTGGTGGTTAAAGTTAGATTTTATTATAATTGGGGGTTTTGTTTCTTCTTTTTTCAGGACTTCTCTTTTGCCAATAAATATAAACCTACACTGACATAGCAAACTATGTATTCATTTACAAAGCCTTTGGGAAGGAAAGTACATAACAAAGGATTTCTGGAATGTATATTTTTAGCTCAGATAATTATTTCATTATTTTTCCTTCTGAAAAAATTATTTTGATTTAGTGGACATTATTAATTGTTACTAGTAATCTTAAGTCTTCTCCCTTCAAAATTTAACATCAAAAGAGTACAGAATATATAACTAAAGGGACATGTAGTCGTTCTTCTTTAGATCAGTGCTACAAAGTGCAGCTAATCAGCATGAAAAGATTAATTTCTTATGTTACAGACATGCTGTTCTTGACAAGTAGGTTATAATTTCTTTACAGCAAGCAATGTTATAAAAATAATTCAAGCCACACTTACACATGTACAAACAGAGTAGCCAGGGTGTGATGGACCTGCAATCAGCAGCTGGGATGACCCAAGCTTTGAAATTGGAATTTCTGAAACAGTTGTTGCTCATTGAATGTGTGGATTTGGCTCATTATGGAAACAGGTCACAATCTGCAAACTTCTGACCTACGTTTGGATGAAAATATCTTCCTGCTTCAGCAAAGTTTGGATCAAGGCTCTGGGTTAAAACTTAATTCAGATCATCGTCTGTTCTTTCATTAGGATTACCAGAAAAAGTGGTGGCTTGAGACCAGGTTTTCCTTCTCAGATGTTTACTGTGAATTCTGTTGAAGTAGTCCAGATTGATTGTTGAACATACAAACTGGAAGAGACCCTATATTTTCTTCATGTGACTATCCAGAAAGAAAGAAAATGAGTATGTTACTGCAGTACAGCTGTGGGTTTGCTAAGCAAATCTGGCCTGCAGACACATTTATACAGCAAGTCTCTCAATCACTGCTATTTTGATGAACCACAAATATCTTGGCATTCTAATCTCTCCACTGCATATTAATCTCATCTTGTAAAAAAGAGACAAACAGTGAAAACACTGTAGTAAGGATTGCCTCCTTCCATTCCATCATTTGATGCTTGCTGTGTTCCTCCAGAGAGGAAGATGAAGGGAAATAACACATTTGTGATGTAATGCAGAGAGGAAATCTCTTTAACTAAAGGTTTGGTAGGAATTTTTAAAGGATATCCACCCTGCATTATGTATTTTCTGTCACTACTGGGTTCTGCTCACTGCAGCTATTCTGTGGGGATGGGAATCAGAGAAGAATCTTTTTCTCAGCTAGTGGGAAAAGTAATGCTGATTTATCAGAGGAAAGTCTGGGCAAGCAGCAGAAGCCATTGTAGATGCCAGCACTATTCTTGAGAAGTAACATTCTTAAGGAGAAAAATAGACTGTTCTAGTAGAGGCTTGATCAGATGATATACAGAGCCAGCAGGTGCTGTCCAAGAGATACTAAAAACTTTTCTGCCTCTAGCAGATCAGACACATTTATGTTGGTTCTGCAACCTTCCATTAGGTCACTGTGCTCCTCTACCTTCACATATAGCTTGGAAATTGCATATCCATCTGAAAATTTTTCATCTTCCATTGTTACAAATGCCTATTTCTTACATGTAACAGCAGCAAAACAATGATTCTCTTATTTTCTTGTGTGTTCAGTTGGAGCAATTGACACTGCAGTTTGATAAATCTGTTGCATTTTAGGGACAATCAGTGAGCCTTTATTATTTTTAGCTGAAAAAAACAAAAACAAAAACAAACAAACAACCAAACCTTTTTATCCCTTATAATAAAGCAGGCAAGAAAAAAATCTCACAGCTTTTGCATTATAATTTCTTTGAGGTTTTAACCTTTTTCAATGACTCTTTAATGTTACATTGTAACTCAAATAGTTACTAGCTTTTCTTACATTACAAAATAAGTGATTGCTTGCTTTGAAATCAGTCATGCTTGTCAAATCTGTGGCTGGGGAGGATTATCAGAAGCTAAGAAAGGTCACACCTGGTTAGACAATAGAACTGTCTCTTCCAGTCTTCTGTTCTTCAACAGTACCCCAAATACCTAGAAAATTATGTAGCAAGGCAACCGTATACAATACTTCCCCTTGTACCCTCCTGTCTTCCAAACTTTTTTGGTTTGGAGACTTCCTAAGCAGGACTTAGTTTTTATATATTTCATAAGACTAGGTGCATTTCTCTTCCATGAGCTTGCCCAATCTTCCCTTCTACCCATTTAAGGTTTCAGCCTCTACAGTGTCTTCTGAAGAGGTGTTCCACAGCTCATCTACATGATGTAAGAAGAACTACCTTCTTTGGTTTATTTTGAACTGGATTTTAGTAGCTTTATTTGATTTCCCTGGTGCTTTTCTTGGAAAAGACACTGAACAGCATCTCCCTTTCTCTGCTGTCTGTGACAGTTGGGATTTTATGGATTTACTAGTTTCCTGTTATAAAGTCCTGAGAATGGGATCAGTGTGACATGCTTAGACTTCAGAATACTTGAACATCTTGTTGTGAATCAATACCTGATGGAATCGGCATACATGCTTAAAACAAAATTCTAGCCAAAATACCCAATACAGTTGTTTCTCAGGAAAGATACTGATGCAGAGATACTTAGCACAGATACCAAAAAGAGTTCACTCTTAGAAGCTTTTCAATCTTCAAAGGCTGCCTTCATATAAAGTTTATCCCTTGTAGCTGTGATGAGATTGAACCAAAGGGCTGTACTTATTCTGGTCTACTCCAGATGTGAAATTGCTTTTATGCCAAAATGGGGTTTGTATGCTCCTTAAATCTTATACAAGCCTTCAGGACATGTATATTTTAAGGACTTGGTTTAAGTGATGTGCTTGCATTTTGCTTGTTTATTGCACAACTTTGAAATTCAAACACTTAAGTAGAATTAAGTCATATTAAGGTTTCATATTGGGATTGCAGCTCATTCAGAATTCTTACACAAATATCTCTCCTATACATGTTTGTTTTGGGTTTGCATGGCAGGATTTTGGTAGTGGCAGGGCTACAGGGGCGACCTCTGTGAGATGCTGCCAGAAGCTTCCCCTGTGTCTAATAAGAGCCAATGCCAGCCGGCTCCAAGACAGATCCACTGCTGGCCAAGGCTGAGCCCATCATGGACAGTGGTAGTATCTCTGGGATAACATATTAAAGAAGGGGAAAAAAAAACTGCAGCCAGAGAGAGGAGTGAGAATATGTGAGAAACAACTCTGCAGACACCAAGGCCAGTGAAGAATGAGGGGGAGGAGGTGCCCCAGGAGCCGCAGCAGAGACTCCCCTGCAGCCCGGGGTGATGACCACGGTGAGGCCGGCTGTGTCCCTGCAGCCCATGTTGGCTACTGGTGGAGCAGATCTCCACCTGCAGCCCATGGAGGACCCCAGGCTGGAGCAGGAGGATGCCCAAAGGAGGCTGTGACCCCATGGGAAGCCTGTGCTGGAACAGGCTCTTGGCAGGACCTGTGGACCCATGGGGAGAGGAGCCCACGCTGGAGCAGGTTTGCTGGCAGGACTTGTGACCCTGTGGGGGACCCACGCTGGAGCAGTCTGTTCCTGAAGGACTGTACCCCATGAAGGGGACCCATGCTGGAGCAGTTTGTCAAGAACTGCAGCCTGTGGGAAGGACTCATGTTGAAGAAGTTCACGGAGGACTGTCTCCCGTGGAAGGGACCCCACGCTGGCACAGAGGAAGAGTGTGAGGAGCCCTCCCCCTGAGGAGGAAGGAGCAGCAGAGACAATGTGTGATGAACTGACCACAACCCCCATTCCCCATCCCCCTGTGCTGCTCAGGGGGAGGAGGTAGAGAAAATCAGGAGTGAAGTTGAGCCTGGGAAGAAAGGAGGGTGTGGGGGGGAGGTGTTTTTGAGATTGGGTTTTATTTTTCATTATCCCACTCTGATTTGTTTGGTAATAAATTAGACTAATTTTCCCAAGGCAAGTTTGGTTTGTCCGTGACAGTAACTGGTGATGATCTCTCCCTGTCCTTATCTCAACACATGAGCCTTTCATTATATTTTCTCTCCCCTGTCCAGCTGAGGAGGGGGGTGACAGAGCGGCTTTGGTGGGCACCTGGCATCCAGCCACGGTCAACCCACTACAAAGTTAGAAGCAGACACCATGCCCTTGTGTTCTTTGGATGTGCCTAGCTGCATGCACTGTATGTACGTGTGAAGCTGTTGCACATTTTTGTGATGAACTAGAGGCAAGTGCATGTATTGCACTTGTTTTCCTTACAGTTATCTGCCCAGTGCTCAGCTCTTAAAGAATGGAGACTTTTGGGAGGTATAGATATTTGGCTTTAAGTTTGAGAGGACATTAACAGCTTTGCCATTTTTCAGAAGAACAATACAATAATACAAACGAAAATGAAAAGGAAACAGTATTTTAAATGTATCTTCTATATGCGGAATGGCATTTAAGGGCAAGCATGCTTCTCTCCCGCCTCACAACTGTTCTCTCTTCTTGGCCCTTGTCACTTCTAGTCTATCAACAGAGAAAGCCCAAGTCTCTGCCTGGGCTCTGGCACTCTCTCCTGTATTGCTGCAGCTTTGCCAGACTCTTCAGTCAGCACTACTTCAAATGCCAGCTGACTGCCCTTACAGTGCTATATTTGACAGGCAAATGCTGATTAGTGAAGAATAAAATGCAAGCAATAAGAAAGACACCTTTCACAAAGCTGTACTACTAAGATCTTAAATTCTTTCAGAGGCCACAGGCAAAGAAAATTGCTTCCTATCTATTAAAAAATGCTATCAGCAGCCTTCTTTTAAAAGGAAGTTTGCCTGGTAAGCATAAAGGGAAATGAGACATAGGATCAGAGTATGACAGTCTGCTGTATATATTCTTCCCTGGCCTGTAATATGCATCTGGAATGATAAGGCCAGACTTATTTGTTGTAAATAACAACTTGAAATTCAGTTGGTGGAAATGAGATCAGCCTTCATCTTTTTTAATTCAAGTAACCTTGATAGGAGGTTAAATTTTAATGTAAAAAAGATTAATCTTGAAGGCTTGTTAAGCTAATTAAACAGCACTGCAACAGAGTGCCATTATCATTATGCTAGAAAAAGCCCATTCCCCTTTATTTACCTGGGTCTGTTCTTTGGGGCTTGTGTGAACAAATAGAACAGAGTTCTGCTCTTCTCATTTGTCTTATATATCTTGTAGTTTCAATATACAGATTGTACTTCTGTGCCTAGCCAAATAAAACCATACAACTGTAGCCCCAGGCCAGTTCATGCATCTGGCCATATTTAGGAGGGCAGGTTTCTAATGTCTTATTTCTGTGTAGATTCTGGGTCACCCCTCCAAGGTTTTTGTTGGAGCATCTCTCTGTCTTTCATTAACCTCAGAGTCTACTCACAAATTTATCTCAGATAAATAAGGTTGATCGAAGACTTCAACCAAGGCAACAGTCTCTAGGGAGCTTTAGACCAATGTGGTAAAGATCAAGCTGTTTCAGCTTGCAGGATTATTTGTGACCTGTGTGAAGTTAATAGATTCTCTCAAGGTTATCCATCCTAAGGAATGTTTTCCATCAAAAAAAAAGGACATGACCTCCCTGGACACTTCTGCTAAACAGGGACCAAGAATTTTTTGGGCCTGGGGATGAATTATCCTTTCATTTCTGAATGTCTTCTCCTGGTCCAATGTAATGAGGTACACTGGTGGGACAGTATGAAAGACACTGTCTATTCTTATAGTCTATTCACTTTTTTCCAGCCTCCAGATTTTTAGCTCTCTGTGGATTTATGTAGTCTCAATCCCATAATACCTAGGAATAGCTGTTCATTGACTTGTTCTCACAATAGCCTTCTCACTTTCTAAATTTTACTGAGAGTGAATGAAGATGTTCACAAGGCTGGCCAAATTTCTCCTAGGAAGTCCACAGTAAGAAAAGAACTGAGCTCTGGTGTCTTAATCAGAGTTTCTTCCTCTGATTCCTTTCAAACACTTTGTTCAGTTATTAAAAACTGGAGGAGGGAAGGAGAAAATGCGTGTACAAGTTACTAACTTGAAAATGAAAGGCCTTCCTGAAGCTGCAGGTTCTCAACTGCTGACATTCTGTTGATAACATCACAGAAGAGAAGCATGTTCTCTGCTTCTGTTAAGCTGGAATGGTGTGTCCTAATTAGGTTGCAAATCACTAGAACAGTATCATGAACTGGGCCAGGATGGCTGCCTGGCATACTCAAGATACAGAGAGTTAAAATGGGGAATGTGGAGCTGACTGTCAAGGGCAATTTTCTGATGTCTTTTTAGGGGACAAGTGTGTGGTAATGCTGTTGAAAATATGCAGGTATAGATACAAAATGCAGAATTACAAGGTACAAGTAAAAGAAAAGAAAAAGTTATGTTAAGATGCCATGTACTGAATTATAGATAATAAATACAAGATGCATTGCAGTTCTGCCTAGAATTGGAAATGACTGCCTTTAAGGCTGGAAAAGGGAAAGAGCTGAATAAATACTTAATTTGTTGCAGAATAAGATCATGAATACAGGATGACCCCTATTTATTTTAGGATTCTGAAAAAGTTTGACCTTGAATGTAGGATGACTCTTACCCTGTACCTTTGTTCTCTAGCTGTATTCTGGCATGCACACCCCCTCCAAAACACACACACACACACACACACACACACACACACACACACACACACATTGTCAAAACAGGGCTGTGCAGACCCTTTCTTCACAGGCTCATTACTCCAAGCCTCTGCTTCCTGCAGCTTAAGTCAATGGTGTCTTGTTCTCAGCTGTACATCCTTAGAGGTGGGACCAGGGGCCCTGATGATGGCTGAATTTCTGCCAGCTCAACAGAATAGAGGCAGATGGGAAACACTGTGCAGATATGGCACAAGCTACTGCAAATCTACTCGTTTTGTATAACTGCTCTCATGTAGATTCTTACAACGTGGCTCCTGTAGGGTTCTGCAGAGAGCTGATTCTCGTTGACAAACTGACCCAGGGCTTACTGACTGTGCAAAACAGGGATGCTTAGCTTCCACTCTCTTTTTTTTTTTTTTTATGCCCGTATTGATGTTGAGATGAAGTTCCAGGATAAAGTGCTAATTTTTGTCCTCTAAACTCTCAGTGCAAATACATAGCAAGGTATTAATTCATAAAAGTAACTACATTTTTAGTGCAGTTTTGGGGAGATAAATATTTTGTTGTATATTTAAATGCATAATCCGCTGAACTGACAGCAGTCAAATATGTGCGATAGATCATTCTGACCTTTAGTTCCTAAAGCATAAAGTGCATGTAAATCCTAGTATCCTGTTCAAATGGAGAAGGTACACAGGATATCACCACTATATCAGAGAGCATATTAGTTTTGGAGCCATGAGCTCAACAGGAACCTGCCTGACAAAATAACTGCATGTAGCGCTGCAGTGTGAACATAACCTTTATGTTCATTCCTGGTTTACACAGGCTGATCTCACTTGGATTTATGTAATCAGAAGTCTGCACTAAAGATTTCTTATTACATAGAAGAAGCATCCAAACATTTACAAAATTTACGTCATGAGTGTCCAATAATCAGTTGGGCTTGCTCCCATGCCTTAGGCTGCTGTATCCTACAGACAGGTGGACCTTGCATTTCCATGTCTGCCAGTCTCCTTTCAGCATCTTGACTCTCACAGACAGTTACAGTTTGATGAAACCACATGAAAATATCAAGAGTATCCATTCCTTCATGGCTTTTTGGTGGGTGGTGCTCATATACAGACTGCTCAAAGACAGTGACTTCTGTCTGTTCTCTGTCACTTCCTGGCAAAAGAGTTGATGTACTGAGCTGGGAGTGCAGAATTTAAGAGAACTTCCTTCCCCCTCTCCTCTGTGGTGGTTGCAATTAGGTACTAGCAGTCATGCAGAATGTAATGCAACAACCCACTGCTCTCTTTACCTGGGGACCGTATCCTCCCTTGGTAGAAAAACAAAAGTCCTCTTTTCTAGAGCTTTTGCCCAGCAAGTAAGCTTTGACAGCCTTCCTGTGTTTTATTAACACTGTAGATGGTATTTGTTGAACAGGATACATACTTTCTGAAATATCTGTCTCCTGAAAGGGTTATTGTTCTCTGATATTTTCTTTCTCTTGGGTCACCAGAAGTTTATTCCCATATACTCTTTCCTTAAGGTATTAGGAGTTTTTTAATTTTCTTTACGTTTTTTAGAGTTGAGGGGTGTTTTTAAAGTCTTGTGGTTTAAGTGCAAGCTGTCAGGGCAACAGCATAGTTCTTGTAATTTTAAGGATAATCCTTTGAAATGCAAAAGGTGACCAGAATAAACAAAGAGAGAAATTAAGGTACTGGAATGACTATCAATGTCAGCATCTCAGCTGACTGTGGAAAGGCACTCTCAAAGAAATACATTAAGAAAATACAAACCGAAGACAGGATTTTCATAGGGAACTATTGTCTTTTCTACTCCAGATCTTAGCCATTATTTTTTATTAGTTATTCAAGATTTTTTTTTTCAGTTCACAGAAGATATTTTGTTACTTTCACTGCATTCCTACTGAAAAATGTCAGTATTTAAAATGTCATCTTATCATTCAATGATGTCATTCAGAAGAATTTTAAGAAGTTTGATCCCTTGGCTGTTCTGTTTTGTGTTTTTTCCATATATAGTAAGGTCTGAACATCTCACTGCAATGTGTAGCATTGAATGCAAAACTGGGACCCATGATCTGTGTGTTGCAGTGTTCAAACGGTTGTTTTTTTCCAGCGCAATGGGCAGTAGGTGAAAAAGAACATCAATCGGAAACCCACAGTCGAGTCATACAGAAACCCTGGTCAAACAGAAGTTCCCCATTTGACTGATAGGAAAACCGAAGCACAGGAAGCTTGTATCACCAGGTTGCAAGTGTTTCCAGGGCAAAGACTATAGTTTTATGGGTTTGATGTAGAAATGTCTGCTACACCGGGGCTGAGATTTGTAGGTGTTACTATAACACAGGTAATAACACATAACTCTAATGGTAGAGGTAGAGGCAGGAGCTGGACTTGAATTACCCAATTTGTAGTCTCAGAAATTCCTTGCTAGTTTATTATTCCATATCTCTTCAGACCAACTGGAAGTCCTGGTATTTTTCTTGGGGGATAGAGATTGACAAGCACTAGCTAAGGAGAGCCAGGAGGTAACATTCTGATATCTTACTTGTTGGCCACACTCCCTTTTGACTGGTTCATTTTATTAATGCTCTTTCTTCCTATTATTGTCTCTTTCAGTAGAGCATTGTAAATTCTGACCATTTCTCTTTGAACTGATTCCTAATCCATGTTTCTTGTTTAGGAAAATCAAGTGTATTTGAAGGTAAAGTTAGCATTTTCCTAATATTTCCGTTGCTTTGTTTTTGTTACTGCTCTGATGTGGGAAGACCTATTGGCCACAGACATAACTCCCTCTTTACACACAGCTGGCAAATGAAAACAATATCAGAACATCTCCATGACACACAAGGCTTTTATACAGTGATGTTTCAGACTTTACTGCAGTTTCCTTTGGAAATGCTTAAAACAACTACATCTGTTTCCTTTCATTGGGATTTTGTGTTCTTTAAGCCAAAAGGAGGGGATAAAACTCATTAATTCTGAACAATAATTGCAATGTCCTATATAAATATTTTTCAGACTGCAGGTTTTTTTTTTTTTCCTTTCCACTAAAAATATAAAATAGCTAGTCTGTTCAGTGTAATGAGAGTTCCTGGATACTTCTATATTGCTCTGTTATGCACAAATACTTGAACTAGATTTAAACAATCTGGCTCAGATGTTGGTATCAAGCTAGCAGTGACTGCACAGAAATCAGTACAGAGCCAGACGCCTAACGGCAGGAGAGAGCACAACATGGGTTTAATTTACCATGTTTCTCAAGTGCATTTTGCATCCTACAGCGACTGTCAGCCTGTCATAGCTAGACTGCTACCAGCCTGAGTACGTCCTTCCTGAAAATGCAGTAGAGACCCACCCCCTGTGGCAGACACTGTGGTTATGTCTCAGCCTAGGGCCAGAGAGCACCTGGCAGCCTTCTGTGTCACTGGACATAAAAGATGCTGAATACAGTCATAAGCCAAGTACAGTTTTTTGAAGGCAACCCACGTTTTGCTAATATTAGAGAGGGGTAAAATTGAGTCATGCAAGCTACAATATCTAATCCAAACCAAAAAAGCAGTGCCATCTATCCCCTTATCTGAGGACTGGGATTGTCTCTGGATTCATTTGTGTTTCTCAGACCAGTACTTTTCTAACAGATATGTACAGCTGTGGTCTAGTGTTCCCTGCTTAAGAAATTATTCATCCCTCTTGAAATCACTCTTAATCAAAGCCAAGACAAAGCATAAATCAAAGTACTTAAAACATTCAGAGTAGATGATGCATTTAAAAATGTTTATAAATAAAAGCATAAAACAAAAAAAAAAAATGCAGATGAGGCAGGCTCTCAGAGATTGAGTGTACTCACCAAGAGCTTGCAACCTGCCCAAATGTCTGCCTGCTTAGCCCTGGTTCCAGGAAGGCAACATTTTCTCTCCTGACCAGAATAACATTAGTTGTCCATCTGATCTGTGACATTTCTGCTGGGCTGGGTTGATCTCTGTTATTCTCTGTTACTGGTAATACTACAAATACATTTGGTTAACTCTTTCTTGGGTCCACACTTCAGAAGTCCTATTTCTTCCCTGAATTACCTGAAAAATTCCCATAAGAAAGTGTGATCCTGTATCTTCACATGTCCCCTCGGCAGCCCTCTACAATACCTGTTCTCTAATTTACATGATACATGCATTGGGATATCTCAGACTAGATGCACTCTAGCATGTTCTGTAGTGTGCTGGAAGTAAAGGTGCATGTTCATGATCACAAGAGGAGTGCAGCAGTGTCCCTGGGACTTCATCTAACTCAGTATTTCCCTGCCTTAATTCCTGTTAGAGCTGAAGACAGCAGGGGAGTCTTTGCTTCCACAGGGTACACCTCTGAGTGCATACAGAAGAGGAAATGGAAGAGTATTGGGGCAGCGTATCACAGCTTTGTACTTCTATCTCAATAGGCATGATACCTCAAGACTTAGCTCCTGTTCAGACTAACGATCCCTAATCATTCACTATGTTATATACTAGTTGTTTCCTCCAAGTTCAGGGGGAACTGGATCTCTTGGCAAAAGCACAAGGGAGAAGTGTTTGCGCTCATGTTCTGCAACTTGGTCACAGAATACCTCGAGTCACTTGGAGCCATTAACTTCAGAGCAAGCTAACACAGCTACTGAAGGCTACAGAATTTGCTGCCTTTATATCCTCTTTATCACTCAGCTTCACCCACGGCAATAAGAGCTGTTGATTAAAAAATGCTATTCTAAACCACAAATTTGGTTTTGGAGTGTGGGTTGTGAGACTTTTAATATGGACATGAAAGACAAAATGCACAGAGTGATTGAAATACAGGCAAGGAGTGGACTTTCTTCAGATGATAAGTGTCTTTTTCCCAGAGATCAGGATTGGGAATAGCACAGCACTGTCATGTGAAGAGGAAGTACATCTGTGCTTGAAATACTGCTGCAGATAACAGAGAAGACATGACATTTTAAAAAAGATTTCCCAAAACAATGAGTCCCAGGGTGAGTCTCAGAGTAATTCCAATCTGGGATATTAGACCTGGGACTAAGTTGATTTACTGGATAGGAACATAAGTTTGCAAAAAATCCATTTATTGGTTAACTGGACTGTTGTTTCCATCTTAGCATCCTCATCCTTTATAATTTTCTGTCACTCCCTCTTCCACAGTTTAGCACTGTGCACACCCCCTTTTTAACTCTCAAGTTTGTGTAGATACATCCCAGTGACCATGTAAAATAACCACAGAAAACTGTGGTGTACTGATTGCTGTGTACCTGAAATGAAAACTGAACTTACGGGGAATGAAAGGCATCAATGGAAATAAGCCTTTCTGGCATTTACTTCTTTCTGGCATTAAACAAGATTAAAAAGTAAAAAGCTAGATACGGTTTACTATATGCAGAGAGGGGAGAAAGGAGGATATAACATTACAGCTGATACCAGATGTTAAAAATAATTCCTTAAGATGGTACATTTGCTTTCCATTTAACGGTTAATAAAATACTTTTGTTTGATGTTCCCCATTAAGATCTGTAGTAGTTTAGATCCACGTGTGAGGAAACTTTCTTTCTATTACTTTTCAGAAGTTGTGTCCTGAAATATTTTTCTTCTCACTTTCCTCAGCTTATTTTAAATTTAGTCCCTTCATCTCTAACTATGATACTGAGAGAGGCAGATGTAATGTGGCAAGAAGTATGTGAGTCAATGACGTTCACTGTTCACACAAAGAAGTTAGTCAAGCTGTGAGATATCTACTATTGATAATCTTTTCAAATGATGGGCTCTCTCTTTATAAATCTAACATGAAGTCTTACCACAGCTTCAAGGTTCAGGTGCAACAATGAAATGATAATTTAAGACCTGTAAGTTTGGCCATTGTTATTTTTAAGGTTAAAAGTCCATTGCCAAGAGTATTATATCTGAAGCTGATCTTCTTTAAGGTCTTCTGCTATAATCTGCTTTGTAATGTTTCTTGAATACATTCACAAAAACTATTCTGGCACAAAGACATTGAAAAAATTAATCAGCTCCAGTATTCATGTAGAAATCTACAATAAATTGGTTCTGATCATGTGGCAGTATATGGAGAGATTTAGGAAGAATTTTTTCTTCTGAAGTACTGCACAGGGCTTCTAATTTTTTCTGGGAGTCTGCATTGCACGGTATTAAAGGCACAATACCAGAACCCATGGAGTAAGACTGCTACTGTGTTTGGAGACACCGTGGTTGAGTCAACAGAAAGACCATTCCTTTCCTAAAGATGTGCTGAATATAATGAGCATGAAATTACACTAGACAAGGATAGACAGATCATGCTTCTTAGTACCTGGAAAGGGCATAAATTGTAGGAAAAGATGTGTTCAGGAACCTAGAAACTGCACTCAGCTAATTGTCGGAGGTTTAAGAAGCTGTCAGGGTGAAAATGCAATAGGAACTTGAAATTTCAGTCACCCTACTGCAGACAATTTAAATATCACATGAAGGAAGGCTGATCTAAATTGTGAATAATGAAAGTGGTAGCACTTTGAAAAAATAATGAAAGATCCAAGAAGAGAAGCAGCTCTTGGTTTAGGCCTGAGGAGTGAGCAGGAGCTGTTTCACAACGTGTTAATTCAGAAACATTCTGGGTCAAGGATCATAACATGATGAAAACCAATGTTCTTCTCAAAGAGTAAAAGCTAGCCAAAAAAATACCCCTCCTCTACAACCCCCCCAAAATGGAGACCATTACAAGTGAACCTCAGAAAAGTCAGTAAAAGATAAGACAAAGCTAATCAGGTGGAGCAACTAACAGGGTAAGGCACCTGGGAGAATGAGAGCAAGAAGACAGTTTAAGGGCACTATGTTAGAAGACTAATTGTTTTCTCCCAGTTAAAATTTTCCATCAAAACACAAAGAAACACATGCAGCTAAAAAAACAAAGAAAAGAAAGCTATCAGAAGTAAAACTGTATTCTTCAAAACTAGGGGCTATGTTGAAGAGGAAAATGGAAGAAAGGATCAACATTGGCAAGATAAACAAGAAGCTGTAATAAGGAAGGCCAGTATGAAGTATGCAATTTACCAAAGATATTAAAACTAATAATAGAAACTTATTCAAACATCAAAAGCAGGAAACATGCCAGAGAATTGGTGAGACTGAAAAACGATCTGTGTGTAAAAGGCATACTTAAGAAAGATCAGACTAGAGCAGAAAACCTAAAGTTGATGCCAAGGCTTCACTGTTCACTGCAGAGAGGTTTATGGAGTTTCTTATACCAGTATCATTCCTTACAGAAAAAGAGTCTGAAGATTTATCTCAAAGTGAAGTGTTGATACAAGGACTTTTGTGCCTAGAACAAAATGTAAACCACACAATAACTGTTAATCAGGACCATGTGGTATTTACCTAAGTGCTCCAGAGGAACTCCCTGTGAAGGCTATGAACGAACTGTGGTGCATGATATATTGCTTAAATCAGCCCAAGCACGAGAGAAATATAAGGTGATAAATACAATGGAAAATTTAAAAAGAACAGAGTTAGTGCATATATGAATAAATGTGATGTATCTAGGAAAGGCTTGAAGAGGACAATAAAGCCTTTTAGAGGAAAAGTATTACCTTATAAATCTATTACAGTTCTTTGATCCAGTCACTGAAGTTGTAAGTAACATCAATTGAATTGATATAGTGATTTTATGAGCAAGCATTTGACATCTCTCAACCAAAATGCTTAAAGGAACTAAGCTGTCATAGGAGTGGTCACATAGATTATTAACTTTTTAGAAAATAAAGGGTAAGAATAAATGGTTCACTTTTTCAATTGAAAGAGGTTATTAAGGGAGGCTCAAGGGAGCTATACTGACTCATGCAGTTCGTTAAATGAATCGGGAAAGGGACTGAAGAGTGAGGTGATGAAGTTAGCAAATGATACAGAGTTATTCAGACTAGCCAAAACTAAAGCAGACAGCAAAGAGTTCTAGAAAGATCTCATGATACTAAGTGACTGGGTTCAGAGAAAGTAAATTGGGAATAATTAATTGTAAGAATTTACTGGTAATTAATGAAATTATGAGGCAAGTAGTTTAAGTCAAACAAAAGGAAATACTTTTTCTGCAACTAATTAAAATGTGGAACTCATTGCCACAGGATGCTCTGGAGCCCAAAATTACTTTTAGAAAGTAATTAAGACAATTAATGAAAAAGCAGCTCATACAGCATGGCTAAACACAATGATGTAGATATAACTTCTGGCTTAAGGAGCCCCTAAACAGGTTACTACTGGAAGCTGGGAGGTAAAGCAGTGGAAAGGTCATTCTATAATTGCACTATTATTATATTCTTCCCCTAAGCATCTTATATCAGCTGAATTGTGGCCAAAGGAATGAAGAATTTTGGCACTGACTTCTAAGAATTGGGAATACCCTATTGAATTTGTTTCTTTTTTTCTTTTTTCTTTTTTTTCTTACTCATCTGTTTGTATTTGTCTCTTCTGGTAGGCTTGGGACAAGGACATTTATTGTATGTTTATACAGCAGTTACTGCAATTAGCCCCAACAGCATTTAAATTTTAGCTCTGAGCTTCCAGATGTTATTATAATATAAATGTTGAGCTACCTCTCACAGAAAAGGCTTTTTATATTACAAAAACAAACAAACAAAAACCTCTGTTGAAGCAAATTAAATCACAATGTCAAGCACTTCAGAGTTCAGAAAGATGTAATTTAAAGTCCTCCAAGCAAGCTTTAACCTTTGCAGTCCAAGCGTGGCAAAGCTATATGCAAATGGAAGTTACTACACAGAAAAGTAGTCCGGTATAGGTGCTATGTTTAACACAGTCTCTTTATGTATTCATTTATCATTTTGTACACACATTCCATTAATATATACACAAACAGTCATAAAGTCTAGTACAGTAACTGGATCCTTCATTTTACAGTTTCAGCACGAGTAATGGAAGAATGTTAAATGAAAGAAAACTGGAATAAGGAATCTGTGAATCAAAACTGTAAAACAAAAGGGAAGAAGGTGAAGCTTGAGGGAACAGCTGCACAGAAGTGATACATTTTCTATTGGTTAGTAAAGAACTTGTGTCATCAGTGAGACAAAATTATGGAATTATTTTCACTGATGGGAATGCATTTGGGACAGCTGGCTTGGATACATGTGTTCCAGCACTGAGCAGGATCCCATATTGAAGAAGATGTTGTAGGATTCCTTGATGGTGATTTTCCAGAGAGAAAAGAATCCAGGGCAGCATTATGCCAGAGAAGCAAAATATAAAAAATGAGATCTATGAAGGGAACAGATAGCCTGGGTACCCTGTTTCTCCCTGAGGTCCATCTTTCTCCTTTGCAAGCCTTTTATTTTAGAACTTTTATCTCTTTGCACCAAGGACGTCTAGTTACTGAATGCAACTTTTTGGGTGCTGTTCACGTTATTTACACTACAGTTTCTCCCTCTCTCTCTGTACTGATGCCATGATCTGCTAAGGGTATCTAAATTAGGACCATCTGAAGTGGAAACAAATGCCTCAAAGTCTTTATCCTCTAGGTTTATTTTTCCCCAAAGTCAAAATACTGAATAAATTTTGGTATAAACAAATATACAATCTATGATGGAGCTGGGCTGTGCATACAGTCTGAGTGTCCATCCATGGTGGCTAGAAACAGCCTGTGGGATGTGGTCAGCTTCATTTGACATACTGACGAGTCTCCTTTTGCATCCTATTCAGATGTAAGACGCAGGACAAAGCTGTTGGGGAAGTTGGCATGTTCCTTGCATTCCCATTGGGAGGCATCGTCTCATCATTGACTAACACCAGAGAAAGTACCACGGACCATGAGCAATCTTCTCCCCACCTCAGCATCAACCAGCCAAGTTAAGTAAGCTTTCTGCCAGGAGAGGAAAAAAGTATTTCTTTCCCCAGTCCCTTTCTTCTACAGTCCCTGCTTTTGGGCAGGGGCTAACTGCTGATAAGGTCTTTCTGGTTTTATCTTTTTCAAAGGTCCAGAAAACTGTCTGGTCTCTCCATGAAACAACCAATGGAACAAATTGTTTATCAGGCGGTACAAAGGCCACGTCTTATTAGGGAGAGTTTCCCCTGCCCAACCACCCAGCTCTGCATGGTGGAATAGATTTGCAGGGTGAAACTGTTACTCTGCACCCACAATGCTGATTCCGCCCACAACACCATGAACCAAGCATAGATTTGCCCAATACAGTCTGTAACAATGAGTGCTCCTTGTTCAAACTTTTGAAGTCTATATTTGCTTTCCTATTGCTGATGGTATGACTATTTGTCCTATTACATTTCTTTACATTTAGCTGCTAAAATAGATGGTTCACCTAGAGTTAAAGATGTCTTCAGTGAGTGTTGGGTTGTTTGTGTGTTTTGGGCTTTTTTTTTTAGTAAAAGACCGTATACTGTTTTCTTACAGCTGTGTTGTGACTTCTGGGAATACAATAGAAAGCTGGGCAGCAGTTTGCTTTCTAATGTTCACATGGAATTACTTACTTTTACCTGACAAACCTCTGATTACTAGAAAATGTACCAGTGTACAAGCTAATATCCTGCTGCAGGATATTATGGAAGCAAGTGGCTTTGTAAGACTGAGAGGAGGGTTAGATACATATGAGAATAAGAAAGCATCTGTATCTATGCCAATATGAATAGAAGAGGATGAGGCTCACCAATTGTTATGCTTATGGGCATAAATTGTTCACTATGGAGGTCAGAAAAACTTGTCTTTTTGCTGTGTTTAAGTGTTGGCCTGTACTGTGAATTTGAGTTTGTGATTCAAAGCATCTGAGATAGGCTGATTCCAATCTTCATACCAGATGATACAACAAAAGCTAACAGTAAGTTCCATCTTCAGGGTGACACTGCTTTTCTTTGTGATCATGCTTCATGCTGCTTCTAGATACCTCTAGTGTCACCTGCTGTATTAAATTAAAGATATTAAATCCCTCTATTCGTGTGGGCCACAAACTGACAGGAAAGGGCAATTTTGCACCATTACCAGTTCCTTACTACATGTATAGGTCTGCTTTTGATCTGTAAAATCATAAAGAAGCTGAATTTTCCCCGCTTGTTCCTACGTAGTCCATCAGCAAATCCCCAAGTGGCAAAGGAAAGCAGACAAGCACATTTTTACTGCCATAACAACTGATTTTTGGCCCTCAGGCCATAAGGAGCAGGCTCCACGCAGGCAAGGCCAGATGGATTGGTTTAGGGACCATCACCTGCTTCCAGGCTCCATGCTTCCCTGGGTCCCTCTCACATAACTAGCTACATCTTTATCACATAGAAACATAGGCCAGAAGGGTGGGGTAGATGAATGAGACAAGTGGTTGTCTCTGAGTGAAAGCACAATCCTGTGAACTGCTGAGCTCTCACAGCTCCTATTAACTCCCACTGTCCCAAACTGGTGAAATACTAGGTACCTCTTTGGAGCTGGATCATTGCTTTGCCATTGTAGTCTTTCCTGGTTAAGGACAGACATCTCACTACTCTTCCTTAAAACCTTAGAAGAAGAAACATAAGGTAAAGACAAATTCCTGTCACACCCACAGGCTTTCTGAGTTACAGCGTAGGCTGCTCAGGCTTGGTTCTCGGTCAAAACTATATCTCAACTGCTCACTGATATGAACAGAAGTTAGACAGCACCACCCTATTCCATAGGCACCTTATGAGAATGAAACCATGAAAAATTACATGTCACAGCAGTGAGAAACAAGGAGAGATACACATAACTGAAACAGGTTTTGCCTCAAGGAATTTTCTCTCTTATCCTTCAAGAAATGCATGGGACCCAAGTATACTTGTACTGTCACTGTAGCAATCTCTACAGCATGACCAAAGCTACCTATGAGGATCAAGTTTCCATAAATCTAAAAAGGAATTAGTAGCTTACATATTTTACATGCTTAATAAATGGGGTGGAGAGCTAGAGGTCTCTTCACTGAACCTCAAGAGGACACAGTATTATACAACTCCCAAGGAAATCCCCAAATATTACAGTTATATCACTCCTCTAACTTGGGATATGTACAGTCTCAAACACAAAATTCCAGCAGGTCCATGTCTGATTTTTAAGTAATATCTTCAAGTAGTACATCCTGGCATGTATACCTCCCTGGACCATGGGGATGAAGGTGTGTCCTGGAGTTACATATCCCATATTTGCTTTGGAAACAAAGTCAACATACTATTTTTTAGAAACATGACTAGCGATCTTAGCAAAGTATGACCTTGTAAAGGTCAGAAAATATGTGCAAGTTTGCAGACTATCCACAGACACCTACAGATCACAAGAAGCTTATGCAAAGCTGTTGTTTTGATATTTCTTAGTGCCATTCGTCATTATTTTTAGAAACGTCTGCCTTAGCTAACACAGAGATTATTCTACATTTTAATTTGCAATTGTTTTTACATGTACTCTAATTAGCACAAGGTCAAAAGGAAGGCTTTTGAAAGGAATTATGAGGTCTTTGTTGTCACCAGATGACAGCATGTTGAAAAGTTACCAAAATGCTATGGCAGAATAAAAGAGGGATTTTGCTTTTTGTTTTGTTCCTTAACATGAATTCCTGAGCATTCAGGATTTCTTTGGATCAGGGCTCAGCCATCACTTTCAGAGTGGAGAAATGACTCCTTGACAGGAAAGAGCAAACTAGATTCTTGTTTTCCTTCAATTGTATCAACATTTACAGTGGTCTGAACTATCCCTATTGTAGTTTAAACCCACAGGAAGGGGCTCTGGAGAAGGAAAACCTTGTGAGAAAATACCCTCACACAGCTTCTTAGGGTTTTTTGTGTTTGTTTTGGTTTTGTTTTTGGTTTTGGTTTTTTTCCTTCCCACCGAGAGACAGGCTTTCTCTCCCGTGGCTATGCCATAGGGCTTGTCTCCAAATCCTAAACTGGGAAGAAGAAGTCCTTTAAGCTGTCCATCAGCCTTCCATCCAACATGGTTTCAGTATAACTCCCCTGAAGACTAGTTACAGGAGATTGGGATGTCTCCTTACCCTTGCACGTCTGAGGGGAACACAGGAGAGGGTAAGAGAGGGAAATGGGGTTGATGGGATTAACCTGAAGCCTTTCCCTCCTGTGTTGGATCAAAAAAAAAAGCAGGGAACAGAGATCCTGCAAATCAATGCTAGAGAACATGAAGCAATGTGACCAGCAACTACTCAGCATTAGGTTCCACTTAGGATCCATTTATGCATTTATTCAGGAAATCTTAGATGAATCTATACAGGCCTAACCTAAAGAAGTCTCTCATGAGTCTCACTGTGTTTGCCTGAGTAAGGATTCTAGTACTTGACAAAAGATTATACTAAAGTGAAAATTTTTTAAATGTTTCCTGTATCCCAGTGTTTTTGGTATTTTGTAATACATCAGGACAAGACAGTTTGTGATGAACAGATTAATACCTTTTCTTTTTCTTCTGAGCTTTTGTCATACAAAAATTTTTAAAATCATGTTGGAGCAATGAAATATCCTGCTTTTATTTAAAATAATTACACTGTTGCTAATTTTGAAATATTAAGGAGCAGTTGTGTCCTGGAGGACTTTCTCATTTCTTATTTGGACAAAGCTCCTCCTTAAAATAATGCACTTACTAAAAACACAGAAAAAAACATTCAAGACTTGGTATTAAAAGATTAAAAAAAGAGATTTTCATCAGAAAATGTGTGACAAAGGTTGATATGGGACTCCAAGATTCCTGGATGAAGTTCAACAAGTGTCAGTAAAGACATCACTATTTCCTGCAAGCTGAATCTAGTGATCACCATCTGATTACCTACCTTCAACTGCCTGCGTCTCGAATAAAACTGATATGGTTGTTAAATTACTGTGTGCCAAAGTCAAGGGATAATGGCAGCTAAGTCTGACTTGTACATCATGGGAGTCAATAGGAAATACATCATGCAGCAAAAAAGCGACCCTGTCACAAGGCTCAAGTGATTAGGTGCTGGGCTCCTCCAAGAGTAGATCAGAGCCACTCAAGCTACCTTGAGTGCGGTGGCAAATGAAATGAGCCATCTCTGATCAAGGGCCACTCTTTGCCCTGAGGCCAACTGGCACAGCACAACTATAAACTAAGCTAAATTGCCTTACTCTCCAAACAGTGTGGTTGCACCCAAAATGCCTTTTGGGAACAGTCCTTGTCCTGTGATAATTCTCAGCTGTAGCTGGGCATTTTCTGGAAGCCTTTGGCAGGCTCTTTCTGAGTTCAGGCCAAAACCCTGCGAGACCTGTGCAGAGACAGCTGGAGAATTAAAGCCTCGCTCCCGATTCTGGCCATGCTCCTATATCTGGACCAAATTTGTTTCCCTCTTTACTTTACTAACCAGCATGCAGGACTGACCTGCTGACTTGTCCCTGCACTCTTCCAATTCACATATGCAAGATGAAGCATTAGATCCCCAGAAGGGACAGCACTCGCCCTCTTATCCAGTATGCATAACACGTTGGAAAACAGGGGGGAGTATTTCAGCAGTGCACGGTTTTCTCTGTAGGCTCTACTGTGCCATCTCCATTGTGGCAGTGGCATTGCAGACTGACTTCTCATGCTTTGCTCCCAGGAAGCTTCAAGACATGTTAGTGGGACACCTTGGAGAAGGCTGTATGTTGGCAGCCTAGTCTGTGCATTGCGGCTGAAGGTGATTCCAGGCTCTCCATTCCCCTAGTGCCTGTGAGCACTAAAACCAGAAAGAAATTTAAGGGAATAAAACCCAGATTTTATTTATTTATTTATTTATTTTATAATAGCACAAATAACTGTACCAAAATTTGGGTCCAACTTCTCAAGAGTACATACACCTCTGCTGTCAGCCCCATGCATATCTACTGGGGCAAGAGTAGATTTGTAGTGTCTGCTACTTAAAAGAACAGCAGTTACAACGAGAACTAGCCACTAGAATCACTGTCTTTGCTTTTATCTTCAAACAACAGATGGTGTTAATCTGGAGGTTTGCATTCCTAAAAGTGCTGGAATCATGAAGCAACTTGCTTCCAACAGGACCTTGAAACACAATGTAACGCTAGGAAAAACAGTCAAAATGAGTGATCAGAGCAAAATATGCCTGCCGTCAAACAGACTTTGAGTGAAATTCTTATCTTTTCGCAAGACAAGATGTCACCCAGCTGACAACTGTGGGTCTTATTCTGCTTTCAGTCACATTGCCTAAATTGGGAGTAGTTCATGTGGGTCTCCAAAATCTGGAGTAGCTTCAGTGACTGATACGTGTTATGACAGGATAAGACCAATAAGATCACTGTTGCATTCATATACCAATTTTACCCTGGAATAAGTACACAGTTCTCTGCAACTAGGTCACATTTCAGCAGAGTTGCTTGAGATTTATTTCACTGTTACCGAAATCAGAATCGGCGACTGCCTGGGATGAAAAGTTAAGGTGACAGTGAGGCAATTTCTTTTGTATTTCATGTGGGGAAAGCTAAAATAAATAGCATGAAAGGCCCCCACGTTATTAACTAGTGTGTTTGAAAGAATCCTGCCGTTGTGTTTTATCTTTTCTTAACTGCAAGCCAGAACATTTAAGATTTAATTATTTAGAGAAAGGGGGAGGGGAAGTGTGCCTTTTGAAGAAAGCCCCACAAGTTTCCAAACACTTCAACATTTCATCATGGCAATCAGCCAGATGCCAAACAAAATGCTGGTTTCCACCAGGGATCTGACAGGTGGCCTTTCCAAAGTTTACACACTGAAGTGAGAGCTGATGTTCTGCTGCTTATTTTTCTGCCTTTTAAGTTATTCCTTTATTGAAGCCAGACTACAGACATCTTTCCACGTAACAAAAGATAAAATCTTTCCCTCAATATTTGGGGATTTTAGTATGCTTTTATTTTATCCATATCTACTCAGGGGATTATTATTCTTGTGTTCAGATGAAGAAATGTTGGGCTGGCAAGAGGGAGAAACATATACGTATGCAGGCAAGAGATAAGCTATTTGAAGCTTTACTGATAACACAGAGCCAGATACTTCCAAGGTACAATCCAGGGAAAAATTCCACCTTTCCCTCAAGGTGTCTCTGGCTGGGAAGAAGGCTGGCACCCCATCCCCAGGCATCCCCTGGCTCATCCCCCGGAGCAGCTCCGCCAGGCTCCATCTGCCTGGGGCTCTCCATCTGCCACCCACCAGCGCACCCAAAGAGGCACCTTCAGGGAGAAGCAAATGCAGTTTGTGGTTGCATTCTACTTTCCTTTATCTATTCTTTCTCTCTGTTGTCCTAGGGCTATCAAATGTATCCTCAGAATTTTCTGGATGCTCCTGGAAATCCTCTAAATTGAGAAAATACCAGGATGCAGGAGAAGAATGGAAGTACGATAGCTCTAGGTTGTTCATCTTGCTTTCCTTGCTCCCATCATGTATGGTGTCCCTACAAATACACAGCAAATTCTAGGTGAAGAGATGAGAGAAACTACAAATTCTTCTGCAGCAACAAATTTCTTGAAGAAACAAGAACCATGACTGATTCAATGGAATTGCTTATGACTGATAGCTAGGTTAATGACACTCAGGTCTGACTCAGTTCACAAGAGACAACTTGGGGCATGCCCTTGCCCTCATTTATATCCCATTGGGCCATCATGAAGGCAAAGGAAAGTTGAGATATATTAAATAATGCACTAGGTAACCAAACATTATCAGCATTTAAGAGGGACATTCTGCAAAGAAAGGCCTAAGTCCTGACCAAAAGTTTCACTTACTGTTGGTGAGCAGCAACAGGGGATCTTTCCCCCTGTTGTGTTCATGTTCCCTATACTGCACTCTTGACCATAGCGTCTGAGCAGTTTCTGAAGCCTCCCCATGTGACTAATATGTGGCCCAAACTTTCTGCTCACAACTCATCAGAGAAGTGAGACATGAGCAGTGAAGTGTCTTTTTTTTGGTAGAGATTATTTTAAATTGTTGTTATGTATGTTGATATGTATTTATACTATGGAAGACTAGGTTGAAAAAGTGGCTTTACATTTGAAGCAGGCAGGCAAACAGTGCCAAGTCTGTGCAGGACCTCCGTTCCTGAGGGAGTTTATTCCACTGGCTGAGAACAGCACACAAGCCTTATTTTTATGGAGGAAAGTCCTCTTCTGCCAAATGGGCAAGGTTGTAGCCCATAGAATTTCTCTTATATACAAGTACATGTGTGCATAAAAACGACAGAAGTCTAGACATCAGCCAGGAGTCCTTGAAAACGATGTCTGTGTTGGAGTTGTTTTACTACACCAGAAATCTGTAAAGGGAGCTTTCCAATTAGAAAACTAAGAATCAAAGTATATGAGTAAGTATGTCAATGGACATATTTACTTCACGATATGAGTATTTTGTGCAGAACCAGATCAGAGAACAAAATCCTCTCTTCTCTGAACATTCGAAATAAGCCAAGGGGAAGTGAAAATATAGCACCGTCATGCTGATTTGTCCATCCTTGGTCATAATCCTCTTGTTTTGACCAGTCCTTTCCATCCAATCCTTTGTTTTCCAAAAATCAGAGGACGTTACTGCTGAACTTGTCTGAAGGACTAAGAAAGGCCTGCATGTGACTGAAGGGGAAGTACACTTCAGCATCACATTTTTGTTCAAGATCTCAGCTTTCATCCATTCATGACAATAGCAAAACAACCACTGATTTCAGTCATGCAGCTCAGGCACATTGCAAAATAAGCATAAAATTATTTACAATTGTTAGCAACATTCCACAATACTTAGAGCGGGCGGAGAAATGCTTGAACTCCTCTGTGAGTAGTAAATAAGCCAATATGCTCTTGCCATCTCTCCTCCCACCCCACACCCTTAAGAACACTAAAAAAAAAGAAGAGAAGAAATATAATAAAAGCAACTCAACAAAGCAGGCAATTCCTTAGGAATTTTCTTGTATTCAAAATCCCTTTGAAATTATCCAGCAACTAAACCACAGCCCCCCCCATCCTTTTGGTCTTACAGAACAACAACACAGAGTCTTCTGTCTCAGATGCGGTAATTACAGGCACCATGCACAAAGAAAAGCAAATAAAACAATTTCAATTGCCAGAGCCAAACATGCAATTGCGTATCTATAAAGGTAATTACAAACCAAAAGATCAGTCATGGTTCTTGTTTCTTCAAATTACCATTTTGCCCTGAAGAAAACCAATTATCCTGTAAGTAATCCTAATAATTTTAACATTTGTTTTGCATATCAGCATCAAATCTCAGTGCTCTTTTTTTTTTGAGGCATCTGAAGTATGTATTCTGAGCCAAACATTATGACTCCAACTAATTTCTAATTCAGGAAAGCCTTGGTCCAAAACCCACTGGTGGCAATGGAAAGAACCCATAGAGCTTTCTATTGCTGATTCAGATTTTGTTTTTACTCTTCTTATCTATTTTTATGTCACTAACCTCTCTTGCCAATAGGCATTGTAAGCATAAGGAACAGGAAGCTGAGGGACTCGAGAGACAGGCAAATATCAAAAGTTGACATATTTTACTGTTGCTTTTCAGCTTGACTGTTGATATATATGAAATTTATTTGCTTGTTGGTATTCACAGTAAAGCACCCAGTCAATAGTTTTGTCTATAGTAATAAAATACCCTGGGTACCCCCACAATCCTTGACCCAAATCCTTGGAGAATGGCATCTAGTTATTACCCTTCAGTGCAGGTTTATCTCACAGGGATTTCCTTTCCCTGCTTGGAGGGAAACAAACACGTGCCCCAGTGCATAAGCACTTGAACAAAATACCTCATAGAAAACTAACCTACTGCCATCTACAGAGCTTGATGAAGAATCTCATTAAAGAAATAAAAAACACTAATAAAATGCTTTTGCCTCAATATGACATTTGGAGTATATTCAGCCTTTGGAAACATTCACCATACATTCAACACCTGTCAAAACTTACAATATTTTGTGCAGGGGAGAAAGAACGACAAATTAAAAAGCCGCATCTGGCTGCTTTCAGTAGCTCTAGCTCTCAGGAATCAGATCACAGCTGAAAATTCAGAAACAAAAATTACTGTTATAACATTAGTGGATGTGATCCTGATGAAACCTTGAAAGGTGGCCTCATTTCAGGGGCAATGAGGGGAGATCAGATTAGATTTTTCAGCTTTTCTCCCTATGGACAAGCAACTCTCCATAACAAAAAGAGCTCATGCAGCCTCTCAAGGATGAGCTGTTGAAGGAGCAGGCCAGGCTCATGCTCGTTGCCTAGTTTGGGCTCAGCTCAGCATCCACACATAGGTCTAAGCCAAGGGAAGTCAAGCCAGCAAGGACATTTTGGCACAATGTCCTGGCGGCCACAGTGACCTTGCATATCTATTATGTATTTTCTTTTTTATACTCTATGTATTTAATCAGCTTTGTTGGCTGATGTCTGATTTTTTGGCTTGTTTCACTATGGCTTGGCTGTACCTTCGATTGCTTGGCTTGCCCAAGTCTAGTATCACTTGATTTGTAAAGTTGCTGCAGTTTCTTAATTGGACAGTCATAGACTGGAATCCATTTATGAAAGTTTGTTTTTAGAGTTCCATGCTACATATGAACTAATAGTTCATTCACTCATTCAGTTTGCTGAATACAGAGCAGGAGCATGTACAGAAATTTGGGAAGACAGCTGAGGAGGAAAGCTATGATCAATAAAGGTCAAGAAACCCTTCTCAAATTATCAGTGCCATTAGCAGCTCAGGACAGGAACAATGGCACAGAGTTTGTAAGGTGTTCTGTGGCAGGCATTGTCTCATTTTATGATGTGTATTTTCCTTTCCTATATCATTTTGAAGCTCTCTTTCCACAGGACCCACTTATGGTGTGTCTCCATACCTTAGATGTAGGCAATGGTGTTTACCTGAGAGAGGGCTCTCAACAGATCAAGCAATGCAAAGGACTATGCATAACATCTGCATATAACCCTTCCCCTGGCAAAGAGGAGCTACTATCTACTGCTGCAACTCTCAGCCTTAGCCCCCTGGTTCCCACCACCTTGCTCAGAAGTCTACATGACACAGCGGTACTCCGAGTACCTGAACAGAACAGCATACAATCACAGAGATTGGTAAGGTGTCTGGCCTGGGGAACCTGCAGACTAGGAAGGATGATTTCTTATTTCCCCCTCCTTCCTTTTTCCTTTCTCAAAGTCCTTCTGTTTGCCCTTCATATTTCTGCCTCCATATTCCCTTTTCTCAAGCCAGGCTTCCAGCTCTGCCTCCTTCCGCTGCACTTCCTCTCACCTCTTTGGTTGCTTCCACTTCCTTTCCCGCCTGCCTCTAGTCCCCTTGGGCAGGTGAAGGAGTGATGGGGAGGAGGCTGAAGGCACCTGTGGAGATTTTCAAGCCACGACATGGGGATGCTTGCCAGCTCACAAGAGCAGCTCCTTGTGCAAAATCAAAATGAAGTGCAACACGGCGCAACAGGTCAAGTAAGGAGAAAAGTCCTCATCTCCCTAAGAATCACATAAATGCATTGTAAAAATGCTTGGAAGAAGCAGTGCTTTCTCCTGCTCCATTGTGTGCACTGTGGTTAAATCCTTCTCAACTGAAAAAGTGCAGGAGTTGCAAAGGTATGAGAGCCTCCTCCCTTGCTGCCCCCAAAGTGTGCATTTCAAAGCCTTGTCAGGACTGTTGTCATGCTAGCAAATGCAAGCACACCATGGGCACACACCACGGGCCAAACTGCCTCTCACAATTTCCTCCACGTGGATTTGGGAACAGAGCAGGGCCTACTTTATCTTAACATTGTTGTTTCAGCCCCAAGCGAGCAGCTGATTCTTGAAGCATCAGCAGGCAATAGTTAGCATGCAAGCGGTCACAGTCAAAGCTTTGGCACGACTGCTGCTAAGTCACTGAGGCAGGGAGGGCTTTCTGCAGCAGCAAGCAAGCAATACAGTGGGGCATTGCAGGTGTACACTCTGTCCCAGAAGAAGGACTGCATGACTTTGCTTTCAGATGACAGTTGAGATGTTGTCACAGGCAGAATACAACACCAAAAGAAAACACTTGGCAAATAGCCTGGCTGCTCACAGGAGAGTCTCTGTCTTGGCTGATTATGCAGATGCTTCTCTTCTTCCTTGTGCAGTTGGGCAAGACCTACCATAAAGAGCAGCCCCGCTGCCTTTCTTCCACTGGGGCTAAGGCTTGATCCCGCCTGCCCTGAAGAAACAACTGGCAATTTGTAGCAGAAACTCCTTGGCTCTGATCCCACAGCAGTATGGCTTTGCTCTAACCTCAACTCAAGAGCTAGCAGGAAAAGCCAGTCTGTAACTCATGCTGGGCAAGTTTTTCATTACTGGGGCCAGATGCTGGTCTGGGGTATGGGTAGAATTGCATGATGACATTGCTTTCTTCTCTAAGAGTTTGATGGTGACTTAACACACATGGGCACACGAGGAGATGTTTAACATGTGCAGGGTTTACCAGAAACTAGTTGTTCCTCCTTCTCTTCCATTCCCTGCTTGGGGCCATGGTATAGAAAAATATGGGCAACACTGCATTTTCCTGCAGAGCACACCGACCCAGATCTTCCTTTCCTTATAGGCACTTCCCATGTTCAGTGTATGATTGCAAAGGAGCTTTCCCCTCCAATCTTACACAATGCCTCTTGAAGTGGATTCCAGTGGATTAGTGGCAAAATTAGAAGAGGGAGCTTAAGAGCACATTAATATTTATGCCACAAGAGTGGTCAGCAGTCCAGCCAATGAACAAGCCCTGTTCTAATAAGCAAACACACAGGAGCCAGTGTGCTGCTGTGCCTTTTCTTCTTTCCATCCTGTATCTCAGTAAGGATTTGGAGGTGGGAATAGGGCTGCAAGATGTAAGATGATTTATGAATGGAATGTGATTTTATTCCTGGTTCTTGTGTTAATATGTTATGTTATTTCTTCAAGACATGTGGCCATGACTGTGAGTTATGGTGAGGAGCTTGGAGCTTAGAAGATTAAATTTGGATTTGCTACTTTTTATTTTAGGAGCATCTTTTAAAGAATTGGCTCTTCCATACTGCCAGCAGCCTTTTCGCCTACTGTGCTGATCAAAGCCCTCTGTTCTGCCATAATCAGAACGACAATAACAGATCTGTTTGAAACTATCCAAGTGTCATCTTGTACCGCACAGCAGTGTTGAAGGATGATTGCATAAAGATTAAATAGTTAAGAATGGTTACACTACTCTTTGACCGCAGCTTGCATTTGTTGCTTCGCATGCAAAAAATCTGCCCAGAAAAAGAGTTATTGGGCCAGCTGGGTCTCCAGTCAAAAGCTGTCAACTGGAAAAAAATATCGGTTCATGTTCAAGACCACCAGCATTTCTCTGCTGGTTACAGAGCTCGGATGAGCAGAGTAATGGAAAGAGAAGGGCTCTCCAGATCGGCTTCAGTGTTCAATAAATTATATAATGCTTTTGTGTATCTCGCTCTATCAGTATAAGCACAGGGAAAGTGGCATCAGAAAGATAATGATTTTTTGGTACGGAACCTTTAAACCACCTTCTTAAGTATACTTGGGGAAATAAATCTTAAAAAAGAAGCTGGTGGAATTCTACAGGGAGGCTTGGCATGAAAAAGAAAGCAGCACTGTAATTGAAATTTATTATGATGGATTATTACTGTCATATGAACAAATCTAGGAAAAATTCTGGCTTCAGGAGGGAATAAAGAAAAGTGGGGGAAACTGCCTACCTTATTTTAAGGTCACAAAAGCTCTTCACTTTAAGTAGCACAGATGTCCTTAAACAGTTGTGATGCTAGCATGTGAGGGCACAGTGGAGGGATGTTCTCTGAGGTTGAATTTGGCCCCAGCACTTCTTATAACAACTCAAGGTACTAAAAAATAAAGCTATTTACTGTCCCTTCCAGAATATAAAAGAATTGAGCATTGTTTAAAAATACTGAGCAGACCAACAGCAAAATTTCATAGCACAGAGAACTGACACCATCAGGATAAAATACTGTGATGTTTTTAAACATCAACATGGCTTTCCCATGAACTCCACGAGACACTTTCCAGGCTGCTGGTCACTGGCAGAGCTATAATGAAACAGATGAATATAGCCTATAGTTTGGATGCCCTTTGAACTCAAGAATTATATGAAATGGGGATGGAGAAGGAAAAAATTGACATGGAGCTTCCACATTCTAGGGAAGATCATACCCTGTCTGAATGTCCTCTGTAATTGCTCACAGCTTCCCAGCCCACTGGGTAAATGGGTGGTGTTGGCAGCAGTGGTTAATCATCTGATTCATAGACATTCAAGTGAACAAAAATGGGCATAATTAAGCCAACTGGCTCAATTCAGCAGTGGAAATTGCAGCAGTGGAAAAATCTATATACTGCCTACAAGATGAATTACAAAAAAGTGGAAGCATTTTGACCATATCAGTCTAACAGAGGTAGATAGCACAGGATATTAGAAATGCCACTTTACTAACAGCCTTTATTTAGGTATGGTCTGCATAGCATTCATGTAGTTATCAGTGGCCTGCTCACAACAGGATAACATATACCAAATTATACCTGGGGGATGTGGTGAAAGATCCATGAATTCCCATGGTTCTGAGATCAGGAACTGAGTGTTCAGATTGAAGAAAACCCAAAATGAACTAGTTTCAGAAAAACTCACCCATAAAGAACAAGATCCCATCAAAAGGGTACAAATGTCACTGAAATAGAAATGCTGGTGTGTACTGAGTTCCACTCATATAAAGCTACTTATTGGCAGTGAAACCAGAACCATCCTCTGAAAAGTCTTCATTTTCAAAACAGACTTAGTTTATCAGATTATGCAAGATAAGAGGATATAGATACTCAAACTGTAGCTTGCCTATTGGAAAAATTCTTAATTTTCTATCAAATGACAAGCAAACGTGTATGTCGTTAGCAACGTTGCTGCAATTGTAGTCTTTTCATTATAGCTCTGCCACTGCCAATGTAAGAGCTATACGTATTAACAGCTTAGTTCACAGCTAGTCTAAAAAACCCAAAGCAAGATAAATTGCTTAACATTTTTAAAATGTGTATATTTTTTAAATTTTTTTTTAAATAAATGTACAGAGTTTATGCACATGTGAGGACACGAGTGGAATAAACTAGATCAGACAACATCTAGGTATTATTTGTAACATCACATTAAAATGAAGTAAAGTTACTTGATTTTGCTTGGAACAAGGAATATTTGAACTGTAAGAATATCCTACAACAAAGACCAACTCTCCTAGTGGGAAATGAGATTTTTGGGAAAACACACCACCCAGCTTATAACCAGCATTTGATATTCAGTTCAGACCTTTGTGGATTTGCCATCAGAGGCCTGCCCTGGTTTCAGCATGAGACTGGACTATCTGCTAGCTCTTTCCACGGCTCCCTCCAAGTCACAACTGAGGAACAGAGGTTCATTTAGTCTGGTTAGCTTCAGCCCTGACATTATGTCAATTCCTCCTGTTTTCTGGATCAGTGGCAGCCTCCAGTTATTACCCAGTGGCCTCAGTCCAAGACTGGACTTTCCAGAGGTTGAAACATAAAAGAACAGAAGTCAGATGCTGGTGATGAGCCAGGACACTTGGTTTCCAAATCAAGATAAAACTGCAATTGTACTTTTTTTTTTTTTTTTTTTTTTTCCTGTGTGAAGGGTCCTGGTTTTTTATCTGCCCAGTGAGGATCTCATCAGTACGGGCTTTTACACACATGCTTGTATACACCGCTACCACTGTCCTTTGTTCCAGGACTAAGTGTTGGCAGAATAAGCACAGTCATAGTAAAATGTATTAATATGTGCAGACACACTATTGAGTATAATCTGTCTCTGTCAGAACTGAACTGTCTGAACACAACTCGGTGCTCTTTTGTTCTGGGAGTAATTAAGACTAAGGCAAACACTGCCGAATCCTCTTCTGGAAGACCAAACCCAAGCACCTTATGAAGGCACATTATGAACCTACATGTTATTTCTGTGTTTCCTAGAAGAAACTCATTAACAAATTCAGTTGTGAAGAGATTACTCATTAGCTGGTAGCAATGAGGAGCTGAAAAGTAAGCAAAAGTCCCAAAGGAGGTTTTTATTTACATTTTGCACTCCAAATAAAGGACAAAGCTTGTACATAGCAAAGGCTTGAATGTCTTGAGCTAAGTGTTGATCTTTCAGTCAAAATAATTTTTATGAAAAACTTATAAAATATTTGGGGCCAGGTCTTACAGAGAAGGAATGAACATCTAAGGTTTGCATACAGCAAAGGCAGGTCCACAAGTAAGCAGCAGAAAGACCCCCAGGCTTGGTACTGCAGCAAAAACACAGATCAGATAACCCTACTGCCACAAGTCCTTCGTGTGTGCTCCTCTGCAATAATTACATGAGATATTGCATGTATGTTTGCATCTTTATCAAAAAAAAAAAAAACCACAACAGACAAACTGATAACAGTTGCACACAATGGATCCATCAGTAATAGAGAAATTCATGTTCATTCTGCTTTCAGACACTGTTACAATTACACTTTTCTAAGTGTTTAGTTAGTGTCCTTATACCATTTATTTGTAAAATGTTATAAAGACTCACATGGCCATATTTCACTGAAAAAAGATTAGATACTCTTCACTTGATTTTTTGGTATTCATCTCAAAAAGAGTATCTGGCCTACTTAAATAGCCATACATTTATCTAGTTGCTTATATGACCCCTTTCTGTTAACTTAAAGCTCATTAGCCAAAATGTTATTGCAGACAAAAATTGAAAATTGTGTGAGTATATCTACACATACCACTGTTTTAATTATCAATGCACACAGTATTTTGAAATCACTTAGTGTGGATCTGTGTACATCTTTTAAACAAACAACTTCTGTGAATGCAATATTCTTTCTGAAGATCTTGAAATGGGCAAAAGATGAAGAAACGCTGATCCAGCTGACTTTAGCTGAACAGAGCTGACTCCAGATAAACAGCTTCCTTCAGCTTTCTGGGCTTGCTTACTTGTGTCATCTTGGAAGTCAGAGCGTACATTAAGACTGGGAGGGGGAGGGGAGGAGGCAGGGAATACTCCTGCAGAGAAGTACAAGGTGAGAAGATTAGGATTCAATTCCTAGCTCAAGAAGAAACTCTCTTGTTCTGTATAATCTTAATTGACACAAAGCTGGAAGACACCTCGAGTCATTGGGTCTAGACCACAGAACCTACAGTAGGAAGCATGATGTATACTGTGCATGCCCAGTATAGTTGCTCTTGCACAGTAAAGCTCATTTGATGGGACAACACTCGATTCACTGTGTCAGAGCAGACCAGCTGCTGCACATGCACACTCATCCTGGCTTCAGGAGATGAGTTCCAGCAATGGTGTCGATTGCCACTGCTTTATGCAATTAAGCTGAGCCACAACTCTGTCTGCAGCCCTGAATCAGATTCATTTCCTCAGCTGGTGAGTAGGGAAACCTTAAAGAAAGAAATCCTGAGCAATAATTTAATTTAAATAGCAATTTCTTCCGTGTTATTTTACCTCTGAGCTCTACCTGCCCACAGTGTCATTTTAAGAATTTCTGGATTAAAAGCTCAGGCAATGATGATTTCTTGGTAGACAGGCCTTCCCTCATCATCAAAACATGAATGCCCAAGAACTCCTTCTTCAGGAGAATTTCTTTTCCCCTCATGGTAAAGAGGCAGATGCTGATTGATCTCTGCCCCGACAGCTGGTAGGTGGAGCAGACTCCTCTCAGAAGCAGGAGCAACCAGCCCTCCAACTGTGCAGTTGGGCTGAGGTTTGCAGTCACTGGACAGACTTTGAGAAAATGCACTGAAACTTCCTTGGTACAATATAGTGAAAAGACTGCAGATAAACCTGTCTTGCTGCAAGGTATAGCACAGCTGACTTTGTACCCGTTTGCAGTCCTTTTAATCTAGATGAGAGTGCTGCCCTAGCATGACCTACAAGCCGAAGATTTAGTTAATTTTCCCCTCTGATTAATAGCTCGTGTAAAATTAGTAGGAAGGAAAAAAGATGTGCTAGTTAACCACCACATCTTTCTTGGCGGGAGGATGTAAACTTTGAAGGCAGAGATAATATTACCTCCCTTGGGCATTAGTCGCTTGGTGGTTTGGAGCACATGCCTTTGATAATCAACATCAGTATCTCTTTCATGTCACTGAACAGAAAATAGGGCCTCTTCAAAGAGACTAACTCAGAAAAGAAATTGTTAAACAGGCCTGACTGGGTTGAGCAATGCTGGAAATTAAGTACCCTGGAGGGGCAGGATTAGAAGTGAGGTCAGCACTCTCAAACAAGGCAAGGGAGAACATTAATAGCGCTCTGTACTGCCTCTGAAGTTCGGGTGGTTGTCACTGAATATCCATGTGGCCCTCTTGTTCTCCCTCTCCATATGCTGCCCTGATGATTAGCATTCTGCCTTCTTGTCATAAAATACATGAATTAGCTGGTGGCCAGGAGCTTACTGGCCTAAGCTTTTGAACTGCTACAGAGCTTCAATTACACAGCCTCACTGAGAATTCTTCTATTTTTTCAATCCTGACTTTTTCATAATGTTAATCCTCTAGTAGATACTTGTCCTTTATCTAAGACACCAAGGTGTTCAGCAAATGCACAAGAAAGAATGAGGCTTTGTTCCTTTGCCATGCAGATTCCTGTTTCATGTGTGCTTCAAGTAAGAGAATTACTTTCTAATGACTCACAGTTTTCTTTGCCTTAACCTTCTAGAGACAAACTACTTGCTGTACACTGATGACATAATTTCTCTCTGGACAGTAACTAATAAAAAAATCAACCTTTCAGCAGAAGCACCTTTAGAAAAGCACATCTGGTTTTAGCCTGGGTATTTCAAAGGTTCTTAATAAAACTGGGCTCTCGGTGCTTTGTTATTGAAGGTGCCTTGCAGCGTCCTACCCTTCTAGACTGGCAAAGTGACTGAAGAAGTGCTGCAGAGTGACAGTAGGGTGTAGGGGCTGTTCTTGCGAGTGTATCTGGACAGCATAACTGAGCGCCATGGCCAGGTCTTCAAGCGCGGTTTGCCTGTCCCTCCATCACTGGGCCACATGGAGATGCAGAGCCCTTGGAGCCACACGCCGGGGACAGTGCACCCTGGCAGCATACCCTGCGTCAGGGCAGGCTGGGCTGGCTTGGGTTAGCAGCAGTGACGATACATTTATGCTGCTTGCACACCCAGAGCTCTGAGCCACGGGCAGCAGGGGACCTCTGCAACATACTCACTGTAAAAGTTTAGATACCTCCCAACAAAAGCGAAAGGAAATTAGATGTTTTGTTTAGGTGACTTAAGGTACAGTCTTTCCAGCCTCTATTCTTTGGGTCCAGTCTCTGCCAAAACCATTTTTGTGTATGGTTCTAACAAGGGGTCAATTTCTGTTCCACATAGACATATATAAACCAATTAATTAATACCTACAGTGACCAGGAAACTTTGTCAAGCACTTTGCTAGCAAGCACAGTAATTTCATCACAGATGCAGCTGGTAGACTTTGGATTCTGGTGTTGGTAGCATCTGAGAGAGTTTGTCACTGCCTGCAGATGTCTGGGCATGTACCTCCTGAACTGAATGACAGCAATTTGCTCACTTCTCGAGTTGATAAAGAAAAATGGAAACACTTGTGATAGCAAATCTTCCATCATCCACTGCTCATTCTGTCTCTGATCTACTCAAATACATAATTTCTTTCCATTTCCACTTATTTCCAGGAGCAGCTTCTTACATTTTGCCTATCAGATTTCTTCAGAAAGATTTCAACAGCCAGCCCTCAAAGCTTTGCTACAGACCAGAAAAGACCTACCTTAAGACCAGAAGCAGACATTTTGCCAAATAACAGCAAGTTAAGCTCCTGACAGGCTCACAGATTTGGTGCTATTTCTGGTGAACTAGAGAGAGCACAGCCTGGTAAGCAGGGTCCTCCCAAGGCTGCACAAAAAAGCCACACACAGAAATGACTTGAACACGTTTCCTGTGTGCCCAGCCAGCAGGAGTGCCAAGGAAAACAGGAGAGATTAAAACTTTATCTCCAACAGCAGACTGCAGGACTGCCTTCCCACAGCTTCTGCTGCAGCTCTGTGAATTTAGTAACTGTGGGGAGGGGTCTGGCTGGTGAGACAGCATACCCCAAACACATCCAGGCCTGTCTCTGTATCAGCTCCACCCAAAACGCGTAGGGAGCCTTACTGGCTCCCTGGCACAGCAGCAATCTCTGTAGAAGACCCAGTGAGCCAGGAAACGAGAGATGGCGTTTGTGGCAGGGCTCCTCTCTCACAGCTCAAAACTCACTGCATGGTAACGTTCATCATTTAAACTACTACCTGCTTCCTCGCACAGATATACATCCCTGAAAAGATCTTCTCTCCAAAAGATCTCCAAGAATTTTACAGGTGATTAAATTTCACAGTATCTTTTTGAGGGAGGTACTGCTGAGTGTGTGGTTTTTCAAAGTAGAAGGAACTGAGGCATGATGAAATTAAGTATCTGTCTCAGAAAGCCAGAGTAGACTCAGAAACAGACTGATCCTGCATTTCCAGTGTGTGTCATCACACACTCATTTGTCTATGATGCAACTCAGGAGATCCGATAGCCAAACCCTGAATGCTATTTTAAATTGCCTAATGTAGATGAAGTTTGTTACCTGTATCATATCTAGTCCCATTTCAGAATCACTGAGCTGTCAGTCTCAATCAACTGGTATCCAGTTCACCAGTATCCATATAGATCTATGAGATCAGCAGAGGGAGCTTGAATTATGAAAAGTACACTGATGAAACCCAAAATATGCAGACATGTAAGCAGGTATTTAGGTACTACCATTATTCTATACAAGGATGGGTTAAGGACTTTTTTTTTTTTTTTAAATTTGTTTTAAAAAGGTGAATTCATAGAATTCAAAGCTACATTCCACTTCATGGTGCACTTGTTACTACAAACAATGTCTGTCTTGTAAAGGGGTCTCTGTTGACAATGACAGGCCTAGATAAACACTCCACTGGCATATAGGTTTCCATTAGCTCAAGTTTACATGCCTTGTCATGCTTCTCCAGCTGTCATTTGTCACTGTGCTTTGCAAACACTATTCTCCCACAAACTTTCCCCTATTTCTTTTCTTTGAAGGAAAGGAAGAAGAAAAAAAAAAAAAAGGTGGGTGGAGGGTACAAGGACAGCATAAACCCTATTTCTGCAGAGCACTCAAGCTTTGCATGGAAGAGTAGCTTCAAGTCTTCTGTCCTCAGACCAAGAGCACAGCCCTGCTGTGCAGCAGGCTCTGAGGCAGCTCTCATGACATAAAGCTGCACTCAGAGACAACACGATCAAGCCAGAGCTCCAAAGCAAAACACCAGGGGGGCCAACGTTTGTTTAGGTGGCTGGGGGAGCCTGTTTCGGTAGTATCCAACTGACCACAGAGCCTTGGTGCTACTGACAGATCTGCAAGCCAAGCAGTTGTCAGAAATCATCTGTTTTCAGCTTTTGCTGACCTTAAAGATGTATAGAAATCTCTTTGCTCATCCTAGGCCAATGGGTGCTTGCTCATATTCCTCACAGGGACAAGGTAATTCAAAGACTGGGCAAATCAAGCAACTTTATGTAAACACACACAGGGAAAACAAAATATTTAAGAGTTTTGACATAAACCCATGTCTCAAGAAAAGCCTGTCCACTCAGTGGTATGTTCATAAATGTGCTCCAGAGACTGACCCTCACACAAAGCAAACCTTGCGCTCAGACTGTGGGCTTGTGAGTATCTGATGAGGAATCATAGGACACACTGTCATTGCTGCCCCCAGCACAAATGCTGCCCTGGGCTCTGTCTGGTTCCAGTTTAGAAGCAGCGACATTTGGCAAGTCAAAGTGACCTCGGCTTCATTGAAACTCCTTGCTTGCTATTAAACAACCAGCAGGGATTTACAGGAATAGCAGGAACCAGATGGGAAAGCACCAGGACTGGGGACAGTGGAGCTACAGATCCAAAGGTCGTAACGGCTCTGTAGGGAGTGCCTGAGCCACATGTGTGCTAGTCCAGTCCCCAGGCTAAATAGAGGCTGCAGAACTCTGCAGCCTGGGGAGAAAACCCCCCTTTCCTTCCCAGCCTGCAGATGGCCCCAGCCCTCCCCAGGCTGCATCTGCTGCGATGGGTATTTAACCAGCAAAAGCACCTGGAAGTCAGGCTGCGCATGTTTGTTTTTATGAGGAGGGGCAAGGGGTTAAGCAGCAAAGCACAGATGGAAAAGCAGATGACAAGCCAGTTTCATGGCCCTGATCTACTCTCCAGCAGCATGAGAGCTGCCACCTCCCTGCAAAGCCCAGGCATCTGCTTACCCCTAGGTCCCAGCCCCTCTGAGCTGCCAACAAGGTGTAGGTCAGGGCCAGGGAGAGGGCAGAGCAGCAGTGGTCCCCCCCCAGCAGCACGGCTTTTTAGAAAGGATAGGAAAAGAACACTGTTCAGTTTCTTTGCTGTTGAGACAGTAGGGCAGATTCGGGCATTTTCCAGGGGAATGCTGTTCAGGTGAATCACACGTGCTCCCCCTGTTAAACTTCTATTAAAGAGGTAAGACCCGATGCCAGTGGAGGGATGGGTTTGAAACCCCGCTGCCCCAAGGGCCGGAGGAGCACACGCTGGGGCTGCAAGCCCAGCACCTCCCACAGCCAGAGGTCACCAGCCACCATGTGCCACCACCAGCTCCCAGTGCTCCACTCATGCCAGCACAGGGGGATCTGTGGATGGATTTGCCCATACAAACAGGTTACGCTCTTTCTCCATGGTGTCCCTTGACTACAACAGTGGTTGTTAAAACAGCACTGAAGCCTCTGTTTTCATACTTCTGGGACAGGCACTTTCCTGCTGCCTTTCCTCTTCTACCACTAATTATCCTCTCTGCCAAAGCATACATCCAAATGTGTGCAAATCATGAAACAGCTGGAGCGCTGCAAAGAGCTAGAGCCACGCAGCCTAACCCTCAAGGGCAAAATGACCCTGACGAGGAATGCTAGAAAATCCCAAGATAAATCTGTGAAAGTAGCCTTCAAGCAGAATTTGGTGCCACAGCCTCTGTTCATCCTTAGCTGTTATTGCCCCTTTGAGCAGGATGAGTATCAACACAGGGGGTGGCAGACCTTTGTCATGCAGCAGGAATGTTAACATCCTCCAGATTTAAACGGCGCCATCTGAAGAGCAGTTCATGTTCTGAAATTAATTTTTCATGTGTACATCATGAGGTCCTAATAAAAATGTTAAAAAACTGTCTTTGTTGTCCTCCGATCTCAACAGGACTCCCTTCTCTCTTGGCATTTCTCATCATTGTTGTTGTCTGTAGACAACAAGGTTGTTGTTAAGGTTATGGTACCAGCTTCACAAAATGAAATGGATTTTTAAAAAAGAAGAAAACAAAAAGACAAAACAGAACCAGAAATAAGATTTTGGGGGGAGGGGGAAAAGAAACAGAATTGTGCCAGGAAGCAATATAAAAAGCAGGGACTTTTGATGTTTTCTTTTCCCTCCTCCTTCATTCTTGGCTGAATTATAGGGCGTAGCATAGTATTTTCAAAGCATCTTTTACAAACTTTATTTAGTTCAGTGATTCACATTTCCCAAGCAAGGTTAACCAAAGGGAGGGATGTTTCTCCCCTTGCCCCCGGCTGTTCCCCAACTTTCAGCTAAATTATATCACATTGTTAAAAATAATTGTCAGAAAGGAACCTTTCCTGATCTCCCCCAACGGCATTGTTTTTCCTAATAATGTGCAGGATAGTTCATTACTTACTCATTTTAGTGAGCACTTTTAAAGTAATTTGCACAATCTGCAGCCTCAAGCTTGCATAAGACAGATGCACATAGTTAAGAGTGAACTTCATGGTCATTACCCACCAAAGCTTGTCGGCTTCTTCCAAAGACACATCCCCAGTCTGAAAAAGCAAAAAGTTATGTAAGTCAGCTAACTCTCTCCTAGACCAAGTTGAACACTCCCTGGGAAAAGCTGGAGCTGAGATCAGATGCAAAAGATAAGACATCAGAGCTTATCTGGAACTTCTAGGCCTACACAGACACCACCTGAATCTCCAGGCTCTAGCAACCCACCTGAGCAGCACAGGCTGCAAACTGATGCTGTGCTTGGGACATGCCTCGCTGTGACTGACAGGACTGTAAAAGTGCCAGAGTGTTGAACCCTCATCAGCTAGTAGGATTTATTTCCTCATGCAATATCCTACACTGCTCTTGCTGTCCAGTACTTGCTCGTGGACTCCCAGCTCATGACCCCTGCAGCTGGGAGAATATCCCCCCAAAATCATGCAAGGACTGTATGAGGGACTTGCAGTCACTTCATCAATTCAGTCCAGTCTCTGCACAACTCCTCGTCACTTCTGTCTATACATTAGAAAGAACATCAGCAGCCCTGTCAGGGCTCCACAAGCCCTGACACATTTACAGGCATGGAGCGGGGAAGCCAGATACTCAGTTAAGCAACAAAAAAGTTGAGTGCATAGGGCATGACAGGCAAAGCAGCCCAGTCAATAAGAGAAAAGGTTTGAAAAATCTGATATCCTTTAAAGAATATCAGAATACTTAAAAAAAAAAAAAAAAAAAAAAGATCAGCATAGGAAAATTTTACCATTTCCTGCTTCCTTTTCACTGACTCAAAGAGAAGCTTCATGAGAAACAATTATAAGGTCAGATTTGTGTGAAGGGAACAGAGAGGAGAGCCTCTGGTTTCTTTCCAAAAAGCAGTTTATTTTAGATTCACAAAAGGTCAGGAAGACTAAATTGCAATGGATACTCTTCCTGTGTAGCCAAACATATTTCCAAGCAGAAACATGATGTTATGAAGAAACAATCAAGTAAATATATGGAGGCTGAAGAAAACCCCAACCCTCAAACATTTCTGACTGCAGAATGATATCATTCTTACATATGCTCAAGGAATAAATTTACTTTTAAATGGTGGGGGGTAAGGGGTATCTGTGACTTAGAAAAGCATAGAGGCTCACTTTTGAGAGATAGTTACGCATTAGAAGAAACGTCCCAGAGCTGAATGGAACTGCCAGCATGGCTTAGTCTTCATCATCTATTGCAGTCCCTTATAGAACAAAGGAAATTGTGTATCATCCAGAAAACCCATAATTCTGCTGGAAAATGCTGAGTGCATACAGTAATATATGCAGTCTGTTACCTACAGTAAATGAGGTTTATTTAGGTCCTTCAACCCTGGTCTGCATGCTCTAACAGCAGCACAATTAGCTGTTTGGATGCTTTTATTCCCGCATGGCTTCCCTCAAGTAGGTGCATGTGGCTCCATTTCATTGAGAAATGGGTGAAAAAAAAGCAAAGAATTACATGAGGGACGTTGCTTAGATTGTAAACCAAAAATGTCATAATTATTTTAATGGACTTTATCCACTACTAGGTATTTAGAATAATTCTGCAGCCAACAAAAATTAATGAGACACAGATCCTACAAGGAGGAAAAGCTACTGGATAGATTTATATTATTGCCTACTGATATCCCTAGTACTAAGGAAGCCTACTAGGACCTGGAAACAACTTAACTGGGTCTCCAGAGAATATTGTTTATTTACTTGTGCCTAGCATTGAGCTGGATTTTGACTTGTATCAGGACAGGCTCTAAAGAGCCCTGCCTGGAAATTTATGGAAGATATCTACTGGCTGCCTGAAAATGGTCTGTGGCCAAGGAGGCCAGAGCCCCTCTGCTCCAAACTGCTGCAAGATGGAAACATGCTTTCTGGTTTGTGATTACACAACACCCAGCACTGGGCATCGTGGTCCCAGAGCTATCATTTCTCCATCCTGCTGCCATACCAAAGTAATAGTAACTGTCTTGCTGAGTTTCCAGGTAATTAAGTTGCACTTTTCTCTAATTGCCATGATCACTTACAGTTTATGTTAATCAAGTGACACCAACATAAAGTGATGGGCTGCCAGAGGACTAGAAAGCATTTTACCCTCAGCTGTTTCTGACATGTTTGTGTGCACAGTTCAGTTTAACATTAAGAAGGGCAAATAATGACCCACCTCCAGTTTGAGGCTGGGTCCCTTAAGTAATAAACTGAAAGCCAGTGTTTAAACGAAGAGACACAACTACAAATTCAACTTGACACTCTCCAGGAAAAGGGTCATTAGGCAGCAGAGGACAGGCAATCTTCATCTGCCCCCAGGATGTTTCTGCTGTACTTTAATGACCACCCGACGATATCATTCATCTTTATACTCACTCCAGTTCTTAACAATACAAGGATCTGAAGAAGTCAGGCCAATTACACAGAAAAGGTGCTTAATGGCTCTACACATGCCTTTTTCCCTTGCAAACCATCATGCAGCTGTGCAGCCTGGGGCTCAGCCCACCAAGCAACCTGGCATGCATCAAAGGATGCATTTTGCACACCAAGTCCCAGTGTAGGGAAAAGGCTGTGGCACTGTGCTGCAGCCTGGGGGATGGGTGGGGACCTGAAGTACACCAGTGAAGCCCTTCCAGTGCTGATTCACAGGAAGCAGCATGATCCATGGGCCATGGCATTCCAGACCACCACCAGCTCCTCCACCATCATTTGGAAACAAGGGATGTGAAATATCACTGAAGGATTTCATAGAACCATCTCTGTGCCTCTCCTCTCCATAATCCTGGGGCATAATCCTAAAGCATGGAATAGGATTTCAACAGGTAGTGTAGTGTTGCCATGTGGCTTTTCCTATTGATTTGAAAATAAACTATTAGTTATCTGAACTGCTAGATGCTTGGATACATACATAATCCTTCACTTTGGAAGACTACTCACTATTTTCTCCACCCCCAGGCTTTTTGTCAACACCAATAACTCCCATCTAGGACAGAAAGCATTAAAAGTGTTTCCACTTAACAGTAAACAAATTATTTTTTAAGAACTTGTAAAACCCAAACAACTCTTCTTCCATTACATTCCCCCAGCAAAAGCCAGTAATGTTTCCAAATAGACAATAAATAACACCTATACCCTATAGAAAAAGGCATTTGAAAGATAGACT
Source organism: Tyto alba (assembly GCF_018691265.1). Lineage (NCBI taxonomy): Eukaryota > Metazoa > Chordata > Aves > Strigiformes > Tytonidae > Tyto > Tyto alba. The sequence continues at coordinate 13,085,050 of NW_024881301.1, read as the reverse complement.
TACTTCCCCTAAAGAGAATTCAAAAGCAGACAATGGTTGCATAAAGAAAACATGGCAACAAGACCTAAATTAATAATATGTATTCTCCTAGAGTTGTGGTTCTGCTGCAAAAATGTGGAGGGGAACAGAAATTCACTGAGTGTCAGCTTAATGGAGTCACAGTGATGGAATAAGTGCCTAGAACATAACTGAAGGTCTTATTTTAGGATATGTCCAGAAGCTTCTTACTGTCTGAACATGCAGTTCCTAGAGCTTTCCCTCTTCTTCTCCTTCCTTTGAACTAGGAACCCACACAGTAAACTGAGTGAATGGAAAATACTTCTTCATTCCAGAGCACACAGCTGTATGCAAATATTCCTGTTAAAATCCCACTCTCAGATTTAACCTCTCAGCAGTCCTGCAGGCTGATATGTTCAGTCCATTCTAAACTGTAAAATCTAATGAGAAAATGCTCCCACAAGCTGTGTCTGACCCTGAAGTAGAAGAGCTCAGTTAACCGCATAAGCCTTTAATTTGTAAATGCAGAATCCTCCCTGCCAGATGCCGTTGCTTCTAACAAAGCTCATCCTCAAACAGCAGCGAGTATATGCAGTCCCAGTGGGTGTGTGCTGCAGGGGCAGGTGGCCAAGTTGGTATTTTACTATTTTACTATTTTTTTCTTTTAATTTTTTTTTATTTAAACCTTTAGGCACTTTCAGAGCAACAGATGTGCCAGTTGAATAATTCCCATTAGGACAACTACACCTAAAAATGTTTGGGTTTTTGTCAGCCTGCCTCACTGCAATGCACTGAAGAAGTTCACGCACAGGAACAGGTCAGCAAAAGACAAACTTTGTCACTTGATGCCCTGATTCTGTGAGAAATTGAAACACATATTTATTTACCAGCTTGTTTTGACTATTCACATGCAGAAAAAAGGCACAAGCTGAAGTGCCTTGCATAACTCTGTCACAGAGCAGCTTAACAATCATTATCAGACCTCAAAGACAAAAGTAAAAATTAAGGTTTTGATTTTAAAAAACTAACCAGGGATATCTTAAATGAGAAAATGAGGGATGCCATGCCTAAATGAGCACATCTAGTCAACTTTATTTTTAGCAGGACAGAGACTCTTTTCTCCAAGGCCAAGATACTAAGTCTTTAATCTTTTTCCATATTTCTCATGCTTACCACGTACAGGTCTATCGTAAAGGTGTCTTTATCACTTTTTCCTTTTGATTAAAGGCTCTGAGTAATGCTAGCCAATATCAATAACGATGCCCTAAAAATAACATTATCATCACACTAGAACCTTGCAGGGAACACAGTGTTAGTCTCACAAGTCCCTCTTGTACGAATCATCCAGTGCATTCAGAAAAAAAAAAAAAAAAACAAAAACAAAAAAAAAAAAAACAAAAACAAAAAAAAAAAAAAAAACAAAAACCAAACAAAAAAAAAACCAAACAAAAACCAAACAAAAAAAAAAACCAAAAAACAAACAAAAAAAAAAAACAAACCACACAATGTGAAGAGCATGACTCTTCAGCTACATTATGTTCATTCATGTTACTGAGAGTGAAAGCCTGAGTGATCTTTATTTTACATTAATCAAACTGTTAAATTGCACTGATATTAGGCAGATAGGTTGGAGGATGAGGGAGGAGGAAAAGCGAGAGAAAAAAAAAAAAAAAAGAGTAAGTTGGCTCAGAACTTCAACACAAACAGAAACCAAATGTTAGGCACTTTTGAACCACTATAAATCTTTAAAATATTTGATTCAAAGGAAACAGTGAAAGTGATTAGTTTTACCACACATTCAGCGGTCATGAAACTACAAATCAGCCCAACAGATATGCATATATACATATAAACAGAAATACACATTGGTCAAAAATATGGTTGAGACATATCATCCATGTGAAAGGTGAGAGTGCGGCTAAAAAAAAAAATTCCCATAAAAGGCCTTGATTGCCAACCAGCCGAATTATTACAGACAATTGGTATGTACATGGGACACAATGATAATAAGGACATTTCATTGTCCTAAAGGAAATAACAATTGTGGGAAATCATTTTAATAGTGCTCAGAAGTATTACAAAATCCCAGTTTCATGTCATTCTACAACAGACTAATGTTTACCCATAAATTATAGCTGATTTCAAGTGAAAACAATTAATTGTAAAAGAATCAAAGACATATGAAAGCTTTCAGATTTAAAGTGACATAGCTCATTTTAAAATAGCTGCTTTTAATTAACTTTTTCCTAAAACCATTAGAGGTATGTGTTGAAGGTACATTTCCACACACACTGGAAAGAATTTCTGCACTCAAGAAGACTGTAAAATTGTGATCAACAACAGCAAAATCATATGTAAATTGGTCTATTTAATCATTAAATTAATTAAATTTAGTATTCAGCCAAAGATGACGTTTCTGTCATCTGCTGTCATGATCAACTGCTGAAGAAAAGCCAAACTATAATGATATTCTTAATGCAAACATCCCCAGCACACGTGAGCCATCAGACCAAAACCCGTCTCAGCTACTGGAAGGTGAGCCTCTGCATTATTCATCTTATGTGATAATATTCCTCTTACTAACTTAACCAAACATCTCAATTTCATACCTTATTAATGCTTTCTAAACAGGTAACAACAAATAAAAATAACTTTTTTCGATATGTTGGTTTGCCAGTGTTTGTGCACATCTTGAAGTAACTAGCAATTAATTTGTGCATGTACGTGTCTAGACAGGTGACTAAATAAAATGTCCTTGAATTCATAAAGCATGTCACAGATTATGTTTCTCTGTAGAGACTTAAGAAACCAATACAAAAAGCATTAAGTTGACCAAATGATAAGAATTATTCTGATTTTGAACATGTTTGAGCAAGACAGAATGAGTCATCTGACCTGCTTTTGATCATTCACGAAATATTTGAACCAGGCGTCTGAGATGCACATGATGTTGATTTTTTTGATCAGTTACAAATCAAAACATGTGTGGAGCTGAAGTGCAATCACTTATGTGGAGGTTAATAAAATATCCTGGACTGGAATCCCTTCAATAGATCTGCTTTTAAAACTTCTGTACATATGTTTGCTTTGGGTATATTTGAAATTGGAGTTCATTAATTAACAAAATTGCCAGTAGATCTTCTTGGCCCCTGCTATTTTCAGGGGTTTTTTTAGTCCCTTGATGACATGATGACATCTGGATCTGTACATCTAATGATGTTAATAGAATGGAATCAGTTGCAAAATAAAGATAATAGTAAAAAAAAAAAAAAAAAAACAACCAAACATGAGTGTGCTTGAGTACAAGCTAGGCAGATACATGATTTCCCTTTTCTTTGATGGAGTAGTGACATTTCAGGGGTTTGAACTAGCAGTGTGGTACATTCCAGCTAAACAAAAGGTATTTTTTATTTTGAGATTTCTTATAACTGGGGTACATAATCTAAATCAAGCTTTTCAGAGGCAAGTGCTTATTTTTCAGTGCTCCCTTACCTGAACAATCAGCTCATTGATCCTGCAGAAGTGCTAATGTCCCAGAACAGTTCCCATGCTCCAGCAGGTTTCCAGAGTCTTACACTGTACTCTCTAAACCATGTCTCCTGCCCAAAAGTCTGCTATAAACTGTAGCAAGAAGGTACCTCTTAAGGAGAAGGGAGATAGTGAAACAAAATGAACGGCATAGAGTGAAAAAAATCTTCATTATGCCTATAATGAAAGCCTCATACACTGCATCCCAGAAAGGAAAAGGTGCTTTTTAAAATATTATTGGAACTTCCGTCAAAAAAAATAATAATCCTGTTATCAGACACACAAAAAGCTACAATGCAGAGTTCTTTCTTTCACCCCTTGATTTGTTCCTTTGAAAGCTTTCTGCCCAACACACAGAAAGCTGAACAAGTAGAGATCATAATCTTCTTGCAAGTGTCTATAGGACTATGTACTGGCACCTGCCTAAAGGTTTATTATGAACTTACAGATTTAGATTTCCGAGTTAGAGTTTTTCCAGTTAGATTTCACATGGGCAACAGAAATAAGCACCACCAGAAGATTTCTCTCTCAGGAGCATATAACACTTATTCCGCTTCAGATCCAGCCTGGACTATTCACAGAGACCTGGGGTTAGCACAGGGAGTATCCTTGTGCTTTTACAGCCTCTGCCATGAAAGATGGGGAATTCCTCCTTTAATGAGGAAAAGCTGTTTAATTTATAGCCTCTGAAAATATCTTCTTGTTAGAGATGTATTTGTGGCTCCAGACAGAAATGAGCTGTTTGGAGAAAGAGATCAGTTTGTTTCAAGAAAGAGACAAAGATCTCACAGATCAGAGCCACTCTATAGATCTTGAAGGCACGCATCTCAAGTGGCTGACAGACTCCCTAGGATTTTGGGTGCTCCTAAACACAGATGTAATGAAGTGATCTTATATTAAACTGGCGGGGAGACTTCATCCTTTCTTCTCCTATATGGGTTTAGCATCATGAGATGGACCTTTATCACTTCTAATCGAAGGATTGCTGTGCTCGGGTACCTTGGGATGCTTATTAGGAACAAGAAGATGCTCCAAGGCTTCATCAGAACCATCTCTGCCTCCTCAGTAAATGTGTCTCTTTGGGAGTCTGTCACTTGGGTGCTCCATGTCCCAGCTGGGGTCCTCACTCAGGATGGGCATTGCCCACTATGGAACCCAACTTTCTGGTGTGAAAAAGAGAGCAGCTTGGGCATCTAAAGGGAACTTACCAAGTGACCCTTGGGAATTACTGAAATTAAGAGGGAGGCAAGCAGCTACCAGCAGCTGGAGGTAGATCGTTAGAACTTGGATACTCAGCACTGATAAGGGAAAGGCTCTTGGCAGTGAAAAAATCCCTACTGTCAGAAATCAGAAAATAACCCAGACCTGTCATGAGTAGGGCAATGCAAAACCCACCTGTGTGCGCATGAATCTTGGCTAATCCCCCATGATATGCTGCAGTAGCCCTGAACAAGTTGTTTTCCCTTTCTGTGCCCCAGTTCACCCTTCTGATAAACCAGGATAAAATTACTTGCTTACCAATTGCCACAGGAAAGCAGTATCCTAGAAAAATACCAAGATAGACTTAACTAGGCTTATAAATTATTTTGATATTCCCAGATGAAAGTTCCCTGTAAGTATAAAGTTTTATTATTATTTCAGCTGCTCCCTTCTGTAGCATAATTGCCAAAAGAAGGATTTAGAAAAGCCTCAGATTAACCATAATACTTTTCTTGTTAATGACTAGCAAAACATTATACTTGTCACATATGGGACACAAGTGTTTGATTTCAGTTTAACACACCAGCATTTAAGAACCAAAGCAAGTATCGCTCCATGTCTTGCTCAAACCTGACGTAACTTTCTCTCTTGGAAAATATGTTTTGGGGACAGCCTGGCTGCGCCTGTTTGCAATTTACACAATTTCAAATATAATTTATAGAGAGACTAACCTGAGGTCAATTATTATTACCATCTTGAAGAAGTGATTGTAAACTGGGAATAGCTCCTGCTTTAATCATTTCATTTTCTCTACAAAGAAAAATAGAAATAGTTTGTAGTGAAAAATGTGTCTTCCAGTGTAAGCATCCAATGTCAAAAGAAATTATAAGATTAAAAATGATAGCTTTCAGCTGTTGCCCACTAAGTAGTCAATGTTTCTTCTCTTCTGGAAAGCTGATACTCCCTCTTCAGGGGAATTTAAATGGACAAAATCAGAATGAGAAAGTACAAGAGACTTAATGAGACTGCAGCTGGTCCTGTGATTCTCTCTGTAGGAGATGTTTAACATCTTGTTTGCTACCCACAACTACCACACGTGGGTTGTGCCTGAAGTGGCCATTGTTAATCTATGCTGGAATATGCCATGGGGAAGTTTGGTGAAAAGACTTGATTATATGTATATAGAACAGACTTGTCCCAACACCATAGATCAAATACAAGATAAACCAAGAAGGATCAACCAATCTTTAATAGAAAGCAGGAGGAGGAAGTTCAGAACAACTTTTGCCATTCTTCCTGGAGAATATCCACGAGCTGCGGTTAGAAACAAAAGATTTCTACAAGGATTTACTAGTATTTTTCAAAACCACATCATATGGAAAACGCAGAACCACAGAAACACTGGGGTCAGTCCTGAACTTCAATATGCCCACACTTCAGTATGCATGGATGAATGAAAATAAGTCTATAGACAGTGTAGAAAAATTTCCTACATATACCCATAACATACAGCATTTAAGCACCTGAAAAGAACCAAAAAAGGGAAGGTTGCCATGCCATATTCTATTTTGGTCAGGAGAATGGGATTTCCAACACAAAGGCCTTCCTCTGCTTTGAAATGAAGGAGGTGTTTAGTGTGATGGTATTTCAGTACTTTCTCTACTTGGCTGGTTGGCAATACTATCATTTTCCCACAGTTAAATAAAGCCATTTAAGGGCCAAATTCTAATCCCAGTTACACTCAGTCCACAGTCTTCCCTCCCCCAGACCACAGGGCTGGAAAGAAAATATGTGATGTACCCAGCTGGGACTGGGGACAGCTCCACATTGAATACCAGGACCCACACAGGGGTTGGTCAGAATCTGGACTTAAGACAGAGAAACATGCAACACCTTTCCGCTCCCCTGCTGCTGCCACTGAAGCTCAGGTCACCACGACATCTCTCTCCATATATAGATTGTTTGAAAGCCTTACTACATGGAGTTGCTCCAGTTACCCAGCTTTTTTTGTAATGCAGCAATTCATAAGCAAGCAGTCTGCTCAAAAATACCACATGCATGTATTGGGTGCTGAAAGCATCCATTGTCCGAAGCTTCTAAATGGATCGAAGGCTAGGAAAATTACTTTTGAAAACCAGCTGTCTTCTATACAGGATAAGCAGGAAGCTTCTCAGCTTTAACTGCAGGGTTGGTTGGTTGGGTTTTTAAAAGCTATATCTCATATTGCCTAAATGCAAGATAGAGACGACAAGCGGTGTTGTATGTTTATGTCTAGTTAGAGCTACCTGCTTATTAAGGATGCTTGCTTTGCTGCTTGGAATTTGGGGGTGAGATGCACTAGCACATCATGTTGTTGGATCTGGCCTAGCTACAGTTGCTCAGTGTATGGTGCAGACAGGTAGCATTGTGTTGGGAAAGGCAACCTGTCTCAAGGAATAGCACTGACCCTGCTCTTCACCCTCCTACTCATGGATTGTGTTGCTGGGAAGGAGAATTGACACAGCTCAACTGAGCTGCAGGGGCTGTGGGAAGGGGCAGGGCTCTCCTTGCTCGGTTCCTCCAGGAGGGTGAGGGCAAGGGATGAGCAAACTTCCCTACTCCTACACATTCAACCCCCAGAAGGCTTAGGGATGTAAGAGGGAGTGTTACTGCCCCATTCCTCAGTGTTATGAGTGGTCTTAGGTCACACTGGTCATATGTTTTAAAATATGAAAAGGTCATAAAATTAGTAAACTGTAGCATTCAATGTGCTACTTTGTGAGGTGTTTTTTATTGCTGCACTATGGAAAGATTGTGGAGATTCTGGAGGTTCAGTCTGCTAGGTCCCACCATGTGGTGTGTCCCTAGAGTACTGCTGAGCACATCCAAGGTGCACTGCCTCTGGCTTAAAAGGGCTGGTCAGGCCTGATAACAGATTCTCTGTGTGTAAAAACCAGTGCTATCAAAGCAAGAGCCCCCCAAATCAACTTCAAGTCAGAGGGAGGAGTGATGCAAAGATGGAAGTTCACAGCTCACATCCTGATCTCAATTCTGTTGATCCCCAAGTGTCTTTCACTGAAATCATTTGGAATACCCCACATATCCACTGACACAAACAAAATTAGATTCTGGCCCAGGATACTTTTCCACCTGAGTTTAGTTCTGCTGTCACATCGATACATACTATATGGCTTTAATCAGTGGGAAAAAAAAAAAAAATAACAGCTTCATTCAGAAAACTGTGCAGGTGTGCACTCTTCTTACCTTTAGTCCTCAGTCATATTCTCAGTCTCACAAATTTGAGAACATGCTTACTCTTGCAAGATCTACGGCACTCTATAGGGAAACTAAACACAAGCAGCTTGACCTAGTATTGTATTTATCTAGAAAGATAAAAAAAAATGTTGTAACTAAAATATTTAATTATCTCCAGGAATCTGCTTAGGCTCAAACACCTGCAGCTCAGCTGACTGATGCATTTCCCCCAGAACCTCGTGATGGGATGACATTGCCCACACAGAGCTCTGCAGCCTTAACCTCAGCCCCTGCACCAGCGGCTGTCACACCCACACTTTGTCCTCTGCTGCCAAGAAACAAACGCAGTCTGAAGCAAGCCCCTTCACATACAGAAGATTAACAGTGCATCTCTTCAAATGCATCCACTGCCTTTTCCATTTATTATATAAAGATATTCCAAATGCCAGATTCTGCCACCCCACCCTCACTTAAACTGAATAAATGACCTCGTGAGTAATCTACAGATGGCAACGGGGTTATCTGAAGAATAAGGAACAGATTTTAGGGGGAATTTCACTGGCAGAGAGGTGTTCTAGTGTCTGTCAAAGAACAAGCGTAGTGTAGTGCACAATGTGAATGACGGTATCACAGTCTGCCTGCAGTGGCTGAACAAAGATAAAATTGAACATTTTACACCAGACAAAAGTCTCTGCTATTAGCAAACAAGCAGTTTGAGCTAGTGAGATACCACAGCAGATGCATGCACATATCTCCAGTCTGTAGGTTTCCATGCTAGGGCTATCTTCCAAAATATGTGTAGTAGTTATCCAAACCATCACATTACATCTCTTAACTACAATTAAATTCAGCATGTATGATTCTCACCATGTTATCAGTAAAAACCCTGCTTTGGGAAAGAGGTGAATAGAAGGAGTAAGGGGAAAAGAAATTATACTACAAACCCTAGTATATTTTTTGGTTATGACATCATCATATCATGATGGTGCACCTCCACCCCAACACACTTGGGCAGGTAATGGGGGTAACCCCAAGCAGCTTCTAATGCCATGACTGACCTGCCTCTGCATTCCCATTAGTAACAGAAGAGGTCACACCTGGCCTCAGAAACATGAAGACATTTTAAGTGACAGCCATCACATTTTATTTCAAATACAAGCATCTGTGCTAACCATAGAACTACCCAGACTTCTTTTCTCCCTAAATGCCTTTTTTTTTTTTTTGACAGTCTGAATCAATGCAAAGGTAGTATCTGAGCTCCCTGGTTTTGAGTGACATTACTGAATGCATGAATTTAATAATTTTACAGTCAAGAATTTAAGATGCATCTCATTAATATCCCAATTTGTACATAAATCTCACTGTACTGTCAAAAAAAAAAAAAAAAAAAAACCAACCAAACAAAGAAACCCAAAAACCCCACCAAATGGGACTCAGACCCCACTGTTCCAGAGTGCTTTGAGTTAACTACAGACAAACACAGCAGGCTGCAGACTTCTTTGGGAAAGGTCAGGAAGTATGTTATTTTTATAAAAGGCTGTGCCGAAGGAAGTAACAGCAGCAGGATGGGAGAAGTGGATGGTATCCTGTCACTAATGGCTGAGCAAAGGGGATAGATGTGTTGGCATGCTGAAGAGATCTGACGCATACAGTGTGCCTGCCTAGCAGAGACCTCAAAATGTAGGGAGCAGGCATTTTAGATAAAGCAGAGAAAGAAGTGGGATTCAAAGTAAGGCAGTGGGAAGATTATTTTGACTGTACTCCAAGCAGTAATTGGATGTCCCACTAATCTTAGTCATTTATTATCCAAAAGAGGAGTGAAGAGCTACTTACTCAAGGATAACTAGAGAGTAGTAGTTATCCTGAAGACTGTGATCCGATTGCCTGAAGGCAGGGACTCAGTGCTCAGCAGATATATATCTGCAGTCAGTAAGTTTGTTTCAGTGAACTTCACCACAGTAATACAGAGCACGGCTGCACACCTCTATGTATAATGACCATTGATATTTTACTCTTCGTGTGCCTTTCCCAGTAAGAGGCAGAACCAATCTGTTGCTTTTCTTCACAAGTAGCATGAACCATACAGCTGCCTGAAACACGAACCTGAAAAGCACAAAAATTGGTGCTTGCTTCATCATCAGGCATCAGCACCTCCATCAGCTTCCTAATCCCAAACTTGCTTTGTCCCTATTCCAAGTGCTGACATTTTCCAGCATTGTGTCTCTACAGATCTGTCATCTGCTGAGCACCTAAACTGCCTAGGCCAGGTGCTTGACCAAACTACAGGAAATATGAACATCATAACAGTCTTGTGAGCCACACTGGAGTTGAGAGTTGGCTTTTATGGCAGTTACAGCCAGATTTGCTTTGGCTGTAGATCTCTGGCAGCAACATATCTAGGTGTCTAGCACATAGGTATAACTCTTGAAAAGTTAAGTCAATGAGTACTTGTGGTCCTCAGTTTATTAGCAGTCTTCTGGGAGAACATTAATAAGAAAGTATGAGGGCAAAGTTTTCAAGAACCATTTCTTTTATAACTACCATTTCTTAAAGCTGAAGTCTTCAATCACATTGACTTTCAGTGAAATAAGTTTGTGAATACCTGCATTACTTTGGAATAGACAATTTCTTGTTTTTAAAACTAGGATCTGTTGGAAATGTTAGAATCCATTCAACAAATTAGGCTTTGTTCCATAAAAATTATCTGCTTACCCAAGAAAAACAGCAGAGAGGAAACAGAAGCAATATAGGATTGGTCAACTTAATACGAGTGTCAAAATCTTCGTTTCTACAGACAGTGTTTTTGGACTGAACTGGCTCTCCCAGTTTTCTGGAATCAGATCCTTAGAGACAAACTGATCTGTTTACACTCATGTGTCCCAGCTGGATGCAGATAAGAAGACAGCCTAAACTAAAACCAGAAAGGTATGAAATACTCAAACTGTGTTAAGTGTGGCTGTGGCTTGCAGGATTTTAGCATGGCTGTAGCAAATAAGCACTTTGATCCATTCAGTAAGGCTAATTACATCCTAGGATCCATTAACATGTCCTTTTACTGGACACATAGATTTGGAAATCTTTCACTTAAGCAATGCCATATCAAAGTACTTTACCAGCAACAGCAGCCATCCCCAGCTTCCCAAGTAGCATCCAGCAGCCTCCCAGCTCCTTACCTCCATCCTGCCACAGAGCTGACTAACCACCACCCACTCCTGGGCCAGGACCCCCCACTCAGCTCTATTTCAGCATCCTGAGGCAAAACAGCATTGGAGAGCAATGGTTGCTCGTCCACATGTGGGTCACGGGCAGTTTTTGCACAGGGTGAGGCACCCACACACTCGCCACACGGCAGGGAAGCCATCTGGGGCTACCACACAGGACAAAGCTCCCGATGCGCTGATTTGTGTGCATGTAGACCTCAGCATGAAGTCAACATAGACTTCTTAAAATAAAACCTAAACTTGATCAGAAAATTCAGTTCTGGCACATAGTTCTTAACTTTCTAGTGAATCCAGTAAAAAAGCCAAATCTTCCAACACTTAAATTCCAAATACCAGAACTACTATACTATTGATTGTTAGCATTAAGTTACAATACATTTAAAAGGCTCAGAGACATGGTATAGGCATACATTACACCATTTATCTAGCAAGTTCCAGCCTTGATTAAGTAATAATATACTGAAAAAGTTAACCATGTCCTGCCAACAGTATACTTTCAAGGCACTTCTCTAAAACACCAATATAGAGCCACAAAATAAAAATACTTTAAAAGGAAACAAATTATTCCCACCATATGAAGATGTGCCATCCCAAAAGATAACCACATTGGTGTGAGCCTTTTTAAAAGGCCAGATGAAGCAGGATAGCACACACAAATTGCATCTCTCTTCTAGACCTTATACCCATAAATCTGCAGATGAAATAGTGGGAAAAGAAAATGAGCTAGAGCTTACTACTTAAACTCATGATTAGGAGTTTAAATGGTCAAGTTATATGCCTATTTTTATAGATATCCAGTCTTTATATGTATGATTTGTTCTTTCTTCAGCTAAGCTTTTGCACATGTGAAGTATTTTGGATCAACTGCTATTGCAATAACTATGTTTTCTTTGAAATACTCTGAGCAAATGTCAGAGGAGGCTTTTCCTTGCATTGGATTTATAATGATATCAAGATTTTGTAGATCTCATAATTAAAGAAAAATGGTGACATCTACTCAAAATGTAAGTTATTAACAAAAATTTTTAATTTAAGCCAACTGAAAGCAAAGATAGTTGAACTGTTGATGAAAACAGCAAAATACTACTGTGGATATATATTTTACATTGAGGAAACCTAGGGGGGAGGAGGGGCAGAAGAAATCTCACCTTGTACAGACTACCAGATCACTGCCTGCTGCTATTATTCTGTTTACTTTCATGAGCTACTCATAACCCTCAGGGATAGGTTTGGTTTATGTGGATATGCATCCACAAGGCTACTAACCCCAGGATTATGTAAGTATTTATAGGTAATCTATCCTCATATGTCCCTACTACTTACCTAAGTTTTAAGGACATGATCTTCTAAGAAGTCATATCAGGAGAACCCTTAAGCACAGGAAGACAGGATAATTCAGGGTATTTTTAATAAAGATGGGCCAGATTTTACAAAACCAGTCAGTATTCCTATAGTCAAAGACTGGCCGACACACGGGATAAACCAGGCTCATCTATACCACATGATGGGATCCCACACCTGGGTCCCCAAGCTAGATCCAGGCTGGGGAGGTAGGTGTGAGCTCAACAGAGATTTTGGACTGGAAGAAGTAGAACCTTGCTAACATAGGTACGGCCCATTAGCTCAGGCACAGGGCTGGTTTATGCTTTCTAGTGGGAATTTTTAAAGGCCTCCAATCAATTCACTGGTATAATTTCTCAGTGGCCTCCTAAACAGCTGTGCATCCCAGCCAAGTGGTGGGATGGATAAGACTCTGTGGATGAGAAAAGATCAGGAAATTCTCAAAATGGTATTTTCACCAAAAGATAGAGATATATGGAGACATTCCCCAGCATGGGTTTTGCACAGCTTGGAAAAGTCCCCACCTCCTCTGCTACTGAGAATTTATTCCTATCCCTTCTGTATACTGTTATTTCTGCCTTTACAGCACAGACTGTATTGTTACAAGTGTCTTGGTTCAGAGGGTGGCCCCACAATGTAATCCAGATTTTTCAGGAAAGCTCCTGTACTAAGCAAGGGGCTGGCAACCTTCAGGATGGGTTAGAAACTCTTTTCTGTCCTTTCATACTCAAAGCGATAGTTTTTACCTCATTCTTAGTCTGATGCTCCTGCTTCTAATTTTCAGCTGAAGATGATCTTGGATGACCCAAAAAGCTTGTCTATTTTATTACCTTCTCTGCTTCCAGTTCTCTCCACTGTTCTAATAATAAAAAAAAAAAAAAAAAAAAAAAAAGAAAGCCTCCCTCCAAACTGCAGCTCACTCAAAGGTCTTTGAAGGGATTTAAGATGGTGGTGTACACTACCAGCAAGTAGCCACTGTTAATGAAAGCTAGCAGTAGTGAACCTTTGTTGGAATGATACAAAAGACTGTCTGGAAAGTTTGTTGTTACAAGTCCTCAGTCCCACTTCCCACTCACTCTACCAACGATGTTTCCTAGGCACAGATATTCAGAAGTATCTTGTAATTTACATTAATATATTACTACTTGCAGTTCTTCTCCAGGCCCAAACAATTTGAAATACAGCTGCCTGCAGCACTAAAATAGCTTTGAGCATAAAATACCAGCGTCACCACACATTCAAAGTGTGAATGTTGCCAAAATTTTGTAGTGATAGGCCTTCAAAGCCACTCGCTTGGAAGTGAGCATTCCTTCCTCTGGTGAGCCATTGACACACAGACTTTAACAAAGAGCGTTTGCTGTCAAGTAACAAATCTTCAATAGCTACATGAATAGTTTTGTGTCTTGGACTATTTTATCATTGTCCACTGCAGATGGTACAAACTCTTCGAGGCTACACTCACTGCAGTGGGAAAACTATAGAAAGGGGAAGCTGGTTACCTGGTCCCAGCCTTGTATTGTAGACACAATGCAAAAGTCTATATTAATCTCCTACTGCAGAACAAACTGTGAAAGCCCCAAAATATCTGCTGTACTTCTTGGTAGGCTTGTTCTGTGCACAGCATCCTTACAGGTTGGCTGCCTGGGATTAACATATTTCATGTGTTTGCTCTCCTGTTTCCTGGAGTAAAAACTTAACTCTTATCTCCCTTGGATGCTCTGGGGACAACACCTGGAACAGCTCCTAAAGTTGGCACGTCATCACTAATACTATGTATTTTCTTTTCATAGGTGTGGAGACAGCCACAAGGGATCCATAAATCTATGTCTGACTCCAGTATTGTCTCTTTACATATGTAGCTTGCGTTGCCAAAAACAACAGCAAGACCAGTCTCACTCCAATACCAGCCAACACATGGATAATTTCATACTGATTGCCAGCCCTACTGACCAGAAGTATTTTCAAGTCCTCCTAGTTCTGTCAGAAGTTGTTTTAGACAAGAGAAAAATCATCAGTTACTACATAGGAAAACTGCTACTTTAAGTAATTGAATTGACTTGTTTGCATCTACCTCATTTGGGAAAGTCCAGATCATTAAAAGTGTTTCTCACAGGGGCCAGTTTTCAGGAACTAAGTTCTGATAGGCATTAAATGTGAGGTCTGGCTTACCAAGGGCAAAGGGGTAGCTTCCATCAAGCACACACATATTGGAAAGAATGTACTGACTTGAGAACTCCTAAACTGAAAGATACTGCCAGAAATTGCAACATTTGTCTACAGGGATTTTACTAAAATTCTATACTAAAATTCTAACATAGCAACCACATGTGATGCTTTGATCTTGGATGGGAAAGTAAGATCATTCTTAGGGCACCCTGCAGTCTTATTAAAATTAAGAGCTTCTCCAACATGGGGGAGATCAGAGCCTTACTTAGGTGGAAGGTGGTACTGCTGTACAACTGCAAGGCCTTACATTTCAAACTGCATCTCAAGCCATACTGAGAGTCAACATAAATCAAAGAATATACTCCCAGAGCTTTACTCAAAAAAGAGGCCTTTTTTTTTCCCCATTGCACACCTCATTGTTATTCATTTTAAGAGTATAACAGTGCAGTCTTACAGAGATACACACAAACTCAGCAGTTTATCTATGCACAATTAAGCAGAAAAGTTCACATGTATAAGGAGCTAAAGAAGAAAAACTTCCAGCCATGGTGGGAGTGCCCAACCACCCTTTCCAAAAATCAGCATGAACTACATGCTACATCCATTTATATAACCAGATTAAGACTTATTCTTTTTAATCATAGGCCACAGGAGCACTCATCAGTTTACACCAACACCACTTTCCTCCCCTAACCCATGTTGTCCACAGTCCTTTCTTCCCACAAGCCTTTTAACTAATGAGCATGTTATTTATCAATTCATCACCTGCTAGCAATTTATCACCTGGCCACCACCCTCAGCTCATCAGCATATGCATAATGAAGAACAAAAAGATGTGGGGGATGACTCTGAATCCATTTGAATAGGCCAGTCCTCTGGATGAGAGGCTTCCTGAAAGGGATAACATTTAGGAGAGACAGTTAGAGTTACAGCTGTAGCTGTTGAATGAAAAACAACTTTCAACTCAAAGCACTTTGGAAAAATTACAACCCCAGAAAGTTTTATACATGCACAGCATAATTTTCTTATAAAGGCTTACACTTTTTTCTTTCTTTTTAGAAACAAACAAACAAACAAACAAAAAATTAAGCTGAGCTCAGTTGTAATTTTTAGATGACTCCAAAATCAACAGATATTTGTGATGACGTTTCTTTAGGATTTGCACTCCAGAAGTATCAGCCCTATTTGCTACCTGTCTTTGTACACAACCCTTGTGGCACCTTTGTTTCTGGTAAGATAAGAATTCTGTAGAGGTATCCAGTATGGAAAATATACTGGGACTACAGCTGAAAGAGGTTTGTAAGGAATCTTTTTACCTCTCTGGAAAAAAGAAAATTCATCAAGCCTAAAATATGTCAGTGCTGATTCATCAGTCGCACATGGTGTATATGAGCCTGGGTGCACGTCACTGCTGCAAAATGCTCATGGCAAACCCTCTGAAAGTTTGCAAAGTGAGATTACAGTTTCTGAGCAGGCTTAGCAGGGACATGGACCTCACAGTGGGTATACCGCTTGCTCCTGTGTACCCCAGCTCCTGGCTTTGCAGACCAGGAGCCTTTAACTGCTCCGTGCGCCTCCTGTGCCTCTGCCTCCAGGGCAGCTCTCAGATGGTGACTGAGAGCTGCAGGACAGCCTGCCCCTCATGAAAACTTCCAGCATGTTGTCTGAAACAGCTGCTGAACATGAGAAGTAGCTTCCCCATCCTTCCTCCGGATATTTTATGGCCCTCTAGCTAAATTGCTCAGCTCCACATATTATTCCAGCTAAAGCCTATGATCCACCTTCTCCCCCACTGCTTCTCTACCATCCTTTAGGCTTGAAAATTAAATTTAATCATACAAGATGTGTAGCCTAGCTTAATTATAACAGCAATGAAACCAGCTAATTATTAGCAGCTTTTCTTTTCTGAAAGGAGATAATCAAGGTGCAATGCCAGCCTAAGAAATGGCTGTCCAAGGAAGATTTCTGTCTATCTTAGTGCCCACATTGCCCTGCTTGAGTCGAAGTTAAGGAATTGTAAAAAGCCTTTGAAGTAGACTCAGCATGTCATCTGCATGTGTTTGCAGCTGGTTTACTGTTAGTGTGGCCAGAGCAGATAAATGATTATGTGTATCTGACCTAAATTTGTTGATATTAGCCTTCTTTCTTGGAAACTCTCTTTGTACACTGTCCAACCCTTGTCTGTCTGCTCGTAACATCACTTCTTGCATATTCCTAAAAAGTGCCACATCACAAACTTGCAGAGGACTTCCAGAAATGCTTCTAAGAAAACACAGAGAGCTGATGGGACAGCTAGCACAAGTTATTTGGTCTGCTGTAATTCCCATCCATCCTCGAAAATCAGCATCAACTTCAGGTGAACATGGGCTCCTGCATGGAGAGAAGAATGACTGCAGCACAGCCAAAGACAATTGCTTAAGTACATCCATCTGCCTTTAGCATAGCCACAAAATGCCTGCTGCAGCCACTCAGCCACCACACTGTTCCTGCATGTCACTTTGATTCCCTGCCATATCTCACCGCTCACCAAGCCCATAGTCCACAAAGGTATTTCTGTGCCTAATTTTAACTGAAGTGAAGGGGGAGGTAGGTGTCTAAATACTGCTAGCTCTTAGTCATTCAACAAGCCTTACCTCCTCCGGGCAGCCTTTCTCAAGGACAGCACGAAATAACATTCAGGGTAGTAGGTAAAGTAAGATGCTGTCAGATCATCTTTTTTAAAAGCTCCATAAAAATATTCAGGGTATTCAGCCACCCACACTGGCTCAAATTATGAGTTACTCCCACACTGTGTTGCCTTTGAAAGTGTTTAGATCTCCTTTTACTTGGGGGTACTGTTGCTTCTTATTCTCTAGATAAAAAAGCACTGATGTCTGAGCTTTGCACAGAGAGAAAAGACCATGGCAGGTACAGGTCTGACCAGATTAAAGAGAGCAGGTAAAAAAGGTCTTAGTTCTGACTCTACCCATCCACCAACTCTGTATCAATGGCATTTAGATATGTTCAATGCCATTACTCCGGGTTTATGATGCTGTAAGAGCCAGAAGCATTAGTATCCAGAGATTTTGTTATTATTTTCCATATCTAATTATCAAATAGCATCTGACACTTCAAAAATTCAAAGATAATTAAATACAATTTTAAGATTTGTGCCTGTTTCTCAGGCAAGCTGGTAAAAGCAGATTCTTCATTTCTGCATTTTATAGTAACATATTTCCTGCCAGTTTTATACCTGGGATCAAATATAGTAGTCTTTGTGTTGTTAAGATGCTGTTATACATTTAAACAATTACATCCAGTCAAATTTAGAAAAGGAAAAGAGAATGGGTCTATTTCTGCTAATCTTGGCTTGTACCAAGTCTGTCCCTATGAAATCTAAATTCTGAGACAAATTTGACTTTATATCTTGGATGCCACAATAGCTCGTAAAAGGCAGAACCAAAACACAGACTCATACTAAAAAAATACAAGTATTTCACTTTAATTAATATGCATATAACATTCATCAATATCTGTTTGTTTTGGAAAGCTGTGCTGTAATGACTAGCACATCCACAGAACACAGGCAGGCTACACTGCTCCACCAGTGCCAGGGTCTGTCACACTGCCTATTAGAAGTCTGGATGAGAAAGAATTTTCTGAGTAATTCAAGTGCTGTACAAATGAAGTTAGCAGTTTAGATATATTTACAAAAACAAAGGCTGTTGGTTACAGAGCTAAAATGAACTTGGACTGTGTTTACATCTGCTTCTTGGAAGGTAAAATGTAATCAGAGGAAGAAAAAAAATTAGCTTTCAACATTTTTTTTTTTGTTGTTGGGGTCTTGGTGGTGATGGTTGTTTTCTTGTGGCAGGATAATATGGAAGATTTCTGTGCTCTTATTCTGTGGTGTGATTTGATGAGACAGCTGGTGGTACCCCATGCTGGAACAACAGCTGGGAATGGTCATGTAATGTTTCTGGATAGTACAACACAAGCCAACAATCTGTATCTATCGGCAATATGTCACCTTCCTTTTAATTACTTTCAAATGCAGTGTCTAAATACATAGTGAAATGTCAGCAGTCCCACGCTCTGAAATAAAGCTTCCTCAGACCCCAGGTAGGGCTTGATTGTTTTTGTTGCTGCAGTCCACTGGCCTCGGAAGAGAAAAATTCCCAGTTGTGCTAGGAAGCTCCCAAGGAGCTTTTTTCAGAGCACACATCTAACAAACGTTAGCCTTAACACAGTGTATGTTTAAAACCTTGCAGTAAAAGGCCTTAAACCTACTGCTAAAACTTGCTTTAATCAGAATCACTCACTGAAGTAAGATTAACTGAAGTTATAAAGAAAGTACTCATCCAACCCCAGGCAGCTGTTCAGACTCCCTAGGAAATTAAAAATAGAAGGTAGCCAAAGATGGTGATTCACCCATCCTCTTGGATACCTATGTTAGGGTGGGCAACATGCCCCTTGTGCCGCTGATTACTGAGGAACAAAGTGACTAAAGCCTTTGCTTTCTGCTGGTTAAACTTAAGTGAGGTAAACCCCACTCTTAGTTTCTACAACATTGCAGACTTTTCACTGCAGTGAAGAACAGAAGAAAATCCGTAAAATGTCAAAGTGAAGGTACTTCTAGCCTATACCCTGCTTTCCACCATGGCCAACAGCAGATGCCTAGCGAACAGGCATATATGAAAAATCCCTGTAACACTCTCCAGTTTCCAGCCATTTTCAGGACAGGAACTTCCTGATGGGCTGTGGTTTCAATGTATTTGGTACTCTCAGGGGATTACTCTTCCATTAAATTCACCAATCTGTCCTTGAACCCATATAAAACTTCAGCAACCATACCATCCTTTGGCAAGGAGATCTGCAGGTCAGCTTCCTGAGAAGTTTTGTTTGTGACCCCTACTATTTTATTAGCTCCATTTGATGCCTCCCACCTTTGGTACTGGAAAAGAGTAAAAAATCAATCTACTCATACTCTCCATGCCACTCAAGATTTTTTTGTAAATCCATCACCTCCTCCTCCATTATCTCCTTTCTAAATGAAAAAGTCCTACCTTAGTCATCCTTCCTGCTATTAGACTGGATGCTTTTCCTCTGTTGAGAAAAATATTCAGGAAGAAGGAAGAAAGCAAGAAAAAATAAAAGAACAAGGAAAAAAGATGTAAAGGAAAAAAAAAAAAAAAACAACAAAACAAACAAACAAAAAACACACACACAAAAAAAAAAAAAAACCACAAAAAACAACAAATAGAACAGAGAAAAGAAAAAATAGCAAAAAGACAGTGACCCAACAGGTTCTGAATATGCACCTTCAGGTATCTGCTTGAAAAACATGCTAGGGTTATAAAGCTATGGTACCTTCATTCATTACATTGCCAAGTAAAACAGCTCAACTTGAATAATTTGGATTCTTGATAGCCAGGTAATTATTTCTTAAAAGGTGCTAACACCCTATCTGCCCATAGTGTAATTGTCAAATAGGTGAGCTGAGGAAAACAAGACTGATCATCCACCCCAATAAAACCAAGGAATTCTGGATTGTATCAGCCGAGAATCCATTTTCCTTTTTATTATGGCTTTTCCTAAATCTTAAGAGTAATACAAACCTTTTCGAACAATAGCAGACTCAATTAAAAGTAAGTGATATACAGTGTTCAGACTCCAAGGTTAGAAAAGCACATTTTAAATGCACAGCATTATTATTATTATTTGCTATTATAGAGTATCAGCCAAGGAAAATATTTTTGTCTTTAGAAAAATCTGAAATTCCCAGTGAGGTGGGATGCAGCTGACATTCCTGGTGGTTTGCTGTCTTGTTTGGAGCACCATGTGGTTCACAGCTAAAGGGCAATGATGCTTGCTACTGAAGAACTGCAGTCACCTCGGAGTAATGCATGGCCTAGAGCATTTCATAATTCACCTGGAACAGAAATGCAAAGGCAAACAAAGGAAAGGAGAAGAGGTAATTTAGTTTGGATTATTGCTTGATGTGATGTTATTGTCACTTGTTAAATTCACTTTGTACTGAAGCCTTTGCACAATATTAGTAACAACATAGTATTAAATATGGCAAGGTGGCTGCACCATTCTTTTATGTCAAAGAACCAAAATAATGGGACTTGTATTAACACCTACGGTGTCACATTTCTGCAATAAAAACTACTTTTTACTGCTCCAAATCCAGGAAGACTTTATTTTTGATCTTTCAGGAAAACTAGAGTGATACGCAATCGCCTGTATGAGAAAATGGAGCTGATTGCATAAAGCTTTCACCCTTTTCATCACACACATGTGGTCCTTCCCTCAGAGTCTGGTGGGCTGCCAGGAGCCATGAAATCTCTGAGCTTGGGTACAGGATAATCAGTGAATCACAAGGAAACAATGGAGAAAGGAAGCTACATTGATTATTGTGTGAGTTAAGAAAGATACAACCATGAGCTTTCCAACAGGTCCATTTTCTCCTACATTGCAGGCCATGCACTCCATCACACAGAGGCCTGATCTTTTGAAATCTGGTCCATCACAGAACTTGAATCTGTTTTCACTTTCACACCTTGGAGGCAATCATGAAGCAAATGCAAGGCCAGAGACTCATCAAGCGCATGGAGTCCAGTAATGTGATTCTCTCCAGTAATGTGATTTGGCTCTTTTATAATAAGGAGATTTCATACCTTCACCCCATCCTGCAGAAGGTATGAATGACAGCCTGTTGTCAAGGTCTTCATTTCTAGCAACCTGTATCAAATGTAATGCAGCTATAGACTCAATTCCAAGGCCACACAGTAGGCTGTGCAAAAAATAGATATTTGACTTCTCCAAAATGATAAACAAAGAAACCATCCCATGCTGCAAATTTTTTGGCTACGATTATACTGGTGGAACTAGGATAGTAATAGTCAATTACCAAAATTAGATTGGATGCTTTTCCTCTGTTGAGAAAAATATACAGTAATCCGTAAATCCCTGGTTTGATCAATATAAATCACAAACAAATGAGGCACTGTTTGCTTTTTAAGTAACATGAAAGAGAATCAAGGGGGTTTTTTTCTGCTTTCTCATGTACATGAAGTGAGTATTTAGTGAATCAACTCATAGTCTGAAGAGTCCAAAGCATCTCCTCTAAGGAACTCAGCAACCATACCTTTAAAAAGGTTTGGTGAGGCATTGAGGCACCTTCTGTTTCTGGTAAAGTCTATGGGAAATTTGCAAGTGACTTCAAACTGAAGTAGAAATTGATCCTTAGTGTATAATTCACAGAAACTTGGAGAAGACTAAGAAGTAATGGGGAAAGAGCATGAGCACTAAGAAAACAAAGACAATTATTAATTTATTTTTAGATCTTTTTTTATTACAAATCCATTAAGCAAGCAAAGTAAAATGTCAGATACTGGAGCCAGAGCAAAGACAACCAATAAAAGCACATGATATTTTAATCTTTCAATAGCTCAGTTGATAAATGTTGACCATCATCATATTTACAGGTCATTTCGGAATCTGAACACAAAAAGACAAAATGCACAACTGGTTCTTAGTCATCTCCTACAAGGCTAGCTGTTTGAGATGGATGGAGAAACACAATATTTTCAGTGCCACAATGACAAGACAACCTTTTCTTTTCTCAGTGTTGGGCCTGTACAACACAGCTAATTGATGTCATGTGTTGCCTCATAGAGAGCTTGGCAACTGCACAGCTTCATGCAGTTTGTGAAGTAAACACCACCATCAGCATTTCACAGAAAGGGAAATGGAGGCAAAGACAAGCAAGCGTCTGGTCCTAAATCACTCAGCGTGTCAGTGTCAAGTGCACGATCAGGGACATGGTAACAACCCCCCAAGGCCTGAGCCAGCCTCATGCTGCTCCTCCAGGAATCCCCTTTCCACACAAGCCAGCTGGCTAAGAGACTGAGGCAGCAGAGCTGCAAATAATAAACAAACCAGGAGGGATGGGACCGAGCTCCCAATGGCAAATACCTCAAAGATTTCAGCTCCTGTCAGCAAAGTGTATATCCCAACACAGGCATTACTGTCAGCAGTAATGTAATATTATTGTCTCTGGCTCCCACTGGAAAGAGGAGCATGTAGGAGAAATCAGTTAATGGGCGGTGATGATTAACTTTGTCATGCCTGATCCCCCTCCTCCGCATGGCCCAGTGCTACCTCTCCACCCTTCTCCCGCTGCTCCCAGGATAGTCATAGCTCATGCAGCAGCAACACTGGGGGACAAAGGAAGACCTCAGGCCCTGACATGTTGTTACCCATCACCTGTGAGCCAGAGGGCTGCAATCACTGTCACTGGTTCTGTGCTACCAAGATCTAATTTAATACATTATATTTGGGAGAACTGAAAATAAAAATAGAGGAAGTTACTTAACTTTACCTAACCTCTCTAACTTACCACTGCATTTTTTTTTTAATGTCCTGAAAGTGTACAATAGGAAGCTTTAACCCTGAGCTGAAGAGTAATGTCTCAGCCTTGGGGTCACCCAAGTAGTTCCTTCATTTTCATGGGATATATTTACTTCTGGAGTTTTGTTGGTTGATTGTCTCAGTTTTGTGTTTTGTTGGGGTCTTTGTTTTTCTTTACAAAAGTGGTCATGGTACCTGAGCCCTGCTAGAACACATACTCTGACATCTTACCAGCCAGTGATGCTGTCAGGCTCTACCATCCTTATGCAAACTACATAAATTCTGAGTCAAACAATTATTGAATTTTAAACCATTATCATTAAAACTAGGTTCAGAGAAGCAGGAATCAGGCCTTCTATTTATGTTTTTTACTTCATTTGATGCACAAGAGCCCATACACAAGGCTTACATGGATATGAAGTAGATAAGAACAATAATTCAACTCTTCCTCCTTCCAAAAAGTGACCTAATTTACCCCCTTTCTACCTTTAATGGGAAAACAACCAATCCAAACTGGAAAAGCAGTTCAACAAATACTGACTCTACATGGAAAGATTAACCTGCATTCTCCTACCCAAGGGCCAGGGAAAGTTTCACATCCTGGAGGCTGAGAAACATCAGGCAAAGGGAAGAAGCCAAAGGTTTGGCTTCATTCCCAGCCAAGCAGTGCCACCTCTCCTGAGCCAGGACATCTCTGGTTTGGGATCATTCCTGGACACACTGGATGAAAGAGAGGTCAGGCTCTCAGAACTGTTTCCTAAACCATGTCCACCTTTGGGGGAAAATCAGTGCCTAACATTGTCTTGGGTGGCTTGAGCATAGCTTTTTGAAGTCAGTGGAGAGATCCTACTGACCTTAGTGCTCTTTGGGCTGCTGCTCCCTGTAAAGCATGGAGCAATTTGGCCATGCTTGTTGCCTGGGGAGTGGGATGTGGTATTTTGCATCAGTTTCTGGTTTAGGCTACACCCCACACAGAACATATTGCAACAGTTAGCTAATATTTACTGGGGGTGGATCACAGCAGCTAGTGTTGCATTGGAAAGAACAGTTCTTGTATTACACAAGTGTCCTGCAGCAATGAGGAGTCAAATAAGACATGAAAAAAAGACACCGACAATCATAAAGGGCAGGTATAACTTTGCATGTTATCTGCACCTCCTGCTCTTCTTCTCCTTGCTAGCTGGTGGACTAGGCCAGGCCATCAGAAGTCTGGACTTCCAGCACCCACCATCCATCATTGTACCCCAACCACACTAAAACTCATAGTATCCTGCATGAAAAAAATACATGACCAGCCACCAAAAAAACGAATAATCTTGCCCCTCCCAATATCAGACAAACTCAACAGTGCCATTTCCAATTGTTCCTCATACAAGTGGCACCTTTCTTTTTATGTGCATTGTATTGTCCCTACCATTCATTATCCAGTGGTATTTAAGTCTCTCAAAAGGCTGTTTCTACCTCCATCACTACAAACCAGTAACTTCCATGGGCAAACAGATCTGTGGCAACAATAGACTCTGCAGGTCTGCACACCTGCATAAATATTTGCGCGTTCAAACCCTTCTGCTGTAAATCTCTTGGGGCTGATATGTTAAGATTTATTCCAATCCCACCAATGTATTCAGAAATTATACCATCTGAATGAATGCCTTCTAAAGCAGTGGTGACATGACAGCAAATTCGGGCCTCTGACTCTTTTAAAGTATCTGTGATACTTTGTGTCCATGTGCAGTGTAACTACAGTGAAGAGATAGAATCCACAGGACCAATGAAATAAGTTTCATAAAAATATTTCCTCCTTTGAGTCCTTGAAAATCATTGTATGTCATTATTGGAGTTGTTCAACTAAGGCTACCACAAATGTTGGTGAAAAGCGTGTTAAGAAACAGAAGACATATATTTCAAGTAGCTGTCTCCTGAAGGAACAAAAAAACCCTAAGTTGCAACATAAGCAAAAATGAGGAACAGGCCTGAGGTTTTACAGGAAGAAAGCAGTCTGGAAGAGAAGGCGGGAGAACAAGTCTTGCCTGCTAGTGATAACAGTTTTAAAAGAGGTGCAGTGTTAGATCTTCTGGGGAACCTCTTGGCCCCTTATTTTATTAGTAATTGTGTTTTGAAACAGCCATTTATAGAAGAGATCCACATTGTGCATTGTCAATTAGTAACATATGTCCCACGCTTGGCAAACAAGGCAAACTGGGAATGACATTTTGTGAATAATCAACACCATCACCAAAAAGTGCCTACATCTTTGCTTTGGGCTTAACAATACATTTTTCCTCAAACAAGATAGCTTTCTCACAATGGTGCCGAATGGAACATATTAAGCTTTAACGATGGCTGAGAACATTGTGCGCTGGAGAGGCAGGGACAGGGCTGTGAGAGCGCGTCTCGGACCTTAGGACAAACAGCTGCATGTGTACCAGCCACAGACACTGCTCTGCACAAAGGGGCCTCTGAGCATTGCTACAGTACAAATAATGCACTGAAACCGCGAGCTTTGACAAACCGAGCCTGAGACTTTGCAGAGATCTGGGAGTCAATCACAAAGCACTCAGCAAGATACAATCCTCAGAGCAAGCAGCAAAAACTGCAGACAACAAGGGTAAGATAGGACATGGAAATGGCCAGCTTATTGCAGTAATATGTATGGTCCACTAAAGAACCCCAAACAGACAGCCGGCTCTTGCATACATGCATGGTATGTGTCTGAGTTAGGAAAGAAGCAAGGAAACACATTTGAAATATCTGCCTAGCTTTTCCCTCAACATATACATGGCAATATAGATGCACAACACACTGATAGAGATGGGACAGGGACTGTGCAGCCCTGTGGCCCCCTTGCCTTCTCTGAAAGGTGCAGCAGTGCAGCAGGCAATGCCAATGCAGGAGAGACTCTGGCCACTACCTTCTGCCTACCTGTTCCCAGCAAAGCCACCTTCAAGCCCTTGGTACTTTGGTGAGACATTTCCAATAGCCAAGGGGTGCAAATAGACCTCTCATCTATATAACTCTCATTGGTGCAAAGAAGAACACAAGTGTGAAAAATGTGGCCCAGCCATAATCAAACCACTGATTTCAAGGTGAGCTAGTGGGGAGTCTGGGACAGCTGCTCTGGAGCAGGAACCACCGCACTTACTTTATGTGGCATTTCACTGATATTTCATTCATTCATTCATTCAGGACAGGCAAGTATCTGCCACACTGTGAAGCCCCACTGTGAGAAAGCACATAGCTTGGAGATGGGGTTAGCACCATGCGAGCAGCATGCAGGTGGGTTGATTACTGTTACTCATGGGGCGGGGAGGCATGGATTTCAGGTGCTTAGAAAACAGTGAATACAGGGATAATAATGAAAATTTACCTGAAGTTCTAAGGATTATGACTGGGCTTTACCTCGTTTAACTTAAGCTTCCAAAAGTTTGTTTTCTAGTCCCTGTGCATTGTTCAGCCTCTCTCTATAGAAAATCCTACAGAGTGGTTCAGCTTTGGCAGCTCAGACTGCCTGGCTCTCTCCAGTGATTCTAAGGAAACACAGACAAATGCCTTAGGGTGCTGTTTCACAGCTCATACATGTGGAAAAAGGCAGGTCTCATCCGTCTTTTCCTTCTCTTATACTCTTCCACCCTTTCAGGGAACCTCCTGGTGCTGCCTCAACCTCCCTTGGGGCAGCTCCATGCTCATCAGATACTTCCTTGAGCCAATTTTAGTCTTTTGATGGGTTAGTTGTCTGCTGAATTTTTGAATTAAATCATCTGAAGTAGGTTTTCATGAACTCTGGCAAGGTAAGCCGTGGGAGCTGATAGCCAGGAGACAGAAAGGGACATGGGAGATGATGGGATGGGGTGAGGTGAGGGAATCTCCTCATCCAGTGATGATGGGATGGGAATGCCAAACTGACTCATGCTGCAGCCCCAAACAGGATGCCTGTCTCCAAGACTAAATGGTGGATGACAGGAATCTCAGCATTTGGTAAGGAAAGACCAATATTCAAAATGAAGTTGAGACACTTTCATCCTCTGTTTAGTCCTATAGTTATCATACAATGAACACTTGCCTTTTGGATATGAACCTGTGATTGTACTGACAAAATACAAGGGTGACAGGTACCTCAGCAGTCACCTCCATGGAGAGGAGCACTCAGAAGCAACCCTACATGTCATGAGGGAAGCCTTGCCTCCAGCCGTCAGATATGTCATTGCCATTTTCAGCCTTTTTACAAGTTGACTCATTCACTCTTTCACAGCCTTCTTGTCACTTTAGAGACGCTTGTTTTAGTCTGAGTTTTATTTTCAGATGTAGCTTCTCAATCCTTTCCCTGAGATGAGAGCTGACTGGTGCCTCCTCACTCAGTGAGAGTGATGCCATGAAGAATGGCTGAGCAGATCCCAGCGCTGAGCCAGTGGTTGATTCTGGTTGAAAAGAAACAGTCTTGGCTCTGATTCCTACCAGATTGCACCCTGTGATTAAGGGTGATCTCCAGGCACGCAGAATCCCTCCTGCTGGGGATGGGGATCCTGGGGTGACTTTCCCACACAGGCCTTGAGCCCATGGGCCTTGCTTCCATGGAGCAAGGTGAATGGTACATGTTCTGTCAATGTAGGTGCTCTTCCTTGAAATCTACTCAGTACAAACTTATACTGTCCTTAACTTAAGGCTCATGATTCAGACATCCCACAGACTGGATGTGGTGGTTGCTGAATAGCCAGGCTGGTTTTACAACTTACCTCAGGAAGATGCACTGTCACCCCACTCCACCAAAAAGTACAGAAAGACAGGGATTATCTGTAGGTCACTCCTAGGGCATTATTAGCTTTGTCTGGTAGTGGTTTGTTGTGTTTTTTTTTTTTTTCTTGAAATGTATTTATTCTTAAGCCTTAAAAATAATCACTCTCATTGGAAATACCTACTAGCTCTTCGGTGCATGTATATCGTCCACATTTTGCTTTCCCTTATTTTCAGTCAATTTCTAAACCTCATGTATGAACCCTGAGAAGATCTAGTAGCCTTAAAAGCTTAGATCTGACAAGAGGTGAAAAGTCATTTAGCATCATACCATACGTATCAGCCTAATGGACTACAAGTTCTC
This sequence comes from Tyto alba, assembly GCF_018691265.1. Taxonomy (NCBI): domain Eukaryota; kingdom Metazoa; phylum Chordata; class Aves; order Strigiformes; family Tytonidae; genus Tyto; species Tyto alba. The sequence goes on along the minus strand of NW_024881301.1, from coordinate 13,056,874 downwards.
AGTGTTTCACTGTGTTTTGTTTCTCCTAAAGGAATTTTCAAAGAGAAAAAGTATATTCCTCTGAAAAGTTCAGGATTTGCAAATTGCCTCAATTCTCACACATTTAAATAAAAACACTCCCTCTTTTAAAGCTTCTCAGATTAGGGCTCCATTTTGTATGAAATGAGGGCCCTCCACTCTTGCTCATGTGATAACTGCCAGTAGCTTAAAAGATGTTGCTCTGGTGGGAAGACGAGCCATGGTTGAAGGACCACAGATTGAAGCACTGCTGTCGTATACGTATCTGAAGTATGTTGAGATCATTTCCCCCAACCACCCCTTTAAATCACTCACTTTCCTATTTTATCAAGATTCTCAGTAGTTCAAAACCAGAAAGATCCCTGTAGACATCCAACTTATTCTGCACTGTTTTCAGCTGTTTTTTCTCCATTTTCTTCTCTGTGTCTTCTTTGAGATTTTGTTTCTCCCTGCTGGAAGCATGCTGTTTCCACCACTGCTGTAGGTATAGCTCTTCATATTCAAATCTATTCTCTTCATTACACCACATAAAAATCACAGAAAAAAACAGAGGGGTGGAAAACCTGGTATTGTGCATTGTATCAAAGTGCTTTCAGAACAAAGCTTAAAGGACGGCCCCTAATAATTCACCTGTGACCATTTTTCTAAATTCTTATACATTCTAGTGTGAAATGACTGTATTTTATTGTGTTGCACTTAACACTTCAACTCTGGCCTTTGGTATTAATGGGAATGTCCTTCAACTATAGCTGCTTTTTGTTCCTTTTCTTTGATTCATTAGTTGTTTACTGCAGACTATTAACAACCCTAGAACTAGCTTTAATCCACAGCCAGAGTCTTTAAATATAATACATCATCAACAGGTAATTATTCACTTTGAAGTCTTTCCTCCTTTTTTCTCAGCCGTGTGAGGTGATATCTGGGGCTTTAAAATATGGTAACAGAGTACTTCCATCAAAGCACCAAAATTAGTAATGCAAATGTCAAGAAGTTAATCTGTGTACTTTAAACACGAGTATGGATTTTCTTTCTTTCTTTCTTTCTTTCTTTTTTTTTTTTCTTTTCTTTCTTTCTTTCTTTCTTTCTTTCTTTCTTTCTTTCTTTCTTTCTTTCTTTCTTTCTTTCTTTCTTTCTTTCTTTCTTTCTTTCTTTCTTTCTTTCTTTTTTTTTTTTCTTTTCTTTCTTTCTTTCTTTCTTTCTTTCTTTCTTTCTTTCTTTCTTTCTTTCTTTCTTTCTTTCTTTCTTTCTTTCTTTCTTTCTTTCTTTCTTTCTTTCTTTCTTTCTTTCTTTCTTTCTTTCTTTCTTTCTTTCTTTCTTTCTCTCTCTCTTTCTTTCTTTCTCTCTCTCTTTCTCTCTTTCTCTCTTTCTCTCTTTCTCTCTTTCTCTCTTTCTTTCTCTCTTTCTCTCTTTCTTTCTCTTTCTCTCTTTCTTTCTCTCTTTCTCTCTTTCTTTCTCTTTCTCTCTTTCTTTCTCTCTTTCTCTCTTTCTTTCTTTCTCTCTTTCCCTCTTTCTTTCCCTCTTTCTTTCCCTCTTTCTTTCCCTCTTTCTTTCTTCTCCCCTTTCTGTTTCTCTTTCTTTCACTTTCGACTCCTGCTACAGCTTTGGAAAGCTTTTGGTGCTTTTGCAACAGTGGTACCTTGACAGTTTATGCTTTAGAATTAAGTAACTGTATTATAAATGCCCAACACTATAAACTAACTAAGACTCTTGGCACTTTTCATCATGCTCAATAGCATTTTATTTCAGTAGTCCCACTAGAAGTCAGCTCAGAAATCCAAAGCTGTACATTAAAATTCTAGGCTAACACCTCTAAACGTACATTTGCATAAGCATGAGTTTGTGGTCCTGTGTTGATTCCAGAGGTCTTTGACTCATGTTCTTTGGCTTCATTTCAGGAAGGTCCTTAAGACTATGATTAAGTGCTTCTGTACTTATGGCTTTCCTAAATGCTATCTGATACTGGTAAATGTTTCCTGAACTAGGATCTTTGTGTACACACTTGCAGAAATGCCTGGGCCAATCCCAGATGTATTGAGGAAGACATGAGAAGTGCACATATGACAACTCACCTCCACAGGCCCACAGGTCAGCCTGTGGTCTCTGCAATACAGTACGCATTCATCTGAAGCACTTCTCAGTCTTGAAAAGTCAAATGCATAGTATCATGGTGAACACCTGAGATAATTTTTATTTTGGTAACAATGTTCCTTTTTAATCTTTTCTGCAGCATTTTATAACTGATCTGTAAACAATCTCAGAAATAACTTCTGAAGAACAGCTGTCCCATATATGCAAGACAGTTGCATCTATTGACATAGTGCAACCTCCATTAGTTGTCTCATTCTGTGCTTTTAGGGTGCTCTGCCACATGGCTTTTAGCAAAGGTGGGACTGCACTTTCAGTTCACAGGCAGCAATAATCACACACAACACATAACAGGCAGACTGCTGCTCTCCCAACTCAAGTTATCAGAAGAATGGGTGGCATGACTAAGGCAATCAACATGTGGACCTAGCTATTTTGATCATGACAGCATCCCTAGAAAGCGCTGAAAGCAAAGAGCATCTTCTCCACTTACAGGTGAAGAAACAAATTTCAGCCTCGTTTCAATCAGGCTTCCATTGTTAAGACAGCAAGTAAATCATGGACGAAATGTTACATCCCAGAGGTCAAGCCAATGATACCACCACTGGCTGGCTCACCACATGAAGAATAAGCCAGCACATTAATTCAGAGTGCCGCTGCACTCTGTGCAGCACTAACTGCAGAAAGGCAAGAGTGAACACATTCCATCTTCTCCTGCTAAGTAATCTGTAGCATCATGAGAGAAAATGAGTGCACACTGAGGAGTTAAAATGAAAATTAAGCATACAATGAAGAATATCCTTGCTTCTGGGGAAGTTCTAAAAGCTCCTCCAAAGGGAAAAGTAACAGCTAAAAAAACTTTATCTTTGCAAGCATCATAAAAAAGGTTATAAGCTGCATACACTACAAAGGCACTGCCTTCACCCCTCCATCTCTGTGATTTCTTTAGATTGAAGAAACCTGTTGGCTTGAGTTCTGAAACCCCAGATAAAAGCTTTGATTTGTTAATTAAATTTTTACTGCTATCTGCATTTGATATCTCAGTCAAATTGTATCCGTTTGCAACAACAGAAAAAGTCACATCAAAGGAGAGGTCCGCCTCCATGACCTGTAATTACAGAATTTACTGCTGGGTGACACTGGCTGTAAGATGCACCTGTCAGGCAGCCCCAACGTACTATCTACACCTAAAACAAAGCCGTTTCATTCAACCAGGGTGAACAAGCACATGCTAAACAAAAGGGCTATGTTTTGTCAGGAGCCAGCCTAGCATATTTCTTGTCCTGAGACAGACAGGAGCTTCTGAAAACAAGGGTTTTTTTCTGTGTTATCATACTAGATTGGGGATAAGGGTGAGCTGCCACAGAGAAAGGCAGAACTAGGAGAAAAGGAAAAGAAATGGGGAAGGGAAGATAAAGGGAATTAAAATGGAAAGGAAGAAAAAGGAAAGGAAATTAAAATCCATCCTAGTGGGTAAAAAAAAAACAAAAAACAAACAAGCAAAAACAACGAAAAAAAAAATGGCAAAAAAGCTATTAGTAAACGAAACACAAATTATTCGGAAACATAGGGAAGGAGAAAGATAAAATATCAGGAAAAAAATAGAGTGGAAAACAAACTAGAAATCATGCATATATACTAGTATATCTGCTGGAATCAAACTTTAACATGCAGAGTATTCTCCCCTTTAAACACCCACACAGGTAATGCAGAAATCCCCAATTTGTGTCAACACATTCTTTGGCCCTCAGTTGTTTTCCACTATATTTTGAAACAAGCAGAAATGTATCATGACAAAGACTCACAATATAGTCTTTATTAAACTTGAGAGCCTCCCTGGGAGCCCCAGAAGTTGTTATTAGTGCCGATGTTTGGGAAACAAAGAAGCAAAATAAAGTAGCGCATTGAATAGGCTTGCTGAATAGGAATTTTCCCTGGAGTGATTAATGTACATAAAATATCCATATTACAGAACAAACATTTTCAACAAGAGAACAATAGTTTTATTGAAAAAATAAAATTTTCTGTTAGAAAAACCACTATGGCAAATCCATCACTATTCACCCAGAAAGCTTTTGTTAATACTGCTTCAGTGACACAAGGACTTTCAGGCTGGCAGTCAAAAAAATATCCAGTTTGGGTCTCTCACATGGTTTAATTCCCCATGCAACCCTTCCTGCACAAAGAAATTAATATTTTAAAAAAATTAATTCTTTTCATATATTGTTCATTTCATCCTGGTTTTAGATTTACATTTTTCCCAAACTTTTGTTTGTTGTTTTTTTTTTTTAAAAAAAAAAAAAGAGGCTCTGATTCTCTGCTCAGAATTCTTTTTTTCTTTTTACTGAGAGATAAACAGAGAAACTAAAATTACTTTGATTTACTTTCTTCAACATGCTCCTGGCCTCACTGTAACCAGGGAAAACTTTGTTGTTGACTTCAGTGGGCCCAAGATTTTGCACCTTGCGCCCCTTTGGCCTCAGTGAACACTGACTAAACAATGTTACTGAAAAGCATGGGGTGAGGTATACAGTGGGGTAAAGGGTCTGCAGACATCAAAGTTTTTCTCTGTTTTCATTGGAACTTCAAAACGCTGTTGAAATATTTACTAAACCTAATTGATGTGATGTCTCTGAAAGCTCAGATGAAAAGCACCCACTATGGCAACCTGGATTTTCAAACCTGGAGCAGTGCCAGGGCAACCCTTGCAACAGCTTTTCCCCAAAACTAGGCATCACCCTTTTCTCCAATAATCTGTCCCTCGGTTGTGCTATTGGAGCCATCTTCAGTGGCATTTCCACTGACACACTGTGACTTTCCTTGGTGGGCAATAGCAAGACCACAGTCCCAACTAAGGACAGGACCTGCTTAGATTCCACCATCAGCTTCAATCTTTTCAATGCTGCCTTGGAAATGAAAGCCCCCTCCCCTCCCCACCCCCCCCCCCACCCCCCCCCCCCCCCACCCCCCCCCGCCTTCCCAGCCAGGACTGTAGCCCCTCTGGGTTTCATCATTGCCTAACAAAACAAGGAGTAACCTGGGAAAACTGCCAAAGATAAGAGGGAAAATAGGCACATGGTGTAGTTTGGGTCTCCCAGCATCACAAAACAGGCTGGGGCTGAGCTGGGGCTAGAAACTAGAGCTGCCTGTCCCTGTTCACTGGCCAGTGCTATTTCTGGTATTGCTCAATACTGTGATTTAACTTTGGGAAGACTGAGAGGCAGGTTACAGACAGAGGTCCAGCCTCCCCAGCCCCAGCCTGTCTGCCTTGGAGTCCTTCCTGACTACATGGTCTCCAGCTTCCCCCAGCCTGGAGAAAAGCTGCCTCAAGAGCTATTTCCCCCTCCTGAGAACAAAGAGAGCTTCTGGAAACAAGGAGGGCATCAGGCAGCTTTCAGAAACACTCAGGTTGGCTTTGCTCCCACCAGTCCCCTCCCATGGAAAAGGAGGTCAGGAGGCCAGCCTCGTCCCCGTTCCCTCCCTCCTTGCCCCTCACCCTCCCTCCAGCCTGGTCATTCGGACCTAAGGACAAAGGAGATTTTGGCTTTGGCTGGATGATGGACAAAACTTACTGTTTTCAGAAGAAGGTATGAAACTCGAAGCAAACCCCAGAGGGTACAAGAGCAAAGTTGATGTGAGACCAAAAACAGAGGATGACCTCAGCTCACAGCATACAATTCTTGTGCCCTGAATTGCTTGGGTTACACCAAATTCTCAGTTAGTAAGCAGCATGATACCCTGATGCTGTGAATTCCTGCTGTTGGCAGCCTTCACACCCTGGGTGAGGGAGCCATGAAACTAGAAGGACTGAGACTGCCTGTGTCCTGAGAATTTCCCCAAAGCAGGATTTGCACAGGGGTGAGAACTGACCTGCTGCTCAAGCTGCCAATTTACCATGACAATGAAGGCTCTGGGGCAGAACAGAGGGGCTGCTGCCCCAGTATGGCAGGGAGCCTGGGTGGGTTTGGGGAACAAAGGCAGGTGAGATGCTCCCCAGGGAGGAAGGGGATTGAGCCAGCAGTGCTCTTGTGGTGGGAATGGGTAGGTGTGAGATTAGGGATGCGGTGAAGCTATCAAGATATTTTGGTTTTAGGCAAAGCTGGAAGCACTCAATAAGCATTTTGTAGAAATAAGTATGTATTTGCCTTAGCTGGATTCAGCCTGAGGTGTTGAAATGCGAGCAAAATTATCTTGATCAGTAAACTTAAGGGCCCTGGAAATAGGCAAGAGGGCTCATGTAACTCCTGCAAAATATTACCAAAGTACATCTGAAGAATATCATTCTACAAGAGCAGTAAAACATTTTTCATCTCCACAAAGACCAAAGGAGCAGAAACACAAACGTTGACTTTCCAAATATCAAGAGTAACATCAAAGGGCAGTCAATAGCACAGAACATTAAAAGGCACTTTAGCCAAATTGTGTGGAGGGTCCTAGATCACATCAGGCTGGACAAGTAAGAACTGGTCTTTCTTTTCTAGAAGAGGCCACTGTGTGGCAACGCCCACAGGTGTCTGGGGCTCTTGTACGGAGATGAGACAACAGTGGCTGCATCTCTGCTCTCTTCATAAACCATGCCCATGTGTAGATTTACTTTTGCTCTATGTGTGGGTCAAGCTGATTACAACCAAATTGTCCATAAAGGGCAGGTCCTCAGTCCATGCTGGATTCCTGCCATCTGTCTGGTTTTTCATGCCAGGCAAGCCAATCTCCTTGCAGCTGTGACAAGCCAACATGTGGGCAGCATCGGTGGCTGGGCACCTTAGAGTCATGCCAAGATCACAGCTAAGAGAGCAGAGCCAAGCAGAAACACCAGAAATTAGTAAAATACTTTCAGAGAGAGAGAGAGAAACCCCACAGCTGCTAGCTGGACTTGAAAAAGAGCTGTATCTCTTTTGATTGCCCAAATCAAAGCAAGGAAAATGTGACCTGAGACTACCTTCCAGGGCTGTCAATAGTCACACAACAATTAAAAGCCATGTCTTAAAGAAATGAAAAGAATCAAGAACTATTACACACTTCTAAAGTCATTCCAGTTCAGTTATGAAAATGTATCCACAGTCTATTTGCCTAAAATGGGAGCACTGTGATCCTTGTTTACCAAGGAAAACAAACACCCCGTATAGCAGGGGGAAATGACCCACAAATGCAAGCCTTTACAAGCCTCCTCATTACAGTGAGATCAGAGTATGCCATGTGTGCCTATCATTTTCTCAGGGCTTTTTCTTCTCCACTTCCTGCTTTTTGTCAACTCTCCTGACTTCCCGTCTGCTTTCTATTTACTGTTGTTAAAGGGAAGGACAAAAACACACACTATTAATTTGGAGTGGGACAGAAGCAGGGACTAAAGTGCAAATAAAAATTAACCTGATTAATGATTCTTTCCAATACACAAGTTTGCATGAAAAGAACATAAAGGAAATACAGCTATGTAGGTACATCAATTGCATAGAGTTTTGAAGTAAAAAATTTTGCCACAGACTATAAGTGCAGCATATGGGCGCTATATTCCCTTGGTTCTCTCTTCAGAGAAGTTAAAGAAGTTAATACAGGGCACAATTTTGGAATATTTTATTCTCATCACAGAAAGCATGCTTTTTTGCAGTTGTTCCTACTCTGTCCCATCACCTTTAGGACACTTGTGTTAGTCCAAGCGAGGTTCTTGGTTTGTAATTTTTCTTTCTCAAAAATCTTTATCAATAATGCTGCTCAATACCATGCAGCAACTTCCCCTTTGCATTGATGGTCTCCTTCTTCCCACTAACACATTGGTCACCATGTGGGTACCTTTCAGGTGTTGAATAATGCCATTGATGAGAGACCAGACCTTTTATTCCTCTCTACCAGATTTGTGCACTGTTTGATCTTCCTTGATGTGCTCTTCCCTCAGGTGAGATGTTCCTTGTCATTCATTGCTGACATTTATTGACCCTTCCTGAGCCTGTAGGATCGTTACAGCTCTCTTGACTGCACAGATGCTTACTGAGCACCACAATAGATACCCCTGCAAAGAAGACGCTCCCTCAGTTTTTTTTTCCTTCCCTGGCAGAGTCAGCCTCATTTCCAACCTATATGCTAAAATTTAGTGCCCCATCCAGGAGCATTGCGCACCCAGTGCCTGTCCCCACTGATGCAGCTGCTATTTTCCATCGACTGCATCCTCCACAGGCTTAGGGCAGGTTCATTCTCCCAACTCCTGCATCGATGGTGCTATTCCTCCCTCAAAAGCCTCTTGCTCTGAGACATTGAATGCTGGCTCAGCATCTGCACACACCTCCACTGCGGCAGCTGGCAGGCACTGCAGCTCTCCCCACTGCACCTCCTCTCCCTCCCTGAATGCTCACCCACCCTCAGCCTCCAACCTACCCTGGGTACTCCCTCTTATCCACCTCAAATCTCTCCTGGTCACAGCAACAGACTCCCCATTTCACCTACTCTGTGGCATACCGTGATGAATAAAGCTCCACTCCGGGATTAGAGAGAATAGATGTGAATAAACAGCTGAGATTTTATGTCTAGCCCCAGTTCTACTATTTAAGCTTTAAGAGAAAAGCAACAGTTGGTACTAAAACAGTAATTTGGCATATGTGCTTCGTTGCTTATCAGCTCGTTCACTCAACAACAAAGACAGGAAAATGCTGCGGGCGTCATTTCACCAGGAGAAGGATCAGAAAACCTGGAAGCCTGTGATGAAAATCATTTAAATGGCATAGTCAGTGGTCAGAATGAGTGTCTGTGGCAGTAAATGGGAACATATTAAAATGGCATGGGAAGTTTAATCTGTGATTGATCTCTCAACAATTACCCTGCTTTCTAAATCTCTCTATATCATTTAACGAGGTGATTTCAATGTTCTAATAAAATGTGGCAGCAGAATGTTTCCAGATGTCCATTGTGTAGGGAAGTAAATGCTTCTCTGAAACCATAATCTGTGTATTAAACCAAACAACATCGTCTTCAGATTGAATTACTCTTCTGTCTTGATTACAGAGAAAGGAGTCACTGAAAAGTCATGAAATTTTAAAAAACCTTTCAAATCATGTCAGTTTTATACAAAACAGAAATCCTCCGTCTCTGTTGATTTCTTGGCATAAAACACCACCATTTCACAAGTGCTGAAATATCTTCTTTTGCAACAATTCTCTAAAATTTGTTGCTTATTTGTCCACTAGAAATGGAAAACATTGCTACTTGTGCCCTGTGATTGAGTTCTTTATCTCTGATCACTGCAAAAATGAGACCAGCAGGTATAACCCCAGCTCTCAAACTACACTTTGAGAACTGAGGGAAAAGTTGTGATGAAAATTTCAGGACATCAGGAATCACACTGGATCAGTCCACTTGTCAAACATGCCTTATGGCCAACACCAGGAGGTCACTAGGGTTCCCAGCCCACTGTGCAGCATTTCTTCAGCATGAAGATCGATATTTTTTTTATTATTATTTTTTCATTTACAAGGGTGCCTTTTGCAACCGCTGGTTTGATTTCTGTACTTCAAAGAGCTCACAGTGTTCACATGACACATCACCAGACCCATGCCTGACATTGCTCATGTATAATATATACATTGCATTGTACATACAGCATATACCATTTCACCATACTTAGAGGATGTGAGCAGCCCTGGCCTCTCCCAGCCTCCATGGATATCTGTAGGTATCTGTGGGGGTGACCCACAGCTGCAGCATTTGCCCCATGTTTGCCAGACCTGTCCCCCACAAACCATTCTTCAGCCAAACACTTAGGGTCAACTTCATATTCTTTAAAGTGTTTTGATGACAAATATCTCAGAGGAGTTTTGGTGTGTGTACATATCTGTCTTGCACAAAGCAACTCACTGCCTTAAAAGTCAAGGGTGAAACTACCCCTCCTCATTACCTCTCCCTTCACTACCTGTGATTTTGGGCAGTGACATATAATTACTACAGTGCACAGGACCCATGTCTCTATTTTCCATCCACTTGAGACTAGATGATTTACCTTTGTCTGTATTCACCCATCAAAAACAAATAAAAACTCAACTAATCCCTGACAGCTGAGGTCACACCGTGTCTTGATTTCAGTGAATGCAAACACAACCTGTTTAGCAGAGAGAAAAGGGAAAAAAGAGTGGCACACTTAACCCCCTCTGCTCTGTAAATAGTCTTGTTAGCTCTCAGCTACCACAAAAGCATATCCTACATTGCATATGGCAAATATTAACCAGATAATGACTGCAGCTCTATTCACATGATGGTAAGTAATGCATTAAGACTTCTTGGTTAGCTGTGTTTGGATGTGAAGGTCTATATTGACCTTTGAAAGATTACAGAGGAGGAAGAGAATAGTTTCAGTGGTCTATATTTTACAATGTGCAGTTAGGTGAGTGCTGAATGCCACAGCTAAGAGCATCAGCCCAAAGAGAGTATTTTGTTCCATGCCTTTAAACATTACATCAGTTAAACAAGCTGAAATATGCCACTGAGTTTATTTTAGAAAATGTAAAAAATCATGCTGAAAGCAAACTTTGTGCATGAAGTGTCTGTCATATCCAGGGAGCTTGAAATTATAGAATATACTTATACAGATTGTTCACTTTAATATGTTGCCAAAGGGTGTGAAGGCCTAGTTGTAGATTAAATTTCCCTTTCTCCTCCCTGCATATGATATAGTGATATGACCCAGATGATAACGCACAAAGGAAAACTGCCTGGGTTTGCCTATCCACAGGGTTCATTTGGTTAACTTTCTGATTATTAATTCCAGTAATTAGTGAGTGGTCCATAAATGGGGATGTTGTAAAACCCGATCTTCTGAATCTGAGGTCCCAGTGTTCTCTTTCAACATGCAAGGAGACTGCAGTCTTGTCTGACCTTCACAGTTAGCCATCACTTATGCTACAGCCTGTGCATTTTGTTGCCAGAAAGCACAGAACTGGATATTCCTTGTCATTCACATGTTTGTTGGGAGCTATGCATTCCTTAAAAAAGGATATATGTCACTTCTGCATAGATCTTTTCTGGCATATGGTGGTCCCCACTGCCACTGGATATTGCTGCTGGGCAATATGAGAGCTGTATCTGTTTTCTGTTAATTAACTTGGGCTAAGTAACCCATAGTGAGTATTTGTCTCTATCCAGGAGGGAAGGGGAATAATGATTAAGGACTAAGAAAGGTTATATCGATGTATATTTTTTCTCACCTAAGAAAAGGTGGAGTGTCACACTCTTCCCACAACGCTACCTTCATTTCTAGAGCCAGCCTTAGTGTCCCTGCATATTTCTCACTTGGACATCCACACTGGCATCTACACCTAAGGACGGGGACACTGTCTTATTCCTGTGAGCAGCTAAACTTCTCTCTGAGCTTCCTCAATAATATCTAACAGAAGGAACTCCGTAAGCACCCTATTTTCATGGGTATAACCCCAGGGTGTGTGCAACCCCCACTCCCACCAGTGTACCATAAGCCTTGCAACAGTCTTAACTCTTACCCTCCCTTTCAAACCTGTCCTTTCAAATCTGTGAGAGCTACCTGAAGATGTACGCTATTTACAGTTTTATTCCAAAAACCAGGCCTTTTAAAGAGGCTGAAGTTATCTCAAACTGGGCCATACCTTTGAAAAACTGGCAGTCCTGCATGCTGAAGTACTCTCTTCTTCCACCTGCTAGGCAAAGATCTCAAACCTACATCTTCATCAGATCCATTGGGCAGCAGGCCCCATTTTTCCTTTCCTAGATACAATATCCATCCATGAGCTCGTCTAGGCAGCTTACTGCTGCTGACTTTCCTCCTGCTATAACAACAAGCAGATATGTTGAAGCAGCAATGTATCTTAGGAAGCAAGAGGAAATTAAGAGAAAAGAGGACAAAAATATACCAATTAAAGCAGGAATTCAAAACAACTTTGAAAAACTAAATGATAAAAATGTCTCAGCTTAGAGAAATTTTTTATCTTAATTTGTAGGTAATTCAACATGACAATACATAATCAATTAACTATAAAGTACATGTGGAAGACATTTAATGTTCAGGAAACAAAACAAAAAATACTGCTGTCAAAAGTGAGGGAAAACAAGAGACTGGAATCAATCAATCTGAAATTATTCATAAGATTACAGAGCTGAGTATAGATGATATGTTGGACAGTTTTCTCAACACTTCAGTCACAAGGGAGTACACATTTCAAGCTTGCCACTTCAGGAGACAATGACTACATGGAATAGCCTAGTAGAAACTTTGATGTAAGAGGAAAAGTTTCATTAACATGAGACTGTCCAGAGTCCTGTCCTTATTGTAACAAGTACAATTAGAAGTTCTTCCGCTAATGAATAAAATACTTCCTTCATTTACAAAACAGCCTACCATAAGGGAAACTGCACACTGAATAGATGTTCATCCTCAAGGATTTGCTTTATTAAAAGCGCAGTGTGAAAAGCTGTAAAGATTTTCAACAAAACAGTTTCAGTATCTTCAGGGATATCTTATGCCATTCCTCAAACAAGACCCCAGGGCAAAAAAATTAGAAAACATTAAGATTAATGAGATAAGAGTGATCCTGCAATTATATGACACCTCAGGAGGGAGCACCTTTCACAGAGCACAGTTGCAAGATCTATCATTGGCATCAAAGAGAACTGCATATAATAGCAAGTCCAGAGAACTCCAAACAAAGCTGAGAGCTATACAGGAAAAGTGGTAGTGTGATAAAGCAGAGGAAATCCAGCTGTACACTGATAAGCATGAAAGGGTTTTGCGTGTCAACACGAAGAGGCCCTGGTGTGGTGACTTCAATCTAATAATGAGCAAATTGCTTTCAACCTTCAGTCCAAGGTATCGTAAGATACCTTGAAGAAAAGGCTGGAAAGCTCTTGTTTGCTGCAGCCTGTGTTTGCATTGCCCACACACAGCCAAGTCACCAAACATTCATCTCAAAGTCTCTAACCTATTTCACAGGGTTGTGAGAACATTGATATTACTATTTGTTTCAACGAGATGAAAGTCCCATACCAGGCTGCCCCTGCTAAACTGCAAGAGCCTCAGGCATTATGGTTGATGGATAATCACAGTATGCAATACAGAAAGCCAAGTAAACCCAATGTTTAAGAGAGCCATCATCTTCAGAGAAATAGCATTTCTCTCTTCAGCTCAAACACTCACTGTGAGTACAAGGTGTGAAGATTTGACTAGCATTGAAATAAATAGATTATTATTCACCCTTTTTTGAGCTATTTTATCTCTGTCACATATCCAAGTTGTGATGAGTCTTCAGACTTCAAGCTAGAAGAAAAGTACATTAACATTCAATGGCTAGAAGATAAATCTAAAATTTGAAGTGGAAATAAATGGAGGCAATTATGTATTGGAATAAGACATTAAGGGAATTGGTAAATTTGTCATACCTCTAAGTCTTTAAATCATTATTTAATATCTTCCTAAGAGAGGTGGTGTAATTTAACAAAAATGTGCTGGATTCAGTAATGGAATTATGTGACAATGTTCCTTGGTCTGTAAAAGCTTAAAAGAAAATAATTCATTGGTTCGTAAAAATGTTTCCAAACTGAAATTTAAATGTTTCCAGGGAGTGAAACTTGCTGCCCACCCACACCCCATGGAAGTACTCAAAACTGCATCGAAGTGAAACTTAAATTGCACGTAGGCCTTCTGCAGGACCTCTGTGGTAGGGAGAAATGCATCCTAGTCAATCAGGGAATGCAGAGGTCAGGACTTGCAGCTACTAATTGCAAACATACATGTATCTAGAATATCTTTAATATGTGCACATGGAAGTCTGCTTTATTCTGTCACTCACTGGAAGCCCAGAAGGGATATTCCTTTGACTCTGAGTTACCAGGGCAAGCAAAATCTAAACTTCATAAAATGATATCTCTTCAGTACAAGGGAATGCTTTCCATATGCTGTGGGATTAAAAATACAGCATCATATAACACAGTCATTTGGATAGATACATTCTGAGGAAAGCCTTCTTTCTATAAAGAGCTGTATAATAAAAGGAAATAAGAGAGAGAGAAGTTCTGTGTACAGAGTTAACCCTTAATACTCTGAAATAAAAGCTTAACTTCTTTTGACAAGTTCAGATTGTTCTGGACAGTGATGGAAAAAAGTGCTGACTTTTTAAGGAATACTCATACTTTTACAACTGAGGCCAAGAAGAATAATTATGGTCATTTCATTTAAGTATCTATTGATCAACAAAAAAAAACCCACATATCATAGAATAATTCCTTTATAGGAGCTAAAAAATTTTGGTTGAATGACAATCCATGTCTTAAGTTTTTTCTTTATTTAGAAATGTAAAGCTAGTGAAACAGCTACCTACTGTTCACACTTGTGTCCTAAATGCTGTGCTGTTGTCTCATAAGTTAAAAAGCCCACAGTTATTAAATGCATTCTCCATATGCAAATACTTGTAGACTGGAAGCACACCATTTCTTAAATTCTTAACTTCTCATAAGTAAACTGTAAAATCTGGATTTCTTAAATCTTTCATTTTAGAACTTAAAACTAAAGGCTCAGAAAACCTTTTAAAATTTAAAATTTACAAATTTGCCAATATGCTTTTGAAAAAAAAAAAAAAAAAAAAAGAAAGATGGAGGTGGAATGTGCTAGTTTGGTGGAGGTATTGTGAATATTAGTAACATCCTACTCCTGATTCATATCTCAGGATCATAATGGTTCCTTTTAGCCACTACATCATACTCAGAACTTTTTTCAGAATCACTGTTTTCTAGTATATATATGACATCATATAATAATGGCCTAATTTCTCTACTGCAAGACATAAAACTTTTAACTTAATCACATAAAAACACTTCGAAGACATCGGTCTCTCAGATATACCAGATCTGCAGTAGGAATATTAAATAGCATTGGTCAGAGCGTAGATTCCTGCAAGACCTTCTTGATCATAAAAACCTCCTTGCTCATTAAGAATTCTTCATTTTCCCTTTGGCTATGTATTTATTGTTTAAAATTCAGTGTTTGTCCCCTGTCCTGCTTGCCTTACTGCTTCATTAGCTTTGCTTTGGACGAGTTCTGCCCTTCCAGGCATCTTGGGACACCAGGAATAGGCAAATATCATCCAACATATTTTACAGCTCAATAAACTAAGAAACTCAGCTGCCTGTTAGAAGTTTTACACCTAAGAAGATGAAAATGATAGTTAAGGCAGAAATAGATCCCAGACATAAAAATGTGAATACAATGCAATACAAATGCAGAGGAACCAATGCCTGATTCCAAATTTCTGTCCTCTGAGCCAGTGAAAAATATACTGGATACAAGAGCTGAGGCTAAACTGAGCTCAGTTTGCATTCAGCTTCAAACAACTTTCAAAAGGGAGTACTTCAGATTTACATCATAGAAGTGTTAGACTGATGTAATTTCTCTACATAGACTAAAATGACCCTGTGTTCAATGAGGATAGGGCTTCTCCAGTCCTGTCTGTTGTCCAATAAGGTGTCGTGTTTTGAAAAATTATGCTCTTTTAAGTTTTTCTTAAATAAAGAAAAAAAATAAATCAAGTATATTTAAAGTCAAAAACTGACAAGAACTGAGGAAGGAGTACATGTTTGTAGATGTAGAGAGGAGATCATCTCTTTCAACTGATTTTTGTTGATATTGATCATGGTGCTTACAAATTTGCTAACAGCTTGAAGAACAAACATGATAGAAGATTCTAAGTCTCCTAAAACTCTTCAAAAGTATTATAAGACATGAGGAAGCAGGGGATTAAGAATATTTTAGTAAAAATGTAGGAAGAAGAACTAGAGGCATCATCAGTAAGACGATGTTTATTGCCTCTTCAGTCTCCTCTCCCTCATGTCTGGTGTACCACATGGTGGAGGCTTTGGTTACAGAGTGAAAGAAGTAAATATCTTATTTGGTTCACCTTCTGTAGGCTTCATAGAAACAGTGGGAAAGGAAACTTGAACGAGCAGAACTCCAAGTGAAGCGGGCAACATTACAGGCAGCCCTGGGGTGGCTGCAGTTCTCCAAGTGGCCCATGATGTGCATGATTAATGTAAGTGCATAAATGAAAAGCTGAAGCTGTTTATTCAAAAGGACAATAAATTAGAGACTTCCTGACTTCTGAAGGGTCCTAATCCACTCCTGTAGTGTAGCTTCCGCAGTGGTCACTAGGCAGCCCTGGAAGAATGTATCCTGTCATTCCCACTAGCATACAACAACGGAGGGTCTGTGTCTCCCCAGCAAGAGGGGGCATGTGCAGCCTGCCATGGAAATCAAAGGGATAGAAGGTACAATTGAAAAGAAGACATGACATGTGAACATTTGTGGACAGTTGTTTGCACACTTTACACATTCTGAGAATACATTTCATAATTTAAAAGCTGTTTGTGCACAAGTTTTCATCATCAACACACCCTACGAGCGTGCCAGTGCATCTAGAAATATCACCAGTGCTTCTATCAGAAGTATGCGTTCACTAGCACAGACCTGTTTTTATGCTTATAAACCTCATGCAATTCCAAGACTGGTTTTAGACTGAAGATAATGCCGAACTAACACACTGGTTCCAAACAGCCTTGAACTTTGTCTAAGTTTCAGTTCAGCTCTGAACACTAGTTTTATGACTGGAACTTTTTCTACGTTAGTTTCTAAACCCATATTCTTGTTAGAAACTCTCAGGACTTCCATAGTTATTTAGTAGCCCTGTAGTTGGCATCACTTACGTGGTTACTGAAAATACAATGAAGGAAATAAGAAATGCTACCGTATAAGACCACACAACTAATACCAGGCCATACATGCAGGTGGACTGTGCAACACAGAAGGATCATCACAGAGCAGAGAACAGAAACTTAATTTCAGTCTTTAGGCCTGAGAGCTGAGAGGAGCCGTGACGAGTGTATATGCACCGGCCTTTAGGCTTTCAATGCAAAGCCCAAAGATGGACAAAGTATCAGCCAGCAGCACTGAGCACTTTTGTCTGCAAGTCTCTGAGCTTCCCACCTTGTGTGTTTCATCCTGCCCTGGCTTGCCAGTCCCCTCAGTTCAGCCCAAAAAGCAGATGCTGGAGTCCCACTGTAAAACCAACGTGATGAAATTGTTCTGATTAAAAATAACACTCTCCCACTGCCCCATGCCCCCCCAAAAAAAAGAAAAAAGAAAAAAAAAAAAAAAAAAGAGGCAAATACTTCTAATACAAATCCTGCAAGCAATCAGGTTGACTGGGCAGCCACTTACAGAGTTGTAACAGTACAACCAAAGGGGCAGCAAACTGTGATGGGGATGGGTACAAGTTGTCAAACCTTCCTCTACCAGCACTTTCAGCAAAGCCAACACAGTCCTAAATTCAAACCCTAAATCTTCTAGGGCATGATCTGACTGACACTTAGGAAAGCTGGTTCATGCTTAAGTGGCTGAATGAAAGGGACCTTAATCTCTTTCTCTTTTAGTCATGACTTGGAGTAATGAAAACATTTTAGACAGAAGAATGATTGTTATGTTGATGATGTCCCTTCAACTATTTACAGAAGTAGTGCCAAGATACCACAAGAAAGGCTGAGCATAAAGTATTTCCAGCACATCAAAAAGCAGGAAGTATGGGAAATCTTCCTACTAGAAAAGCCTGATCTCATGAGACTTCCAGCTCATCTGCTTAACTCTTGTTGTCCCAGCAGCTTAGAGAGTGAACTACATCAATTTACCTTGGTTCTGCAATCTCAGTGCTCCACAGCAAGCTAACAGAAAAGTGGTGGAAATCACAGACTTGTCATTGGGTGAGAGTTTAAGTGAGTATCTTCACTGACTGAGCCTGAGGAAAGCCAAAGATATATCTGTTTAATTCAACTGCCAATTTGGCCTGTCCTCCCCCAGACTGGGCTTTGTGGTAATAAAGTCTTTACTGCCTAACAAGAGCATGCATTTTGCTGTGCTTTGCTGCACTGTGTGCCAGGGAAAGGGGGCAGTGCAGGCCTGGATGACAAGCAAACAAAACTACAGATAAAGTGTCTGTGTTTTGTCCAGCAAGCAGCAGCATCTAGGAACCACTTTCATGTCTGGTCCTGGAGCTTCTGGGAAAACTGTCAGTGCTGTAGTGCCATCCACACGGGGCACAGCAGCCAGCACAACTGCCTGGGACAAGCCTTGTAACATGGTGCAAGGAAAGAGGTGGAAGGCAGCTATTTCCCCTTTACAGGATTTGCATCAAGGAGCCTTAAATCATCATTTTAAACAGGATGTAATAATCTATAGTTAGGCTATGGAAACAGTAAATGGACTGCTGCGAGGAATGATGCCTCCTAGCAGCTTTTCTGACAGGTTGGTATCTCAGCTAATAGCTCTGGAGCATCCAGGTCCCCATGGGATCTTGTCTCCCCTGACCTTCACCTACCTTGTATCTGATGCGGGAATCCTGCAGCAGGCCCCTGCTCCCCATGTGCTTTGCAGCAGAGACTGCTTCAACCAGTCCAAGAAGTCTCCAAACCCTGCAAATTCCCTGTAGGATCTGAGGTGGCAATACAAGGGACAGAAGCCTTTCTCCTGCAAAATACTGTGTATCGAAACAAAGACACTTCAGATAAAATGAAGCAGCAATGAAACTACTTGTCTATTTCAACAGTTGAATGCTTGTCTTCTACAGAGGGCCCTTAAAAACTCTTCCGTGCTCTAATCTTCATTTACAAAGTGGCTGATCCCCACATGTCATTTTTTCTTCTTGCTTCAGGAGATTCCTTTGAAAGCTGCCTGTAATTTCTGATCTTTAAGTTCCCAGCTTGGCAAAACAAAGAAAGGTATTTGCACTGTCTTACATAAGTCATTTGTCTTGGGAAATGAGGCTCCTATAAAGCACATCTTTAAGTTAATCGGGTCTCTTTAGGGCTGGCTTAAAAGAAGAGCGACTTCCATTGCTGTCACTTCCCTCTTCTCCACCTCTTCCTCACTGCAGTAGGCTAAGCAACAGCATGGGGAGCAGAAACAGGAGCATAGCGCCTAGAGCTATCAAGCATTTCAAATATAGGTATCTCCATCAGCAAAGAAACCAATGAAATCTTGGACCATGAATATGTGGGCACAGTTCAGGAAAGCATTCCTAGCATATCACCAAGTGGTGATAAACATATGATGAGAACAAGTCAAGATTTTCGTTTCTGAGTGACCTGGGCTAATGTGCACAGAGAAAGTAAAACTCTCATGCTTGTGTATACCTCCCCATTTCTGAACTGCCTGCAAGCAGTAAGCCTCTTATCCACATGATGAAAGTACTGGCCTGTTTTCATTTCTCCAACTTGTCCCTCTTCTCCTTGCTTTCTAGTACCATTGGACTGTCCTTGGTACAGTGACCAATCTGAAGCACTCAGATAAATACTGTCAGACTTGTATTTTTTTCCTTAGTGCCTGCAGATGTCTCATTTTTTGTTACACATAAATCTGCTCGCCAGTCCTTGGGTGTCTCATGAAGCCTTAGATTTTTAGAAGTCCTCAGCTCACATCAGCTGCTTGCCTTTGACAAAAACTAAATGTGATAGGTGGACTTGTATCATCATGGAAAGGAAAAATATTGTATCAGTGAAGAAAAAAAGCATAAACAGAGGTTTTAGATGGCATTTCAGAGTCTGTTCAGGTTATTGCTTCAGTTGCCAAAATAATCCCTGGATAAACTAAGTCTTGACACCAAGATACTGGTTGCTTGGACATGGTAAGAAAGTAACCTTACTACCTGGGCTTGGCACCTTAATAAAACTACATCTATTGAAATTGAGGTCTAAGCTACATAACACACGAACCGCTGCGTGAAACAATGACCAAGAGGTTCACAACAAGGCATTAGTACAAGTGTGCAGGCTCCAGCTGCTAATCATCTGAGGTGGATCAAAAGTGTGTGTTGAGGGTGGAAGCCATCTCCAGACCACATCATTTTACAGGACCCATTTAAGAACAATGAGAGAACAAGTTGCACAGGCTGCAAGGTGAGGGGATGGACAGAAATGGAACAGGCTGCAGGGATGGAGGAAACAGTTATCTCTTAACCTGGACCACAACAAAGGCATACTGCTGTGCCTTTAGACAGTCTTACCTCTCTTTCCCTTCAAGAGGCACTCTGGTGTAACTATGAAAATGCATACTCCAGAGCAAAGGCAGGCCTAATACTTTTTCAGCTTGACTCAGCCTCACTTCAGACTCAGCCACTGAAAGATGGTTTATTGAATGGTTGTAATAGGATCAAGTACCTCAGCCCCAAGGCTGAATGAGTTTCAAATAAACTGAAGCAAGCTTCTCCTAAATCGAACTAAGTGCCGGCGTCACATTAAAATTTCTTTGAAGTTAAATGTGTCAGAAGAGACCCATGTTTTCAGCAACTGAAGAAGCCTGTAAGAATAGCGTAGATTTTTGTCATGCTTTGAGTAGTATGATACTCAAAACTTTGTTTGGGTTTATTATACTAATGCTGATAGGCATGCACAAAGGCTTGGGTACTAACATTTTGATGTATTTGATAATTGCCTTAATTTTTTGCCTTGCTGAGGATTATTTTAATTAATATGGAGACTGGCTTAATTAAAGCGCATGCATAGCAAAATAGATTAAGCCAAGAAAAAGCTCCTTTACTGCCTGGTAGAGAATGTCACTTCTACCACAGATGCTCTGGCCAAAGAGGACACATCCAAACTGTTATTCTGGAGCCAAACCACTGGCAGAGAAGAGCATAGTTATTAGAAAATACCTCTAGAACAGTACATTGAAAATTACATGATCTTAACATTCAGAGATATATAGCTGGACATAACCACCATACTTTCAGCAGAAATTTTCAAGCCATTCAAGACAAGTTTTTGCTGAGAAACTGAGGGTACAACAGAAACCATTATTAGGTCTTTCCGAACACTAATGCATGTTTCCAAGAATAAAAAGTGACCAAAAAGTCTGGCAATAAAGTATTGGTTGTGACAACATACAACACACAGCACAAAAAAGTCTTTGAAGTGAGGGACAGAAGGCTAAATCAGTCTCAGAGCAGTTAGAGAAGGAATAACAGGTACCAAACAGATGTGAGGAAAGTAGAAATTTTAAGAAATCACCAAATCACAGGAGTGGGAATTGTTATTTGATTCTTTCAAATCAGGATCTTTTTGAGTTTCTGAAGTGGCATAAAGGAAGAGGCATATCAGAAAGCTTGCTGGTGTTTAATTAAATGAGGACTGTTTCATAATCAGAAACAAAAGCATTATTCATTCTTTTAGAGTTGAACTCAACAGCACCAGAGCCACCTGAGTAATGACAAAATCCTGTGATAACAAATCCCTTGATACTTACAGTTTATATATATACAAAATAGGCCCTATATGTGTGTGCATGCTTGTTACAAAGGCGAGGAGCTTTACTAGGGTTTTCCATGAAGATGCAGCAAAAGTAAGGAAATGGTGAAACTGTCTCCTGGGAAAGAAACAGCTACACTTGGTGCAGACAATAAGGGTTACCAAATGATTTCATTACTACTTTTGCCCATCCATACCACATTATTTTAAGTATATCTAAAGACACTTTGAGTCTGAAGAGTCTTTCTTCCTTCAGTTCTACATAGTGCTCCTTTGTAACAAAATAATGGTATATAAATATGGTAAATATAAGCAGCAGGTTTTCCCTTTCTATCTTTATTTTCACCTACTTATTTTAATGAAAATACTGCTATCCTATTGTAGCTGTCTCCTGCTTAAGCAACAATTCCTGTTAATTACACATTAACAGGACAGAACCTTCAGACTCCCAATTAAGCTGTCAGAATAGTTAAGCTATGAATTTTCTACTTCTAGTAATACTATGCAATCCACAGAAATGTTCCTCCCAGCAAAAGATAAGGAGGAAAAAGTGCTTCAAATGTATGGCTGGCATGTCAACAGCTTTTACAAAGGCATCAGAAAGAGCAAAGATGCAATTTGCCCTGCCAGTATGTTATTTCACAGCTGAAGAAATGCAGAAGTTGATTTAGAGCACACAAAGAGGTTCAAGAGATGTTCCTGAAAGGAATCAGACCTCTGGGTGCTCAGTTCACAGGCCAGAAAATGAGGCTGGCTCCTTGTTTACAGAGGGAACACAGCTGTGAAGAAAGGAGCAAAACAGTTGTCTCTACTTTTTAGACAGGCCACAGCTACTCAGACTTGGCCAGCACGTAAGATTCAACTACTCTTTCCCTTGAACTCAGAAATAATAATGGTCTATTTTACCTTTTTTTTTTTTTTTTTATGTAATTTCAACTATACTGCTATTTTTACGCTTCACTTGCTGGCACATGGATCAATCACTGTAGGACCTGATTTACAACCTGTATTCCAGACATTGCTTCTAGCAAGGGGGGAATAAGGACAAGTGTGTTTAAACATCCATTGTGCAGTGTGTCAGTTTGGCTCCAGGAGATATTTGGAAATATAAAGTCAAGGAAAGAGGCTGGTTCCTCTATCATTTATACCAATTAACTTCTGAGCAGAGAATCAGTTTGACTGTTTCCATAGAGTGAACCCAAGATTTTCGGCGCTTGTCAGTAAGTCTGTCTTTAAAGGGTCATTTTGTTTTCCCAAGACATATAGCACAATCCTGCAACTCATTATGGATGGCTTTTCTAGATTAAAAGGAAAAAGGATTGTTTTATTGGAGAAAGCTAAACAAATCTGACATCCCACACCAGGTATTAACTCCATCTGAGAAGCTTTTAGTTAAATGCCAACATACAACTTTCATCTCACTTGGCACATTGGGCAAAAGCAATAATACTTGTTTTGATCATTGGGGACTTATTTTAGCTGCATCCACATAAAACCCACTGCCTTTAGAGCCCATTCAAGATACAAAAAAACAGACCCCCTTCCACAACTACCTAAAACTCCTGGATGGGAGAGCCCAGACAAATGTGAGGTGGTTCGAAGGCTCTTCAGCTGGTGGGAATCCCACTGACAGCAGACACAGGTCCCTTCCTGGCTATAGGTCATGGTGCCAGGCTGGATGCCAAGATGCATGACACAGGAGGGAAACAAGGCTCAGAAGGATTTTACTGAGGCTATAACATCCTGGTGGGGATGGACCCCACAGTCCCAAAGGTCAGATCTACCTTTGACAATATCAGCATAGACTCCGCTCTCACACAGTACCCTTGAAAGCTACTTAGTGAGGCCTCAAGAAAAACTGCCATGTGCATGCCAACTGTATTCAGATTGCATGGCAAGGTTTTGGTAGCTGGGTGGCTACAGGGGTGGCTTCTGTGAGAATCTTCAAGAAGCTTCCCAGATGTCCAGTAGAGCCAATGCCAGCTGGCCAAGACGGACTCACCACTGGCCAAGGCTGAGCCCATCAGTGATGGTGGTAGCACCTCTGGGATAACATATTTAGGAAGGGAGGGGTGGGGTGGGGAGCAGGGAAATGGCATAGTTACAACCAGGAGAAGAGTGACAATATGTGAGAGAACAACTGTGCAGACAGTGAAGAAGAAACTGCAGGCCAGTGAAGAATGACAGAGAGGAGGTGCTCCAGGTGGCTGAGTAGATATTCCCCTGAAGCCTGTGTTGAAGACCACAGTGAGTCTGGCTGTGACCCAGAAGCCCATGAAGGTTATTGGTGGAGCAGATCTCCACCTGCAACCCATTGAGGACCGCACACCAGAGCAGGTGGATGCCTGAAGGAGGCTGTGACCAGTGGAAAAATCATGCTGGAGCAGGCTCTTGGCAGGACCTGTGGGGAGAGGAGCCCACGCTGGAGCAGGTTTGCTGGCAGGACTTGTGACCCCATGGGGGACCCACACTGGAGCAGTCTGTTCCTGAAGGACTGCACCCCGTGGAAGGGATCCACGCTGGAGCAGTTCATCAAGAACTATAGCTCATGAGAAGGACTCACATCGGAGAAGTTCATGGAGCACTACACCTCATGGGAGGGACCCCATGCTGGAGCAGGGGAAGAGAGTGAGGAGCCCTCCCCCTGAGGAGGAAGGAGTGACAGAGACAATGTGTGATGAACCGACCACAACTTCTATTCCCCATCCTCCTGCACTGCTCAGGGGCAGGAGGTAGAGAAAATCAGGAGTGAAGTTGAGCCCGGAAGAAGGAAGGGGTGGGGAAAGGTGTTTTTAAGTTTTCAGTTTATTTCTCATTGCCCTACTCTGATTTTGATTGGTAATAAATTAAATTGATTTTCCAGAGTTGAGCCTGTTTTGCCTGTGACAGTAACTGGTGAGTGATCTCTCCCTGTCTTTATCTCAACCCATGAACCTTTTGTTATATTGTCTCTCTTCTGTCCAACTGAGGAGGGGAGTGACAGAGCGGCTTTGGTGGGCACCTGGCATCCAGCCAGGGTCAAACCACCACACCAACCTAAACCTCATTTAAATACACAGGAGTTTTTAGGTTCTTTTCAGCATCTTTTGGCCTGGATTAATAAAGCAGTGATGGACAATGCATCTGACTGACTGCACACAGGTGATACAGCATAGACCATCCTTCCAGTCTCCAGAAATCAGCAGGACTGTCAGCCATTACATGGCTGTACCAATCCCAGCATATATATATAAAAGGCACTCTACTTTCCAGTCAACCTCGTTAATGTCAGGAGTTTTATCTACAGAAATGGAGTCAGAGACTATAATCCCAAACAATCTTAAACAAACCTAAATGAAACAAACCCAGCACTTTCTTAAGGGTTAGTTCTGGTTCATCAGGTTTTGCAGTAGCATTCAAATTTAAACACAAGCCAATACCCATTTCTTTGCACCTTACTCCATAGGAACTTTTTTTTTTTTTTTTGCATCACTAATTCATGTAAGTAAAGGCCAGATCTGCAAGGGCCCTTCAGGTATCTAGTTCTTACTCAGTGGGAGTTTGATAGGACTTTTGTGGATATGACAATTACCATGTTAGAGTTAGGAAAATACCTTTTCATGCATTAGCCAAATGGAGATTTTACTGGGAAAATTCTAAACCTGGATTTATAGTGTTTACAAAAGGGGTTTGGCTCCCTATGAGAGCTGCTGCTGAGGGCCCACCAGCCCGTTGATATCAGTGTCGTTATCAGCTACCAGAGCTCATGACAAGATTGGACCCAAGTATGCCACCACAACATGCCAGGGAATCCTGACTTTGTCCCTCAGAGAGGAATTGTGGTTCACTGCAGGCACCAAGGGCTGCTTTCCCATCCCAGGAAGCACGAAAGGCTTACCAACAAAGTCCTGTCATGTACTATATCCCAAAGTGTGAGAAATGCTACCATGCTGCACAGCAGCTAGCAGTGTGACAAAAGAGCCACCCTATGTTCCACATATTTCTTCATCAATCCTCCCTCCCCATGTGGCCTCACCTATGACTCTCTCAGTCGAGGGAAAGGAAGATGCCCCACACGTCTGTGCCAACACCCATTGCAGTTGAGAGGCTGCTCACAATATAAGCAGAGCATGAAAGAAAAGTGAAATTTTACTGTAGTCTAGAAAGTCTCTCACCAGCAGCACATCTTCTTAACTAAACATCAGAACCAAATGTAACAGAAATTATTTTCAGACTGGGATGCAACCAGTCAGTAATACTACACCTTTCACACAGACTAGGCACCTACTACCTACCCATGGGAACACCTCTGCAAGGGGTCAGCCAGCAAACATCACTCTGCTTTTCCCCATGCCCTCTTGCAGAAACAGTCTGAGGAAAATGATCTTACAAGAATTTCTGCTGTCTCTTCTGCCACAGGCAGACAGAGCACGGAAGATAATTCACCAAGAGGCAGATGATTAATTCAGTCTCTTGACTCCACCTGTTCCCAGAAGAGTAAAGAACTATGCCTTTATGCCCAGGGGATGGTTATGGTCCCATGAGCTGTACATACCTATGCCAAGAAGATGGAGTTGCTGCTGGAAAGTCCCTTCAAGATGTAATATCATGAGTTGGCTTCAGTGAGATTTAGTATGGGTCTAGTCCTTGCAGGAACAGAGAAAGCAAGCAATGGATCTTCTCTCACAGAAAAGCACAAAGCAGATGCCTTCCTACTGGGGAAACAGGTACTTCAGAGGAGGTATAGGAGTGATGGAGCTGCATTGCCACTTCAATCCATACCCACACAGAAGTTGGTTAGATGAAGTAACACCTCCCTGAACTCAGCTATGTTATAGCCATGTGAGAGACTTTTGGGGTACTGGAAGCAGAATAACTACAAAGCAGAATTAATATGAAACGGAATGACTTGACCAGTTCTATTGCTGTGACTAGACCAATTCCAGAAACAAATCCGCCCTCATGTACTGCTACATTGTGCTATATGTCTGCACGTATCCTTGCCAAAATGCTAAGGCTATTGCTGGGAACTCTAAGAGGAATTGTTCTTGTTTTGATGAGCTCCTTGGAAAATAATGTGGTTGTAGGCTGTTTTCAGTACTGACCTGTGTCTAGCAAGTAGTCTTCAGCCCTGAGCATTTGCAACTCTTAAGAACAGGTTTAGAAAGAAGTCTTGACAGATGCCAACGTTTCTGGAACAGAAAAGTGGCATTAGACATATTGGCAAAAGATTGAAATGTTCTTCTGAGATGCAAATTTCATCTAATGAGCTCAGACCTGGAGATGGATTGTTTCAGATTTGACGTTGAAGTCAGTTTTTAATTTGGAAAGCAAGGAAGAAAGCAAGGAAACTGGAAGAGCAAAATCTGGGTGAAGGAAAAAGTATCAGTTGCTCCCAAATTTCAGGGCACTCATGTTTCATAGATCCTCAATAAATATCAAGAGGAAAAGCTTTATGTTTCTGGAAACAAAATCCGGGTTTGTACCTATACAATTCATTCCATAGTCCTGCCCATTCAGTGCTTCTTCTGCGGCACCACTGCTCCTCAGAGCCACAGGAGTCCAAGCAGGGGGACCTAGACACCACTGCCACCAGCCTGCCTCTGCTACACCTACCCACACCGACTGCTGCCCAAAATACAGGCAAGCCTAGAATAAGGGAGAAATTTGGCTCTCAGAGGGCCATCCAGGAGCACCCCCAGCAATGTCGCAGGCACTCTTCTGCCTAGGGAGAGAAGTCCTCCCCCCACCATGGAGACTGTGGGGCTGCTGTCAGACCACAGAAAGTCTCTGGCGGCACGTTCAGAAGTGGGAAATATTTTCACTGAAGTATGATTCTGGCCACAGTTATTTCACTCTTGAGTGAGGTTATTATTATTTTTTATTGTTGTTTTAGGAGGCTCCGTTTCACTAGGAGAGGGAGGTCTCCTTGTATACAAACACTCATATAGTAGAAAAATCAATAAACAGCCTTCTCTATTATAATAATAAAAACAATGAAAAAGACTATTGAGATCTTGGGCTGTAAGAACAAGAATAAACAGAGTTTTAGTGAGCAAGTTCCTGTTTTTAATTAGACCTGGACAACATACCTCATTGGGCAATGAGGCCATTGTCTTCCCAGAGGTAGGAATAGGATGCTTCTCAGGCAGTTGTAAACTAATGCAGCAGCAATAAGGTTGAAATGGAGGTGTAGGCCCCCAGAATTTCTGCCCTGAAGGCAGAAACTTTCTTCATAACATGCTTGCCCAGAAACAGCCCTGCAAATTTCACAGTTACTGAGTACAAAACAAAATATCCTTTTTTTGTTTGTTCTTCTGCTCAAAATATTTGGTGATCACCAGGAAGTTATGGGACTCTGGTCAATAAAGATTCTGGTCATCAAAGTGGCAATTAGAGCCAGTCATGAGATTTTGGACGACATGTCATTTCATTGGAAAACACTGATTAGTCAGAGCCAGAAAGTTTCATGTTAAAACATATCTTTTTCAATGAACTGACATCAAACCACAGGTAGTTTTCCACTGGAAAACTGCCTGGCTTCCTACCAGCTAGCCTGGTGGGCTGCTTGGGACACAGGAATCACAGGCTCGCTGCCACCAAACTGGGAGTCTGGTAGTGCTGGGAGACCTGGCTGAAGTCAGCAGTCCCACAGTGAAAACTCGCAGACCCAGCCTTGGCTCAGTGTGCGGCTCCGTAAGAGGCAACAGCAAGACTGGAAAGAAGCACGTCTTGGGCAGCATATTTTATTTTGGAAATACCATGCGTCATTGTTTCCTATTCCTATTTTTTTCCCTATAAATTTCTCTTTTGTGGGTAATTTTGAAATAACTGGTTTCATTCCAAATCAGAACAAAACCAAATGTCAGAATTTCCCACGAACCAGGAATTTGATAATTTGGCCAGTCTTTCTGGTAATAATCCAGAAAATCTTCAATTAACTTGGATGTGCTGTTTGATGGCAACGAGTAGTTTGATTTTCTATACAACTTTGAGTGCTTCTCAAAGCATTTTCCAAACAGAAGTAAACTGTCACTTTGCTTTCAGCTGCCAGTTGGTGAAGGCACAAGCACCAGCACCTGGATTTGGACTCTTATCCCAAGGGACTGTCCCCACTGCTTGGTGAGGCTACCACAGCATGACCTGCTGAGTCCTTAGAGAGGAGGGGCATCCCTGCTCTCAAAACACAGTAAGGGAGTGGAGGAGATGACACATGCCAGACTCCCAGTCTGTATCTTATTAAGCAGTACTATAAAATAACAAGCTCTCAGAATAAGATGGGCCAGTGAAGAGCACAGATTCTTCTGTTGAGAAATACAGCAATTTGCGTGAAGTGTGCTTCACTTAGCCTCTTATTAACTGACATTTTGAAGTGATAGAGAGTTGACTTGGGAGGGAAAATACAAATCACCAGCAGTTTAATCCATGACCATTGAGAAACCAGGATGGCAGCAGCTACTTCCTTATTGACATTCATAACAACAAATCATGTTTCAAAACCTATCCTGAACAGGGCTAAAATTGCCAATGTTTTTACATGCACAGGGCACAGGGCAAGGTGCTATGATGGGGACTTGAGCATGGCCCAAAGCTCCCAGAGGAAGGACCAGACTCCAGGTCTGAAATCAGTTCTTCAGAGAGCTTGTGATTTCCTAAGCCACCACCACTATCACCACTAAGGGCTCTATCCTGCCCTACCCAGCCTGACCAAGATCCCAGTGAGAGCAATAGGAATGCTACACTGACAACATGCATGCAGATAGTCTGAAAGCTGCTGATGGAGATCTCTCTGCAAAAGAGAGAGGATGAGTCCCAGCTGAACTTGATGATTCCCTAAGATCTCCACTGTGGCCAACTCAAGGGAGGTCAGTAACTGAAGTGAAACAGCTTCATGCTGATGCCTAAAACCATGAGCCCTGGTCTCTTTTAGATGCCAAACAACCTAATTTCGATTCTTTTTTAAATGTGAGAATTGTATGGTCGTTATTTATTCATACATGTTTAGGTTGAAGTATTCCTGTATTTAAGCACTTCCCAGGACTAGCCACCTAGAAATTATACTGATTTCAGAGGTGAGAGAAAAAGAATAGGACACAAATACCAGGAGACAGAATCTGTCAATATCTTTCCAACAACATAACATGCTTTTAAGTTAATACAGGCCTCAGTCAAAGGAAAAATAGATTCAAAAAACTTTATCTAGATTTTGCTTACAACCACTTTACTCTAGCAACTAGTGAGGGATACACAGGATTTCTGCTTCAGAGGCAACTGATTCCAGCTGAGTTGATATATAAACTTGCTTTGGTAGACAGCCTGCAAGTACTGGAAATTATTGGTGTGTATCCAAAACTCACTGTCATCAAACTTGAAGCATGGAGAAAGCATTACAACCTCTGTGTGACTATGCTGTAGCAATCACTAAGACCTTCAATATGTTTGCTTCAAAATAGTTCAGGGCTTACCATGGATACTCTAACAGAAGGACACCTGCTATGCTGCTTTATTTTGTACCCAGAGAAGCTGCTGTGCAGCAGCAAGACCATCCCACAGAGCACTGTGCTCTTGGGGCTGACCTCCAAGATTCACTCTCTAGAGAAAGGATGGCAGGGGAGAAAGTTCCTAAAGTCATGTTTTTTTGGAGACCTGCTGTTTCCTCTCTGTCTTTAGGAAACAGGGAGATGCATGGGGCTATGCGCCTTATCCATGTGCTCCCCAAGGATCAGAAAGGAAAGCACTTTCTGCTTCACGGCTCTTCCTTTCCCAAGATCCAGAGAAAAGAAACGTGGTCTCTTTCTGAGACAAACTTCTGAAAAGTTACCATCCCATGATCTAGAAGGCAAAACTGGACCTGGTCATCCTTCCTAGCCTATTAACCTGTAAACCCTGCTTTAAATCCCAGCTCATGATGGGAATCCTATAAGTAGCAGTCAGGGAACATGGAGAGAGGTCAGTGTTGGTACATCTCTGCCTTTCCCTCTCTCCTGTCTCACTACATGAGGAGTCCACCATTCTGAGCTTCATTTGTGTTTGGGGAGTTTCTAACACATTTATTATTACCTCTCAAACAGTAAACAAGTAGATTTTCTGTCAGCTGGTAAACGCACTGGCAAAAAATCAGAAGAAAGGCAGCTCCCAGATAAATTGCACCTATAGGAAAACAGTAGCTACCAATTTCCAGCTTTAAACCTGAAAATCAAAAAGGCATCTTCCAATTACTGCCAGAAAGTCCCAGGCATGCAATACGAGAGCAAACGGTTGTGAGGTACTTGGTAAAAGACTGGTCGTGAATTCATCTGAGGATGGCCATCTGTATTGGTGTTATACACAAGGCTTGTTTTCCACTCTCTTCTCTTAATAAGGTTAATAAGTAGAACCATGTGCTGTGCTTATGTGGGACACACTAGGCACATTTAATGAACTGCAGAATCTAACAGTCCATGCTTTAGAAGAGTTTAAAAGAACAAAAGATGTTCATGAAAGTAACTTTTGTGAAGCAAACAGAAAATAAGCTGAGGCTGGCAGATCAACTGAAATTCCTCCATTTTTCTGCTCATGTCCTCAAGCTGGTAACATGAACCTTGGACAGCAAGATGTCAGACATTCACTTTTATCATTGATGTAGCTGATAGGTGTCAAACAATGGCACTGGTTTCATCAAAGAAACAACCATGGAGCCTGTGACATGTTACTGTTGACTGGGAAGGCTGCAAAGAGGAGAGATCAAAAAGACAACGGAAAAACACAGAGAAAGAAAAAAGGAGGGAAGAACATAAAAAAATATCAGCTGTCCTCTCAAGGGATACAGTCTCCCACTCATAGTTCTGACACAATGAACAAACGAAAAGGAGGTACAATACAGTTTGCAAGTAAACAGTCTCCACAATTCAGCCTTGCTATTTGTATAAACCTTTCATTTACATCTTGAGCTTCTGATATAAAAAGGAGTATAAATGAGTCCTAAATATACATTAGAATCTACCAAGCCACAATTTAAATTAAAATTTGGTCCCCTCCACAGAATAAGATGGATCAGAGTTTCTATACTGAGTTTCTTCCAGCAAGAGAGTTTCTATATTGTGCATGTGACTTTCTGTAGCTATGCCAGAGTAATCTCTGAAGCAGATCATCTGCAATTTCAGATACATTCCCAGAAATCTAGTCTATATTCATTATTTTCAATAGTTGTTGCTGTTGATGTCAGTGATCTTTTGTTCCCCCAGAATGTATGTTGTGCTCTTTCATGATGCATGGGTTCATCTTTTCAAAGGCTTGATGATTTTGCATTAAAAAGATTTCATCAGATCAGTGTAAGTGCCAGCGGTGGTACGTAATTTTTCTTACAGCCACAGCTGTGGATGGTTATTTCACAGGTCATTTGGCAAAAGCCACAGAGTTTTATGGGCTTTCAAAAACATTTTCAAGGGAAAGAAAAAGTGGAGACCTTTTCTGGAGGTGTCTTTCCAATAATCTTTGACCTCCCAGTTTCTACCTCTGAGCTGCCATAGACATAATGACTTTCCATGGGTGAAGTTATTACTTCTAAAAAGGGGCAGCATTCCAGTGCTACCATGTGCAACAAGTTGATTACAGCGTATGGGATCCATAAATCAAAATGGCATGGGTTAGTGCTTGATGATTGGTTGCCCTAATGTAAAGTCCAATCTCTTGGTAGCAAGAAAGTAATTCCTTATTAAGGAATCATTTGATTTTATATGATGTACCCAAACAGAGGAATGCATTAGTCAAACATCCAAGGGAAGGAAGCAAGGAGTGAAAAAACAACCTTGGAAGCAGAAAATTTAACATTTACTACTAAGACATAAGTAAATTTTACTCAACTTTCTGTGATCAGGGAGCATTTCAGGCCAGTTTCATTGTGCCTGTGAGAGTATTCTGTTACAATTCTATCTTTTTGAGCTGTGATGTTGTTGATTTGGCAAGCAGTGCAGCATTTTCACTCCCGCTGGGTGACTTTTAATGGGAATAGAAATCTGTGCTATTTGTCATATATTTGAATTGACCAGTACTTCTTATTTTAAGATATTAAAGTTTAAACAAAATTGGAAATAAGATGTTGCAGAATCAAGGCATGAGAGACACAAGACTAACTGCAAACATTTTGTAAACATACAGTTGGCAGAGTTTCCCATTATCTTTTTATTTTACTATTTTCATGGAAAATAAAAGCAAGCAGCTGAATTTAACGATTCTCTTCAGCCCCTTCAGTACAGCTTATCCAATTGCACAAATAACGATACTTTAGAGATACAATTCTTTACTTTTTCATGCTTTTTCTTCTTTAAACAGAACTTCCTTGAGAACTTGGCCTAAAACTGTAGCTCTAATCTACATCAAGAGGCTTCCTGTAGTTCACAGAGCTTGTGATATTTTTTGTTGTTGTTGAAAAGGGTAGCTTTTAATTTCTAATATCAAAAGAGATTACACCATTTATATGAGTGTCTATCCTGAAATGGCTATGAAGGGCTGATATTTTGGGATTGTTTCGGAGGGGACTTCACGGTCTCAACAATGCTTGGTCCGGAGTGATTCTCAGTTCAGGGTAGTCACACTGCAGGGAAAGGAGTTTCTGGGTCATTTACTGTAAGTTTTGGTTTAAGCAATCTGAGAAGTACCAGTACTGAAGGCTGTGCCCATGGGTAAGCACTAGGTTAATCTACAAGAGAAACCTCCGCTTTCTGAAGAGCCTTGGCTTTATTGTCTTCCCAAAAGCAACACCATCAGATGAAACACTAGACCACCATAAATAGTGGAGAGCAGCTATTGTAAATCTTTTCTGAAAACACCCGATCAAACACACTGTGTTTCATTTATGTTTCTAGACATATATTGTTAACTTTCCGGGAAATCTTCCAATGGACAAGTTTGGAGTCAGCAATATTTTTTTGGAAAAGGATATTTTAAGGAGTCATCTCAGTTACTGATGTGAGCATTCCCGCTTACAAACTCGTCTGTGGGAGTTACGCCCCTCCTATCAGGAAATACTATGCAACCTGTGAGTTTAAGAAAATCTGTCCAGCTTAGTTTGAAAATCAGACATCAAATGAGGAGCTGCTGATGAATAAAACTGCATGGAGGAATATTATTTCTTGAATCTTTTAACCAAAAAAACCCACCAAATCAATCCCTGCACACACACCCCCCTGCAAATCCAAATATGTTTGAACATATGAGTGGATCACATAAAGGCAGCTGACACTTATTATTAGACCCTCACCAGTCTTATCCTTTTATTTCTAGCCTGCAAATTTTACCGTCCAACTTACATGTGCAGTGTTTTAAGGTCAACCTGTTGTTTTATCACTTCTGTATTCAGCTGTGAGCAAGGAGGGAACAACCCAGTCTCTAAAATTTCCTAAATATCAATAAGAAAATAAGTTAATACAAGTAAATTAATGTAAATTATGCCACTCTTGCCACAGTAATGCTTGAGGCTGACAGCCCTGGTCTTCTCATGCTGTCAAAAGCATGCACTATCAATATCAGCAAGACCCTGGCAAAACCAAGATTCTTCTGGTTGTTGTAGCAACAAGTTAGACCACAATTAAGCAACAACTATATAATTTTGAACATGCTATTTCCCTGGTCTTTTAAAACAGACTTCTCTAAATCTGAAAATGAGTAATTCAGTCAGATACATCAAATCCACTGTAATGTTCTTAATAAAAACTGTAGAATAAAAATTCTAGCCTTAGAACTACATGGGCTTAGACTTAATTCACATGAATGGAGGAAAAATATGGTAGAGGAGAGTTCACAAGCCAGAGCTAGTCCTAAAATGATGGATTCAATCTTCCAAGGGCTTTCTCCACAAAAAATAAAACAAAGACACTTTGTCTTTCAACCCCAGAGGGTTCATTCGGAAGAGCCCAGAGTTATGTTGACCCAGACATGGGTCTCCAAGGTAGATTTTCTAGGACTGATCTGTTCTGATACCTTATTAAAAATTATGCCAATGCCCCATAAACATTGATAGGTGTTAACACTAAAGACACACTCAGAGGGCTCAAGGGGAGATTCATGGCATTTGTAGTCTACAGGAAATGGCTGAGAGGCATATTTTCTCCCTTGGATGTGGTGTCTCACTTAATCATGACAGGAGGGATATTTGAATCTTTTTATGCTGAATTCACTTTGGGTCCTTGTGATGTGAGTTCACAGGAGGTGCTAAGAAGCAGAGGTTTCTTCAGGAAGTTCAGAGTAGACAGAATTGTTTTTCTTCTGCATCTGAATGAAAATCTGCCAGAAATGTGCAAGCACTGGAATATTCTCTTTATTTTCATAGCACAGTCATCATTTTCCTTACAATGGGGTTCCAAAAGCCTTTAGGGTCTTTCAGCCCCTCCAGTCACCGGCTAATGGCTGGCAAAGTTTAGACTGATTTTGCTTATTCTCCATGTTGTCTCTCCAGAAGTTTCCCGTTAGAGGAGGCAGTTTCTATGACCTCACCTCAACCATCTTTGGCTGCAGTTCAAAAATGACACCAAAGGAACAGTAAAAGTCTGATGTGCTACTTCCCATTAGACCCAATTACTAAAACAGCAAGTGCCCCTGCAGTGATGAATGGAGCTGGAAGCACCTCAGAGGGGTTGGCTGCAGGGCATGGCAGCTCTGGGGACCTCATGAAGTGGAAAGGGCTTATCTTTTGTAACCGTGTCCACACAGTCACTTCCCGTGGGAGACAGAAGTAGTACATGGCCTAGACTTAGAGGTGAGCAGCAATATCCCATGTTAAAAAGCATAAATTTTGCTCTCCCTAGGGCCTGAATGGCTGTCTACACACTGTAACTTCAGTGACTTTTACAGGGGCAAGTGTCGTCGTTTGAGCCTGGTTGGCAGCCAATCACCACCCAGCCACTCTCTCTTCCTTCCAGCAATAAGAAGGGACAGAGCGCCAGGCTTGGGGCTCAAGATAGGACTGGGATGGGGAAAAAAATCATCCTTTATGGGCACGAGCAAAAGGCAGACTTGTTAGGGGAAGACAAAAAAGAACATACATTTGTTACAGACACTAACAACATGTAACAGAGTAGGACAGTAAGAAGCACTGCCACATCTTGAGAACACCTCCCCCCCACCCCTCCCTTCTTCCCAGGCTCAGTTCTGCTCCCGATATCTCTACCTCTCCCTGCAGCAGCGCAGGGGCAGGGAAGGGGGGGTGCAGTCAGTGCTGCTGCTTTGTCCATCTTCAGTGGGGAGAGCTTCTGGAACTTGTTCCCCCTGCTCCATTGTGGTCCCCCTCTCACAGGAGACAGTCCTCCACAAACTTTCTCCGACATGAGTTCCTCCCACGGGCCGCAGCATTCCCCACACTGCTCCGTCATGGGCCACTAACTGCCATCCATGAAGATCTATGGTGGAGCAGACATTGATTTATGGCCTGTGGTTTCCACCTGAATGGTCAAGGTGCTGTGCCCAAAGAAGGCCGGGGTCTTGTGGGGAAAGGTATCCCCACTGCTGTAATTCGGTGCTGGGAGGATTGCAGCATGCGGGGGTGTCCCACACTGGAGCAGCTCGGGAAGGGCTGCAGCTGTAGGAGGGAATCCAGTCGGAGAAAGTTAGTGAAAGTTCTTACTGTCCTACTCTGTTACGTGTTGTTAGTGTCTGTAATAAATGTATGTTCTTTTTTTTCTTCCCCTAACGAGTCTGCCTTTTGCTCGTGATCATAAAGGGGAATTTTTCCCCATCCCAGTCCTACCTCAGACCCCAAGCCTGGCTCTCTGTCCCTTCTCATTGCCGGAGGGGATGGGAGAGAGAGCTGCTGCGTTGTGGTTGGCTGCCAAGCAGGCCCAAACCACGACAGGGGGCCGCCCTGCCTTCTCACCACAGGATACAGGGGGGTCTCTGCTCCGGCACACCTCCCCCCTCCTTCCTTCCTCCGTTCCTTCACTGACCTTGGTGTTCACGCAGCTGCCGTGACTCCTCCTCACAAGTCCCACTGCCCGTCACCATGTCCCTTCTTAAATATATTATCGCAGAGGCGCAGCCGATTGGCTCAGTTTTGGTGCAGAGGTGGAGCTGAC
This sequence comes from Tyto alba, assembly GCF_018691265.1. NCBI lineage: Eukaryota > Metazoa > Chordata > Aves > Strigiformes > Tytonidae > Tyto > Tyto alba. The sequence goes on along the minus strand of NW_024881301.1, from coordinate 13,020,467 downwards.
TTGGAGCTGGGGGAGCTTCAAGAAGCTTCTCACAGGGGGCCGCCCCAATAGCCCCCTCCCCTGCCACCAAAAAAAAACCCACCACTCACAACCCAGGACAGCAAGTCTCATGCAAAGCAACCTTGGCTGGGGCCAACACTTCCAGATCACTGGATGGCACTGCCAGTCAACTGAGAGGTTCAAAGGGACAGGGTAAGGAAAACAGATATTAACTGTGCAAAGACACAGTAGTATCGACACCTGAAATTATCCATGGTCACAGTCCTTTCCAATGATGACTCAGAGGTAGCTCTGTAAAAAAATAGGACTAAGACATACCTGCTTTAATATTGTCATGACAAATTAAGGGATGCTTATATGTGTCCCTAAAAGAAAAAATAAGTGAATATGTAAATGGATGTTGCAGTTCAGGCATGATTGGCAAGTCCAGTTACCCTGGCTGGGTGTCTGTGCTGGGGGAAAAAGAAGTCAGAAAGCTCTGGAGAAGTTAACTGCAAAGAAAAGTGGGTCCCAGCTGAAGATATGTTCCTTAATGTTTTGGCGTTTCAGTTCTGATAATCTTACCTCAAAAGAACTTTTAGTCTGTTAAAAAAATCTATGGTTATATTCCCTTACAGCACAGCCACTTCCAGAAAAAATCATACATGTATTTGGGACAATTTGTTTGATACAGGGAATTGCATCTCTCCTTTTATTTGTGTATCTTGACACCTTAGAGGACTGTGGTCATGGTGGGAAGAACCATCAGCATCCCTGCTCTGATCAGGGCTCCCACATGTTGGCTGAAGGGTGGCTGCTCCTCTGTACATCCCATCCTGCCAGGGTTCCTTCATTCCTAAATAGTCCAACAGGCTGAGCAACACAGTAATAAGCAATATTACAAATTCCAGAACAAAAAAAAAAAGCTGTTTTTCCTCTGGTTTGGGATCACTAAGTGAATTCTCTGACATTTAAAAAGGTGCAAAAAAAGGTCAAGGTTTTCCCTCTGACTGAGCAGTTCTTTCAGTCTCTCTCCTGAGGAGATATTCCCCTGAAATGATATACCTTCAAAGGGGGAATATGGTTGTGCTAATGCCTCTTTTCTGAGTGAGGATCACAGCAGGATCTCCTTAGACAGATACCCAAACGTACGGAATTGAAAGTCAAACACTTTGACTTGCTTCATAACTGTTTTGAAATTGGCCAATGGACCAAAAATTTGCTGAGAGGAAGAAAGAGAGAGAGAGTCTTACACACAGACACACACTCCAAGTATGTCTTATTTCCTTGTAGTACAAGGGTGAAATTTTATCTGTTAATATAGATAGAGCGTAATGGTTGACTTTTAAATTCTAGCCTTTTATCATGTACAAATTTTTCTCTCTGCATACATATCTAGAATTAACAATTGCACACACAAGTGACTGAATTTCCATAAACAAAAAACCATTTGTTTGAATGGCATTTTTGTCTGTGAAAGGTTTAGCCCCTACAGGCAGATGCAATAGGACTATTGTCTACAGAAATAGTACTGGAACTGGTCCTGTCTCACCAGGAGAAGGCATGTGGTAGTTAGCAAACATACTCAGTTCCAGCTGGAAAATCACATTTTCTTTCATCAAGAAAAATCTTGTCCTGGTATAAATAATAGCTAGATTTAAACTTGATGCTTGAAAAAACAGCAAAAGTCCTATGCAAGTTTTGGGTGACTTGTCTAAGCCACGGTTGCAAGTTTCTAAATCCTGCGCATAATAATACATCTTCGTTATTCATACCCAATCCATCGATAATGCTATTTAAAGAAAGCCATCTACTAATGAAAATACCAGTACACCAAAATTCAAGAAGGTGACCATCAGTTTACAGCTAGCCACAAGTCATCTTACTAATTTTGCCTGGGCATATTGAGCAGCCAATTATCACAATTCCTACCACATCTGCATATTGTAATGTTTTCCTATGAGCATCTTAGAGTTGTCTCAAGTGATTCAGATTCATATCTTGCATATTTTATAAAAAATATTTTGGTCTGAAAATTGTTTCTAAGAAACTATCTGAAAGAGGGAAAGAAAAAAACGTTTGTATGTTTGTTGGTTCACTCATACTAAAGTGCTTCTGAAAAGCATTACAAGGGCATCAACAGAACAATACAGCTTTTAAGAAGGCAGGTTTTTAGAAATCTGATGATGAACCTACCTCTATAAATGATAAATGAGACCAAAAAGAATAAAAAATAGTGGGAGAGTTTGTTTGCATTGAGGTTTTTTGCTTAACTATTTCTTTACTTCATTAAGACTTTTAGCTCAGCCTTCTGGAGAACACATACTACCTTGCACATTATAAAATTCTTATCTAGAAAATGAAACTGAAAAATAATGACTCAGGTAATTGACAGGAGAATACTAGTTGCATGCAAAAAACATCAAAAATGTAGGTTTCAATCTATATTCAGGTAAATTTGTGTTTATGTGTGGACCGCACAGTGAGTGTGTGTGTTCTATGCAGAGAGAAACTGGACCACTGGGGAATTTTAATCTTTCACAAAATGCGAAAATATACTGTGTGTAGATGTATTTGCAACTGACTTCACTGAAAAGCACATTGCTTCAGCCACAGAAATAGAGCTACTCTTTGTAATGTTGTCTCACTTACAAGTCTGGTTTTTGGACCGTGTTTCTGCTAAGTAACCAGCCATTCATACCTCATTATTAAGAATAGTGTTATTAACTCATAAATAATAAACACAACACTTCTAATGCTCACTCACAAATCCCATGGTTTGCACCTCATGATAGTCTAGCCCAGACTGTTGTACCAGCTGCTGAATATAAAATCAAGGCTGTGGGCACAAGAAGATAAGAACTTCTAGGTCAAAGCATATTTTTCACAATTTGCAAGAGAGTACATGCAATTCCAAATGACTGACTGGTAGCTCCAAAGGCTGAGAAACCAGAGGGGTAAATCTCTTCATACCTTAAAAAAGACAAGCGCTTCTCAATAAACACACAGGCACATTCCTTATGAACAGAGCTTTCTGAAGGAGCCTGCAGAGCGATGGCGTAACCATGAATTTGGGAAGTGAGCAAGGTAACGTTAGTGATGAGCCTTTGCCACTGTGATTAGGGCACTTCCCCCAGCATCTACCCCAAGTCCACACTGCCGCTCCCTGCAGAGCCAGGATGCAAGTGGCAAGTATCTTTAGGTAGTTTTGGTAGGTCTTTTGAGCAAACCAGGAATTCCCTTTTAAGGTGCATTGTGCATACAAGTCCCCCAGCTATCCTGGCTGGGAATCAGGCAGGACAAAGCAGCTCCTACCCATGCCCAAGTTTCCAACGAGCAAAACTAGAGCAGGATATAGAGAAGAAAGACTTACATCCCACCTGGTCACATGCCACTGCAATACCCCAGGCTACATCTGTGAGGAAACACAAACTGCTCCATAATGGTTACAGCTGTGAAGGCCACTCTTTCTTTTACTGTTTTGACTGTGTCTGTGATGCCTTCAACCCTGCAGCCAGGCATGGGTCATGACTGGGAAAGCAGACCCTTGTGCAACACAGTCCTTCGGTTGCCTTCGCCCCTTCTGGCCCCTCACTGCGGTAGCAGATGGGAAACGCCTGTTATCCAAGCCCAAATCATAATAAAAGGAGGATTTAATTATTATTTCCCCACTGTTGACTTATGCTTTACATATTCCAATGAAAGCAGGTCAAACTGGTAATTTGGGGGGGTGGGGGGGTGAAATGGTGTTTCGACAAAGAAAAAAGTAATTTCTTAGGTTTTCATACTGGATTAACTTAGGGGGCAGGGGTGCTAGGGAAAAAAAAAAAAAAAGAGAGAAAATTGTAAAAAGTTGCTTTGTGTATAGCAATCTTAATTATAAGAAATACCTTCTGTTGTCAAGACACCCAGCAGTTCTGAAAGCTTTTGCTTTTGTCTAGGATTTGAAGTCTAAGTAAAAAATAATTATGCTCAAGTCATCTTTTTCTTCTTCAAAGGACACAATATTTATACCAATTTCAGTTTTCCTGGAATTAGTAAAAATCCAAGTGGTTATAATTGAATCTGACTGCCTTTCTGACAGAACAAAAATCCATGGGGAAGGTGGCAGTTTTCCAATGTGCTTCTTTAAAACACGTGGTTGTTTAGACTGTTAAATATGCTTTGGCATAGCTGTGAGATGTTTAGAAAAGCATTCTGCAATGACACTGGCTGATTTTCCTCAGCTATTGCATGCGTAACAGATAAATTTGCCCTTGATTACACAGTGTAAACATGTTTCAATGAAAAAATAATAAATAAAAGGTGGAAGAACAGATTTTAAGAAGAAACTCTATCCTAGATCTAGGATTCTGTCATCAGTTCTAGCCATGCATTTGTATCAAAGGGAGGTTTTAATTGTTCAATCACACTTTGCCATCTATAGCTTGAGATGGCTCTAATCAATTAGAAATAGCAGAATAAGCTTTTAATTTGTTAATTTTATTACACTAAAGATCAAATTTTCTTTCAGCTTCCTGTGCCATAAGATCTTATCTGTTTATTCTGGTTGAAGAACATAACAGTCAGTGCTACTTAAAAGGGATCATTTTTTTCTGCATCCAAAAAATAAATATTTTAAAACATTTAAGCACTCTAATTTTTCTTCTTCCTTAGAGCACATGGCTCTATGTTGCCACTGCTGGGAGTTATTACTGTATTTAATGGCATACTATTATCTAGCCTCCAGCTGTCTGGGAAACAAGTGAGGAAAGCACAGCTAGATATTTTTACCATGTATGATGCATAGCCCATAATATATAAGGTTGATCAGAGGGCTGTGGATAGTATCCAGCAAAAACTGGGTTATGGAGTTGCTCTTGTTTTGTTTTTAAATAGCTGTTTCAAAATTTTAGCTGACAGGTCCTTGCACTGTTTTCTCTTTATCACACAAAAGCAGCATGTTCTTGTTGTGATTTTATTTTTCAGATTATAGTAAGGAAATAAAATGTAAATTAAGAATCCTCCTCAGTTTTGCTGCTTGTCATGGCTTGGCTTTATCTGCCCACACTAAACATGCACTGGGAAAAAAAAAACTGCAATTGTTTCAGTAACTTGGGCATTAGCAAACCATGGAAGCTTCTAGCTCAACACTGGTGCAGTAAGATGAATGACAAGGTGTTGGTTTCAAAGAGAATGTATCCCTGAACACAAGCAAACCTCTTCCAGAAATAGCTATGAGAGGAACACCCCCAGACCTCATGGTCTGACCTGAATCTAAGAGCTTGCCAGACCTGGAAGAGTTTCCTAGAATATTTTTGCATTTCTGCATCCTAAGAGTAGTTAACTATCTTGCAATAAATTAAAAAAATCTCTTGTTCTCTAACTTCAGCTTTCCTGCACCCATTTCAGAGATAAGAAACTCAATCTACTTGGTCATCTGTTGCCTTCTGTTATTTTTCTCCATGCCATCCTAGCCAAAAACATCATGATTTAATGCTACCTTCTGATTAAGAGTTTTCACTAGCAAGAGGAAGTCTGGTGTTACAGCTCCACTGACACCAGAAAAATTACATTTGCATAAAAATAGTGTGAAATTAGAGTGGTTTCTAAGTGTTTTATCCTTCAAATATCGTTGTGAGATCACCACTCCATATTCCCCCCACTGGTCGCTTATGTGAGCACTTCTGCTTGGTGTAAGTTAGTTGCAGCAAGTCAATTCAGAGTTCATAAGATACAAAAAGCAGAAAGAAAGGAGGGAATGAAGATGTAGAGAGGTGGGACAGGACGAACACAGAAACAAACCCCAAAACAAGGGGAAAGAAAATCTTCCCTGAAGCTACATCTAGGCTGTGGAATCCAAGAATACTTCCCACTCTCAGATCCTAGTGTACACCCTTGCTGAGTCCTGACTATTTGTCTGGATGAGGTCTGGGAACACCCTCACACAAAGTCACAGGGGACAGAAAGTCTCCTGAGATGATGAAGTAAAAATCAAACTGAAATTATTGGTCTTGATGTAAGCTTTTACTTACTGCTTTCTCTTAGGGGGAACACCACACTACATGATTAAGAAAGTTCCTCCAGCCCTTAAATTTGAGAAATTTTTTTTTTTTTTTTTTGCACATCATTTCAGTCACATTTCACCATCAGCCTCCCTGATTAAATAATTTGCTCCTCAGCAGCAGGCAATACTAGCTGTTCAGTGCAATCCCTCTTTAAAAGCCAAATCCTACTGAGAAAAAGAGAGCACAAACCACTAGTCTGGGTGTTACTCCAAGAGCCTGGAGTTGTGATTTTTTGATTGTCTCTTCTGTCTCAGCTTCAGTCAGTTTGCTACATCAATTACCAACACCAGAGCCTGGTTCTGGCAGTGAAGACAATAATCCAGCCTATATATCTGCCTTAAGTCAGTCTCCTTTTAAATGCTGAACAAGGATAACATCTCTCACATACACATCTATTGAGACAAAATTTACTGCTTAGTTTGAAAACAAAAGGAATGAACTGCTGTATCATTACTTTTAATGAGGAAAATAGTTCAATCTTATCCAAAGAAACTGAATATATTCCCATCGCAGTTATCAGATTCAGAGTTACACCATCTGGACCAGCATGATTCCTTATTACTTTGGGACCCCCCACACAGGCGCTGATAGCTTCTGCTTACATATTTATGCTTTCCACTGGGGGAGATGAATCCTTCAGGAGGCCTGATTAGGTCAGATTGTGAATGGGGCGAACAACTCTGCCAGGCAGCCCCACAGTTGCGCTGAAGCAGGTCAGCTCTGAACAGCACCAGCAGCTAAACCTGCTGGTGGGCAGGGTTGCTCAGCCTCATGCAACCTTTCTCTCCACTCACATTAAAATGTCTTAATCGACTCATATGTTTTCTGTCCATTCTGCCTATTTTCTGGATGGTCTGGAAATCCTCGAGGTGTAAGGATAAGGAAGAGAGAGACATCCAACAGCAAGTGTCTGGAGAACAAGATGATGCGCTGTCCCCAATTCCTCTCTGCAAGCAGCCCTGCAAGAGAGAGCTTGCACATCGCCAAGAGGGAGGCAGCATGCATGACTTCTGTGTGTTTGGAATATGTGTTGGAATCAGCAGTGGAAAGGGTGGGATTCGTCAGCCCCTGTGTAGGCAGTTGACTTATGAGTCATCTCACCCTAAGAGGGACATCTAAAAAAAAAATATGGGCTGGGCTCTATAAAGTGCCTATTTCCAGAAGTGACTCTAAAGGAGCATGGATGACTAGTTTCTTCTGTAGAGTTCCAAAAGGTGAACACTTGTTTTTAGACAGATCAATCCCACTACTGGTGTCTCATTTGTAATCTCTGAAGCTGTGATACCTCTTTATATCATGTGCCAAGATCCCTATCATTTCTTCCAAGATTCACAGGAGATCTGTCTATTTTAGGAGAAAACTGAATTTGTAAAAGGACACTGCCATCTTCAAAAACAGTAGAAAAAGATAAGGCATGGGAGATTCACTAAGATTTATCATTGCTCATTTTACCTGCCTACTGTGGAGCTTTTACTCCTTTGTTAACCTACTGATAGTAAAGAAACAGATACCTATGAAGTGTGCTCTGAGAGCGCCTGTGTTTATCCAATGAACCAGCACCCAGCCACTCAGTTTCCCAAATCGAAAGGAATTGGCCCAGCCATGCCCAGTGTACTTATATGCTTTGCTTTCAAATCCATCACATTATTTGCATGTCACACAGACAGTTTGCTGTGTGAAAGAAAAAATTCCACTTCTTTCTTGTAAAAAGATGTTGTCGACAGAGCTTAGAATGCTTTTGTCATGTATCATAGGGACCAATATACACTAAAAATAGCTCACAGTGACATCATTCAAATTTTCTGTTCCCATCTTCAGGAACCAAAACCACTCTAATTAGTAGAGTTGAGGGTGCATAATCTAGTTAAGCCTTTCTCCTCCACAAATTCTGTGATTTTTTTTTTTTTTTTTTTTTCAGCTCTGTTGTGGTTTGGGAAGAGATCTAGCAAGTGTTTGGAGTGGGATGTTGAAAAATCACTCAGCACTTGCCTGACTCATGAAAGATGTACCTTTGGCTCCAGCGGCAGGAAAGCACCGATCATTTTGGAAAACTCCAAACCTAAAGGCCTTTTCAGAAATCCTGTTTAAAATGATACTTTGAACAGGAGCATTATGTTTCAGTATATTGTTTTACACTAATGATAAAGTTAGCTTATGGAATTTTAACTGATTGTTTTTCTATATGATGACACTGCATTTCTAAAGATCATTTCATCAAATAATCCCAACAGTATTAGAATAATCTTACAAATACACTCAAAATTGTTAATCATTATTATAGTCATGTTATGACCGGGGATGCAGTAAAACTAAAGGATCTGCTCAAGTCAAATGGGTGCTCGATAATTAAACACAGAACTGTTTGTTCCCTTCCCTCCTCCTTCGATCTGCTACTCTATACTTCTGGAAAGTGCCATGAACTATTAAACAGTCTTGGAAGTGGATGAAAAAAATAAGATATTATTAAAATAAGGGCTGCTTTTTCTATGCAGTTTCTCTGTCAGAGAATAACTGAAGCCCATTATTTATGTGAGAACACTGTATGTCCTCCTGTAGCAATGCACAGACTGAATTTTAGTATCAAGGGCCAGAAGTGACATGTTTAAAGCTCAAAGCTAGATAGTCCCCAGCCCTTCTTAAATGGCATTCTGTGTCCCTTTTCTCAAGTATATATGTACACATGGATTTACCAGTGTGGCTGGGATTCTTCCATTAGCACCACCTGGTGGGAAACGCACGGTCCAGATAACATGATGGAGTTGTAATTCCCTCCATGTGCATGTGGGCACATGCACACCCACACACAAACAGTATGCACAGCTAGATTTGGGGAACAGAAAGCCCAGAGGGAAGAAAAAGACTGGCAGACTTCATTCTGCTGTTCTTATGTTTTCAGAGCAACAGGCAAATGAGTTCCTGCTGCAACATGTCTTTACTTCTCTGTTGAAAAACAACAAAGTTTATGGAAAGAAAAAGGAAATAAAATGTTTCATTCAATATTTCTTCAGTAGCAGTGAGCAGATGGTCAACAAGGCTGTGTTTGCCTCTTGCATTTGTAAGCAGTATCTGTCTCAGAAAACAAGCTGTTGCCAACTCTGTTCACCCAAATGTTTTCAAAATACTTGCTTTGAAGTGAGGCATTTTGAAAAATGCATTGATTCCAGTGAGAACACTTTTAGAAGAGAAACATCATGACTTTATCTCAGAAAATTTTCTGCATTTAAGGGAATTTTTAGGTGGTTTTTCATATTCGTACACTATGTCATGACATCTCAGACAAATCTTCCTTTTATAGTAGGAAAAAACAAAACAAAAGAAACTCTCAAAATACTATATTTAATCTGTTTTGAAATGCCTGTATTTCAAAACAAATGATCGCTTATTTATACATCCTAATTTTCTGAAACGATTTGTTTTTCGTGGAATCTTAAAACAATATGTTTTCATTTTAAGTGAAACCAAATTGGATTTCCAAATACTGATGTATCTAAGAAGATAAAAATGCCTAGTTTCAACCAGATCTTATTACCAACTTGCTCCTCCAGGAAGCATAACACAGTGTCTTTACCCCAACTGACAAGTAAAGGGCAACATCTGATCATACAAGTCCCAGCACAGCACACAATTAATATCACCCAAGGAATTCCAACTCAGAAGCAGGAAAAGCTTTTTAAACTCTTGTTACAGATGCGACTCCAACAGAGATAAAAATTGTGCTTTCACATATGGGAAAGAGAAATGTTCAGAAGTGAATTAAGTGTGTAGTCCTTACTGCTAGCCACAAACTGCGGCCTTCAGACACTCTGATAATGGGCACAGCAATAGGACAGCATAGAACAAAATTTCCATTTTGGGTAAACAGATTCTCTTAGCTCACAATTGTCTCAAAAACAAAAAAAGCCGATTTTTCCATTATGACGTTTTCAGGTCGGTATTTTGTGAAATAAATCCTATTCAATGAGTAAAATCAAAGAAAAAAAAAAAGTAAATAGGTAAAATATAAACTAGTTCTCAGTCACCAAATAATAATAACTTATTAACACTTATTTTTTCCTACAATTATTGCCATCATTTGTTTATTCTATTACTTACAATGGTGTTTATTCTAAGCATGGGAGAGGGGTTTTGTTGGGATTTTTAAAAGTGTTTTAGATGTCACTAGAAAATTGTGAACTTTCATGGTAAAGTACACTGGAACTGATTTCCCAGTGAGAATGGTTCATTCAAAACCTTAAATATGAAGTGTAGTGAGGGGAGAATATTTCACCACCAGCTCACATGACTTTACTTCTGGTAGGATTATCCTGTGATTTACAATATAGCGTCTCCAAAGACAGAGTGAAATAAGGGGCTTACAGTGACTTTTTCCAAACCTGTATTATCCTGTTGTTGGCATAGAACTAGAGGAGAATCTCAGATGTACAGTGTTGGTTTTTGCATAGTTTCCTTTAAGGTGCTACAATTTTCTAAGCACTGTTGAATTTCCTGTCTATGAAATAGGAAGTACAACAAGTATATGGTATAATAAGGGAAATGATGGACCATGGTCTGTTCTCCAGCTAAATGGACAACTGAAGTCATTAGCTAGGCACAAATAACTATGTCAAAGCATGTGCATGGCAAGGGCTGCTGAGAAGCTCAGCTGTAAGTGAGCTGCCTTGATTGCTCCTATAACACCGTACAGAGACCTCTGAGGGTTTTCCCATTTGGCCTTCCTCCCTTCAAATGGGATGACCTGGCACTTGAAGTTGTCCTCTGTTTACTGGAACTAAAGGGAGACTTGAGAATCAGCCTTGCCACATCAGCACATTTTAGGTGGCCATACTGCAATTAGGCAAGTCATGCAAATCCTGTGTCTGAAGCAAGGGAAGCAAAAAGCTAAGAGACAGAACTGAAGCACCCTGTTTCTAACTCTGCTGGTAAACTGCTAGGATAATCTTGTAAAAATAATTTTTACTCATTGGTGCTTTGGGTAACCCACTGCACATTAATAAGGAATATGTCACAGGATTATTATGACACTTCTTTGACAGTTATTTCATCTGTGGGTGAAGGATGAAGTCTACGAGCAAAGCACCAGTAGCCACATGGAAAAGTTTGCTTACAGAGGTATATCACTTGCCTGGCTTAAGCCTCTGTTATCAGTCTTTGGACACTTACAATAATCCATTACCTAAGGTTTCAAATAAAAAAAAAAAAAAAAAGTCAAAAGCTATATTCACTATGTAGGACAACATTTGAAACAAAGATGCATATTTTATTTGGTATGTGTGAGTCACCAGGATGCAGACAGCATGGCCTTATGGATATTTTTATTCTTGTTTGAATTAACCCAAAGGTAGAGCTAAGAAGGAGTTTTGCTGTTCTTGGTTGTCCATGTTAATGTATACCACATACACCAGATTGCAGCACGTGCTAGCAGAAGAGCCTCTCTGAGCACGGGGAAAAAAAGAATAAGGAAAAAAAGTATTATCAAGGCTTTTAAAATAAAACTTCTAAAGCACCTTTAAATTGTAACATCTTGAGCAAAGAAAAGCCTGAATTATGTAAAAGCAGGCAGGAAGCCAACATCTGGCAATAATAAGATTGTTTTGTAAGCAAGCAGTTTTCTACACAGCACGCAGCTCTTGGTCCACATTAGAGAAAATAGAAAATCTGTGAAGATGTGCATGGTCTCTGGCTGCCAGAAGGATACCCTAGGCTTTGAGTGAAAATTTTTGTGTCATTTGATCTCCTAAAACAGCCAGCTGAGATGAGTTATATTCCCCCTGCCAGGAACCTCGAAAGAATTGTTTAAACCATATGCTCATTCCTGCTGAATTGGAAACAAATGACATAGCTGTATTGTTGGACTTTGAAATCAAACTCTCCCCTGGTTCTTCCCAGCGTTCCTGGGAGGAAACAAAACTCCTTCCTGTGTCTACCACTTTTGTCTCTGTGGAGGGACCTCCTTCCCTCTGCTCCCCATACTCCTCCTCATCCTTTCTCTCCTCCTCCCGCAACTGCAATCTCTCATTCCAGAAAACCACATCACAAGCCTGCCCCATGTGTTAGCGATCTTCTGTTTGCTGCCATTAGATTTTGCCATCGCCTGTAGAAATGGAGTCACCTAATTAGGTCCAGAGAGCTGGAGAACAACAAGGCCATTCAGGGTGGCACCCAGCCAGCAGCTTCTTTGACTTGTTTTTTGTTTTGGTTTGGTTTTCCTTTTTTCTTAGAAGGGAAAAATCTCAAGCCCTTCCCTACTTCTTCCCACCTGTACAATCCACAGCACAGCTGAGTAGGCTAGGGTCTTCAACTAGACCCTGCTCAAAGAGACTGTCTTTCAAATCTAGTCCCAAAACAAAACAAAAAAAGAAAACCACAGAAAACCCTAAATTGGCCAGACTGCAGGACCCTAGGGCTCCAAAAGCCTACAGTGTGCTCCACAAAGAGTAGGCAGCTACTGATAGTTGTTTCCCAAGCCATGAAGGGCACTGACAGTCACAGCCACTCGTCAGCATGCTAGGGAGAAAGGTCTTGGAGACCATCCCCTCAGTGTTAAGAGCTGTCTGGATATGGTTTGGATTTTATTTCAGCCTTCATAAGAAGCACAGTTGCTTCCTGTTAAGCCAACAACAGTTGAACTCCATCTCAGATATTTAACTCTCCAATATCTTTGCTGACAACAAAGCATCCATACGTGCTTCATTTCAGACAACTCGGCTGCTCTCCTCCTTCTTCCTCATCCACCCACCCCCCTCACACATCCTCCAGGGCATAAGAGAGCATTCACAGATTTATCATTTGAAAGATATTTCACTGCAAATCTAACACTTAGTCTGCTGAATAATTTAACCATTATATTAAAGACATTTCCTCAATTTTCTTACTTGACTTCTAGTTTCATTTCATAGAAAGATTACACCAAAGATTCAAACTAAGCTGTAAATCAACACTGCTGCGTATCAACAGCAGTTCAGACCAGGTAGTGTACAGTCACCAGCTATTTGCTGGTATCTCTTAGGCTTTCATATGTTTGATCAGTAATATATATCAATTTAACACACAATCATAAAAAGTGATGGATTTCCTCTAGAAAAAAAAAAAAAAAAAAAGCTTTTCCAGGTACTATTTTAATAATCAGTGTGTCCTTCACTGCTCAAAAGAATCTATATAACTTGTCTGAGACTCAACAAAAGTTGTTTGCGACATGTATTTCAGCCAACCCTGACAAAGAAACGCCATAAGATTCTCCTTGGAGATTTAGTGCAAAAAAGGAAGAAAATGAAAGATCCAGATCTTCAGTTGCTCATTCTTTTTATACCTGGAAGCAAGCAGGTTTCTTCAGAAATGACAAGATATATCAGCCCTTTGTGTTTCAAAGACCATGCACACTGATGTATACAGACTGGAAGCGTTGAAAATACTGAGTGAAAATTAGCAGGCTATGAGTACAAATTAAACACCCCAACCTTTGAAAGACTCCTATTCAAAATATGGGAATATTTTCATTCTAGACAATGAAATTGAGCTCAGAAGAACTAGGTGGAAGCATGAAATAACGAAGTCTGGAGAATAATTCATCCTTTTATATTACGGTTTATAACAATATTCTACATAGGTCTTAATCCCTCTCATCAAAGCAGAGCAAAGCAGCATATCTCAGTTTGCACGCTGATGGCCTTGCAGTGAGAGCTGGATGCGTGCTCAGGAGCAGCACCTGGCTCTTGGGAAGGGTCTCCAGAGGAAACAACAGAAAAGGCCTTCCTCTCCCACTTCAAAACAAAGCTTCACCAAACAGAAAATTCCTGGAAGCTACATTCTTAAGTCCAAGGACAGATTTCTTCAAAGGAAGTTAAAGTGAGGGGAAGATCAAAGACCAGATAAGAAGAAGCAGGTTGTAGCAGTGGAAGATTCAATCATCAGGCAAACAAACAACAGGGTACATGACCCTGGAGAGGACTGCAGGGGAGTTTGTCTTACAAGAAGAAAGGTGTTAGATTTACCAGAAACCTGGGCAGGGTCTGAGGAAGCTTGGGGAAAGGCGGTGCAGTGGTGATCTGCCTGGGCATCAGTGACACCAGCAATAGATGAACACTCTGGAGATAACATGTAGGTTTCACAGAAAGGAAGCTACAAACCAAGATTTCTACAGTGTCTTAGCTAGGGGTGACAGAGAAAGCTAGGTGACTATAGGATAAGGAGACTCCTTGCATGAATAAATTAATTGAAAGATAGGAAACGGGGTATGAGTAAGTGGTCACTTCTCACAAGAGAGGGAGGTCACCAGTTCTGTTTTACTGGCACTGGTGCTGAGAAATGAGCTGTTTAATATATGCAGATATCGTTAGAAAAGGGGATGAGGCATGACGTAAAGACTGCTGATGACACTAAGTTATGCAGAGGAATAAGAACGTGAGCAGACTGTGAAAAATTATAGAAGGGTTTGATGAGACTGAATGGCTGGTCAACAAAACAGCAGCTGAAATTCATTGTGTGTAACTGTAAAGTGATGCCTGTGGGGAAAGACAATCCTAGATCTGCATAGACAGCAGTGGTTTCTGAAATAACAGTTAGCATTCTGGAACAAAACCTTGGTGTTATGATAGATGGCTCCATAAAAGCAAAGTGAAAATGTCAGGAACAATCAGAAAAGAAAGAGAGAACAACGCAAAATCATTTCAGTGCTGTTGGATCAACCCTTGGTTCACACTTACCTTTCAAATTGTGAGCAGTCCTTTTGGAGAGGAGGTGAACAACATTTAAATTGCAAAATGTTCAGAGAGGTGCAGAAGGACTTCCATACGATGAATAAGCAAGGAGGCTGAAGCTTGTCACTGTGGAAGAGGCAGAACTTAAAGCACCTACAGACAAGGTCTACAAGGTTAAACGCAGCATGGAGAGGGTGGAGGGAGATCAACAGTCCACTCTCTCCACTGCCACAAGCAACACATGCACTCAGACGAAGCTAGTAGAAACCAGGTTCAAAATAGACAGAAGGAGATTGTTTTTCATGCAACCATGGTAAGGCTGTCCTTGTCAAAGGACACTGCAAATGCAAGAAGTGTGCACAAGTTGATGGGAAGAAGGTGCCAAGAAGATGCATACAGAACTCCTGAACAGACAAACCATGACAGAATCAGTAGGTCCCTGAGCTGAAAATAGAGGCTGGGATTGGATTTGAGAGGGGGCAGATAATAGTAAAGATATTTGCCTGGTGCCTGTTCATCCTAGTGTGCCTGCTTATCATCACTGAGAGATGGCATTAGGCAAGATGGACCTTAGGTCCAGTCTGGTATTGCCTTTCTTCACAGCGTGATGGTAGTCTCTCAGACCCATGCAGACTGCTTTCCCCTCTGAAACTCATTATTTCTCTTCTGAACCAGAAAAACAAATATAGATCAGGAAAGGAGTGTTACCAGAGAAAGATGCAATAGTCATCTTACCCCACACACAATCACTCACCACTTGAAGTAACCTAACGTTTTCCATAATGGATTCAAATATTAATCCAATTTGTTCTCCTCAGTGGCATTCCTATACTTCCTGAGCTCATTTTATACGTGTACTTTGAAACAGGAGGAAAATGGAGTGCACCCAGAAAATTAAATTCAGATTTGTAGGAGCAATTGTTCATACCAATAGTTGATTTCATGAGTGAAATGAGGATGATCACAGAAGGAAAGTGTATGTTCAATTCGCAGCAGAATAAATATGTCTTGATTTTCATATTTTACATATTTTCCTAAGAATTATTCATGTACATTTTTCCATGATTAACTTATAATAGCAAACACATTAAAAAAAAAAAAAAAAAAAAAAAAAAAAAAGTGTTGACAACATTTAGGGAAAAAAAAAAAAAAGGTGGGGAGCAGAAAGGGTAGAACAAATTTTAAAAAAAAAAAAAAAAAAAAAAAAAAGTAAATATTACTGACCACTGGAAGATCTCCATTCAATTCAGAAGGGTGACTCTTTGGGTCTGCCAGTGCTTGTACTGCTAACTCTGGGGGCCTGGTTGTCTGTGATTAGTGACCTGCAGAAGAATTGTCGCTTCATAGTTTTGAGAGTTGAAGAGCTTATTTTAAAAGAGAAGTTTAACACAAACAGAATTATGGAGAAAAGAGCAAATCTAACTGTTGTTCAGAAGTAGCATATGCCATGAAAATGTAAAACTTGCTTTTCGCTTTGTGCTGAAACAGAAAATATGGTCCTTTATGAAGGCAGAACAGAGGCTTATGCTCACAAAAAAAGATTCAACTATTCCTTTAAAAACATATCTTGAAAGATGGAAATTTTTTTTAATAGTAAATCACTAATCTTATGGCTATAATTTTAAAGACACCTTTAACACCTACAATTGTTCCTGCCTACCTATCCTAATATCTCCAAAATGAACTCTCTACTGCTCAAAACCAACATGTTTTAAAAGTACTGAAAGCATCTGACACACACCCAAAAAAACCCTGTGAGAACAAAAAGCACCTTTAAAATACATATTTATTTCAAGTTTCTGTTAACCCTCTCAAAGCTCAACTAATATCAAAGAGAAAATATATCCAAGACACTGTAAAACTATCACACACACCTTGATTTTAATATATTAATATTTCTCATAGAAATAGATCAAATTCCAAAATAGCGGGAACTGTTATTCTACCCCCGGTATAATCTCTTCTATGAGTTTATCATTATCATTGGAAATTATGGACTTGCACAGTTAGAGAAATGTAGGAAGGAAAATCAAAGGATGAAAAAACTGTGTGTGTTAAATGTACTTTTTGCAAACACCAATTTTCTCAGTCTGTTCATGCTTCTTGTCAGCGTGGAAGATTTAGAAGATAAGACACAAAATCAGGCTGTGCTCAGTTAAAAAAATACAGCTGAAGCTTGGTCTGAAGAATTCTACCCCCTCCTAAAACTACAGAAGTTGGCAAGGATGGCTTTTTTTTTTTTTTTTTTCCTCCCCACCCTATAGGTACATACACACTCACATACATAGTTTCTCATTTCTCATTTATGGAAGGCTCACATTCACAACAGATGGAGAAAGCATTTAATTTAACTGAAGAATGAGCAGCTACATAGCGTTGTCAAATAATTACAATGTTGTAAACTGCCTAAAAGAACAAATGTCAGTTTCTTCCCCAAACTTCTCCAATCATGATAACTTTAGGGGTTATTTCTAACACAGACAAATTATTGTGAAGTCGCAACTGAACCACTGATTCAAACTGACTGTGCCTCTTTAGGACAGATGTTTTTATATTTGCATTCCCATGACACATTTACCTGACTATCAAAGAAAAGGAAAAAAGAAAATGTACACAGAAAATAAAACTAAATTTTGCATACTCGAGAGAGTTTTTGCTTCTTTGTGTCAATGTTTCTCCATTATGAACACATTTCAGCTAAGAAGTAGCCAATAGAGGGAAGATTATTACTGCATCCACTGTGATGAAAAGATATTAGCATTGACTTCTAATGATACTGTAAGCTAGTCTGGCTACTTAAAAAAACCCATTGACTTTAGAAGTCCAATTTATAACATTTTTTCAAACACAATTAATGTGCTTTGCAATCATGGGATAACCTTGTGGCACCATGTAATAAAACATCCTCACTGCAGCTGCATTGATTCTGCAGCTTGTACTGAGACAGAGAGGAGGCTGATCAAGACAGAAGGTTATACTTTCTCATGAAGATTAAAAAGTGATAGAAATAAACCAAATCTTTCTCTCTTTTTTTTTTTTTCTTTTCAGTGATGTATAATATAGTCCCCTGTGATGGGCAGATCCTTCTCTCCAGTTTATCAGTGCAGATGAAAAGTGGGATACAAGCAGTACCAACACAGAGCCCTCAACCTTTCCCAGTTTAGTCTGTATCAGGGTCATGTCATGATGAATCACAGCAACAGCAGTGGCACACACACACAGTTTATAGGCCTATACTACACTGATTTCAGATACAACCCTTCTCCCTACATCCTAGAAGCCTTCCAAACCTTACATATGCCAGCTAGTGTGTTTTGCTCTTGATTCATCAGCAAAACTGGCTCTGAGGAGTGCCAAACCCCAAAATTTCTATCTGATAGGAAATTTTAAAATATTCTTGGAGTTTTGGCTTGACAGGGGAACCAGAAAATGAAATGTTGAGGTCCCCCAGGGAAGGGGAATCCCATGTCAGTTTTCTGAAGCTGTCCAAGCTTTCTTGAGCTGCCAGAGGTGGGTTAAGGAACAGTGCACCTGGGAAACCCAAGATCATCCACAGCAGACCAGGGAGAAGCAGGTTTGTGGAAGTAATTTCATCATTAAAACATTTCAGCTGCTCACTCTTGGAAACTGAATCTCTGGCTTTTCTGGAGCATTTTGGTTTTCTATCATCAGACAGGTGCCTAGTTAGGAAGCCAGGAGGTCAAGATGGCAAGAAGCAACCCAGGAGCCCACCAAAAGTTGACATACCCTGGTGGATCATGCTTATTTCAATGTATAAATACTCCATAAAGATAAAACCTGCCATGAAAAAAAATATCAGAAGTTTTATTGAGTCAGAAACTGTTGCCCGCTTTGATCCTAGAAGAAAAAACAAACAAATGAACATGCTTTTAGGAATAGGTTGTTATTAGTGGTTTTCTCGGGCTTCTGTGCCCTCTCATGGCTGCAATCCCCCACTGAGGCATTCAGATTTTCTCATTCCCTAAACATGTAGGCAAACCAGTCCCTGGAGCCCCTTATCCTTTTAGGGTATGGGATTAAAACCACATCAAACTATTAAGTAATCAATTCTTTTCAAGACAGACCCTTTCTTGTCCCTTCTTCTCTTGTAATTTTTGCAGACCTCTTCTGCTCTCTGAGTCCTGGGAATTCACCTCATCCTCAATGGATGTCTGGAGAAGGTAGGAGGGGAGCTGCTAAACTTCTCCCCCTTTTCTTACAAGAAGTATATCTCTCTCCTTCTTTACTTCTCAAACTAGCTGCAGATCCTTATCTGATTAACTGGGTCTCCCTAAGGTATGCAATTCCCATGATAATTCAGGACCTCTATAACATTATTCTGCCAAAGCACACTGCAAGAATGTATGGGATAAAAGCAATGAAATCCAATGAGGAAACATGAAAAAGAGTCTAAAACAAGACTCATTTAAGCTTAATGTATGAAATTAAACAAACAGACTTGAACTAAAAATCACTTCCAAATCACCTCAAAATTTTGACAGAAGGAAGAAAAATCAGTGAGATCAGAATACAAATCACCCAAATGTGACCAATGCAGTCACACTGATAGAAGAATGAAATATAGTAAATTCAGAATCAGGCTATTGGCAAATGAAAAAATGGATGTGTCAGCCATAAATTCCCCCCTTGAATTAAAAGTGGCCCAGGACACTTTAAGGCTGATTACAAAAAAAAAACATGAGGGCAAACACATGGCAATAACCATTGGAGATTTCAGTTACTCCCATGCAAACCAGAAAAGTGACACAGTGGGTCTTACTTATTTTTCACATGGTATAAATGACTGCCTCATGGAGCAACCAGTCAAAGACCTGACAGAGTTCCAAGAAATCCACAGGACTCAGTTCAAAATTTCTTGCAAAGGACCTCCATGATTGATAATGATCATAATATAATCAAATTAAAGATCCTTGTAGGAATAAGAGGAATAAAACCCTACTCCAGTATCACTTAAGAAGCTACATAAAAGCAGGAGAGGTTAGTAAAAGGAAAACGAGATAAGTTGCTAAAAGGATAAAACACCTGAAGTCAGCTAGGAGACTATCTAAAAACATTTCACTAGGGTTTCAGAGTAAACGTGTACCACATATCTTTAAATTTTCAAACAGGACCAAAAAAATCTAGCATTGTTAAATATCAGACTAAAAGAGGGTCTTACAAGTAGAAAGACATTATTCAGAAGAGGAGGTCATGTCCAAGTGAAGAAAATAAAAAGGGTACAAAATTTATATGTTAAATACAAAAACATAATAAAAGAGAAAACATTTTGAAGAACAACTTGCTACAGTCATCCCAATTAATCACAAAACTTTGCAAACAGATGCAGCAAGAGCTTTCTCAGAGTTTGTGTCACTAATACATGATAGAGGAGTAAAAGGAGAGTTCAAGGCTATATCAGAAAAGCTAAATAAATTATCTGAGTTGGAAAAGTTCAGAGAGGTTTTGTGTGAAGCAAGTTTGAAATCTTCAACTGAAGTGCTAGTGGCAGGGTATTAGAGTAGGTCAATAAAACAGTAGCAGATCTCCAAGATCAGATGCTATTCACCCAGTAGTCCTAGAGGAACTAATATAAAGAATCCTAAGTATGTGATTTATCACTTCAATGGCTTCAAAGGGCTCCCAGCCCAGAAAAAATGGAAGGCCAAACACATGACAAAACTTATTAAACAGGTCTCAGGAGCAAGGAAATACAGGATACTGTAGACAGTTAGTTAGGTTTCTATGTTAGACAGATTGGTTGGAACTTTAATAGTAGATATATCCATAAATACCTCATAACAGAGAAGAAACAAGTATTTTTTATAGAGGGCTGTCATACCTCCTAGACGCATTGCAGTTCTTTGAGGACACCAATATATATGTCAATAGAATGATTCATTTGATATAATATATTTGGTTTCCCAAAAAGCCTTTAACAGATTGAGAGACACAAAGCAGCTAAATTGTTATGGGAAAAAGGAAAAAGATTCTCTCAGGAGTTAATATATAATTAATAACTTTTTTTTTTTCTTAAAGGAAGAAAAGATGAAATGAATAACTGCCCTCAAAGGAGAAGGATCTGCTTTGTGATCTCTAATTCTCAACCTATTCATAAGAGATCTGTATCAGAGGCTGAATAGTGAGCAAAGGTTATTTATAATATAAAATTTCTCAGCATCATATCAATTAAAGTGTACTGTACAGAATTACAGAAAGATTGCTGCAGGACTGAACAATAAGATGTCAGATAGTTGTCCACACCATTAAACATAAAGTAACATGTCAGTAAGAATAACCTTAACTATACAGGCAGAATGGTGGGCCCTATGCTAATTATCATTCAAGAAAGATGTAGGGGAAAAAAATGGAAATATGTAACAAAAGTAGACTTTTAGGAATATTAACTTATTAGAAGCTACTAAACTTACAGGAAAATAATAGAAAAATTATAAATATAAACCATCACTATCAATGTGTTTATAGTGATATAAACTTGTGGTGAGGTTGTGGTTTGATTGAGGCAAACAGAGCTGGTCACTTAGAACACAAAACAGAAAACAGAAAAAAATCAATAGGATAGGAGGAAGTATAGAATAATTTCTCCATAAGGGAAAAAATGAAGCAAGCCAGGTCTCTTCAGCTTGGAAAAGAGACAGTAAGCAACAGGTATGAAGGATCTGCAATTTCTGAAAGACACAGATAACGTGAACAGAGAAATATTAAACTTCACACAATGTCATCAAGTAACAGATTTAACACAAGCTGCTGAAGTCCTTGTGTGCACACAGCAGATGACAGAATTGTGGAACTCTTTGACACATAGTATTATGGGGACTAAAAGCAAAAGGGTTCCAAAAGCAATCAGACCAACACACAGAGAAGTCCATGAAACACTTAACACAATGATAAAGGATCCTTCAGCTCAAAGAGGACTTCAGCCACAAATTGCCAGAAGCTATGAGAACAAAAGACAGGAAAGTGCTGCTGGTTAACTCTCCCACCAGTATATCCTTCCCTGGGCACCTGACACTGGCCATCATCAGAGAGAGGACACTAGTCTTACTAAATCTTTCCACTGACCCAGTGTGACAGTATTTATGCTGAATAACTGGTTTTCATTAACATTTGTGTGGCAGGGCGTTTTTTCCACTGACAGTCCCTGCATGTGACCCAGACCAGTTGTGTAGCTGGTCTGTGCGGGGACATGGCACATTTTTAGCTCTCAGCTTGGTGATTCTGGTCAGGTACAAGTAAAAGTCCTTTTCCAAATAATCACATGGAGTGAACAGGACCACACAAAATATCCCTGAAGGAGCTACTGAAACAGGAGGATGTGAAAAGCTGAGAATAAATTAAAATATAATATAATCAAACAGCAACCAAGAACTTTCAAGAAAATTTTCTTCATTACTTCTATAGCGTGTTTTTCGGGGTTTTTTTGTTTGTTTGGTTTTGTTTTGTTTTGTTTTTTTTAATCACACCTGCTCCAATAATTATCAGATAACTTGTTCTGCATCTCCCTTTTACAGCTTGACAAATGGAGTTTCCCGAGACCACAATAGTAATGTTTTCTCATTGCAATGTATTGCATAGCACACACTATATTAAAAAAAAAAAAAATACAAAAAAATATTGGAGTATTACTACAGGCAGTGCCTTAACACTGGTTTAGTGATAAAGTGAACACTAATGCAGAAAATACTAGCCATATATTACCACCTAAACATCATTTCTTCAAGTTGAATTACACACACAGGAAAGGCTCACAGTCAGTTACAGCAAGTTTATATTTGCTGGCACCACAAATGATGTCAACTTATCAACAAAATGTCCACCAGATGAACATACTGCAAAAAATAATTAATTGTAATCAGCAACAATGATTTCTGTTTTAGAAGGGGCAGAATTTCTACTGCTTGAGTTGCAGGACATCTTGGCTTGGCAGTAAGGGCTCACAGGTCATGACATCTCTAATCTTGCCAACCTCAAAAGGTTGGAATAGAGGTTGCTACAGTCCTAGTGTGGAACCTAGTTTGTATTTGTAACATCTCTCAAAGCCATTGGAAAGGCACAATCTGAATGCAAATTAATCTGATAGTACAATTTGGACTGTTCCAGAGTCTTATCTGTGTAAACAACTAGGTTTTTTTATAGGATTTTGAAGTTGCTTGTGAAGATAAAAATCTCTGAAAATGAACAGAACCCACCACAGATAAATTTTACTAAGGGAAAATCTGCAGCTGCCTTTTTGGAAACATTCCTAAGGGAGTATGTCATGCACTAGGAAATCCATTCTGGATAATGCTATAAAATTGCTCACCTTAATTCGTATGCCAAATTCTTCTCTATTGAATAACAATTTATGGTATACTCCAGTGTCTGCCAGAAGCTGCTGAATGAAAGCCACAGCTGTGTCTGTTATTGGGCAGAAACTACAATGTTGTCGATGCATTTATTCAGTGTATGAATGAATACCCTGTAAGTTTTTTCAATAGCTATCTGGACACTGAGGAATTTTTTGAGTGGTCTGCAAGGACTATACCCAGGGACAAGCATACTTTCCATCCAGGCAACAAATGTGGGAGCAAAATTAAATGCTTGATCAGAATGTTGTTTTTTTTTTTTTTTCTGGAACTGTGAAGGGACCACGTGCTGGAGGACATCTAGAAAGCCAGTATGTTGCTAATAAGCTCTTTGTCAGCTCAGTACACCGCTAAATACACCAGGTGGGCTGTCCTCAGCTTTCCTGTAGAGAGTTTTTTGTAAAGCAGCAGCAGATTGACCTGGAGCTTATTGATTTCTGGGCCTTTCTCAAAACTGTATAGAGTGGAGTATGTTCACTACAGATGCTGTAGATATCACTGGAGAGCAGTATCTCACCACTCTTACTTAGTAAAGTGGTACCCTATCTTGTTATGAGGCAAGATTCCTCCTCTGTAAAAATCCAATACCAACTAGCAACAACATATCAAGAGAAGAGTCAAAACAATGAAAAATTTTCAGATGCATATCTGCCAGACAAATGTCAGGCAAATCTCAAATGATTCAGTTCAAGGTAGCAATAAGAGACCATAAAAATTCAAATTACACCAAAAGCAGAATGTCTAAGAAATTTACCTTACTTTACAGATTATTCATAGCTCTGTTTAAATATTAGCCTAAAAAGTCAGCTGTCACCTTTGCATTTGCTCAGCTCCATAGTGCCCTAAGCTGCATAAATAGATGTAGACTCAACAGTTAGAAGTAACTTCAGTTAGGCTATTTTAAAGAAAAAAGCAAAATGTGACTTATTGAAAGAGACAAAGCATTCATGTTGTCATTTGAATCTGAAAGCATTAAATCTTTAGTCCTGAATAAAGCGAGAATAGATTATGTCACCCTGAGAATATGTTATCGTGATTTTCAAGAAAGACACTTCTATTTTTAAGTAAAAGCTGGAGCCAATGTGATCATATGATCTGGGCTTCACAGCAATTACCAGCGTATGAATCCAGCTTTGATTACAGAAGAAATCAAACACATCACACAGAAAATTTCAAACAGTTCATAATATGTCCCTGACTATCACTTTTAACATTTCTTGTGTCTGGGGAGACTGTGAGGAGCTCCAAACACTCACAGGAGCAAGCACAAAGACATGTTCAAGTCCACACTGAAGGGAAACCAGAAGTGCGGTGGTGAGATGCAGCAGCCCTTGGGGCTGGTCCTTCTCCTCATGTGCTACCCCTGACCTGCAGCATCCCTCCTGGGCGGCAGCAGCAGCGAGTGGCTCAGATGTGTCTGCACTCGTCAATACCCTTCTCACCCCGCACTTATCACAGCATTTGAAGAAAGCATTTCCATGCTTCTTTTCCTGAGCAGTTTTATCTCAAGTGCATTTCACACAGTACAGGTCCGGCCAGAGGAAAATAAATAATAATATAAATCCTAAAACAGTAATGCCAGTGAGTACCACTTTGAATCAACTGATTCAAAGGAGCTATATTAATCAAGAGGATGGCCCAGATTGGCAGATAGCCCCAAGGCTGCAATTACAGAGCCTTCAAGACCTAAAAGCTACAGTCAACTCTCTCTCTCCTCCCTCCATCTTGGGAGCTGGAAATCTGGACCATTTCCAGTTGTTTATCACACTCAGCAGTTCTCTTAGGTGCATGCAAAGGCAATGTGCCTGCTTAACAGGTAAAAATACCACCATGCCTCCCTCCCCCAAAAAAACAGTCACCCACAGTCAACATGCAATCTCCATCCTTGGAGATTTTCAAGACCATATTTCAGCTTAGACTGATCTCAGAGCTGACCTGGCTTCAAGCATGAGGTTGGAGTTGAGACCAGCTTGAATCATCATATGACCCTAGGGTCATATGCAGAGTTTCTATCAGTTTTACTGACTTCTATAAAAAGAAAACTAAGAGGAGCCTTACAAAAACATCCATCAGGCTACCTTCATGTTTGTTTTGTTAATGAAGGAGATTTTGCAGAGTGAGAATGGAAATTCAGCATTGTTCACCTCTTTTAGAAGTTAACTGCAACAGCTTAGGACCTGAAATTTGAAGTAATTGTGTAGTATTATCCAGGGTTCTTCAGGGGAATGTTACCAGGATCGATTAAAGGCTACATTAAGTTTCCAGTTTCCTGAGAAAATATGAAGAGATTCCCTGAAGCCAGAGTGGCTTTTTTTAAAGGACTTCATTGAAGTCAAGGTTTCAGTTGTCTTCTGAAGTGTTGTAAGATCATTTTGCAGGCTTTAGTTCCTCCTCACCCCCCAGCAGAGAAAAATTAGTGAAGAAAGATTTCTGTTTTACATACCAATCTTCTCACAAGCTTTCCATTATGTTTTCAGCCTAGACCTCAGAATGCAAAACTCATTCTTTGGGGATGAAACTAGATAGATACAAAGCCCACAGTCACTTGGAACACTTTCAGCACAGAGCTGGTGAGAACCCCAGTTATTCCATACCCATGTGTACATTCCCTCTCTTGACACTTACAGGTCTGAATCAAAACTCACATCCATTTTGTCATAAAACATTTGGAAAATTTAACATCCATTTTGTTATTTGTGTGATCTCTACTAATGAGCACCCAGTTTTTCAATCCTTGCTCACAGAAAGAGAAGAATGGCTGAGATTACTGGAACTGAAACAAAAAGGAGTCACACAGAGAAAAAAAAAAAAAAAACAACAAAAAAAAAAAAACAAAAACAAAAAACCAACGTGTGGCATAGATAGAAAGCCATGTGCTTTTAGAAATTCCCATCAAACACAACTATAAAGCCTTTCAATTAAACTGGGAGAAATATAGCTACAGCTAACAAAAAAAAGTAGTTATGCCTATTTTACAGTAGATGCTTCATGACACTAAGAACTTAGTGAAATTCATTAAAATAATTTTTTTAAGAAAACCAAACACACACTATAAATCATACTTCTAAACAACCTGAAAGAGTAAATTCAAAATGTATGTTAGGACATTTCAGCTATACACTCAGCTTTTTGGGTTATAAAACACCACTAGTTCTTGCGAACTTGTAGGTTCTACCTACATAAGGCTGATCCATTGACTACACTCTTGTATGTAAGTTTTCTTTTGGAAAAAAAGATGCCTCAGCATTACTAGTCATTCACAGTGTGGGGCTAGGAAACCATCTGAACACAACTGGTGAAGGATGTTAATCATAGTTTCCCAGCATTCCAAAATCTGTGTTGGCATCGATGAAGATGATACCTGAGAAACAAGGTTAAGCCTCTATATGGAAGGGCTTTGCTGGGCATGAAAGCACATGAAAAGTGACAACATGCCACCAATCATTTCCTCAACACAGCTTAATCAAAATAGGTTTAGTTCCCAGATTCACATATGGTCAAGTTTCCTTCCTGTGATGATTGGGTAGGAAGGTAAGTGTCCTGGGTTATACTGATAAGGGTTTAGATTTTGGCTGAAGCAAAATGAGGACTCAGGCTGGGTGTGCACCTGCACACTAAGGTCTTACCACTTCAGCTCAGCTTATAAAGCAAGAGACATGAAAGAAATGAAAGATCAGCTGGTATTTTAATTAAGCTGATGAGTCAGGCATTTTCTCCTGTAATTTTAGGCTGACTAGAATGAGAGGTTTTCCAGATATTTCAGGCTCCCTAACCTGTTTGTAGCATTTATAATTATTTCTATCCATTTAAAAGAAAACCTAAAAACCCACACAGAAATCTGTCTTGCTGAGGTGAATCTCAAGGAACACTTCATAAAAGGAAATTCATGAGTTTTAGTAGTTTGTGGGTTTGTTATGAGTATGTTACTGTATTGCTGTTATCTCTTGTATTATTTTTTGCTGTCTACTACCAAAGCTGGGATATTGTAAACTACAAGGGAAAAAAAAAATACCAGAACCAACCCTCTGGAGACATAGAATGCTCCTAAATATACCTAGGTTTTCAGAACCCAACTGCGGATGTAAAATTATTCTCCAAACATCTCCAAAGCTTGAATCTTTTTGTTCTCCATGGTTTCCATTTAAGATTTTAGTGACTTTTTATTGCTCTTTCCCAAAAGCTCTCAGGACCCTATAAAACACATAACATTTCCAAAGCCCTTGGATGTCACTGGACCAAACCACAAAGTTCTTGCTGCTCTTCCTTGTCCAAAACATGCTGTCTTAAAAAGGAGCTTTGTTCAAAGAGGAACCTGCCATTCTACCTACCAAGCAGCCCCTCTGCTCAGAGTGGATAGACAGCACAGCTGTCAACTTTCAAATCTGTGGTCTGAGATATGTAGCTCCCAGGCTACATTTCTCAACACTTCATTCCATTTTCCTAGAAGAGATGAGAGACCCTAGGAGATAACATCACTTGAAAAATGCCTAAAATTATTCCTCCACCCAGAGGATTTATTTGAACTGATAATGATATGTTTTCTTTCTACACTGTTGCAGTAATATGCTTCTGCAATGCAGTAATCTCAGTTTTAGAGTGCTCTTGGAGCAACAGCAGGCCAGCTTCAAACCTGTAACTGCTTATCCTTATTGGCATACCATTTAGTAAATTCATCTCCATTATCACATGCATCTTGACTTTGGTTTCCCTGACAAATCAAACATGTTGTATTCTCAGGCAGAAGTAGTATTTCTTAATGTTTCTCTTGCTCAAAGTACATTTTGTAATGTTACAGTGTCTCAAGCATACCATAAACATGGAATCTCTGTCAAACCATGGATCAGAGTCAAGACGAGATCAGAGCTGCAAAAGCAGCTAATTCCTTATGCTCCAGTTGTCAGCTACTCAACATTTCACTCTGGTAAATCTCTAACTCAAGAGTTTATGAAATGAAAAGTTGGTTACACCACAGACATTAATGAGCCCTCTTTTAAAGATTACATTTGTAAGTATCATAAGGAAGTTTAATTAACAACATCCTTCTCTAGTCTTTTTTTTCAAATCACCCCTCCAATTTTAATTTTATGTTGAAGAATATCTTCACTTTTATGATTCTATTAGTGAATTAGGGAAAGATGCCCAATTGCATGGTAATTAGAGAGACAGTGACATTTTAATGTACATTGTAATATGGTACTGTTGTATGTCATTTGTAAAGTTCCATAAGATTTTCCATAGATTAAAAAACTGTTTAAAAAGAATGTAAACAAAGATTTTAATCAAAACTGAGTGATACTGAAATTCTGTCGAATGACCCTCTATGTTTATGCTTTCAGCAGATGAAAACACTCAGCAAAAAAGTATAAAGTGACATCTGAGCCATATATTTTTTTGTCCACCTATCAGTGAAGCAGATATATAACCTTTCTAGCCAGTGAACGTAATAAACACATTTGTGACACTTCATGAAAATTCATAACATTAGAAAATCTATGTATTGGTAATTATACCTGTCTTTCCTAAGTTATAACTGATGTGTTAGTAAGCTCCACCTCTGCTCTCTACACTGCTTGAAGACAGAGATCAGGAGTGGGGGCTGAGGTGAGGGAAAAGGAAATTAAGCCTCTATGTCTAATAGAAAAATCCTCCTCCAAAAGGTGAGATTAACAATATGGTCTTATTTTAGACATTTTGAATCAACTTCTTGTGCAGTCTCATTTTCCAACAAGGGCAGGACAAACCACATATTATCCTCTCTGGGCTGAAGATACTTCTTCTGTAAATACCCATCAAGGTGTATATATATATATATATATACACACACACATATCTATATACACACACACACACACCCACACAGAGATGATAGCCCAACAGAACTGAGTCTGGGAGCAACATTTCTGTTGAACTTAGCACTACAATATCTCAACATTTTCAGCTACGTAACAGAAGACAGTCTTATTTAGGAAAATCTTGGCAGTGTCTTCAGTGCAAGGAGAAAGGGACCTATATCAGACAGTGACAATATAACTTAGGTTATTTCCCAATATGAGGGTGAAACCTCAAAGTAAACCATGTAGATACACAGGTATATTTAAGCTACTATACCTGTGGGGCATTATTAACAAAACTTTACAGAAAATTTATGCACTTTTATTGCAATTTCCTTTTTATCCAACACTCATTTCCAAACCTTTTGAAATATATTATGTTCAATTAAATTCTTTACCATCTTGCTCCTTAAAGTTAACTAGGACTGAATTTTTAGTGTGTTATGCCTGGCCCTACATTTAATTACCTGCACTTAGAATATTAGACACCATGCTGATTTCTGTCTAGAGGAAATGACCTAGGATCATTGGAAGCATATGAAGTTCATTTTAAGATGAAGCAATAACTTATATTAGAGGATGTAAAAGGTCTTAACCTCCAGCCCCTCAACATACTGCAGTGAAAAGTTCCTTTTTTTTTTTTTAATTAAAAAAAAAAAAAAAACCCAACATCTGCAATGCATTTTTTCCCCCCAAAGTCATTTAATAGTCTTTAAAATAAAAGTCTCTCTAACTAAATGTCTGTGCATGGGCCATATATGTAAGAAGCATCACCCAGTTTGGCTGACTGGCTTTGCTGGTTGTTTGGGGCATTAGGTTTCCATTGGGTTACAGTCATTCATCATGCTCCAGAAGCACAATCTGTATTTTATTTTTTAAATGAAAGATTAACAGAAAAAGTTATCGGTCTCATACATGCAAAACCTTTCCCTAGTGTGAAGCCCCTCCAGAGCTTCATCTCACTTGAAATTCACTGCTAAAAATGTCTGATGGTTTACTGAAGCACAGCTAGAGATTTGGTTGGCAGTTACTAGTTCACAGAAGTATGGTACCTGTGTCTTAAAAAAGAAAGAAATGCGTGCGGTTATCATAGTAATTATTTAGCATTTGTCATAGACTGGTTTGGTTGATTTCAGGGAAATAGCGTAAGTTGGTTACTCAGAATAGAAATTTTGGAAGTGCTTCAGGAAATGAATGTCCAACTCACATATCAATCTTGGCCAGTAATCATTGTCTAACTAAAAGCGGAGTTAAATAGGCTTTCCATTAAGTTCACTCTTTCTGGAATTTGCACAACACTAACTCAGTAAACTTGTAAGGGCTGATCCTGACAGTGCTATAACCTTTCTTAAAATAACAAAATGAACTTTAAAGGGAGAGGCAATTGCATTTTGCTTTTGAATTATCAGGCCAGGATGTTATAGCATGAGCGATTATTGTAGGCAGATTAGTCAACCTAGATCAGAGGGAGTGAAACTCTACCTTGCAAACAATGTTT
Source organism: Tyto alba (assembly GCF_018691265.1). Lineage (NCBI taxonomy): Eukaryota > Metazoa > Chordata > Aves > Strigiformes > Tytonidae > Tyto > Tyto alba. Next base: position 12,990,056 of record NW_024881301.1, on the reverse strand, counting down.
GCCTCCACTGGGAACACCTGCTGCCAGCTCTGCAACAAGGAAATCTGAAACAAGTGAGCATTGGAAGTACTGTAAAGACTCCAACAACACCAGACCTCAAAAGATATAAACATTAAGAGATTAACACTTCAACCTTAATTTGGCCTTGCAAACATCTAACTGGACAGCACAGGAACAAGTTATCATAAGGGCTACTGTGAAAGATTTCTCATTCAGATTATCGCAGAATAAAAATATTAATTTGATTTGGACAGTGGCAAGATGTCCATTATATCCTGATTTTACTTGGTCAGAAAAACAACAATATAGGGATCTGCAATTATATTGGACACTGACTGCTAAAGACTTGCAGTTTGTCAACATCAAGCTCTTTCCCCAGTCTCAATATCCAGAATGGCTGGCTCCATACCTCCTTTTTCCCTAATCCTCCTAATCTGGTTCCTACACCTAAGACCTCTGTTCTTCCATCGCTCTCATTTTCTTACCGCAACCCCACATTCCCCAACTCAAGGCTAATGATTGCTAGTTCATAGAAACACGGTACCTGCCTCTTAAAAAAATAAAGATTAAAATCACCAGTTGAACCCCTCCTATTGCAAAGTAAACTTCTTCCTGACCACAAAGTCTGGAGATGCAAAAAGGAGTTTTTAGCCATGCTGGGTTTATTCTGCTGCTTCGCATATGGCAGGAGATGGATAAATATGCCTAGGGCTAATTCTATGTCTTGACGGCTTCATTGACTTCTGCTAGGCCCCTTTGTACATTGACCCAGGAACTGCAGCTGTTCATGGTGGCTCGTTGCTCTTCAGGTATGTGACCACATGCCAAGCATGGACAAATGTAAAGCTGAATGAGTCAAACATGTAACCTTACCCATAAAATGCAATTGGCCAAAAAAAAAGAAAAGTAACTTGCAATTCAGTTATAGGCTAGTCATAAAACAGTATCTCAGGATGACCATTTCCATCCATGACAGAGGTATATAAAACGTGGTAGTTTAAGTTTGAAGTCCATGCTCCGTGTCTATGAATTTGTCCTGCATTCAAAGTTTTGAAGAAGAGCTTAGGAGGTACCACTGTCAACTTCTTTGAATGCTTTCTTATACTTTCTAAGCAAACTAATCTGATAGTTTCTACCAAAAGCTGCTTGTCATCTCCAAACACATTTCAGGCTATTGTCCAAACTTTTCCAGACTATACAAATTTCTCTCCAAGTCTCCTATAGGTGCCAGCTTTTACCAAGTTTCTCACAGTGTTGGCTGAGGAAGATTATAAAAAGAAGCAAAAATTATTTCAAAAATTTCAAAAGAACAATTTATATCCAGTCCATGGTTTGGGCAAAGTTTCAGGTCAACTCTTTATTCTACCTCCGCCGGGTCCCACATTGCAGTTTATGATGGAAACCTGAACCAAAGAATGCTATCGGAATGGCTACATCCAGTCTGGACACAAAACGCTAAAAACCAGACTCAGAGATTTGTTTGCTCAAAAGCACTGACCAAGCACCTTTACCATGTGTTAAATACAGGTTATTTGAAAGGCTTTTGAAAGCTAAATTGGGCTTAGTATTACCTTTTATGTTTTATGGGTTGTGGAAATTTTCCCTGCTTAATTATCAAAGCATTTTATGGCCTTCTACAATCCCCAGGAAAAGAAGGACAGAAGAGAAAGGTGGGGGAGGCAGCCTGATCTGTCAAGGCATCTGGATGAAAGCCTGACCTCCAGAGCTCTCGGGGAATGGTAGAGTTTGTTAGCCTCCTAAAGCAAGAAAGTGACTGCCCTTTCCAGGAGGGCTGGAAGCTTTGAAATTGGAAGCCAAGAGGCAACAGCTGTAGTCATTTGCATGGCACAGGCATGTCATACCCGCAATGACGTGCCAAACGTGGCTCACTTCTCAGAGAGGACAATTGAGGCTTGCTGTGATCCTCAGCTTGTACAACTGGCAGCTCCTCTCCTGGGTGATGGTCATGGAGGGCAGGAAAATAAGCACCGCAGCTACAGGTCACCACAGTGTCTGTCTGCCTGGCGCAGACCAAGGAAAGAGTGGCCTGGCTCTTTTATCAGCCTGACTGAACTGCTAAGCAGTGAAGAGGAAAAAGTAATTTACAACCCAAGATTTTTCCTTAAATAACCATGGCGAAAAATTCTAAAAAATATCATTTCTTCACAGCCCCCATGAGCTGGGCTGAGGTTGCAGAGAGTCTGCAGAGACTCTAGTCCCACCAGTGGCCAAAGTCATGACAGTGTAGAAGTGAACCAAGCTCTACTAGAGCATCAGCTACTACCTGAGAAACCTGCTTCTTTTGTGCCTTCCTTCACCCATTCTCTGCCTCTCCTGACTACTGCAATGGCAAAGGAACACTCCTTCCTCTTGCATTTGCACCAAGACCGGTATCATAAGGTTACCAAGATCTTTGCTTACTAATTACTCCAGCACCAATAATCAAAGAATAAATTTTTCTAAAACTATTCCAGATCCCTTCTCCCTCAGTGCAGTCCATTGGGAATGTGGTACCTAAGCTTCTTGGAAACCCTGATAGTTTAACTGGATGTCATATGATTAAAGCTCCTTAAAAACAGTGTGAACTTACTAGGCTGTCCTTTGAAGATTTTGGCATTCATAGTGAGGACTATGAAAGATTTTACAGTGCACCATAAATTAATTTCCAATTACAGTAATAAGGGAGTGTCACATTTATACAGACCACTTCCTTCTTTTTTCTACCAGATGAAGTTAAAATCTGAGCACCATAAATAATGTAGGCACACTTGCCAGCATCCAAGGCTGGCCTGGATTTTCAAAGGCTATCACAAGATATTCAATGAGCTTCCTAATGCCGCTAGACAACAGCCAACTCAACAATTTGAAAAGCATGTTTGCCTAAGCATGCTTACTTCTGCCACAACATGTCTGAGCAGAGTGACCAACACATGTGTACAGTGCAGGTGTCCATTCATGTATGACAATGACACGGCAGTTGTATTACAGCCCATTCACCCCCCAATGTACATAAGAATTTTACACACAAGAAGTACAATTTTACACATGTTAGAATGAGACCACAGAAAAGTGCGATTTTAGATGCTAGGTAGGTACTAGATGCAGTTGTATATCATCAAGAACAAAAATCAAGAGTTTATTACCCTCTGAACTCACATTTCCCCACATTTGTCTGGCTTATAGCAGTGATTTATATTTTAAACCATTGTTAGTTGGTTCAAAATAAATGTGGTGTATACACTACATCCCCTCCTACGCTGGTCCAACACTCCAAGCCAAGAAATCAAAGTGACAGCAAGACATTTACATTTTGGCTTCACAACAAAGATGGCCCAATCCTCTGTGAGATTCAAGTAAAAAAAGAAGGGAGTGTCAAGATGGTGAGAGTCTCAGAGAATACAGCAGAGAAATAAAAGCTAGACAGGAAAGTAATTATAAAGATTATTCAGAAGACGAGGAAGGGTGCTTCAAATAAACTGTGCAGGTGACAACCAGGCAGAGGCTGGGGGAAGAGATCTTCAAAACATGCTCATCATTTTCACAAGCTATTTATATTCTCTGAAGACTCTAACACTCCTGAGAAGGGATATATATATATATATATATAGATATATATAGATATAGATATATATATATTTTTTTTTTTTTTTTTACCTCTGCCTAGTTCCTTTCCTCTCACCTGTTTTCAGCCAGGAATGAGGGACACTTTCTAACAGAGCAAGGAAATAAAAGGATGGTAGGAAAGGAAGGGGAAGAGTCAAATTCTTCAGGTCTTTACTCCAGCCACACAGTCCTCAGTTTAATGCAGTCCAGCTGAACTCAGGGAGACTTTTTATAAGGCTTTTATAAAGAATTAAACCCTGTATCCATCATCAAATCATCAGGACATAAATCATTCCCTCAAAATTGAGACATAACAGCAAAGGACCTTAAACTCAAACTGCTTTATGAATACCTTATCCAGATTTAGGCAGCTACAAGTTAGATAACATTTAAGTTGAAAATACCAATAAAGGACTCAGCCCACTGATTACATGTGCTTCATCCAGATGCAGCAGCTCTTTCTTCCTACAGACAACCTATAGATCCAAGGTCTGGCCCTGATGAAAGAAGTCAGCCTGTACTGTATATCTTGCAGTGATGTGCTTTGGTAATTTAGTGATTTAATGTAGTAGTAGTAATGTAGTAATGCAGTGATTTACCAGCTTGCACCCTTCTTCTCAGAAAAAAATAGTGGTTACATCTATTAAAAAGCATGATCAGAAATCTTCCCTCTTCCCTTCCTGAGGAAAAGAAAAACCTTGGCAACTAAATTAAAATAACTAAAAATCTGGGGGAATAAGAAACTACAATAGAAGAGAAAGATGAAATAAATTTAGGTTTTTGAAGATCAAGAAAGGAATAGACGTGCCAGGTATGGAGGCTACCTCAAAAAGCAGCCCCTAGGAGATGGAGACTATGGGTCTAGACGGGGGAACTCAACTTGCAGCCCAGGTCTATTTATGTAGATATTAAGGTGGCAAAGTCCCAGATCAGAATTTCTAGTTAATAAAGCAGAGCCGCACACCAGCTTCAGGTCAAACAAGTAAGCATTTTTGCTTAGTAACAAAAATGTACTGGAAGAAATTAAAAGACAAACTACCTTCAACTACAACTATGTAGAAAAAAACCATGAATCATTCTTCTCCCACTCTCGAAAGTTTTGCAGTCTTCTGATTTGCTTGCCGTGGAAGGAAAGAAGGCTTTTAATTTAAAAGTTAATAACTCTAATATGCTACAGTCTGCTTGCATTGAAATTTATGGCTACTCTTATTCTTGCAGTCCTGGCAAAAGGTATCTTAAGTTTTGGAGATACACTGCTTCTAATAATTCCTTAAGTTGTTGGTTCATTTTATGCACAGTTGAATTATTGGTATTAAGGACAAACCATTACACTGTCCTTCTGCTTCAGTGTTTGTATTAGTTATTGATAAATTCATGCACCATGAACAAATATTTGTTTTTGAATCTTACTTTTTTTTTGATAAGCAGAGATGCTTTTGGGTGTACACAGCCAGTTCCTGTTCTGCAAGACATGATAAGCATCACCTGTTGGTACTCCTGTCTTGAAAAACATTACTAGTAAGGCCACTGCTATATAAATCATCTACAGAGTAGATGCCTAGGACCAGGGTGCTGCAGTGCACTTCCACTGCACGTAACTTCCACTGGAGGGCAAAGACAGAGATGCCCACTCACCTCCTGGGTGGTAGCTACTCACACAGCCCATGCACATCTCCTGCCTCTGAGGCTCAAATCTGGTAGCTCTATAGAGAGAAGGTAAATGCTGAAGAAATCATACATAGGAATATTTAATTTAGGGATTGGGAATATCTAGCATGCGGTGTTATGAAGTTATCTTTCCTGCGATTCAGTCCCTAGGAAGTGAAGGAGCTCACTACTGCTGTCCAGCTAAGGGCACAATAACTCCCCCTACACCTCTCTCTAGCCCTTTAAAATCTCATTCAAATCCCTATTATTGTTGTAAAAGTCTTTTTACCCCAGCTGAAACTACACCTATCTCTACATCTTTGACTACAGACATCCCTGTTACATGCACTGTATTTTAATTCATGAGGTATGTTCACAAAGTATTTTTTTTAATTTACCTCCACACAGTTTACATTGTTTTCAGTCCCAGTGCAGCTCTCCATTAGATGATTAGCAGGAAGCACAGGACGATCAAATAGTCAGTCCTGACAGCCAGACATGCAGGTCATGCAGCAATAACAATACACCTTGTACTGAGAGCTGCATCAATGAGGGGAAATAAAACTTGCTGACTGCAGTGATATGGTTTCCTTATCCCAGATGAAAACCTGGGTCACCTGCTTCTTTGTAAGGGTTCCAGGTTCAGTAGATAACAGATACACAAACCACAGTGAAAGGATGAAGGGAAGGAGAAGAGCACCTGTGCAAAGGCTCTACAGTAGCAGGTACAGTATTGCACATTTCATTACCCCCTACAAGTGTAGAACATATGTATGCATACACATAGCAATGCATACTTTGAGCTCCTATATATCTACAAAAAATGAATAAACAGCACCAGTGGACAGCCATAAGATTGTCACCTAGATAAATTGCATAAATCTAGCAGTTCAGATCTCCGAAAATAGACTTTGGCTGTTTGATTCAACCATAAATCAGGATCCCCGTTAATCTGGCTTTAGAGTGACTTTCCTATGTAGGTTTGAGACTCTCAGAGGAATATACTGTTCATTGATTTATATACTGGTCTTGCTGAAAAGCTGATTTACCATTGCTTTCTGCAAACAGTGAATTGCAGCTAGCTGGTTTCTCTGAAAATGCAAGCCTGTACTGTATATGAAGGTGGGAGAGTTTGACAGTTTGCAGATTAGTAAATCACACTGATGCCAGTGTTTGCCTTGAGATTTACAGCACAGAGTATGATTTAGGCCCTAATGCTGATCCACAAAATACAGAAAAATAAGAAAGTGTTTTGTCAACTCTTCACACATTGGAACTTCTTTTATTTATCCATTATTTCAAAGTCACTCTGCCTAAAAAAAATCAACTTTGAAAAGCGTTATCAATGACATCTAGAAATGTTTTCAAACTTAATTTGACAGCAACTTCAATCAGTACAGTTTAGCTCCTCAAGCAATTCTTGGGCTTTGAGAAGTTTTCTTTAGACTTCCAGCAATGTTTACCTGTTTTAATATGAGTCACTGCATACAGTCACAATTAAAAGAGCCACAGCTGTAAGCATAAGTTCCAGAGGATTTCTGAAACCCAAAAGATGCAGGCTAACCATAGGATCTCAACTCTGGAAAACAAAACAAAACAAAAACACAACAGCAACAAAAAAAACATCAGAGAATATCAGAACTGATGTTATTAATTGTTCAGTCGGTATTCTCCATATCCACTGATCCTGTGCATTTGATAAGAATACTGTAATATTTATTTCTATGCATGTGATAAAACACAACCTCTCAATCAACTACAACTTTTTAACAGGTATTTTGGGACAATACACCTTCTCAAGGTCATTTAGCCAACCTATTCACCACATTCAATTTTTCTGAATCTAGGTTCTTCGCCTACAGAGGTGGCCCAGCTGTCACCATACTGCAGATAAAGATAACAGATATTTTTCTTTTTGCTGATGTGTAGTTTGGCAAACTATAACTCCATGTATTCTTTATAGTGACTTTTCCTGCTTCTGGCAAAAATTGTGCGCCTCACTGGCCAGCTGAATAATGAGGAAAGATTATCTCCTTTGTAGAAAATTATGCTGCCAGTATCACAATAAGAAGACAGTGTAATTTATAGCTACTACACTCCTTCCCCTCCTTTCATTTTGGCCTGGACACTAGGTCTTTTATATCAAATTTCAAGCCATTTTTCATTTTAGGAGCTAATCTGTTTGGTTACTGAAGTGGAATGACAGAACACACCTGTGATCAAAGGGGAAGGTAGATGGAAAAAACATCTCCTGAGTTCATGTACATACTACATCCATTACCCTGACCTTGTAGCACAGTGCTTCATATAGGTTTGGTCAATTATTAGACATTTTACAGTTATTTTCAGAACAAAGAAACTATTGAGCAAGTCTGGCATGCACTTTGTTCTTTATTAATTTAAACTGTCCCAAGTAACAACTTGAGAGAAGTCAAATATCTCTTAATAAATGATTAAAAAAAAAAAAAAAAAAAAAAAACCACAAAAAAACCAAAACAACTAAACCACCATCGTGTATAAAGGAACATATTCACAGAGGCAAAACCCAGAAATTACCATTCTTCAAGATGAGTCAAGATCACACGCTGCTACCCAAACCAACCGAGTTATCAGGACCCTGGGGGGGGGCGGGGAGGGGAGGGGAAATCACAGATTCAAGACCTGTTTTAAACTCACTGAGGGTTTTCAAGACCCAGATAAAGCCAATTCAGGGTTTTCCCCTGGGATCAGTTTTAAGTCTCTGTTTTGTTTCAGTGGGGAACAAAGAAAACCAAACTTTGAGTTCTGCAGTTTTTCCACAAAGATGGAACTTTTCTCACTCAGTCACTTTTAATTAACTTCACTTGCATTATGAGAGCATTGACACATGATGGGATTGTAAGGTTTATGAGACAAATTTAAGGGCCACAATCCTAGCCCTGTGACTGTCTCAGCACTACAAGTAGGGACAAGACTGCTGACATCACACTTTAATGAATGTTTCCCTTAAGGCTCATGGATTTTAAAACCAATTTTAGGATTCCATTCTTCTTTTTTTTTTTTAAACTCAGTACTCTGTCTTGCCCAGGAAGCATGCTCAAACTTGGAAAGGGGGGAGAAAAATGGTGTTGAAGGAGGAATCACCTCCAAGCAGACTGTGAAGAACCTAGCTATCAGTTCATCTCTAGTAAATGTTGCTGCTTCTGTCCACTATCTAATACCTAGGTCATGTTCCCCTAATGTTTTATGGAATCAGAAGGAAATAATACATGATGAAGAAAAAAAAAAGCCAGCTCTATGTGCTCATTTACTTCCTTCTTTCATTTAAAATAATAAATTATTTGTGATATCATCTTCCATTGCTACAGAGGCAACTACAGTGGAGCAGAGGGTTATTGGAATTTAATAAATGGCAGAAGCTCAGTAAACTTCAAGGGAGACAAATGAGTGGCCAGCTTATGCGGCCCACTACAACAACAACATGAAAAAAAAAAAAAATCACAGAAAGAAAAATGAGGAAAATTCTCATTTCCCCCCCTCCACTCATCCCCATCAAATTATTTCTCATGGCTGAGTAATGTAAAAATCATGTAGAAAAGACAGAATTTGGAAAACTGCCTCTAGATAAAAAACACTTGAATTTCAACATCACTTTTCCATCAGCTCTAATGAAGCACATTCAAAATACAAGGTAACTGTCCAGAAGAAGCATAAAAGTGGAAACATGTTATTTTGTAAATGTTGATTTGCCTGGAAAACATAACCTTGCATTGTAACAAGACACATTTTCATTGCTTCATAGATAAAGGAACCACTTTCTCATCTTTTGCGATAAGCTTTTCCCCCATTGGTATGTGAGCCCCCATCTCTCTTCCCCTGAAGGATGAACAATAAAATACATTCATCATGTTCTCTATAGGATTATAAATGACAGGTGTTAGAAATTCCAGAGGCTTTCATAGCAAAATCCTTATACCATCTCTATGAGCAGAAAACATGATCTTCCAGATGCCATCCTATCCTAGTGGCATGAAACTCTGGCTACCAGCACAAAAATGAACAATGTGCAAGCCAAATAAAATGGCACTCCCAGTAGTAAACAACATCTATTTGTTCAAAGGCAATCTCATCTCATTCTGGGAAATAGCTAACACTCTACAACTAAGGAGAATTTAGGCTGGTTGCACTACTCTCCAGTATGCCATAGGAATATTTCCTCCAAAACAGCACAGAGGACACCAACACAGAGGCATCAGACCACATCAGAAATTCTCAGTTTCCCTCTCCCACTGATCTGGTGTGTAATGATGTCCAACTGCCATATAACTTGTACTGTATCTCCAGATTCATGGTTGGATTCTACCTCAAGCAACCCCATGGGGTTCCATGACTTTACAGAGAAGGGTAAAGGTGGAAAACATTAGTTTTTGTCTGGTTTGGGGTTTTTTTGTGAGCTAGAAAAAATTCTCAGAACATCTCTTTAGCAATAAGGTCAATGGAATTTGGAGATAATTTTTTTGCAATTGCAGAGGTGTCTGTAAACCAATAGCAGTTAATGTAAAATGACAAATTTAGATACCTTGATAGCACATTAATCAAGTCTGAAAAAAAATAGAGAAAAAAAATAAAACAGAGTCTATGATATAGAAATGTTTCTGTTAACTTATTTCTATTTTCACATGTTCTTTTTCTACCTAATTTTAGCTAAAGTCTGAAAAAATAGTATAACTGGTTATTCTTTCAATACCTTAACCTTGTTCAAAGTTACAAAGCTTAGTCAAAATACTTGAGCAATTCTGAATGGAAAGAAAGAACTGCTGGACACTCATCCCAAATTTTGCTGTGAAAAAAAACCCGGTTTGTCAAACTCAAATTTACCAGTAAGAGATAAGAACGCATTTCGACAATAGCAGGTGTTTGTGTGTGAAAAGAGGTGGAAAGTGAAAAAGAGAAGAGAACCCACTTGAGCTAATAGCTCAGCAAGCAGCATACTCCCTTACTCCTAAGTACCATGAACCTACGAACTACAGAATCTGTAATTACAAAACCAAACAGCACAAAGATTACAAGCAAGGAAGGCCTACTTCAGAAGGTGCGACAGCCTCCTCACAGAAGGCCAGCACTCACCTTTGCTGAAGTTTTACACCCAAGTTCACTCAGATTGGATTGAACCATAACCCAGAAAAAGGACCATTATCCCCAAGGCACTTTATCATTTGTTAAATACTGGGTTTGGTTTTAACAAATATGCATTTTGCAGAAATATGTTTTCACAAGGAAAATTCCCAACAAGCTGTTCTTAGAAGCAAGATGGTTTCCAGATCAGAGATCTGGATTAAATAATTTAAAGACTTTTCCAAGAAACATCTGTTTCTTCCACACAAATTAACAAGTCTTTCCTCAGCTAATCTTTGTTAATCTACAGTTGTCTTTTTTGGTTGGTTGGTTGTTTTTGCCCCCCCCACCCGCTTTTTTTTTTTAAAAAAAACAAGCTAGAAAAATCCCCATCTCTTCAACTACAAAAGGAGTGCAAAGGAAAACACTACTTAACAGCATAAAGGATGACTTTCTAACCACCAAACAAAGATTACAAAGACTGAAAAATACCCTGGTCTTGCTGATGGAAATGATATGAATGAAAAGACATGCAACCCACCTTATGGCTTGTTCTGAGGACAGAAAGAAGAAACATTCACATTTTTAACTCTGGCACTATTCATAAACATTAAAACCCTACAGTGCTACCTGTAGAGAGACTTGAGTTTGTTCTGCTTGCACTCCCAAGCTGACAAGAAACCCACAGGTGTGGTTAACAGGGCACCAAGCCCAAGCTAATAAAGTTCAGCTGAGAAGCAGGGTATATTAGTTTAGGCCTATGGCCATGATAGTTTGCTATATGATTTCCAGTCAGCTCAGAGCAAAGACAGAGCAAGCTCACATCTCCTTGTCGAAAGATCACGTAGGTATTACTTTAGATAAATACAAAAACATAACACAGGAACTCTAAGGCTTCAGAGTTGCAAGCATAGAGTAACTAGAAAAGTCTTTGCCCTTACAGGCAGACATGTTAAGTGCTGCCCCATTGGTGTGTTACTCTCATTCCTGGTTCACCCCCTAAACCCAACAGGTGCTTCACACCATGGAAATGCATCCCAGTAGAAAACTACAAATGTTGCAGCCAGACAAAGATGTGGGGTTAAGAAAAATCCAAAATATTTCAGACATATATTTCACATAATTAATCTACTTTTTCAGGTTGCTGAAAAAAGCTGTAGAAACAAGAAAAATTAGCATGGTTAAGCCACTACTGCTGTCTCATGAGATCCTTGTACAGAATGCTGAGATGTGCTCATGCTCTGAAATGTTACATGTAATGTGGTGTTACAATATACTCATGACATATTTACAGCTGACTTCCCTAATACAGTGTTTTGGGGGAGAGACCGCTGCAGTGGAGACAAGGAATGGGAACTGAGAAAACACTTGCTAACATTCACCTTTTGGAGGTTAATACCACTGAAGTACTCAAGTCTAGTTTGAAAGAATGATTAATATCCTGCAGTGTTTTTCAAAGGAGTAAGAGCTGTCTCCAGAGCTGTCATGATACTACACCACAAGTTAAATTGCTACTGCTCTTTTGAAATCTTATTAAGTTTCAGAAACTTTCTGAGATATATGCTTGCAAAGCACGAGACAGATAAAAATTGGTATCAATACCTAAATTACTATTATTGTTTGCTGTGGATAATTCTTCTCTGGCAATCTGGTTTATGGCCTCTAGGAAACACAAGATCTTTCATCCTTTTGTTCCAAACCAAAACTGACAGCGAGGGATTAAAATATCTGTAAATTGCTGCAACTGCTCACATTTCACTGCTGAGGAAAGAGGCTGCTTCATTCTTTACTGTCAGATGGCACTGTACAGTGGCATCTCTCACACCACTCATCCATGGAAGAACAGCAAAGTAAAACTATCAAGACTCACTGAATCTCTGTCAAGTAAGCAGGTGTGCTGCTCTAAATTGGTGCACATCAAGCTCTCTATTGACATTTATATGGCAGTCTGAGGGTCGTGAAGATACTTCATCAAACAAAGTGCAGACAAAAAAATATTTCCTCCTTAATGATCTTACTTTGGATAACTACAGCATTCAAATTTTCAGACTAATTGCCACTGTAGGCACGAGGAGTGGAAAATATCCACAGAGAAGTGCACTGATCGTGTGACTACACCACCAAATTGTGATGCAGAAACTGGACTAAGTCTCCTGTTCGGCTGCAGACTCCTGTGCAAGGGAAAATTCATTGAGGTCCTCCTCCCCTCAGTAAAACACAGAGCATAGCCATACTTAGAAGTGTTAGGAGGAAGAAAAAACAAGTGCACACACAAGGTATTAGATATTTGTGTGGTGATTTGTTGTCACAGTGTGTGAATACAGCACAAGATTTAAATACAATCTCAAAATTAATTCCTAAAGCCATTAACTGGCAAACTCTTCACACCTGCAAAGTCCAGACCCCAAACCTAATTCATAAGCTTTTGGTAACTTCACTGTCTCCCTGTGGATTTACCGTAATTTTAGCATTGGCTTCACTGCCTGCACGAGTATGATTGAGATCAATCTGTCTGATTCTCACAAAAACCTTGGTAAAGAAGGCACTCAGATCTCTTATCTGGCATCAACAAATGACAAGAATGAGATTTCTGTGGCATTTACACAGTCCCATAGATTGAGAGATATTCATGGGATTTGAAAAGCAAACACTTTGTTGATATTTTTCTGAGTTCACTAAGGTAAAAGCATGTTTGCTCCACCCAAAGCTGGAGTGACAGCAATGTGCTGGACATTGTTTGCATGTTCTTCCCATGCCATCTACCTGTCCAATAAAAACAGTTAGGCCTTAGCTCTGGTCTCATATACATTCATTTCACTAGATAGAGTTATACTATTCAAGACTTCTGTCACAGTCAAGTGAAATCAGAAATGTATTCCATCTCTACTTGTCATATTTAAAATAAGGGTGGGGTAAAGGGAGTGAGTTGAAAACCATCAAAAGCTCTAGATTGGGATCTAACCTGAAAATTAAGACCAGTTCTAAAAGATGAAAAAAACCACTATAGCTTTTTATTACTTCTTTAAGGTCTGATTGTACTAGTCTTTGTTGTGAGGAAATGGGGATCAAAAATCTGTGACATTTCCGTTTTACACCATTTCACTTTGGAAAAGCTCACACCTTCTTTTCCTCTACTTTTCTCCTTTGCAAATTGTGATGTTGAAAATTTTGGTATAGAATATGGGTAAAATAACATGCTATGTTCTACATGGCATCACATTTGCCCTGAAGTAGTCTTTTTTATTGTAGAATGGATATCTTCATTAAAACAATAATATCCACAAACATACAAATATGTAGTAAGAGAGACCAATTTTCAAGTTTGTATACAATTCTGGAAGAAAAAAAATAAAATTGTGGAGACCTTTTCTCCTCTGCAAACCTGTTTTCTGGCACTTAATATCCCTTTACTTTCTTCTACTAATTATGATACAGACAATTGACTTTTCACAGTCCTCTTTCTGTGCTGATATTTACAAGGAGCTAGAGGACTGATTTTATATACTGCAGATCTGAAAATTACTCTTGGACTTAACACAGTCATTTAAATGCCAAGTTTTTGAAAAGGCCTCACAAATGTCTTGGATTTGTAGTTCATGAAAAGTTTCATTCTTTGAAAGACTTTCTGAATAGTCTTGCCAGGGAAGTGGTGGTAAAACGGTTTTAACACTTCTGTGAAAACTGTAGCACAGATGATTAGAGATTATAATACACAGAACAAGGCCTTGGAGAGTACATTAGCTTTTAACAACACTTGAAAGCTTAACTAGAAGCAGGTCAAAGAAAACCAAACACAAAACCCTCTCTGCTTTACCTTCCCCACTACAGAAGGTTCGTTTTTTTCACACACACAAAAAATAAACAAAATAATATAAGAATTAATATACTAGATCCAGAGTGGTTGTTATGTTGCCTCAAAGAAGATTAAGTCATCCTGGTTAACATTACCCATATGGCAGAATAATGACTTGAGGCTACAGAACTAGAAATACCATGAGGCTCTGCCATGGCATATCCCAATCTTTGAAATCATTAAATGCTTCAGAATTGGGGTTCAGTTTTTCCTAAGAATGCAAGCATTGGGGATTAATCACAAACTGAATTTTTGACTTTTTTCTTTTTAGCCAGCTTTTATACATGTTTTTCATCTGACCACTGGGCACATCTGAAGCTGTTGGATTTACAGCTTTTTTAAAGACAACATATCAGTGGTCATACTAGTGGGCCAAAAAATTTATCCTCCCAAAGGTGATTGGGGTCCTACCCTAGCATGCGGCGAAGACACAAACTGAAATGTCTTCTCAAGGAGCCATGCAAAAGTTATGTACTTACAGGGAGAAAGGCATAGAATTGCTGCTAGATCAGAAATGAGCTAGGAAACAAAGGATAGGATCAAGTAATCAATTCTCTATGCAGCAATCATCATCCAGATCTTTGAAATGAGGCACCGCTTAATAAATATGTTGTAATATCTGTAAAAGTGGGGAAAGAACGAACCAGCACTGACAGGTGACTTGGTTATTTAGGACTTGGTCCATCCCAGAGCAGACTATGAGGTCAGGAAAACCTGAAACGCAATGACAAAAGCAAATGTAAAACAGAAAGAAACACCTTTTTGTAATGCAAAAATTAAATATAACATGATCTTATACCTGACAGGGTCCTGACAGCCATTTCAGTTCAAGTTGAGACATGACAAGGAGATTGGAGAAAGCCTCTTGTTCAGCGGCAGGCAAGAGAAAAGGAAATGCTGGGCTTCATAAGGAAGGAGAGTAATAAACACCTCAGCAAGAACATTGCAGGATAGAAGTAGGATTAGACAAGAGGCAGAGCTTCTCCTGTCAAGCAAGTTTGTAAAGCCTGGAATCACTAACATTAGAAAGGTGGCGGGTAGTCAGGGATTTGATGGAAGTATATAAAATATAATATGTTCTGAGAAGATTGGATGAGGTCTTTCTTCGTTCTGTCCTGGACTCTGCAGTCAGTGCAACAAAACATGGCTAAATATCCAGACCAGTTAAACACAGTGTTTCTCCGTAAAACACAGGATTAAAATGAGGAGCATGCTGTCCCAAAAGCTGGAGAGGCTGAGGCATAATCAGGATTAAAATACTGGGATATGTATATGGAAAATACATGAAGTTATCATCATTAACAGCAATCCTTTTGGCAGAGATGGTATACCTTATGCCTTAGAGTACAAAAAAATTGCTGGATACTGCAATTAAAACTATATGCAGGCAAGATCAGACTAGCTGTTTGCTGTGAAGTTCATGAACCTACTTCAGGATCCTGCTGGTGAGTCTGCAAATGCAAAGCCTGCAAAAGCAAAGTGTGCTGAAGCTATTTTCTCATCGTGGCAGGAGGTATAGGAAGATCCTGTGAAACAAAATAAATTTAAAAAAGAAAGTAACTCAAACTCCCACAGTCCTGCTTGAGCTATGTTTTCTGATCTTTTAGTCAGCCTCCCTTTTTAATTTTCTCCAATGTTCTGAGATGCATGATTTAATATTTCAAATTCATTGCCTTTCTGATCTAGATTTACCAGGAACTTTGAAGTCAGACAGTGACACTTTTTTAAATGACTCAGACAAAAACAAGTGTGTGCATTTTTTGCTATGCATGTGAAAATTTAGAAGAACAAATCATTCTGTGTGCTTTAAAAAGTGGCCTAGAAATGCACGTGGCAAAAAACATTTTTGTGTCTGTGAAATAAACTTAGAGAGAAAATCACTTCTTTTAAGAAATCATCTTTAGACAATTTAGCAAAGGCCACTTTGTGTGCCCAAATTCTTTAGAAACCATTTATTCAAGCACTCCTTGAAGATAATTATCCAACCACATGCTTACAAAGGAAGGCAAGATTTGTAAGAGAGATAATACCTTTCAAGACCATATAGCTGGAGAAAACAGACAAGCTTTCAGGCATACAAGCCTTCCTCCAGCTCATTTTTTTTTTCTCAACTTCCTAAATTGGTATTATAAAATAAACCATTTACATCTCAAAACTATCATAGCTACAACACTGATACCAATACTCACAAAGATGAAGACTGAAAAGGCACAGGGCATATGAATGTAAAATGTCAGCTGAAAACTGTTTTAGCATAGTGGCAAACAAAAAAACCCCAAAGTTTTATCAGCAAATATTTCTACAAAAGTGTATTTTAAAGTTCTGCCTTAAAGATCTTCCTGGTGAGAATGAAAACCTGACAGGGTTTTTAGTTTTATTTCATTTTTTTGACTGTTGATGTTAATAGGAATGTCCTGTTCAAAGAACTTCAATGCCAGGAAAAAAAAAGACAGACACAGGGGTGACTGGATACTGTAGATTCCTCACAGTTATAAACGAAATACCGGAAAACACATCTGGGAGCCACATTTCTGAAGCCTGAACAAAATGAACCTAATGATCTGAGGGCTGAAGCAGCACTGGGACTGAAGGCAGATAGAGCCCTGCATATGCAGTAAAGCAGAAATGTGAAGCATCATGTCAACTTCCAGCATCTGCAGTTGAGAGATTCCAACTTTGCAAAACTGTTTTCAATATAAATGCATCAGATCTTGTTTACTTTTCCCAGCCATGCAATTATGAGATACAGCAAAACGCTGTAGAAAATTGCAGCTTTGCTTCCCAATGTTCTCCTGAGCCTTTCCCAACTTAATTCTGAAATAGCAGTGCTACTTGGGTGCAAATGCCCACCTCGCCCTTCCCATTGGAGAAAATAATTACAGGTAACAGAAGCTGCTCAATAGCAACGTTTAAACTCTTGGTAAAGTATTTTATACATAGAGACTGCACAATTCCTATACTTGGGGCATCACAGATCCTTCATCTAGGTACATTTCTAGAACAAAACCTAACTGACAGGTTGGAAATGTCACCCAAGAGTTTTCTTCCTCCAATGGCCCTGTGGATTACAGCAAGGCTGCTGCCTGACTGTGATGCTTATCCATGTACATGTAACTGCTGTCAGTGACAGAAGAAATCATCCCTCATTTGTTCCTGGAAAGTGTCTTACCTAGGTAAGTGTTTTCCACTACACCAGATACTTATTCATAATTTTTTTAAAGGCCCTTTTTGTTTTCATCTATGGACTGCTCTTCCTCAGATCTCCATGTTACCATTTTCAGACATGAATCTGGTGACGAGAGGAAGAAACCGAAGTTGGTTCTACATGGTTTCAGCTTGACTGCACGCTTTGCACAGGCACCCTTCTCCATCCTCAGTTAGGCTCACCTAGCCATGCCTGCTTACAGAAAGATCACACAAAGGTCACACAAAGAACTGCAGCCCCACCGCCTGCACCCTCTCAGCAGACCTCCCAGGCCACTGGGGTGGCTGCCCGCATCCCACAGGATGAACACCAGCTGCTCAGGGAAGCAGCTCTTCATGGTATCGTTGCCGTCCCAAAAGGGGAGACACCATTCCCAACCCCATCTGCAGGAAGAGGAGCCCTCCCAGTGCCCCAGGTCTCACTGAGACAAGGTGGCTGCTCTTCCCATGGTCATACCATGCCGTGTCTTCCTTGGAAGTTCCAAGGAAGCCTCCAGTCATGAGACCAGAGCTTGCTTTGTACTGCTGAGTGCAGACTCGGTCTGGAAACACTCCCTCCGCCTCAGCACACACAGCATCTCAAGTGCAGTGGCGTTTAGCACCAACTGGTTTTAACAAGAAGCTGCCAGCTACTGTGAGCTTTAAACTAAGTGGAGGTTCTCAATGTGAAACAAAGCCACAGCCAAACTATGGAGTAAAGCCCAAGTATACCTACAATTACTGAAATAATTAATGGAAAACTCTTTTAGCAAAGACTTCAGAGGAGATGGAAAAAACAACCAAGCAGAGAGAGAGGTATTGCACCTGTTGAATGCCACCAGGTACCAAGACAATTTTGACAGTAGCTATTCAGTCTCTAAATTTGTTGGTTTTGTTTTGTTGGATTTTTTTCCTTTTTGAAGACATTCCTCACAGAAGCAATAGCTCTGCAGAGCATGGCCTCTCATTTTGTTATGCAGCCTTCCAGAACAATGAGGCCCCACAAGCTACAGCGCTGAAAATAATAAATAGCTTTAATTAAAAAAAGATTGCTTATTTATTTATTTATATGTGTTTTTAAATCTGAATTGACACTCCCAGGATACTTCAGTCAGCTCTGCAGAAATGTAGACATATTAGAAGCCATGAGAAACCAAAGGAAATTTTAAGTAGCTGAAAAGGGGGTTCAGCTGGGGCAAAAAAATTAAAGGAGTAACTGTTGTGTGTACAACTTAGCTAAACAATGACTGAGGAGATGTATGCTAACTGACTACAAGCATCTGTTAGAAATAAACAGCTAGCAGAAGAATAACAAGTTAGGATAATAAAAGAGCAACAACTAAAAATAATGACAACACTAAGAAAAGCAAAATTTAGGCTAAACATCAATTTTTTTTTTTTACCATAATAGGTCCTAGGAAGTGGAATATTTCCAGGGACCTGAGTAGAAATACTTTTGCTTAGTACACACAGTTTTAACCCCCCAGTTTAAAGTCAGTCAATATGGAGGACGCAATCTTGCACTGTTAATATCAGAAACCAGAGAGGATATCTCTCCATAAGCATCATCTTCCAGATAAAGGGCCTGCTAGTCACAGGAAATATCATTTACTGCAGAGATCACTTCTAAAAATTATCTATTGCTTATGTAAGATAAAACCAAAAACAAGCAAGTGGGAAAAAACAAGAAGTGGCCTGTATATCAAAATGCTAAAACTGAAGTAATTTTGTACATATTCTGCCCTCTTCCTTAGGGCACAGTTTTGTTTTTGTGGGGTTTTTTTTGTTTGTTTGTTTGTTTTTGTTTTTTTGTTTTGGTTTGTTTGCTTGTTTTGGTTTCTTTTTTTAACAAAATGAAAAATACAGCCCATTGTACCCCAAATCCCAGAATATTTTAACAACAGCGTTGACCTGTCTGAGAATTTTCCACTGTCTCAGGACTCTTGAGCTGGCATCTCTTCTGCAATTGGTTAAGTAAAAAACAGGTGTGTATTCTCTAGGTTCACCTCAGTGGATGTATATTCAGAGATGACAATTTCTGGATGATATTCAAACATTCCTCTGGATCCATGTCATCTTGGCAAAAAGCTATAGATGCACATACTGACCTGTATCTCTTCATCTGCTCTGTGTTTTGCTCAGCCCCGTAACCACAACCAGTATATGGATTTCATCACACGGAGGTGCCAAGTCTCTGCAGATTTAGAAAAGAGGAAAAGCGTGACTCATCCTGAAGAACACCAGATGTAATGTTCCCATTACCTGTTACAGTGAACACATTACTACCTCAAAACTGTCTTGATTTTCAGGGATTGCTCTGACAGCTTCATAGCTTTTCATTATCATTTGGAAGACTTGCTCTCAAAAAGGTCTTTTCTCCTATGGTGGACACACAGGGAAGCAGCTTCAGAAGGTTTCAGCTTGAGACCACCTTTTAAGTTTACTCTTCAACAACTGCAGCCCAAAAGGGAATCTTCATGACTTCGTGAAGCTTAACCAAAACACTAAAAAATAAACACAATTGCTAAACATCAAAACAGTGCTAGAACATGCTGCTCAGCTCCCAGCAGCACACAGAGACACAGAAATAAATGAAGTCTCTCTCCAAAGGTTACAGCTTTATGTTCAGCTTAGACTTAGGCCAAGGCATGGGGTTGACTCTTCAAGTTGACTACTACATTTTATGTCTCTGTCTTTACAAAAATCCTTCCTTCTTCCCCTGTATCACCACAGAAGCTTCCATACTCCCCCTGATGTGCCAAATTTGGTATAATTTACTGATGGCAGTACTTAGGAACATTTAAGCAATCCCTTCCATGCCACCATCTTTTATGTAAGCTTACATTTTCCCTTTTCCTTGGCTTGAAAATATAAAACATATGATACCATCCTTCACCAGTTTTAGACAAACCATCTGCTCCCCAAAACATGGTAGTTGAATACTTCAGTCATTTTAGAACTGCTGATAGTTTATACATAACTTCCTTCAAAATAAATACCCACAAGACCAAAAAAAAAAAAAAGAAATATGTCTATCCAGTTATATACATACATTTGATACATGATCTAATGCCACATAAAGTTGACTTCAGTGACTTACTCAAGGAAAAAAAAATAAAATGAAGGCTTGAAATGGGTAGTGCAGAAACCCTTTAATCTGTGTTCAGAAATGAGGCTGACAATACATTCAAAGCCTTCCACTAGTATTTACCGAGTTACTGTCTGATCTGTTCCGCGGACTGAAATCACAGAGTCAAGGTATGTGAGCTGGCGAGCATTAAATATTATTTTGCCTGGAATACTGTTTCTTTTGGTACCATTACATATTTGCAATAAACCAAAGATATCAGTTTTCTATGAGTTTGTGGGTACACTTGAAAGTGACCTCGTCTGGCACAAAGCAAATTTCCACTTTGTTTATATTCCCACTTAACCACTGCTGAGTCCGGGGCCACCAGCTTATCCTGAGGCTGAGATCATAGAAATATTGCAGCTCACATCAAAGCTGACCAGAGGCCTGAGACAATTAACACAATGACCTCATGTAAGAAAGGGTCTGAGTTCAACAAGCTTCATCTGATGCCTTTACATAGAGAGCCAGCCTGTCTGAGCTGGGATTTCAGCATTCCACCTCACTGCTGCTTACCACAGTGGAACATGGGGGGAAAAAAAAAAAAAAAAAACAAAAAACAAAACAAAACAAAGAGAATTTTCGTATATAATGTCTACTAGCAAACCCAGGCAGGAATAAAATCATGGAATCATACAATCATTTAGTTTGGAAAAGACCTTTAAGACCATCAAGTCTGAAGTCATATAGTTTATGCCCTATAGTTTCCCAAGCTGACATCAAAAGTTTTCTAAGCTTAAACCACATGTATCACCTGGAAAAAAAGTGTGTTTGGAGAATGAATAAACCAGGGATAAGAAAAAACACATGCATTTTCATTAGCTGTTTTGTTTAGTGGCTATATATAATATGTGATTAGCATGGAACAGTCTGTTGCTTGCTCTGCCAATTTCACTGTGGGGCTGAAAGAAAGATACTGGATAGTGTCTGAGAGGGGTGTGAGCTCCTTCAAGCTTACATTAGAAACAGTGGTTGGGTCAGGGGAGCTGGTAGGAGAGCAGGAGATGCCAGGTAATCCCCTGTTGCTAATAAGCAAAAACTGTTTACATGTGAGGTCTGTCCCTGGGGAGACATTTGGACAACAGAAAAATATTCTGTCGTGGCTCAGGACAAAAGGGGTTTCTGTTCTCCCGAAACCTCTGGTATGTTCTGGTTGAGGAATTTCAAGACCACCACAACAATATTTCAACATTTCTTCCACTCTAATTGAAAGGGAGACAAAAATGAGAGAAGACAGCAGTGCAGAAGCACACTCAAATTAAGTGGGATTTGAAAAGAAAGTATGATAGAACCTTTTCAAAGTTTGGAATAAATTATCATAAACATGCATTTATGTAAAAATTAGTGTTCCAGGATGTTCTGAAATAACAGTTAAGGCAATCATCCATGTACTACCTATAGACAGTATAGTGACACTGGTTAATATGACGCCCCAAACTTCCCTTTATTAATACCCTCATTTTCTTTTTTTTTTTTTTTTTTAAATACATTTTCCAAATGTTGCTCATCCAACAAAACATTTTCCATGACAGATAATTGATTTCAGATTCAAAAACAAACAGAAACCCCAATGGCAACCAACATATCCACTGAATAATTAGCCATTGTGAAGTTCCAGTGATTTCTATTAGACAGTCAGATACCTGTGATAATGTGCTCATGACCAGGAAGAAAGACATGAAACTCTGAAATGGGAAGATTTGAAATAACCTGCACCAGAATTTCCTGGAATTTGCTGTGCTCATGAAAACCTGCTTAAACTTAGCCAAGTTATCTGCGCTGAGAAAACAAGGGCTGGGGGCAAAAGGAAGTCCATGAGTGTCTCCTGGGTGTCCTGCAACAGGATTTGGTGGGCACGCATCATAATTTTTAAAAAAGAGGGGGGAAAATAAATTAACCAAACCAGCAAACCTACCCTTCTCCTGAAATGCATATGAACAAAGCCTGCTGTTACAGGACATCTGTTTGGGCTGTAAATTCAAGCCCTCAGAAGCAAGGACATGGCACGATCAAGGCTGAGGATCTCGGAGGCCAGGAAGGACTTATGCTGCAGGGTGGTCCAAAGAGTGACACTTCTGCCCCTTGGACTTGACTGCATTTGCTTGGAAGTGGGAAGACACAGTCAAGGAGTCTGAGGCTGCAGGCAAGTTATTTAAAGCAAATTTTGAAAACCTCAATTTCAAGGGTACCTAAGCATTTACAGATGCTGACTTATGCTCCTTGACATCATGAGTTATTAGACACTTCATCCAGCTAGGTGTTTTGGAAAATCCAAGCAGACATCTAAGTACCTTTAAAGTCATGTCTGCACGGGGACCATATTACTTTCGTATTAATAATAAGGTGACCAGCTTATTAAGAAAAACAACTTTTAACTGTTTTCATTCAACTGGACAGAACCAATAATAAAATAAATGAAAAGAGTGATTTAGATTAAAAAAAAATATTAAAATTTGCTTATTTGGTCAGTATATTGAAGGCCATTTTTCTGAACAAATAGAATATCTCTTTTTAAAATTTCTGTAAATTTTCAGTCAAGCTTCCATTTTCATCCAAAGCCAATTGGAACAAAAATCTCTTTACAGAGAGCAGTATAAAAGATACAAAGCAATCAAAAAATAAAATTTAAATCTATTATTTATCTCTATATTTCTTACTCAGGTCAGAGTTCCGTGAAAAAACTACTCTGGGCCATCCTAGGGACCAAACCACAAAGTACCATATAAAAGGTTCCCACGAAACTTAAATAAAGGCATTTCCTAACTTTTAAATTCTTTTTGTTAACCTTATTATCTATTTGTAAACCCTATGTGCATTCCTGTATGATAACAACACAAGTGAAAAGAAAGTATTGTCCAAAGAAGCACTTCTATGCTAACATCTTTCCAGAGACACTGGCAGAAGAAATATGGATTACTTTGAACATCCACGAAGCATTATAAACATTCCTAGTCCAGTCATAACTACCTATGATTGTAAACAATTTTCCTCAAATGAGGCCACAAAATAAATTTTCTTTTGCACCTAGACAAGAAAATTATCCATTCTTACTTTGGAGACCTAAAGGGGGGGGAAAGGGTGCATTTGTTCTTCCTCTGATAACCTCAAACACACTGGAGAGGTCCATAACTAGTCTGGAGATTGGGATTAACAACATCTTTGGAACAGAGAGGTGGTGTTTTCTCCACACAACGCTTTCAAGAAGCCAAGAGCATCCACAATTACCTGACTACACTGTCTTAAAGTCTGAGACAAACCTGCTGTTATCCACTCTACAGTATTCAGCAGACTTTGGAGGAGTCGCTAAGCAAACAATGGATCCATTTGAGTAAAATTCTTTACTGTAACCATTTTTTCTATGCCTCCCTAATAGTACAAATGGTCACCTATAGATGATTCAGCCAGAAGTGGAGAAGTTGGGTCCTGGAAACCTATCAGTCCTGGTTTTTCAGGTACAAGATGAAATATTCCTGTGACAGATGCTACCTGGAGGAGTTCTAGGCTTGTGGCTCCACCAACACGTGCATACCCCTAATTTCTATGACTACCATCAACTTCACTAGAGTCTTCCAAATGGAGATCTCTTAAACAAGAATGGTCCTTCAGCATCCCCTACTTAAGAGCACAATGATTTATGAATATAAGAGTGATAATTTTACATAAATCTGATTTTACCTAATCAGGCACCTAATCTATATGTGCGAGTAGACTGACAACATAAGCTCCCCTCTCCTGTGGCAGGGATTTGAGCTGACAGACCCATCACAAGATTTCTCTTCATTGTAACACTTCTTGTTACTATGTAAAGAAAACCTGGGACTGCTAATGAAACATGTTTGGTTTGTTTTTTTTTTTTTTCCTTTTTTTCCGGTGCCATTTTCAATTATAAGAAGATTTGTGAAGGGTTTTTGGAGATGTTGTGCTGATTCCTTGCCTCCCTACTACCTCCCACATTCGTCTTTTTATTCTGTCTTTCATCTCCTTTCTGATACACCACATCCCATCATGCCACACTGCACTAGTTAAATAAACCCCTAAATCTAGCTTTTGTCTAGCACTAATCCTTTTATTTCCTAAATCTTACTTAATCCGAAGGGCTTCCTTTCATCTCTTTAACTGTCAGTTGGTCACTACTGTTTCCTATCAACAGCTCCTGAAAATCCTGTATGGAGTTAAAAAGCTTTCAAGTGTTTCTATGATTCTCATTAGATTCTTCTCTCCCCATCACCTGCTAAAGACCATATTGCTTCCGTTCATGCCCTCCTACCTTCCCCCTCCCTGAGACAGCTCACACTTCACACAATCAGTAATCACATTAGAAAGAATTTCTCATTTTTTTCTGGAAAACTCCCTGCCCTAGTTATGGCTCAGACATTAGCAAGGCTTAGTTAAATACACGTTGTTTAGTATAGTGCAGAAAAAAAGAGAAGCTTTTAGGTAGAAAAGGTGGGGGAGAGGGTCACAGGAGAAGCTTTCCCTGGTACCACAGGGAAGGGGTTGTCAGTTGTTTTTTCATGCATTAAATCACTGTCCATAGGAAAAGGTGTCTGTATTTCCCCCATGTGCTCCTGCTTCCCCTCTTGATCCCTCACTGGCCAGTAGAGCAAAACTGGATCAATGGGGTGGGGCGAGAAGCAGCTTTCAAAAGTCACTCCCTGTAAGGAGCACACATTTGCTAACACCCAGCAGGCATCCGTGGCAAGGTCCTGCCTTCCCACAGCAAGATATTTCAGAGTGGGTCGTTCTGCCGGGTGAGACGCTGAGCAGAAGTTGCAGTGAGAGAACACCTCAGCTCTGACACTGCCAACTCACAGACCATGCATGCCCACTCTCTGCCCCCAGCCCTCGGTGGCCCAGAGCAGCTCCTCACATTCTGACCTATTCTGCAGCTCTCAGAGGGATGGTACAAATGCCTTACATGTCTCCTGCTCCTTGCACCTTCCCATGGCACAGGTGACAGCAGTAAAAGCCAAAGCCCTGAGCTGCCAAACATAGAAATACCATCCCCTCCAAAGGAGGCAGAGCTGCTGTTGCTACACCATGGTGGGAGGAGAGTGCTCATCAAGCCACCCAACCTTTCTGCAGCACTCCTTCACCTCCCTCCAGTATCTCTTGGTGATTTTAAAGAGGCCAGAGATGACTAGTCAGTTTTGCATCCTACTGGACAAATAGCCCAGAACATCAGATGTCATTTAGCAGTTCAGATTTAAAATAAAATATGTGAAATTTATTTACATTTTTTTCCCCATCAGGCAGTGGTAAGTGTGAATATGAACACTCAAATGACACCAGGATCAGTATACGTACCAAGTGATAAGCACCCTGGTTTCTGACTGAAGGACAACATGTACAGAGAAAAGGACCATTAAGACCCACTCTTTGGTGGCATCCTGGGTTGTATCTGTCGAGCACATAAGAGCAAATGCCTGTAGTCCTCCATTAACAACCCCAAATGACTATGTCAGAGGACAGGATAAGGCCAGTGTCACTGTGTAACTCCCCACTCTCCACAGCCACCTCCAGACCCTGCCTTGTCCCGGGCTCGTAAACTGTCTTCTCCACATTTATTCACATACTGAAAGCTAACCATTTATACCACTTGGACAACATCTGTATCTTCAGATAAATGAGATTTCTGGATGAAGTACAGAGAGAAGGGGATACTGGCAGCAACACCATGGCCAAGCCCCTCTCCCTCCCCACACAGGTCAGCCCCCACTCCCCCCCACAGCTCCACTCTGCAGCCCTGGCAGCTGAAGCCCACTGCTGCCAGGGGCCTTGCTCCTGCAAAGCCCCGGTGTGCAGGATGGCACGCTCAACTGGGCTGAAACAGTCAGGTCAGTCACTCAAAACATGGTATAAACATTTTTCTTGAGCTCTAATGTTAAATTGTGCTCAGAAGGTGAAAGCTAACCTCCATCTCACTTCTCTTTTGCCTGGTGTACTTCCAGCTTTGCCTTTGGATCCTGCCTCATCTTCGCCCCAGCTCCCCGACACTAGCTCCTCAAGCCTACTAAGAAGATCAGGCACAGGATTTCATGCTGAATGCTACCACATGGACCCACTGCATGTAACCAGTTAAACTGGATAGATGGCTGCTGCAGTCCACAGCTGCTCCAGTTTACACTCAGAAGCAAGTTGTTATTTGCTTCCTTTTGCACAATACAAGACTTATCTCTCTGCAGACATGCAGTAGCATGTCTGCATCCTTTGCACTACCATACTCATTCTTTAGGATGGGCCAAGCAAGTTCAGTCAAACTGCAGAGGCTTTTATTTATGCTGAAATATTGTCTAAGAAGGCAATAGCAGGATGAATGAGACTGTGAAACTAGCATGGGAACACGGTAATTGTATATTTATCTTTCTTATAATGCTGATACAAAATCTTATAATGGTTTTAATTAGATTTTCCTCACTTTAAGTTCAGTATTTTACTCAAATAATAATACTCCAACAAAGCTAGCTAAGAGTGACAAAATTTAGAGCTAGATTTTTAAAAAATCTTCTAAAACCATAAATGTCTTGTAATGAAGGTTGAACAACCTGCCTCAGGATCCAGAATCCAATCTTTTCTCCAACCCAGGTACCAAATACTCCTACCCAGAGAGCCATCCACCACCCTTGCGATCCCTTGTTCCAGTGTGTATGTAATAACAGGACCCAATGCAGCCAACCCTCCCAGAGGCAATTTTCCATCGTCATTCTGGAAATTGCAGTGAGCCAGGGATGACCACAATAAGTAGTAGAGACAGGGCCATCCTGCTTTAGTGGGAGAAGAGATGAGCTGTATAGATGTGACCTGTGCTATGCCAGTTCCCCTCCATGCCAGGTGCCTGGCTGGGTGACCAGGGCCTCGCTGTTTCATTTACTTAGTACTGACAGAAGCAGTAAAGCAGAGCAAAAAGGTTCAGATCTCACCAGTCATTTATAACACCACGTCATCATCTACCAAACGGTACGCGATTTAATCTACCAAATTCTCTCAGAAAAAGGAAATAGAAGTTGCTGTGTAAGAACACACACAAACAAAAGCTTAAACATGTCAGTAGGTTACTGAGACCTCAGTGGGAGCTAGGCACTTGCCTGCTATATTTAAGAACTTTCCTGAGCAGAAAGTGATGTGCACATGGACTTTGTTGGTTTCCTGAGTGGGCATATAAATATCTGAGGAAAAATACCACAAAAAACAGGTGAGGGAAAAAAAAATAAGAAAAATAAAAAATCCAACACCTGTGAAAGTAAACAAGTCTAGAATATTACCCCCCAAAAAAATCCAAACTCACAACCCACAGCATTAATACTTATAAAAGAGAATCACACAGATTTCAAGATAGAGCATGTTTTATCTAGCAGCAAAGGTCTTCTCACCCCTTGAGTCAATACATGATAATGAAAACTCTGTTTTCCTGTGATATCTGTGAAGGCAACAGCCAAAGGGGGAAGCATCAAATCTAGCCAAAATCTCAAATTAACACCGCTAGTTTAAAATCAAACTGCCACTGTATAGGCATGTAATATAAAGAAAGTAGGGTGAGTATAATTTGAGTGTGGCAGCTTAAATCTGAAAAGCAAACAGTCCTGCTGCCCTCTGAGCCTGACAGAGGAGACCTGTGGAAATACCGTTATGAAAGAAATACCATAACTGATCTGTGGGGTTATGGAGTCATGTGTTGCTACAAGGTGGTCTTGTGCTAAAAAGCAGTACCACCTGCACATAATTTGCAGCTGACAGAATGTTGGAGAACCCTAGATAATGTAAAGGAAATTATATCAAAGTTCATAACTACTTTATCATCTCCAAAGTTATCACTTCAACATGAAGTTACATGAAAGGATAGACTTGTGTTAATATTGGGGATGTGGGAACACTCTAACTTTCTAAGCACTTACAGTAACAAGAGAGACAACAATGTAGTCCATCAGTTCTTCAAAGTTACCTTGAGACCAGTTTTAAGTCAAGAGGTCTGCTATGGTATGTAACTCATAGTCTGCGTTCAGCAATATCCATCTGTCGTGGTTTGAGTTCAGAGGGCAGCTGAGCACCACAGCTGCTCACTCCTCCCTTCCCTCCCAGCGATGAGAAGAGAAAAATAAGCTAAACTTGGGATTTGAGGTAGGACAGGGAGGGATGACTCACCCATTATGGTCACAGGCAAAAGGCAGACTCGTTAGGGAAAGGAAAAAAAGAACATACATTTATTACAGACACTAACAACAACACTTAACAGAGTAGGACAGTGAGAAGCACTGCCACATCTTGAGAACACCTTCCCCCCACCTCTCCCTTCTTCATGGGCTCAGCTTTGATCCCAATATCTCTACTTGTTCCCTCAGTGGCACAGGGGTCAGGGGATAGGGGGTGCAGTCAGTATTGTCGCTTCTTCCATCTTTGGTAGGGGGACCTTCTGGAACTTTTTCCCCCTGCTCCAACATGGTCCTTCTCTCACAGGAGACAGTTCTCCACAAACTTTCTCTAACATGAGCCCTTCCATGGGGCACAGCATTTCCCCACACTGCTCTGATGTGGGACACCAAATTTCTCCAACTGGAGTCCTTCCCATGGGCTGCAGCCCCTCCTGAGCTGCTCTGGCTTCGGACACCCCCACATGCTGCAATCCTCTCAGCGCTGAACTACAACAGCGGGGGATGCTTCTTCCCACAGGGTCCTGGCCTCCTTCAGGCGTAATCACCTTAGTCATCTATGCAAAGCCTCTCACAGTCTGTAAATCAGTGTCTGCTCCACCGTAGATGTTCATGGGTGGGGGGGGGCCGCCCTGCTGTCTCACCACAGGATACAGGGGGGTCTCTGCTCCAGCACACCTCCCCCCCTCTTTTCTTCCTCTGTTCCTCCACTGACCTTGGTGTTCATGCAGCTGCCACAACTCCTCCTCACAAGTCCGACTCCTCCTCACCACGTCCCTTCTTAAATACGTTATTGCAGAGGCGCAGCTGATTGGCTCAGCCTTGGTCCTTGGTGCAGAGGTGGGGCTGACTTGGAGCTGGGGGAGCTTCAGGAAGCTTCTCACAGGGACCACCGCTGTAGCCCCTTCCCCTGCTACCAAAAAAAAACCTGCCACTCACTCAAACCCAGGATACTATCTCATATGCACCCAAAACTTTACAACATACCAGTGAAGTTCCTCACTCAGAGATGCAGTGGTGCATTTCCCAATACTTAACAAAATGCAAAGTGAGTAGAAGTGCTAGAAGTAGGAGGTGTAACTGGCAGACCATCATTTGTAACCCTAGTATTTTTAATCAAAGGTTGTCATAATATTTTAAAAAAACACAGAGGAAGAAAACATCAGACATAAGGCCCCAAAATTGCCTAAAAGTTTCTAACATGTCACGTGACTGCTTGTATGCTTATGCAAGGTTTCTGTTGCAGGTTTGCTACTTCTGCCATGGACCTGGTTCAGAAAACACACAGGCACAAGCAGCACCTAGGCATATTCCACAAGCACTGGCAAGTTGAAATATAAAAACAAATCCCCCAAATCTTCATTTTTCATCTGGCTTCGCTTTAGAGTCTTTCATATCCCGAGATCATCCTTCTCTGGGAATTACATGACATGACCTTTACCAGAGCAATTCACAAATAGTAAATGTGTTTCATAACAGAAAGCTGGAAGGGAAGCAAAATAATCACAGTTGGGTCTTGAATATCTTTTTCATTTTTGATGAAAATATCAAAATTATCTTTTCAACTCTTTTTTTCTAAATTATGAGGAAAAACACTTAATGTTTTACAAAAACTCCACTTTCAGGTCATCAGTGTCACATGAGGATAAATCACGACCAGGTAAGTAGGACACACAAACACCTTATCTGGAACATTTCCAGCCCAAATTAGGAGGAATGAGTATGTTTGCTGAGACAAAAGAGGAACTACTGTAAATTTAACCAAGTCACTCAGAAACAATAGAAATTTACATGTTTGTGATGATTTTGCTGCTTTTTTTTTCTCTATGTTGAGCTCTCCTGGTGGAGTATATTCACCCAATTTCCCATCACACTTGGCAGGCCCAGGACAGTCACACAGCCCACATGGGGTTGTGGTAAGAACCTGAGATTTTAGCTGTTTTCCTGCCACACCATCACACATCAGACATGTTGAAATGGGACCATCAGTACCTATTTATTTGGTGGAGCAACCGTTTAGCATCTGAGAAAGCATCTGTAATTTTGAATTCCCATCAAAAAACAGTCACTATCAATGACTCGGGCGCCTGTGTGTTAATCCAGTATTTATGCAGGTAGGCAGGTTTGCAGTCCTAGAGCATGAAGCCTTCTGTCTAACTAAAACTGTATCAGGGACAACAGACATGCCAAACCATAGCCTTCTAGTGATGCAGGGAGTACCTAGTCAGCAAAATGACCATGCCCATCCCAAACAGCACCAACCACCCAGTCTGGCTCCAGCAGCCGTAACAGTCCTGCAATTGGGCTTCAAGCTGTCTGAGTGTCTCTGGTCACCCTGCCAAGAACGTGACCAATTTAAGCTACTTGTGATAATGCAGTTTGGGGGATGGGGAGCTTCTTGTAAGCCTCACTTCACATGCACTGTTAAAGCTGTCTGAAATAAAATTGAGTATAGCAGTGATTGTAGATCATGAGGTATATAGCACAAAGAATGGTATGACTCTAACTGCCGTATGTATGGGTTCCAGTGTGGACAAGTGCATCTCGCTTCAGTTGGCTGAACAGTTTTATATTAAGCCTTTCAAAAAACTGTCAGCACTGAATGCAGGTAACAGTTCACAATGCTCAAGAGTTTATAGGCTGTGATATATACTGTGGCATTTTGTGATAAATATAACCTTCACTAAACTCAAGCTGAAAAAACTTTCCATTGTAAATGCAACTTCTCTTTTAGAGTTCATAATCACAATTGCTGCCACATTCATCATCAAATTATATGTATCATTCAGCCAAGGAAATGCTGAGTAAGGTCATCAACTTGTTCTAGTTGAAAAAAGAAGAAAAGTAGGAAGGGTAAATAATATCATAGAAAGGGTTCAAAAATCAGCCTTGTCACAAAGAAAATTAAATCCTTTCTACCACTCACTCACACTGCCAACCAAATGTTTGTGTTTATCTCTTTCTGTCCTTTGTGCCATCCTAGATGCACAGGATGACCACATCGTTGGTGAGGTTGTCCTAGCAGCTGACATCAAAGCAGCCTGATGGAGAGCTGGAGCGTTTTCCAGGGAGTACAGGACCATTTCACAGCTCACTGCAAACAGGCTGAATCGCAGCACTGTCTGCTTTGATCAGGCCTCTCTCCCGAAGCATCTGGATGGAGCCTCAAGACAAGAGATGCTCAGAAAAGGAGTTGGCTGCTTGCCCTGCTGCAGCTGAAGAATTTGAGTGAGGCGGAGGAGATGGGGGGGATGGGGGATGTGTTATTACCAGTGGAGGGTGAGATGCAGCCAAAAGATATCCCAGATTTGAAGAAGCTTTATCAGCAGACAGAATCAAGACATTTGCTTACAACGGGAGGTAGGAGGGGCTGGGATAGATTGTCTGGGTTTTGAAAGGTCTTACTCCATCTCCAAATCTAGTGGCTAAATCTATCCAAAGCTAGGCATAATTTCTTCTCTTATGCTGTGATAATTCATGGAATTTATGGTAACAGAATCAAATCCAAATCAGACCCAATTCTCTACCAGGGTTATTTACACTGTGCTGTCATTCACAGGGACAGAGGGTGCACAGATGGCATGCACAGGGTGCCTGTCAGCCTTTTAAATCCAGTCTGCACAGATGCAAGCAACAGAAGGTACAAAACAGTTATGAACTATTTCTAGTATCACAAGCCGTTGTGTTATGATGTTATATTAAAACCTGGGGATACAACAAGCAGACGTCAGGTTGACCATAGTGTTCCTACATGAGGGATCAAGCATCAATTTACCTGGGAGATAGAGGCAGGGGTCAGTGTTGCAGGAAGGCTGTAACCCATGTATTAGCACTCCCTGGAGCAACCCATTCACTGCACTCCCACTTCACATAACCGAGGTGCAGTCACATGCAATTGCAATGGCATTTAGTATGTGCTGAGGTTGGACGCTGTCCTGACTGGCACAGACATGGACCCCTGCACTGCCCTTGGTCAGATCCCACAGTCATGAAGAGCATCTGTGCTGGGCCACACGTACAAGAACAGAAATATCTCTGGTCAGATGCTTTCCTCTCATGGAAGCAGTGAGTTGTAGCAACATGTTTCAGGTCTGAGCTAGATCACGTGGAGAAGCAGGAT
Organism: Tyto alba; assembly: GCF_018691265.1. NCBI lineage: Eukaryota > Metazoa > Chordata > Aves > Strigiformes > Tytonidae > Tyto > Tyto alba. The sequence goes on along the minus strand of NW_024881301.1, from coordinate 12,957,282 downwards.
AAATATTCAGCTCCTCTCCCACCTCCTCTGCACAGAAGACAGAAAACTGTCTATTGTTCTTTATTTTCTTTCACATCATTTTGAAGAAAACTTACAATTACTAAGTAGGGTGTTTGACAGAATTTAAGCACCCCTAACATTTAGAAATGGCACTGCAATAATTAGGCACAGCCACATCTTTTTGCACAGAAGGTACAACAAGCTGCAATACTGGCATAAACATGGTCATTACGCATACCAAAGGTTTTTCTGTGCTCTGAGAAACCCTGAAATTTGCTGCTTCAGTACTAGCTCACTGCTCAGTAATCACCCAGATTTGTGGCAGCCAAAAGGCCTCTTTCTCTCTTTCACTCATAGCTTATGTGTTTGCTGTTGAACACTGAATCACCCTACTGCAGACTGTTAAGCCTTTGGGATCACAGAAGTAGAGTAGTCAAGCCATTGGCCCTTAGTAACTACTCTAATGCTGACAGAGAGAAGCAGAAACTCCTTCTGGAAAATGGACTACATGTAAGTAGAAAGAAAAATAAACTGACCCTCTGAGTGTTACAGAGAGCGGGATGCAACCCGTGCGGCCATCCTCACCAAAGAGCAAGAGTGAAAACATGTGGAGTCTCCCTGTGTCCCAGGCACAGCCTTAACCAGAGACCTCAACCATGTTTGGTAATATGAACTGCCGAGCCCTGCCCGACCCGCCGCGAGGAGCCGGCCTCAGCAGCAGCACTGGCTCTGAGCACCTGCGAGTGATTGAACATGTGCTCCCTTTTCCTGCTGAGCAAAACCTGGAATGATGAGCCCAACGGTGGATGTGTAGGAAGGGGATTATGTGGGAAATGGGGTACTGCCTGTGAGGAAAGGAGGGTTTATTCCCCCTTGAACCTGGTATTTGTCTAGAAGACAAACAGGGGCCAGATGCAAGAGCCTCAGATATTCTCCTTCGTTCCTTTCATGCGCACCAGGTCAAAGATAAATGAGCACAACCCTGCCGGTACCTCAGACAGAGGCAGGAGCACTAGTGCTCCAGGTGCCCTCTCCTCCCTGCCGCGCACGTACTGGAGGTAGAAAAGTTGTTCTTGGCAGAAATTCAGTGGGCATCTCTGCCTGCAAAGGTCTTCATTGCAGAAGAGGTGAGAGAGCTCCTGGGAGCTTTAAAGTCACTCAGGATTCTGGTAAACAGCAAACTTTTGCAACATGAGATTTAGCAGCACCACAGAGAATTTAAAGCAACTCTATTTCTAAATATTTGCTCCACCAAACACAGTGAAGCTGCTACAGGATTTTCATCCACTGAGAACATGGCCGAGGTGGATCCAACCCAGGCTGACAAAATCCTACACACGTATCCCAATCCAGCTGTGATTTTTGCCAGTGCCACTTCAGTTGCTGACAGCAATGGAAGAATTACTGTCAGGACATTTTTTTGACACAGATGTCTTACATATTATTGTCTCCACTGCAGGAGACAGAAGTGGGTTAGGCTCTGCAACTGCACACAAACTACAGCTGGTCAGGCTTTCTCCTTAGCAGCCACATCACAAACTCTGACAGGCTTTTAACAGGCCTGGGATGCACAGGACCCTCTTCAGACCTGCAGTCGACACTGTCTCCTGGCCTCCTGCTGCTCAGGCTAAGCAACCTTGGCAGGACCCTGTCCTGCCCCATCATCCTTTCCTCTGACATCAACTTTCTTCTCAGGAGCAGGCTGTGTTCTAAATTCAAGGATCAGAAGCAGAGCAGGGTTTAGCTATACAAAGTATGGTAGATTGCATGAGTGTCTTAATGTTTTCCAACTTACACACCAGATAGTAAGGGACTGTTCATGCATTCAGGAGCTGAACAGTGGATGAACATACCCCTCCATCCCTCCTCAGGGTTCTTAAGCTGTGTGAATGAAACTCACAAGTGCAGAATTCATGTAAATGCCATAAAAAAAAATCAAAAACTGAGCTGAATCCTAGCCAAGCAAATGAAGTCTGTGCAGCTTTGTTTTGGAGAGGGAACAGAAAAGAAAATATAGATGGGATTCTTTTCAGAAAAGATTCTCCCAGAAAGTTCATCACAATTTCAGTTGTGGGTTAGGAAGTCACAGCTACAGACAGGACCTCTATCACACAATCTCAGCATTTGTTTTCAAAGCAAAATAGACAAATATTTTCCCCCATCACATAAATTAATAGCATATATGTCCTGTAAGAAGAGGGTGTGTTTGAGCAGAACAGCATTTTTTTTTTCATTCATAATAAAGCAGTGGAATATTTTCAAACCTCATGAAAGGGTTTGTTGTGGGTGGGCTGAAGTATTGGACAAAGATTAAGATACATCTTTTCTACAGCCAAGCCTGCACTTGAGGATTTGAGTTCTGTGTGGTTTAGTGCCATAATCCACCTCCATCCCTTCCCTCTGCATTACAGTTTCCTCTCTTCCAAAGCACAGTATCCCATCCTCCTCACAGCAGCCGGCAGTCCCTTAGTGCCCTCCAGCTCACCCGGATTTTACTTGCATGCCTGCACCCAAAGAGGGGCAGCTGATGGCACTGGCTGCAAAGTATGGATTCATGGGCATTTTTTCTGCTCCAAGCCTCTAGCCCAAGAAAGCACTGATGCCAGCACATTCATGGGGTGCTCCATGTTTGGAACCCCAACGAGGAGACTTGCACATGCTATGTAAAAACCCCAGCACTCACAGTAGTAGAGGTGGATCAGAGCTTGAGCTGTTACACTGCACAAGCCGCTGGCTGCAGCACTTCTGCTGATAAAAGAGCATTCATCCTATACCCACATGTGTGCCAGGATTTATCTTTCAGCAAGCAGGTCAGCCCCCACAGCTCACCAAAGCTCGGCCACCTGGAAGGGCTAGCAGGGCTGGAGTGTGCATGGACTATCTTCCACCCATCTTTTCTCTTTCCCCTTAATAGAGAAACTTTCTTGGCAAAACTTGTATATTTGTACAACTCTGAAGCATCTGAATCCCCTTTGCAGGACGTTCAGTGAAGTCACCAACACAGGTACACATGTACACCTCCTATATCCAGGTGACCACATTAACCACCTCTACCTCTTCACTGTTTTAGTGTCGTGGTTTGAGACACATGAGACATTCGATGCAGACTCCATCAATACACCTTTTGCATCACAACAAAACTTCATGGCTTTCACCACCAAGAAGATTGGGAATAGTTCCCTGATCTGAAGCCCAGTGAAGCCAACAGCCAGCCATGCCCCTCTGTGGGGCCCTGAGAAAGGATAAGATCTTGAAGCTCACCGGGAAGGTTTTAAAACTCAGTGGGGATGACAAACATCCAGAAGACTTCCTGTCTGTGGAAAGGGCACTCGCTTGGTCATCTCTGCCAGTTCCCACGACAGCAGCATCACAGCAGGGAAAAGGGAAGTCTCTCTGGTAATTAGGTCTCAAGCCATTCACATGTCCAAGTCAAAACCTTGAATTTAATTTCATACATTGATAAGGCACACCAAAACCTTGGAAACTGATGTCATGCAAAAATCCAAATAAGCAGACTAAAGCCACAGGGGCTGCTGAAGATAGACAGTGCTTATCTTTAAAATCATATTCACTTTAGAGGGTTAGAGCAGAGGGGGAGAGAAACAACAAGCAACAATGAAGGTGGCCCATGCTTTAAAATAATACTATTTCTAAAAATATGTCAGATTTTTCAGAGAAACAATACTTTTCTTAGCAGACTACTTCTTGGTGAGCTTTTACAACAGGAGGGGAAGGAGAGCCACTGGACCACATTGCACTACCCTCTGGGATGATACAGAATGAGAAGTATTGTTTCTTAAGGTCTGGAGTTAGGGAAGGCTTCATAATCTTTTCCTTCCATCTTAGCTCACAGCATCAGAAAGGCCCTCATCCACTGGGGCTGATCCTGCAAACTGCAAGCACTGTGAGTCCAGCTGAGCACCAGTAACCCCTGGATGCCTCCCCAGAAATATCTTCCTCTAGAAAAACAAGTTCTTCAGATTAAAGAGAAATATTTAGAGAAGCAGCAGGTCCCAAGAGATAAAAAGCTGGACTGGCTAACAGGAGACTAGTGGTCCTATTCACAGATGCATTTCAGGTACCAGTGCAAAATAATAAAGATTTTTGAGCAGTCAGTCACATTGTCAAGAACAAAGGCTAGCAGAGAAAGTCAAAACTTCCTTGCTGAGCTTGGGTAACATCAGTTTACACAGATCTATAATTTTTATTTAATTTATGTATAGGTACATAAGTTTTAAAAACAGAGAGTAATCAAATGAACTAAACTACTCTGTTTAAGATATTCTTGCTTTCTTTTTGCATATCACACCCAATTATTTAATTGTCATGAAATTTTAAAGAAAAAGGCACTACCAAGACTCAGCATATAAAGTTTTTTAAGATGATATAAAAATATCAAAGCAGCAGTATAAAAGCATTTCTAAGGTTCTGTTGAATTCAAGTGAAATCAACTTCAACAGCTGACAGTGGGATGACATTACCATGTTAGGATGCAAAGTGAACTTCAATCTCTGTACACATTTCCCTTACAGGGCTTGGACTTCAACAGTGAGTTTCATACGTATGAAAAGATTTTCATACAGCCTCCACTGGCATTCCATCCAGCCCCTTAACTTCAGGATTTGTTGCTGTTTCCTGTCAGTTGTCCCGAGTAGCTCTGTGGTGGGCTCCCACCAAGGACATCAATCTCATGTCACAGGTCAGGGGGAGGGAGGCATCCTCCATTCCCGTCCCTGTACCAGCATTACCCTCTCCAACCCATGGCCAAGCTCTGCAGGATCACCAGTCCACATGGCAGGCTGGCTGCTCAAAACACCCAGCAACCTCAAAAATCCTCTCTGGTGCAGGTCTTCCACACAGCCAAAGAGTTTTACCATGCCACGGGGGCCCAGCACCCACCTCTGCCCCAACGTGGGTCCCATTGCAGACACACCCACCGGCACCTCCTCTCCTGCTCTCCTCGCAGAGAGACAGCGAAGCTAGGGGAGGCTTCAGTGTGGAACAGTTGTTTATATCTTTTTGCAGGGGAAATCTGGGATTATTTATGGAAATTCAGATGTTGCTACATAACAGATGCTCTTCTGAGAAATAGAATTTCTTTTGTTTGGGGTGGTTCAAGGGGATTTTTTTTTTTTTAATGCAGTTTAGAAAAAAATGCTGTATGTTTGCTCCAGAGTATTAAGAAACTACACTGAAATAAAGCAAGCATTTCTTGGTGTATGCATTTCATGCAGTACCTGCCATCACTGGACTCTGTGGGCACCCCAGCAAAACAGGAGAAAAACAAGATCTCCCTCTTAATTGCAAAGAAGCAAACAAAAATTAACTAGGACTTTATTACCAGTTTGGTCTGTGTCCCATAGAGAAAACTTACTCTCTTTTATGCTACTGTTCTGCTAAGTGTGGCAGAAGAAAGGGATTCGCATAAAATAAGCAAAGAATTATAACTACACTGAAATAAAAAACTTCACATTTAAAACTTAAACAATAAAAATAAAGAGTTCAGCAGAAGATGGGAACCCCAGCTAATTCCTCCAGCTCAGCTGTACCAACTTGTCCTCTGCACAATCAGCACAGCCCTTCTCTAAGTTTTCTGTATAAACACATATAGCACAGCTCTTACTTTGTCTTCTTGTTCATGGTGGAGGTTTCAGACAAATGCATTCCTGTTGCATGCCATATTCCACCCTGGTACAGTTAAAAAGACTTAATATTTTACTGGTTTTACTGTAAATGTCCAGGGTTTTTTATATTATATTCCTAAAATCTGGCCCCCACAAATAATTTCCTTGAAGCATGTGCAATTTTCTCATTTTTAACTTCAACTTTTAAGTTAAAATGTTGCTTTTTCTTGTAAAAACAATGTATTTGACCAAGGTATCTCCTGGTGGAAAGACGCTACACAGTTTTTTCCAGGATTTAACAGTGCAGCGGCATGAACCACCACTGCAACAAAAAACATGCTCAGAGTAAGCACTGTAATTCAATGAAGCCTACCAATGACATGTTTGGAAGAACATTTTAGACACTCAATCACAAGACTAACTTTTATCAAAAGGGTTTCTTTTCCATGTTATTTTAAAAATAAATTCCACAACATGGCCACAAAAATATACCTATGTATCAGTAAGAACACACTGAAAATAAATAATGAATAATATGAAAAATAAAGAAAAGCCTTAGTTGCTCTAGAAAGTGTCTGTCTAATAGTAAAGTGAGAAGCTGTGCCCCTCATTTTGGATGTTACATGTTTACCAGAGATAATGACATATTACAGAAGGGTGATGGAAGGATGGCCAGAGCACACATAGCTATGGCTTATGCACTGAGCAGTGCAGTAAACATTTAATTCTGTATATTTAGAAAACAAAGAGAGTGCACGCGCTGCAATGCACAGACCACTGTGAACGCTCTAGGAGGCTGGATGGGAAGGCTGAGGTGGAGCCCCTCTCCCCATCGCCTTCTTTCCAAATCCCACCAGCAGCTGCAGAAGCACCTCGTGGCAACACCGCACCATTGCCTGGTGGAGGATGCAGAGGGCAGCGCTGGTTTAAGCAACTGGGGTAAATCCAGACAGCCAGCGTTAAGTGTCCCATAGTCCATGGAAATTTGGCAGACATACAAGTCTTTATCATGGAGCCTGAAGTTTCAATCTGTCAAAGCTAGATCACAGATGATCACAGAGTCATTATTTCAGGGTCATCTCTACCTATTTGGAAACAAAGGGTAGAGATTTTACTAAATAGTAGATATATTACTAATTCATATATGCAAGGCTTTAAAACCCTGAATACATACACAGGCAATAAAAAAAGGCATTCATGCTAACAACTGGACACACTTTCCACCAGAATCTACCTTGAAGTACCCAGAAAGAAATTATCAAAGAATTATTTTTGCATGTGTTTTTCAAACTAAGCTTCCGTGGAAATTTACTTTGGTTTATTTTTTCTATGATTTGAAACTCTACCTACTGCATCAGCTCTAAAAAAAAATGCAGAAACACACTGTAAAGCAAGAATTGTCCCTAGTTCTTACAGAGGGGGTACTATGAGCATACAATAAACCCAAAGGTCAGGAGCTACACTTAAATATCTCTTTATCATATTTATAAGATAGCAATGCCTGGATCTGATCAGTCTGAACCAACCAACCAGTTTTGGTGATTCAGTAAGTAGACTTTATAAACAGAATGTATCAGGTAACCTTTGAAATAACCCAAAGACTTTCCCTCTACAGTGCAAACATTTGAGCAAAGCCAAGGATGTTTAAAAGGATGGTCTGGTGTGGATCAACACATGTGTCTGCTTTGAAGAAAGTGTAGTTAATTCCCTTCAATGCTTCCAAGTCATTCTTGAGATGTGCAGTGGCATCTTTTCTCAACATCTTTTTTGTTTTTAAAATATCTTTGTTGTCAAAATCAGCACTTGTCAGTGGAGCATGCATTGATTTATTGGGTGTCAGTGATTTAGAAGCAGTCAACTAACAAAACCATCAGCCTAGAACTTGGGAAACTCCAGTCTAAAAATTCAAGTCTGCTTTGTCACAGATTTCTAGAATGACAAAACCACATTTAGGACATGTCTACACTCTGAAATGTATCCCCAGATTAGCACAAGCCCAAAGCAGCTCATCTGTACAACAGAACATATTCAAGGCTACCCTATAGTGCCTCCAGACTAAGCCTATTCACCTGCAGTTCCCCTTCCTGCTCCCTGAGATGCTTGCACACACAATCCCTGCCCAGCAATGGATGGAAAGCACAAATGGAGCTACAGTGGGACATTTGGATACCTCTAACCCCACACCAGCATCTCTACTGATTGTTGCCTTATTTCCACACCACTCTTCCCACATGGCTGCAGCAGCCACCTCCAGAAGGCCGAGCCATACCGCCCTCCTTTGTTATACCCTTCCCCTTGCCATAGGTCAGGCTGGGTTTAACAGCTTCTGAAGGCATGCCACAAGGTCGGTTTCCAGTCTGTGAATTCACAGTAAAGCTTTCCTCTCTTCACAGCAACTATGAATGTAGATATACTAATGGACGCAAAGCACAAAACCTTACGGCCTGCATAAAAGGCTGTGTAAGGAACCAAGGAGATTTGGGACCCCGGGTTCAGTGTCACACCATATCACATGGAAATTACATCTTTTTTCCCATGGTGCTGTTTTCCTGTGAACTTTTTTCTCCAGTGTTGTCAATCTAGCAGTTTTCACTACATACACTTTTAGGAGAAAAAAAGGAAGAGAAACAAAATTAAGTTCTCACTGAGATGGCTGAACATATCAAAAAAAAAAAAAAAGTTTTTAAGTGAATTGTTGTAGAGAAAAAAAGTAATTATTTTATTGAAAGCTGCGGGGGATGAAGCACAAGGAAGCCTTGCAGTGAGATATCCAGGATTTCCATAGCTCCAGTCTGCAAAAACAACTCGTTCTCCACTAGCTCAGCAAAACCACCCCCAGGCAGGTGAAACTACAGCCCACAGCAGAACAGCAGTGAGCCAGCATGGTAGGACAGGGCTGCAGGAGAGCGGCAGCCAGCACAGGCACCACAGTGCTCCCATCCCTCTCATTGCTCCAAGGGGACAAATCAGATGACAGCAGGAACAAAATTGTGTCAGACACCAGCTTCCCCATGAAGCTCCTCTGGCAGGGACTGAGGTTCAGGACTTGATGGTGGGATCTGCACGGGACCACACGGCAAAAGTAAAAATTAAAAGGAATAAAATAAGAAGTAGAAAAGCCCACATAATCAATGCCCTTTCCAGATGCAAAACACCCCAACCAATAGGACTGCTATACAGATCTCCCAACTTGACACATTAGCATCCTCCATCTAAGTCTGTTATGCCCTTTCTCTCTCTATTTTTTTTTTCTATAAATCATGATGATCATCAGACACCCTATTTAATCATGCACCATAATCATCATGTCATCACCACTCTTTCTGGCAGTGTGGGACATAACCCATGACAAGAGGTTGAATTACTCAGACGTCTTTGCAGCAACTACAGAAGAAACACAATAGGGGAGAATTCTGCCCAGCATTACCATCTGTAAAAGATACAGGGATGCTTTTAAAACAAAATAAGAATTCAAGAGATTTCTCAGCTACAGGTTTCTCAACATTTCTGCAGAGTGGGTGCCATGTCAAGGTACAGGCCTTCATCTGGCAGGCATGATGGCTTTACAAGGTAGAAAAGTGGGGAAATAGTATGTGGCTACATATGTCAAAATAAAAAGCAACATACAAAAACAATAGCACAGACTCCCCCATTCATCCTAAAAAGGCTGAATCATTAATGCCTCTAAATTAAAACTTTGCCAGAATCCAAGATAAACCAGGTCTTTTCTCTATTTAAGTCAGCAGTTAGCAAATATTAGGTAAATAAGGGCATGCACCAAGGCAATCAAACAGCACTGAGATGGTCTAAGAGATGTTTTCAGGAATAGCTCATATTAAAGCAGGATAGTAAAGTATAGCTCATGGGATATGCACTTGCTGTGTCTCTTAAATTATGCCTCTGAGGCTCACCATGGTGCACTGGCTTGAGTTGAAACCTTTGGTGTGGTGGGGGTTCTTGAAATATGTGTTGGTTGTAGGAAAATAAATATTACCAACTCTTGCAGGCATATTGATTTCTGCTAATACGCAGTGTCCTGGTCACAGAAAATATTCACTGATTGTAGTAAACACATCTTGATTACTGAAATTAAAAAAAAAAAAATCTTCTTAAATTAAAATACAATAAGTATATTAAGAAATCTCTCTTAGTAGCAACAAATTAGGAACATCAAATCCTGCCAACTCTTACATATGCGCTTCATTGAAAACTCATCAGTAATCCCAAATTAAGCACATGCGGAAGTGTTGAAAGGATTGGGGCCATCAGAGAGTCATCCTCCAAGTATTGACAACCTAAGTAATGTGCTAGCTTCAGCTAGACTATTCAGGGTTGTAAGATGGACCTCAGGCATGAGGCAACTTCAGCATCAGACCCCAGTTTAGGACTGGATGTTGACACCTTTACAGCTAAGATGTAAAGTTACCAAGTAGTGTTGTGGGCAATTGCTCAACAAGCATATAAGTGCATGCATAACTTCAAGACTTCAGATAGTCTTGATTCCATTAAAACAAATTGTGGACTTAATTTTTACACCAGACAAGGTTTTTAGTGAACAAGTACTGCATATAGACTATATACAAAGTACTTCTCAGCTTGTGAATGGTGGGACCTAGCTTCAAAATGGTTTACATGGAAATACACAGCATTATCACAAATCATCATTTTTAATACAGATCAATTTAATAGGCAACAAGAAAAAAGGTATTGAGTTCAAAAGCATGGTTGTACTCTAAATAGAGAATAATTAATAGTTCCTATTTCTGCAAGCTTGTGGTCTAGACAGGACCAGAGACAAATAAAAACCAAGCATACCTTAGAGTGGGAGGAGGGAACAGTTAAAGTAATTGAATTTGGAATTAGATATTATATTTAGATTAAGATAAATAATGAAAAACTAATTGGATTAATGGGAAAAAACCTTGGATTTAAGATGACATATAATTGGCCTATTGCTATAAACCTGCCATATGTACCAGCCTGGAAATGGGAATCTCTTAATTGTTCTGTGCTTAAAAATAAGCATTGATAAATTAAGAGACATTTTAAGAGGTTTTTACTTTTAAACTGAGCATGAGGCAGTAGCAGAATACTTTCATATTCTAGGATTTCACTGATTGGTTCCCTTCCCTTAAATCCACTTAAATATTCAAGTATTTGTATGAAGGGTAATGATTTTATTCAGTACACTGCCATAGGGCTGGTGACATGTGTATCTGCTTAGGCCAAGATGACATTCTGTATTGTTACAGGATGAGAAAAATGAAATAAGCATCCCTTAGATCTTTGTCCTTTTCTGTGAGAGAAAAATCCCATAAGAGCCATCAAAGCACAATGTGGATTTAAAATAGCAAATTAGTAATCAAAACTACCCAACACATTCATGTTCAGAATAATTGCTGAATGCACACCCTGCCTATTCCCACAGAGGCAGAGGATCAGGGGGTTGATGATGATGGAGGGCTTAAGAACATGAATCAAGTGCAAATTTGTCAAGGAAGCGAGCAAGGGTAGGCTGTTCCGCCAGAGGCAAGCTCTTCTCTCTCTGCATAAGTGTTTGTGTGATACCATCTCTGAGGAAACTCTTCCTATAGAATTAGGATCATAAGTAGAAATATTTGTTGCATTGCATAACAAAAGTCAGTTTCACTAGTTAATAGGAACATAGCATTGATTACACGAGTCTTCATCCACAAAACGTTGATCATATGGGAAAAGTCATTTCACTTGTCAGCCACGTGTTGCAATGCAGTCTCCAAACAGAATGAGATTTTCAAGAACAGTTATGACTCAGCTGCTCTCACTGTGACACTGGAAAATATCTAATGTCTTGATTCCTTACATATTGACAGTTTAGTCCCTATCAGGGAGAAGGGATTTCAAACATCTCCACAACTGTGTTAGAAAATAAGAAGAGGCAGATACCCAAGGATCACAACAAAAGACTTTAAATAAACAATCCTGGTCCATCTTCTATTTGATTGATAGCAAGTTTTCCTCTTTTTAACCAATGTTGCCACAGTATCATTTTTGTTCAAAAATGACAACCATGCACCACACTGAAAACAAAATGAGCAGGAAAATGCACATCTGACCACAGGATAAAAGTGTATTTCCTAGACTAAAGAGCTCATGACCCAGGTTTATAACAAGACAACCAAAACACAAAATAAATGAAGTGGGAGGGCAGAAGTGTTTAAAGCACAGTGAAATTTTCACCTTACCAAGACCCTTGTAGATGATGCCACTTAAGATGTAGAAGCTGGGCATAACCTGCATGGGCAGGTGTGGTCCCTAAGCCCTGATGCCTGATGTGTTAGACCAAGGCAGACTATAAGGATAACATCACAGATCCCATAGTGCCCTCCTCAGAACTGACTGCAGAGGAGAATGGCAGAGTACAAATCAACGATGCAACATGGTCAAAGCCAAGGACCCCAGGATACAGGTCTGCTTCAGTCACTGTTCAGCCTCTCACTGAGCAGCCTTGCTCCTGATTATACATTCAAGGTAATGGAAGATCTGCAGACTGGCAGATTTGCTCCTCTTACAAGGTATGATTGGCAAAATGTGCTTGAAATGTAAAGAAATGCAGAAAATGGAGGCTGACCCTTTGGCAGAGCTAAAATGGGAGTTTAGTTCTTTTTTTGGACTGTGGGAGAGCTAAACACGTGGCAGTGACAAGCAGAGCATAACTAAGTCACAAGGAGCCTTGAGCTAGTGGCCAGGAGCACATGCTTACTGTGTGGAGAAGGTCATTCAGTGATTCTCACAAGCAAGAAGGTCAGAGTGAAAGGCAAGGGTACAGTAGCAGATTTCAAAAGAATAAGGTGAAAGCAACTTTTTTTTTTCTCCCTAAAAACAGTGCTGCAGTAACAAGTAATCCATTAATTTTATAGACAGATAGGCACCCTTCACACAAATCTGTCAGACTCTGCCTTCTCTATGTCTCCCAGCTCTATTTACATATGTCTAAAGCCTAAGACAGCTTCAGGCTTCTCTTTACATCACATCTCAAAATCGAGACGTGCCTGCTCTGAAAAAAATAATAAACCCCCAATAGGGAACCACCCACCCTGTGACCCATCATGGTTTCCCTAAGGCTCCAAAGTTACTTTCCATCTTACTGAAACCTAGTGGTGTGCACACTCACCCCACCCTTTAGCCCAAAGACTCCCTCTCTAATCACAAACATCTGGTTATAAAGCATTTCAGCTGCTACTTTGTACTGAAGTTAACAGGTTTGGTAAAGCCCTAAGTACTATTAAAAACACCCATACCAGCTTGCATGCGTTTCTCTTTAAAGCCTTTAACTTGAGGCTTTGGTTTTGCTCATAACTTTGCTGTTTGTTTTATATGCTTTCATCTAGAAACCACTCTTTCTGCTCTCCCCCAACCCTAAATCTCCACTCTGTTCCTACCTGCTTCCCTAACTCCTAGCTCAGAACATCACTAATCCTTTCCTACTAGTACCCACTTTTTAGGGCCTCGCAATTAAACTAATCCACCCTGCAACCCTTTTCCAGCTTGTATGTAACTCAGCTTATCAACAGTGCATTTAACATCTCTCCAGCCCATGGAGACAGAGAGAACGGAGAGCACCCACATCTAAACCCAGCCTAGTCCTTACCAAATATACCAGAAGGCAGTGTATTATGATAAATGCATGTCAGACTTTTCTCCCACCATGGAGCCCACCAGCCCAAGTCACGGCTGTTTTTCTGGAGTCCCACCTGATGGCTTTAGGCAGTTCCTGGCATGTCCCTCCAAATGCGCCTGCTCCATATGCGGACTCTTTCAGGTCTACAGAAATAAAACTGCTGACTCTAGTAGAAAAAGGGTTATGGTATTTTTTAACTAGGGGAAAAAAAGAGCCTTATGAAGTCTTAGTAGATATAACACTACAAAGGGAGGGTAAAAGGGGATCAAAGGATTTACTGAATGAATGTGTCATGAGATGTTAAGAAGAGAGCACAACGGGAAGCAGATAACTCACAGAGGTGCTGGCAGTGCCTGCAATGCCCCTCAGCACAGAAATAACTCAGAAAAAGTGAAAAAAATCAGTAAGAGTCTAGAAGAGAAATATCATATATTAGTACATGGGTGAGGAACGGGAAGATGGAAAGGATCATTCTCCTACTAGCCAGCTTTGTGAAACTGTTCTACCATGACCTGGCAACCCACTGTTGGGTCTGGCTGACTGCTACAGCCAAGGTTCCTCCAGAGTTTATAGTGAGACTGCTGTAAACAAATGCTTTTCCACTAAAACCCATATAAACAAGCCACCCGCTAACACGCTCTGCCTTCCAACAATTGTACGCTGTCAAATGGCATGTTAGCTCCAAAAAGTTATTCATATTCAGAAGCGATTAGCGTCGCTTTGCCTATCCCCTTTCAGCTTCATTTTGTGAACTGAAACCAGTTTCACTTACCCCAGGGCAAGTCAGAGCTGACTCAAGCCCAGAGACTTTTGTTCGCACACAGGACAATGGCAATTTTCACAAGAGGGAGAAAATATCTACAGCCACTGGAAATCTAACACAGCAAGAGCAGCACTGTTTAAGCTACTAAAAACTGGTATTTCTGCCATGTAGGAATAGTACTGTTCTGCAGTATTTATTCATTCTGTCAATAAATATAGATTTAGAGCCACATCTTCATCAGACAGAAGTAATATAAGCAATTATGCCCAATGACTTTAAATAAAGAAGACGAATATAGCAGTGTTTCTCTAAACACAAATCTAATTGGGACAGAACAAAAATATATCAGACACAGAAACTTCATCTGGATCTCATGGTCAAATCCAGAGTCTGCTGGTTTTTTCTTCTGCAGTGTCTCCAGATCTGGAGAAGGAAGAAAATATTTTCCTGAGTGTTGATATTAAAAGTTGAGCTAGTCCTTGAATAAAAGGCAAATATTAGAGGATTCTCCTGTCAACTCTCTTGTTTAACACATCAATCAGTAATGAAAGTATTGCTAGTCCTCAAACCCTGCTTGCAGTCTCAGGGGAACCAGCACCTGGGCTTTCTTCAGCTGCTCAAAAAGCCAAAAAAAAACCGCCTTCATCTGTAACCAAATCTCAAATACTGTATGTTGTGTGGAGATCAGTCAGAAGATGCCACACAATTGTTATGTGCTCTTCGACATCAAAATGTGTTTTGTACTCAGCTCATATCATGCTTTTCAAGATAACAGTCTTTCTCTGAACAACTTTTAAGTTAGAGTTGATGCACATTTAACTGAACCAGCTGTGTTCTTAAAATACCTATTTAACTCCAGATACTTCAGTGCAGTAAGAGGGCTACATTAAAAGTGACTAATGATTTATAAGACAGTAGAGCCACGATGACTGAGAAAACAGTCCAGAAAGGGACCTCAGGAGATAATCGAGTCCACCTTCTGTCCCTGAGACCCTCTTGGTGTCATCCCTTATTGATGCTTGTCTGAACTACTTTTGCTCCAGACTTCATTCTAGTGCTCCCTGGGCAGTTAATTCTAGTATTTCCGTGTACTTACTGTTAGAAAGGTTTTCTAATATCTCTAGCCTGCACCTTTGTTGCTGCAGTTTTAAACCCTTTGTAGCTCACCCCTATTCATCAGAGACCTGGAGAAAATGTTACTCCTTTCTCTTTTGCACTAGTCACTTAAACACTTGAAAACTGTAATCATACCTCTTCTCAGTCTCCATTTCTTTAAGCAAGTAACCACTGTGTTTAACATTATTTTGTAGTTCCTATATTATAGTTTTGGTTTGTTTTTTTAATTCAGTCTTTTTTTTTTTTTTCCTTTTTTTCTGAATCCCTGTCATTTTTGTTTAGGTAAAATGCCCAAAACCAGACACAGTACTCCAGCTGAATCTTAACCATTTTGGAACAGAGCAGGAACTTCCTTCACACATCTTGCAGGTAAAAACTAGTTTACAAATCAAAGTACAAAGCCTGTCTTTTAGGAAAAAACACAGCAGTCACAACTTTCTATTCAAATTGTGACATAAAAATACCTCTAGATACTTTTCTGCAAGAACTGCTACCTAATCAGTTGTTCTTACCCTACTTGTGTAGCTCTTCCTTAACTATACTACCCCAGATTTATAACAGCACCTACTAGGTATACTACTGATTTAGAAGCTAATGAGTTCAATCCCATTTTCCCAGGCCATTTCTCTAAACCCATTCTCCAAGCATCCCCTTCATTAAACCAGTCACTCCTTTACTTTCCTACCTCCAATCAAAAAAACAGTTCTACAGGCTTATTCATTCAAAAGTAATATCAGAGATCTCCCAGCCACAACTCCCACTTATTATGGAGTCTTTGAATACAATAAGGAAAAATTTAAGCCAAACATAAATGAAGAAAAATGAATGGGAAGGAAAATAAGAAACTCATAGGTAGCTGGCCTTTTTCTCAGACCCACACTCCTGCCAAATGTCTGATAACATGGAACGTGACATGCTAGGTAAGGAAAGAAGATATTAAATGCTCAAGAATAAGTGCCATAGGCACATACAACAGAGGTGGAAATATGTCTCTCTCCAGGAAGAATGAGAAAAAAAAAAAATCCCATCTTCGGATTACAATGAAGAAAAGTTTTTTTCTAAATTGCATATTTTAACCATGAAGCAATAAAAATCAGAAAATTTAGCCCCCTAACCTGTTGTAAATATGACCACTCAAGCATGGAGGAATAACCTGGCAGCTGATAAAGACAAAGACGTGCATGATTTTGTTTATTCCCAATACAACTGTTCTACCACATAGCTGTACACAGAGAAACAGCAGAATTAAATTATCCACATGAATGTTCCGGACAGTGTCAAGCAAAGACAGAGGACCCTGAGATCTGAACGCCATAAGATCTTTTTTTTTATCATAGCTCAGCTACCATCTGGAAAACCTTGTGGTACTATCAGCCATGTCAGAAAAACTTTAGACAGTGGGCAAAAGCCTGCAATCCCATGACTCTGAATAGGGCCTTTCTCAAACAGAGTCACTTGACAGGAGTATCTGTACAAGATAGTGAATGCCCAAAGCTAAAAGCAAAAGTCAAGACCCATCATCAGTTTTAAACTAGTTGTTTCAAGGACAGAAAGACTAGCAATACATGAGCTCATCTTTTGATTCCTCATTATCCAATATAGATGCAAGGTTCACTTGAAACTCTTTCCATCACTGGGGATTTCAAGACATCTTTACCTGCGGTAGCAGTGCTTATACTTTGGCCTCTCCCTAAGTGTCAATGCTAACATTTTTCTCTCCTTCATCTGTCTAAACTTCCAGAGGTATAAAAACTTTCTGGTTATTACTGACTTTTCAAGTCTGGTTGAAACTGTCCAATGGGTTCAAAAGGGGGCAAGAATATTAAGGGAATGTACGAGAGGACATGCAGATCTCCAGACTATGCAGGTAACAATTACTCAGGTTTGATGAGCGCTTTCTGAACTGTGGCAAACTCAACTTCATTGATATCAGCAAGACGGTTGCTGAAGGATGTCCTCTCCCAGGCTCCACAATCAACATCTTCTTAATCATTGTTTTCCTTATCATATGAGGTTTGCACAGATTTAGATAGCTGTTAGGCCTTAATTTAATAAAGATATGTCTGCATATTGATTATTATAGGAATATTTGATGATGTGAGCCTCTCTAGATCCCCTCCTAAGACCAGAATGAGCTTTATTCCTGGTTTATGGACTGGGGCATTATTCTGCTTTTTTGTTCTATTTGCCATCTAATTCAGAATAAGACACACTAAGTCCACTTTTTTGGCAAATACCAGACAGAAAATCTGGTCTCTAAGAAAAGACAAAAAATTATCTGGACAATGAAAGGTCTTTGAGCTGCAAAACCTCATCCACGGTTTTAGCACACATTTTGAAGGAAAGAAAGAAATTAAAGACATGGAAGAAAGTGAAAAATTGGGGGTATAAAGTAAGATGAGTTTACCAAAGATTGAACTTTTCAGAATAATAGATTTTCAAATGAGAAAATTAAACAGTTTTCATATATCTGGACCTCATTAAAGTTCTTTCTACAGTGTCATATGGGAAAAGACTATGCTGTAGAAAATGGGAATTGAATTCAACAATTGTAAGATGGTAAAAAACTAACTACAGAGAAGGATGTGCTGACAGCAAAACAATTGGTTGCAGGGGGGCGGGGAGAGGTTGTCTTGGAGTTCTTCAAGAAACTATATATTTTTATTCATGACTCTGGCTTAAAAAACAATGTCGGGATGGAGCTATTAATCAAGAGGACAGCCAGAGCATCAAAGAGTGGGGTACCTAAAAAATGTGACTTGTGCACCGCCTGCGATATACATATTTCAGCAGATAATGTGTGGCTTAGCATGCTGCTAGAAGCTGCCAATGACTGTAACAGTTGGTCCACTGGATACGCACCACTACCACTGAAGCTGCTGGCACTTCCTGGTAGTGGGCACAGGGGGAAGGCAATTCCTAGTTTCTCTTTCTGAACATTGAGAAGAACCAGATGACCTTAAGGCATGGAGCTCTGGAAATCAGTTAGCATTCAGCAGTGCTCAGCATAAGGCCAGGCAGTTAGAAATCCCTAAGATATTTTTGTCATCAGCTGGGATTTCATCAGTTTGATGAGGAGCAGAAAAAACAATGAGCCAGTCAGTAACAGAAGGAGCAAGAACCACACCTATGATGTCATTGTGAAAGAAAAATGTGGTCCTGATATATGTGGAGGTAAAATTATTTCCCTATCCAGCAGGAATACAGATTTCGCTATACAACACTTCTGTGAAAGCACCTCTGCAATATCATACATTCCTAGTCATGCATGAAAACACATACTAGAACAGGTGTGAATTGCTAGGCTGGATGAAGCTGAACCAATTTGATTTACACAACCTACAAAAAGGAGGTTGAAAGCAGATATAAATGCGATCTGTGAAAAACAGCAAGGAACCTCAAATGCAGATACTGATAAAAGTTGCTTAAGCTGCAAGACAAGATCAGCATGAGAAAAAGGTATAAAATAATCATGAATACATCTAACCAGTAGATTATAAGTATTTTTCTAAAAATAGAGAAACAGTATTCTGACCCTAACCCCAAACCTATAATAATTCATTGAAAGATGCACTTAGTGACTCAGAAAGTCCATTCTAGCCTAGTACTTCTGCATTCTTCCTAATAAATAGGCATCATAGCCTTCTATGCAGTGAGAAAAAAATAACTAAACCCAGCATGTTACAGATCAGGCAAATTAGTTCGAGTAAGCTGCCAAACTGAGGCCTACCTCAAGCTAAATTAATATGGACAGAATAGATTTTTTCTTATGTGGTACAGTATATGTACAGGAGACATAATCTGTAAAGCTGGTTTTCCGCATTTCATGCCAAGAAATTTTCTTAAGACTTGCAGGCTTGACTATAGAATCACTAATCTTTCAAAGTGACTAACTTCACTCAGAATTAAATACATACTAGGTCAACCACCTGAATTAATTTTAAAAAAACCCACAAGACATTGATTTAACATGATCAAGACTCTCTCTGTGAAGCCCCAGTGCTAGGCTATGCTAGGAGGAATTTTCCACTTTTTAATTTCAGTTTGAATAAATAAATTTAAAATGCATTTCTATAGTGCCCACATGGTAATAAATAACAATTTGCAAAAAGGAAAATCATGAAGCAATTGAATTCCACAACACTTTAGATGAAGCCACATGAGTTCATGCTGTATTCTGAACTAAAATTTGTGTTAAAGGACAATTGTACCCAGAAGTTGAAATGTGGAAAAACTTAAGTGTTTTGTAATAGGGGATTATTCCCGGAAACAATTATGCTACTTTGGTGTCCTACTCATTTAAACAACTTCACTCCTTTTTCAGTGGTCTCCATTTGTTTATTTATAGATCATTCATTTATTAATATTCTTTTCCACCAACCCTAAAGACATCTTCCCTATAGAGTCAGAGGGATGTACAATGCAAGAATAGGACAGATTGAAGATGGCAAAGTATATTTTTTTCCAAGAATAAAAGTTCATTTGTTGCAAATGTTTTCCTGTCCAACAAAGGCCAAAAGGAATTACTAGCAAGCTCCTTAGGAGGCTCCACTCCTACAAATAAACACATGGGCTGAAAATGAACCCATATACAAGGGTTCATTTGAGAACTTGGAAAGCACTGGCACTGGCATCCAACAAGGCATGACAACTGGCAACGTACCTTATTGCTTTTGTAGTGTTTATGGAGCACATGGCACCATACCTCATTGCTTATATAGCATTTGTGACAGCAAAGTCTGCAGCAGGGAAAACAGCTAGTTCCAAGGGAACAAAAATTGTAAATGCCTGTGGGAAGTTTGGATATGACTATACAGGAACCAACTATTGCATCCTTTCAGTACTTAAAAAGATTTATAAGAAAGATGGAGAAGGACATTTTACCAGTGTCTGTAATGATAGGACAACAGATAATGTTTTTAATCTAGAAGAGGGTAGATTTATATTAGATGTAAGGAATAAATTCTTTACTATGTGGGTGGTGAGACACTGGCACAGGGTGCCCAGAGAAGCTGTGTCTGCCCCCTCCCTGGAAATGTTCAAGGCCGGGTTGGACGGGGCTTTGAGCAACCTGGTCTAGTGGAAGGCGTTCCTGAGCACAGCAAAGGGGTTGGACTAGATGCTCTTTAAAGGTCCTTTCTGACCCCAACCATTCTGTGATTCTACAATTCTCTAAGTGTTCAGCTGAAACACTCAGGTTTCAAAACTAAGAAGTTGCATGCACTGCCACAAATTATATCAGAAAATTAAATTTTTCCTACTAAGAAGTAAAGGATGCTTAATGACTCGAAAAGCTTACAAAGATTAATCCAGAAAGTGAATCTTACTGTAAGTTGTTTTCATGTCTTTACTTGCTTTTTACATTTAGAGGGCTTTTTTCCCCACTTTTTTATAAGTATAAATTGGAAAAAAAAAACCAAACCAAAACAAAAACATTTCAACAGAATCTTACTACTTTAACTGTTACTTAGTTGTGAAGATCTTTCCTATTGAATAGAGTTCTAGTTTTGCCATGTAAAAAGGATACCAACATTATCCTAGTAAAACAACCCATCAGCAAATATGAAGATCTCATACTGTCTATAAAGAGTTAATAAAACTTATTAACCCTGTAAATTAGGGAGGCAGGCGAGAACATTTCTGTAGAAAGAATTGCTTTCTGAGGTCTCTGACAAGAAGCCCTGAGAAAAGGCAAGCTAAAATTTACCTTTACTTTTTCCCATGGGTGTTTTAGTTTTAAAGTAAAACCCAGTGCTTGCAGAAGCAACATGTTTGAACTAGATACAGATAAGTTGCCCCCATTCAGGGCAGGGAGCAAAATCTACTGGCTCAGAGACAGCTGCAGAAATCTTATCAAAGTCACCCAGACCTATGCTCAAATCTGTATTTCAGATTCCCCTCAGTTTGAAAGGTTTCGGGTACATTTTGCCAGCTAAGGCTTAAACAAAGGACTCCAGGGTCAAAAGGCTCACGACTGTAATCCTCTTGAGCCTCTGACCCATTGTACAATTTTGGGCCCAACTTTTAACTTTCTTACACCTCAGTCAGCTCAGCTGGAAAACGGCTTCACTGAAAACCAGATGCTCCATCTAAGCCAAATTCCGCTGAAAAATAAGGGAACATACACTTTCCTTAAAGCGATCACTGCAGTCAATAAAATGTGCTGGGGGGAATGCAAATATAGTCTCTCACAGAATATAAATCATAGATTATGATTTGTTAAAAAAAAGAAACAACATGAACAGGACACATACAAAAATATTAGGTTCCATAGAACAAAGTCAGCACTTAAGCCTGGATTCTGCAAATGTGCATACATATATATATATATATGTAGCTTTACTCATATGAGGCATTTTGAATTCAGTTGGGCTAGTCATATGCATAAATAAAAGCAGGGCGTTTTCCGTGCACTGTAAATTTAGTATCAGATTTATTCTATCTTTCCTAGCTGTCAGATTCACCAAGCAATGAAAGACCAACAGCAGGAAAACAAATTGCATCGCACCTATCTGGAATGTTCAGAGCACAAGTTGATACATAAAATACAGTGCTAATGTTCCTATGCACATCATTCTTTCTCACTAGTTTAAAGCATTCAGCCTACTTTTATTTCTGCTTATTTCATCTCCACATAGGCTTGTGCATCCTTGGCACAGAGTCCATTTTCACACACATCAAGGAAGTCTCTGAGGTATCAAATAAACAGACACTTCTTAGTGTAGTCTATATTTTACCTAGGTCCAAAGAAAAAGCAAAGCGAAATAAAGATTATGCCTTAAGGGAGTCCATAAGTCTCAGGAAATTTTATTTACTTTGGTTAAAATTTTTTTTTTTTTCCAAAAAGATGGCAAATCAAGGCAAGATGCTGCTTTTTAATCATCACAACGTATGGAAATAACAAAACAAGAAACGGTAACTGTATTTAATTTCATAGTTTTTTCTATTTCTTTAGGAAGTCTCTGCAGGAAACAACCCAGTGAACATTAGAAATTGGAAGATTGTTCTGCAAGACTTAAATCTCCCCTCAAGCCTTGCATCTCTCAGCTAATATTTCAACACTGGTCTCATTACCAGTCTTTACTTCCGTTAAAGACTAAAGACTATTTGCATGTTTCACCAAAAAAAAAAAAAAAAAAGGAAAAGAAACACTTGATGGGATGTATTTACAAGTAACATGGGACTCCAGTCTTCAGTGCTTTAGGTTTTAACTTCATCAAGGCTGCTGAAGAACCAATACAACAAAACCAGGAATATCATAGTATTGTCCTCCCACACTCTGTCTGATATCAGTGGTGAATCAAGATTAAAAAGTGGAAAAGTGTGATGAAAAAGCTTTACACACATAGAAATACACCAGCTTCCTTTGCATAATAATGTGATTTCCCCTATGTCATGCCTAGAGTTTCCTGTTAACAGTGCTCGAAGGGAAAGTCACTACATTTTAATGCTGTGGGACTTCCTGTACACAGCTGCACATGCAAATTTGTAAAAGTTATTCTAAAGAATAGAGTTAGAGGGGCACAGAAATAAATGTCATATGCTGGGTAGTCCACGCAGCTTTTGTAGAAGGAAATCACTTCACTATGCCACTGTATCTCCTGGAAGGACTCAACAAGTGTGTGGACTACAGGAGATTAGAAGGATCTGGTAATTTTTGATTTCCAAAAAGTTTCTCACTAAAGGCTCTTAAAAAGATATGATTATCTGGACTGGATAAGCAAGGTAAGAAAAGATGTACTCCCATGGAGAAGTAACTGATTCAAAGGCAGGAAGCACAAGGTAGGAATAAACTACCAGTTTTTCTGTGCCCTTCCAGAGGCTCTGTCAGCATATCCATGAGCATATTAATGCCTCCGGAAGAGGGGATAAGACTACTGCAGTTTCAAAGATATTCAGACCAAAGATGAGACTGACAGTGAGGAACTGCACAAGAGTTTCATAAAACTGGCTGAGTGACAGAATGTTAAATGAAATTCAGTGTAAACAAATGCACATGGGCAAAACAAATCCTAACTTAATCCTTTACTATTGCCACTTAGGGACAAGATTTTTTAATTCCATTCACCGGACCACACCATAGCCATCAAAAAATCAAATCAAATGCCAGGAATTGTGAGGTAAAAAGTAGACATCAAAGCAAAACATACTGTTATTCTATTGCATTAGTCTATGTGCACCTATATGTTGAATACAGAATATAGTTTTCATCCCACCATCACAAAATGGACATAACAAAGCTAGAAAAGGTCCTCAAAAAACCAACAAGGATGATAAAAAGCATCAAGCAATGTCTGTACAAAAATTATTTAACAGACTAGGACTGTTCATCTTGGAAAATAGATAAATGTGTAAATTATAAATGGCAAGGAACGTATGAGCAAAGACTTCATTATTTCCAATAATATTGGCAATAAAGACATCAAAAGAAGTTATCAGATGGTGGTTTCAAAGTAGAGAAAGGGAGGTTATCTTTTAAAGCATAACAATGCACCAGGGAAGTATCATTTCAAGCTCTCCGGTGGGTAACAGTTGGCACTTAAGTCAGACAACTGAGTTATCTGTACATGAGAAACACCTGTATGGCTCCTGCTCACCGTCCCTATGGGTTTGCTTCAACAGTCAATCCATAAACATCATACTGAAACACTCCCCAACACAGGTAAACATGATGTTGGGGCATAGGGAGGTTTGGGACTCTGTTGTGTAACAGGCTGGAATTTGCAACACCAACATCCTATTTGGTGGGAACAGCAAGGGATTTTTGCTGCCTTTGGTAGGGCACAGCTCTCCCACCTTTCACTATTTGTTTTATTGTTCTGTGCATCTCTCCACAGACTTTTTTCCACAGGATCATGCTGAAAGGAACAAAAATGCATTCATTTCACAGACACTTCCCAAGGGAAAGCATGTCTTAAGCAAAATAATTTTCAGCAGCTTTCTGTGTGAAGGGGCGATAAGATGGCTCCCTGGAGAACGTGTGCATGTGTCCCCCCAGTAGCTGTCTTCCCTCCTGCTGAGCACAACTTGTTGGAATTGCACACACACCCCCAAGGATTGTTTTTACTCCACCCACACACTGCCAGGAGGTTTTTCAGACTTTCAACATGCTGTTTCCAGGGCGACCATTTATCTCAGATTTCAAACATTGCCAGAGCTGTATATGGTCTAGCTATTCTCTCCTCTTTTTGGAAGAAGATTTCTGTGAGCCCGATTTTGCTGTAAGGAGACTCCATACTACACACACCAGCAGGGCTCTAACAAGCTCTTTACCTAAGGCCTGGGAGTTCCTCCTGGTCTTGTATCTTACACTGTGCATATGCACCAGGGAGCTATAAACCACTACCAATCTGATGTGCCTTAAGGTAACTGAGTCCTCAGTACTTAATTTCTTCTTGTCCTCAAGAAACCTTACAAATAAGGTGTTAGGTCTCATTCAGGGTATCTAGGTTTTGTGGGGAGGGTCCTTCTAGTATGAAGAGATGTATACTGTTGTTAAGCCTCTTTCTGCTTCTTCCCACACCATTACCATTCAGGAAAGCTAAAGAGACTGAAAAGAACAGACTGCTAGGGAAAACCGAAATTCATTGCATGTTCACTTGAAAGACAAGAGACAGCGATCCAGCAACATTTCCAGGGGCTCCAGAGGAGAAAAGGGAAGCAAGTGGGACAAGTGGACACCTTCATACCACATGCAGAGATGTCGACACATGCTCCACTGCTTTTCCAGATGGGGACCCTACAGCCCAGGCACAGTATTTCCAGGAAGAACAAGCCCACATTGAACTGGTGCTTCAACCTCCTGACAGGCAGTCCAGTGGCTGCACAGTCTCCAGCTCCTGCTCCCCACTGAGAACGGGGCAGGATCAGCCATCCAAGAAATCTGTGCCTGGAGAACAAGGGCAAAATCCAGCCCCAAATGGGGATCTTTTATGCGGCCAGAAAACATGAATCCCCGTAATTTATCTAGCCCTAAAAGTCATCGTCCTCAAAAGATCTGCCTCACCCACATAGTTAAGGACACAAACTAAAGAAGTCCTGCTCATGCAAAATACCTTGCTGAATCCCATCTGGAGAGAAAAGACGAAAAGCAGCCTTCTTTATGATTCCCTTTTGAACTAGCTGCATTATTCCTGGGCTGTACATTAAAACAGATGTCTCATTGATTTCCCAGTCACAAAGAAATCATTCTTTTCATGTCTTGTGACGGATGTTTCTTCAGATGAAGAGCTTCAACTTCAAACAGGATTTTTACCTCATGGAATAATTTTTCCCAAATTGATTTAAAAATATCTATTAGCAAACCAAAGCCAGCCTCATTGTATTTCTTAAGCAAAGGGTGAGGACAAATGTTCTTTTTCAAAACTCTGAAAATATCACTGGCATTTGACATTTTTGTCCCATACAACACTGATCGTGACGGAACAGGTGCCTAACTAAGAAGTATTTATTTATCTTTTTTTCTTTTTAATCTCATTATGAGCCCTGAAAGAGTAAGCCCCAGACACATCTACGTTTCCTTTCAATTACCTCTCCTTCATTAATGAGGAGAAGTTTAGTGCACTTTCTCAAACTACTTTTGTAACTTTTGCTCATTTTGTAATCCCTGGAAAAAATTTAAAGAGGCAAAAAATACAGAAGTATATAAATAACGTTTTGTTCTTTGAAAGTAAAATGTCCTATGCTGAGGTAAAGTAAAACTGGGGAAATAACTTTGTGATTTACTGAAGTACAAGAAGGGAATTATTTTGTATACCATTTTGGTTTTTGGTTTGGAGAGTGACACAATGCTAGAAATACTATCTTGGTCTTTTCCTCTTAATCCTTGGCCACACAAATCCTCTGTCCCACTTGAACTCGTTATAAATGGGGAATAAACCTCTCCCATGAGCTACTTAGCTAAACAGTCTGGTGGTGGGGAAACACTTGATTACAACATGAACATGGCTTTTGATTTGGCAAGGAGAATTTGTAGTGCCATTCCCTCCAGCAGATCTTTTCTCTCAAGAGATTACATCAAAGGTAAAGAAAAGAGCAGCTAATACATCTTACAATGAATATGGCATGAATAGCTACATGCACCAATTAACTTCACAGGCTGCTTCTATGAGCACACCTGAGCATCTGCTTCTTTGGAATATGGTTGCTGTAGTTGCTGTTTGCCTCTCAAATAGTATTTTAAAAAGTGTCACACAGTAGACCAAAAATACACTCACAAGTCACTTTGCTAAATCAGCATCAAGCCTGTAAACATCTTTCTCATTAGAAATTTCATTTAAGAGAAGATCCAGGTTTATGATTTAAGAGAAAGGGCAAATACAAGAATTTTAAATGCCAAAGCTTAGTCTCCACAAGGCTCTCTCACATACATTGTTCATCTTTGTCACAGCTATGTCTAATGACATGTGTGCTTCTGTTTCTCAGAAAATACAGTATAATATAAAATGAAGAGCAGTCTTGGGGACTGGGATTTTACATTGTGAACTCTGGAGTTCCTGCTCATCTGTGCTGTGCATGTGTACTAGCGACCACTGTGTTTACATACCTGTATATACAAAGTTGCAAAATAAGGACATTATCAAACAAAGTAAAAGCATGATACAAAGGTCAGAACCACAAGTTTCCCTGCCCTGGAAATTTGAAACACCAAAATACATCCAAGAATTTTTCTAGCGAAAAGAAGAAAGTACTCATCTCAAGCATTTTTTAAAAACTTACTCTGTTCAGGCAGAAACAGTTTTTAAAAAATATGTCAGTCACATAGAAAAAGAGGTATTTTATTCCCTGACTATTTCTTTAACAGCAAGGACAGCACATACCTCCTTCTGTTTTGCTCTGTCTTATCAAAACACTTCATGGGTGCTAGCAGAGTAACATAGCCCTGTGCTTGCTTTTTATATGCACAGCTATGGCACTCCAGTTCACGTGTGGATGTAGCTACACGGTACTTGCAGCCACATGACAACAGGGCCATATATACATATACATACAGGTGTAACATGCCCATATGTCCATGACTGCTTATGTGCAAAGGCATGCATGTACATAACAGCAGACTTGGAGCTCCAGCAACATAGGCTGTGTTATCCCTCAATCCACCCCAGCAAATCAGCTATTTTAGGCACTGCAGGAGCATGGGTTACAGATGCATACAAAAACAAACATGTGGGGTAACATCCTCTCCACATGAAAAGATGATTCTGTAATCTCCATGGGTGTCAATTTAGCATAATCCCCACTGAAAGGTTTAGCTTGCTTTAAAATACACAGATGCTGTATTTAAGAAGGGCCTATTCATTTTGGGCCCAAAATACATAAACATGCCTTGAGTAATAAAGCAAAAAACGTACTTTTTGCTGATGTGTTGTGGTTTGGGATTTCTGAGGTGAATTATGGAGCTCAGTTGTTGTTTTCGTTTTCTGAGGGGTTTTTATTATTATTAAGTTTTAATTTAGTTTGGCTCAATCTTTATTTTGTAGGTATGTAAATATAGGCAATCCAGTGCCAATAGCTAGAGCAATAATTCTGGTCAAAATGAAACACAGAGCTTTAGGCTATAAACCTAAGACAAAAATCAAAGGATTTAAATGCAATCTGACATGGCAACTCATTAAATTCAAGACTATCCATGATATTTTATTAAACATCAGTTAAGTGCATCTTTAAACAAGATGAATGCAAGTTCAGGAAATGAAACAGTCATTGCCTAAATATTTAACATTCTAGAGACAAAGGAAACACAACACTGTTGAACCAAATCAGAGGAATTGCCCCAGATAGTCCACAGTCTTATCTTCAAGACCTGTCCATATCAGCATCTCCAGAGAGACTTATCTCTTTACTAGAATAAACTCTAAAACCAGTCTTAAGATTGGATGACTGAACTGAACCCGAATTTCCGGTGAGGTCACATCACTGTGAAGATGTCAGAGCATTTAATTGTTTGACATCCTATCTCTTAGGCATTTGACCAATAAGTTTGATTTTGAGTTCTTTTTTTACATGATGAATACAAATCTTTTACAATGACACCAAAATACTGATTTTTTGAGATATAAAAAATGTCAGACTGGGTAAAAGTCAAAGTTTCAGTCTGCAGTCCTGTTTCCAGCAATGTCTACATGATTCCGTGGAAGACATGAGGCCTACAGCAAATAACCAAGATGATCTTCCCTCCTCCCATGCTGGAGATCTACCTAAGCACTGCCGGTTGGCTTCAGTTTAAGCTCTTTTTCTGTGGTGATGGGATTAATTCAGAGTTCCAAATGTTTCTTCCAAAGGCACATTGCTTTATAACATTCCTTAAATTTTATCTGTCATTCACTCAAGTCAGCTAAGGTCATCTGACATTCTCCCCAGTCGCATTCAGTGAAATAAATTTGTGCTATTACATGGGTTTTTTCATCTCTTTTTGCATATAATTTAGCAAATAAGGTAACTTCTATCCCAAGATATGAATTCAGTTCCCTTTTTTTTAAGTAGTTTGCTATAATATTCTTGGAGTTTGGTGGGGTGGGTAGGGGTGTTGACAGTTGTCATGATTTGAGCTCAGAGGGCAACTGAGCACCATGCAGCTGCTCACTTCCCCCTTCCCCCTGCCCCTCACCCACATCCAGTGCTGGGTAGGAGAAAATAAAGCAAAAGGTTCAAAATAGAGATAAGGGCAAGGAGGGATGACTCACCCATTACGGTCACAGACAAAAGACAGACTTGTTAGAGGAAGAAAAAAGAAACATAAATTTAATACAGACATTAACAACAACACTTAACAGACAGAGTAGGATAGTGAGAAGGATTATCACATCTCAAAAACACCTTCCTCTCTTCTTCCCAGGCTCAGCTTTGCTCCTGTTATCTCTACCTCATCCCTGCAGCAGCGCAAGGGCAGGGAATGGGGGTGCAGTCAGTGCTGCCTCTTCTTCCAACCTGGGGAGGGGGGAACTTCTGGCATTCTCCCCCTGCTCTAGCCTGGCTCCCCCATCACATGCGACAATCTTCCACAAACTTTCTCTACATGAGTCCCTCCCACAGGCCACTCCCATGCTGCCCTGGTGTGGGACACCCCCGCGTGTTGCAGTCCTCCCAACACTGAACTACAGCAGCGGGGGCTTCTTCCCACATGGCCCTGACCTACTTTAGGTGCAGTTACCTGCTCTGACGTGGGCTCCTCCACAGGCTGCAGGTCAACGTCTGCTCCACCACAGACCTCCATGAGTGGCAGGGGGAATGGGCCTGACATCTCACCACAGGCCGCAGGGGGACTCTGCTCCAGCATACCTCCCCCCTTCCTTCTGCTCCTTTCCTCCATTAACCTTGGTGTTTGCACAGATGTTCTCCTCATAACTTCTCACAACTCCCACTCCTCCTACCAGGTCCCCTTCTTAAATACGTTACCACAGAGATGCAGCCACCATTGCTAATTGGCTCAGCCTTGATGCAGGGGTGGGTCGGACTTGGAGCTGGGAGAGTTTCAAGAAGCTTCACACAGGGGCCGCTGCTGTAGCCCCCTCCTCCACTACCAAAAGCCCTGCCACTCACACAAACTCAGCACAACAATCCTGTTTCCTCAAAACTCTGTTTGTCACACCATGACTGTCTAAACATTTTGTGGAGCCTTTTACCAAGAAGAACAATTAAATTAAAAGTATCAACTGACTTTCCTTTATCTGTCATTTTATTATGACCCAATTTAAGTTTATTAATAGACTGCAAAAGCTGTGCCAGTTATTTTCAAGTATATAAAGATAGTCTTAATCTTTTACTTCATTTTCAATGTTCTTTTTAAGCAAGAAGAATCACTCAATGCAGATGTTGCTGGCCCATGATTAAGCATATTGCCCTTTGCCCTTTTAAAAGATACAGATCCAACACAGTAAATAAGTTAAATAAAGTAAATTAAAGTGTATTGGGCTTGCATGGCAAGATTTTGGTAGCAGGAGGGATACAGGGGTGGCTTATGTGAGAAGTTGCCAGAAGCTTCCCAGATGTCCAATAGAACCAATGCCAGCTGGCTCCAAGATGGACCCACCACTGGTCAAGTCTGAGCCCATCAGCAATGGTGATAGCACCTCTATGAGAAGATATTTAAGAAGGGGGGGAAAAAAACCTGTGCAACAGCAGCTGGAGAAAGGAGTGAAAATACTTGAGAGAAACAACTCTGCAGACACCAAGGTCAGTGAAGAAGAAGGAGGAGGAGGAGGAGGAGGTAACACAGGTACTGGAGGAGAGGTTCCCCTGCAGAATGAAGTGAAGACCACACCAAGGCAGGCTGTCCCCCCTGCAGCTCATGGAGGTTATCAGTGGAGCAGATATGCACCTGCTGATCATGGAGGATCATAGATCAGGTGGATGCCCAAAGGTGGCTGTGACCCCATGGGGGACCCACACTGGAGCAGTCTGTTCCTGAAGGACTGCAGCCCATAGAAGGGACCCATGCTGGAGCAGTTCATCAAGAACTGCAGCCCATAGGAAGGACTCACATTGGAGAAGTTTGTGGAAGACTGTCTTCCATGAGAGGGATGCCATGCTGGAGCAGGGGAAGAGTGTGAGGAGCCCTCCCCCTGAGGAGGAAGGAGAAGCAGAGACAATGTGTGATGAACTGACCACAACTCCCATTCCCCATCCCCCTGCGCCACTTGAGGGGAGAAGGTAAAGAAAATCAGGAGTGAATTTAAGCCTGGGAAGAAGGCGAGGGGGAAAAGTGTTTTTAAGATCTGGTTTTATTTCTCATTATCCTACTCTGATTTGTTTGGTAATAAATTAAATTAATTTTTTTTCCCCAAGTCAAGTCTGGCTTGCCTGTGACAGTAATTGGTGAGTGATCTCTGTCCTTATCTCAACTCATGAGACTTTCGTTATATTTTAACTCTGTTGTCCAGCTGAGGAGGGGAGTGACAGAGCAGCTTTGGTGGGCACCTGGCATCCAGCCAGGGTCAACACACCACTTAGAGCAATAAGAGTTTTAAAGTAATGAGATCTTTAGATAGTTAGCTACTGTCTTAAGCACATAATGTTAGGAAACCGGTCTGTTCCTGTATATGTGTAAATAATTGGGATGTAGATGAGGGTATAGCAAAGCGCTTTTGAAATTAAGTAATCCCATCCCTGGCATTTTGAGAGCTAACATAATATATGCTGATCTGCACTGCGAACAGCCCTACTGTTTATCTCACTGCTTAGACATACATACATTGTATGGCAATTCAAAACAGATTTTCCCAGTCCACCAAATCAAGTCCTCAATCCCCAAACGATTAAAAGTGGCTAAGAATAGGGAAACTTAAGTAGCTGCCAAAATACTTCTGAGTGTGGCTGTTCTTCTTGACCTCTCCTGCTTTAACAGACTACATAAAATGGCTTGTTTTACCATCCATCCCGGGCCATGGCCACACTTACCAACTGTCAGAGCTCTGGAAGCTGTCTACAATGGATGTGCAATCTGCTTCTCAGAGGACACAAGACTAGTACAGAGATTGTTTTCATCAAACTATCACAGGCAGTATATTAAAATCATAAAGTTTTCTCAGTGATGCTTTAAAGAAAATGAAGGGGGGTGAAGTATTTAAGAAAGCTTACCAGCTGAGAGGAAGATCAAGTCACAAAACACCTGTGTTAGGACCACAGATGTTTTGCTCTACCAGATTTAAAGGACCAGTTTCCAAAAAGTACTTCTTGGGAGCAGTATGACAACCACTATACATGACTGCCATATAGATGAAGCAACATTAGTAATTTCATTTCAGTAGTGGCCATTTAACCAGAAAGGAGCAGACTGCTTTCGTGTGGCTCCTCTGCATTAATCTCTGAAGCCTAAGTTGTCCATCTATACAGAGCAGCCACAGAACTCCCAGTTACCACTGGAAAGCCAACTTCTTGGCTGCTCATACCACGCTGGCCTTGGACCATCATGAGTATGTCTGAGCTGACACTTGCCTGCTGCTCCATGCAACCTCTTTTCCATGTTTGTATGGCTCAACACACCTGACACATAACCCAACGTAACACATAACCCTGTATGCTCTGGCCAGATTTAAGAACGTTGCAACAAGTGCAAGTCTCTCACATGTGATAACATCATGCCATCACACTTAATCCACTACACAAGAGCTGATCTCCTGGGCCATGGCATGGTCCAAAGAGAAAGCCTATGCCCTCCTCACTTTACCTAGAACTATGAACGGCACCAGCATTTTCATAAACCCTACCAAATCTGGTAGACCTAAGACAAAGTCATTGGTGAACCATCTCAGCGGTGTTACGCACAGATCAGCAGCCAGTTCTCTCAAATTAAAGTCAGAAACACAGCCCCACTTGGGGCTGAATAATTCCTTCTTTAAGTTCAAGGTGTTTCTGACAGTCCACTACACACACTGTGACCCAACACAGTGCAACAAGGGATCTCAGTACCATCCAGGAAAAGTGAAACCGCTGTTCATCTAGAGAGGATGGTGTGAACGGCCACAGAATGAGTGATGTGAAATGCAACCCAGGGGACAGGGGAGGGAAATGAAACAGAGGGAACTTCTGAGCCTGAGGACTTTTCCAGAGAGCAGTGGCAAAACAATCACATGACTGTGGGAGTTTCTTCCAAAGGACACACCACCAACCGACTGAGTCAAATAACCATGAGCGTTTAGATCTGAGCTGTGAAAATAAGGGTTAGATGGTATCTTTGGGAGTTCTAATAGTATTGTCTTTAAATTTCCTTTAGTTGTGCAAAACAGATGTGCAACATGTTAGTTTTATTTACAGACAATCCTCATTCACAAATCAACCAAGATGGAAAGGGAACTGCCTGTTTAGTTTTGACATGAAGGACTTCTTTAGGAAAAAGTTCTGATGAGAGGTTTAGGGGGATTTTTTTCAATTGTTTTGCATTATAAGTTAGGGACTTAAACATCTATCCCACAGCTCTATTGTTCTCCCCTGGAAACTCTTAATCAAAATTTAAACATTAATCAAAAAGGAAATAAAACTAAAATTACCTCTAAACTGCAGTGAGTTATGTCTTGGTATCTCTGGCCTTTCAACCCTACTATCACTTTGATGAATCCAGCCTATTGTGTTGTGTAGTAAAGTGCTGGCTTGCACGAGCTACAGCACAGGCTGCCAAGTACTATACTGACTGGTTTGTAGATGCCTCTACTACCAAGGTCTCTGACTGTGTGTAGACAGTGTCATAGATTGGTTTAAACCAAACTACTGAATAAAACCAACATCCAGGAAAAAACTCCCCTTCACCAGACAGAAGTCTGGGAATGACTTGAGCCTTCTACTGTCTCATGAAGATGAGTAGCCCCAAATTCTCCTAGGTCAACAGGGATGAAGAGTTGCAGATATAGTAGTTTTTCTTAAGAATAATTGATTTGGATCTACAATTAGTAGATCTACTATTAGTTGATCATAATCAATTAATACTAATAATCCACTGTTTATACTAACAATCCACTCATCTTACTTGTTTTGACAAGACAAGTAGCAGTTCAAAAGGTCTTCCTCCAACCTGTGTAAGGAATAAAAAATCCTTGAGTCCAATAGCCTTTGCATCTGGTTGTCTATCAGAAATGTGTATCAACATCTTCATCTGCACCCACAAGCAGAGAGTTCACACTGGAGAAGAACTGATATATGCTGTCTTCCTCTGGCAAACCACTGGACCTCCATGCTGTAATCATGGTTTCTTGTACAAAGGACACCTCAGGTGCTGTGACTTAGGAAACCCAGAACAAACTCCCAGCTCCACCATTGTGCTGCTGTGGGACATTACCCATGCCATGTCAATGCTCTGCCGTTCTCATTGTCTGCTTTATCTTGATGTTTTGCACTATACCCACATTGGGTCATGTAGGCAGTAAGACTAATAAAATTCTGCCAAGATCTAGATCTAGCAGTAGGCTGCAATTTCCATCAGAAAAGATGCTTCTGTAGTGATATCATTTCAGTGTCATCAGAGCTGCCTGAAATAAATACTTCATTGTTTTATTGCATAAACATCTTTCTAGGTCATGTCTGCTTTGATGAACTTTGTCTATGCCATCAGAGGATGGAAGATGGCAGAGGTAGCCAAAGTGCGTCAGCTCTGTAAACCCACTGTTTCCTGGTTCAGCAGCTAACCAAACTGTGTCCACACATCATTGCTGGGGAGCCGGCTCTTTCCCAGAAGGAAAAGAGAAAATGTACTGTATCATTGTGGGGCAGCTCCAGCACGCTAAATGGAGTCATATAGTATCACTTCATAAGCAAAACCTGCTGCTGAGGGGAAAGAAAGGTTATGTTTGTTTTTGAGGTTTTGAAAGCATTTATTTCTTTCTTTTTTTTTTTCCTCTTAACCCAAAGGGATCCAAACCAGAAGTTCCTTCCTGTCTGAAAGAATTAGGCATAGGACATTTGTGGCCTGATTCTCCGCTCAGCTTGAGTTAAATCAGATATACCTCCAGTGAGCTGACAGAGCTACTTCAGAGTAAAACCAGGGCGAGGGAGACAAGAATCTGCGCCGCGCTAATGAAGTCATAACGGCAGCAGCCATCCAGAGCAGCGTCAGCATTTTCAAACCAAAATGATGTTGATCTTTCAGCTGAAACACACAAGATTTTGAAGCTCACTCAAGTACTCTGCACCAAAATATTCCTTTCCAGCATCGTTTTATTGCAGTCAATAATATGGGTCTGTAGCCTGTTGAGGCCAAGAAAATTGGTAATGACTTTACCCTCTTTTCTCTGTTTGCCAGTTTTTAACCCGGATGGAAGAGAAGACTAACTAGAATAGGCAACAGCAATGGGTAAGGAGCCTTTGTGGGTGCCAAAAGGTGTTACATTCTCCAAAGCATCCTGACACTTGGTGACAAGAGAGACTGTTGTGATCATGGCCTACAGCATGCAGACCACAGAAGTCATTCAGCAGTTTCTGCAGTCAGACCACAACCCTTAGGTGACTTGGAAGGTCTAGATTAGAAGAGTTTGGACACTGGAAATTATTTTGGATATTTGTCTCAAGCAAGGAGAAAAAAATACCATCATATACCTCAGACCTTTTTCTTATTAAATCTAGTTATCTTTGTAGAGGCTACAAAAAGAAGAATCTCAGAGGATTGTCTGTGATAAATAAATCTCCTTTCTTTGAAGAAAGGCGAGTGCAGCTTCCAAGTATGGTCCCTGTAAGAACTTGAGACCCAGCACAAAATCAGATTCTGGTCCTGGTTAATCCAATACAGGTAGACTCTGCCATGGGGGATATGTAAGTTTTCAGCATACAGTGCTCCTTGTCTGCTTAGTCTTTGCTTTGGCCTTTGAACTTCACTTGTAATTCCCTACTTAGCTCTTGACCCTTCTTCACAGGCTTCTGATTTGACCTTTGCTAATTTTCTTCCTCCTAATCCTGACCTGCTTGTCTTACATTGCTTAAACCTTATCTCATCTGCTATCCCAGAATCTGCTCTGCAGTTTATAGTCCCTAATCTTGTGGTTAAGCACCTTCTTGACCAGACCTTCTGGCTAAGTGCAGCCTATTTCCCAGATTCTAATTGACTGCAGTACTTTCATCCCATCTCCAAACCTGATTCCAGTTTGACTCTTGTCAGGGGGCCTGATTACCCATTTCCTACTGTGCTCATTTTACCTAGCAGGGCAGAGGAACATGGCAGTATAGTTCCCAAGTCATCTGTCATGACTGCCAATATCCATCCTACATTCATTGCTAAGCCACCCCATCTCTTCCACATCAAAAATTCTCCCCCTTTTGGGGGAGATTTTTTGGGGCTGAAATTGTTTGCATTTCTTTTTACATTCCTGTACGTAAGCATTTGAAACCAGTAGAGGCCCTGAACTGTCTGTAGATATCCTGGACCCACCTTGAACACTCCAAGTAAAAGGTGTTTTTTTCTCTTTTGTTACAAAAGACATTTCCCACTCTGGCAATAGACAGCATCAGCCTAAGGCAGTGATAACCATTCAAATATCCTAGTCTCATGTTACACTTCCAATCTCATCATATCTTTTGTGATACTCTCTTGTGTTACCTCACCTCTCCTTTGCACTTCCATCCTGATTTTCACACTCCAACAAATATGTTGACCAACAGAGGATTCTTATGTGGTTATTGGTCCTATCTTGCACAGCATATGATCCCTGCCACACAGCTGAGTATTTGGCAATAACACAGTGTAGCTGGACACCAAGAAGCCATGAGGGCATTGTCTTTCCTTTTGCTTGCCTCTTCTGAACTGAAGGTCCCTGTTCTCCACCTGATCTACTCCTTGAGCAAGAGAAGTCCAACCCCACTGATGAATGCAGCTCCCTTGTTCACACCCTGGCTGGATCTGCTGGCTCTTTCAAGTGGCATTGGGTGGAGAAGGTAGGGATGCTTCCTGCTTGCATGCCCAAGATCTTTGGAAGTCTGGGTGCTACAACACACCCAAACATCTTAAATTAGACAGCCCAGTAAAGTGGACTAGTGGAAAAGCATTGTCTTCTTCCATACCACCAAACTCAGAATCAACTCAAAGCTGCTCAAACAAAATTAGCTTTAGCTGCTGTTGGTAAAGTCCTGACTATTCAGAATAAGTTTCCCATACACAAGGTACTCAAAAATCAGTGTAAAATGATTCTGACTAATACTAGGAAACTCAATAAGAACAAGGCAGACACTATGCACAGGTTCTTCTCCAGGCTGCACGAAGATTTGCTTTCTCAAAGTCACAGGCAACTTTTAATAAATTCTAGATCCTTCCTTTATTCATCTCCTAATATCTGTGAAGCAGTGTGATCCAGAAAATTGTTGGCCTCTCCAGTAAAGGAAGTAATGCTGGGTGGATGTTCATGAATCTAACAGCAAGAAGTTATGTAGTTTTCCTCCTTACCTGTAAGATACTCACAGACTTTTTTCTTTCCTTTCTGGGGAAATAATCCAATCTGTATGCACTGGCACACTGATGATTCTTTGACTTTCTCCCTCACTTCTCTCCTGACAGAGTGCACAAGAAACTAAATAGGTGGAGATTTAGTATTTTATGACTTCTATAGCCTTATTCTGAGATGTTTATAAAGAAGGAAATCAACCTCTTCCTGGATACCAATGAACTGTCAACTTCCTCCAGCCAACTTCTTTGTAACACATGAAAAGCCTTTCTCATAAGCAGGCTTATTAGCTTTGCTCTGGCTATGAAAGAGAAGTGAAAAGAAAGCAAAGCAATTGGATGAGGAGCGTGCCTCATATCATTCCCTTGAACTCTTCCTCATATTTAGCAGAAACAGGTAGGAGCTCAGTATGTGGCACACATCTCAGGCTATGTTCACGCTTCTTGGATTTGGAAAGGAATTGAGCAAGGAGAAGGCAGGCAGTGTGTCAGAGCTTCCACCAAAGCAAGGGGACTTAGACAGGACCTTTCCTGCACATTGAAGTACCCAGAATAAACTGCGCATTGTTCCCAAAGATATAAACAAGAGTTTCTTTAGCTTTCACGCAAGCCCTTGCAATTTCAGTTCTTTCCTTCACACATGTATCTGGAAATGCTCTTTGCTAAAATATAAATGCCCTGATTCTGTGTCCCAGCAGGAAACCTGGGACATTCATTAACAACATTGAAGCTTGCCAATACCCTAAAACCCATAACATCGGGTAAAGCACCTGGCCTGACAGTTCCTAGGTTAATTTTTATGCACTTTTTTCCCCCAATAAACCTGCAGGCAACTACATACTTTCCTCAACAAGTCTCTGGAGGAGAGTTCTGTCCTCTTCACCTTAAGGGAGGGTTTGATTTCAATGGTTTTCCAAGCTGGGCTGGGATCACAAATCAGGATTGAACTATTGACCTACCTCTCTCAAATTCTGGGAGGTAAGTTAGGGAAATTCATGCCCAATATCAGATGTCTGAGCCAGGTGGGGATTTGTAATAGCCAGGGCAGCTCAGATAGTACCTTTAGCAGGATTAGGACGCCGAGCCACTCACAGTTTGAACAAAGAAATAGCTGTGGACCAAGAACCGTAAATACACACCTCCTGTGATGTGATTTTGAGTCCTCATATATGAGAAAAGAACTGGAAAAAGCACCTCCTGTACAGTCAGTTGGCTCAGTGGCCGAAATAATGCATAACGGGAGTAGATAAAAGCCAGGTTTAGTGCAGAAGGTAGGAGATTAAAATGGATCATATCCCTGAAGGGCAGAGAGATGCCTGAACTCTTCCAGGACAAAAGTCTGAAGCTTCAGAAGAAAGAAGAAAAAAAAAAAACATAGAGACAGCCCGGGGGCACAGCACTGCACCCTTGTGAGGACCCAGGGGAAGAGCCCATTGTGGTTATTTGTCCTGATCGGCAGTGGTGGCAGCATTTTTGAGTTTCGGTACTGCAAAAAGAGAAGAGGCAGTTGCTGCAGGAATGAGACTGGGCGTCCCCACACCACAGGGAAGAGAGAGCTAACAGAGCAGCTCAGGAGGAAAGGGAGCCGTGGGTCTGAGCTTAGGGCACCCATCACTAACACCTCAGGAAAGTTGCCATGCTGCAAGGGTGGCAGTGCCAAAGGACTGAGCAGACAGGTGTGTGACGGCATCATGGGCTTATAAATTTGCCAGCAGGATGCCATGTTAAGAAGCAGGAGAATTTCGGTCATGTAACACTTTTGCGGGTTTTGATTCATTTTCAGCTTACAGAATTACTGGTGAAAAATCAGAGTTGCTGCAGCTCCCCTTGATTCCTGGCAAGGAGAGTAGAGAAGGGAAGATAAAAATACCAAGAAACTGTACAACTGTCAGAAAAAGCCTTTCTGCAGCCAGTAGGAGACAACAATCAGCAAGAGCCATTTTGCCTTCACCTCTGGGGAAACAGCTCATTAAAAAATTACATTTTTTCCCCGGATTTTTCATGTATTTTGGGTGGCCCTTCTCTCACCATCTCACTGCCCTGCTCCAAAGATTTAAGGAGATCAGTGAACACTTTATACAAGGTTTGGAATAATGCTGAAGTAAGCTGAGAACAGTTGTGTCAGACACCCAAATTTCAGGACAGTGCTGTTGTGCCCATGTGTCCCCAGAACTGGCTTCCAGTCCTAAAAGAGCAGGGAAAGAAAAAGGTGGGCAGGTCCAGACACATCAGTATAACCTCCCTAGCACATCGACAGAGCAACCAGTTGCTACATATATTCTTTTAGTGCAAGTCTGTTAATACAGACAAAAATAAAATCAGTACAAAAGGTAGAATAAATCACCTCAGTGTTTTTTGCCCAGCTGTGACACTTTGACACAGTTCTGCAGCCTGTGTCTTTCCTTTGAACCACTCTGTTCAGAAAGCCTACTGAACACTCTCTCTCCAAGAATCTCACTGCAGACATCTTCTGACCAAATATGCAATCAAACCTACTAGTCTCAACGTTGTTCATGAAACTAAAGACTGTCATGCCAAGACAACTAGCAAACAATCCTGCTTCAAAAAAGAAGGAACGAAAAAAAGAGAAAAGAAAAAAAAAAAAAAAAAAGAAAACCAAAGTACTAGTGCACAGGTATTTCAGGTCAAAAAAAGTTGCTCCTCCGAAAGCATCAAGCATGGGTATCTGAGAAAGCACGAGTCAGGCTCAAAACAACTTCCGTGCCTGCCCGGTTCTCACTGCCTTCCTTGGTGCAGCTCTTCCCACTGCCTGCTCTGAATTTAGGGCCTGATGCAGCAGTGCACTGGGCACATGCTCAATGAAAAGTGTAGTTGCTGCCCGTTGGCATCAACACACATGTTGTTGCTTGTCACAGGCAGGACCTAAGGAGACAGGAGCATTTCCCCCGCAGGCACGCTAAACCTCACCAGTGGGCTGCGTGGCTCTCCAGCATGAAGCCATGCCCCCACGCCTTCCTGAAAGGCTCATGTCTGCCTTTCCCCTGCTCCCCCACTGCCAATGTTGTTTCAGTCTTGCACTTGCATTTCCTGCAGTGATGTTGCCCTGACCTTTGACAGGCTCCACACAGTTAATTAAGTTTGGCTGTAGGTTGCTTCATTTCTAGCAGGGTTTTCATTTTGCTTGTTCCCCTTCCCCCTCCACTGCAGGATACAGCTCTTCAAGTGAGATGAATTCTGTCTTCAGGTGGAAGTCCAGAGGTTTTTTTCATTGACCTAAGTTAAACTTCAGATTTGCATTGACATCAGAATTTAGTCCTAGGACTTTCAAGTCCTGCCAAATCCTTAGAAATGGAGAGCAGCATACTTTAAAATCTACCTCCACTCATTAAAGTATTTTAATTAAACAGTATTTATAGTACACTTGGACATATGTATGTGTATTTTGAGTGAACATTAGTATTTTACATTATGCAATTAAATGAGTTGTGAAAATAAATTAGACACCTGTACTCAGGGAGTCAGCAAAAGCAGGGACAGAAAGGATTTCTCCTCTTTTACCTGCTTAAGAGTTGAAATTATATGTTAATGCTAGAAGGTGGTTCTGGAATTAAAATATCACTGGGCTCTCAAACAAGAATAAAGGGCTAGGTAAGAATGATTAATGTGCTTTTACACAAAGAATGATACTTTTTATATATCTTTGACCTTCTAAGGTCAAAGGGATTACAGGACTGTTTGAAGTTCAGAACGAGCTGAGCAAGGAAACAAGAGGGCTTTTCATGGAGTGATGAGAAGCTGTGGCTGACATTTCAAGAGCAGAAAGCCTATTTTTATTAACTCCTTCTTTCTCAGGTGAAAAATGCTTTAGACAGAAGAAAGGAAAAAAAAAAAAAAAAAAAAAAAAAGCAAGCATAAAAATGTGCAAAAAATAATCCAATTTCCTCTGCAACCTAAACTTGAAGTTCAGCAGAACCAGGCAGAACCAGCATGGTCATCCGTGAGAAGGCAGGAAAGAAAGACCCATCAGAAGGAGGTCACTGAAAGCAGGATAGCATGACATTATCAGTAGTTAATTTAACACTTCTTACTGCACTTTTATTAGGACAGCTGTTTAGATTCTGCAGCAGTCACTGTATATTTTCATCTTAGGTTTTTCTGTTTAAACATTTGGAGAGGATATCTTGTACATTTCTGTGCACAACTCAATGGTTAAGTGAATATCAGGGCAGTTATTTGAGCATGCAGATTGTAGCAAATACAACGTGTGAACTAGAGAAAGTGGTACAGCATAAGGACTCTAGGGTAGATTAGGTTATTTATTCTCAGTGAGTATCGTTGTTGCTGAAAGACATTTTTTGCAAGGGGGCAGGGGAAGGATAGGTTAAATTAAATTAATAGTTTTGGAAGTGAGACGTTAGAAAGATGAACAACAAGGCAAAGTGTTTCATTTGGTATTTTCAGTATTCTTTCCCTTTCTTGTTTCAAAATGGTATTTTCTCTTTAAAATTGTCCAACTACTTTAAAGAGTTTTTAAAAATAATTTAAAATCCCACAAAGGAAACTGAATATTTGACTTTGAGCCAAATGAAAGGTTTTGATCAATCTTAAATTATTTTTGTTTTTATAGTATAATTACATATGGGTATGTGGGTTTTAACATGAATATTAATATTTTGTAAACACATGCAGTTATATCAAACATAAAGTAAATTTTGTGTATTTACTTACTCAACCACAGGGGTAAAGTGTGGAGAAAAGCATTTTCTTCTTTCCCTGTTCTGAAATTTCATATTTTAATGCCACAGAAAAAGCCCTGATGGTGAATCCTTGCAAAGCAGAAAAAAATTTTCACTTAAGGTCACTGCTATAGCAAGGGTCTATTCCAGTGTCCTGAATTCAGCTACCAAACTGAAAATCCAGTGGAGATTTTGAATAAAACACTTGGGTCAGGGCTTGCTTCTCCTTTTTCACTTTTGTCTAAATTTTCTGAATTTTTATGGACAAAATGTAACTTTTTAACTTTTTCAAAATTACTTTTCATCTTCTAGCTCTAACCAAAAATTGGAATGAAAAC
The DNA here is from genome assembly GCF_018691265.1 of Tyto alba. Lineage (NCBI taxonomy): Eukaryota > Metazoa > Chordata > Aves > Strigiformes > Tytonidae > Tyto > Tyto alba. Next base: position 12,915,234 of record NW_024881301.1, on the reverse strand, counting down.
TCTCATTTCTCGCTCTCTCCCTTTGCTTACCCTCAAGCTATGAATGCTAGTACTTGACTGTTATTAATGCAGTTTGCTCAACTTACATTAGACTTTCTTAGCATAAATTGAAGTTGCCAATAAAAGTTCTCCATCTGCATATACAGAAACCCATGTACAAGTACAATTTTCTACAAAAATTCAGTGTAAGTTCTTGTCAAGAATGAACTCTTAAAACTGAATTGGAAATAGCCTGCAAGCCTTCTCAGTTTAAAGCATGAGTAACTTACTTCCATGCAGAGCAATTGGCTTGGTCTCAGCGTTTACCCTTGACCATATCAGGAAAATATTGAAAGTTTCCGTCTTCATGAAGATGGCACCACAGACCCATTCATTCTTAAACCAGACCTCTCTCAGCTCATCCTCATCGGTAAAGTAGTTTGAAGTGGCTGTTTCCTTTTATTCTTCTTTAATATTCTCTCCCAAACTCTGAAAGCAACTTCATCCTAGCTTGTTCAGTCAAGGGCTTAGACCAAGTACAAAACTACAGGATATGATAGCTACCCTATAAAATCTACAATTCAAAGTCCTTCACTGCCTATACACCACTCTGCTATAGTTCTGTTTGTGTACAGAGAAATGCCATGTATAGTCTTGATTTCTAGCACTTTCTGAAAGAAAAGGTGAATTGCACCTTAAAGGCTTCATTCAGCCTACTGTTTACTTTGGACTAATACTGTAACTTCACACATGTTTAAGGACATTTTTTATTTGGTGGAATATCTGCCATGCAATACATGTAGCAAAGGGTAGACTGGTCAAATTCACTGACTTGTTTTGGCTTATAAAAACATTAAAACAGCCAGACTCAGGGAAGAATTAGTTGTGGTATTCTTTTAACTAGTACGATAGTAGTTGGAGAACACTGGTCAATGTGAGAAAACACAACTTTCCTTCCTCTGCCAGAGGAGATGTAACCAATAGCCCTCACCTCCCAGAAGTTCACCCATAATATCAACACTTTTTGTATTCAGGACAGAATATCTTTCTCAATCTGCCTTTTTAAGTAGTTTAATTAGTAATTAAAGAACTTAAGAAATTACTAAACTGCAGATTTCTCATGTTTCAGTTGAACATCCTACCCACCAGAGAATGGAGTCACATTCACTTGCTCTAGTTGTCTCAGTTCCTAAAAATCCCATACAGGGTAGAAGAGCTTCAACAGAAGTGGCTAAGGGACCCCCACTAAAACCTAATGGTTTGGATCTTTACTACAGAGATCTAACTTAAAATTCACCACTTTTTGATTCAGGGACTTGACAGCACAGGAAAAGTGATCTGTACATGTCAGAAGTGGTTAAAGGCTACAGCATGCAAAGAACTCACCCTTCAACTTTACCACCACTTGTGCTTCAGAACAGGGATTGGAGTGAATATGCTGCCTTCTGGTCTACTTTTTGTAAAATATTTTTTAAGATCTTCAAGGGAAATAGATACAGGAGAAGGCGTAGGTAGTCTGCATGTTGGAACACTCCTCTGGGCTCATTTCTGTGTTCCAATAAATATTTATACAAAGCTGAAAAGTGACAAAACAGAAGAGTTCTCTGGCAGTAGGTTAAAAGTGTCCAACTCCTTTTCATCTTCCAGTTTTGTGAATCTATCCCTTAATTTCCTTTGCTTTTCTTTCAAATGCTTGGAAAACGAAATGTTTCATTTTGGGTTGAACAGAATGTTTCATTCAATATCAAATGTAATTTGGGGAGTTTTCATTCTTCCTTGGGGAGAAAAAAAAAATGGAATAAAAGTCTAGATTCATTTTAATCCAGACCAAAATCTTGGTTTGTTTTTTTTTTTTTTTTAACCCAGTCACCAGAGGGAAAAAAAATCAATTCTTCAAATAGTCTTAATGATACATTCAATCACTTGCAATTGCTAGATCTCACTTGCTCAGCTGCTGCAAGAACTCCAGGCTATAAAAACAAATTGCTACAACAGCAAAAGGTGTGCCAAACATGGAGAGGAGAGGAGAGGAGAGGAGAGGAGAGGAGAGGAGAGGAGAGGAGAGGAGAGGAGAGGAGAGGAGAGGAGAGGAGAGGAGAGGAGAGGAGAGGAGAGGAGAGGAGAGGAGAGGAGAGGAGAGGAGAGGAGAGGAGAGGAGAGGAGAGGAGAGGAGAGGAGAGGAGAGGAGAGGAGAGGAGAGGAGAGGAGAGGAGAGGAGAGGAGAGGAGAGGAGAGGAGAGGAGAGGAGAGGAGAGGAGAGGAGAGGAGAGGAGAGGAGAGGAGAGGAGAGGAGAGGAGAGGAGAGGAGAGGATTGTCCAATTCTGTTTGCAAAAACGTAAGTCCCATTGACAGCCACAGTTATTCTGTCTTAGAGAAATGTGAAAAGCGAGCAGGTAACAAGCAATATGGATATACTGTTTTGTAACATTAATGAAAAGAATTAAAAAAAAAAAAAAAAAAAAAAAAAAAAACTGTCCAAACTCCTACACTTCAACACTCCCCTGCACGCAAAACCAGGTGAGCCTATGCCAATTCCTCCCAGTGTGTGTGTTGAGACTTGGCTGATGTTGCATTCCACAAATAATTCCTCTTCTCTTTGCCTGCAAGACATTTCAGCATAGGAATGGGAACACAACCCAACAATTTCAATTAAAATAATTATTCAAAACTGGCAAACTCTGAGATACTTCTATTGTTTCTTGCTTAAGAGGTAGCATTTAAACTTTCAGATACAGAGAGGAACTTTGTTTATAGATCAAATGCAGTTCTAAGGAAATCCTGCATCTCACTTGCCTCTCCTGAAGATCACGAAACCCTCTCTAAGGCCTCCTTATAAGAGGACATTGTTAATATGTACAGATAAGGATCTTATTGCACATCCAGGAAGAAGTTCCTAATAAAACATAAACTATATTGCCATAAATATTGTGCAGTAAAAGGACAGACTATCATATGAAATTATTATATTACTTGCATAGAACAATGTACCATCTCCCTTTCTAATGCTTTAATATTAATTAAACATTTCACCACCTTTTTTACATGCTTTACATTAGTTTCTCTATTAAAACAGTTCCAAAGGAAAATATGAGAGATTATTTGACTTTCTCTTTAGACTGAAAAAAACCTAGCTGCCTTCTGGATTCATGAGAACAGCACATATAAGCAAATAGCCTTTTTTAATTATAAATAGTTATTAAGTCTCATTTCTTATGCATGATCATTCTCACAGAGAAGCTGGTCTGGTGCTACAACTTTCCAAGCTCCACTTGTTGGTGTGTGTATATGCATTATAACTTTGCTGAGGCAAGTTCTATTCTTTGACTCTAAATGTCTCCCCTGTGGCTCAACCCTTTCCTGTTGCTTTCATGAAAATGAGAAATAGTCCTTGATCACAAAGTTCCCAGGTTTTTCCTCACATTGACAAAGGAGATTGTTGTTAGCCTGCTGGCAAGTGTTTTGAACTGTACCAAAGACATGGGATTCAAGTGAATATTTTCATGGATCAGGAAGGGGTTTTTTAATCCTCTGTAGAAGCATTAAGGACACAGCAGTGGGAGCATGTAAGAGAGGCCAAGAGCAACTGTGCACTAAACACAGCTCTTTGTGCAGTTTCTCAAATTTTTCCACTCATGACCTCACTTCCCAGTGCACTTCGAGGCTCAGGACCCCACTTCTGATTGCAAGTCTTACTCCTGCAATCAAGTTCCCATCAAGCCACCTCTTAAGTACCGTGACCTCTTGTTTGTAAACCAGTGTCCTGAGAGTCTGGTAAAGAGGTAACTGCCTTGTGACTCCCCCAGCACAGCTGCTGCGAGCAAACTGCTGAGATCTCAGGCTCCCTGCCCATATACTGTATTTCCTCACACCAGAGACAAAGATACAGTCTTCCCCTGGCCAGCCTGCACCCCTGGCCCAAAATTCCTCAGGATCAAAGGGACATTTTCACTGACCACCTGGACTTCCACACAAGATGCTACAGGGCTGAATGCAGTCACAAAGAGGATGTAAACCCACACCTTGCCAGGACTCTTTTGCAATCACTTCATCCATAATTAGCAGTGTTCCTTGTGTCACTAATAGAGGGAAGGGGACAAAGCCACCCTGGTAAACCTCCCTTCATTTTTAACCCTTCCTCACAAATCATTTCCTCTGCTCCTGACTCTGTAGCCATTCGTCTCTAGCTTTCCTCCATTTTATCACTGGAATTGGAGCGTTTCCAATATGATCTTTCTCAGAGTCATTCTTTAAAGGAAGAAACACAGCTAATCATTGAAGAACTATAGACTTGGATCATGATTTACGACTGAAACTGATGCCTAATCAGCCTCACAAATGATCTCCTCTTCTTGGTATCTCCTTTTCTGAACCACCCAAAATCCCACTATGTTTCATTTGTCAGACTGCAGATGCCACTGAAGATGGGTAGAACCCCACCCTGTATGTTCAGTTCTGCGTGGAACATCCGTACAGCTTAGCTTCAGGTACGTGCATGCATGTCTACTAAAGCAACAGAGGGGAAACTATATCCTACAAAATGTTTTTTTTTGTTTTAATAACAAATAATTCCTTACAGGGTGTTGGAACCTCTGTCACACACAGACAAAATGCCACCTCTGCAATAACCATATAGGGAACCTTGGATTGAACTGGAACTTTCAGATGCTTGTTAGTAGTAACGCCACATGACTCATTCTCTCTGACCCTGTTTTTCTGAATACAGGGGAGATCTTCACACCTATGCACAAAAGCACAGAAGCATGGATTGATTTGCTTCCCCCCACCTTGATGAACATGCTTGCCAGAACACAAGCCAACTTCCATAGGCACTGCCGCTGTGGGTGGTTTGAGGCTGGTGCACCCATCCCTCTGGGGGAACAGATGTTGCCACTGATTCACTTTGCAAGCATGTGAGTCAAAATCTACATCTGTGACAACTTACAGTAAAGAAATGTGAGCAGCTGCAGAGCAAAAAGCACAGAGTGAAAAGTCAATCAAGATATAAAACAAGATAATGCATCAACCCTGAAAACTGACAAACGGAATCCATTTGACTCAAGATGCATCAAATCCACCTGAGCAGAAGGAATAAAGAGAGGCAGACAACGGTTTACTGGGTGCCCCATCCATGATCCACAGTGACTGCTCTCTGATGCCTTACATATCTATTTTCACATTAAAAAAAGCTGGAAGAAGTACAATACTGCAGAATGTCTGACAGGCTTCTGATCCAAGTGCTGCAGCCCTCTGCACCTTCTCCCATCCCCTCCCTGACCCAGTGAATCACTCAGAGGGTCTGGCTGAAATGCTACCTCTTGTCATTTGCAGTCACAAAAAAACCTAGGATGTTCTCTATTGCAATGAAAGTGTTGATTCAAGTCTGCTGGTCAAATTCCATTTCTACCGTTTATTTTGTCCCTTTGATACAATATTGGCATTCTATCAAAACTAAGGGAGGTTACTTTGAATTGGTTTGCCATGCCTACTTCACACCACAAGCAAGTGGAGATCAGACAACGGTAATGTAATCAAAGTTTATGTATTGCTCGTTGTTTGTAAAAGGGGTTGGAATTCTCTAGATGATAAGTATTGTCTACATAAAGAAGTAAAGCCACCTCCTGCCTACATAGGAAAGTGAATACTAGAGGGAAAAAAAAAAAAAAAAAAAGTCTGCAAATATTTGATCAACTTTCTATACAAATGCTTCCCAGCAGTTTTTTTTCTTTTATGTTTGTTTTTCCTGGATATTTGTGATATCAGGTTTTACTAGCTCAAATGTTTTTAGAAGGCAGAAATACACAAGGTTGCATATTGATGAAACCCAAATTTTAAATGTGCTTTATCCCGTACCTTGACAAGAAGCAGAATTATATTACTACACTGGTCAGTCACAAAATAGAAACAATTCCATATGTCTTAAGTAAATTAAGCCTGTGATGTGAGAACTTTCTCAAACTTACTGGTAGTATCAACACACCAGAAGATAGTTATCTTTATAATCCTCAAACAACTTATAATGATAATTAACCTAATTTAGTCAAAGTCAGGGGTTTGGCCAGTCAAAACACTTTTCTAGCAGTTACTGAGACTAAATTTTGCAAAAGGAAGCAACATCTTCAAAATTATGTTCTTTATTAATATTTTGTCTTTCAAACCTGTGTGGTTCAGGGACTTCTTAAATGTAAAAGGAGTGATTTGCCTACCTGAACAGTTTCTGTTTCTTGTGTGGGTAGGACTTTCCTTACTGCATATGTTAGTTGTAGCAGCTCAGTAGTTACATGATGGGCAGAGATGTTTCACTTTTTTTTTCTTTAATTCCTGTAACACAGGACTGTCTATAGTGTACAGAACACTTCTGTACATTTGCACTGCATTTATCCATTGTTTTTATAACTATTACTGCATTTATAAATTGCATTTATCAATACTGAACTTCATTTGCTATAAATAGGCCATTTATCTAGATTTCTTAAGGTTTACCAATTTTTTCCCAGTCTTTGTCTTCCTATCTATTTCTTTCACCTTGACTAACCTAAATTATTTGGAGGACCATCTGCTGACTTACTGACTCTGGGCTCATCATTATTTCCAAGTCATTACTGTACACACTAAACATTGTCCCTAATATGGAAACTTGTCAGACCCTGCTCTTAGGATTTTGCAATGATGAAAACTGATCACTGATGGAAATTGATTCCTTCCCACTTTTTCAGTAATAGCAACTCTTTGACTTTTAGCCAGTGACTACTTAATTTTTTAATAGTTGCTGTCCAAGGTCTTTCAAAGTCTAAATAAACTCTGCCAACTCATATTTCTTTATCGACTGGCCACATCATTGACATACTCAAAGAAATCCAGCGATTCACCCAGCACAAACTTCCACTGCAAACATACATTATGATCTTCCAGATTCATTTTATTTCACTAGTTCAAAGCTTTTTGCAAGGTCTGAATGTAAGATTCGTGGCCTTTAACTTCATGAATTTCCTCTAAACCAATATAATATTTCTTAAAAAAAAATAAAGAAAACTTTCACACAAAGCTTTTTAAAACAAAAGTGTGAAAATAAAATTTGGATGAATTGCCTTAAAAATATTTATTTTCATTCTAGATTTTTAAAATATCATCTTACCCTGTTTTTCTTAAAACAAACTGTTTTGGGGTTTTTTTTTGGTATTACTACTGTTCAGCTAGGCTGGTCTAGTCTAGCTCTCCAGACAGATATAAAATGATGGCCTCTAAGATGATTGCCCCTCTAGAGTACAATCCTTTATGTGGATATTTTCACATAAATACTGGTTTGGTACCAAGAAGCCATCAGTAAGGGAAATCAAACAGGGACTTTTAAAGAAAAGACCAAAAAAGAGTTGTTATTACGATGCTACTGCATGTACTTCTCATGTGCTTGCACCTTGAATACCCTGTGCAGTTTTGCTCCTCCGACCCCAAGAAGGATGTATTTGAACAGGGGAAGGTTCAGGGAAAGGTCACAAGGATGATCAAAGGTGTGGAACAGCTTTTCCACCAGGAATCACTAAACAAAATAGGCTGGAAATGAAATGACTGAGTAGGGGTATGACAGAGGTCCATAAATCACACGTGTGTCACAGGGGTGAGCAAGTTGGGCACAATGGGAGCACTGTCCCCTCAGGGCAGGAATTGGGGGCATAGAATGAAGCAAGAAGGTGGCATATGGAAAACAAAGGAAAGGCAGAGGCTCTCCATACAATGTGTTATTAAGCTCTGGAGTGCTTTGCCTCAGGATGCTGTGGATACCAGCAGTTTCAAAAAGCAACCAGACAAATTCATGAAACAAAGGTTTGCAGGGGACTACTTTATTTTACAGATGCAACTTCCAGGTCAGGGCTGGGTTGAGCCTCCAGTTGCTGTCTGGCAGGAGACTATACCAGGCAAGTACCACCCAATAAGCACTAAGACCTGTTCTTCTTCTACCTAGACATCCACGGCTTGCCAACATTAGAAAGAGGACCCTAGGTTAGATGGGTGACTGGTCCGACTAGCACTGCCATTCCTACATTCCTATTTTCTGTCTCTGATGCTGCAAACTATTTTTAGTGACAAATTTTTGCTAGCATCTCAACCATCTCATATCCAAGTTACCTGTTAACCCTCTTATGAGAACAACAGCTTGTTTTAGACATCTATCTTCCAAAATTTTGTCCTTCATCTTTACCACAAAAGAGGACCTTTCTGGAGATAAGTCTTCTGTGGAGTCATCTGAGGAAAGTCCCAGCAATTGATAAGGAATTGCACCCATATTGAAGTCAAGGGGAACTGCACATGCTTGATGGCAGCCTCTAGTATTTACATTGCAATGTGCAGAAGGTGTATAAAAAATTGGTAAATTAAGCCACAGAATACCTGATTCCCCATGTTTTGGGCATTTAATCAGTGTGTCTTGACAGAGCAGAATGACCAAAGGATAAGTTGGGCTGAACTCAACCTGTAAATTTAAAGCTAAAGAGAACTATTTCAATTAAAAAAAAAAAATAATCCTGCTTTACTGATGTTCTGTATAAATGTCTGTATATTTCAAGATCTACATTGGATTATCTTGTCTTCCAGTGTAAAGAAAAGTAATTTTATAAAGCAAACAAACAAACAAACAAACAAAACAAACTTATTGCAGAGAAAACTTCAGATGTTATGGAGGAAATAGGTAAATGTATTTGATTGTCAAGATGACCTATGATACTTTCAATCTTGTCTAACTGCATTTAAAAATTCAGGGCCTGTGAACCCTTTGTGTTGTTTACTTACATGCAGTCATTCCCCCATTTGTTCAAAATAGACATTTTTAAATTTATTTATCCACACTGAAAGCATAAACACTAATGCAGCAACAACAAAACATCTGACAACAATGCTGGTTGCTAAATTTGACAGGGTCAAGCTAAAAATCCTCTGGGCTTGCTTAATAAATTCAGTCTAAAAGGGTCAGTAACGCTTATCCTGGACTCATCCCAAACTTCACATTCTCAGAAGACTCTCAAAATAGTCTTTCCATGCTAGTGAGGCATCCTGCACTAAGAACTGGCCCTGCTTGGAACAGAACAGGGCAATGTGGCCTGCTTGACATGAAGAAGTAAATTTTCTGGGTTTCATTTCTGGAACTGTCACCAAACCTTAATATAATTCAGTCAGTGAGATGGTAGGCATTTTTTCAATTAAAGAGGGTTTTCTTCTATCAAAAATGTGATTTTTGTAAACACAGAGTTTTGATGTTTGTGTTTTTTAAACAAACCCAACTGGTTCATTTTTTTATTATTTTTTAAAAGCTTTGACATTTGCTACTTTAAAAGGACAAGAAATATCCCAATCCTCTTTGTTATCTTTACTTAAGTTTTCCTTTGCACTGGAAAGAAAAATGTCATAAAAAGAGGTAAAAAATACAATCAAAATTTTTATCTTCCTGTATTCAACACTGGAAAACTGATGAGAGAATAAAGATGTCAACAAAAAATTATTTAAAATGCAACTTAAACGATGCAATTTTTTTCCATTTATATAGGCAAAGTACTGAACCTAAATCTGTCTCATTTCACACATCATACATACAGTGTCATAGAGTAGAAACAAACAACAGCCCTGGCCTCAGCTGTAAATCCATTTCACCTGGAACTCCCTGTGGTCCCGGACTCACAGTTCTCTGCATCCCCCATCTCTTCCCAAGCATTATGCCCCTCGGGATACCACCTAACCCTTGGCCAATCCTTCCTAACGCTCCTGGCATTGGGGCAGGCATGATCTCCCCATGCTAAAACGTGCCTGGGTTGAGCAGTGGTTGTTTTGGGGGGCAGATCAGTTCCTGGGTGGCCAGAGAGCGGCTTATGCTGGCCAGAGGAAGCGGCGGCTCTCCCAGATGGGAACGAACAACCAAGAGCAGGAAATCCAGCTCGGTTCTTTTGGCACCCGGTTTTTAAATTGCAGACCCCCACCTCTGGGAAGGTTGGGCTGAACTTCCTGGCTCCTATCATGAGGGCAGGTTGGTCCTGGCCCCAGGGATACCAGCAGGCATTCGGGGCACAGGCAGCCCCTGGCAGGGCTCCCCAGGAGGGTGCCCCAGGGTAACTGCCTGTCCTCTGCGGGCAGGCACAGCTCTGCTCCTTCCACCATCACATAGCATGCTGGCCTCCTCGCAGCCTAAAAGCCTTGTAAGTAAAGGCAAATCCATCCTTCCATGAGAGCGCAGCTGATACTGGACTCTGTAAGTGTTCCATGTGCGTGTACTGCATGCCCAAGCATGTGTTATGTCAGAAATGGTTATATCAGAAACTGATGAAATTATGCACAATGTTAGGAGCATCCAGAAAGGAAATAGTAATGTTTACAAATATAGAAGATGAGGTTTTGTCGGAAATAAATTATGTGGATATAGGATCTTGTTTCATTCTGCATAAAAATCATGTATATTACACTGTTGGATCCAATACACTTAACAAAGACAGGAAATAGACCTCAGTCAAAATTAATTTAGCTCCCTGACCTGCAGAGTGCACGTATGACAATATACAGTGTGCCTCATCTTTGCCTGTACGTATGTTATAACACTTACCTACTCTTTAAGGTTATTATGAGAACGTTTTAATCTGATTTCATTTAATTCAATGCTTTAGTGACAATTACCTACAGCTCTAATAGAGGAATTGATGCATCAGTTCATTCCCCATAGAAGGGCTGCTCACACAGAACCATGTCCTCCAGACAGGCATAGACAGATCTCCATATATATGAGATTATTCAAGAACATAAACACATGCAACAATGGAACTTAAACAGTGTCTGTGATGTCTAGCCAGTACATCAGTATTTGCTGGACACTGATACATGTTATTATTTATTGGTTATATTTTTTAGTTTTTATTCTTTAATAACCTGATTTATTTTGCACAGTGATCCACCATTTCATGGAATAATGTGTCTTTTCTGAAAGGAATCACGTGTTACTTTTTTTTTCCTCTGTTTCTTTTTAGTATTGTACCACTATCTTTTAAAATTTCAAATAAAAGCATGACTGGAATAAAAGACAGTTAAATTACATCCACATGGATACTAATAAGCAGTGTCTAAAGTCTTAGCCAGTTGCCTAACCAAAACACAAAGCATATGGGAAAGAAGGGGGCCTAAAATTAAAAAACAGCAATTCTGTACTTTGATTGTTTAGTCTACATGGTTGAGGGGACATGAGCATAGGGGTAAGAGGGCAAGCACTGGAATCCTTGTGTGCAATTATTTGGATGCATAATGATGTTAAAGGATCCCCACCTGCACATGTAGACCACTATGGTATACATTTAGGTCTCTACTCTTTTAAAAGCTTCTATTCATTTTTGTTTCCTCTATATCTGTACATCTAAAAGGTCCAGGATCTGTTCCACTGTCACTGTATCCAGACCTTTGTGTGGAAGAAGGAATAGCCTCACTAGAAGCTTCACTAAGAACTCAGAGCTCCTTATAAATTATCATCTTTCCAAGGCCCAAAGGTAGGATGCAACAGTGTGCAAAATGAGTCACATGGAGCTGCAAGAGTCCCTCAGCCTAATTGAGCCTATTTGCAAAAGGCAAAAGGCGTGCTGCATTGCCACCCAGCCTGCTCCACTCTGAAATATCTGCAGAACTGGATCCATCACGCTTACCAGTTTGTGCATCTTACTAAGGGATGATTACAGCTGGAAAAATGTGAAATTTTTCACAGATGCAATTTTCTATTTTCCTGCTTTCATTCCTACCCAAGAAGATAGAGTGAAACAGCTTTCTTTTTCAGAGCCTGCATTTCTTTCCTCTGACACAAATTTTGATATGTTGATGAAAAGGTGTCCTCACCCTGCTCTCAGAACAAGCATTCAAATCTGAGCTATCTTATCTGAAGGGAATCCAGAAAGGACTGAGATATTATGGTGTAACATGAAGTAATCCAATTTCCATCAGAGAAGCAGACCTCCACCCACTGCACTATTCAATTACTGCTGATCAGTACATGAGGCAGCCAATCTGTATCAGCAGCAGTAAGAAAGTATGTCAATTACAAAGTGATTTTCTGTGGTAGATCATAAAGTGATTATCCCAGATGGGCAGATATATCCTCTGCTCATCATGAAACAGAACTGAACCAAATCTGGAATAACTTCCACCTGAGAAGCAATGATGTCTTGTAGACAAAAGAGTGCTGTGCATCTTGTGGCATTCCTCAGGGGTCGGTACTGGGACCAGTGATTTTAATATCTTTGTTGACGACATGGACAGGGGAATTGAGTGCACCCTCAGCAAGTTTGCTGACACCCAGCTGTGTGGTGAGGTCGACACGCTGGAGGGAAGGGATGTCATCTGGAGGGACCTTGACAAGCTTGAGAGGTGGGCCCATGGAAACCCCATGAAGTTCAACAAGGCCAAGTGCAAGGTCCTGCACATGGGTTGGGGCAATCCCAAGCAGAAATAGATGCTGGGCAATGAGTGGATTGAGGGCAGCCCTGCAGAAAAGGGCTTAGGGGGTATTAGTGAATGAAAAACTGACTGTGAGCCAGCAATGTGCACTCGTAGCCCTGAAAGCCAATCATGTCATGGGCTGCGTCAAGAGAATTGTGGCCAGCAGATCAAGGGAGGTGATTCTCCCCCTTCACTCTACTCTTGTGAGACCCCACCTGGAGTACAGTGTTCAGCTCTTGGGCCACCAATAGAAGGACACAGACTTGTTGGAGCGGGTCCAGAGGAGGCCACAAAGATGATCAGAGGGCTGAAGCACCTCCTCTGTGAGGACAGGCTGAGAGAGGTGGAGTTGTTCAGCCTAGAGAAGAGAAGACTCTGGGGAGACCTTACAGCAGCCTGCCAGTACTTAAAGGGGGCCTACAGGAAAGATGGGGAGGAACTCTTTATCAGGGAGTGTAGGGATAGGACAAAGAGTAACAGTATTAAACTAAAAGAGGGTAGATTTAGATTAGATATAAGGAAGACATTCTTCACAGTGAGGGTGCTGAGGCACTGGACCGGGTTGCCCAGAGAAGCTGTGGCTGCCCCCTCCCTGGGAGTGTTCAAGGCCAGGTTGGACGGGGCTTTGAGCAGCCTGGTCTGGTGGAAGGTGTCCCTGCCCATGGCAGGGGGGTGGGACCTAGATGGTCTTTAAAGTCCCTTCCAACCCAAACCATTCTATGATTCTATTTCTCTCAGAAATCTGGCTACCAAGACCTGACTGAAAGAGCTGTGGTAAATCATGTAGATTATTTTTTAAATGCTCACTAATTTTGGACTTCTCACGTAGAGTCATTTTCCTCTGTATATTTAATAAATGTTTTTTAAAGATGCATGATTCACTTGTACAAGGACTCTGATCCTCAGAACCTCTGTTCTAGCCCCAGGCCTATTCACTAGGTTCAGAGAGAGCATTTTCTGATAAGTAACGTGAACTTTTTCTCTTGCCTTTCACAGAAATGATGAAAAATTAATAATTTCTTGCTGAAGTCTTTGAAAAACATAGTTCACCTTAAAGCAGGGACCCAGCTAAGACAGCTCAGAAAATTATGAGTCGGTGAAAACAACAGATTACCATAGAGAACATTATGCAAACTTAATAACTGCAATTCAGAAGAAGTATTTGTTTATTTCAACAGGTCCTTTAGATTTAGTTTCTGAATGTATATGATGAGATTATTTGAATTGAAATAATTATAAAAACTTATGTTCATTGAATGCAGATATAGCCTGCAAAAATTTTTTACAGTGCCAGGGTCTTTCCAAGCAGATGTTTTATTTTAGTTTTACAAAACCAAGCTGTTTAATCTGTGACACAATCTACAGTTTAGACATAAAAGGATTTGGCATGGATATATATATGTGTGTATGTGTACCAACATATATACAAACACATATATGTACAAACACATACTTAAGATATAGCTTAAACATTTTAACACTAATATTCATATGCAGCAGAGAAATAGTAACAGGAGAATATAATGTAGTTGGTATGACAAACTGTACCCTATCTATCTTAGTGTTTCTTCAGATGCAACTATCTACCAGGTGTCCTTCATCAGCAGATAAGTATTTATTTACAAAACGCTTATAAATGTTTTCTTGTTAGCACATCTCTCTAAGTCTTAACTGTCACCATATCTCTGAGCATGTTGCTTCCCTATATAACTATAATAAAATATTTTTTGTTTATGAATGTTTTGAATTGTTTCTGCTCTCTTAAAGTGTCTGAGACTGTTCAGCTGAATCATGGTTTCTTCGACTTCAGCAACAAATGACTGTGCTATTAATTAAAAGCCTTCTGTTATTCAAGAGGTCAAGTTAGACCAGGGGTCCCTAGGTGTTTTCATCACAGACAGAAAAAGGACCCCAAGCTCTTATAAGATAAAGTCAAGGTATGAAAAAAGAGTGGAGATGCAAAAGCAGAGGACGAATAAGGGCTCCATCCATTTTTAAAGTCCGTGGTGCATTGCTGCAATACAGGCAAATTTCCTTGAAACTTAGACTGTGAAAATGTGTCTCTGTTCCCACTCTTCTCGTTCATACTTTCTTGGAGGCAAGATGCAAAGCATGCGTTAAAACTTAGGACTTTGAAAATGAACCCTTAAAACCATTTCAGACCCAAAACAGCTCCTAGACAAAATCAAGGAGGCATAAAAGTGGGTTAAAGAAACCCAACTGCTTACTTAACATAAAGGATTTAAATGTTGGCATTGTTTTCTTAAACTAACATTTGTACAGACAATTTTTTGTTCCATCTCAAATGTGACAAATTTTCAATGCAGCCCATCACAATTCATGCTCATGCCTGAACCATTGACAATTCTCTTACAATAGAAGTGAAGACTTTTAACTTTTGAATACACAGACCAACACCAATACAACAACAGAGAAAGTTGAGGACAGGGCCTCATTTCTGTTGCAAACAAGCACCCCAAGAATATTTCTTTGCTATTCCATCATATTAGGCATGATCAAAAATTTCTACAACAGCCTCAGGGAACATCTCCTCCTTTCCTTTTAGTGGGAATGAATCTCCTTCTCTACTTGCAAATTATTTTAGAAACATTTAATTTGTGGTAATTTTAATTTTTCATGAGTACACCTTTCGAAGTGAGATTCTGAAAAGTTTTGCAAGAAATAAGTATGCCTGTGAGATTTATTATTAAGCCAAGGCCCACAGACATTAAATGAGATAACCAACATAATGCTAGTTCATGGCTGAGCTAGTACTGGAACTTGAGAGTCCTGCTTCTCTGATGTTAGACTGTATGGATTTGAAAAGATAGATATCTTGGTCTCCCAGAGGAAAGTGCTCCAGACGAAATAAATCACTGTCAAAAGTGGGTGAGATTCCACTGAAGTCATGCCAGGGGTAAGTTGAGCAATTCATCTTCAAAGAAGTTCATTGCATCTTATCTCCAGGAAGATATTAATGATATTAATGGCACATTTATGCAATGTATGTTTCAACATGCAAATTATCTTTGTTAAGACATTTCTTTTAGTTGTTTGCACTTGCTTTCAGACTGAACTATAAAGGATTTGTCACTAGCCCTACAACCTACCCCACTTCTGTTGAAACCAAAGGTGAAACTCCCACTGACTGCAGTAGGAAACTACCGAACTGTATAAACCTGGACAAAACCTGGAACAATATACTTGGTGCTAGAGGTGTGCTTGAAAATTGAAAAAGCAAGTAAATGTATAAATATTTTCATCACCATCAGAATTGGTAAAAAAGTAGGCTAATTGCCATCCTTTACTTAAGGACTGCTGTGCATCTCTCTGTTCCTGGGGTACAAAATATCCTGCCTATCATGCCATAAAGCATTCCCAGTGATTACATCTAGGACATTTTACCAGTGAATGAGGAATACATAGCTCTTTAGAGCAAAATTCTATACTGTAAAGGTTCCCAAAACCATGTATAAGCAATTAAAAGGATGTTTGGGGAGCTCATGAATAGCTACAGACTCATGTCAGACAGGAATGAGATGAGTAATAACAGTTTGGTAATGGTCGACTATGAAAGCCTGTGAGCAATTAAATTGCACTTCTCTCGAGTTCTTTATTTCCCAATCTTGATGTTCATGGAAGGAGAGAGTCTGTGAGTGGAGGAGCATGTTGCAGAGGGCCCTTTACACTCAGCCATCTCTACTGCTCTTCCCCTTCCCCTGTATTCCTTGGAGGTGTTAGGCCATAGGGATGTGGAACCTGGTGTGGTGGCATTGTCAGAAAACAGTAGCTATGCTACTGTCCATATTCATAATATACAATGATAAAAATAGGCGGTAGCTACAGAAAGGCACTCTGTTTTACATTCTGTGAGTGAAACATTAGCTCCTAGCCACTGCCTGGGTCTCTCTGGTCCTCCCCTGGAAAAATGAAAATCCATGAGGCATATCTGGTGTGACCTGAGGAATTTGTATGAACTTTGCCCCTTCCTTTTCCTTCCAAACAGCTCCACTTATCACGGGCAGCTTGCTCCCATTTCATACACAATGATGCTGAGAAGAAAATTCTGCTCCCCACACATGCATCAATGCAGAGTCACCAACCAGCTGCTCGCTCTGACCACAATAGCTTCCTCCAGATCTGAGAGAGTAGAAACCAAAGTGAAAGCAGCAGCAGGTGTTTGCCCCTTGATTCACAATGGAGGCAACCTCTGCAAAATGCTCCTTTAAAAATATTTCAGGGAGTTTACCACACTTGCATGATGAGCAGAGAGCTCTGTGTATAGAGTCCTTCATGTCAGACAATTACTACCAAATGTACTTTTCTTTCTGCAACACGATGGGGAACAGTTCAGTAACTAAAGAGCAGGCTGAAGGGGTTATTTTTAGTAACTTGATAGTTTTAAGATCACCGAATTATCTGCCAGAAGTAAGTTGCACACACGTGTGGTTATAATAGGAGTAGTTGTAATTATTCCAATGGGAAAAACAGTTCCATAAGTCGCCTGCACATGGGGTGTTGATTTGTGTGTGTGTGTCCGACAGAGGAAGAGTGGTGCGAGGGTCAGCACGCCTTGGCTGCCTTCTCCACAGTCCACATCTCTGCTCTCTGTTTTCCTCCTGGAGCATCCCACACGCACATCCCCATACTGCACAAGGCAATGCCAGTGCAAGTATGTTCCTTCTGCCAGGTGATTTTTATAACCCTCCAGAGGTACGTGTTTCATGCCGGTGTGAGGCTGGGCAGCAGTGCAAAGGGAAGGGGCTGAGGGGAGGGCTGGGGAAGGGGCTGCCAGAGCTCCCGGGGCCATGGCCAGTGGATGGGATAGGGATAAAGGGCTTCTGTGCTGCTCTTAATTCCTCCCACGGCAGGAAGAGAAGGTACCTCTATGTGCTGTTTGACACAAGTTAATTGTAACTTTGTCCAGACCAAGCATAAAAGACAGGAGAGGAGGTACGAGGTATCCTCTGGACACAGAGACCATGCAACTGCTCAGTGCAATTGTCTATAATAGGCAAAGACACAAAAGGGGACAGAGCAGCTCTCGTTACTCTAGGTGGTTACTCACTAGTTACTTTCTAGAGCCTAGGTAGCACCAGCCCCAGAAAACACAGAGATGTCTTACACCACCCTAGCTGTTAAAGTCCTTGTACCAAGCACAGAAACAAGAGAGGAAAGAAGTGAGCCAGAATTCAGCTGTTTGGTGTCTTTTCTTTCCTCCTTCTCTTCTTTTTTTACTACCTACAACTGTAACTTAGCCACTGCTCCAAGAAACTTGGAGTGTTTCTCCAAGAAGCTGTTGGTAATATTTTCTCAACAGATAAGCAGTTTTCTTACAGAACCTGGCAGCTTTTAAGTAGCCTAAAGAACACCTTACAGCTGCAGACAGAATTGTCTGGGAAGACTGCAGTTTAATTCAGGCAGTCAGCAAGCTGGCTGGCTGCGTATGGACTTGAAAAGCATGGGTTTGGATAATGCACTATCCAGATGTTTCAAAGATTTTATGCATACATAAAATAGACATATTTTATGCATATATATGTATTGTATATGTACATATATCAGCAATATAAATATATGTATATAACATACATTTTACATTGGTAAATAGATGGAAATGATGGAAGGAATTCAAAACTTAGTGCAGTTGATTGGGAATACCCTGAGATGGATGATGTACATACAAGTTGCCCTGTATAGGCTGTGGAGTCTCCAACCTTGGAGGTATTCGAAAGCCATCTGGACATGGTCCTGGGCATTATGGCTCTAGGTGGCCCTGCCTGAGCAGGAGGATTGGACCAGATGACCTCCAGAGGTCTCTTCCAACCTCAGCAATCCTGTGATTTTGTTATATATCTTATTTTAAAACATATTAATGCCATTCTATCCGTGGGTGAACTCCTATTCTAAGTTACAGTTCATACTGTACATGCATTGCTCTTAGTCCATGAAGTTATCCACAGATTTGTACTCTTTTGCTGCAGCTGAGGAAACTGAGGCCCTGAGAAACCAAGTGACTTGCACTAGCTTTGAACAACAAACCTGAGCAGAGTTTTGCCCCTGGCCTTTGTTCCACCCTGGCTGCCGAGACTAGAAATGGTAACTCTCCAAGAATTCTTGTTGTTTAATTTTTTCCCTTCTCCTTATTTTCAAACTACTTGGGAAAACATATGTTTTTATGGGGTTTTTTTGTAGTCAGCTGTGCCCTCTGTGGTTATGGTGACACCTTGATTATCTCTTTGTTTGAAAGTGTGTGGAAGTGGTAGCTTTTTGCTGAAAGACGTTGGTTAGCCCTCTTTGGGAATGAGCTTTGATAAAATGTGCTTGTGCTTGAACATACAAGTGGTTTTGAGAGCCAGGACCCTGAGTCTAAAATTCACTGAGTATTTTGAACAGGAGTCGGCTTTGTAGTGAACAAAGAAAAAATGTCTACATGTGTGCATGTTTGAGATATCTGCAGGCCTCCAAAGCTGTAATATATGTGATTCAAGATCAAGATTGAAAGTGGCTGCTGTAACATCACACTGAGAAATAAACAACCTTAGTATGAGAATGAGACTGGATACCAGCCAGCTAAAGGTCCACTACAAAAACCCAGAGGCACTGTGAGACAGGGTCATACTTTCTACTTGTGCTTGGCCATTTGTGTATCTAAGGCGCATTACAAGAGACCCATCACCAAATACAAACACTGAACAAAACAGTGAAAGAAAATTTCCCACCTGTTCCCTCAAGGCAATATTCAGGGTCCACCCAGTCCAATTAACCAACCAGGTCAGCTATGGGCAGAAGGGCGGCAGAGCTTCCTCCTCTCCTTGTTGAGGAACGGCTCCCTCTTTAACAGGGCTGCCTGAAATAGGTTCAGTTTCCCAATTTATGTCTCTCCTCTGTGTGTTTCCCCTGCTGCAGAAGTTTCCTAAGTGGAAGGAAGACCATGGGCAGTGCTCTGCAAGAGATGAAAATCTCATTTCCCCAAGGATGCTATTAACCTGGAGAAGCATAGGCCCCAAATGGACTACAAGAAGAATATAAACTAAGGAAGTAGCTCCCAGGTGCATTAGCTGCTACTTGAGACTCTCACACAAGCTTGACTGGTCACGTTAATCCATTTTTCAGTTTGGAAATGAAATCTGCTTCTTTGGATAGTTTACAAAAAATTGCCAGGACTTCCATTTTCTCTGAAAAAAATAATCAAAACCAGTTTAATTTCACTCTGTCAAAATAGAAGTAGCAATGAACAACACCGTACATGTGTTTAAATTTTTCCAGAAGTTTTCTTTTGTCTTCAGCAATGGAAACTGTCATTACTCCAACTGGTTGCACTGTGCTGCGGAGCAAGAAGATATATGGAGAGCATTTTTGCTCTGACAGCAACAGATTTTCAATCTGCTGGTTTGGTTGTGTGGAGCGGTTTGTTTTTTGGTTTCGTTTTTTTTTTTTTTTTAAGTCACAACATCAGAAAGCCACTGTGCAAACAATAGAAGGCATGAACAACATTTATGAAGGCGTTTTTAACCACACTCATTTCCATGGTATTTGAACACCAACGAACGAATGAAATCAGCCGCGCTGGAGAGGGCTAGGATGGATGCTCGTATGTATGCTGGATGAAGAAACACCTTTGCCCGCTGTTTGCCGTGCTTCCAGATGACTGCCGTCAGCGCACAAGAAGCGCTGGCTGTTCCAGCTGGCCTTTCCAGCAGCCCCAGGAGGGCCTGATCCAGCCCCCGCTGCAGTCAGTGGCACGACCCCCGCCAAGCTCACTGGGAGCTGGGCCCGGCCCTAGAGCTCTGGTTGCAGCAACAGGACCGTGAAATTGTCCGTGCTTGTAAAGTAATTCTACACAGAGAAGTTCCTCTTTGGCTCTGAGCAGTCCCATCACAAGCACATTTTAAATGCCAGAAACAAGTGGAGAAACAAGAAGGAAAGAGCTTATTTTATGTAAAGCCGTTTGCTTTGTTTGAGTTCTTTATGTCTTTCTTTGATTTCTATGTCTGGGATGGCCCGAGCCCTGCAGGGTCTATTCTGCAAGTCATTTTACACCTTTATTCCCACCTACTTTTCAAACTGTTCTAGGAAAACTAAACAACCTACTTCAGATAATTACATTTTTGTGAAACCAGAAAGCCTATTCTAGCAGATGGGCTGTGTGTGTATGTGTGTCTGTGTGTGTACATGCATGTCTCTGCATTCGTCTGAAAAAAAATAGAGGGAAAAGAGCCTATCTTGACAATGGCCACAAGTCCTTCATTTTTACTATGTTTGGTCTATATTGTCTATGCCTGTTACCAGGCAGCAGACCTTCAACATGTACATTGTGTCATAGGTGACTAAAATAAGTTCATTTCCAAAATATACTTTTCCAACTAGTTATCTACCTAAACAAGGAAGAGCAATAAAGGATAGGCCGCGGTAGTAACCTGAACAACCTCAGAACCACAGGTTTCAGGTGAACATTACCACAGGTACATGATTAAAAAAACTAAACCCAGATTCAGCATCCCTTAAGATAATCATAAAAATCCACTGGCTTCAGTGGCTACATTGAATATCAAGTCTCTGGTAGGGGAAGGTGAAATATTCTGCACAGTTTGGGAGCCAAACATCTAGAAAATATTGTCAAAAGCTCTTTCAATTACTTCTTTTAACAGAGAGTGAAAAAAAATCAGCAGATTAAACACCTTATTCTAAAAATATACAAATTATAGATGCAGTAACTGATAAACCCTGATATACCCTATAAACTATAGCATTTTCAGTCCAAATTGAAAGGAGAACCAAACTGATTGTCATTTGTTTTATATCATAAAATGGTTTAACTTCTCCCTCAAACAGCTGAAGCCAAAATAAGAAGTCACATAGTGTGTATTTCTATGTATCAGACAGGCTCCAGGCTCATCTTGTGGATTCTAACTCAAGCTGGACATATAAGAAAACTTGTCTCCAAATCTTCATTTATTTTGATGAATTTGCCACAGACAATTCACAGCTAGAAACCTGACAGACGTTTGATTCTTTGTGAATTAGTCACTCTACTCCTCTTGAATAAATCTTTACATCCTGCTCCTTTGACTTATTCAAGAGAACATACTGTCTTTTTAAAAACATAATATAGCCATTAGCAAATCATAGCTGTGGCACTGCCAAAACATTACTGAGTTGCAGAGTGTTGCCCCATCCCATTCTTCTCCATAGCATAAAGTGTCTCACATGCTTGCTGCCTCCATTCTTTCCCATCCTCTTTCTCTTTTAAATATCTTTCACCACCAAATTGGCATTGGCGGCCAGCCAACCAGCCGGCACTTTAGCTAGACAAGTGCTATGCTGATATGTCTAGATCTTTGAAGTGTCACACAACAAGTCTAACAAGTTAGTTTTCTTCCTATTTTAATACTTTTTGCAGAGGGGCCCAGCCACAAAGTACATTTCCCATCAGGTGAGATTTTTTTCCCCGGAACAGCTCCTTTCTGTGCAAAATTCTGCTGACTTCCTTTCTGGAATGTTTCAACCCCCATGATATTTTTGAGAATATGGTTGAGAGATGCCTTTGTAAATGATTTTATATTTTACCTACATTAGGTGTGTACCTTGCCCCATCAGCCCAAGTTCAGAAAGTCATTATTGGATTGGTTAAGAAAATTTCTAATGAGCACTGATGTGACATGCTGCTTAGATCAAAGTGCAAAGAGCTGTTATTTGTCACTGCTTCCCATTACAACACATTCCAAATAGGGGCACAGTAATGAAACAAGTAGGACTGAGTATATTTAAAAATATATACATATTGTGAAAAACAAACAAACAAACAAACAAACAAACAAACAAACATATCCTTAAAATAACGCAAAATAAAAAAGATGAGTAAAAGACAAAGTATACTCTGTGTTGTTTTTGGCAAGTTCTCCCATGTCTGAACCCATTGGGTATTGGTTTAATTTCATTTCATTACTACATCTGAAGCTGCACTGATAGTAAATCACAAGCGGAGCCTCATTTACCAAGTTGGCCAATGGAGCAGTAAAGTCAGTCCCCTTTCCTCTTACAAAAAACTGTTAGTGATGCTGCCATAGGGGGCTGGCACTTCCCAGGGGAGAAACTGTGAGCTTCTGAGACAACTGACTTTTGAGATAAATGACTTTTTGCAGGCAATCCTGTCTCATCTTTTTGCAGATAATTATGTTGCTAAATCTGGGTAGAGATCCATAGAAAAAGCTTCTCCTTTTGGATGTTGCTGTTTTTTTGCAATTATACTTCAAAACTGCTAGTCCTTCATTATTGCTCACGGTGTTGCTGGCTTACCTTTTACACTGAGGTAAATAGCAGGTGACTTACATTAAGAGCCTTCCTACACGCCATATTATCTGCACTCTTGCCAAACATGTGAGACTCTTCCAGCTGGCTTCTTCCACCAGGCAGGACCCCTTCGTAATAACCTGGTGCTCGCAGCCAACAGCCGGGCAATCTGCTTTCCCATCTACATGGCCTTTCACTTCTCCTTATATCCCGTTTGCCCACTCAGCATTATCTCACTGATCACCCTGGCAGGAACTTCTCTGAGGCGAGAAAACCATCACACACAGATCTGAAATACATCATGGGTCCTCAAGACTCAAAAATACAGATGCTTGTACTGTATTTAAGCGAATATTGTTCTCCTTGCCCGCTGGATCTGTGTCACTTACTGAACCTGCAGGTAATGAAAAACCACTCTGCCACTGTTACAAGTGGCAAAATTAGGTTAATTTTGGATTAATCCTCAAAACAGCCAGGTGGATGCAAAGGCTTTTTCCAAAGACACTATGTCTTCGGCAAGAATCACCTCCTGTCACACACACGCCCAACAAACACCTGTGGCAACTCTAGGAATGGGTTGACGATGAGTAAGCCATGTTGAGTAAGGGTATTTTTACAGCCTTACCCAGTGTCACTTGCTGATGTTCATAGACACCTCTTTCTCAAAGGATGTTGCTTTTCTTTGCACATCTCTCTCCAGGTCAGTGACCATTACAGGCTTGTACAGACCACCACCAAATGCTCTGGAAACCATCCTTTCTGGCTTGAGAAACATTTGTGTGAATGCGCAAGCGTAACCCTGAGAATCCAAGGCACCGGAGCTCCAATTCTGACTCACCACTTACTTGTTTCTGTCTCAGTTTCCTCCCTATGTAAGTGAGGAAGATTTAATTTATTCTTCCCTCTCAAGGGAGTTGGAAGGAATCATCACCACTTGCATTTCTTTTTAAGCATGCAGCGTGTAAACACTTTAGCTCAGTTAAGCTGTTCAACACTCAGTTATGTTGATTTTCTCAAAATTTCCTACAATTTGTTACACATTCTTTGCCATGAGGCCCTACAGCTGAGCCCACGAGTCCAAACACAAACTAGAAAACATGATGTCCCTGTCCAGAGGACATTACAAACAAATGCCCCGTGCTTAAACTCAAGCGCGTGAGCCACATGTACAACATTAAGTCCGTGTGTGCGTGTGCGTGACCAAGGCCTCAGACTAGACTAAAAAGCAAAACTAATCAACGGCAGACATGGGGAAAGCGTGCTGGAGAGTACAGCACCAAAGAAGGCAACCTTGACATCTAATTTTAGCTTTTAAAACGCCTGATTTTGGTGGAAAGCCGCAGCCCCGCAAAGGCTTCGTTTCGGGGCGAGGACGCACGCCGACTTTCCTTCTCTCCAGCTGAGGGGCGCAGACCCGGCTCGCACCCCTTGGCAAACGGGGTTCGGGCCGCGGGAGCCGCCGCCCCGCCGGCACCTCCCGTCCCTGCTCGGGCCGCTTTCCCCGCAGCGGGGGAAGCACCGGCCGGTCCCGCACGCCTTCCCACGCCTCCTCCATCCCCCCACGGGCACATCCTACCCGCCTCCCGATCTCACAACCCCCGAGACTGCCAGCCGCGCACCCCCCCCTCCCACACACCCTCACCCCCCTTCCCATCCCCGTGTGCTCGCTGCGCCCCGTCCCCCGCCACCCCTTCCCGCTCCGTGGGAGCGCTGTCCGGCGCGGCCGCCGGCCGAGCGGCGGGGCCGCCTCCCCTCCCCGCCCCGGGAGGAGTCCCCACCTCCCGACCCCTCCTCCTCCTGCTTGGAAGGGGAAATATGAAGCGGAGCAGCCGCCGCGCTCCGCGGAGACGGCGGGGGACGCGGTGGCGGAGCGGGCATCCTCGGGCATCGAGCGGCGGCCGGGCCGGAGCCGGAGCGGGGCCGGGGCGGCGGTGTGCGGGCCGGGAGCCCTGAGGAGCGGGAGCGGCGGCGGCCCCCGGCCCCGGAGGGTGCCCGGCGGTCCCCGGCCCCGCCAGCCGCCTGCTCCCCAGCGCCGGGCCGTGGGCTGCCCGCGGCGGCGCTGAGGCGCGGGCGGCGCGGCGGGAGGCGCGGAGCGGCGCGGAGCGGCGCGGAGGAGCGGGGGGGAAGAGGCCCGGCGAGGCGGGGAGATGTCCGCCCCGTACGGCAGCCTGATGAGATACCTGTTCCCAGCCCTGCTGCTGCACGGTGAGTGCGGGGGCCGGGGCGGGGGGCCGGGGCGGCTGCCCAAGGGGTCCCCGCCCGCTGGGTGCTTTACTCGGGGTGCGCCCCCCGAAAAGCCGGCTGGCTTGCGAGGGGGGGCCCCGTAACCGCGCCGGTGGGGGCAGAGGGTCGCGGGTGGGTGTGCTCGCCCGTCGTGGACGCCGGCGTTGGGTCCCGGCTGCTGGGGCCGGGGGGTCTGGCGGAGGGAGGGCCCGTGTGGGTGCCGAAGCGGGCAGACACCTCGCTCGCTCCGCCCGAACCCCCGCGTTAGCGGCACCCCGGGCAAGGCGGGCGGGCGCGGCGCCGGGCGGCAGCCGGCTGGTGCAGGTAAAAACGGACGGAAAAACGCCCCGCTCCCAAGTTTTTGGCGGCGGCACCGTGCTGCGCGCCTGTGGCTGCTCGGCTGGAGCAGCTGGCCCGGACACCCCGCACAAAGATGCTCTCCTCACCTCCGAGCCGAGGGCCGGCTCTTCCAAACTCCGGGGAGCTTGGCCGAGACACCCAGCGGGACCCACGTCTCACCCGCAGGCAAAGAAAAAGTTTTTGCCATGGAGGTATGAGCCGGGGAGCCCTCGGCAGCAGAGTCTGCCAGCACCGGGTCTTGCACCCAGCTAAAAAAGTTTTGCTGCAGAGCACAGAGATTCTGGGTGTCATTACACGCTGTCCTTTGACACTCTCTCAGTTTAGCCCCGGACTAACATTTATCTGAAACTGCACAGCAGGCAAAATTTTACTGGGAAAAGGCAGTGTGTTTAAACTTAAACTTACAAGTTCAGCTTGTAAAACCATATTTAGGCACTTAAACAGATAACTCATCTTTCCAGAAAGCCAGTGCTCTTCAAGAGCAACTTCTGAATAGGAGGCTATTTAATGAGCTGCTTAGGTATGTCTAACATTTGGCAGCCAGATTTGAAAAATCTGTGCACGATATTGTTCTGAAAGAGTGACTCAACCTACTTGGTTACAGCATCGTTTTGAAGAGTGTTCCTATTTCTGAAGTACTTTGTAGCATCCAGCCTTCTTCAGTTAAATTTCTTAGGACCCCAAGTTTACTCATAAAAAGGGGAATTTGTTTTAACTGTTACAATGCAAGTGACTCACATGGATTCAGCATGAGATCTATGAGCTGGGGTAAGGATTTCAAAGCTATTCCTGGGATTGATTTTGTGGAGCAGGGATTGTCTCTGTCTGTGTTTGTACAAGTGCTAAGCACACAGATGGTATTTAATAAATAATAAAGGGTATGGGCTTCTGATTATGTGTTTTCTTTTGAAAAAGAGCAGGAGACCCTGTTCCTCAGGAGGGGGTTTTATACCCTTCTCACAGCTCAGCTATGAAATCCAGAGAACGTAGAAATGTGTTTTGCTGAACCAGACCTGACGGGACGCCAGAGGTGTTCCTTAAAACTCTGTGATCTGACATGTAAAAGTCGAAATGGGAGGTTTGAAGTTAGAGAGGGCAAAGAGAGGAGGTGTAATTACAGGGTTGGACTCCCCAGCTCATCTGCTTGGAATTACAGAGCAGAGCTGAACCCTGGCTGGAGCAGGAAACAAATCAGAGCCAGTGATCAGATCAAAACAGCAGATGCCAAAAGAGGATGAAGGACGAAAATCATCTATTTCTTCCATCTGTAGTTACATTTCACCAAATAACATAAACCTAAGTTCTTGTACATAAAGACAAACACCGCAGTAATCAAGCAGTGCACAGTTTGGATCTGAGCTTCAAGTGCTGGGAAACTACTGCCCTCTTACAAATTTGAAAATTACATCAATGGCATATAGTGCGCTGAAATGTATCCCATCTAACTGTATTTACCCTGTTAGCTTTAACTGGGCCTAGAGCTTTTTTTCTCTGAGCCATAGTCAATAGGAACATCCTTTGGCCAGCGGCTAGCCCAAATTTGTAATGTGTAAGAATAAGTAGCTGTCCCAGGGGATCGCAGTGTTAAGCCTCTTTACAGCATTTGATGTTTTCTTTTGCATTTCTGTCGCACGTGGCAATTTAAGGGTTAAAAGCAAGTGAGTGTGGGTGGGTGGCTGAGGCTTTTTTAGGGCGTAAAGCTTTATAACGCAAATTAAAATGTCCCTAAGCTTCTGCTTTAAGTACATTAAGAAATGCCTACTTCGACATCGCTGAATTAAAATTTTGAAAAACTTGTCCTCATTAATCAAGATAAAACCCGTACAGTGTCAAAAAAAAAAAAAAAAAAAAAAAAAAAAGGTTTGCAGCTGGATGTTGTCCATTATCACTGTTTTCTTTGCTTAGACAAAAAGCCACAGAAGTTTCAGGTGTCAAATGCTAAGATCATTCAGCTTCAGAAAACCTGATTAATAAAAGCTCTGTTCAAGTGGATTCAAAACAAATTTGGTTAATTTCTTTTGTAAAGGTAAACTTTTTTTTTTACAAGTACAGATGCTAAGAAGAAACTTTAGTGTATTTCTGATTATGTTACAGTTAGAGTAATGAATTAGAAATTTTAAAGCAATTTGTTGATAACATCATGAAAATAGTACTAATGAAGATGATGAAGACAGGTCTGCTAGGCTTTTCAGAGCAAAACTGTTTATGCTTTTAAAAGTTCTCTGGCAGTATTGTTTTAAATTAGTCACATAGAAATGTTATATTTCAAAACCTGTTCAGGAAAAGAATAAGTAAATGTATCGGCAGATATAAATACCTGTATCCATAAAATGGACAAACATTGTGCTCTGTGCTAGAGACATAAGTGACCTGTTCCCTCAGTCAAATACTGCATTTGGAAATCTGGCAGACACTAGAGGAAGAGGGGAAGACACAGTGCTTAGTGTAAGACTTGCAGAGTTTGCAGGGAGAGTTAGAAGATGGACTAAATTTTATTCACAGTTTCCACTTCACTCATCTGTGTAGCTTGACTGTGGGCTAAAAGGGGTAAGAAGTAGGTGTCATGAACAGTAAGGGCAATTTTCATGCTCTGTAGGGTGTCCATAGGAGGTAGGCTGCCAGACAATGAGGCCCAAAACCAGCCTGAACCACACTGAAGGCAAATACCTTCAGCCATTCAAGGCAAGGCTAGTATTTTATTACCGAAGCAACACTTCAAGGAGGGCTGAGAGGGGGTGGGATTATACACAGCGAATTTGTTTAGAGTTGTCTTTAATCTGCCACAAATCCTGTCAGCGCTGGGGGCAGTTCCGCAGGAATAAATCCTGGTGCCAAGGTGTGGGTGGAGGACAGGGCAGAGGTCTGCGGGCTGCGTGGCAGATGTCTCTGACAGCGAGCAGATGTTTCCTTCGAGGACGAGACCAAACTACCATCGATACTGAACTGCACTTACGGCCCAGTGCTGCACCCACTCATGCCAGTGGCAGAGGTGGGATTTAACTCTTCGGGGCTTCATAAAGAAGCCCAAGCTCTGGGCAGTGGTATTTCACCTTGCAGGGGTAGCAGCAGTCATCCCAATTAAGAGCCAGACTTCAACTTTTCAGAAGTTATTGGCTGTGTAACTGCTTGGTGCTTGGTTCTCTAACCTCTTCCAAGATGGGGCATGGAGTAAGGTCGGAGCTGTAGGATAACAGAGGACCTCAGTACTGGGCCTGTCAGACTTGGAGAAGTTTCTTTTTAGCTGTCCCACCTAAACATGCTTCAGATCTCTCTTCAGGATCTTCCATGTTCTGAAACATTCATTTTGCATCTCTTTGAAGGCTGTACCTGGAAACACTGTATGCACAAGAAAGGCAACAGATACACGTGAAAGGAAATCCTTGTCCTGTCTGCTTCCATGGCCATAAACCCCAGCTTTCCTTTCCCAACCCTTTTGTTTATAGTAGCTAATTTAGGTCCCAATCCTGCAAGGACTCTTTGAAGTTTCAAGTGCAGGGAAAACACTGGTAAACACAGACTGGGGCTTGGTAACAGGACATTATATTCTCCATGGCAATTACGTAAGTTTGCACTGTAGCTAAAAGCCTGTCACGGGCGTTATCTAACGCTATCCCACATCAAGAAAGAGAGTAATCCAAATGTCTATTTATTTAATTGTGCAGGGCAACTACCCAGATAAGGAGAGCTATAAACTTAATCTAGCCAATTATTCTTTATCTGTCATAAGGTTTTTCAAGTTTCAAACATGTTCTAACTTGAAAAGAGTTTGCTGCAGAAATAAAGCAAAATGTTAAAATGTTTCTATCAGAGACAAAGACATCACATATTTTGAACTTGTACTATCACTCAAGGTTGTTTTAATTCATAATAAAATTGTGCTTTTTTGGATTTACATTATTATAAATGAAAGAAAAAGTGAAGTGGCTCTGCTGAGCAATTCTAATCTGATTCGAGGTTTGAATCCTACTTTTAGGTAACATTTACTCTCCCACTTAGCAAAAGGTGAACCTGCTGAACACCTAGTAGCTTTGAGTCTGGTTTGAAGCGTTACACTTGGACATGTTTGAAGCCATGGTTTAGATTCTGGTAGAGGTGTTCATTAAACTGATTAAATCTAAACTGTTTAAGATTTGAGGTTGTTTGCATTTGCAAATTTACTTTTGCAATCTGGCATGATGTTTAGGCACAAATTAAATTATAAGAATTTGTGTTCAAGCACAACTGTACTTGTCGTTATCTGTGTTGCAATTGTACATTATTTGCATACTATTTTTCAGAAAACCAAAACATTTATTCTAGCAGCTTGAAGTTTTTTGCAGAAACGTTGGTGGAGAGCTTTGTCGTAGCCATTTTTGAAACACAGTTGGGTAACAGGCTGCCAAAAGATTGCCCTTTTAAGATTTGTATTTTACTTGCAGCTATGTGCAGAAATCTTTGAAGAACTTGAAAGTAACCTATCTTCCCTTAACAATTATTTTTATCTTGAATGGTTGTTCCCACATCAGATACAGGTTTAAAGGTGAACCTGAGAGCCTGAAGTCCTCTGGTGTAGTGTGTGCTCCTGTGCACATCTTACTGAGTGACAGATGTGCAGACCTTCACTTTCCCACTCAGATGGATGTTGCATCTGCTCCTGTAAAGTATGATCTGTGAGGGCCTGGGCAGGGATCCCCAGCTAGCTGTAGCACCTCCTATACTGTTTCCAATTAATTTGATGCTAAAGCTGTGGCCTACACTGCTAGCGCTTGATTATGAAAAAGAAGTTGGATATCTACTCATCAGAAAATGCATTTTGTTTGCTTTGTTTTTCTAGCTGGCATTTCTGATGGATTCTGGAATTTTCCTTTTCCTTTTGGACTTGTTCCTTTGCATAAACAGCTACCATGGGGTGATACGATCTCATGACCTCTGGTTGTGGTATAGCTAAAGTGAAAGCTAACCACACTCTTCACAGAATTATTGCTATTAGTCTCATGCAAAGACTGGTTTTTGTTTGAAGTCTGTCACACTTTTGAGTAAGAACGTGGTGGATTTTTTTTTTTTTTATTTAACAAGTGGGTAAGATTCCTTCATAACACACAAAAATTTAAAAGTCAGTCAGAGAGAGTCTGAGATACATGGTGTGTCATGGAGGTATTGAAATCTACCATCTGTCTGTGCTGTAGAGAAGAGCAGACTTGGATCTCTTTGAATGAAAGTAGTGGCTCCAACTATGTTGCAACTGCATCTTGGCTCCAAAGTGGATTTTAAAGAGCCATGAAATTATTTTCCCAGTTTCATGAAAGCACATTATAACCTTGAGCCTTCCAGCGATGTCCCATTTAACATGCCCAAATGGATCTTTTAAAACTAGTGCCATCATCCCTGCAGGAACACCTCGTTGTGCACTGCTGAGTGTGGAGCAGGGGGACACGGCGCTGCCCCGAGCACCTGCTGCGAGGAAAAGCACAGGAAGATGGTGTTCGGTTTACTGCCCTGTGTGGGAAGCATATCACCAGTCTTGGTGTTTGATCTTCAAATGGTACAAGGGGAGGTTATGGCTCCTTTGTGTGGTAGTTGTATGTACAGGCATATGTCAGTAAATACAAAAGCGTTGAAATGATTATTTGGTAAGGAAGAAGCCTCTGCTAAATTATTTCCTTGCCCCAGCAACACAAACATAGGTGAAGATCCCCTCACTGCCTTTTAATTTTATACTGTAATTCATATTCTGATATTCTTATCCTATGTAAGTCATGTTGCCTAGCATGTTTTCTACGTCCCTTCCTCTGTATCTGCAACCTTCATTATGTTCTCATGCCTGTTTTGATTACCTAAACTTGTTCCTGCTCTCATTTGTCAGTTGGATGGGTAGAGTCCCAAACAAATATGCTCTTCACAGTTACAGATCTCTGGGGCTGTCCACACAAATCTCCCTTTGCTCACTGGTTACAGTTTATCATTTTCAAGTTGCAGACAGAACTACATACATGTGACAGGGAGAGCTGGGACCCAACTGCTTTTGAGCTGTATCAAAGAAAAGACACTGTATAATGCCACATAAAGTTTGACTCCTTTTCAAAACCCACTTCTTTTCATTATTTCCTCCAGGGAATAATTGGGAATGCGGTTACTGCATTTTCTCCTTTGATATGTGCACATACAAGATGGTATCCTCCCACAGAAAGATTTTTGCTTGGAGAAATTAAATGCCCAAGTATGTTTAAATGAATCAATCACTCATTTTTGAGTGCATCTGTATTTATGAATCATATGACACGAGCTAGGCAAAATACAACTGCTTAAAAGCAAGTGGTATAATAAGTATGCCTTGTAAATAGTCACTTGAACCATTTCAAAATCTCTTGATGGCAGATTTTAAATGCTTGACAACTTCAAGTTGAAATGTAAATTTTCAAAGACTTTTCCAACTTGAGATAATTTGTCTGCAGGAGACATCCTGACAGCTATGTTTCTGTTGAAAGGACTGATGGCTATACCCTCTAGCAGGTACCTTGCAGGAGGTGTCGGTGTCACTTCTGATTCAAAAGATGCTCTGAGCCCACGGACAGGAGCGTTCGCTCCATGTCAGAATGAGGTGCCAAAGTAACGTGGGCTTTTTGAGGTGTGTGGAGACTTAGAGATAGAGAAGGGTGTTTAGAAGGCAAGCTCTCAGTCACTAGCTGTGATTCGTAACAACAAAAATAAATATACCGGTAAGCTCACCTGCACCTGGCTGAACTTGTTCTCTGGGTGGTGTGAAGGCCTGTGATATCTGCCCCATAGCCACAAGTTTTCAGATAAACCAAATAAACCCAGGTTTTTGAGTGTCAAGTGCTGCTCCAGGTGAGGTGGGATGCAGAGACGGCACAGCACCAAGCTGCTGTGCAGAGATGCTGGCTTCATCCCAGAAGGCTGTACCACCACATACATGGAGCACTGACTCTATCTGGTTAATCCTGTTTCTTCAAAGATATAGTCAGCTCGAGCAGAGCGTCACCCTGCCATGGCCATAACATTCCTGAAGCGGCTGTACTGTCTCTGGCTGCAGAATGGGAGTTGTTTGGCACTAACATGAGTGATTCTGCTCAGCAACATAGAAATGCCTTGAGAAGCCTTGCCTTCCAGAAAGGGAGAAGTATTGACCCCCTGAAAATCAGGCCCCTTTAAGGGCATCTCAGACAGCATGCTCAAATATCAAAGCATCTCTAGTATTTATTACCCTTTAGAAAGTAAGGCCGTAAATTCCCATTCAGATCGAAGAATTGTTTGTGACCTGCAAAAAAGCTACCAGATTTTCCAGTAAAGACTTTGTGAGGAGGTTGTGTTCATTAATCTCCTTAAATCTTGACCTCATTCAGTGGTGAGCACTGTTTACATTCAGGTATTTATTGTATTCTTTCTGATCATTCTTTACCCTGCCTACTGGATAAGTCCTTGCCTTTGTTTAGCTTAGGAATTGCTGGTTTTAGATGGTTGACGTGTATTTATATTTTCAGCAATACCATTTTCCCAGGTGTTACCCAAGTTTTTTCAAGAAGATATCAGACCTAGTCAACGTAATGAATCACTGGCACTGGTTTCTTTTTTGCAATAGGAAATGGCAAAGGTTTGAAACAGTGTCTACCTAAAAACAAGTAATACCGATTTTCTTGCAACCTCTGTAGCGATGCTGTGCGCTGCCCAAGCATGTGCCTAAGTGTTAGATGTGCCCTGGGGAATAAAGCATAGGATCCTGCATTAGGTGGCTCAGCACGGTGTAGAGTCGCACCAGGCACTGGTGATCCCCAACAGCCCAGTTCCTGAGCCAGGTCAGCCAAGAGGGCACCAGAAAAGATGGGGGTGAATCCCAGACCCTACCCCTGGGAGCACATGTTAGCAAGTCATCCCTCTCCCGAGACAGCTGCCCCAACCTCCCAAGCACAAAACCAACCCCTCCACCTCACCCCGTACTTGTTTTCTAGCCCACTGGTTCTTAAATTCCTTCTGGCAAAGTAATACAGTTTCCAAGCCATTATGTAAGGTTCATGTTTGTCACCTCTTAACCTCTAGATATGTGTTTTTCTTTTGATCCATGTTTTCCAACATATCTAAGAGCAGGCTGTGCCTAAAAGAGTAAAGATGCATTCCTTCTGAGGCTATGTATTCATTTTGTTCAATTAATATTGTGTAGAGAAAGCGCTGGTGGGTTTTGTATGTATACATTACTAGAAACCAAAATTACTGTCTGCTGCAGATAAAATTAGATTTCGAAATTCCTTTTCCCCTTTAAAATAAAAATAGCAGAATCTGCCTTTAATTGACCACCTCAGTCATCACAGAGGCTTCCTGTGTGCAGAGGTTTTGCTTTTAATATGTTTTCCTGTGGCTTTAAAGAGCAGTCTTTATTTGCAAGTTTATTATAGAAGCGTCCAAATTAAAGGTGGGCTGAAACCGCAAAGTTTATGTCTGGATCTGGATACAACTTTCTAAAAGTGTCAAGGTCCAGGTTTTTGATTGTCCTGACCAGAGATTACAGAGGTGTCTACAAAATTCAGGTTCAGAGCCACATCTCCTGGGTGTGGAAATGCAACACTCTGGTTCTAGCCCTTTTCCACAGTGTATTTTGTAAAGCAAATTTACGAAGTGGATGATTAGTGGGCTGACAGAGAGGAAGAGCTTCCCATATATTTTTTTTTTTCAGATGAGTAAAGAAATGTAAACAGTACTTTCCCAGACAAGGAGCAATGCAAACAAGTGTCATTCAACGCAAGATGTTCACATCCTCCTTTATTGTGTTGAAGCCCTTCTCAGCAGGTTCTCATGATAATTTACACTTTTTCTATCACAGGGCTGGGAGAAGGTTCTGCTCTTCTTCACCCAGACAGCAGGTCCCACCCTCGGTCCTTGGAGAAGAGTGCATGGAGGGCTTTCAAGGAGTCACAGTGTCATCATATGCTGAAACACCTTCACAATGGAGCCCGGATCACTGTGCAGATGCCTCCCAATATTGAGGGACACTGGGTGTCTACTGGGTAAGGAAAAATAAAACAAGATGCTTGAGTCATATATGTGGAAGAGAAGAGGGTAAGGAAGCAGAGAGAGAAGGATGAATATTCCCACTTTAAGCAGCAGGGGAAATATTTTCTTTAATATGATGCTCTAAATTCTGTTTGCTTTCTATATATTTATGCATCAAAGGAGAAGGAGCAATGTTATGTATATTAGAATAGCATGCTATAAAGTTGTCTTGATGAATCAATTTATAGTCTGTATTTTAAACAGCATGCTGTGAAATATCTTTAAATCTCTCCTAGAATAGGAAGGAGCCCAACAAGTTGCCAAAATGGATGTTTATTCAAACATAACATTGTACTATCTTTGACTTCATGCATTAGATCCATTGAATGGGTCCTTGTTTTCAGAGCATGTCTCTAGCACGGGTTTTATTAGCAAAAGAAATTAAGAAGCTGTATTTCACCAGGTCTCTTACTCTCTATTCACGATGACTTGTAATTCAGAGAGCTGTTTTGTTTTCTGTGTCTCAGCAGGCAATATTCATATGCTTATTTAAAATTACTCCTAGAAGGAAAGACTGGTTTTTTTTAAACAGAAAGGAGTGTATTTATGTTAAACAGTGTGGATGTGACAAGGGGGACAAGTTTGAAGGCACAAACGGACTTTCTACAGGAAGTGGAATTTAACTGCCATTTACACCTTCAGAAAAAAAAAAAAAAAAAAAAAAAGACAAACAAACAAAGAAAAATTACAAAACCTGAGTATTGCATGGTCCAAATTCAAGCCAAATAGAAGTTTTGCGTTAACAGTCAGATGTTTGCATTAACTGACACCCCTGTTATAAGTTTGAGTGGAAAAGCTGAGGACATGATCCTGCATGTCTTCTGCAGACCAGAGCTGGTGGATCTCCACTGAGAAGCTTCTACAGCAGCATAGAAGCCAGTACTTTGTACTGTTTTGTGGACACCTGGCATTTCACTTTCTGATGTTATCAGTCCGTTTGCTAAATCTACCATGTAAAAGGGAAGAATAGATGTTTAATAAGCTACTCCATTTTTCAGATAATAATTGAGTCACATGGTGGCCCCTAGACAAAAAAAAAAAGTGAAACATGACTCAGAATATTTAAAACTACAAAGATAAAGCCCTTAGATATGACCACCATGAAGCAGTATATTAATAACAGCGTAACAGCAGAGGAAATTGTTGGTTAACTGGCAGGCCACAGATGCCTAGAGTGTACTACCCATTCATGCCAGAGGGACGTTAGCACCCAAGTGTCTCTGTTGGAACCATGTGGGTTTGCTCAGTGTTGTTACCTGTAGTGTACATGATGTGCCATCTTGCTAAAATTTTGTTTCCATCACTTTCTGTCTTCCCACAGCTGTGAAGTTAGAGCAGGCCCAGAGTTCATCACAAGATCTTACAGGTTCTACCACAATAATACATTTAAGGCCTATCAGTTTTATTATGGTGGCAATCGCTGCACAAACCCTATCTACACATTAGTTATACGTGGCAAAATACGTCTCCGCCAAGCATCCTGGATCATCAGAGGGGGTACCGAAGCTGACTATCAGCTGCGCAACATACAGATCATATGCCACAATGAAGCAATAGCCAAAAAATTAAGTGAGTTGGTGAACCATACGTGTCCTGGATTTATACCAGAAGATAGTCCCTGGGAGCAGGATGTGAGCTACGATTTGCTGAGAGAAGAGAATGACTGTGAATGCACCAAAGCTCTGAATTTTGCCATGCACGAACTCCAGCTGATCCGCGTGGAGAAGCAGTACCTGCACCACAATTTAGACCACCTTGTGGAGGAGCTATTTCTCGGAGACATTCATACTGATGCTACTCAGAGGAGGTACTATCGGCCCTCTAGTTACCAACCTCCTCTTCAAAATGCCAAGGTATGTGTTTGTGTATGTGTATGCCCTCTTTTTAAGATACTAGTGATAAAGCCACCTTATTCAGCTCTTCTGAGTCAGTGCACTAGTGTAACCTAAAATGTAGCTGTGCTTCTAAACTAAGAGGTCTCTTGCAGCCGTATGGATGATGCAGCCAATTAACAAAAGATCACAGAACGTATCTTGTGAGAATAGTAACTTTTCTGTGGTTTATGTGACTGCATCAAATATGCAAAAAGTAGTCTGATGAACTAAGGTCAATAAAGGCTGCTCTGAAGATGAAATCAAAGACTTGGATGCAAGGGTAGGGGTGGTTGGCTGGGACCAAGGCTGTAGGCTAGTAGCTGAGAATAAAGTCTCATGCAGGACTGAGAAAGGAGAAGAGAAACAGGCATCAGTGGATGCTTCTATAGCTGTGGGAGTGCCAGGGAGAGAGGAAATCAAATTGTATCAGCATATGGAAGTTGAATGATCCATAAACTGAAGAGAAGAAGAGGAAATTGGAAGGTAGGAACATGAAAGAGGCAGCATGATGGGAAAAAACCTGATGGGCTGTGCAGGTCATGGATCCAGATGCAGCCGCACACATTAATGAAATGAAAAACAGGTGAATTTTGAATGGGGGTCTAATTCCATTTGATAATTCAGTTTTCAAAGGGGCCTCTAAGTGCCCTCAGCTTCATTGGGAACTGAGCAACTCATAGTAAGCTAAATAAAAATCAAACAGAAAGAGTAAACGCTGATGGCCTGTAGCAGGAAGACTGTCTATAGATCTTTCCCAGTGATATTTCAAAGGCAGGCAGCGATTAGAACCACATTGTCGGGTGCCGCTGCCACAACATCACTTTGAGCTAATGGCTTCTCACCATTTTTAATCATCTCGTCACAACCGATTCAAAACTCAGCTACAGTTTATCAGTAATAGCAGGAAACACAGAAGGGGAAGGGAGAGTTTTGATGAGAAAGTCTTGGCTTTCCCTTCCATTCAGAACCAGCTTCCCTGGGTTGCATCTGTCTCCTGTGAACATCAAATTTCAATAGTTCAGGACCTTATGTGATCTGCCTTTAATCATTTTAATAGCCTGGCCTAGGGATAATTTTGATCCACAGTCAACTGTTTCTATATGAAAGCTGTTGTCATTTCTGTCATTCTTCTCTCTTCAAGTGACCAAGAACAAATTTGCAATTTTTTTAAACTTCCCAAAATGGAGTTTCAGCAGCATCAGACGAATCAAAGCACATTTCTCATCAAAATTTTACTTTAATTAATTCAAACAAGCACATCGACTTTCTCTTTGCTTATTTAGGAGTAAGTGTTCTTTCCTAAATCTCTTCCTTGCAGGTATCTGTAGGCACAAATTATCTGACACCAGCTATATCTTGTATCTGTTTTACAAATAATTGCAGATCTTTTTCTGAACACATGAAACAGAGACATCTTGATTTAATTCATCCTAGTTGATTTTTCTTTTTTTCTCATCAAATCTAGTTGTATTATTATGAGCTGATATATAACATAGTAAATGCTTATGCTTCCACCTTGTAGTAATTTAATTAGTCAGAATGATCAGGTGTACTATCAACCAGCTTTATAAAGATAAGATTTTTGTCCAGGTCTGCTGTAATTTTAGGACACACCAGTAATGATTTTCCTGTCTGTCTCTTCTGCTATTGTAGCATCACTTTTTCCCTCTACAATATAATGCTCAAATTTAAGGCATCAAATCTTGCATAAGAGGTCTGTTTCTTGAGCCAAGTTAGCCAAATAAACTGTGAGAGCACTGAAACTCTCATTTACATTCACAAAGCCCATTATTTAAAGCATGATCTGATCCATTCTGACCTGAGTGGGTGACATCTCTATGTGGAATATAAGCCTGCCTGCCTGAGTCACCCGGCACATCATTATCTCGCAGACCCACGTGTCTGGGTGGGCAGGTCCTGCCCGGGGGTACCCGTGTGCTCAGGTCGGGGAGAGCCTGCAGTGTGGATCCCAGGGAAGGCTTCCACACCATGTATTTGCAAGAAATGTGGGAGAGAAAAAACAAGCCAACAGGTTACCCATTGGTATTCATGAAGTACAGTGCTTCCAAATATGATTTTTGGTAGGCAGGTCTTGGCAGAGGCTGAATCTTGAGGCTGAATTTATGACACTGGAAGCCCATTCATAACAGTACTATTGGCTACACAAAATGCCGTTACTCTAGAAAGCACACGTTAATTTTGAGTACACCAAAATATGTACAGATTCCAGCTCTCCATGATGAAACCGCTGTAGTTTAATAAACGGGGGCCCCAGGTCCTGACTTGCAGGCCACTGCTCAACTCCCAGTTTGGCCAGTTACGACTTCTGACAAGTCACATTGCCTCTGTTCCTCCTCCAACCACCGCCTGCATGGTCTGCCTGGCTCTCACAATGTATCTATAGAATGTCAGGATTGCTGAGACACCAGTCTCAGATGGAGCCCTCAATGCCAAAAGACGCACAGGTTTAATACAAATTTTAAGTGTGCAACAGCACAGCTCGTCTTTGCATTTTGTGGTAAGTTCCTCTTGTTCTGATTTGATGTGAGATTTCTTCTTTCTCAAGAGAAGTTAGCTGGGCTTGTTGATACTAGGCTTTCAGAACGTTATAAATAACAATACCCCTAAGAAAGGAATCTTTGCCTCAGCTGCCATGAAAGACTCCTGGGTGTTGGTTTGTACCTAACTGTGAAGTTCTCTATAGCAACAGGTCCTCAACCCAGCCATCTGACCTAGCATTTGCCAAATGTAGGAAGAATAGTAACAGAGATGGGGGCGTTTTTTAAAAGTCCAGGCAAACATACCGTTGAAAGGTTATAACCCTTCTTCTTTGAACTCTTTTCCTTTTCTAATTGTTGCTCCACTGGGACCCAGCTGAAAATGAGTTTAAATGCTAAATTGAGTTTAAAACTACAAGTCACAGACTCCTCTGGAAACTGGACACCATGAATAAATAGAAATGTTAAATCAACTTGTTTTTTTAAGGTTTCTACAGTCATACCAAGAGGTTGGAGAGGTCAGGAAATTGCTTCTGAAGTGAATCAGGTGTATTGTGTGGACTCTTTCATTTAAGGCTTTTTTCATTTCCTTTTTATTTATTTTTATTTTAAACTTATAAAGGACTGCCTAAAATAAGTTAAGAGGATTCACATTTTGGGTTAAATTTATAGTTAAGCCTCTATATAGAAGAAAGTTCCACCCAGCTCAAGAGTTTCCACAGCCTGTAAATTGGATGTGGTAGCCACATTCATTACTTATGTGGTTGAAATGAATGGTAATTAAAAGCAAATGATTGCTGGATAAGTTAGGAATGCCAAAGCCACATGATCAGGACTTTAAACAAATAGAATTGGACCTTCTCCAAATTCCTGCAGCGATTTCACCACAGGATGGTAAATCAAAAGGGTTGTCCAAAAACCAGACAGCTTTATGCTGAGCTACAAATCTGAATAAATACACAGATTACTTTATCTCAAGTGTTCATATAAAATCAGGGAGCTTTTAAAAATATATAATATGTCATCTCTTAAGGCTTTATGAATTCTCTTAGATAAGAGCATACCTTACCTTAGACAAATTCCTCCTGTAACATACATGGAAGTTCCTGAGTGCAGCTGATGCACAGGTCACTGTATAGATTTACCTTAGCAGTCCTCTAACCTTGCTCAAGATACCAACTAGGACTTGCTGATGAACGGGCCTGAACATCTTTGAAATCTCTTGACTTTGCAAGTTTATCAAGGGATGCGAGCTATTGCACATGCAGCTTCTTTAACCGGCAAGAGAGAGTACACGGGTGGAAAGGGCAGGACAGGGCAACTGCTTGGCCATCATCATGCATATTACACAAAACATTCCTGATTAGGACAAAGCCAAGGAGCCTGGCTGATTGGTCATAAAGTCACACCTTATTTACAAATGCATACAAGGACTTGTAGGGTGAAGGAAGACTTGAATGCAGTATTTATTCGTTATGCAGAAGGGCAGAAGAAGTTTTCAGAGATATCTGCTCTAAAACTACAGGAAATGTGTACAACAGCAATACTGGGACACTTACTTCACATGTAATTGCCTCAGCAATAGTGCCTTGTAAACAAAGAGTTCCTTGTGCTATTTTGTTGTCTAACAGAGTAACGGGAAAGATCAGAGCAGGGCTGTGCTGACTGGTCATTCTAGTTAGATCATTATTTAGGAATAAGGCTGGAGTGGTCTGGAACATCACAAGAAGCATAAAATATGCTAGGATAACCTTCCATCTGCCTTTGTCATGCTCAAACATTTGCTGGCCACACACTTTCAGTAAGACATTTTCCCCTGAAAATGCAATTCCAATGGATTGATTCTCTATTACAAGTTTATTTGCTGCTGGGAGCTGACTTCCAACAGCACCTGGCATTTGCAGCTAATACAGATTCAACGTATGGAGACTGGTGCTTGGGCTCTCCCTTAGCCAGGCAGTGAAAGAACAAACTGTGCCAAGTTTTTTGTGCATTTCAAAATGCGAGTCTTCACTTTTCTGAAGCTTAGTAACTTCATCTATAGCGGAATGCTATGTACTTGAGGAGCTCCCAGTAAAATGCAAACATAAGTTAATAAATAGATGTTGAACATGTGAGGCACCTCAGAGAAATATGCAAAACATTATGTCAACCAAAAAGGGTAATTTGGAGGACAAAGCTCCTTTTTTTGCCAAAGTAGTACCACTAGACTTCTAGATTAAACCAACACTTGAAGGGTTTCTTTTGTTCATTATTACTTGCAAAAGACTCTTGGTTAGGGAAATGATGAGGGGAAGCAATACAAGAATATTCAGAAGAATGCTCAAAGTTAATTCCAGGTTTATGATCAGTAACTGCGTGGTGCCCTGCGGAGGTAAGAGAAGCAAACAGCTTCTAGCTGGGGCTGGTCCTTGCCGCGCTCGGCAGAGCTGTTGGCTGTGGCCTTGCAGAGGAGTGCTCCTCTGAAAGGGGCACTCTGCACGGACTGCCGACACCAGCGTTAGTACTAGGCAAGGGCTGAAGCAAGAGGTTGCTTTTCACTCTCTGTGTGAACCTTCAGAAGCTGAGCGTTGCTTTTAAAACCCTATTCATCACTGTTGATTTGACTACCACTATCTGTTCTGCAACTGCAGTAAAAGCCTGCCCCAACACAAATACAGTACCAGGGATGAAAATTAGCTATTTAGCCCAGCAAAATAAATTACAGGCCTTCAGATCAACTCATATGTATCTAAACTACTAACATCTTCCTTATTGTTGGCATCTAACCACAATTGCCTCATCTTTTGTAAGAGAGGAGGGAGGACTTGATAATATTACTGCATGGTTCAAAATGTTGTATAGGTTGCTTTTTAAAGGCATAATAAACACGTAAGTCAGCTTTATTTTGGAATACTCTGTTCCTGAAGATGGACATTCAAGCTGTCCCTTCAGGTTTTCCAGGAATATTTTTGTTGATACTTCCCAAAATATTAATGTCACCACAAATTAGTATAATTTTAATGTGATAAATGACATGCAAGCACATTAATCTGACAAAAAGGCCGGTTTTCTATGTGTTCTTCTATTTTGCCCAGGCTAAAGTAGTTTATATCAGAAAAGAACCACCAGAAGACTTTTGCATTTCATGTCGATTGTGTTTATTTCAGTTTTATACAGGGTTGTGCAACAGAATCAACATTGTAGATCAGACAGTTGTGTAATGGAAGTGCCTTCAAATTCCTTCACTATCTTTCCCTTCATGGGAGCAGTTAATAAAAAAATGTTCCTCAATATCTTAAAATATATGGTATGCATTTGCAGATAAATCTGAACATATATCCACCCTCCTTCCTGCTTGCAGCTCCTCTGTTCCCCACCAAAAGAAATCCCAAACTGACAACCCTGTAAAGGAGTTACCACTCTCTCCAGCATTTCACTCGTTTCAAGATTTTTAATTAAAGTTTTAAATCTTTGCTATTCTTCATTCAGTTTGGCAGGCTGAATTATAACTGTGTCAACCATGCTTGTCAACTCCCAAGAGCCAGCCTAATGCACATTAGCCAACTCAGCTTCATATGAGGTCATGGAAAGCCTGCAAATTATCACTTTTGTGGTGGAGGGAGATTGTAGCCGTTTGTTCAAGTGTTGTCTTATTCTGCAGTTATCTAGAGCGGTGGAGGAGCTGAGCTTGATACTATACTGAGCAATTCATAAAAGTGTCCTTTCTGTGGACTCGGCTCCTTGGCAATGTGAGGCAAAGTTATCTAACTTTTTTTTGTTGAGTTGGAAGCATTTTCTTGAATTGACATTCTCCTGAGGAGCACTCAATTACTAACACTAAAACCTGGCACCCGGTTTTCTCAGGTGGTGAGGTTTGAAAGCATCCTGACTAGGCATGCCCCCTCATTCCAGTTCCATCTAGCCCTGCCCGCGACACACCGTATTCGGGTGGGTGTGAGAGATCATTGCTAAGCATGGCTTTTCTTTCCCTCTCCTTCAGTGCTTTCCATCATGGTAATACATGCATTCACACAGTAGGGGTTTCCTACCCCAGCTTCTGTGACTGTTGGACCCTGCAAGATCCCAGGCCACTGGTCATGTCTGTACTGCACACACAGTTCAGGCCTGAGCCTGCACTTGAGGAAACCCAACGCCTGGCTCCTCATCACACCTCTCCCTGCAGCGAGGATATGCTGGGTGCAACACGCCAGCCACAGCCACCGCTGCGTGGCCCATCCGGTGACATTGCAGGGCCAGTGTCAGACAAGCTGGCCACAGGATCCACCCTGAAAGGGAAGCCCCCGATACAAAAGCAATCCAACCTTGTGAACAACCAGAGACTGGGTTGCCTTGTGTGGGCTCCACAGCTTGGTCAGGAGCACCTTCCCCGGTGGTGGGAGGGTGCAGAAGGGAGCCAGAGTCGGTACTGGGGCTTTTGCTAGCCTTTGCTTCTTGCGAGACTGTATAGATGCAACCTGTTCTCCTTTTCCAACCACAAACGAGACCTGCATCTTGCCACACACTGGTAACCAGTGCAAATCAAGGTTGGCCAAAAGTGGTTTTATATCAGCTGAGAACCTGGCTCAAGTGTTGTAGAAATATTATTAATGTCAGTGCATGACTTGATAAGGCAGGATATTGCTACAGAAATTTGAAGTGATTTCAGTGTGATATTACTGCAACTCAGTGGTGGCGGCGGTGGCAGCAGCCCTTGAGAGACCAGGACCAGCTGGCAATGGTGTGGGGGACAGGGGGGAAAGGGTGTACTTAGAGTAGCCACATTGAATATCTGGGTTTGAATAAAAGGTGAAAGTTGAAAGGCCTGAGCCCCAAGGGAGCCGTTACAGAAAGAAGTCAATGCTCTGCCAGGGGTTTCGGGTTGGGTTTTGGTTTGACACTGGCATTGCTGTTGTGGGAAGAGGAGAGCAAGGAGTTGTCCAGAGGTGGCCCAGCCGATTGCAAAGAGCGTGTGCTTTTCCATCTTGCTGAGGCAGAGCTGATACCTGACTCTCTTAACCAGGTTATATGGCATGGAAAGGATGTGTCCACTGTGCAGTGCCTCCTGACGAGAAACTCTGGGAAATTGCTGTGTAATTTCATGCAAGTTTAAAGACCTTGCAGGTATAAAGCAAACTGCTACTGAGAAAACTAACTGGGTTCTCAGAATTGTCCACTGTTTTTCCTTAGCCTGGGTCAGGTCTGAACAGCAGCAGTACTGTGTCCCAACACCAGGCCTCCTAGAACAGCAGTTGCCATATTTTCAGATAGTTTAGGACCTTACTACACATCTCTACCTTCTATGCTTTTATCTTCTTAATGTGTCTGGTCTGATAAAGTACCAACTATTTTCAACTAAAAAAGATGACAGAGAGAGCCTGTCAGAAAATGGTCAAAATTCTCCATTAAAAATATAAAAAAACCCACCCTAAAAATGCTATTCTCGTTTTTTTGAAGAGAAACATTTGCTTTCCAGGGAAAATATGAATGCCAGAAAACAAAATTTTTCTTTGTATTTCTCTTCCTCCAGACTATGTATACTCAATGAGGTATTTTCCCATGTCCTTTTTAAAATAAGAATCTAATGAAAAATATCGCATTAATTTCTCAGTCTGTTCTGCTAAGAATGCACTGCGTCTCTCAGACTCTAAGTAGTCTGAGAAATGAATCTGC
Organism: Tyto alba; assembly: GCF_018691265.1. NCBI lineage: Eukaryota > Metazoa > Chordata > Aves > Strigiformes > Tytonidae > Tyto > Tyto alba. The sequence goes on along the minus strand of NW_024881301.1, from coordinate 12,870,871 downwards.
CCATTAAAAAAATAAGTTATAGTTGATATGTTAATTTGCCATTATGTAAATAGTCAAATATTAGAATAGTCATCTACTGCAACTCCACAGGAGAAAGGTTGAGTTACAATTTGTGCTATTTCAAATAGTGTTTTAAAATTTTCAGATTGAAAGACAGACATATTTGCAAGATATAAAGAATAAATAGATAGGGGAGAGAGCACATATGTTTGAACAAGGACTTCAGTTGAAAAGTAACTATTTTCAGCCTCCTCTTTACTATTAGTGCTTGTTTGTTTTGGCCCTAAATACAACTTGCTGTATATCCTGCAGGTCCTCTCCTTGATATTAAGCATTGTTTTCAGCTTCTGCTTGAGCCATAAGGAAAGGGGAGATTTTCAGTAATTTTGAAAAGGGTTTGCTCCATAAATGTCTTATTCTGTAACAAGAGCATCGAAATACAGAGGTGTTCAAAGAAAACTAGAACACCTCCCAAAAAGATCTTTCTAGGTGTTATTCAAAGCTCATTTCACTATTGCTCGGAGAGCATCCCAGTTGTGTGATAGTTTTTTGGCCTGGGCCATAAAAAACACTATGAATTGATTAGAGGCATATTAGTCCTAGGCAACCATAGAATCTTGTAGAACTTAAGAGAAAATTAAATTATGCTGAGAGAGTTTATGTTTCTCACTATCCACAGCAATTGGGAAAAAGATCAAGGAACCTCATCCTTGTTTGCTTTTTTTATTAGAAACATCCCTGCTTGGCTTCCAGAGCTTTCTGGCCCTGTTACCACTTCAGTTGAGGCAGCAGGAGGGAGGGATAAGGAAAAATGTTGGTGGAAATTTTCAGATCACAAACTGTTTTCTCCCTGACTACAAGAACTGAGGTTCCAGCCAGAGATTCAGACTTGTTTCAGCCCACATGGCCTCATGAATTAACTCAGAAATTGGCTTTAAAGAAAAACCCGGGAGTGCAAAGAGTTGGGGCACCAAGGATTTGGCATTGCAGAGCTGCAAGGAGGCATCCTTCATGGGAAGGGGTCTTCCAGTCATTGGGCAACAGCCATTTCAGGGACTGGTTCTTGTAGCAAGACCCCACTATTGAAATTATTGCATCGTACACCTAAGATACCCAAAACATAGAACAGGTGTTCATCCTGTTCACTGCTCATTTTATGGCTTTTTGGTTTATGTCATGACTAAATGAGCTTTTTATTAGAGAGTACTTAATTGTGTTTGGGCTCGAATGTCCTCTGCCTCTGTTCCCTATTTCTTTGAATGTCTGTTTTTAGAAAATAATCTCTCGCCAAGACACATGGAAACAGAGTGATTTGCAAGGCCTCAGCTAGTGTAATTAAGAGCCAAGAGCAGCTGACCTAAAAAAGCAACAGTGAAAAATACAGTCAATTGTTAAACATAAACTACTTCATAATTAAGTCAAATTGCCTCATAACAAAACTAGATCTTTCCCTCGTCCATTACTTGGACAAAAATCATACTGAGGGAGTTTACATGTGGCATATTCTTCCACTAAGAAGTTCATAACTCTGTGAAAGATAGTATCACAGGAAAAAAAAAGGGTTTATGAGGGCTAAGATTCAAGAGCTGGTCTCAGTGAAGCGATGCGTTCAGGGTACGGACATATGAGGTGCCTGACCCAGCCTGACGTCTCACTGCTGTGCAAGGGATACTTCTGCTTCCCTCCTCACTGCCCCAACCTCTCCCTGTCCCACTCCCTCTTCACTGCAAAAAGTGCCCATTCACCTCAGCCCCTACATCCAGGCACATCATCAGTAACTAGAAGGCAGCCAGGCTGGATGTTTCTTAGCAGTGCAGCTGGCCAGACCTTCAGAGCTGGTGCAAAGCCTTCAGAATTAGACGGACTCCACAGAGTTACAGTAGTTCAGGACCACAGAGGTCAAAGAGCCAGGTGGAGCTACAGACAACCCACAGAAATCGAAGTGAAGTTTCGCAGTGAGTTAACCTGGGCCTTCCTTAAGTTTGCCCAAGGACTCACCTCCACTCAGTGTAATGGTAGCCAGCATAGTTCCACTGCATGAGTCTTATAAGTTTTGGAAAGTAACTCCTCCTTATGCCTCAAGACATGAACCCACCCCTGATAAGGAGAAAGGTGCTACTTGTAGTTATGAAATTTTTTCCAACATGGAGCTCCATGGACCTTCTTCTGCACACTCTACTGCTGGCCACAGCCAAGGGACTAAGCAGCAGGTGTTACCGGTCTGCACCTTCTACACTCCCAGTATGATGAAGAAGACACCAAACTATAATAGCCCCTGCCCAGCATCAGAGCCTTGACTTGAAATACCCATGTTTTTTAATGTCGTAGAGATGAAACATTAAATCACTGGTAGAAGGAACAGCAAAAAGAGCATTTATGCTTGATAGTCCTTCCTGGTCAAAAAATAATGTTGCTGCAAATAGGATGATTACAGATCTCCTTCTTGTCCATCCACTAGACCTGAGAAACAACAGAGAAATCCCACAAACAGCCAAGGGTGGCCAAGAAGACAACAGGCTGGGTTTCCATTTAGTTTTCTTCAGATTTTCAACAAGGACAACAGAAACCACTGGTTCCCAGGTTAAATTGCCTTGGCTCATAAACTGGCTGTGGAGGACAGGTTCCTGAGAGGGAAATGTGAATATAAACCAAACTACCATACTGCACTGCCAGGGTCTCCTCTGGGAAATGATACGAGTTTTCAACTTCAATAGAGAAGGAATTGTCTCCTACAGATAGACCTGGTCTGCAGAAATTGTCTTCTATTATTGACCAATTCAGCTCATATAAGCTATGTTTAGTTTTATAACACTGTCTTTTCCTTGCTTTCTTGCTTCACTTTATGTGAATGGGGCAATCACAGCAATAAAGTTACTGTCATCGGTGCAGTTTAATAGCCTTTAAAGTGTTAGGGAGAACTGGCGGCAGTCTGCCCCACGGCGGGACAGCCACGCTGGAGAAACAAGTGCTTGATAGACACTGGTGTCTTCCACAGAGCAACCCCTCCGCCTGCATCACTGCGAGTGTCTGTGCAACGCAGCAGCAGCATCTTTTGGATGTTGATCTCCAAGAAGAAAAAGCGTTACACTTCAAAAATGTGTGTTTTCTCGGTGCTTTGGTTGGCAGTGAACAGAATTGCACACCTCATCCGACAGTTTTCTTGCAGCACCAGCAGCCCTGCCTTGGATGGGGCAGATGCTCAGCTTGTGGCATCCCTATTCACGGCTGGAGCTCAAGGGAAACAGGGCGGCTCTGCTGCTGCCCGAGATGTGCCAAGGCAGTCCACACCTTTCCCCAGCACCAACTCATTTCCTAGTAATTTCTAAGTCATCTGCCCCCCAGCAATCCTGAGCCGCAAACCGCCCAGTAAACCAGACTGCTTTCTGGAGAAAAACACTGACGTCCTCTGAAGAGAGCTACAGATTCAAGGTTCGTAAGTCCCAAACAAGCTTTCAGATGAAACATGGTGACATTTCCAAGTACTGATCCAGGCCCCTGAATTTTCTGTCTGCTTTCTGACAACTCAGTGTTCTTATTTAGCCTCCTACCAGCCCTGCCCCAAAAGGAAGAGCTGTAATTGTCTCTGTTTCTATGAAATGAGGAAGGTCACACAAGAATTCTACAGCAAAATACAAAATGTAACTGGATCTTGGTTCTGCTCTTGACTATCAGAAAATCCAAACTGGAAATTGCAATCTCAGAAAACAGCTCAGTTTCACAGTCCTTATGAGTTATCTGTGATTTCAGTGTTCAGGAGAACCAGATGTTTTGCACCAGCCTCTGCTGTCAGTTACTATGGCACAAATCTGTGCTAACTTCACCAGTTGCACTTAAATTACTCAATTAAATATTCTTTCTATTTTCACTAAGATACTAATGGTCCTTGCACCTGCTTGCAGAATTTAGCTGAAAAATATATCTTAAAATTAGTTAACAAGCTTCACAGTGGGAAAGAACATTTTAATAACATGCTGACATGTAGTTCCCAGAAGACCATGTGTTTTGGAAAGACCCTCTGAAGGTCACCAAGTCCAACCTCCTTCCTCCTCAGAGCATGACTGTTGGCCAGCACAGGTTCAGATCAATCTGAGCTACATCATTTGGAGTTATTTTGCACATAGACCATTATTCTACATCCTAGGCATGTAGAACAGCAGACTTTTCAATGATTTCACTGTCTTTTGGTGTCTATCTGGTCTGAGGTGGGGGCAAATATAAACTGTGTTTAATATGTACAAAAGGGATATATTGTGGGAGTTGTATTTGATTCTGTGAGGCTACTCATGGTCATATTATTGGAAAAACTCAGGGCAGTAATGAAAGTTGTGTAAATGTCACCCCTAAAGTGTGCCATGAATTGAAGGCAGTGAGCAGAGAAATGCTGACTCGATAGCAGCTCATGTGAACTTTAAAGTACAAGCAATGAATATGAGCACTTACATTATGGAGGAAGCTGAGAGAGATCTCAGAAAAGAGGGCTGGAAAAAGAGGACAAAAGGAAAAAGGTTTTGTATAAATCTCTCTCCCCAGTGGCTGTTTCAGCTCTTAACTCAGTGCACGCTGAATTGTACCTCATGAAAACACCTTGCAGCTTGAACAAGGTGGATGTGAGTAACCCCCACCAGTGCATTCCTCTCCCTCCAGGAAGGATCAAGTAGTGTCCTTGAAAGATGAAGGCACAAGCTGTCTGTGTGGTCTTTGCTCAGAGCGCTATCCCTCCACACATCACCAGCTGACTAGAAAGCCTCTACCATCAGGTCCCGAGATGTAAACAAACAGCACATTGCCAACCCAAAACAGGCACTAGTAAAACAGAATGCACTGCTTTTATCTTGCGGGGTGTCATGCATTTATTCTTCTTGATCTAATAATTTGTCATAAATGAAGTGAGTTTAAAAATTAGTTTTGTAATCCTTTGTTGTCCATAAAATTTACTTCAAGGTTTAGCAGAGCAGAGAAAAATGCTAATGCTGCTGTCTCTCTTGCCATTGAAAAAGTGCAACATACAGTTTGAAGAGAGAATAGCTAGGCCAAACTCTTTTGCCAACAAGACAAAACCTTGCAGAGTGGAAACAGGCTTAGGAGCAATGCACGAGTCTCTAGTTTTATTTTCTGATGTCAGGTGTCAGGTGATGTCAGCATGAAATTCCCTCCCCTCCTGCCAGAGACTCAGAGCCTGCACACCCCTTGTAAGAGATCCCTGGAGCCCACGGATGGGGCTGGGGGTACCCAGCTGCTCAAGGCTGGTGCTTGCCCCACAGCAGTGAGCTGCCGTGAAGCCCGGCAGGCATCGCGCACCCCATTCCTGCCAGAGAGGGCCAAAAACCTTTCACCATGTCTGACGGCAGCCAGCCAAGTTGTATGCTTCACAAGCTTATGTTAGGGCTCAGAAAAAAAAAAAAAAAATAAAATTACTAGTTACTGTTCTCCCAGGCTGCCACCTAAAATGAAAAATGTCCTTAGGACATCTGTGTCTATTAACAGTACCCAAAGTTAACAACTAAAAGGAAGACATGCAAAGTAAGAGCTCAGCAAATGTATTAATTTCTAACACAAGAGTTGCCAAGTCCCTACCATAGTAAACTACCATCTGCCAGCTTCTCATATGATTTGAAGGATAAAGTCAGCCTTTTCTAGATCCTATAAAAAGCTGAACTAAAATTAATTTCAGATAAATGCAGACGAGGGAGTTAATCTCTTAATTGTTCTCCTGCTGTGCAGCCTTATACGTACAAAACCAAATGGTGCATGTTTCAGGTGCTTTGAAGGGCGAGAACCTGCAGCAGAACACTAGCAAGATAAGAAATGACAACATATTCCTTAAAATGTGGTGCCGGTGTCACTTCAGCATGAAACAGATGGCCTGATTCATTGCTCTGTATTGCGGGTGATGCTTAACAAAGGTTTCTCTCTGCTTTGTTTCAGAACCATGACCACACTTGCATCGCGTGCAGAATCATCTACCGGTCAGACGAGCACCACCCTCCCATCTTACCCCCCAAGGCAGATCTGACCATAGGGCTACATGGAGAGTGGGTGAGCCAGCGCTGCGAGGTGAGACCGGAGGTCCTCTTCCTCACTCGGCACTTCATCTTCCACGACAACAACAACACCTGGGAAGGTCACTACTACCACTACTCCGACCCCATCTGCAAGCACCCTACCTTCACCATCTACGCCAAGGGACGCTACAGCCGGGGAGTGCACTCATCCAAAGTGATGGGTGGCACGGAGTTTGTGTTCAAAGGTAGAGTGGCTTCCTACACTGGGGGCGGAGGTGGTCATGTAGTTATGGACCAGAGCAGAGTTCGCTCATAATGATTTGGTGGCTGATGATTTCATTCTGTCATTTGCAGGGGTAAGTAATTTCTTGGGAAGTTCACAGGCTTTGTGCGAATGCCCAGCCAACTATACAGCTGCACAGCATTTCACACCACTGAAGCAATACTCTTTTGGGGCAGAGATCTCTAGGTACAGCACAAGAAAATAAGATTTTGCATCACTAAGTTTTGGAGGCCAGACTTCAAGCATCTAAGCAAAGCATCTAAGATTAGATCTGTGTCCCAGGGCTCCTTCAGTAGAGATAAAAAAGCACCTTCAGAAGGCATTTCAGGTCTGAAGTGGTACAAATCATTTTTTGTCAAAGACAGATGTAGCAGCATGTGTATTTTCATCAGCTTCCAAGGAGCCCTAGAGCAAGTAAGGACTTGTCCCTAAAGACAGCTCTGATTAATCCCACCACAGGGAAGACTTGATGTATCTAACCAAAACCCCTCCAGTTCTTTGGGAAGCAGCGCTCGGTGCTGATGCCACCCAGATCCCTGTGGCTGAGAAGCCTTCCTGTGCAAACAGCCCCGAAGCACCCTGCTTAGAAAGAGCTCAGTGGCTTTAACCACTCACACAAACAAACATCTCCAAAACACAACGTCCCACCATGGCGCCAGCCCCAGTGGAGCCTCTGGAAGCCCCAAGCACTCTGTGGGCTCTTCTCCTCCTTATTTCAGTTACCATGTGAGAAGCATAAAGCTTCTTGCATGGCTCCAATTTAGGAAAGCATCTAACTATGAGAAATAAATTACTAATCTGAGATTTTCATAGGAACCAGGAGATACGCTTGCCCATCAGAGCTTTTGCTCTTACAGCTGCATGCAGCATGTCCCAGCTCAGATCCTGGGGTGAAATCCAGTTTTTGCTTGAATTTCTGGTTTATGGTATGCCAATTTACCTCACAGACTGAGGTCACTAATTTGTTTTTGCTAAAACTTTTAGGTTCACTTTCTATAGATGACCTTTTACACCACCTAGGACAGATAATGTGAACTGTAGAGCCATTGAGTTGAAAATCTGTTTATAAAACTTCAGAAGAAAAGTCCCAACAAATCTTACTATAAAATGACCTGCAAGAAAATTTGGGATTTTAGTGTTTTTGGAGGCATGAGGGCTGGTCATTTGCTTCTGTTTTGGCCAGCACCAATCTGTTCAGATCCCCTTTTCTTGATATACAGTATCACATGCACACCAGGAAAAATCTCTATTCAGCTTCCATAGGCTCAGTTTGGCTTTTCCCAACTTTTTATACTTGGTTGAAAAATAAAACTTTATGTGCCTTAAGCTCCTCTGAACTACAAGCAGGTTAGAACTGCAGAAGCTGCAGCACTTCAACATTTGATACTGCAAGCTGCAGCCACTGTTTAGATATGAGAAAAAGTATCTCTCTGTAGTTCAGCAATACTTTATAATTCATGCAAAAAAGGACAGATAATACAGGAAGATAGCACAGCTGTGGTGCTTTCCAAATTTTCCAATTGGAACTAATTATTTCATTAGCTTTACACGGTAACAGATGTTAAAGAATTATGAAAAATACATTATAAGCAGCCCTACTTACAGATTAATATAGACGGTAATAAAACATGAGTCAAGTTTTACTGTTTCCTCTTTTACCTATCTCCAAAGGATTGTCTAGAGTTTATGAAAAGCTCTGCTTAATCTCTGGCTGAGATATGTGGCCATCAGGTTTTCTTCAACTGAGTTTGTGTGCGTGTGTGTGTTCTGTGCAAGAAGAAATTACATTAAAGATGTAAAATGATGCGAATAGATTCGCTGGCCACACCTGCAATATGAAAAATTGCTTTAAGAATGAACAAGCAGAGACAATTCTGATTTGACAGGTACACCCCAACCCACATGTTGTCTGTGCTTTTGTTTTCGCCCCTCTGCTGACAGCTCCTCTCTTCCTCTCCCGCAGTAAATCACATGAAGGTCACTCCCATGGATATATCCACAGCCTCTCTGCTCAACGTCTTCAACGGGAACGAGTGCGGAGCACAGGGGTCCTGGCAAGTTGGGGTTCAGCAAGACGTCACCCACACAAACGGCTGCATCGCGCTCGGCATCCGCCTACCTCACACTGAGTACGAAATCTTCAAAATGGAGCAGGACGCCCGGGGCAGGTACTTGCTGTACAACGGCCAGAGACCGAGCGACGGGTCCAGCCCCGACCGACCGGAGAAGAGAGCCACTTCCTACCAGATGCCTTTAATTCAGTGTGCTTCATCAGTACCCAGACCTGAAGAGTCACCAGAGGAGAATAAAATAAGGCTGTATAGCAGCAGGGCAGCGGAAAAATATCCCAGTGCCCCAGCTCTTGCTTTGGTGTTGTTTATTTGTACTGTGTCATATTGGGACATTTTCAGCTAGAAGTGAAAAAAACTTATTTTTCATGACTACAAAGCCAGGATTCTACCAGACTGGGGGTTGTTTTTCTTCTGAAAGAAAGGGACATTTATTTTCTTGATGCACTTGAATGCCTGAGAACTGTTGTTCTTTTCCTTACTTCCCCCCTCCTCCTCGAATCCCGAACGGCACTCGTTTGATGTTTGTGCTTTGAACTTCATCCAGTCTGATCCCTGGCCTGACATGACTGCACAGAAGTAATTGCACTTTAGGACTGCAGACTTTTGGGGGGAGGGAGGGGTCTCCTTTTATTATTTTTTTTTTAACTGCTGGGGTGAACATTATGATCCTGCTACAGTCGTCTCTGCCATCTTACCATTGTGGTACTCTTCTCCCCAACACCAGGTTTCTCATCAGAATTTAGCTCTGGGGAAGGGCTCGGGTGTTGTGCCAGTACTGTGATTGCAGCTTCCCCCTCTGACTATCACAGCTCTGATGTAGATATGCATATAAGGAGGAAACCCACAAAGATTTATCCTATCATTATCTCACAGCTTGTAACACAAAAAGAAACAGCAAATCAACAGCCCTCCATTCAGACAGTGCTAAATGGTTGATACCTCTAACTAAAAAAAAATTCTAAGTAATTTAAGCTATTTTTACAATCATTAAGTTGTAAAAATAATCAGTGGTTTAATATTTTCTCCTTCAACTTCCTTAGCTATGTAAGCGTTGAGGCCTCCCTTTGTATCTAGCGAGTAGTTACAACCAAACCCCCTTAAAACCAGACAGAAACAGTATTTTTTCCGTTGGATGCACACCGTGCAGGTAAGCTGCCGATACAAGGCTGCAGGGACGACTTCTGTTCATATGCCCGAGGCCTTACATACTTCGTGTGCAGTATTTGTGCCTTGGATTTTGTCAGCCAGGTGGCTGAAGTAAAGAAGCAAGTGGGGTCTAACATGTTTCGCAGCCCTATTTAGCAGCATATTTTTAGCGATGTGACCTCATACAGGAACAAGTAAGGGGTTTCAGCAGCAAGCACACCCTGTCCCCTAGTAGAGCACGAAAGCAGCTGGAAACAGATGCATGACCATCTGATGGAGGGAGACCGGCCCAGTCTTAACCGAGGGACGAGCAAGAGTTGCGCAAATGCAGCCACCCCTTTTCTCCTTGCTGGACTGTCCCAACACAAACCACGGTTTCACAGAGCTGAAATCAGCATTGGTTTGGGGAGACACTGCTGGGAAGGTGGCTATCCGGCCCTCAGAGAGCATTCTTCAACAAGAGTCTGCCCTGGAAAACCTCGGGTTTCCCCCAGTGGCAAATACATCCTTGTGTGCGCTAATGTGAAGCATAGCAGACTCTGGAGGTAGTAGGGGAGATATTCAAGGCCAGCAAGGAGGTACGCAGATGCTCCCCTGCTTTAATGGGAAGCGAGCTGAGGGCATGACTTGACCTTGTGGCATTTGGACTGTGGCTTTTACTGATATACACATGTATTTTGGCTCACAGGAAGAGCAGGAACCTGTGTAAGAAGCGTAAGGCGTAAGGTCATAGTGTTTCTTCATCAGGATCAGCAGCTTCTAGCTGTCCAGTCCAGGACTACATGAGAAAAAAGCCTTTCATGTGTTATTTTCAACATCAAAGTACAAGTCTTTAATTAAGGTCTTTCAGCTTTACATAGGTGAGTCTCCATACTGTCTGCTATAGCAAAAGCATCCTTTGGAAACATAGCAACAGCATGGGCTTTGGTAGAAAAAACAGCAGGAAAAAGCCAGTCGAGCAGCAAATGGCTATGCTCAGGCTCCCTACCTCCTCAAAGTCTGTGCCTTCTTGACAGTTTTTCCAAGCTTGTATCAGCCTTGGATATGAATTTCCTCTGAGTCAGAACAAAATTGGTTCACCTGGTTTTGATACAGCAGGAGGAAGGGGAGAAGGAACACTATCATGGGCTCACTGCCAGGTCAGATCATATCTTTCATATTTTCTTCTTCAGACAATAGAAAAATCACGGAAAACTCATTAAGAGTCAGGAATGGAGCTCAGGATGGCTCGGTAGTCACCAGAGAAAGTGTTCATCCATCCATCTGATATCAGATCCTCCTCAGCCTGCTGGAAGGAGCTGAAAGCCAACCCACCATGATGAATCAAGCCTTATCAACAACAGCAGCCCTGATGGCTTTCTGCTCCACATAGTCAAACCTACTTGAAGAGACAGTTCTGCATCAGCTGCTGCTAGGGAGACATCAGGAGCAGTTTTAATTAGAGGGCCAAGAAAGCGACACAACACCTCCAAAAGAGAAGCTAGGAACCAGGATGGAGTTTGGTTTTCTCTAGCTAGACTTGAGTTTTATATTCAGCAGACTGACACCAGCATATCTCCAACTGAGTTACTGAGCTATTACAGCCAAGTAAGTCCCTTAAATATTAGCTTTGTTTCTGACTTCTGTTTGAAACCTAGCGGCATGAGTGAATTCACGTTAGTATAATGAGGATGGGTGTGACATGATGTTCCTTAGGTCACACAGGACAAGCTTCTTCCACCACCATCAACCATTCCCACATGAGGTGGTCCTATCTCTAAAGAAGTATCAATGGCTGTTAGGAGTTGTCGGACCCTGTTTGTCCCCTGTGCAAGTGCCACCCACGACTCAGTCAGTCCCAGCTGAAATCTGCACATGCTTGTGATGCAGGATTGAAGCAGAGAGCAAAGGAACTGCTCTGCAGCACAATGTTCTATATTCATCAAGGCAATGATCTACATTTTATTAGTGCTCTGTGGCTCTTCTGTAAATTGACTAATGTCAGAAATATTACAACAGTTTAAAGAGAAAGACCTGTCTAGTTCTTACCTCTAAAAACACATTAATGTCTCAACTGTTTTGAATCACAGACTTGCAAAGGTCTATGTTCTCCAAGGCTTACGGTTACACTAAATGCAAACATGACTCAATGTACAAACTGGACAAGAACTATATTTTTTTTTTTTCCTATCATATAGTTAAAAAGGAAGTATTTGAAAAAGGCCTTCATATTGCATTACAAGAAATCTGACTGGGGACTCCTATACTTTATTTGTAGTGTTGACCAGAAACATTTCTATGATCTGGGTTCTTAGCATATGCTGCACCAGCTTCCCTCCGTGTGCCTATACATCTTTTTTTTTTATTTTTCTATTAGCTAAAACAAGTCAAGTTGGGCAAAGATGTAAGTCTTCAGAGTGCATAGTTTATTTGCCAATCCATGTTCTCTGCAAGGCTTCTCCTTGGTTACAGGCACAAAACTAGGAGCTAAGCTTCCCTGATCTTTTGGTTTCATCACACATTAAAGTGCTGCACAGCACTGTATGCATTTGTGACAAAATATATTCCATCCATTTTAATTCTCCAACCTGACCTCATGTGCTGGCAGCTCTGGCTGCTAAAGAAGGTAAATGGCAAGTGTTTTACCAGTGGAAGACCTACAAACAGTGATCTGTCCCATACCAAAATGCAGAAGCTTTAAAAAAAAAGGAATTATTAATGTTGGCATCTTCAGTAACTGCCAATGTTGCCAGGACAGGTGAAAGTTTTTTCCCTAAGTAATATCCTACTCACAGAACCATCTGACAGAAGAAATGCTAGCCTGAAGACGTTCTTGGGTAAATTATTTGAACAAGTTCCATTTAACAGGACAAAAGGGATCAAAAAAATCAGAACAAGTGTTCTCACTCTGTTTCCATACCGTTTACATATTGTGCCTGCTGCCCTAGGGTAGAATGTCACTTCTCTGAACAGAAGTCCGTATTTTAAGATATAATGTCTGTCTTGCTTGAGTTGGAGTGTGCTTGCTTAAAGTGCAGGATTATTTTTGTTAGAAAAATATTTTTATTTTTGTAAAGTTATAGAAGATATTTTTCTTCTCAGCTATGTTCCAGGTTAAACTGCCGGGGAAGTTTAAGCACTTGTTAAACGATTGAAATAAAAAAGCCTAACTGAAATATTAAGAATTTTTTTTGCCTCCTATATATGTTAGGTTTTCTATTCTGTTGACTTTCTACCTGTAAAAAATTATAGAAGTCTTGGAAAGTTATAACCAAAAATCCTTCCGTTGAGTAACCTGTGTACAGAAAAGCTCACTTCTTGCTATATACACAAGAAAACACATCACTAGAAACAGCTCTGATGAAAACAGCTAGGATGATTTGGGTTTCACAGCACATCTTCAGGTCCTTCAAATAAAATGGGAGCTGGAAGTGCCCAGCGAGTAATGATGGTGCTGGCTTGCAAGAAGGGTACGGTCAGAGCAGCTGTGTCAGGACAAAGGGTGTGGTTCAACAGAAACCAAGTATTTTTCATAAATGAGAATGTCCTGGGTTTGAGTGAGTGGTGGGGTTTGTGGAAGCAGAGGAGGGTGCTACAGTGGTGGCCCCTGTAAGAAGCTTCTCAAAGCTCCTCTGGCTCCAAGTCAGCTTACTCGGATAAGTGTTGCTGCTTGTCAGTGTATTAAATTTATGTTCTTTTTTTTCTTCTCCTAATGGGTCTCTCTTTTGCCCATGACCACACTGGGTGATTCAACCCTCCCTGTCCTTATCTCAGATCCTAAGCCTTTGCTTATTTTCTCTTTCTCAGTGCTGGGGGGAAAAGGGGGAGTGAGCGGCTGTGTGGTGCCCAGTTGCCCTCTGGGCTCAAACCACAACAGATGTAAGCAAACAAACCAGCATTACTGCTTCGCTACTGTATCTCACTTGCTTTAAGGGCTACAAGCTGGGGGAGAGAGCAGGGAGGGATTAGAAAGGACACATTTCTTAAAAAGGAAGAAAAACCCGAAAGGAACCAAGAAGGAACCAAGCAAGCCACATTTTTCCTCAGTGTTGCACAGTTTCACTCCTGCCTCACTTACACACAGAAAGAAGAGGTGAAATGCAGTCAATGAGGCTTCCACCACCATCAAAAGCTTTGGAGTTGACCAATTTCTGAGTTTTCAGAAGTGACTCAGGAGATCCCTGAAAGATGAGCTCGGTTTTCAGGAAGCATGCCCTAAATTACAAGGTACTCTGAATGCAGTAGCCACAGCCTGTGAAGAAGTGGCCTCCCTTCTATGCAAAGTGGTGGGTACGGATGAATTCAGGCATAAATAGGTTCTGTGTGGCATAATTTACTCACTCCTGACAGAGCAGAGAAGGTTAAGTAATAAAAACCAGCACCACTCATTCTGAATTTCATACTTTCATTGAATTTCCACAATTTTCCCTCTTATTACAAGTAATTGCCAAGAATTTTTCCTTCTAGTTGTCTTCTCTAGTGCAATCACTGTTGATTTTTTTAATTGCTATTTGCTGCCAGCAATAAATAATAAGGAAATGAAGCAACATAATTTCTACTCCACTGCTGAATCAGGCAGAAACAAACATGGCTGTGAGGAATCAAACCACAAGCACTCTGAATAGCTAAGGAAACAGCGCTGTCGGCCTGAGCAATTATTTATCAGGCACCTTCTCCCCACCCCTTCTTTACAATTCTGCTCTGGGGTATAGGACCAGACCATCGGATGGATTTTAGCTATGGTGCTACCAAGCCCGAGGTCAGTAATTAATTCCTACGTGACTTCCAGTAATGGGAGCTGCCTGTGATCGCTGCCTCAAAGCAGGCAGACATGATTCCCAACATCCTTTTCCCATGGGAACCACATCGGTCCCTGTCTGCTGCCATTTCCAAGACAGTCTATTGGAAAATGAGAAAGCAACTGCACAGGATAGTGCTGTCTTCAAAGAAATTTAAAAAGTTTGGGAAAAAAGTTTACACTTGGGAGTTGTTAGGCATTAGATCTCCTAGATTGACTCTGCTGAATTCTGCAATTCCACCTACAGAAGCAGCCTGGGATCAGACCTATCTGCTTTCATCCATCCAGAGAACAGACACTTGCTAGACAGACACATGCATTACAAATTTCTTTAAGTAAGCGCCCAGCTCCTGGATCACTTTTAGCACCAAACAGTAGCCTGAAGACCCTCGAAGATAATCAAAACAACAGACAGACATCAGCTTGATTAACAGCCCTCCATAAGGCATTGCTGGAAGCAACCCTGCCTTCCAGCAAACACTGTTAACAGCTTCAGCTCTACCAAGAGAGACACAGGAACCCGAGCAGCGGCCGCCCGGGCCGGGAGCCGAGGGGACATTGCCATCTGGCGGCTAAGCCCGGCTCAGCCACCGCTCCCCGCCCGCCTGCCCACCCAAAACCCACCGGTCCCACAGTCACCAGGGGGAGTGGGAAAGCGAAGGAGGCCAAATAAAGACCCGCACGCATCTGTTGAAAGACATTTCACAAGTCTTCCCCGAGGGTCGGACTAACAGTGCGGTTTCATTCCGCGTGATGCTCTCCCCACGGCCGAAGGGCACGCCATCCACGGGAGCGATAAATCACGGGAACTACACTCAGAAGAAATCTGAAGTTAGGCTTTCAAGAGTTAAGAAGCACCGAAATGAAGCTTTTCCCCCGCAGACCCTCCCTGCTTGCCCAGTGCTGTACAGTCAGGGCAAAACTGTTTGAGGCTGTACAGTTCGCTCTAAAGGCATCCCTCCTCCACGCTCCTTACGGGATACCGGGGAAACGACTGCATGGTCTAAGCTGTAGCAACCATTTCTGCATGTTTTAAATTAATACTAGAAGGAAAATACTATTAAACTGTAAACCTTGCATTGCTCCAGCATATTCCAATCTATCCAAAAATGTATATATTTTTGAACTGAAAATTGTAATGATACATATATGTAGATATACAGCTCAGATGCAAGTACTTTATATATGGAATTACCAGAATTTTTAATGATAATTACCATACATTCACTGAAACTGCTCCAGGAGTACATAAACTCTCAAATACACTATATATGCTGAAAAATATTACTAAATTTTGACAGGCACTGTCATTTTAAATCTTAGTTTCTTATTGGCTCATCCTGCTACAAGAGCAAGTGCTTTAGCTTCCATGATTCCGTCCAGGACTAGGAGATAACTATCAATGTATAGTACACAAAAGGGAGCATTGAGGACTTGGAGGCCACTAGGCATGAGATTGGAAAGGATTTCCTATAAAAATAGCTTAATTCCTAAAAATCTAAATTTACATTTCTTAAATCTAAAAATGCTTTTGCATTGACAGCTGAGATCTTTGTACTTCACAAAAGCAGTAGCAAACATTCCTGCGTGTTGGAAATTCACCTTGTGTCAGCATCCTCCTGATTAAGCCTCATTCTCTTTGAAGGTCTCTAATACTCGCAGAGGCTCAGCGTGCATTGAGGAGGGGGTTTTGGACAAGATGGTTCCCATTTGGCAAGAATGAAGGAAGTGTTTCTGCACCCAGTTGCCTTCAAAATTAGCAGTTCTAAAGTAACTTGAAAATTAGGAGCAGTTAAAGGAAGAAAATGGGTAAGAAGCAACTGAGGCAATTACAAAGATAGGATACAACGTAAAGTCCTATAGTAACCCACCCAGTCCACTGTAACCAACAGTTTGCATATTGGCACACAGACACCCCAGAAAGATCTGTGTTCACAAATCAGACGTAAATATGAATGTACACAGACACACGCAATGGTTTTGCATAACCCTATTATTATGTCTGCCCACAGGGGAATTAATGTTTGTGTGGCTCAGCTAACGAGCCGCATTGCGCGCACAGAGCGCCGGAGGATTTGGGTCACGCACTGCGCTTTCTCTGCTGCGCTCCCACAGCAGCAGCCAAGGAGATCAGGAGGCCCCTGCCCATATGCTGCTGGTTATCTTGCTCAAAACATTTACCTTTGATTAGCTGCTTCATTTCTACACCTCTAGTTCAACAAATCCAACTCCTACATACCTTTAGAATTGGACTTACAAAACCACAACTAGCTTTTTTTTTTTTTTTTTTTTTTTTTTTTTTAATCACTGCTCTAAGAGAATCTCTGAGCTCAGTTACGGCTACTCTGAACATCAGACTCCCGCTCTCATCCATTTGCAACCACAGAATCATAGAATTGTTTAGGTTGGAAAAGATCCTTAAGATCAGAGTCCAACCATAAACCCAACATTGCCAAGTCCACCACTAAACCATGTCCCTAAGCACCAGATTTGCACATCTTTTAAACACCTCCAGGGATGGTGACTCAACCACCTACCTGGGCAGTCTCTTCCAGTGCTCAACAACCCCTTTGGAGAAGGAAATTTTCCTAATACCCAACCTAAACTGCCCCTGGCACAACTTGAGGCTGTTTCTTCTTCTCCTATCGGTTGTTATGTGGGAGAAGAGACCGACACCCACCTTGCTACAACCTCCGTGCAGGTAGTTGTAGAGTGCGCTAAGGTCTCCCCTCATGCTCCTTTTCTCCAGGCTAAACAACCCCAGTTCCTTCAGCTGCTCCTAACCGGATTTGTTCTCCAGACCCTTCACCAGCTCTGTCGCCTTTCTTTGGACACGCTATCATTGAATCATTAGTATTTCTGAAGTGCCTAAGCAGGTCACAGAAGTGAGGTGGAATACATGCAGGGTTATACTTTATTCCAACTTTTAGCATTTCTGACCCTGCTACTTAGCAATTTTCTTGCACCACCTCCCTTCCTGCCTCCAGGTAGACCAAGCTCTGCTCCCACCCCACACACCTTCCACGAGCTTACCCTGGTGACAGCTCGTTTTCCCTCGCCATGCCTGCTGACCTGCTCCCCTGTAACCCACTCGGCTCCCACCCACATTGCTGACAAGTGCTGGGATACCGCCGGCAGCAGCCGGGGTGTTTGATCCCTGATCCCTGCCCATGCCGACAGCTTGGCAAGCACGCCAGCACTAACTGGTCAAACAGCAGCAAGCAGGACAGGTATCTCTCCAGCTCACTGTGCAGGCTTGCCCTGGATGGGAGCACCAATTTAAATGTCTTTCATCTCAACTCTAATTTTCCTGTAATTGGAGGTAGTTGGTATTTGTGAAACATCAACCTCTATCAAATGTGGCTTGTATTAGATTTCAGATTCACACAGGCAGAAGAAGCACAAAGATGCTCTGACCACATAAACCTTGTCTCTTTAAGAAGTTAAAGTTTTTCCACAAATACACTGACCTTCCCTTGCCATTGTAATCTGGTTCCTGTGGAGGCAGGATGAAGAGATAATTTCACCTAATCAGGAAAGCAATCTGTTCTGATTTTCTTGAAGCTGGGACATGAAATGTGAGGCCCAAGGGCTAAGATATGTCAAGGCATTACACAAAAAATGTGAAGTCTGAAAGCAGTGCCATGAAGTTGAAGTCTGCACTGAAAATCTCAAGTTACACAATCCCTGGCATGAATACAATGAAAATCCTCCTATCATTCTCCTGTTTACAAAACAGGTCATGCTGTTTGAGGCTTTACACCCTGAGGTTGGAGAAAAAATCCCATTCCTGGAGAACACCACAGCAGTTTCCAGTACACATCTGAGGAGAAGGCAGCATGTACAGACCTTTCTAACAGCCCAGCTGCACTGGGAAGACAAAGCCATCAAGAGAGACACTTCTGGAGCAGTCCATCTCACTCTTCTCATGATCATCTCCTCTTCGTACCATACTCCCCTCTTCTTCACTTGACACCAACCACTCCCAAAATGTAGGGCAGGTATCTCAATTTCAAAATTTTAAACTAACCTGAGGTGATTACGGCAATCAAGGAAAATTAGCCACCACATGAGCTCCCACCTTCTGTGAACCACTCCACTATCAAAGCTGCACACTTTAGTACCTCCAACTACAGCTCCACAGGGTCGTCTCTCTATTTGACCCAGAGTTCAAGTTTTGTTTTCTGCAGGCTTTCCTCTTAAACCTCTCCAAAACATGGTTCTATAAACTATTGTCCTACATAATGTCTTAAAGCAATGCCTCTGAACCGCTAAGAAATAGAGCACCATCTTTATAATTAACTACTAGATTAACATTAATATTCCTCAAACCAGTCCTCATACCTGTGCAGAAGCGTACTGCAGTCTGAAAAGCAGTAGTAACAGCAAAGCATTTACTAATTTTAAGTGAAAACACATCAGTGGATTTAACCTCTGTAAGAGTCTGCTATTGCAGGACTCAAACATGTTTAGGTTTTAAAAAAAGTACTTGACTCTGCTGAAGAAGTGCCTCTGAAAATCAGAGCATAGCTGTCTATCATCAGTATTTGGACTATCGAAGTGGAAAAATACTTTGCCACTCCTGTGGGTAGAGCAACATATACCACCACTAACAGGGTAGTTGTACAGATTTAGGACTGTTTGTGTTCTTTTACTCGAAAAGTACAAATAGCACTGGCTCCACAGAAGTTTCTTTGCAACACAGACACACTTTCACATTCCAACACTACAAACACAACATGCCCAAATGTTTAGCATCTTCCCCCCCTACAATGTCAAGTATTACAATCCCAGTGAGCACAATCTACGTAGTCTCAAAGCAAGGTTCAAGGCAGGCTTGATAAGAAACGGGATGGAGTGCGTGCTAGAGAACAGGGGCTGTGCCTAAACTATCCCTTCCCAATCATTTGTCCCAACATCTGTGCCTCAGGTATCTCTAAAGCCAGGATAAGCCATCCCTACCAAGCAGACTGAGACAGTAACAAAGATTGCTATTTAATTACTACCCACTCTGAGAAGAGCCTAGACATTGATCACCAGTGACAATCTCTCTGAATTCAGCTACGCACATGAACCTGCACCAGCATTAGTAAAAACTTTCAAGAACATCCTGAAACCATTATTCCCAGACTATGGCGATTTTTTCTTTCTTCTTTTTTTTTTTTTTTTTTAGGAGCTTGGATGATAAGCAAACTACCTGTGAAAAACAAAACCAAAAAAAAAACAATACCACCCCCAAAAAACCCCGATCTCGCAACACTTTTTTCTTATACACAAGTTTAAAAGGACAACTACGTCAGTCACCTTTCAATTAATTTTTCATTTATGTCAAGTGCCCAAGATCAGACTGCTTATCTATAATAACAGCTGTCTGTCCCACACCTCTCTGTCTGGATAGCGTAACACCCTTTAAATCTTTTCTAAAGAAGATGGAGGAGAAGAGCAGCATTCCAGCACTGCCACCAACAGAAGTAGCTACTGTATAAACAAGGGTTCGATACCCTGCTGGCAGGGTTATCAACATTACATAAACTGGTACCAAGCTTTAAGTAAAATGGCACTGTAAGATGGTGCGAGATGCTTATACCACTATTTAGTTAAAACATAATTTGTAGGGAATGAAGTAGATTTCATCCAAAGCAGTTTCCACATCCAGTTCACCACACAAAAACATAAGCCCTTGTCCCAGCAAATGAGGAACAGGCACTGATCTTACCATCTAGCAGTAATGAGAAAGCTAGATAAAAGAATAAATTGTTTTGCTTTTGCACAAGACCTCATTTATACATAGCCATTTGTCACTTAAAGGGCAAATAAATCAAGGTGACACCATCACTACCTCTGCTTATGCATCCCAGTCAGCATCAGCAATTCTTCTTAAACATATGCAACCTGCATGCAAAAAGAAAACCACAACAGACCAACTTCGATCATATATGTGGGTTACATTATTTGACTGTCCCTGTAAAAGAAACGTGGACAGGAAATAAATTCATCTCATTTAATAGTCATTAGTTTCAGACCTTCCTACAGACCTCAAACCCTTGTTAAAACTGACTCCTGTCTTTAGCTCCCCATCTTCTCCAACATTTATGTGTGCCACCAGTCTAAAGCTGCCACAGAAGCTCAAGATCAGCAAAGACGGAGCCTCCCTGCCAGCAGTGGTCAGTGCTACACACAGACATGCCTTCCAGGCCACCCCTCGCAAAGCCGTTCAACAGCAACCAGCGCAGAAAGAGAAGTGGTGAACTGTTATGTTCAGTGATGTGGCTGGAGGGATGAGCATATCAATCAGAATGTCAATCAGAATTGACAAAACGTCAATCCCACCTGCAAACATGAAGAGTGGGGCATTTCAACACTACAGTAAATGTTTATTAGGGTTGCTCCGTAACTGCGTAGCTCTCATTCCATTTGCCCTGGCAAGTCAGTTCAAGCACAAATACCTAGAGACTCCAAAAAAACTCTTTTGTCACAATGACTATTAGAAATCTGACAAACCATCAGCATCCTCAGTGTTGCCTAGATTCAGGCACCTGCTCTTCAACACACATCTTCATCCAAGGCAGCATCATGTCATTTACTAGCAGTACCACCACCTGCGAGGCGGACTAAATACACCTGTTCTGTATCTGCAGACTACAGAATGTACATAGCCAGGGAGAAGTTCCAAAATAGAAAGGACACTACTACATTTTTAATGGTTTATTAACACTGCAACTTTTAGTATCTTTGAAGAAGGCCTGAAAGATAAGTTTTGCTTATTGACTTTGTCTTTTCCTTTTTAGCATGTTACCTTCCACCTCCTCCCTCCATCCTCCCTCCACCCAAGAGAATAATAAAGTTACAAGCTAGTGTTTGGTTGCTTCTTATAGATAAATTGGCTTCAATCACAGCAGCAGAAACATGCAAGCCTGGGCAACAGTGTTTGTCAACAGCTTTTAGAGAATGCCTAGAAATGCACAAGTAACTTGTGTGTTGATACAAATAACTTTTTCTTAAATTAACTTCATATATATATATTTTAAGTGGGTTAAATTTGGTGCCCAGAACTACTACAGAAGCTGTATCTTCTATTTAAACTAGGATTTTTTTTTCCCCAAAAACCATCATACTACTCTTTTTTAAAGTGCTATATTCATAAAAACTTTAAAATACTACTTTGATACTGTATACTTGTTCTATATCTTGGCCTTTTGAGAAATCAAGAGCAACCTGCGATGCATACTTAACTGAAGATATGCATTGACCCTCACATGACTTTATGGGCATCATCATCTGATCGTATCACTAGGAGCAGTGGAGAGACTGTATTTCCCCATGCTTACATACACAAGTAAGCAGGCAGACAAAGCAAGAAGTTCTAACCATTTCAGGAACAAAGACAAACAATTTAATCCGTATTACATAGTTCACTGAATACAGTTGATCTCATCCAAAGTGACTCCTGAGAGCAAAATAGTTTTAGCATTACATTTTATATACAGCTATGAAGGGATTACTGGAAACCAAGACAGTCTCCTTATACCATTAGTAAGTACACTGGTTACGAGACCGCTGTACATTTTCACTTTGAAGACATTACTTAAACCATGACCAAGTTTTACCACCACCTGTTTGTTATTTATGAAAAAAGTTACTTCAATCTGATTTTATCATTAATTTTACCTTATTTCTGCTGCCAGACAGCAAAATCTGAGTCAGCTGCATTGAGCAATGACTCCTTTTTCTGCTCTCAAGTTCTGAAAGTGCTAGCTACCCCTGGAAACTTCCGTACATCATGCTGTAAACATTTTAAGGTCTTGCAGAGGATTTCCCGCCACCCCCCACCCCTCTTCAATACAGGAATGACTGCTCCATCTGAAGCAAATGACATCCTGCATACTATTGCTTTCATTATTTTCCATGTAATCAGTTTG
Organism: Tyto alba; assembly: GCF_018691265.1. Classification (NCBI taxonomy): domain Eukaryota; kingdom Metazoa; phylum Chordata; class Aves; order Strigiformes; family Tytonidae; genus Tyto; species Tyto alba. The sequence continues at coordinate 12,848,672 of NW_024881301.1, read as the reverse complement.
GAACAGGCTATGAAAGTCCGATGTGGCAATGTTCTGTTAGAGAAAAAAAAAAATCAGAATTATACCATTCTGAACCAGCCGAACCAAAATAATCAAGACCTTAACATAGTTTTTCCAGTCACTGCGATGGAAGGAGACTTGAATGCAGACACTGGTACAAGTAATTGGAAACATCTGTGCTTGCATGCTTAAGTGAAAAGATAAGCAGCATTTGCATTTTCTTCATCATCTTCCTTGCACATATGCAAGACTTTATAAAAAAAGTTTATCACAGAGAGCAATGACAGAACATGATGTAATTATAGTTTTCTTTTTTAAAAAAAATCACTATAAATCAAAGGCAACCAAGATAACGTACATCTTCTCCAGAACATTTTTCTCAGCTACATAAGGTGTGCATATACCAAGGTCTAACACACTTAGCTGCACCACATCAAGTCAAGCTGTCCAAAAGCATACACAATTTTGCTTACAGGAGTATACCCCTTCCACAATTTTTCAGTTTACATGTAATTCCCTGTATTGGATTATGCTTAGTCAGAAATACAGATAATATTTTGTTCCAATACTACTGTTTGTTTTTATGACATATTCAGAGATGAGGCAAGACATAAGATTAAGTGCAGGGAAGCATTTCAGACCCCCAAAAAATGCATTCTTTAAAACTTAGCTATACATGGTTAACACAGGTAGATCTGCCAAGAGTTGCATAAAAATGATATTCATTTTCAAAAAAGTGAGCAACGGAGGCTCACTCGGCAAATACCAACTCTTCTGCACCATGGAATTCACTATGGGTGTCTGAATGATTCAACTTGCATTTCTGAGTATTTGCTAAAACAGAATTACAAACCGAGTAAGTTAGTATATGTGAATTAAGTACCCTTATGAAATCAAAGAATAATGTTGACTCCTGGAAGACACCCAGAAGATCCACAGATGGAACAGAAGGTTGATTATTACACTCCCACACAATCCAAGCAAATTGTAAATATATTAAAAACATTCATGTCTGGTAATTGTACCTGCTGGATATCCAAATTATTCTGTCCCAAAACAAGTTTGATAACCATCCTCTCTGTAGATGAAAGCAGCCAGAAAACAGTTCAATTTTAAAAGAAATGGAATGGAAACCTTCCCCTTCCCCCCCACCCCCCACCCCAAGCTTCAATTACAACAGTCTAAGCCAGAGACTTAAGCAAATAAACTTCAAAATAGCCATTTGTTACAAGTAGCAAATTACCATGAACAATGAACTTGTTAGGAATCCCTTCTAAAAGTACGACACACACAAACAGGCTACCCAGCAGAAAAATCTGTTAACAATTTTATTCTTTTGTAATGTTAAATATTATGGGACAGGATTGTAAGGATGAAGAATTCTCGACAATGCCTCACAAGGAATAAGAAAGAAATTCTGCTATGATATTAGCAAAGTAAGGTAAGGAGAAAATTTACACAGTAAGAGGCACCATTTCCCCCGGAATACCTCTTGTCATATTCCTGAATGAGTGGGATTAGCAATCTAATAAATCATTTTTCAAGAGGTAACAGCAACAGATAAAATTTTAAAGGATTATTAAAATAACATTTACAAGACTCTGAACAATTTTTGAATTCTTATTAAAATCACAGAAAGAAAGAACAATTCTTTGTTTATGAATTTTCATAAAGGCCTGACTGTGCAACTGACACCTGCTATTGATGACTTAATGTACAATTTTGTCCAGTAGCCGAACAGTTTGTCTTTTCAGATTGTGTTTTCTAACCGTGCGAGATCATTAAAGGCAAAGCCTGTTATGATGCTGTACACAAAAATGGCCACTTGGGCCATACTACCAATGAAGTGGTAGGTAAACAAATCTTTTTCTGGCCAAGAAAAAAAAAAAAAGGAAGCTGCATTTTGCATGCTTCTCTCACTCATTCTTTCTACAAGATAAACTTCCCTAGAAAGAATCCAATGAAAATGGCTGCAATTACAACAAGAAGTGAAGGAAGAGAATTAGAACCATTATCTCTGAGGGCCAAAGCTGTGGGTGATCCAGATTTATCCGAGTGCGCTACCTTTCTGAGCCTCAAGCCTTCATCCTGAGGGGGGAAAAAGAAAAAAACACAGATGGGAAAAAAAAAAAAAAAAAACAACGTATGAACATATCTTCTTTACAATTGTAAAAACTGAACTCAAAGGCCAAATTTACTGGTGAACATTTAAATAAAGTTAAAAAACACTACCAACATTACACCACACCAAAATCCAAAATATAAACATAGCAAGACATAATATTTCAAATAAGCATAAGTAATCCACTAGTCTGTGCTCTGGGTTAAGAAAGATTCTGAAATTCTTGCTAGGCACAATAGAGAACGCTGCTTTTACTTACTATGTGTCAGAATTAAATAGCAGTAATTCCTTACTGTTTAGGAGAAACATCTGCTTTGCATAGTGTTTCTCCAAATGTTCCAATGTCATCAGAATTACAGGTGTGGAGACATCATTATTTCATAGATCTTTAACAGGCTACCACAGGCAATGAAATTGTCAGATACCCAAAAGCAAATACATAGAAAAGTCACATGAAGTCATGCGTTCACTAGTTACAGGTTACTGAAATGACACGCATTTCCTTACCTCCTCTGGCCAAATAAATGTTCTTGTTCACTGACAATTTGTCATACAGAATGATACTACTTGGGATCTCATTTACTCATTCTTAATGGATAATAATGCACTTTTAGTAAAAGCTATTCAGTAATTCAGTATCTACAATTCAATGTAACTAAGACCACCTTAAACATGACCGTTTCGTTTCAGAAGAAAATTATGTAGCTTCAGCACCTCGTTCATGACAATCAAAGTTTCAATCACTGAAAAGTTCAAAATACATAGTACACAGTAAAATCATATTACAAATCAATCTTGACATTCTAACAGTTGTATCTACTTTCTGGAATACACATCTATTGGCCTAATTACAAACCAGACAAATCAAGAAGAGCGAAGCCACTTCAATATGAACATGGAAGCAGAACTTACTCTCAGATGCCGATTTTCATCTGTCAGCTTCATAATCTCTGCTTGAAGTCTTTTGCACTCCTCCACTAGCTTCCTTGTTTCAGTATCATTAAGTGAAACACTATGTGATTTTGGCATCGGTCCATCCTGCTTAGATGTATTCAGTACTGGGGCAGGTTTGCTTGCATCCATATCATTCTACAAATATTAAGAATGACTTAAGAATTTTACTTACCTAGAGAAAAATCATCCACAGCTTAAAATGGAAACAGTCCTGCTACTAATATAGTTCAATGAAGTTTATATGTACAGTAATCTGAACAAAGATTTCTATTACCAGTTCAATTCTGATTAGCTCAAATATTAAAAAGCAAGAGAAGACTGCACTGTTTACATTTAGTACTACATACTACTGAGACAAAAATTAATATTTTAGCTGCTTAACATTGACCCAACAGGCATCCAAAAGATGGCATAAAATACAACAAACAGGATTTGAACTTGAAGAGAAAAAAAAATAAAAGAAAGTAAACCTGCAATAGTAAGAAACAAAACAAAGTAAAAAGAAAACAGTCACAAACTAATATGAACTACGTAAAGCACAAAAATTTTGCACTTACAGCACCTCTTACTGAAGGAAAACAAAGTATTGCACAAACATGGAATTTAAGTCTCACAGTATCTCTAAAATACACATTACTAATTTTGAATACAAATGAAAATTCACATAAAAAGCTGCAAAAAATTCAAAAATAAAACTAAAAATCTAGTTCCCATGGTTCTGCCCAAAATATACAGCGATCTTCCACAGACATTAACAATACAATGGATTCAACTGTATAGCCCAGCTTACCATTTGTAAAAACACAGCATTCATACGGCAATACACTCAGAAACAGCTCACATTCAGATTCAGGCTTCTGTATTCCTACTTCCTTTGCTACACAGCTATGTTATTTAGACCACCACCACTACTGCCCCTTTCATAACCAAAGTAGCCCAAGGTAAATACTAAATGTAACAAAACATATTAAAAAGTAAACACATACATGTAATAACAAAGCAACTAAAAAAGAATTCCTTTAGTTCCTATGCAAGTAGCAGTTACTTGGTCTACAGCATCTACTTGCATTTTACAATTTTTGCAATGCAGCCATAGATAGCCTACACAGGTACTCCTAAGTGGATTTTAAAATACCGACATATTTATATCCTGAGTAAGCAGATCAGGATATGTTGCTTTTTTAATTGGCTTGCTATCTGAACCAAATTCCTTTAGTAGCACTGAAATTTCACTTTAGCTGTTTGACCTCACTGACTGGTTTCTTCATGTCAGTCCTCTGACTACGACTGGCAGGCATCTGAAGAAAGCTGTTGCTGACTGGAGTGAAATACTTGTGTCCTGGAGTAGGTATATCCTGAGGTAGCAGGTGAGGTTTACACTCAGGACTTGGCAGATTTCTCATTGCCAGGTTTAAGGGATTGACTAAATCAACAGCTAAAGCAGGTTTTTGCAACTCTATGCTGCTACTCAGAAAAATACGAATATAATGCACAGTCAATATTATGAAGATATCACATTAAAGAAAGTACAACAGGAGGCAGTAGTTTTGTAAAATCCACTACATTTCCCTCACTATAGTATACATTTTATAAAATTAAAAAACAAGTATAATTTTTCTAATATCTAAGATGTAACTTAATAAGAATATAAAAATCACAGAAAGTAGACAACAAAGTGCCTTGATAATAAATGCTTAACCTTTACAGTTTTATCATTTAACACATATTTAGGCAGTTTACACCTGAAATAAAAGGCTGCATCTCATAAATTAGCCTTTTAAAAAGAAAAAAACAAACCACCAAAAATAATCTACTGACATACCATCTGAAAAATATCTTTACATCATACTCTAAAACCTCTATCATAAGCGCAGTTGCAAAGACAGCTACGGGATAGCTAGAAGCCTTCACTGAGACCCTTTATGCATGCAAATTATGAGATGGTTTTTATATGCATTCATGCCACTTTCTCCCAATATGCCTTGCAGACTACTGTAAAAGATAGACAGTACTAAAAACAAAAGTCAAGGCCATAAAATGAATCAGATTATTTACAGAAATCTTACTTTAGCACTCTAATTCACAATGCTAAAAGCAGCACCAAAAAAATAATCCCCAAACTACTCAGAATACACAGTATTAAGATTACATAAATCAGAATTTCAAATATGAGGGTAAAAAAAAAAATGCTAATGCGTAACAATTTAGTCATATTCTGCAACACTTCTACTACGTAACTGACAGTTAACTATTATTCCAAATATGGGGCAACACAAAACAGACATCTTCAGTCTATATACAATAAAACTCATCTCCTACACAGTTACAATAGATTCTCTCTGAAGGCAAGAGCATGAAAGAGGTAATTTTTTTTTTTTTTTGTCTGATTATCTGTCTTTACCACTATCTTTAAAAATGAACTTAGGATTCCTAAAGCATGCTTTAATTTCTAATAAGTACTTCCTTTTCTAATTTAGCTGAATTAGAAACAGCATTTTAAAATTGAAAAGCATTTAGTACTTTAAAAAGCAAATTATGTCATGCACTTTTCACTCTATGCAGCGCAGCATTGAAGATACTATATATATTTTTTTTTTAATCTGACAGCAATAAAATGCTAAAGCAAATCAATAATAAAAATAATGAAAGGATAATAATCTTTGGCACTAGTCTCCATTGCTGGAGGCTTTTAAGATGCAGTTGGACAGGGTGTTCCCTTTCCAACAAAAGGTTGGACTAGATGGTATTTCAAGGTTCCTTTCAACATGGGCTGTTCTCAAAGATTCATATAATCATATAAGTTATACACTGAACACCCTTCCTGTCTAATTTAGTACAAATTCCTACAATCTATTTAATCAACAAATCAAATCTGTTTAAAAAAAAAATTTAAAACAAATTTATGTGAGATCCTACCAGTCAGTGTATGACAGTTTCTTACTCTTTTCATACTTACCAGTTTATCATTTTCATTGGGCATTTCAAACACACATCTCAATTTTGAGTCCATTAACTCATCAGGCTTTGCTTCTTTCCACTAAGACAACAATTAATATCGTTACTTAACATGCCAGACTCATGCAAATATCCGAACAGTTCATAAGCTTGCACTTAGTACTTGCCTCCTACACAGCTTAATACCATCCTTACCCCAGCTGCAATTTTCAGACTTGCTTCTGAATAATGTTTTTTTATTCACTTTGACTACTGTGAAGTAATGAAAGCTTGAATAGTTAATTAAGTCTGCAAATGGAAACGAGTAAATTGAATGCAAGGATGGATCCAGAGGTTTGTAGGGGATAGGGAGGGGACAATACGGTGGTTCATTTAACAGACAATGAGGAACAAGTACCATCTGAGTTGGTTTAAGAACAAAGTTCTAGCCCTATCACTCTTTGGTAAATGTCCCATCTTGGAAGCATCAATTTTAAACAAAATATTGAAAGACACCTTTTAGTGACTCTGTATTTAGTTCCAGAGTAAATTTTTTATATCTTCATATTTTAGATTTTTAACCACTCCTTTCACTACATAATACATTACAATTTGGGCCTAGAGAATTTTTCAAAGCTGTTTATAAAAACCACTTTAAATTCTAATGGTTATTAATATATTTAAATAATTGTGAAATATGCTGGCATTTCTCTGCTCATCTGACAATTAACTTTCAAAGCATACATTTCATGTAGTTGCCTTAAATGTTTAGGCTCAGAGATTCATCTGAAGTCTGCAGCAATTTTTCCAACAATAAGTCCTCTGAAGTTACCTTAGAATTGCAGATTTTACAGACTAGAATATCCAGGTTTTTCATAATATCTTTCCTTTTTTTTGTTGTTGGGTTTTTTTTTTTTTTCAGAGGCATTAGTTGTACAGTGACTTTTAACTACAATTACCAATTTTCTGCATGATCAGTTTCTCAGTATTCTATACTTACAGAAATATCTGAAAGGTATTTCTAAAGTGGATTTTTATATCCTCACCAAATAGTTAACGCTTCGCTTACCACACATAATCAAGAGCTATCAGAACATACTAGAAAAAGTAAACCAGACCAACAAGGAAGTGAGGATGTTCGCTTTCCTGTTACATGTCTCAAAAGCTTAACAAAATCTAAAAGGTTTTCCACTGTTTCCAGTAAAAAGTGATTCCATGGTAGTCTTTGCCTTCATACCAAGAGGGACAGAGCCTAAACCTGCAGGAGTCTAGCAGATTTCAGTGATTTATAAAACTTCGTCTTTATCCTTTGTTTCCCCTCTCCTCCTCTGCCTTGAGTGAACATTGAACATACCAGTGTAAACTCAGGCGTTCCTTAAAACAGTCTCTGGAGACAAAAACTTATCCATCATTTCCATCCACCTTAATATATATGCTTATGTGAGCCCACATACACCCTAAAGGGCATGTTCTGACAACTGAAGGCTTCCTTGCCATTACTGCCAGCTTGTAACATCAGAAACAGGTGCCCTTACTTTTGAACTAACAAGCACAAACCTAAATATCTTCTTTTGGATCTTTCATGGGACCAATCCTGTCAAAGAACTGAATCTACAACATCTTCCATTAAACCAAAAAGTAAATCTATCATTTGTGCTGTGTTTAGCCACTTTCTATCTTGCTGAGACATATCTTAGTCTTCCAAATGTTTTAATTCATTATAATCCCACTCAACATTTTACTTAAATACTTTTCAAACCAAATGCACCCATTTCATACAGCTTCAGGCTTGTTTAAATATGCTCTTGATTCTTTCAAATAGAATCTGTATATCCCCTTCAGATTAGCTGCACATAAGGTACAACATGCCCATATTTTAACACTGAACTGATCTTACCTTAGATTCACTACTATTTCCATTCAACCAGTTCACTAGGCAAGTTCTAAAAACTGAGCTTGTATTTGATCCTAAAAATACTGACTCATGTATGGAAGTCACACTTGTTTAGAGAAAACTCAGTTCTTCTCCAAAAATAAACTGTAAAAAACATGATTCATTTGCACTTAAGCCTGAATTTTTAAGAAAAAAAAAACCCACAACAGTCATTTTACACCATTTTTACTTACCACTGCCTCCATATCTGAAATATTTGGTGGTGCATAGGTTGTTTGTACCATAAACTTGTGTTTACTCTTCTCATTTGGGTCATAGTCAAAAGGCTGCAGCATTACTGTTCAGAAGAAAAAATAAAGCATGAAACTGATTCTTCAGCTAATCACTGTAACAAGCATGCTAGCCACTTCACATTTGCTATCCACTGACCAAACACTGAAAGTTAAAATGCAAAGGCAGTGTTGAAAATAGAGCACATCAACATTGTAGCAACAGGTACTGAGCTGACATGATTATTTCTGTAATTACTATAGCTAAAAGAAATTTCATATACAACTATGAACAACCAGATCCTGTAAGACGGACCAAAAAGCCCCTGAGCAAACACAACAGCACTTTTCTTTGGAATGAACACATGATTAAGTGAATGCAAAGTTAAAAAATTGTAGTACACATTATGATAGTTACTCAGGGCGAAAAAAAAAAGGGGGTGGGGAAGAACAAACCTACATTAGGTAGACCACCAAGCAGTGAGGCAAATTCAGCTGACTTCTAAAGGTGTATTAATCTAAGCTGGGAACAAAACTACTAAAATACTTAATTCAAACTACAGTTATTATAGGAGGTAAAGCTGCCTGGGGCTTTAATAATACATCCTTGAAACACTTTCAAATTGAACTCTAAAAAAAATTATAGTGATTATTTATGTAATAACTACACTACACATTTTACTTGGTTTTTAACATTCTTAATCATAAGTCCAGTCTAATGGTTAACAATTGTCCAAAAGTACTCCAAAGTCCAGGTACACACTTTAATTCTACAGCAAATTTTGGGCCTCCACTGCATTTTACCAATGAAGGAGGGATGGGATTCAAAATCAAATTCCCTGTAAAGGCAGCTTTAAGTGAAACATTTAAATAAAACTCTTAATACCCACTCCTTGCATTTTATCTTATGTATTTTCTTGCACATTTACAGCTTTCAACATACTGTAACGCACATTTAAAAAAAAGAAACAAACCAACCAACCAACCTTCTGGATGAAAGCAGACATTTTTGACACAACATAGTTTGTGCTACAAGTACCAGAGGTAGAACATGCAAGAGATTGAGACTTTCTGAATGACAGCCTTTTTACTGTACTTTCAGCTTTCCAAAGTTGAAAACTCTGTTGATCAAGAACAGAAACTCATGTTTCTGAAATTAAATTTTTTTCACCGAGCTTCTGCACACTTCAAAATAATATCACTGACAATATTTATAGCCTCCATTATTTCTACAGCACTACAATACTTTTAAATGAAAGCTTTAATTACAGAAGCACGGTACCTTTACCCATTCAAGTTCTACAAGGCCATCCAGGAGCAGGCTGTATTTTTATACCACACAGTGGTTTGTCCAGGTCACCTTAGCATCACTATTTTGTGTGTGGTTTCTTTAGTTCAAAAGGACTGAAATAACATGATGTCTATAACACAGATGAGGAGATTAGAACTTTTATAAGATATAGTTGCATATCCAGGAGCATAATATAAGGGTGTGCAGAAATACCTGAATACACAGGGTTTGTTACAGTAGTGTTGGGGGACTACCAAAGCAGAGGGATGAATACACAACCACCAGAGTCCACATCCAACCATACTGTCTGCCTGGAGCAGACCCTGAAACAAACTATCACGTTAGTCCCCTTGTCTCCTTTCAGAGACATTTAGTTGCCTTATTCCAGATGAGAGTACAGGACCACACAAATTATATTGAAATATGTGTGTGAGCCTACACTTGCAACTTGGTCTACTAGAGGATAAGGACTCAGAGTGAACTGTAAAGATAAATTATTTGTCAGTGCACATACACTGGTCTTCCACACAACAGGAATTCCATTTCAGTATATCTTTATACAAAATTAAAAGAGAAGGTGAAGTACTTTCAGATAAAGATTAAAACACAAACAAACAAAACAAAACAACAACAACAAAAAAAACCCACACAAGAATAACATTTATGGAATCCTATCACAGGTATCTGTATATTTACTTATTTTACATAAATGAAAAAGCTACAGCAGAAATACTGAGTTAGTCTGAAAAACACTTTGTGTGCTCTGAACAATCTTCCCGTATATTCTAAACCAATTCAGTCTGTAGACTTCGATACTGCTGCAACAATTCAGTTATATTTTCCAAAATTCTGAATCTTCATTTCATGTATAGTTCAAGATGCTTCCCTTCACACAGAAAATTCTTTGTGGTAGGACTGAACTGCATTAGTTTATAAAATACTAAAGTACAGTATCAAAATTACTAAATCAGCCTTTCCAAATTCACTAGTACCTATGAAAAAAAGTTATTCCTAAATTTAATTACAGTGCCACCCAACTTTAGGCCTTAAATACCAGCTACAAGTTGTAGGTGTTTGCTACAGGACAGTTACCTCTGTTTTTTTTGTTTTGTTTTTTCCTTAAATGTTACATACAGCATAATCAAAGGATAAGTGAATAATCTGAATCAGATATATTTCACAACTAAAGCACATAAAGGAATTACAGTATTTGAAATGCTTTCCAACAGTCCTATCTGGAAAAGTTTGAAAGTCAGGTTTCTTTAATCATTGGTCTCACTGTGATCCAAAACATAACTGATCAAACTAAATGATTCTTCCAGGTACAGATGCTATAGCAATTTATCTCTAAGAATTGTTCCATCAACAGACCAACAGACTAGTGAATAGCATGCAATACTTCAGTCTTCTAAAGCCAAGGGAACAGATCGAGTAACCTGAATGATGGCATAGCCAGCTTTCCATCATCACAGAACTTCTTCACATGCTGGCAAAATCCTTGGATAACTAGTTAAATAACTTTATGTTCTTTAACCACTCAGTAACAGCTGAAAATCTGATTGAATTGAAAAGCAACAGAAAAAGACAATCCACAAATTCACAGAGCTCTTCAAGCTCTTCATGACTTTAAGTAATCATAAAAAAAATCTCATGAATACATGAATATAGTTTTCAACATGTTCTCAGAAGCCTTAAGTAGTCCACAGATCACATCTAGAACTGCAACAAATAGTTATGAAAGCAGACTTCTTGTTAATAGTCCCAGGTTTCTATACATGAGGGCTTTATCTCCACCAAAAAAAAGAAAAAAAAAGAGAGAAATCTGAAAGGCGTATGAAAACCAGAAAGAAGAACAGTAACAAGCAACAGTAACAAGTTGTGAAGGAAGAATAGCCTATTATATTCTGAAAAAAAAAAAAAAAATGAACAAGCAATACACGATACAATAATAGTTCATTTAGGGCATCACAGTAAAGAATAACAGGTCTTACCAAATTAGTATTTTTGAAAAAAATTGTATAAACATGGCTGAAGGATACACACTGATTCACAACTGAATGACAAATAAAATGCCCATGGACTTCCTTAAAATGACTGTTAAATTACACCTCCAACAACTAATTTAAAAATTGGCTTCAGTCTGAATCAGTACGATGCATTATACAGGCTGAAGGCAGCTAACACTATCCCAACATTTATTTTTGAACATAAAGTTTCAGCCCATGGCATCCTATAGTGATTTCTCTCTGCACAACAATGTGAAAGAAATCTATTTTTAATTACATGAAAAATGAATCAGCACCAAACACATTCAGCTGAGAGATCAATAAGATAAAATTTGTCACTAGAAAAATTATCTGGGCACCTGGCTTTCCAAGAGACCCAGAAGAATTTATATGCTTAAAAAAAAAAAAAGATGGAGCTGACATTTTCAGTAAGAGAACTTAATTCTGAATAGCATTGTAGAGTCACTATAACTAAACTAACTGCACATGAAAGCATCTTGGGATCAATGTGGCTGAATAACTGCATAAGAATCCAGTAATATAGAAAGAGGGATATCAAAGATTCCCTGCTATGCAAACTGAAGAGTCAAGCAGGATCATACTGTTTGTCTTTATTGGTGAACCTGAGGCTGAAGTAGTTTACAGCTCCAGTATTGTCTCATTTGAAAAACTGAAATATTCAAAGTAATAAAAGGATAATTTATAAGTATGAAAACACGTTTTACAATAGACAAATGGAATACTTCAATCTATTCAATTTCCTGAAGAGAAAGTCCAGCAATATCTTGATCGTGATATATGACTACCCAGGGGAAAGATCCCTGATACCAGATCAAACACAAAGACAGAATGGCTGTAAGTCAAAGTTGATGACGGAAATGAAGTAGGGTTGACTACTTGAATCTTGAACCAATTCCCAGTAAAATAATCTTTCATCCATAAGATGCTGGACTGTCCATGGTAAGCAGTGCTGAAATTTTATCATAACATCGAACCATATCATAGAACGGTTTGGGTTGGAAGGGATCTTAAAGATCATCTATCTCCACAGCCCATTCTATGAGCAGGGACACCTTCCACCAGACCAGGTTGCTCAAAGCCCCGTCCAACCTGGCCTTGAACCCTTCCAGGGAGGGGGCAGCCACAGCTTCTATGGGCAACCTGTGCCAGTGCCTCACCACCCACACAGGAAAGAATTGCTTCATTACATCTAATCTAATTCTACCCTCTTTCAGTTTAAAACCATCACCCCTTGTCCTATCACAACATGCCTTCTAGAAAGCCTCTCCCTGTCTTTCTTGTAGGCCCACTTTAGATACTGAAAGGCTTCTGCATGGTCTACCCAGAGCCTTTTCTTCTCCAGGCTGAAAATTCCAACTCTCTCAGCCTGTCCTCATAAAGGAGGTGCTCCAGCCCCTTTATCATCTTCGTGGACCTTCTCTGGACTCAGTTGAACAGGTCTATGTCCTCTTTACATTGGCGGCCCCAGAGCTAGACACAGCACCGCAGATGGGGTCTCATGAGAGCAGAGTAGAGGGGTAGAACCACCTCCCTCGACCTGCTGGCCACGCTTCTCTTGAGGCAGCCCAGGACACGATTGGCTTTCTGGGCTGTGAGCGCACATTGCTGGCTCACAGACAGTTTTCCATTCATTAATATCCCCAAGTCCTTCTCCGCAGGGCTGCTCTCCATCCACTCATCACCCAGCCTCTATTTCTGCTTGGGGTTGCCTCAACCCACGTGCAGGACCTTGAACTTGACCTTGTTGAACTTCATGAGGTTTGTACAGGCCCACTTCTCAAGCCTGTCCACGTCCCTCTGGATGGCATCCCTTCCCTCCAGCGTGTCAACCGCACCACACAGCTTGGAGATGTCGGCAAACTTGCTGAGGGTACACTCAATCCCACTGTCCATGACACCAACAAGGATGTTAAACAGCATCAGTCCCAACACTGACCCCTGAGGAACGTCACTCATCACTGCTCTCCATTTGGACACTGAGCAGTTGACCACAACTCTTTGAGTGTGACCATCCAACCAATTCCTTAACCACCGAGTGCTCCATCCATCAAATCCATGTCTCTCCAATTCAGAGACAAGGATGACATGTGGGACAGTGTTAAATGCTTCACACAAGTCCGGGTAGATGACATCAGTTGCTCTTTGTTTATCCACCAATGCTGTAAACCCACCATGGAAGGTCACCGTGTTTGTCAGGCACGATTTACCCTCGGTGAAGCCATGCTGGTTGTCACCAATCGCCTCTTCATTTTCCATGTGCCCTAGCGTAGTTTCCAGAAGGATCTGCTCCATGATCTTGCCAGGCACTGAGGTGAGACTGACTGGCTTGTAGCTCCCCGGGTCTTCCTTTCTTCCCTTTTTAACAATTAGGGTTATGTTTCACCTTTTCCAGTCAGCAGGAACTTCACCGGACTGACATGACTTCTTAAATAGGATGGATAGTGGCTCAGCCACTTAACCCACCAGTTCCCTCAGGACCCACTGATGAATCTCATCAGGTTCCTTAGATGGTCTTGAACACAGTCTTCTCCTACAGTGGGCAGTTCTTCATTCTCCCAGTCTTGCTGTGTTGTCCCTCCGACAGATACTGGGGTGGTTGAGGTCCTCCATGAGGACCAGGGCTTGTGAATGTGATGCTGCTTCAATCTGTCTATTGAGGGCCTCATCTGCTCAGTCTTCCTGGTCAGGTGGCCTGTAGCAGACCCCCACTATAACATCTCCTCTCCCTGCCTTCCCTTTAATCCTGACCCCATAACTTCTCCGTCAGCTCCTCACGCATGCCCAGGCAGAGCTCCATGCACTCCAGCCGGTCACTGACATAGAGGGCAACACCACCTCATCATCACATTCTATAGATCATATTGGATTAGAAAACTGGTGTCTCTCCTACAAGGAAAGTTACTCTAAGTTTTTAATCCATCATGAATATAAAGTTTTCCCAAATTATTCCTTGCAACATTTGAACATATAACCTGAAGCTAGTTGTCCAGCTTCTTTTAAACTTCCCAAAGCGTATAAAGATGTGAATCTGAAAAGCTGAGGATTGTTCCATGTTTCCCTTTTGCTTTGCTACAGCTCTCCAAGGGTTCTACAAAATCAGCTTTCTAGACTTGGGAGATCTAGGAGCTCACACCTCTATTGCCTGTGATCTCTATAACCTTTAAGACCACCACCTATAAAAAAAGGGTTCCCCTCTCTCAAAGTTGGGAAATATGGTAGGTCCAGAGAAATAAAGACTTTCTCACCTCTTACAGTCACTGGTTTGAGAAACCCCTTTATTCTGTAGATTCCTACCTCAAAATGATTGGGAGAATGACACACAAAAATCATTTACCAAGTCAGAAGACTGACACCTAGTCTTTTCCCATTTTCTTGAAAATGTGTACTCTCACAATTACCAATACTTAGTCTTTTTGACATTGCACAGGCCAGTCTAGGATTGGACCAGTATACGTCCAGCTATCAAAATTCTGAAGATTGCCAGAATGAAGTCAGTCAAACCTACATGGAGTTCCATGAAAAAAAGAAGAAAATATTGTCTGTCTTCAGGACTCACACTCTGTTGAAAAGTAAGGATTCTTTTTTAATCCACTCACCCAAAAACCAAAAAACACAGTAAGGAATTAATGTCTCTATAATGAAACATACTAGGTTTTTTTTCAAATTTAAGGGCTACAAACTGTTCCACATACCAAAAATAACAGAAAATATAATTTTTTAAAAGCAATTTTATGATCACCACTTTATATATACATATACCACTGTGATAAATGGAAGAACTATGAAACAATTGTTTAAGAACTAATACTATGGTTAAAACGACTAGTCTAGTCTACAATTGTGATTTTTTTTTTAAATGCAATGACCTGTTAAATGTTAAACTTTAAACATATCAGAGCAGCCAAGCAATGTTCTACTTCAAGATATAAGCATGAATATAGTAGTGAAGCAAAGGTACTGTTAATATCACTGCCCATTTCTAACTTTCTTTTCCTCCTTTTAGTGAGCTGCCAATAAATGTGACAAATGGCAAGAATTTCTGTATGGAGGATTTTTCATATATTATTGCAGCTCTACATCAAGTTGACATTGCACTAATGAAGGAGAACAGTTTTATTTCTAGAAAATATTTTTTAAAAGCTGACATACTTCAAACAGCCTCTAAGATTTGTGAAAGTCCTAAAAACACATAACCCAGAATTGCATGTATCTGTTTTTACCTGAAACAATTACAGATGATCCTGGGTCAATAATTCCACTGTTCGGCCTCACACAGTATCGACGAGGCGCTGTGGTCTTCACTTTGAAGCATACTTTTCTATCTGATGGATTTCGTAGTTTAAGATTTGTAGTTACTACATCTGTAAAGGGACCTGAAAAAAGGGTTGGGTTTTTTTAAATATGCATGTGTCTCTGGAAAAGAAATTGGTTTATACAGTACAAATTACTCTTAAAATATAACTTGGTGGCAACAAACTTCTAAAAACAGGTTAAATCTTACATCTGTTAAGCACATATGCTCTTACATGTAAAGCACACTATCACCTTAGTTATAAAAATGTACATTACAGGAATGAACAGATAACTCTTAAATAGTATGACAGACTCAAGCTGCTGGCACAAGAAGTTCATATACACAGATATATATGCTAATTTTACCAAATCATTCTTAACATTTTAAATAGCTAGAAAATAACAGTCATATACAAAAGTAATTTTTGCTCGATTATTCTTTAGGAATAGAGTCAACACATACTTTGGAACTCTTTCAGCTGTTTAAAGAAAGACAACACCGATACTGAGACATACTACCACTCTTGAGTTTTAAACTTCTGTTGCATTTCTGAGCTCCTACAGACTTGGCACAAACAGACATCAACCTCATCTTTTAAAACAGACAACAGAGATGATACTCTGCTTATGCATATACTCTAACTGATCCACAAAAAATAAGCTGCAGTTGCCATTTGTAGATATTCAGTGCAGTGCAGTATCTAAATTGTGTTTATGTTGAACCATCAGGATAGGACTTGTGTCTCAGACTGGATCAGACAAAAGGCACAATTTCAATGTCAAGTTGCAAAAGCACATCCTCAACAGAGATCACCTCCATGTGATGCCATGCAGTAACAGCATGAAAAGCAAGTAAGGTTCACAGTGTTCTGAGCTGTTAATCTCCCTTATGCTTGTGTCATCTGAAAGCAAGACTGCACGGGCACTAAAGGAATGTAACTTCGAAAATGGAATTTCATATGAACATAATTTTTTTTCAATAATATTTCATATGCACATTAACTTTTAAGAAACTTCTTTATCATTCTTTAGAAATTACGCATTAAATTACTACAAAATAACTTTTATCAACACTGAAAACATGACTACTTTTTCACTAAATAAAGAAAAAAAAAAACCAAACATTAAAAAAAACACAAAGAAAGCAAACTTCAGATTAAATTGGATGAAAAATATACTTGATACAGACAAGTGGCATGGTACAACAAAACCACTAATTGCATGAGACAAAGGAAGTCAATTATTTTCTGAACACCTTATTCCACATCAGTGTCCAGGCTGCTGTGAAGGAAATGGCACTGGCCACTACCAAACATGTTGCTACACTAGAGGGCTCACTATCTGACCAATGTCTTTGTTCCTGTAACAACTCTCTCATACCAAGTCCTTAATTTCAAGAGCGTGCTTAACAGAGTCTTGACACAATACACCAAGATACAAATCAATCAAGGGCTAAAATGGGAATTACTGAGAACCAGAATACTGAGACATAGATGAAGATATGTGAGGTAGGTTTACATTCAAGGAGAAAACAGGAACTGCTATTACTTGCCTGAAACTTGATTTCTAATCCACACAGTGGACAAAGTAACCACCCTCTCAATCCAAGCAAATGTGACACAGCCCCCAAGAGAAAGATTTACAAAACTACCTCAAAGTTTCCTGCCACTTGCCTCTTGATGGCTCTTGCAGGATCCAGTTGTACTTAGTTTTACTTAGTGTGAGCCAAAAATAACTCCCATCACTCATAGCATAAAATGAACTAAAATCAGGCAGCTGAATAATCCTCTAAAACTAAGACCAGTAATACACTCAGAAAAGACCAGGCATTTATTTTTTTGAGCTACACAAACATTTTTGAAGAAATTATTCTGAGAGTTTTACTGATAGCCACCTAGGCATTGCCTTTGCAGTGCCCAGCGGCATACAGCACCTTGAATCTGGCTTTCAAAGCTGTGGGTTGCCTTTTTTTAATTGCAACTCTAGACAACCTGAAGAAGCTTGAGAAGCTTGAGAGAAGCTCTGCTTCTCTCAATCTTCTCAACTACTATTACTAAGGAAATTCTGCCCAAATTAAAAAAAAAAAAAAAAAAAGCTAAATTCAGTCTCATTTTGAAAGGCACAGTCATAAGAACAGAAGCTGTACTATTCAAAAATAGCTTATTTCAAGACAAAAAAAGCAGTGAATTTATAAACTGATGATAAACTGCTTTTTGAACTTTTTTTTTTTTTTTTTTTTTTAAGTTTTGAGACATGAAAGGTCACCTCATGCCTGTCTTCTCAAAGTGCATAATAATGAGACAGGATTCAAAACACTCTTCAAATTACTCTGGTATATACTGTCAGTTCTAACACCACAGATAATTTAAAAAAAAAAAAAATCTGCTTTCCTTCCACAGGTACATGAATGCAGTGACCTCCTTTGCATTTCCTGGATACTTCCCAAAAAAACAGCCTCTAGCTCAGAGGCATTTTTTAGTATCAGACATTTTTTTCAGAGTGGACTGAAATCTCTTTCAAGGTCTAGAGCACCCTTCTGACAGCTTTCCTTTCACCTGCTTTCTAAAAGCTCTAAAGAAAAAAAGAGGCATTACAAAGCCTCTTAGGACTCACAACTGTCAGATTTAATACACTGCTGGTAACAAACTGGTGTACAAAAGGAAAAGATGACTGAATTTCACTGTTCCTGCAGAACCCAGCTATTTTGGTAGTCTAGTGGCATATTGACAGCACTAATCTGAGCATGGACAGGCAGAAGCAGCCACAAGGATAGTACATCAGAAAAAAATATCTATTACCATTCAGAGGAGCTGCACAATCTCAAGTAGCATGACATATCCTTCAAAACAGAAACCATGCAACAGCAGAAGCAGATTCTGGAGTTCCCATTCACACAAACATAAATACTGCTACCCTGGGGGGGGGGGGGGGGGGGGGGGGGGGGTGAGGGAGGGGGAGGAAGTATAAACTGGCACTAACAGCCTGAGTGCAAAAACCTAAATCGTAACAGTTCCTTGAGAAAAAACAGAAGAGGAGGCAGGGAATGTGGTGGGGGGGAGAGGGAAGGGAGAACCAGGAAGGAGAAACATTTTAGGCCATACTGGCCAGACCGCATCTGAACAAGGAAAAGAACAGGCAAAGATGGATGCAGACATTCTGCACATGCACCAAGATGGACAAATGGATGCCAACTTCATCTCAGAAAACATACAGCTACATGAAGCAGCGTTATACTCTCAAAAGGAGCAGCTCCCTCACTGCTTGCATGACACTCAGGCCAGAGCTGATTTTTATTTGAGCACTTTAACCTCAGACAGGCTCATGTCTAACTATGACCACTGCACAAAATACCTCATGAGTACTCACCTACTGTTGTTTGCCCAATATTTCCACTGTAAACTGCTTAAGACTATCTTTTATCTTATATTTGTACAACTTAAGACAATGGACTTCTGGCTCTGTAACTAGGGTTTTCAAAAGCTGTGGTAATTTAACTAATAAAATCCTCAAGCTATACTGATGTAACGATGATGTCTAATGACAAGAGATCATTGCTTTACAAACCTGCAATTTCAATCTAACAACCTCTGGGAGTCAGGGCTACTTTAAAAAGGACAGGGAGTTCAGCAACCCACTCAGTAGTGTAAATTCAAGACACCAATTACAGCATCTTCCTAGAATAAAAGTTGTGAGAGTGCCAGGTTATTCCAACTGTTTTGAATGGAGCAGTGGCAATCCATGTCAAGATCTTTCCTGTCTTTCTGACTTATGAGGACCTTAGAAATGAATGACAAACACCTGCCTAATCACCTTCAGAAATACCAGAGATGTCCAAAACCATTATGTACTGAATTTCTATTTTGGCAATCTTACAGTGTAGTCACTGCAACATTAATGCCGGGGTTGCCCCTGGCAACTACACATCTCCGACTACAGCAACTAGTGGGCAGGAAGAAATGACACAGATTCTGTAGAGTCAGATTCCACTGCTGAAACACAGTGCCAAGTTTCCTGGCTTGCCCCAGGCTTGCCAGTTACACTGCAGTAAAACCAAAATACTATGTATTACTGGACAGGTAGGACCTATACAGAGATCTTTTTGATCAACAGTATTGTTTTCTCTTCAAATTCAGGTCTCCTTCAGTTCCTCGGGTCCAAAAGTCAACCTTCTGCTGCCTGAGATGGTCAAATATAAGTGGGAAGGAAGAGATTAGACAAACCTCCTCAGCCTATGGTGTCCCTGGGAGAGGTGAGAGATCACCGTCTGTATCTCTAGTTGTTGGTAATACAGAGCAAACAAAGAACTTCTGAGGAGCAGACAGGTTGGTTATCAAGGAGCTCCATTCCAAATTAGTAAAGCTGCCATAATGTACACACAGAGCCTGTCACAGAATATCACCTCTATCTAAAATTGAATAAGAAATTGTAGTTTTATTTAATTACATCAAATCTTTGATAATTAGAAGGCAGATAACTTGTAGAGTTGTACAAAAATGAGCACCCATTATTAAAAAAAAATCAACAGCATTTTATATGAAACAGCTTAAGTGTTAAGTATATTGTCCTCTTCGATTTAAGACACTCAACTGTAGCTGTTAAAAAAGCTAATACCTAAACTGACTCTGCCAGAGAGCACTCTATTTCATGCACAGAACTGAAGTTTATTTAAGCTGTAAACTGGCACATTAAAGTGAGATGTTCAGTCACATCTAAAAACAATATAAGTACATGTACAAAAGTACACAGACTGGCAAAAAGAATCCAAACTCTTTAAGATGTGTAAATTAGAGTGTTAACTTCAACAACTATTGGGATTATATGCTCTAAGTGGGATGCTGCTTCTTCACAACTGCTCCATCACCTTTGAAATTCCAAGAGCACTTGAAACATACAGAACACTTCAAGGCATCTTTACCAAAACAAACTCAGGCAGGGTAGTTTTCTTTCAGCGCACAATAAAGTCAGGTTGGGCAGGCAAAGAAAAATCATTTACTGCATTTGCCAATTTGAGCCCTAATGAATGAGAAAGGAGCTAAAGTCAGCAGGATGAAAACTAGCGGTAATAACATAAAGCCAGCAAGGCAAATTTTGAGAACAAGTTAACTGACTTTTATGATAGACCTGACAAGAACAGAGTAAGATCTAGATCAACTCATTCTGCTAGAATTAGAAGTAACAACAGAATAAAGAAAGAGCAAGTTAAATTAACATAGCGTCATGTAATCTACATTCATATGATGTAATAAAGCATTTTTTAATTAGGCCAAAACTTAGTAGGTTTTCTTTTCCATCGCTTGACACAGCAATCACAGAGGTTGAAAGCAACCTCTGGAAGTCACTTGGGCTCAAGAAGGGCCACCCAAAGACAGTTGCCCACAACCATGTCTAGCCAACTTCTGAATACCTCCAAGGACAGAGACCCCACAGCCTCCCTGGGCAACCTGTGCCAGCACTTGGTCATCCTCACAGTAGGGGAAAAAAAAAAAAAAAAAAAAAGGTGTTTCCTGATATTCAGAGGGGACCTCCTGTGTTTCAGGTTGTGCTCACTGCCTCCAGTCCTGTCACTGGGCACCACTGGAAAGAGCCTGGCTCTGTCCTCTTCGCACACACCCTTCAGGTACTTATGAATAAGATCCCCTTGAGCCTTCTCTTCTGCAGGCTGAGCAGTGCCAGCTCTCCCAGCCTTCCGTACAGGAGAGGTGCTCCAGTTCACTCATCATCATTGTGGCTGTTCACGGGATTCTCTCCAGTACATCCATGTCCCTCTCATAGTGGGGAGCTCACAGCTGGACCCAGCACTCCAGCTGTGGCCTCACCAGTGCTGAGCAGAAGAGAAGGATCACCTCCCTCAACCTGCTGGCAACACTCCTAATGCAGCCCAGGATACCGCTGGCCTTCTTTGCAGCAAGGGCACGTTGCTGGCTCATGGTCAACCTGGTGTCCACCAGGACCCCCAGGGTCTTTTCTGCCAAGCTGCGCTCCAGTTGGTCAGACCCCAGCCTGTACTGGTGCCTGGGGGGTTGTTGCTCCCCAGGTGCAGGACTTCGCCCTTCTCCTTGTTGAACCTCACAAGGTTCCTGTCAGCTTGTTTTACCATCTGCCAGCTCCCTCAGCACTCATGGGTGCATTCCATCTGGGCGCATGGACTTAAGTATGTTCAGTTTACTTCTGTATTCCTTGACTTGACCATATTCCACCAAGGGTACTGAAAGAAAGATGTCTAAAAATTAAAGACCAGTGTTCTGTAGCGAGTCAAAACAACTTTGACTACCAGATAAGAAAACTACTCTTAAAACATACACAAATGAGTTAATTGCAGTAAATGGAATTTTATAGTGCTTTCTGAAAAAAGTACAGGTGACACAGCTGACAAAAGAAAGCGACAGGAATGTTGTTTATTTACAGAAATTAGTTTGAAGAAATTAATATTCAGACCTCTGTGAAAGCAATCTGAAGAGAATCCATAACATGTATTTCCAATGAACATAATTCTTTCCTTTTGAAATACCAAAACCCATGATCATTCAAATACCTTCTTCAACATAAAGAAAAATTCCAACTGCAACAAATCACCTATGTAAAAATTACTCAGCCTATGAAACATAACATCTTAGGTTTCAATGATTAATACTTTAACATTATAGGTCTGAATGATCAGGAATAATCAGTGGCTGAAGGTGCAAGATTAATAATACATACAAATAACCATGGCTCTGAGGTAGATATCCATATAATAGATTAATAATACAGAATCTTTCACTTCTTATTCTACCCTGGCACTTCAGAAACAGTTAGTTTTACCATCAACCTGCATGTAAATGTCAGAATGCAAAAAAGGCTTTATAAGAAAGCTGACACACCTCAGCGTCCACAGCTCCTGAAGGCTAATTCTAGCCTAGCACTATTTACCCATGGGTAACATCAGATATTATCTGAGCTCCCCACTGTGACATGCTGTCAGCATCCATGATGATAATATATGTCAGATTTTTTCCTTCTAAAAAATGCTGAAACAATGCCCACTTTTTTTAAACCTAAAAGAGCTCATCTTCCTCTGTCAAAGGGCCAAGCAGAGCCTATAATAGCTATTAGGCTTAATAGAGGTGCTTGTGCAGATGCTGACATGCAGGCTTTACTGAAGGCTAGTAGAGCAATCAGAATGGTTTGGGTTGGGAGGGACCTTAAAGATCATCTAGCTCCACAGCCCATCCTACAGGCAGGAATGCCTTCCACTAGACCAGGCTGCTCAAAGCCCCATCCAACCTGGCCTTGAACCCTTCCAGGGAGGGGGCACCACAGCTTCTCTGGGCAACCTGTGCCAGTGTCTCACCACCCTCACAGGAAAGAATTGCTTCATTGCATCTAATCTAATTCTACCCTCTTTCAGTTTAAAACCATTACCCCTTGTCTTATCACAACACGCCCTTGTAAAAAGTCCCTCCCCACCTTTCCTGTAGGCCCCCTTTAAGTACTGTAAGGCTGCAATAAGGTCTTCCAGGAGCATTCCCTTCTCCAGGATGAAAACCCCAACTCTCTCAGCCTGTCCTCACACGGGAGGTGCTCCAGTGCACTGATAATCTTCATGGCTTCCTCTGGACTAGCCTGAGCAGGTCCATGTCCTTCTTATATTAGGGGCTCCAGAGTTGAACACAGTACTTGTCCTGGGTTTGAGTGAGTGGTGAGGTTTTTGGGTAGCAGAGGAGGAGGTTACAGTGGTAACCACCTATGAGAAGCTTCTCAAAGCTCCCCTGGATCCAAATCAGCCCCGCCTCTTCACCAAGGCCGAGTCAATCAGCTGCACCTCTGCAATAACATATTTAAGAAGGGACCTGCGAGGGGGAGTTGGACTTGTAAGGAGTTGCAACATCTACGTGAACACCAAAGTCAGTGAAAGAACAAAGGAGGAAAGCTGGGGGAGGTGTGCCGGAGCAGAGACTTCCCTGTATCCTGTGGTGAGACAGCAGGGCCACCCCCTCCCGCCACCCATGGAGATGTATGGTGGAGCAGACACTGATATATGGTCTGTGGGGGGTCCCACAGTGCCATTTAAGGTGGCTGCGCCCAAAGATGACTGGGATCCTGTGGGAAGAAGCAGCCTCTGCTGTTGCAGTTCAGCGCTGGGAGGACTGAAGCATGCAGGGGTATCCCGTGTCGGAGCAGCTCAAGAAATGCAGCAGCCCGTGGGAAAGACTCATGTCAGAGAAAGTTTGTGGAGGACTGTCTCCTGTGAGAGGGGGACCACACCAGAGCAGGGGGAAGAAATTCCAAAAGTTTACCCCCTCCCCCACCCCAACATGGAAAAAGCATCAAGCACTGACTGCTCCCCCCATTCCTGGCCCCTGTACCATTAAAGGAAGGAGGTAGAGATATCAAGAGCAAAGCTGAGCCTGGAAGAAGACAGGGGTGGGGGAAGATGTTTTCAAGATGTGGTAATGCTTCTCACTTTCCTCCTCCGTCTGTTAAGTGTTCTTGTTGTTAGTGTCTGTATTAAATGTACGGATTTTTTCTTCCCCTAACGAGTTTGTCTTTTCCCCATAACAATAATGGGGATCCATCCCTCTCTGACATACCTCAAATTCTGAGCCTTTGTTTATTTTCTGCTTCTCAGCACCGGGGGGGAAGAAGGGAGTGAGCAGCTGCATGGTGCTCAATTCCCCTCTCTGAGCTGAAACCACAACAGCACCGCAGATGGGGTCTCATGAGAGCAGAGTAGAGGGGTAGAACCACCTCCCTCGACCTGCTGGCCACACTTCTCTTGAGGCAGCCCAGGACACGGTTGGCTTTCTGGGCTGTGAGCGCACATTGCTGGCTCACAGACAGTTTTCCATTCATTAATATCCCCAAGTCCTTCTCCGCAGGGCTGCTCTCCATCCACTCATCACCCAGCCTCTATTTCTGCTTGGGGTTGCCTCAACCCACGTGCAGGACCTTGAACTTGACCTTGTTGAACTTCATGAGGTTTGTACAGGCCCACTTCTCAAGCCTGTCCACGTCCCTCTGGATGGCATCCCTTCCCTCCAGCGTGTCAACCGCACCACACAGCTTGGAGATGTCGGCAAACTTGCTGAGGGTACACTCAATCCCACTGTCCATGACACCAACAAGGATGTTAAACAGCATCAGTCCCAACACTGACCCCTGAGGAACGTCACTCATCACTGCTCTCCATTTGGACACTGAGCAGTTGACCACAACTCTTTGAGTGTGACCATCCAACCAATTCCTTAACCACCGAGTGCTCCATCCATCAAATCCATGTCTCTCCAATTCAGAGACAAGGATGTCATGTGGGACAGTGTTAAATGCTTCACACAAGTCCGGGTAGATGACATCAGTTGCTCTTTGTTTATCCACCAATGCTGTAAACCCACCATGGAAGGTCACCGTGTTTGTCAGGCACGATTTACCCTCGGTGAAGCCATGCTGGTTGTCACCAATCGCCTCTTCATTTTCCATGTGCCCTAGCGTAGTTTCCAGAAGGATCCGCTCCATGATCTTGCCAGGCACTGAGGTGAGACTGACTGGCTTGTAGCTCCCCGGGTCTTCCTTTCTTCCCTTTTTAACAATTAGGGTTATGTTTCACCTTTTCCAGTCAGCAGGAACTTCACCGGACTGACATGACTTCTTAAATAGAATGGATAGTGGCTCAGCCACTTAACCCACCAGTTCCCTCAGGACCCACTGATGAATCTCATCAGGTTCCTTAGATGGTCTTGAACACAATCTTCTCCTACAGTGGGCAGTTCTTCATTCTCCCAGTCCCCACTTTTGCCTTCTGCATCTTGGGTTGTGTGGCTGGAGCGCTTACCAGTGAAGACTGAAGCAAAAAAAGTCATCGAGTACATCAGCCTTCTCTTTATCCTGGTAACCAGGTCTCTTGTTCCCTTCCAGAGAGGGCCCACATTGTCCCTAGTCTTCCCTTTATCACTGACACACCTATAGAATCTTTTCTTGTTGCCCGTGACGTCCCTGGCCAGATTTAATTCTATCCAGGCTTTGGCCTTCCTAACCTGATCCCTGGATGCTCAGTTTTCCTGTATCCCTCCCAGCTCACCTGTCCTTGCTTCCATCCTCTGTAGGCTTCCTTTTTAAGTGAAATGGGAATTTAAACCTTTTCCCTGCCATTTTGTCAGAGAAAGTACAGGAATATAATTCAATGGCATTTCAAAGCAGACAAAACAAACAATTTATTTTTTCACATTTTCTTTCTGGGTCAAAATTTCATATTCACCTCAGCTTGTTACTGACATGTTATTAGTCACCAAAAAAACACAGTAAAAATGCAGGAAGCATCTATCTCAAGGGTAAAGTACAGCCACAGATCACTGCCATGAATTCTGGTGAAGAGAACATTAGCTACTTTATATGGTAGGTAAAATATAGGCTAAAAGTAGATTGTCCTACATTTAATGTTAAATGTGAACAACCGTTTCTTTAGCTTCAAGAACAACAGAAAACACTATTAATAAGATAGTAGAATATGGAATAACTTCATGCAAATATATTAATGCTTGTATTTAGCTTAAGCTTTAAAATCTAGCAGTTTGAGTCCAATTCAGTCATATATGTGTATTCTTGATATTTTTCCTATTGAAACCCTGCCATTAGAACCATCATGTTACTAAGCTCAAAGGCATGTTATTTCAACTTCAACTCCATGTTATTGTGAATTCCTTGTTTGCAATTGGGCTTTATTTTGATACATTGTTATTCTAGCCAAATACATATCAAGAGCATACTAAAATTGGTAGCTCTTAATTATACTATGATAAAGTCTTAAGAATCTAATGATAAAGTATTATTCATCCTAAAGCGTCCTCACTGTTGAAATAAAAAGAGCAGTTGAAATATTTTACCACTGCTAAACACGAACATTTAAACCAGCAAATTATCCCCGAAGTCCTGAAACAACTAATATGTACAAGCAATCTTTCAGTAAAGATGCAATATTAACAATTTAGCTCAGTAAGGGCTTTGTTATAAACCCTTCCTGCTGGAGCAACTCTTTACTTGCGTAAGATAGGATACCTAATGAATTTTATAGTTACAAAGGCTCTTAAATTTCAATGAATACTAGCAGATTTGAACAGAACTAAATAAACAACTAACTTTCCCCTTTATTTTTCCTTTTAAACTTGTTTTGTATTTTAACCTGCTATTATAGCTTACAAAAGATTTCAGTGATGCTGAAAAGCCCAGATCTGCTGTTTAAAATATTCAAATATTCAGGAGCTTAAAATATGTATGCATCCTCCAATACAAAATTTCCAATTGGATACACCTTTCTGATCTGAATTGCAACATACAAGATACCCTTCAAAATCTATAGCAGTAATCAGAATACTTGTAACCATCTCAGATGACAGCTGTAGTGGCACACAGAAAATCAGTTTTTCCACAGATGACCTGACCAAAAGCTGCTACCTAGTACTTTTCCCTGCGTGCTCCAAGAACCAGGTATTGGAGGCTAGCTTCAAACATTAAACAGAACAGAGCTTTTGTGGTTTTCACCAGTTTCCTTGCAAGTAGTATCCCAACAGTGTAACAAAGTAACTTTAAAAATAAATAAATTTCACACTTCTCCCAGTGTGGACAAAAGCCCGGAAAGTTCTTTCAAAAAAACTCAAAACAGTTTCAGGTGTTTGTTAGACAGCGTCCAACCTCAGCACATAACACAGAGCCAGGTCTACATAGGCTTACGTATCAGACATTAACATTTCCTACAGACCGGTCTAGCTAATATTGGACTACCTCCCAAAGACATGAACAACTCACTTCAGTTTCAGGATGACCTTCCATTCTCTGGAAGCACAGACTACAGGTCTCCACCTCCCAAATATCTGAAAGCCAAGTACATTATATCCTACAGTCACTCAGGAAAACAAACACCTGCTTTAAATAAAAGTTGCATTCCATCACTAGTCTTGTCACTCAGACAGGATCACAAACTCCATTCCCTCACTACCTTATGTACTGAGCTGAACTAATGCAGCCACCCTTCCCCGCGACCAGCCAGCTCACCTCTGTAGAAGGAGCTAGTTCTAACCTGAGCTGCAACATGGAACATGTCTAGTAGATACCTAAATTAAAAATCAGCTTTTACTTTCATCTGGTCTACTAGATTTAGCGGCCATATTAACATCACACTGTTAACATGTTAAACATGTTAAAACAACATTATACTCCTATGAACTATACTAAGTTTCTTTCACATACGCAGCTACTCCCATGTATATGATTTTTCAATTTATAAACATCCTTTCTTACAAAGAAAAAAACATTACCTACCTATCTCAGTCAAGCTATTCTAATGTCTTGGAACATAACATGACATACTGGCTTCTAGCTTAAATACATAATTGGGTACCACCACTGTCCTATCAAATTTTCAAGAACATTGTAACCTCATGACCAAGGAGAAGTAAACTCCACATGTAAGAAAACATTTTGTAAGATGGTATCTGATTAATTTAAAACTATTTTTACCCACATAATTTTTAGAAGGTTGGTTCAAACTGACATGATTCAGTTTTGAAATTCAACTAGTCTCTAATGATCTGAATACATTCATAACCACTTGATGTCAATTCATTTTTGTACCAATCCTACCCTTTAGCCTACATAGCTTTTCTTTTCCCCAGTGCTCACCTCTTCTGACATATTTATAGATAGCAATCAGATCCCCTTTCAGTCTTCATTTTGCCAAGATAAACAAGCCAAGCTATTCTACTTCACTTACGTTAATAACTTTTTTTTTTGCAGCATTCCCATTTGGGTTCATTTTCTCTGACTAGGTGTTGCCAGGGATGCATTCAGATAAAGCTTCATCAATGCCATAAACCTTGACATTAATACTTCCCTCACTACAAAACTACAGTGTCATATTTGCTGTTTCACACTCACAATAAACCTGTGACTAAGTACTAGTCTCTAGTTTTACTCCTTATCACTTCCAACTAAAATGAGAAAACAGCAGTTCTATTATTAGCATGCATCAAATGCACAATTTTTTTTTTCTTGCATTCATCAAATCTCCTAACTTTGCATTACTAACGATCTCTACCAGCACAGTCCCACCCACACCAAGGTCATTAATGAAGATCCTAAACCAAGTTCAAACACGACACTGGTCCATCCTTTAGAAAATGTCCTTATTAAGCTTCCAATAGCCCAGCAGCTGTGCTGCAGCTTATTTTATAGCTTGTTCCTTTTCCACCTTACATTTCTCCAGTAAGCTGTTTTACCTGCAACTTAATTATCAGTTTTGCAGATGCCTCTATCAAATAATCAATATTCAGATCATGGAACAGACCCTCCCAGAAGATACATCAAAACGTATGGAAGACAGGGAGTCAGAGACAGCCAACACAGTTTCACCTTGGGCAAATCATGACTGACTAACCTTCTACAATGGACAAGGGAAGGGCTACAGATGTCATCTACCTGGACTTCTGTAAGGCCTCTGATACAGTCTTCCACAGCATTCTTACCTCCAAATTGGAGATATATGGGTTTGATGAATGGACTGTTAGATGGATTAGGAATTGGCTGGGTGGTTGGCTGGGTGGTCGTATCCAAAGAGTTACAGTCATTGCCTCAATGTCCAAATGGAAACCAGTAACAAGTGGTATCCCTCCAGGATCCATACAGGGACCAACACTATTCAGTGTTTTCATCAATGACATAGTGAGATTGAGTGTAAACCCAGCAGGTCTGCAAATGACATCAAGCTGAATGGTGACACTGATTTGAGGGAAGGGGTGACATCCAGAAGGACCTTAACAGGCTTGAGGGGTGGTGCCATGCAAACCTCATGAAGTTCAACAAGGCCAAGTGCAAGGTCCTGGACATAGGGCAGGGCAATCCCCAATATCAATACAGACTGGGGGACGAATGGGTTGAGAGCAGCCCTGAGGAGAAGGACTCGGGGATACTGGTGGATGAAAAATTGAGTATGAGCTGGCAATGTGTGTTTGCAGCCCAGAAAGCCAACTGTATCCTGGGCTGCCTAAATAGAAGTGGAGCCAGGAGGCTAAGGAAGGTGACTGTTCCCCTCTACTGCACTTTCATGAGACACCCCACCTGGAGTACTGCATCCAGCTGTGGGACCTTGAGTACTAGACAGATGTGGAACTGTTAGACTGGTGTCCAGAGGAGGGTCACAGAAATGGTCAGAGGGGCTGGGACACCTCTCCTGTGAAGTGGCTAAGACAGTTGGGGTTGTTCAGGCTGAAGAAGAGAAAGCTCTGGAAAGACCTTTTTGTGGCCTTTCAACATATAAAAAGGGCTTGTAAGGAAGACAGGAACACTTTACATTGGCCTGTAGTAACAGGACAAGGGCAACAGAGTTAAACTGAAAGAGGGTAGGTTTAGATCAGACACAATGAAGAAATTCTTAGCTATGAGGGTGCTGAGGCACTGGACCAGGTTGTCCAGAGAAGCTGTGGCTGCCCCCTCCCTGGAAGTGTTCAAGGCCAGGTTGGACGGGGCTTTGAGCAGCCTGGTCTGGTGGAAGGTGTCCCTGCCCATGGCAGGGGCCTTGGTACTAGGTGATCTTCAAAGCTCCCTTCCAACTCAAACCACTCTGTGATTCTATGAAATAATGTAATGACATCCACTAAATCCAGTAGTAAGATCAGATTTTGTTCAGGAGAGACACACAGAAGAGATAAAAAATGAGAGACAAAGAGAGAGAGAGATTGAGAGCAAAGGAAGTCTCAGATCAGACTGACACATTCCTCCCCAGGACATTCATGCTGCATTTTATTCCACCTTCCATTTAGCTTCATGTCTTTATTCTTCCCTCTAAGGCTTTGCTTACTATCGAGGTCAGACCTATTAAGCACTGAAGTGTCAAATTAAAAATTACCCCAAGTGAGACCGCATTTTGAGAAACACAGGAGAAAAAAATTCTGATGTATCTTATCTTTTAAAAATTCAGACAATTCTTTTTCTTTTTTTCCTTATTCATGTTATTAAAAACCAAACACCCGAAGCCCTACACCAGAATATTTAGCAAACTATCCTAACTCTCAAGATGTTGTTCATATAGAAATAAACTGAAAATACTTATTTTAATTTACATAGCCATGTATTTCCAAACACTTTCAAACCATAAAATTAAATATATCTACTTTATCAAATTTGCAATGCAATAACTGTATATAATAATAAAAACAAGCAAACAAACAAACAAACAAACAAACACACCACTAAAAGGCAAGAGAAGCTAAAGAGGCCAAGATTGTTATGCACCAAATAATATCTTACTACCTTAAGGAAAACAATGTTACTGAAATTCTAACTTGTGTTTCTGCATTTTTATTTTCAACAATATCACATCAGAAATTATCTTAATACGGTCATTTTGATGATTTTTTTTTTTTAAAGAAATTAGCTTCTACACACTTATCTGACTCACCTAACAATAAAAGCCTTGCAAATTAACAATTTCACACTAGAAAAATGTAATACTTATCTAATTAGTCAGTGATATTTTTTTTCCACTTTACATGCAGCAAGTTTTCGCCAGCAGCCTTTTCTAACTTGAATTTATGACCCATAAACTGAGTATGTAATAACCCTTTAATGACTGATGGTCACAAAGATCTGGTTAACAAACACATCCCAAAGACAAAGTTGGTCAGAAATTAAAACACAGTCATAAACCACAGTCAAGCCAAAACAGGAACAATTTATAATACCGCAATGGACAGTCGGTGCACTAAATATTCAGGCCTATTAAGTGACGCATAAAACAGCTCCTCTTGTTCATGTTAAGTTTCTACTTTTCAACTTGGCCTTGAACAGTGTTCGTGTATAATACAGTATTTTTTACAGTAAGAATGATGTATTACAGTGATCTAGAACACTTGCTTAGGCTATCAACAAGCAGAATGAGTAGGTACTTTATACTAATTACAATGTAAAGGTGAAGCTTTTATACCCATGACTGCACTAGAAGTACAAGACGGTAAGGTGTGGATAGTGTTTCTCTGTTTAGTGAAGATGCAATATTAAGTAAAACAGAGTCCTACAAATTGCAGATAAAGGACAAAACTTCCAAATCTTCACTGCTGTACACCTCTGTCATCACAGAAAAATTCTCCATTATTGAACCTTAAAAAAAAATCTCAAATTAGACCTGCCAAAATACAATCTAACACCTATGATATGCCTGAATTCACAGATCAATACAACTCCCTTTTTATTAGTTGGCTTTAAATGCAGTCTAACACTGTTATAGAGACGTATGTATTAATATAGTATCACTTCATAAGCAACAGCTGGTAAAAAAAAAAACTATCTTCCTTTCTCTTCCTCAACACATTCTCACCGATCATTTTGTGTCTCAATTTTCATTAATACCTATCATTAAAAAAACAAATTTTAAATATGAACAAATACATTTGAGCCAGGAAACAATGAATATAGTACAGATACATAGGAAGAGTAAACAATTCCAGGAATACTTCTTGGATTAAAAGAAAAAAGTCAAAGACTACTTGTTGAATACTGAGTCATTCTATGGGATGTTCAATCTTTCTCATTACACAATACTCAGCCAGCAAAAACATTAACTTAAATGGAATCATTTCAAAGTATCAAAAAGCCACAACTGTGTTAGTAATCATTTACAACCAGTTTTTCTACTCCGCACTTCCATTGTTTAATTTCAAAAATGTTTTTGAATGAAGATACCAGAAAATTTACATCCCAATTGCCTTTTTTTTAACCTATTTTAGAAAGCTGGGACATCACAAATTTGCTGGTACTTTGAATAGAGTGAGAACAGGTGTAAAATTTGACATAAACATGACACACACACATAGGGCAGCAAGATCACATTGGACAACTTCAAACTTTGACTACACTAAAAGATACCCTGGGCCAATTCTGGCAACAGACATTGAGGGCAGGGGTTGCATTTAACTTTGAGCTATTTTTACCTTTAAATTCTACCTTCTTGATTTGCAGCAACACATAGCTGGTGGCTTTCAATGTCACCAATTGCAGCATAATGATTACAAAATAATCTACAGCAGTATTTTTGTATTATTTAAAAAGTTGTCAAAATCTCCATTTCAGAATGAGCCATATTGTGGTTAACAATCCCAGATTATGAAACAGATCAATAATCAGAAATTAAACATCATCTGTTATACTGATCTCTTCCAGTAACTCTTAATCATCAAAGGGAAAATTTATTGCACACAGACTTGCTCAAAAGTTGATTTCAGTCTACCCATTTGCTGACTTATTTCTAGCCTTGAGATAATAACAAACAAACAAAAAAAAAAAAAAAAAAAGGAAAAGCACAGCTCATTATTTTAAGGCAGTTACAAAGATAACATAACTGGATTTCACACACCCATAAGCAGGGACTTCAACAAAGGATACCAATTTAGAATATTCAGACATTTTTACAGTGTCTGACTTGCTAGCACTATTGCTAGACAGACAGCCCTGAACCACATGAAATTCAAATTCTGAACACTGTCTACTAATCTTCCAAGGCTCATCAAATCAACTAGTGTTGATTTTCAATTAGGTGTTGCAGAAGCATGTCATATGATTTAGCAAACGGTTTTTAAAAGGGACCATCATCCAAGACCAACTTAAGTACACGTTACTTACAATTGCAAAACTGGCTTCTTTGACTTAAGGAAGACCAAGATTCCATAAAAATGCTAGAAATCTTTGAACTCAAAACCAAGTGCTGCCATTTAACTACGCAACTGTTTAAAAAAAGTATTTTAAAAAAATGTACTCACTGACAAGAAACCAATTCCAGATTACCATAATTTTATCTAAACTAGAACTATAGACGTTTATATGCATGAGTCACCTGAAAAAGACCCCAATGAGAATTAGCAGATGTTCCACCTTCCAAACTAGCTGCTTTTAAGTGCCTCATGTTGCAATTCTTCCTATCCAGTCCTAAACAAACCTAAACAACTTAAAATTTGAGAAACTAAACAAAATATAATTGGCTGAAATACAAAAGAAAGCTAACTGACAGGAGTAACATGGCTGAAGACCTGGATAAGAGAACCACAAGGCAAATTCTCAACATTCCATATTGAGTCTCTGAAAGTGATATTACCTAGTGTATCAACTGCCTTTTAATTTCCTCACTTCTAAATACAATTTTTCCCCTTGTCACATTTGCACAGCACAGTAAAAAGTACTTATTTGCTTTGCGGTTTTCCTTAGGTATTCCTGATTATTCCAGAATCCAAAGAAACCTATCTCTCACAGAGGCAGAGGGAATTAACCATGACCCAAAACACTATTAATGACTGAAATTTCTAGGAATGCAAAGTACTATAAAAACAGGATTCTAATAATTTGGTCACCAAGGGAAATATGTAATTTGTTAGCCACCATTAGATATGTTCTTTAGACCTCCCCCTGAACTCTGTGGAATAAAATTCAGGATAAATGTATTATAGACCTTATTTTTGCTGATTGAGTAAAGTATATTAAAAAAAAAAAAAAGACAGTTTCATCAGGTAATGATGAATTTAAAGCCTTGTCAACAACTCCTTAAGATAAATCCTATGTACTTTTTTTTTAAAATCATTGTTTGCATAAGGGCATACTAATACATTTCATTGTTACCCTAAAGGTCAGCAAATTCATTATAAGTTCCTGAAGTAAGAAAACCAGCAAAACTATTTGTCCAGCTCAGGTGTTTAGACTTAGACTAGATTTCTGTTACAGACACATCAGTAGTATTAAGTCAATAATAATGGATAATTGTTCAAATAAAATAACTTTGAATAACCAGCTGCACTGAAAAAATATATACTTTTATTTAAAAAAAACAAAGTTGTATGATTTTCCTACACTAAGTTACACTTACTCTGAGTCATACATTCCCTTACTCATCAGTTACTTTTTAAAAGATAACACTCAGAATTCTCTTCTGTCATTACTGTATTCTTTAATGCTGTACTTCAGAATTAGTTTGTGGCCCACATACCTTTTTACACACCTCAAAAAAATAAGCAGTTAGAAAATATTTATTGAGAGTGCACTCGATGCTCTCTCAATACCTAGCTCTTTCTATAGTATATTACTGTAATAATATAGTAATAGAGAGTGCTTTCCATGGAGCATTAAGATTTCAGTCTTATTATGCCTCAGATTTTGTTTTGCTTAGTGTGCTCTACAGAAATTTTCCTAATATATGCATTAGCCTGAAACAAAAGTTTAAGCTTGAAGAATACACATTTCATGCTCTAAGTACATAAACATACAGCACAATAAAGATCACTGACTGACAGCAGCTTCATACAGACAGAATTTCTAATCTAGTCTTTATTTTATATTCCCTGTATCAACATTTTGTTTCATATCACATGAACACAGCTTATTTCCAGCTTGAAGACAGCTCAACATTTGAAAGCTTCCAATTAGACACAGTAGCTTTTTAATTAAGAAAAAAAAAATGCATTTTCCTCTCACCTGTTTTTGCAATAAGAATACAGTGTATTGAAATCTGAGTGCAGCCAGACCTGGCAGCATTTTAACAACACAGAACAGAAATGGAAAAGATAAGTGCCCACTGTGGTTCTGACTCTATCTTTGCATGTGCAATTTAAAAACTGAAGCTATCAAGAAATTAACATGCAATCAGACAGATTTGGGTTTTTAACTGATTTGATGGATCAATAAAACTAGTTCATTAAAAATCTCTTTGATAAACCAGGCTTAAGCTTTATTTCTAAAAGGCAGGCCAGGCAAAGATGTTTTGGGGGAATAAAATGTTCTTCTTTAATATAAACATTAATTTGTTCTAGTGGCAAAGATTTTTACAAGATCATAAATTCCATTCTGTCCATCTAAAACAATGACAACTGAGTCTACTAAAAATGGAAAATAAAGTAGAAACATTTATAGCATTAGGCAAGTACATGTGCTGACACTAGTCACAACATTTAAAATATAAGTTCAGATAACATTAACAGCTTTTTAAAAAATAAATAATATTGCTGATCCTAAACCTAAAACGTTCTGAGATTTTTCTCAATGCTCCTTATAGGCATAAAATATAGTTACTGGATACTACTGAAAACTACTTATTCTATCCTGGTTTTCCTTATGCTCTTACCTTTCAAGGATCACTCATCCTTGGAAGAGCATTCCTTTTCACAACTATCGAATTTATTAGGAGAGAAAAAATCTCCACATGCTAACAGCACTCGCTGGGACCTATTTTGACAGAAGCATGTCACGCCGGTCCCAGTCATGCGGTCGGCCCACACTACCCGATACACAGAAACTTCGGAAACGCACACGGCTCCTTTCCCTCATTCCCGAGAAAGGAGCGAGCCGCCTGTTTACGTACCGAGAACCCGCCTGACACATGACAGCTCGGGGGAACGGGCGGGGAGTCGTTCGCCAGGCTGCACCGGGGAGCGGGTGCGAGTGCCGGCACATCACCTCCACGCACAGCCCTGGAGCGATGGTGCAAAACCGCACCATCCCCCGCGGGGACATCGGCGGGGACACCGGCTGGGCTCCCACAAGCGCCCGCAGCCGTGAGGGCAGCCTCCCGAGGAGGCTTTCCCCCCGCCGCGCCCCGCTCCCTCGCACGGCGGCAAGGCTTCGGTCGCCCCCTTCGGCGCCTGTCCTACCCGCTACAGCCAGAGGGAGACCTCACGGAGAGGGACCGGCGGCCACAGAAATGACAGGAGCGCGACTCCCCCCTCCCCGGGCCCCGCTGCTCCGGCGAGCGGAGCGGTGACACGGCCACGGGAGAACACGCGGGGGCCGGGTGGGGGGGGTGACGGGGACGGGCAAGAGGGGGTGGGCGGCGGCCCCGATCGCCGCGCCCGGGCCCCCGCCGGAGCCGCCAACACGCTCTCCAGTCCCCACGGGATCCCAAGATGGCGGCGGCGGAGCCCGTTCACCGGCTCGGCGGCGCCCCCACCACCACCACCACCACGACGGACCCGGGCGGGCAAGGCCCGGCACCGCGGCCCGGGGCGGGGGGGGTGGAACGAAGCGCCTGGAGGCGGTCGAACGCCGAGGCGAAACGGGACCCGCCGCCGGGCTGGGCCGTCCCCGCTGCTCCCCCTCCCACCGCGCCGGGCTCCCCCTCACCTTTGAATTTGAGGTCGGTGGGCGGATCGAGCACCAGGATCTGCTCGTGCTTGGCCAGAGCCCCGGCAGCCGCCATCTCGCTCGCTCGCTCCGGCGGGAGGAGGAGCGGAGCGGGGGAGGAGGAGGGGGGGGCGGTTGGAGGGGGGGGACGGACGGACGGACGGCGAGGGGGGAGGAGGCGGAGGAGGGGCGGGCGGAGGGGAGGCCGGGCGGCGGCTGCGCGCGGGGCCGGGAGCGGGCGCTGCCGCCTGCCGCTGCGCGCACGGCCGCCGCGGGCCCCGCTCCCCGCGCACCTGGCTCAGCGGCCGGCCGGCGAGATCCGACAAGCACCCCCCCCCCCCTCCCCTCCCTCCTCGGGCCGCGGGCACCGCCGGTTGGGGCGAGACCCCGCGGGAGCCGCCGAGACGCAGGAGCGGAGCGGGGAGAAGCGACACCCCCACCCCAAACCCCGGAGAGTTCGGGCAGAGGCGGTTGGGAGCAGCACGCCTGCGCCGCGAATCGCCGGAAGAGGAAGGGCGCTGCGGGCGGCGGCAGCGGGGCCGGGGGGAACTACCATTCCCAGCGTGCTGTGCGGCGGGCGGGCGCGGGGGCTGCCGGGAGTTGTAGTCTCGGGGGCGGGGAGCCTCAGCGGGTTCCTTCCCCTCCGGCTTCGTGGCGGTGGTGCGAGGGAGGGGGCACGGCCCTCACGGCCCACGGGCGGCATGTTTGTCCCTTCCCTCTCGGGTGGCCGGTCCGTGAGGGGCAATGGTGAAAGGGAAGGGGGCAAATAGTCTCAAACTTGCCGTGGCTGCTGGCAGCCCTGGCTTGTGTCTGGGCTGCTCACGGGTGAGGCGTTGGAGCCAGCGCCCAGCAGCTGTCAGTACCCGTACTGGGATGGCTGCGGCCTGGCCCAGGGGCAGTGCTGCCGCCCTGCCAGGCAGCACCCGGGCACCGAAGGGGATGGGCCTGGCTCTCAAACAGGCCTGGAAAACGGCCAGAAACTGTCCTCGAGTAGGAAAGTTGTCCTTGGGTGGAGACGTAGGAAAGTTAACAGGGAGTCGATGTAGAGAGAGATCAAGCTCTTGTAAAACCTGAATGAGAAATAAGAGCCGTTATTTATTAGTAGGCAGGAAAACCAGGTATTCGCCATCCTCCTCGCTTGTACTTTTTGTCAGGCAGTGTTTTCATGGTAGGCATTTTCATTAATGCCACACTTCCAAGCAGATGGTGCATCTTGGGATATTTGAGTACACCAGTAGCAAACAAACAAGAAAAACAGATAGACTGCCAAATCCATCTGAACCTTGATGATTCCTATGTCCTAAATCTACTTCTGAAGAATCTGGCTGTAAGATACACAGGTCTGTATTCATGCAAGGTTGGAGTACAGGTGATGGAAATTAAGTCAGAAAAAATAACATACTTTTTCTCCCTTGCAGTCTGGTGTAGGTATGCTAAGAACATGTATAGGGACATAATAACCCATTTGAAAAATACATCTTAATAATAAATACACTGAAATTACTTAAATGCTTTACCTTCAAAATCAGCTTTTCATGGTAAGACTTGTGGATCATATCATTTCTTTGGTGAATACCCATACCTCAGCCCCAACCACAAAGGAAGGGTTTTGAGGCCATTCAGCAGGGGAGACCCTCTGAGTAATTTAGGTTCAGGGTCTTCCTTGGCTCCAGCAGAGCCTTCACCCCCCATTTCGGCTGCTTGCCTCTCCTCCAGGCCTGCCACTGTCTCGCCTGCCTACTTCAGCACTTTTCTCCATGCCTCTCTTGCCAACAGCAAATACCCATGTGACTTTTGATACCATCACTGGCTGAAGAAGAAATAAGAGAGCAGTGCTCTAGGAAAGTACTTCAGAGCAGTTTTACCTGATTGGAATTGGCTTCAATAGGTGGAGTTATGTGGCATATATGTGGAAATGTCACTAGAGGTCTGCAACTACTGTGGCTGCAGTTTTCCTGCTACAGACTTGTTTTATGATGTGCATAAAACAGCATCTTAAATTACATCCTTTATTTACAGAGCAATATTTTAAATTACTGTCTGGTGGTCTGCTGGGCTTTGTTAGCAAAACCTATGTTCCATTCTGTTTATGCATTCTTACTCTTGGGATCTGGAAGACAGGAGGTGTTTTTTTCTGTCCTAGTATATTTTTTTCTTCTTCTGTTAACATGGACCCTTACTCTATTGCCTCTATTCTTTCTCTGTTTCTGTTCTTGAATCTGCCAAAGATTAAGCCATAGTGTACACTTCTCAGAAACAGTAGTTCAGATCCAGAATTACTTGGTGATTATATACCTGAAGATCTGGGCCTTGGCTTACAAAGGATCAAGACATGGGGAACTGCTGCAAAATACTAAATGCCACAAAAGGTTCTGTCTTTTCTCCTTTTAATGGGCTTAAAAAAACCAGTAAAAAGTACAAATGCAAAAGAAGCTTCCTCTATGCAGATTCAGAAGACAGAAGTACCTCTGTTTTCTAATTATTTTATTCATCTCTTGTATAGGAAAATCTAGAGAACCAGAAGTTAATTTCTCTCCTTAATATGACAACAGGTCTTACAGGTTTTCCCATGCGTGGTTTTCAGTGCAAACACCTTCTTAGACATGGTTGTATGATAGATGTAACTGACATCAGGAGATGTGCACAGTTAGGGGAGGACTGGGTTAATCCTTATCACCAGCATACAGAGAGACAGTGAATGAAGGACAGGGCACAGCCTCAAGCTGTGGCTCACAGAGTGAGCATCACAGCATCACTGAGGCTGGAGGGACCCCAGGAGGGCTGTAGTTCAATTTCCAACTGAAAGGGGGGTCAAAGCTGAATTCAGGCCAGGTGACTCAAGGCTTTGTCCTGTGGGGTCATTAAAACCTCCAAGGACACAGATTTCACAGCCTCCCCAGTGAGCCCAGCTCAGTGTTTGCCTGTCTAGCTTCAATCTGCTCGTTTTGTGTTACAGTAATGGCAAAGTTAGTACATAAACACTGAGTGGGTGGCTTAATGGTAATTATGTATGAACATGTTATTTTTAATGGGGTTTTAATGTAATTTTAGTTGTTTGAACACATTGAGAACCTTAATAATGCATTAATCTGTTTTGTTGTGTTTAGTATCATTTCTGATCTAATGCTTTTATTTCATCCAGACTGATGTCATTTTTCATGTTAAATAACACCTGTGCTGTTGATCAGTGATATCTGGCAACCTTCTCCAACATCTGATTCATTACATTTTAACACCTCATAGCACAGTTATGGAATGAAATCTTGATTCTATTGCAGTCAGTTGAACTCTTCTCACTGATTTTGGTGAGATCATGATGTCATTCCAGAAGTGTCTTTAGTGTATTCATCACTGCTTGCAAAAGGATAACATTTGCTTAATCTGAGGTCAACATTTGTCCTATGTGTTTGTAGATCTTAATGTTTTTCACACTGTGAACTCAATATCGTTGTTATAATATCTCACTTTGGTAATGGTTTGACATTTGTCAAAACTGTTTGCTATTAAATATTAAAGAAGTTCTCTCTATACCTGAGAAGCAGCAGACTAGATTCAGTTTCGTAACAGTGTTTTCCACTGTTCATTATGCAGGTAGTTTATTCAGTCCCACCAATTCTGAACTTGAAAATGTCTTGCAAAAAACCAGTATCACGACCTTCTTTGCGATTTCTTGGAGTTATTAAGACGGTCAGAGAAAGCAACCACGTGCCTTATTGTTGTGCTAATGGGAAAATTCTAGGTCTCCCTCTGTGAAGCATCTCATGCATCCTGCACTGCTAAGTCAGTGAATGTTGCAAAATGCAAAGGTATAAAGGTAAGAGTATGTTTTAATTTCCCTTTAAGGAAATACCTGGCCTTTTGGTGCTGCTGTTTATCTTCTGAAATGAGAAACTATTCATACAGCAGACTCAGTCATCATATACTTGACTGCTCATGAGTTCCATATATAATTTTAGGCCCACTTGTTATATTGTAAATCAAAGGTAAAATTGCAGTCCACACTATTATTGAAGATTTATAGCATTATTAAAATATTGCCACAGATTGGAAAAGTAGATCTTAGTTAAATATTTTCAAGTTTGTTCAACTACAGTGTATTTATTTACCTAGTGACCTTATTATAAAAACATACAATCAGTGCTGAATATTCAAGTAGAGAGAAGCCAATAATACATAATGGCATTCTCATAAATAGCTGTGGTGTAAAATTTGATGTACTTTTCATATTTTGAACCCAATTCTCTTCTGCTGAAGACAGAAATGCCCTAGACCATTAACTTATGTAGGAACATGACAAAAATGGTATCTTGTCTTTGTTGTTTAAAGTAGCATTTAAACTGAATGATTCCTGAGTCAATTTCAAATGTGCTAAAAGGCATTAATCCTTTGATAAAGGACAAAGTTATTAAGGAAATGGATTTTTGAATACTGTTTTCAAGAATTGGTTCTTACAGTTCATATACATTCATGAGGGCTGTAATGAGACAATTCAATATGCAAAATATGGAATGTGTGTGTTGGTTCTTGGTTGCTGGTGCTGCATTTCTAAAAATGCACAAGCACTTTGCTAAAAAAAGTAGCCATAAGTCAAAAAGCATAGGTAAGTATACAAACATAAGTACATAGTTGTAATTCACCTCCAGAAGAGAAAAACTGCCTTAAATAACAGTCTTAACCTGAGAAGTAATTCTTCGGAAATAGCATGATGGTGCCTTGTGGTCACTGCCTCTCTTTTCTGATCTGATATTCTTTCAAACAACATCACGGTCTTTCTCAATCTCGGTTTGGAGAACTCATCTGGCAACTGGGATTCAAATTCAAATTTCCCCTTTCATTTGCTCTGCTAACACACAGCAGCTCTGAAATGCTAATTCTGCCCTCAACATCTGCTGAGTGGTCCCAGGAAGCCCTCAGATTACATTTGCAAATCATGAGTAGGTTCAGTTCTAATGGCTCACAAGGTAAATAGCAAATAATGTTGTATCAGTGTGTGAAAGACAAGCATTGTACTGAGTCTGTGCATGACACATGAAGTGCTTTCCCTCTACTAAGTGCCTCTAAGACCTGCACTGAAGTGCTGTGTCTGGTTTCGGGCACTATGCTTCAGGAAGATGCGGGATAATTGAAGAGATTCCAGAAGAGAGGACCTGAGATGATTAAGATCCAAAAAACAGACAGATTGAAACATGAGAACAGATTGAAATACCATGGTTGTTTAGCCTCAGGAAGACATGGTTGACTCACATGTTTGGTAATACTCTTCAAATACATTAAAAGCTATTGCAAAGAGAAAGAAAATAGTCTGCTCTCATTTACTTTAAATAGGATAGGAAGTAATAGGTGTAGGTTGGAGCAAGAACTGATTTAGAGCAGACTTTTTAAGTGTAAGGGTAATTAATGAAAAAGATTGCCTGGAAACACAATCCATGGAGTCCCAGTCACTGATCTCTAAGAACGGGTTAGACATCTGTTGGGAGGTTCAGATTTAGTTGATCCTGCTTTGAGATGTGACCTCTGAAGTCCTTTCCAGCCCTATATGCCTATCACTGTGTAAAATTCCAGCATGCTCAAAGATTAAACTGATCATCCACAGTGGAAATGTCCATTCTCCAAGGCCTGAGCTACAGTCCATTAAAATCAGGGGGAATTTTTCCAGTGACTTTAATAAGCATTGGATCAGGCCCTAATTGAGTGTGTCATTTGGAGCTGCGTATGGAATTTAGTCCACAGTTCTGTTAATGGTATTTGCAAATGGGAAGAATCCAACTTGTCTTCCCAGAGTACATTAGTTTGCAATGGTTACAAGACAAAGTAAACACACATTGAAGAAACAGCGCTAGATCTTTCTTACAAATCTGAGTAGAATTGACTGAAGACAGAAACAAGGAGAAGATCTCTGGGGAAAAATTAGCAACTTTTCTCAAGGAAGAACATTTTAGACAGCTATTTTTTACATCAGTTAAGCAGGGCCGGACAGAAAGAGACAGTAAAAACTATGTTAACAACACTTTAAAAATAAATAGGTATCATGATCGTGAGAATGAAATGTTTGTCGCTGCTGAAAGATCAAACTAGCTGAAAGCCTGAAAATGGGCAGAGCAAAAGAAGGGGAGACGTGTAGAAACTCAAGCTGTCAGTGTATTCAATCGGTTGCATAGTGACTGATGAGGAAATACTCATTCCCCTGTAGTCTGTTACCAGATAATATAAAGATTTTCCTGCATTCTGAATGATCAATTAAATCACAAGCATTTATGCCAGCTAAAGCTCTGGCTCTGCAATTGCACATGTTTATGTGATCCAGAGGAATACTAATATGCATAAAGTTAAGAGTTTGCAGATTTGCAAAATTACAGCTCCTGTGGGCATCCGCAGCCACTCTGCTTTCGTGGGTTGGGTGCATCTCCTAGAAATTCTTTCTCTGTTACCCTTGTCTTGTGGCAGGAAACAAGTGCCCAAAATGTTCCTCTAACAGATGCAGGAAGCTAAGGTTTCTATTACGGGACCAATATACACATGAAAGATCTTTGCTCTTGATTAATTCATCATCTCTAGGAGCAAAGACACAAGATTTCTATAATTGTCTCCCCACTCAGGTTTGTTTGTTGCAGACATGTCCTGTGTCTGCACACAAGTTTGAACACTCTACCTGAGAGATCTTTTA
This sequence comes from Tyto alba, assembly GCF_018691265.1. Taxonomy (NCBI): domain Eukaryota; kingdom Metazoa; phylum Chordata; class Aves; order Strigiformes; family Tytonidae; genus Tyto; species Tyto alba. The sequence goes on along the minus strand of NW_024881301.1, from coordinate 12,805,110 downwards.
TGAAATATTTATTTACTTTGCATTTGGGGAAGAAAAAAAGAAAAAAGTCTGCATAATATTATTGATGGAATCTTTGACTGCCAAATACTGAATTATTTATAGCTTAATTGTACAAATGATACGCATGAGGACCTGTTAGATTGCAATATGCAGTTGATACACTGCACAAAACCAGCGACATGTCTTTCAGGCTTTGTTCCGGTACTTCGGTGAGTCGCCGTAAAGCAGGTATGAACACTCTGCAGAGGCAAAGCTGGAATACCCGACAGCATTTCTGAAGTTGCAAGAGGTAAAAAGGCCTGCAGAAAGCCCCATGTACCAAAAGATGCTCTGACCTGGATTACCCCAAGCGGGACCTTTCCACTCCGAACCCATGTGTGCCCATCGGCCAGCGATCTATCATGCTGTGCATAGTTCCCTGACACTCCCCTTCCTTGTGGGCAACCTAGTCCCTTCTGCCCTTCAGCAGGTCCCACCTATGCTATGGGCACTGCAACCCTGCGCACGGCTCTCCACCTACAACCATGAATATTCACCATTTTCCTCCCCCAACACCAAGCGCTAACAGGGAAGTTTAGGAGAGCGCACCCACTCACCTGCTACTTTGCTCCTGTGCCTACATACCTGTCGCAGAGAAACCTATTTTGCTGTTTGTTTGTTTTTTTTCCCTTCCCTCTCTCCTAATCCACATTGCTCCTGCCTCTCTCTTCCTGCTGGCTAGTAGACAGACAGACCAGCAAGCTTCCCCTCCTTTCACCTTCAAATGAGGCAGGTGTTTCTTCTCCTCCTTTGTGCCTAGTATGAGAAAAAACAATTTAATAGAAATTAATAGCAATTTAATAGAAAAGCAGAGTCAGCCACTGCAAACCTGGAATATGATTTTTTCCTGTGTCTGAGCATTCCTTGCGTTTTTTCCTTTGTTGAGTAAGGCAAATAATAGAAATAAGGAAAATGGGAATCTATAGTGGACCAGACAGTAGTATCTCTTGCACACTGAGACTCATCCTATTTTTAATCACTAGTTTAAGGCTTAAGATCTGAAGCACCATGTTAAATACCCTTATATCATTTTGTTTTCTTCATTCTTTCCTTTCCAGCAATTTTGGTGTCATTTGCAAAGCTATCAGAAAAGAGTTTATGTTTTCTTCCAGATCACTGATAAAGACATTGAACTGCTGGCTCCTTTGAAGCTGTTAAATAACCCATTAGAAGAAAGTAGAAAATGCTGATGTAGATGCTAATTGGTTCACAGCGCATTTGATACAGGTAAATTGATTTTGTATAGTAATGCGTTTTTTTTTACCAGATTGTCATGCAGGGCTACATCAAATGATTTAAAGTAATCCATGTGTATTACATCAATACATCTACCTCAAACAACTTCATTTTTGTCTCATCTTGTTGCTTGAATGCACCTAGTTTCCATTAAAAATATATTGATTAGCATTACATAAGCCACTGCCTATGAATTAATTTCTATTTGTTTCCCATATCTGTTCTTATTAATATTTTGCCCAGGATCTATGTAATACTTGCAATTATCTGAATCCATCACATTTATTCTTTACAGAGTGCCACGTTCACTTTTTACCAGTTGTCTGAATTTTCCCTTGTGCACCAGTATTTGTTCAGAGTGAATATGAATGGCTCCAAGAGTATCTCCAACAATTTTTCCCATACTCTTGGGAGCATTCAACCCTGAACATTCAAACGTGTTTTGCTTTCATTGAAGAACATTCTCTCACACATACAGTGAAAGGGAAAGAATTTCACATCACTTCTTTATTATAACAGAAAAAAATCAGCTTTTCAAAGTGGCTTAGTAAAAACTGTGCTTTCTTATCCAGAAACTAGTCCCCAGGTGAATTCAGTTTCACTTATATCAAAGGCAAAAAAGAAATAGTTGCATTTTGCTCTTATTAGCTGTTCAGATACAATACGATTGTGACAGAAACAGATGAGCTGGATTTTGGCTTATGCATCAGTAACAAAGCTTTTAAGCAAGTTAAAATATTGGATGTTCAATCTTAGGGATGGCTAAGCCACAAAGATCACTCTTGAGGCAATTTTCACATTCTAAGTTGAGTTTCCAAGACTGGCATGTAATCTTCAGCAAATCTTAGGAAGCTTGATCTGGATAGCTTTGATGGACAGCAAAGCAAGGAACTGCATCATTATATTTTCATTGTCACATTTTAAATCTGAGAATTAGGCTCTTCCTTAAAACTGTCATGTATTTGGAAACGCTTGTGTATTTCAGTGACAGCACACATATTTCTTAACATTTTTTTTCCTTTACATTTATTGAAAAGAGAAATTAGGTTTTCAATCTTATGTTTGTCTCTTAGAGGGTGAACTGGGTAGAGGTTTCTGAATGACTCACTTGGGCCACTGACTCAATTCTAATAAATTTCAGTAACAGCTCATTATAAAAGACTGGATAGGCTGGGAGGGCTTCTGGCCACATTATGACTGACCCGAATGCTGATTGTTTCAGCCTGGATAACATACATGGATTAATTCGTAAATGCAGGTAAAAGTAATTTGCTTGATGGGATGACCAATGCAGTATCTACCAGTTATCTGACTACTTTTCTAGAAACTAGAACAGTAAGGTTTACCCAAGATGAGCTTAAACAGACTTTTACACGTTTTCAGTTTTCACTGTCTTTGTTGCCTTTGTGTGAGTTGAGTAGCTAGTAAAATGCAACACATTACTTCCTTATGTCATCAGCAGGTACCAGGTGACATCATAAGGAAATTAAATATTTTCAGTTGCCTCACAGGAAAACTTAGAAATGCACAGAAACACTCATGAAGCCCACTCTTGTATGAGGCAATACAGAGACCAATTCTGATGAAAGTGATGGAGTTGCCATGGAGGCCTGACAGCATGGTAATGCAATGTACACAGAGGCAACCTCAAGCCTCAAGGCCACAAAGCCCTGACCCAAAATTGTCCTTATTCAGTGACAGAATAGAAGAATAGAAGAATGGCAGTTGAAGAGAGGACAGATAGCTAAATTGGAGACATTTACCCTGATGGGAGAAGGGAGACAATTTATACTCCATCATAATCAGTCAAAATCTCACTCTTCGCAGACCAGCTCTGAGTATGAAAGACATAGGTAAATTATAACTGTGACATTATAGTAACAGTTCTGTTCAAAATTGCAGATGACTGTGAAATATGACAGAGGATCTCTGTATCACCTCGTCACACACTTTCTATGACATGGTTGTGTATGAAATCAGATTGAAACATGGCTTGCTTACACTTCCCGCATGACCTGGGGATACCAAAAGAAAATCACCAGTTCCCAAATTCTAATTTCTTGCCTGTGGCTGGCTGGTTTAAAATACACATTGGAATTATCTAACACCCAGGATTTAGTTATGCCTTTCATCTCCTGCTAAGCGGAACGAAAATTTCCAATGCTGGTTGAAAATGGCAGGGAACACATCTTTCCTCAAATGTCTCAGGAAACAGGGATCTGTCATGGGAATTCTGGCACCATTTCACCAAAAAAGCTAGCTTTCCTCAAAAGCAAACCTGTCAGAAGGCAGCCTCTATAACTTCATGCTCTCCTGCACTACCAGACATGGGCTGAGTCATTTTGCCAAATAGCTAAGTAACCACTTTCCCAGAGCTTTGAAACCCATAGCTCCCAGACACCCTCACCTCACTGTCACTGATGTGATGTGCAACAGGCTTCTCAGATGGAGGCTCTCCTTCTAATCTGATAGTTGCTTCAGGCCCTGTACTTTGTGGCTATCACACAACAGAGGGTGCAATTTTCTGCCATGGTGTGCATCTTTCACTGGGGTGTGATTTGCAGTGAGATGAGGCGAGGTGTCTGAAAGCCATGGCCGCTGACTGTGATGACTTGATGACTCAAGTCTTGTGGATTTTCTAAGGCATCTACTTCCTCCTGTGAAAAATAAAATAAAAATCCCTCCATTTTATCTTTCAGTGATGGATGTTGTGTTATTGTAAGGCCTTTATAGTCCCAGCAGCAAGTACTTAAGTACATACTATATGCTGTGGTTAAATCAGTCAATGCAAATCCACCTCATCCTTTCTTCCTTAGTATTTTCTGGAACAATTTGCCCTTTTTGTGAAAAACTACCCATCATTCCAAGGCATGATTCAGCCAGAATCAAGCTTCATGAAAAACTAAACTATGCAGGCAGGGTGGCTATGTAAGTGCACTGGAATGTATTAGCCAAAGCCCTTTGTTCAGGGCTCCAACTCAGTAACCGGTGTGTCATGGCCTACATGAATGGGTATCATCTTTTATTCAGTGGACTTTGTACTATGTAAATTCAGGCATACCCACAGGTAAAGATATAGTATCATTTTTTACAGGTGGAGTCTAGGCACCTGATGCACCCTTAATCTTTTATTTGTTTATGCTCATTTGTTAGCTAGGGTTCTCAAGATAACAACAGTGTTAACAAGACTGTGCCGTGAAATGCATGTATATGCATTCTTTGACCATTTATAATGTGGTATCCTTTTTTACTCTAAATCCAAGCTTTCTATTTCAGACATTGCTTTTGTTCCTTCTCTATCACCTTGGTGGGGTTGTGACCCACCATGAAGAGTATCTTTCAGGGTAGGACATCATCATATTGTTTGTCCCTTCTTTTCAGTTCTAAACATTATTTTCCCTCTTCAGAATTTTGTAATCAATGTGACATTCTGGCTTTGTTCTAATTTCAGGAAACCTATTTCCTCTCCAGAAAGTTAACTTCCTGAAAAGATTAAAACAAAACAAAACAAAACAAAACAAAACAGAAGATTGTGGTGAAAAATTTATTTAAAAGAAAAAAGCGTTTCCTTTTCTGGTATCTCTGTCAGAAGGAAGTAAGTTTATCTGCTGAGAGCCCTGTTCTAGATCACTAGGAGTTCATATTTCCTGCATATCTCAAAACCCTCCTTTGTATTCAAAACTGCCAAGAAACTGAGTCACCTCTGTTAGAAACGGTCAGCTGCTAATAAGAATTCTGTCCCCCCCTTACTGAAACTATGGGGAGAACCATTCTGATGTCAAAGGCTGTGTGGTGGAAGGAGAGCTGGTTGGGTGCCAGCAGGCAGTTCAGGTTGCCACCTTGAAAGCAAATTTTCCCTGAGAACGAGGAATGACCTACAGAGTCTGGTAAAACTCAGAGGACAAATGGTATATCTAAAGGGAATGGTGCCAGAAAAGCTATTTCATTCTCATCTGGGTTTCTGACTGTCTCAAGAAATAGCACAGAAAATTTAAGTCTTTATTTTTAACATCCTTCTTTCTGAGGGGTCTTACTAGATTCCTATTACACCTTTTATGCTTTTTTGTTAAATATCTACAGTGCAAAATTGTCCCACGTGGTGAGTGATGAACACAGACAGGAACTTTGATATTTGGTAGAGATTCTAAGTTTGCTGATGACTTTATTTTTTGCAGAGCTAGAATATTGTAATGGGATTTTCAAATGCACTGTGTCATCCAGGTTGCATCCATTGCTGTTTCTCACTAAACCTCTGAAAATTCCTGACATATATTTGTCAGCAAATCAGGCACATTCTTTGAAGATGACAAGAAGCAAGGATTTCTTTTATAAAGTGCTTAACCTACATTTCAACCCTATTAAACAAGTGGAGAGAAACTTTTACTATCCTCTTATTTACATTCTATTTATTTTAAGTCAGTAGCAGCAATGCTATCACTTGCCTTCCAAGTCATGTTATATTGACAAAGAGGAAAGAACGTGATGTTCATTTTCCTCAAGGGCATCTCTTAGACATGTGAGCTGACTTCCTTATTGATTAGTACTTGTCAATATGTAATCAGAAGCATAGGGATTGTCTCTCTCTTAGTCCATAATAGATCAATTCCCCAGAGTACTCTACTTGCTGCAGGGAAACAGGGATTTAGTTGTTAGGCATTTATCTTATTTGTGTATTTTGCTGTCATGGAGGGAGCAGGAACGGCACTGACTAGGTAAAATAAAAGTGAATTAAATGGACTTCAGCAAAAAGGCATTTTTGTTTTCTAAAATTCCCAGTGTGTGGCAATCAAATGTTGAGTGTTTCATTATAAGTAAGGTGTGTCTCAAAGAACTTTTGACAGATGATGGGAAAGATAAAGCTCGGGTTCTCAGTGAGGTTTTGAGAAAACAAGGTCAGTACTTTTCAAAGAAAGCTTTTTTTTTTTTTTTTTTTTCCCTAAATAGTTCAGGGAGTCTCAGGGATAAAAATGATTTCTGGCTGGAGTAATTTAAGAGTCAGAAAAAATAAATCCTTCCCAAGCTGATAAATGTTTAATACCTAACCATAAGCTTCACAATTCTCTTCCATCCTAGTGCTAAGCTATTCTGCACTGAATAATGACATCTTATTAAAGCCTTATTAATTGGTGTGACGCTAAATGCAAGTTAATACAGGTCTCTTACACTTCAAGTTTGTTAGTATACTATCTTCATGTTTTCACAACTGTGTTACAAAACAATTTCAGTAACACTTCTACACCGTATCCACTGAAAGCACGGTGATTATAAATGCTAATACCATGAGTCTGTCTTCATATTCCTACAAAATACACAGCAGTGGTAAGTGATAATGCAAACTAAATCTTCATCAAGACCCACTTGGTAGTATCAGATATAGACATTTTGTAATAAGGACTCTTTTTGACTGAAAGAGAGGAAACCCATCTGAAGTAGATTTTTCGGACACACAAAAAAGGCTGTATTATGCTATATTATGCTATTACTTATTCCTCATCTAACCTGCTAAATGTGGCCAACCATTGATTCTGCAGTTTCTAGTGAAGAGTCTTACTTTTGGACAGTGAGGGAGCATTTATATCAAGCAATGAATTTACCCATGGTCCAGCTGTTAAAGAATAGATGTAATCAAGAGCAGATCTTATTAATGGTCAAGAACCCCGTTACACATGAACAGATCCTATCGCTGAAGCCGAGTCCTTAGGGAGTAACCTACACCAATTAATGGAGACATTTGTACAAATACTTTTAGCCAGTCTATTCTCCCATGAGTGTTTTAACACTTTTAAGAAAATTACTCTGTAGCCTTATGTAAAGCACCCTTAAGGGAAAAAAAATAAAAAAAATAAAGAAAAGCCTGCAGCTTAGAAGGGAGGTATTTCACAAACCTGGTAGTAGCCTAAGCACTTTTGCAGATTAGGTGAGGGGGTGGAGGTTTGAAGCAGGTACAGGAACTATTTCATCAGCCTTGCTGTCCTGATTTCAGAACAGTGCTCAGGAGATCACAGCAGGGTGTCCTATGATGCTCTTTGCAGAAAGACTGAAGCTGCAATCGTGAAGATTTTGAAGGCCGAAATGTCAAATACTTTTCCTTAAGTAGCCTGAGACACAACCTTCAATCTTCCGAAGGAAAGCAGAAGAGGTTTATTTTCCAGCCAGTTGTACAGCTCCCCTCTCATTGCTAAATTCAACTCTAAACTAACCTAGAGCACCACAAGAACATGCTTCCAAGCCATGTAAAACATCTCATTGACAATGCAAGGACTGATCCATCGAGACACAACTCTCTTTCCACACTGAAAGGAAAAACAGCGTTCACTTCTGGTTTTCTAACACACTGGTAATAGTTAAGAGGGGCTTACTTAGGCTTTCCTTTTTAATTAAGTACATCACCTTTTACTGTCTACAGTTATGTACCTGGGTTCATTTTTATTTACACATAACTGGAGATAAGATATGTAATTTTTTCAATGTGATTACAAATGCTTTAAATCAGGAACAGACCCTGCCAGGTATCTTCAAGCAGTAACTAAACTCACAACCTATGGAATCCCCTTTGAAATACTGCTCTCTGTTTACATAGAGAAATGGTGTTCTGTGCTGCTGTTGGAGTTACTGTGCTTCTTGTATACTGGTGTGCGTTGAATTTATCATGGTAGTTAGAAAAGCCTTACTCCAAAAACCTGGTTTTCCTTAAGAAAAAATTCATAGTCCTCACAGTTGTGGTAGTAACTTTGAAAATATGAGCCAGACAGTGCAAAAAACTTCTAGTGAATTTAAAGACCTCTTGAAACAATAGCACTAAGAGGTATGAAATACTGCATACTTCTTAAGGGAGTGTTAATCCTTAACTCCTAAAGACAACTTTGGACATGAAAGTAGGGGAAAAAAATTAAATGTACCACCAAAATAAAAACATACAAAAGAGAAAGTGTTTTATGATCCATACTAGTCAGGGTTGCTATTCAAAGCAAGTGGTAACTGTAAGCTCACTTTCTATGGATAGCCACTATTCTGAATTTCCAAGTTCATACTGGCCACTCAGGTACCTCTCTTCTAATGGTTAAATCAAGTAACTTAGCAAAGGGATTTTCAGATAATCTTCTTCTGGTTTTTGAAAGTTCACCTGCACTGCAGGATCCCTCCAGGAATGCATTCAGTTTCTGCTAAAAGGCCAGCCACACACATTTCAAGCAGCATTTAAATCCCAGGTAAGCAATCCACAGACTGCAGACAGCCCTTTTTCAAGAGCAAGTTAGGAGAAAAATGGGACTGATTCTGTTCTGCTTTATTGAAACCAAAGACATCCCCAAATCAGAGGTATTTAAAAACATTTATTAGCATTAATCATTGTAGGTTAAATAAAACAGAAAAACTACATTTTAGGGCAAAAAATATTATTAGATATGATACAATTAATGGGTAAAACAGAAGGTAAAGTATTAACAGATTGCAGCATCCCATACATGAAGCAAGTGGGTCCAGCCCAGTCAAAGCCCTTATATAAACAAAACAGAGGAAGAGTACTTTGCAGGTGATTTTAAACTTACAGTTTATCACTGACTCTGGTTTAAATAATTAAGGGTAGGATAGTAAAATACATCATCATTTTACTGAAAAGGTCTGCTTATAGTCAGAGTGCTCACATGTATAATATATCTAGTCACGCTTATTACCATGTGCCATGAAGGTTTAGTAAAGACAAGGGATGACAGGTAACTTCTCTAGGTATTGATACAGACCCATGTTACACTGTAGCAGTTTAGATAGACCTGCTGTACCATGAACAAAATAATATTTTTTTTTATTTTCTTTTTTTTTTTTTTTTAAGTGTCATGTTATTACTTCTGAGTCCCAAATCTTGGATAAAGATGGCCTTTTAGATTTCTCAGTCTGTAAGACAAACTTTTTCTATAATATGCCATTTTCATGCATAAGAATGGCAAGTCAACAACTGTACCTATGTGTACCTCCATCTTCTTGCTACCTTTGATCCCTAACTTTCAGTTCATAAAGGTCAAATGATGATTAACAAAAAAATGTACTTACAGAATACAATGTGCAGTATATGAGAATGAGACATAGTGAAAAAACACTACATGTCAGCATAACAATATAAAACTGTACTTATATACACACACATATACAGAGCATATATGAAAACTAGTTCCTTCATAATCTTGTTTTTAAACTACTTCATGACAAGCCAGAAAAGCAAGTCACCCACAACTGGACAGTCACAGTCTTGAGTCACAGAGCAAACAAGCTCCACCAAACATCCTTGGCACTGCAGCCTGTGCCTCAGTCCTGCTGCCAGCTCTCTTGAGAAAACCAATCTCGGACAAATCCAGCACCAGCTGGCCAGTCTGGAACTGCAGTTATTAGTATTAGAGCAGATCAGCTACAGAGTCAGGTGCTCCTGTACAGTAATTTGTAGAATCATAGAATACCAGGTCGGAAGGGCCCTTAAGGATCCGTCTGGTCCAACCCTTCTTGGCAAAAGGACGGTCTAGACAAGATGGCCCAGCACCCTGTCCAGCTGAGTTTTAAAAGTGTCCAGTGTTGGGGAATCCACCACTTCCCTGGGGAGGCTGTTTTCATTGTGAAACATTTTCCTCCCGTTTCCAATCGGAATCTCCCCAGGAGTAACCTGAATTTAGCTTTTCACAAGCCATTAACTAAGAAGAATTCCAATTGCTGCTGGAACTTTTGACTCAGAGTTTGGGAGTTTTCTGTATATCATTTTTATGACTGTTTATGAAGGGTGGTGATACTTTCCAAGAAACACAGGCAACAAAAGGAAGCAGAAATAATTAATTTTACATTTGAAAAATCACAATTTTTAAAACAAACCGTTCCGCCATTTCAAGAGGCAGGTTAAAGCTGCACTTCAGCTTTGATGAACAGCAGAGAGGCAACATCATTGTCAAAGGCAAACCCTGTCTTCAAAAAAAATGCGAGCTGCTCTGCACAGCAGCCTATTATTTCTTCACCTGTGACTTCAGAGTTCCCTACTGAAGCTTACTGTAACCCAAATCTCAAGAATGTACACAATCAGAATCCTTATTCATGTAAGTATTTTTCTTGACTAAAAGCAGAATAAGGTGATTTAGATTTGGCCCACAAAATGCAAAAGTATCTTTGAGCCTACTTAGCCAGCATTTGAATTTAAAAATCTGCCAGAGAACAATTGCAACAACTTCAATTTTTAAAGGAATTTTAACATATAACTCATGAAGTTGTTCTGATTCACATACAGCTCAATGGTAGCTGTAAGAGCTGGTTCTTTAGGACAATATCCCATACAGATCAGCATCAACGGCCAGTTCTAGCATAAATTAGAGTATACAAGGTACTCACAGAAATGTCTTATAATGCTTTCAGACATCTCAAGTAAGGTTTAATGAGTTTTGAGATGTCATGGTAAAAAAAAGAAATATGCCACAAATATTTATAAAAGCTTAAAAATCAGTTATGCATAACTACCATACGTTGAAGTAAAATTTATGACACCTTTTAAAAATGGGTTCGATCTCACCTTGTTTTCTTGGTAACAGGTCTCGCCTTTTACTGAGTTTTATTTAGGAAGAACCAGACCTCTTGCAGCATTGGGTCAAAGATCCCATAAATTATATGCATCTGTAATGTTGCCGAGTTTGATCTTTCTTTAGCGCTGAAGGCCAGGTTAACCTCTCCCTCTAACAGCCAGGTGAAAGAGCCAGGCGCCCCTGGCAGACTTGCTTGGATGGAATGAAACGTTCCCCAAAGAAGCCTGTCTCCCTCCCCAGCTAGCAACAATGACGACTGCTGAATTTGCACTTACGTAACCCTGGATTATCTGTAAAATAGTTGCTGCAGTGAAGCAGCAATATGGATCATGTATAAGTACAGGTGACAACTGAAAGTTTACCCAAAATAGCCTTTCTCACAGTAGGTGTCTGAGTCTGTCTATTATCCAAGGGCATATTTTCAAGTATGAGTGCTTTCAGAAGTGTCCAAAATATCTGAGAAATGGATTATGTGAAAAAACAATGCAGTTTAGTTGCTTAAATAAAATCCAGTGGGACTGTTCCCCTCTATAACTACTTAAAGCCCTCTGAAGACAAAGAAACGTTCCCACTGAGTTCATCTGGCTCTGTTTCAAGCCCTAATAATTAGTGCCATTTTATCAAAGCAATCTCACAACTAAGCAATAAGGTCTGGTCTTTATGTATAAACACAGAAGCCCAGCTCTAGCCTGCCTGTTCATAATTTATTGTGGAAAGTTGTTTTTCCCTTTTGTTTGCTTTTCATAAGTCCCCCAACAAATGTGCAGTGAGGTTAATTTTCTTCATAAGAGAACAAATTAATGTTGTGGAATGCAGGAGAGGCTCTGGTTTTGAAGCCCGCATTTCTCACCCTAGTTCTGATTTCCAATGAAAGATGAAGAAGATAAATTTGGATTTTATCATCTCAGTCACAAACATTCATAAAAGATGAAAGTGGAGAACGCATACAGTTTTACATTATTTCTAGTTCATAGCCACCTATTGGATTTTTTTTTTCCTATGCTGCATTTGCAAGTGCATCAAGCTTCAAAGGTGTCACGCAGCAGGTCTTCCATACCACACTGCCAAACAAGTGAGGAGACTACTCCACAAATTCACAGAATTGCATTTGCAAAGAAACATTCTGGTTTGTTTTATTAGATTCTAGCCTTTAACCCCAAATTATATTGTGCTCTCTTAGCTGTTTTTGTACAGAAATATAATGCTTCCAACTTGAAGACTTCTTGAAGCACAGCAGTGAGACCATGAGGATTGGGGTATTGTGGCACCCTCTTTTAGAAACCAAGCAAGTGGCATCTTTGAGCAGAGACAACTTTGGTCTGGGGCACAGATTTGGAAGAAACCTGGTAAGTAGTGGAGATTAAGCTGGTGTTTACGTTCTTTCTACAATTTCCATAATTAATGAAGCCTACGCCCTGGAAAGGGAACCAATTCATGCAAAGCACAGTGGCTGCATCTTCACTTCTTTCCAGAGCAGACTGACACTGCATGGCACCCAGCAGTCTCCTTCATGACAACTCCTTCTTTCACATACACAGCACCTCCTGACACAGATTTTGACTTCTAGCCTGTAAAAACTGCACTCATTCGTCCTTTGGATCCATTTTTTTTTCTTCTAGTTAGCAAATTCAGTCCATTTCTTGCTGATGTACTAAAAGTACTAGACGAAGCTACAGGTTTAGAAAAATACTGAAGCACAGTCCAGCTAGAAAGATGGCAGAAAAACTATAAGCCAAAATTCAGGTTGTAGGGGTTTTTTTTCACCCTGTTTTTACAGAGAAAACACTAAAAACATGCCAAGTCCACTTTGCAATGTAAGAAGAGAAGGTTTTGCAGCAAATCTAAACTTTATATATAAAAGGATCTTTTTATTAAAAAAACAAACCAAAACAAAACAAAACAAAAAAAAAAAAAAGTCATTGGTTTAAACAGAGAATCAGAGTACTTTGACATTGTAATTTTGACAGGATATTAGAGAGGACTTTCCAACTAGGTTTAGCAAAATCCCTTTAAAGTAAAGCTTTCTGCTTCTGGTCCTTGCATTATTGCTCATGGGAAGTATTGAAATTACTGCTTTCAAGATAAAAAGCCACATCACTGAGATCATGAAGTCCTTTCTCAGTGAAAAAAAGCAAATGGTGCTCTTTTTCAAGTAAATCTAAAAAGATCAAGTTGGGTCAGCAGCACCGCCTACCCGTCTGTGAAGTCTGCTTTCCAAGTTTGATTGCTCCATTGTTACCATTTTCATGAGGATCTAAGGGTGGAATTTGCCGACCTGAAACACATAAAGAGACAGTGAATTTAATTTTCCTGATGTAGTAACAACACATTCAGGTAACAGAATAATTCAGCTTGCATCTGTGAAACCTCACCAGAAAACAACCGTCTCCTGCCATCTGTGTACCTTGAATCTTTTCCCTTGCATCCTGCTTTATAAAAGATTTTCACATTTAAAAAAACATATGAAATATGGCTACTGGGAATGCATTAAGTACACTGAAACTATGTTAACCCTGTATTTTAAAAAACAGCTACCTTCCTGAGCACCTTATAACTAAGAAAGAGAAAATTCTTGGCTTTCTCCTAATTCCACTTAAATGCAAATGGTGCTAGTTTAACGAGATCCTGCCCAGCCAAAATCTGAATGCCATTTAGTCCTTGTACACTAGTTTTACAAAGCACTGTAACTAAACACATGCTGCCTATACTTGAAAAAGAAAACCAAATCTGTTCTTTTAATTGACTCCCTTCTTTGAGGGGTACCCATGTCTTTCTAGTTGACAGCTTTGATTACTTAACACCACTCTCTTCCCTCCCCAATCTACTGAGTTTTAAATCATCTTATGGGGTGACTATTTTACGCATTTGAAAGTAGTTCAGCCATGACAGAACAGCTAGAGGTCTCTCCCAGGGGCAGAAGGCACTGCTCCAACTCCCTCCCCTGTGTGCCCTTTTAGTACTGTTGCATCTTTTGACTAACTGGCTTCCTACTCATGGACAACATGCAATGTGCTTAATAATCAGAATTATAAATGGAAAACCAAGATCCTCCCAGGTCCAATCTATCCTGTCTCTGGTGTAGGCCTGGCTTTTCCATTAAGCCCACTGTGTGATCTCTCCATCAGTATCTTGGAGAGCTTACAGTCATGGTAATGTACTTTCTCATTACCTTCTGGACTTCCTGGAAATTTTTTCTGAAGTTGAATCTACCTTCTATGAATTACTCCTGGTTTTACTATTACCCATGTTAAATAACAAGAGTAAAATATTTAACACTTGTTTGCTATATGCCATTCTCAGAGAGCATAAAATTCCTGTGAACAGATTCTCATAATCCAGGTTAATTTTATAGTTTAGATTTCCCCATCCTTTGCTGCATTTATTCATACCTCTCTCTTGTCAAATGTTCTATGAATTATGTACTTACGGTGAAGCCTGAGTCCTAGGAATTACTTGGGGGAGTGGTTGTGGGAGGGTGAGTTAAAAGCATTCAGGTAAAATCCAATCCCGATGAAATCAAACAGAAAAATTTCATCTGTAAAACTTGTCCCTAAATTACCTTTGATCAAGCCCATCAAAACTTCACCTCTCTTATTCAGTCAGTTCTGAACAGGTATGTTATACAACAGAAGTGTGACTTTTGAAGCAGATCATCTTAGGTGTTTGTACAACTGAATATGAGGGGGAAAATTCCTCACATTACTAAGCTAAAGATACTGTCTTTGGTCCAACAGAGTGAGAAAAGGGTATCCTGAAGCATGTATAAGCACCGACATTACAATGCTGCACTCTGGTCACTAAAGTATGAACTTCACACCCTGCTTACATTCTGTTTGGCCTTCACATTTGTAAGTGCCCTTGCAATGTAAAATAAAAAGCAGAACGGGTGATTATAGACACAGCTGTTATATGTCTTAGTTCTGTTGGGTTTGGAGACAAAGAGAATCCACTAATTCTTAAAACTCCAAAAGAATATGAAGAACGTAGTATTATCTGAGAGGCTTTCCAAGAAGGTAACACCGTTGTTGTAGAAACCTGCAGAGAACTTCTGCATTAGGTACCTACTATTTCCAAAGTGCTTTCAACCCAGTCCCAGCTGAAATAAAACCCCATCGATCTGACTCATAGCACAACGTAGCTAAAAAAACTGGAATCTACAGACACAGTTTCCATAACATACCATTAAGCAAATACTCTCTAAACTTTTGGTTCTTCTAACAGCAAGTTTGGAAGAGGAGAGCTTTAACATGCAAACTTGCTTAACTTTAATTTTAGAAGTCATCATTAAACAATTATGTTACCTCTATTTGGTTTTCATTCAGTGTTTCACATTTCTTACGAGTTTCAAGTCTTTTTCACAGTACTCTTGATGTGTATGCAAAGAAGCAGGCAAACTTATCTTTGGAGCAAAAATACTGCAGGCTTCAAGGTCAGCAAGCACTTTGTCCAGTTCAGACCAGGACACAATATATGTTGATAAGAATCACCTTGATTTATTTCATTTCTCAAAACAGTAAAAACCACATAGGTAACAACTACAAATAATGAAGAGAAAAAAATCTCTAGACATAATATTTGCTGATTAGTTATTCTGGCCTTTGAACTTAAGTACTGTTTGTCATTAACTAGCCACGTTTTCTCCTGTTTGGATACCACCCCCACCTTGAATTCAATACAAGGAAATCAGCCTTTAAACAGTCTAAAACTTTGTGCAAGTTTGAGAATATTTTTTTAGTAGGTGAGTTTTCTCTCACTTATTATTCCTCTTATTACCAGATTTATTAAACCATCAAGTTCAATAATTTTCGTTTTAGTAACAGGACTTATCCCTGCCCAAGCGGCTTTTACCATCTGATACGCAGCTAATGGGAGTAACTCTCTTGGAACATAAAACTCAGTCTAACACCTGAGAACCAGCACCACAGCAAATGATACAGTGATTTTTTTCACCAAGGGTCAGGGGAAGTGAATGAAAATAATCAGTTAGAAATCTGTTTGACAGATTGTCTCTTCCTGGGCCTCCTTGACAGCTGGTCTCACAGCAGACACTGCAACAAAGAAAGGTTTAAGCAGCAGCAGAACACTGAGGATGAGGAATGCAATGCTGAGCCTGCGTCTACACTTACTGCTTCTAAAGCAGCTCAATCACTATTACTACCTAAAAGCACCGTGATTATCTCATCTTGCCATTCAGCTCCCGATAAATATGGCATCAATATTGCTGGTACCAACTCAAATATAGCTGGCACTGAGTCAGGATCAACAGAGGTCATAAACTGAATTAATTTTAGAAAGTATATACTCACTTAAAATATGTATCTCACTGGCATACATAGTCTCTGTTCCAGAGCAACAAAAAATACCCCTGTATTAGACAACCTACAGCATTGTCAATTTATGCTATTTTTTTCATGCAGCTGATGTCAGAAAGAAGCAGTAGTGCTCTGTCATCCAGCCTCACAATTGTCCTGCTGAACAAATAAAAAGATAAAGAAAATTCCTCTTAAAACTGAAGACTGCTTTGTTAAGATAGAGTCAGTTGAAAAGGTCCATAAGAGATCGAACTCATCTGTTGCTTAATTTGAAGACAACAAGCTAGACCACAAATAGAGTCTTCTCTCCATTGTGCAGAGCAGGAAACAACTAGCCAGCCCATCAAAGACCACCAACAGCACATCTTAGGATTCCAGATGAAACAGTCAATTGTGTGGAGAAAAACAGATACACATACATTTATCTAAGAACTCTGTAACTGAGCTGGAGAAATGAGGAACTTGGGGGTATACTATTACTGAGACAGTATAAAAGTCCCATATGGTTCCCATTGCTGATATTTTTATGAACTGAAGTCTACTGACTGCAATTTAAAAATTAGATTTTGCATGTGTATTACTTACATATCTGATTATATATTTTGGTTTCATTTCACTAATGTCTAGACCATGTTTCACAGATTTTCTGCAACAAAACTGTAACCATACACCCCTACACGTTTATGCAGAGGTTTTGGTGTTCTCCATGATCTCATTCTAGTAAAAAAACCCCGTGATGTGTAAAATAATAAGCATCACTGGAGACTGCTCAAATGTAGGTCTACAGAAATTGTCATGGTTCTGAAGTGAACCATGCAGGTTAACAGGTGGGAAGCACTAAATCAATTGCACCTCCTTCCTTCTGTCATGTTTGAGTTGGGCTGAGGCAGTCCAGGATGAAGGTCAGAGTCTTCTCCAATGCCTGGTAGGGTTCCAACACCTGATATTGAATCTGAGATTTGTTAATGTAAAGAGATTAATCAGCACTCCGGGAGTTGTGGTTCTGAGAGTGCCAGAGGCAGAGAGATTAGGAAATGGGAGAGTGGGACAAGTGGTAAACAAAATGAGGAGAAAAAAGAGAAATGGAGCAGGGAAGCAAGAAAGACAGCAGGGTCTGGGTGACAGCTCTGCAAGCAGAACTTGAAAAAAGGCAGACGGGTATTGCTGTGCTGCAACTGGAAGCAGGATGCATCATCACAGTAATAAAATCTGCTCTCTTTGTTCCTTTTTGAATGCGATGCTCCACTTATAAGCTGTGACATCCATTAGCTCAGAAAAATCAGGCTTGGAGTTGAGCTTTCTGGTTTTGTTTGTTTTTTTTTTTTTTAACGTGAAACTAGTTTCATCATAAACCTGCACAAGATTGCCTGAGAAGTTGGAAACAGCCTTAAAGCTGAGCTTAAGGAAAAAAACCCACAACTGGTTACCATGCTGACAAAGGGACAAATACAACAGTGCATTGAACAGATACTTGTTTAGTGTGGGAACAGATGTGATGTGATCAGCATGAGCTGGCACATCCACATGATGAAGTCCAAGTCCAAAAGAAGCACAGTCCTACCATCTAACACAAATACAATACTTCTGCTAAGGGTAAGAGGTAAGACATCATGTTGCTGTGCGGTGGCTTCCTACACATTTCTCCCATCTGGTCTCTTCCTGAAAATCATGTACAACTTTTTTTTTTTAGGTGGCTGGAGGAAGGAGATATTTTTGTTAGTGCAGGATGTGAAATCCATTTCACTCTGCCGCAGAGCAACAGCCTGACAACTGCCACAACTCAGGTGACCTTTTCTCATGGCTCACCGGAGAAAAGACAGACTTATTCAAGTAGTGGTGCAACAGCTATATGATGGCCTGAACCTTGTCCTAAAATTGCTAGGTGTTTCACAGCAAGGTGAGCCCCTGCAAAAGATTGCTCTCTATAAATGTCATTAATAAGCACAGCCATCTATGAAGGCACAGCGGAATGAAGCAAGCACATCTTATCCAACAGTTTTGGCATTTGCATACAATACTTTTTGCATCTGTAGGATTTAGGACAGTTACACTTTTTATGTCCCCAAATCCCCTAATTCTTTGAAACCAGTTTCACTGGTATTTCAGAATTTCCCCCTGTCTCTCACGCAGGTTGTAAAGCTTGGCTCATTAGTCAGTCTCTAGTTTCTTTTTCTTCCTCATACTTGCAGTGAAGCAGTTTTTCCCCAGTTGAGAGATGACTGCTGTTTGTTTCATGTTGTAAGTTTTCATGCAAGGCAACACATATTTACAATAAAGGATATTGCATAACTAATGGTTAAGTTGCAATCATGTTAATACTCCTAGCAGCATCTCCATGCAAGAAAATAAAGCCTTTTTTTTTATTTATTTTTTAAAGCAAAAGCATAGATTGCTGACACTGAAGTTTTTGCTAGGGGAAGCAGCAATACAACTAAATTTTGCTGATTCAATTAAAATCTGTAGGAAAAAAAATTAAATCTTACATTCATCAAAGAACAGAATTCCTAATTATTTTAATTAATAAGAGAGCCAACCTTAATTTGAGGTCCTGCTGTAATTATTTTGGGGATGTTTTGGTTTATTTACTAGTTTATGTTAAAGTGCTCTCCTGTGCTTGAAGAGAAATCCAGGACCTCACAAGTTTAACTTTAGCACTAGTCCAAAGGCCATTAAGTTTTCCTTCATTCATTAAAATTTGAAAAGAGGAGAACTAATCCTAGAATATAGGGAGCATAAACTGTAAAGAATATAATCTCAAACATAATTTAGGGAAATGTTTTTCAATCCATTCAAAAATTCAATTATGAGCTTGAGCTGCCTTAAAAATGGCATGTAATTGCTTTGTAACATTAAAGTACTCGCTTTTCTTAAAAAGTCTTTCATAAACCTCTTCAAAGTACTTCACAGATATCTGCAAATCAGCAGATAACATGTATCAAAACCACCATATTTATCACTCACAAAGCTCAAAAATTGTCCATCTGCAATTCCACTCATCCATGTCCATCTGAGTCAGTGCAAACATCAAAAGTCTGCTTGAAAGAATCCCTCCCTATTCCACAGATAGACATTTCACACATTCCTCTCTAGTTTGTCCAGTATACAGCTGGTTAAACTGTAAACTCTAGAGATTGGGTTTGTTTTGTTTTGTTTTTAATCTCCCAGTATTTCTAGGAAACGAGTATTTGGATTATATTAAATATTCGATATATGAGCTGCTGGCAAGGCACCAGAAAATCAATAGCTTCATACATTTATAACTGAGCATTTACCACATGAAAGGTTGCATCCTGAGACAGAAACTCTCTGTCTAGGAAGAACATCATTCTCTGGATTTTTAAACATCAGCCTGTCTCTCCTTCTCATACTACTAGCATCAGTAAGACCGAGCATGCTAACAACTCTTTACACACTTTCCATAGAGTGATTCTGAAAACATTCATTTTCCTCTCACCCTCAATAGAAGATGCTAAAACGCTTCAATCTTGCCCTCTTTGGTAGCACACCAATCTCCAACAATCGCCAGACTTCAAAAAAATAATGCATGCCCATCATTTATTTTTTTGTTTAAGCACACGCTTATTTCATATTTCACTTGGCTAGGTGTTCTTCAGAGCTTACTTGTCTCACTGCCTGTTTACCTTTGCACCTACTGATGCACACCGGTATTAATCTGGGAGGTACAGTCTCGGCTCTATCATTTACAGAGGACGGCTTTTAAGTCATCTTCTCTTTTGTATCTGGGGCACTATGCTGAAGTAACAGGCAATACACCCAGGCTGAAGAGCAACAGCTGGGCGTGTACTAGATCTGAATAAGGTAACAAAGGCTTATCTGCGTTGTTAAATTAATGGGTGTCTGAAATTGCAAGTGTGTGATTGCTACTAAATGACAGTACACTCGGGGGCAGCTTGTTTTGTCATTGAAAACCAGAAGGTTCCAGCAGGTAAGCTGCCTCGCCTGGCACAAGCAGTGGTCAGTGGAGTAAAGCCCCACAACCAAGAAAGCGCAGTACAGAACTGGTATGACCCCTGCGCAGACACAACTTTATGCTGCATTATACTGCTATGGTATAATACATTCCTGGCATTTTTGGTGCTGCTTTAGTATAAACTAGCAACAAGGAGCCACTGTGCTAGGATTCTTCTAAGGCTGGGAATAAAAAATTAGTAACATTTGATCCTATAGGCACTCAGCTATTAAAAAAGAATGACTGAACACATGAAAACCCACTATAATCTTAAACCCTTTTTATGTCAAAAACCTTTCAAGAAAGACACTGGGAAAAATTTAGCCCAAGTGGGGAATATACAACTGTACTAAAAATACTATTTTCTTGTTTACAGAGAAATAAAACCTGATTTCATGTGACGTTTCACAATCACAGCAAGCCTTCGGTCAGGTGCTGCTAAAGGTAACCAGGGTAAGCCTACTGGCTTGCCATCTGAAATTGCAGGGGTACAACAGACAGCCAGGAGCTGCATCCCATTACACAGCTCAGTGAAAACTCTCCAGCACAGAAAACACCAACTTTGCTGACTTGTGCTCAGACTGCCCCCTCAGCCTCATTCACCTGAGTACATGGACTGCAGAGTCCCTCCCCTGACATATTTGCCCCATCAGCAAAAAATCAGAGACTTCTACTGATCCTAGTCTTTTACATCTTGTATTTTCTTGAGAAGAATTAAGGACAACAGATTTGTTTTGCAACTGTGTTATTAAGACATCCCTCAAAGCAGACAAATCCTCAAAAAAACTTATTTAAATTAAAAAAAAAAAAAGTGTAATATAATAACCTTAGAAACAATCTGTCTATAATCTCTACAATTTTTCCAAGATTTATCTGGTTGTCAGCAAAACATCCCAATTCCCCTTTTATTGTCCACCTTCTTTATATCATTATGTTGAGTAAGTTTTTCCCATTATACTATTTTGCTCTGTTCACAATATTTTCCCTGGAAAAGAGACAGTAGTTAGACACCTTAGGAAGGAAAAATGATTATGTTAAAATACCCCTGGGAAATGAAAAGCATAAGCAAGCAGGAGGTAAATGTTTTAGCTAAATTAAAATGTAGTCTACCCTTTCTGTTTGGGGTATCAATTTTGAGAAGGTTTTTCATGGAGAAAATCTCCACACATGTTGGATAACCTTCCAAATCCAGGCAACACATTGTAAAATAGGCAACACATATGGTCTGCCTACGAGATCCAAGGTAAACAGAAGTTGCCGTCTCCCTGTTCAGAGGCTGGAAAGTTGCACCATGCCCTTCCACAGCAGCACAAAGAGAAGGGCACGAACCCTCGAGCAGCATGAAAGCACAACTAAAGCTGCAGCATGACTTCTAGGGCACCACACAAATAAAGTCAGTCAACAGGGTAGGAGACATGGCCACAGAGGGACTTCAAACACTGAAAAGGTAGAAATGTTGCCATGCAACTTGGGCATAGGCAGGTTTTTTTTTTGGAAATTGCACAAAGATCGAAGTGCTGTAAAACATCAGAAAGTTATCCATACCCTCTGCCCAGTCACAATCATACTAATTAACTCTCCTGCTAATTAAGCATTTTTCCCTTGGTTTCCACTGTATTTCTATAAACATCCACTACCAGCACTCTCCTTTCTCTCCGCTGAGTACTTTATAAGGTCACAAGTACATCCACTGAGACCAAATATTTCTATATATAGAAATAATTGCCTGTGGAATTAAGTGCACTTGCCTGGGTATCTAGTCCATACCAAACTTAATTTAGCTGATTTTCCTCATCTATTATATCCATTATTAGGGACAGTGTATGCTGCCAGCTGCAGCACTGCCTATCAAAGATGGAAACTAATTATCTAATTACGTGGCAAGGATGAGTTCCTCCGCAAGAACATTCACAATCATCAGATGCAGACAATCAAGTAAATTATCACAAGGAAGAACCAGTTCATCCAGACAGCTGAAGTAAAAGAAAGGTAGCGTATTCTAGGAATATCGCTTCTCATTAACCTTTTCAAATACATCCCATGCAAATGAAGCAAACACTTGAACAGGCCCCATCTCAGGAAAAGTGTGGTGAACAATGTGAGCTGATTATGAATATGTGAAATAAAATAAAATACTTCAGGGAAACAAAGTTGAGTTTCTGGACATGCTGTCTCCTAGGCCTGTGCATCTCAAAACAGGATTCAGAGAGAGGAGGAACCACCAGTAGTGGAAGCAGACCAAGTCATGGAGCTCTTAAGAAATCTCAACACATACAAGCCTGAGGATGCAGAAGGAGCAAGCCAATGTCACTGCAAGGCTGCTCTTTATTATCCCCATCATATTTGAAAGGTTGTGGGGAACGAGGGAGGTCCCCTATGACTGAAGGTGAATGTTATACCTGTCTTCAAAAAGGGCAGTAACAAGCCATGGAGGATGTACAGGCTGGTTAGCCTCACTCTGCTTCTTGGGAAAACCAAGGAGCAAATCCTCTCAGAAGCCACTTCTGAGCACATGAAAATGAAGGTGACTGGGACCAGTCAGCATGGACTTCTCACGGGTAAAAGCATGTCCAACCAACCTGGTTGCCCTAAATGACAGTATGACTGGATCTGTGATTAAAGGAGAGCATTGGATGTTGTCTACATTGACTTTAGCAAGGCTTTGGTACTTTATCCTACAGCATCCTGGTATATCCCAGTTGGGATGTTATAGCCTAGAAAGACAGACTGTTAGCTGTGTGAAAAATCAGCTGGATCAGACTTAAAGGCCAGTGGTTAACAGTATGTATCTACCTGTAGGCCAGTTACAAGTGGAATACCTTGCTTAATACCTTTTATCCTGAAGGACTTAAAAATATGCACCCACTTCAACTCTCAGATGATAACCAACTCAGAGGTGCATTCAACACCCTTGAGTGCAGGGCTGCTGTTCAGAGTGCCTTAGGCTGGAGGGAGGAATACGCCAACAGGAGGCTTATGTGGTTCAGAAATGACAAAAGCCAAGCCCTGCTTGTGGGAGGGAAGAGCCCCTGGCTATGAAACTGTCTGGGGACTTAGCTGCCTGGGGAGCAGCTCTGCCAAAAATGACCTGAGGGCATCAAGCTGAGCTCGAGCCACCAGCGCACCCTGGCAGCAAAGATGGCCAACAGCATCCTAAGTCATGCCAACAAGAGCACATCAGTGCACACTAGATCGGGTGAAGGGGTTACCCCCTTCTAAATATAGTCTAACACAAACTGGGTAATGCATCCAGTTTTGAGCCCCGTGATGCAAGAAAAACGTTGACAAACTGGCACAAGTTCAGAGGAGGGCCACCAAAGCAGTGAGGGGGCTGGAGTACTTGCCCAGTGAGGAGAGGCTGAGGAAAAAGGGCCTGTTCATCTTGGAGACATGCTGGCTTTGTGTGTGGGGGACCACAAAGCCGCCTGTCAGTGCCTATGGGGAGGGCTGCTGAGAAGACAGAGCCATGCTCTTTACTGAGGTGCATCCAGGACAATGAGTGATGGTGGTCATGAATTTAATCAGGAGAGGTGCTGACTTGATACACAGGGAGGGGGATGCCATTGTAAGGCCTATTTAAACACTGGACTCTGCTGCCTAGAGAGGTTGGGGAATGTCTGCTCTTGGGCCCAGCTGGACCCAAGCAACCTGGTCTGAATTCACTATCAAGTCTGCTTGGAGAGGGAAGTTGGACTGTAGGTCTCCTGAGATCCCTTCCAGCCAGCAAGGTCCTTCCAGAGACAAAAGCTCTAACCCCTAGAAGGCAAACTGAACAAGATGATTTTTCTTCTCATGAGGAATGCCAGTCTCATCTTGTTTAAAAGACCTGGAGAGAATTATTTTTTTTTTTTTTTAAAACGGATTCCACTGCAATGACTATTTTCTACTTATCATAGCCCTCCAGGCGGATTTCTCAACATTTAAGTTTTTATCAACATGATGATAAGATCAACAGTATCGCCTCTACAGCAGGCTTGGTCTGAAACGGATGATGTGACCCAGGCCAGGATACGTACAGATTTAGAAGGAACAGGCTTACCCTCTACCTACTATGTTTTACTCTGGTGTATTCAAAGTCATTCTTAGTTTACATCTGCACATACAGCAGCCATGTGGCCCATGTGGGCCCAGTGGATTTCTTGATGCCCTTGGGAAAGAAGTTTCTACACTCGAAACAGACAGATATTTTCAGAAGACCTCCAAACTATCACAAACAAACAAACAAATAAATAAAGAGGGCGTTTACTTACTTATTCCTTGAAAAAGTTCTTCAATGTTAACAGCATTCTTTGCACTGGTTTCAACAACAATTGCACCTATAGATTCTGCATATTCTTTGGCATCCTTCACAGGAACTTCCCTACCAAAAAAAAAAAGTTAAAAATTTATAAATAAAAGAAACCAAATTTTCAAAAAATAATTCCATTTTGGGAAAAAAAAAAAAGACCTCAAACAGCCTAATCAGAAAAGCATCAGCATGCTTTTCTTTCCTGCAAAAATAGTACTATATTTCTTCTTATTATGGCATTTGGGTCATCATATTCAATATACCAACATTTCACCAATGATCTATCTGCAGCTTTCTTGGACTTGCTGCTGAAGCAACACCTTGAAAAAAGGATGATAACTTAAATGACAACCCCATTTGTTTGCTTTTTAAATTTGACTCCGATAGGAAAAGTATTAAAACATGAGAGAAAAGACATACAACTCTGCTGATCCAGGCATCAACCAGCACAGTCCACACCAGCTGTTTAAACAAGATAGGGTATGATTGTTGTGGAAGAGAACGGTAAGAACATGGTATGTCCGTTTGCAAGCAACAAGAAAACAAAAGAGATTCCCAAAGAAATATGAAAAGCCATCGACTCTGAGCACATTGGCAAGAGGAACCTGGGAGTGCCAGATTCACTGGGGGAAGACCACCATTCTGTGCCATGTCACCAAAGTGGCACCACCTTAAAATCATTGGTAGAACATCCTCGTTTTGCAGCCAATATTTCATATGCCAAAAGCTGGTAAATGCAGTTTACAGCATGCAAAAGACCTCTGCTTCAGACACAAAGCAAGCCCCACACTGACCTTGTATCTGCCTGATCCAGGTGGCAAAGCTGAAACTGCTCGTGTCCACTGCTGCCTGTAACCACTGCTATTCCTGATTCTTCAGCAACGGGTCAGAATCAGAGACTGAACACGCCAACAAGCACCCAAGGGACACCCAATCAGGGAAGCACATTTTGAAACACCAGGCTGCCAGCACTATTTTTCTTCTAGTTGTTCAATACATCAACTAGTGTGTTTTGTGTGGCTTTACAGCTGTCTGCTGCACATGCAGAATTTGCACCAACTCCTTCACCCCACAGCTTCAATGTACCAATTCAGAGACTCAGTACAATTCCCTCCTAGTATGAGTGCCTTGGACTTTAACAGAAGGTACCTAGGCGGGAGCACAGCAATGCACTTTCACAATTAGTTTATGGAGGTATGCGTTTTAAATAAATCAGATCTGCTGCTCATGGGAAACATGCAGAGAGGCAGAATAATTGCCCTATTTATTAAAAATAGTTTTCAAAGAATTAGACTGCAATTCCAGCACCTGGATTCAGAGTTTGTTTCCATTACTTGCTTCTTTGTATTACACATCATCCTATTGCAGAAGACACAGGGGAGGCAGCATTCCCCTTACTGTATTTGAAATGGCACCTTGCCCTTTATTATGAAAGGTACCACCATCTGCAGATGGCCCTGGAGATAAGAAAACAGGAACTTAACTATGTAACATATTCAAACAACAGTAAAGGAAGAAATCTGAGAGCATAGGGTTATATAATGAATACTTTCAACTTGCTGTAATTTAGATGAGAAAGCAAACTTCAGGAATCAAGGAAAAGCGAAAACAGCAGCACATAACAATATTCCAAGGAAGTTTCACAAAACTTCTCGGCCTTCTCTGATGACATATCTAAAGGAAGCCTATAAATGTCCACAGCACGTGGGCAATAAGCATCATGCCATCCAGCGCTGCCTGCACCAAGAAAGCTGCATACATCAGCTGGAGTTATCATCATCTAGATGTCAACATTGCTAAGATGCTACCTTGTCAAAAAGGAAAAGCACAAATGCTTGAACTCTAAACCAAGAGATGAACACATGCAAGAGGGGGTGAAGAGGGAAGAAGGCAAGAATCATCAGTGGAGTGCTGACAAAGTGTTATTCCAGGGTTACTGGGAGTTAGAGGAATACCTAATATCTGAAAGATGTCAATCATTTCATTTTATCCTTTCCAAATCATTCTACTGATTCAATCTCCCTTGTGATTTTCTGAATAATCACTGAATAAAAAAAATATTCTGGATGCACAGAGGGAAGATCTGAGCATGAAATTCTGTTGAATTCTCTTAACCAAAGATCTGGCAATTTCCAGTGAACACAATGTGTTAAGAAGGTGCACCATATTTTTAGGGAAGTAAACACTTCCTAGTTTCTGTTATGATTATTGACTTCTGTAATGCTCAAAAAATATTTTGGACACTTAACAACATTTTAACATTGAAGTCTCAGCTCTTGTCTTTCAAACTACTTCTTAATGACCTGTCAGAATTTCAGGACGCATATCAGAACAAACACTCAACAGTACTAGAGTTGACAGTACTATAACAAAGATGAGGATTTATACTAAACAAAATTGCCTGTCTACCTGTAGAAATTACTTCAAAGCAGAGAAGAAATTTACTTCAACAGAGTGCTGAAAACTGTTGATAGCCTATTAACAACACTGAGAAATGCAGCATGACCCCTGAGCATCCCAAATCCACCTTGGCAGGTCAAAACTGAATTTTAGATGCTAAATGAGGAGGGTAACATGGTCAGTGATTATGAGAAATAGTATCAGTCTCTTCCCAAAGGAAGATAATCAGTTCTTATTGCTTCCATTCATTCCTCCTCACATATCTCCCACAGTCACAGAGATGGCAGAATCAAATCTACCTGAATCAGGTCAGCTTGTCCCCTTTTGCATCCATTCATATTGGTCTTAAAATCAGCTGTCTCTCTGATATCCAGCAAAACACCTGTCAAAAGTTCTACAAAACCAAAGAGAGATGCCAAAAATGTATACAAACAGCAGCTTGCTCCTGTGTGCTCACATCATCTTATTTTTAAATTCTCTGTGCCCAAAGGCATGTGTATTTTCTACTCATTGGAAAAAATCTGATAAATTGGTGACACATTTAACTTAAAATCATTTTTACTGAAGTAAATTTGATGACATAAAACAGTCAGAGAATGCATCCAGCTGCATGTGTTGCATAAACAATCAGATTTCTGGAAGAACTGTGAAAACATATCACGTAGGAGATAGCCTGCTCTCTATTTTTCCACCAAAATCTCTTTAGCTGGACATCGCTGGATGACGTTAGAAAGAAAAAAGGCCGGGGGATGCAGAAAGAATAACTGCCTGAAAAAATATTCTCAAAACTATTTATAATTATGTGGAGAAAAAAGCCTCCTCCAGAACATTTTGTGCATGGAAGAGCTGTACTGGCTGAACAGGAGCTGAACAGACGATCAGCAATAAGTAAACAACAGGTAGTGCTGGAGAATAATGTGGTGGGAAGAGCACAGTCGCTCTGTGAGGAACCCCAGTATTCTCACATTACTGGGGTGCAGGTTTTTCATCATGTCCCCAATTTACCCTGCCTCTGGTGGAACAGCATTTAAAAGCTGGCTGCCATGGCAAATGCTACAAAAAGCAGGGGTAAGGCTGGTTATGGATTCATTTGCAATTGGTGCCATTTGTCACAGTCTCCAAACTTATTACCCTTGATTTAATCAGGCAGTTGTATTGCTGGGAACACTTAAGCAATAAATTTAAAGTGACGCTCAGGGCAACTGGGAACTTTGATTTGTGCTAACTGGCTTTTGGTTTTATTTTTATAATTGTCCTTTCCTCTTTTTTTCTACTTCATATTTGGAAACCTTTAGTTTTGTCTTATAGGACTCGGTTTCACCATGTTGACAAGCATATCACAACATCACTTAGGAGATACCAGTATACTATCTGTGCCCCCAATTCTTAGCCCAACAGAAACCAGGAGTCTTCTAGCGTAAGGGCTTGTTCAGGTCTTACAGAAAGTAGTGACTGACAGTTTTGTGTTGGTTCGTGGCTGACAGTGGCAGGGAAGGGGGAGAGGAGGAACAACAACAAACCCACACAAGTCCAATCCTTGTATATGCCCTGATTCAATAAAGCACTGCATTGCTTACCTTCAGTTACACAAGGGCTTCAGTGCTCTGGTGAGCTGAGGCCAATGTAATGGTTATAAAACAACATGGGGATATATCTGAACAACCATGAGGTCCTAAGAGGAAAGCATCAAATGCAGCCATTGAGTCTGTACTCATAGTCGAAACAAGAAATAGAGTCGTGGACTGACACAAAAGATCACTACTGTACTGAATAATGTGCTTCCACTTCCAGAAAAGATAAATGCAAATCCAAAATAGAGCTAACAAGCCAAAGAGTGACTCTAGCTTCACTCTCATCCTAAATAGCATCATCTTGGCTCTTCTGCAAGAGGGTGGATTCAACACTCTCCTCTTTTACCCAGGAGGTTCTTTGATTCACTCAGGTGACAAGTTTTACTTGAGCTTACGCCCTAAGAAAAACAAAAATACACTTTCTACATACATCCAGTATTATGGGACAGTTTCAGTTGTTGCAAAGCACAAAGCACAAGTTTTTTTTCTCAAAGCTTCTCTGTGAATAACATTATTCTACCTCAGACCCATCCTTCCAGCTTTACACTGCTGGGTTTGCTCATCACTTAGTATATTCTGCACCTTTTAATGTGAAAGGAAGTTAAAAAAAAAAAGAGATTAATTTTCCCTTCCAAATGATCCAGCAGCTAAAGGGTGTAGATTGTACAAATACACAGTAAGGGTAGTAAAAGAGAGGTTAAAAAAAGAGTACATAATTCAAGTTGTGCTGCTGCTGGTGAGGCTGTATATTGGTAGAACCACTGGTGTTAGGAAAGACTCCATACAGCTGACCAGAAGTATATCCTCCTATAACAAAACAACAAACTGGCTACCTGAAGGAAGGAAACAATATAGTTAC
Source organism: Tyto alba (assembly GCF_018691265.1). Lineage (NCBI taxonomy): Eukaryota > Metazoa > Chordata > Aves > Strigiformes > Tytonidae > Tyto > Tyto alba. The sequence goes on along the minus strand of NW_024881301.1, from coordinate 12,775,890 downwards.
TGCAATCAAGGCAACAACAAAAATGGATGTATTACCTGATATCAGAAAGATCACATTTGTTTCCAGCGATGGCCATTACAATGTTCTCAGGACCATGTTCTTTTAGTTCTTTCACCCATTTCTTCAAAGTATGAAACGAATCCTAAGTCAGTAAAATAACAAATAAGCTAACAACCTAGTCTCCATTGATGTATTTGCTTATTTTTTTAAGTTAGAGGAACACAGCTTTAACATATTAATATATTAATAATTTTATAGATTATAAGACCAGAAGAAGATCGCTCTATGTAATCTGCTTTTCAAACTTTAGGTCATAAGATTTCCTCAAATTAACTCTTGAACTTGGACACTTCCCCATTTGCCCTGTATGGCTGTATTAGTATCACTGAAGGGAGAGCACTATCAGTCATTTGGGAAAAAAAAAAATCCATCTTGCTTTAATGATCAGTGCTGAATATTAAGCATCAGGAAGTGAAATACACATTCACCTTCCTCTCCTATTTTACTCTTTTTATTCTGAGAGCTGTTTCACATAGACTCAGAAAGGCTGGCAAAAGAAAATTCTATTCTTACAATGCGTTACGAGATCAACTGTAAGATATTTAAATTAAAAATAAGTATCAATACAGCACAATTCACCCTTCCTCATCTTTTCTTGGCAAATTAGCAAAGGACAACAGTACCACTGTGCAACAGTGGCCACTGTATCAGCCACAGATCATTACACTAATGCACTTGAGAACTAACCCAGACCTCTCAACCTAGTAGTAAATAATTCAGTTGGCAGGAAAGGAATAAAATGCTAGAGAACTGTCACGACCATCCATCCATTAATGCCTCCTCTAACTCAGCATTATCAGCAGGGGTTTCTTTCAAAAGCAGTGGAAGAGGCATTCAGCTATAACCTCTTAGACTCCTCTGCCTGAGGAATGAGACAGAGCAGTTTAGAATCTGAAAATACAATTTTCATTCCAAATTAATAATGTTGAGACAAAGGTCAGAGACTTATTACTTCATTACAGGTTACAAAGTTAAGACATGAGTTGTGCAATGCAAACATGAGATGATATGCTCAGTTAAAAATAATTAGGCTTAAAATCAGTAATATGCAAATAACTGAATTTCTGCTCAGTTGGTAAAGCAGCCAGCTGCTTTTTGTGGCAAAAATTCAATTCCATACAGAGAACATAGGTGGTCGTGGTGGGAGGGTATACTGCAGGATATTATCCTGTCTGCTTAGCCAGAGGAAATCCAAAGAAACTTTGACAAAATGCAATTGCCAATCTTTTGTCCAGATGAAGTATCAACAACACAGAAGGATGACTAATGTTTTTAAGGCAGCACAACACTTGCATCTAAATCTACACAAACTACAGATGCATGTAAGTCCCACTGACATTAACAGAGATTAACATACAAATATTTATTCAATTGTGGGGTTTAATTGCAACTCTGGCCCAAGCAGAGGAATTAACACAGATGAAAAGCATACAGAAGGTCTTACCTGTTTGGTGATATCATAAACGATCACGGCTGCTGCCGAACCTCGGTAGTACATTGGAGCCAAGGAATGAAACTGTTAAAACATAACCCACCCCAACAAAAAATAACATTAATAAATCAGAATTATCACACACTTTGTCAGGTCACAAAGACTTGCTATGGCAGGACGACTGACTTTCGTATCATAGAGAACAGACTTCTTCAGTGGTTACACACCTCTAATTTGCCTTAAATGCCAAGAAAGCAGAGCTTCCTTATGTCCTGCTGTTCTTCATCCTGCTGGATTTACACAATCCGCACTTACTGGCTCAGTGCATCTTTTCCCATTACAGGGCATGGACTCTGAGGACAAATTTTGACACGAAGATCACAAACACCTGAAGGCCTAATCTGACAGCATATAGGCCCCTTCCCCTGGCAAATGGCAACACTTTGCTTTGTAGTTGTAACAGGCTGGATTCAGACTGGGTTTGAGTTTTATAAAACATTGCAAATGACTTGGATAAAGTTATCTTGTCAGAAAACTCTGAACACCTGTCATGTTTACTCATCCTATACTATGACAGATATTTTTAAAAACATGCATTCTTGCAATTTCAGTTACTCTTCAGCTTTTTGTTTCAATGGAAACATCTTTTAACAGCAACAAAAAAATAGCAATAAATATGTTTATTATTACAACAGCTTGCCAATGAACAGCATAATTTTCATAATTTACCATGACTAAGAAGCTGATTTAGAATTTCAGCTTATAATTACAGAGAGAAAGGAAGTCAAAAAGCCCTTCATCTTAAGCAAACCAAAAATAATCTTTCTTGAAAAAATACATTTAGTCTCACTGTACTTATGGAGCCATTTTACAAATTTTAACTTGCAAAGTGATCTGCAAAAGCTTCATATAAAGCTGCAGCTAATAACTGAGGTCAACGCCAAAATCAAATGCATTATTAGGGCAGGGTATGAAACTCAGTACACAGTAAATGTGCACCGATCCATGTGTTCAAACCTCTGCAGATTTACTGGACACATCTTTTTCTCAGAACTGTACCTACAGAGTGAGCATTTAGGCCTTGCAGCCTCCACATTTCTCACTGTTTCACATGCAATGTATAAAGAGAGTTATTTGTAATACCGGTTCATTTTCCAGTTTGTAAGCTGCTTCTCACAGATCACACACCCCAGTTCAAGGTCGATACTTTCTCTTCTAGCAGTAAGGATGCACAGCAGCAGTGACAGATGGTCAAGTGCTGAAGTGTTTTGGGGAGCGAGGCAGGTGGGAGAGCTCATTAATAGGAGAAAACAGCAGGAAGGGGGATAAGGAATCAGTCAAGAAGCGTGGTCTGAAGAAAAGGGATCAGCCAAGATCCTGAGGGAGTTAGGTAGATGCATGCCTTCCGGGCTTTTAGTATGTGGCTTTATTACCTACATGTTCAAGGCAATAAATGCTTCCTAGAATTTTTAGGCTTCCAGATCATGACAGAAATTTCCACCGTGTTAGAACAGAATAGAAAAGACTATTTCTGTTGGAAGGCACCTACAACCATCATCTAGTCCAACTGCCTGACCAATTCAGGGCTGACCAAAAGCTAAAGCATGTTGTTAAGGGCATTGTCCAAATGCCCCTTAAACACTGACAGGCTTGGGCCATCAACAACCTCTCTAGGAAGCCTGTTCCAGGGTTTGACCACCCTCTTGGTAAAGAAATGCTTCCTAATGTCAAGTCTAAACCTCCCCTGACTGATACATCTTTGAACCATTCCCACGTCCTGTCACTGGATCCCAGGGAGAAGAGCTCAGCACCTCCCCCTCCACGTCCCCTCCTCAGGAAGCTGCAGAGAGCAATGAGGTCGCCCCTCAGCCTCCTCTTCTCCAAATTAGACAAACCCAAAGTCCTCATCCGCTCCTCACATGACATGCCTGACAGCCCTTTCACCAGCTTTGTTGCCCTCCTCTGGATGCATTCAAGGACCTTCATGTCCTTCTTAAACCATGGGGCCCAGAACTTTGCACGGTACTTGAAGTGAGGCCGCACCAATACTGAACACAGAGGGATAATCACCTCTTGTGTCCGGCTGGTTATGCTGTGTTTGATGCACCCCAGGGTGCTGTTTTCCCTCTGGGCTGCCAGAGCTCACTGCTGGCTCATATTGGGCTTGATGTCAACTGGCACCCCCAGATCCCTTTCTGCAGGGCTGCTCTCCAGCCACTCCTCTCCCGATTTATACTTGTGCCTGGCATTACTCTGTCCTAGGTGCAGAATCTGGAATTTGAACTTGTTAAATTTCATCCTATTAATCATAACCCAGTGCTCCAATCCATCCAGATCCCTCTCTGCCAGGCCTCCTGTCCCTCAGGAGTGTCAACAGCACTGCCCAGTTCAGTATCATCAGCAAACATGCTAATGGTGCATTCAACTCCTGCATCCGGATCACCGATAAATATATTGAACAGGACTGGCCCTAGAATTGAACCCTGAGGAACACCACTGGTGACTGGTCACCAGTGAGATGTAGCTCCCTTCTCCACAGTCCTCTGAACCCTGCCCTCCAGTTCTTTACCCAGTGCACTGTGAAGCTACTCACCCCACAACATGTCCAGAAGGATGCTGTGAGGGACAGTATCAAAAGCCTTATTAAAATCCAGAAAAACTACATCTACTACCTTCCCTTCATCCACTAGGCAGGTGCCCTTATCATAGATGGGTATCAAATTAGTTAAACAGGACTTTCCCTTTGTGAACCCATGTTGACTGTGCCTGATGATTGCATTAATCTTTAAATGCCTTTCAACAGTACCCAGTATGATCTTCTCCATAATTTTTCCAGGAACAGAGGTTAAACTAATAGGTCTGTAGTTCCCTGGGTCTTCCCTCACACCCTTGTAAACACAAATAACACTGGCTAGCTTCCAGTCAGCAGGGACCTCCCCAGATTCCCAAGATCTTTGGTAGATGATAGAGAGGGGTCCTGGCATAATGTCTGCTAGCTCCTTCAGTACTCAGGGATGAATCCCACCAGGGCCCATCTATTTGTGAACACTCAGTTGATACAGCTGGTCCCTTATAATTTCAGTGTGCACAAATGGAAAGTCACTGTTCCCACAACCATGGTCCTCTGATTCAGGGGACTGGGCAGCCCAAGGTCTATCAGTATTATTAAAGACTGAGACAAAAAATGCAATTAATGTCTCTGCTTCTTCTTCATCCCTGTTAGTCAGATGGCCATCTTTAACACGTATCAATCCACTATTTTCTTTAGACCTCTTGCTATTAACATACTGTAAAAAGGCCTTCTGCTTATCTGAAACAACACTGGCCAGTTTCAACTCTAATTGAGCTTTTGTGTCTTTTCCCTGCATAAACGAACCACAGCTCTGTACTCTTTCTGCAAAGCCTGACCTTACTCCCAGATATCATACAGCTCCTTTTTCCTCTTGAGCTCCATGAGGAGTTAGTTCCCTGTTCAGCCAAGCTGGTCTTCTGCCCTGCTTGCTTGATTTATGACACAGTGGAATTGCCGGTTCCTGTGCTTCTAAAAGGTGGTTCTTAAAGACTGACCAGCACGTGTGGACTCCTAAGCCCTTAAAAACGGATTCCCAGGATACTCTGCTAAATAGCTCCCTGAATAGCTTGAAGTTTGCTCTCCTGAAGTCCCGGGTAGCAATTCTGCTGTCCTTTTTTCTCACTACATTCAACCATGTCATGATCACTGTGGCCAAGGTGGCCACCTACCATCACATCCTCCACCAGTCCTTCTCTTTTCAAAAATAGCAAGTCTAGGAGGGCATCTTTCCTAGTTGGCTCACTTAGTACCTGTGACAAGAAGTTATCTCCCACAAACTTCAAGAATTTCCAAGACCTGCTTGTCAACATGTGTATTGCATTGAAGTAGCCTGAAAATCAGGGACCTGAACTGTAGAGGGTAGATCTGACCTTTTATGGTGTATGCACACTCCTCCCAGTCTGTGAACTCCTGGAAAAAACATACCTTACACACACGCTGATTTGTTTTTAATATAGATTACAAGGAATTCATGAATTTACAAAGACCTCTCAGATAACAGTAATCACACTTCACAGGAGCCATGCAGTTAAACTCACATGCTTCAAATTCCTTCAATACTGGCCCAGAAAGCACACTGAGAACCTGTACAACATCTTGGAAAATTCTCTCCCTTTTCTTTTGACCAGGTGACAAGAACATTTTCTGTAAAAAGCTGTTTCACTGAAGAATACTGCCAGTGTTAGGGCCAGAAAGCAAAAATAAAAATAATTTTTAAAAACCCAAACAAATAGAGAAGCAGATCTCTCTCACTGGATCCTGGACAAGTAGAACAGGATGCAAACTGGAACCAGGATGCAAACTACAATTTTTGGAGTAGCATTCATTTTCAGATGGATTCCCAAACTAGCTAGCTGTGCATCGGATAAGACCCAGGCTCAGCCAGAAGGAAGGAGTGGGAATGCATGGCTGAGAAAAAGGGGGAAGGACAGGACCACTAGAAGCCAGATGCACACCAGTTTAGACCACGCTCAAATAGCTCTGCACTTGCAGTACTTTGTGCACATCTGCTGGTACAGTCTACTGCCATTGGCAATTTTACTCTTTTTTTTTTCCTATAATGGAAGCAATAACCATTTTAAATCAGTATAGGTAATATGCAGAAGCAAATAAAACTTATTTTGAAACATTTTTGTAAATTTAATAATTAATCACTTCAACAGTGTGTTGCATTTTAGTAACGAATGCCAAACAATGTCAAACCATGTTTGACCTGCTTCTTGTATCAAGAAACATAAAAAGCGATGACCAGAGGCACAGCATATGGGAGGAATGCAGTTCCTCTGCTATTTAAGACAAAATAATCTAAATATTCCAATTCCTCACAACCTTGGAAAGAGGGAGGGCAAGACCACAGCAAGCTAGGCTCGTAAAGGCAACCACCTTTGAAAGGCACTCAGGTTCAGTAGTTGTTGTTAATCCATAAGCATCACATCCTTAGTCTACTGTAAATCTATTTATCTGCTCAGCTGACAGGACAGTTATTTCCTCTTTTGTGATTCTACAGTAATATTTTATCTATGAGGCCTATTAAGAGGATAAAATATTTTATCCATGTTCGGGCATGTAGCTTCAGGATTTGGGCTTTTTTAATATCAAGTGATAGATCTCATCTGGCATGTAAATTTACATTCCTATTTGAATAAACCTGACACTCAAGATTTCATATTTTATAACGGACAAAGTGACCAAAATGCGATTACAATGCATCTTAATGCAATTTCCCATGGCCTGTGAGGAAAAAAAGGCACTTTACAATTGTTTAATAACAATTGAAAATACACTAGTAACAACTATCAGTTATCACAGTACTGGATATCAAATAAAACCAAAATTACATCCCCTTTGTCATTCTTTTGTGCAGTCTAATAAACAAACAAAATGACACACTATGTCCCAGTCATAAGAAATCACTGTTGTCCACAGGAAAACATTAAAAGACTCTTTGCAACACTGAACAAATCAAGAGGGGTTGAAAAATTGTAACTCTGAGTAAATTTCATGATCTAATAATACTTATAATGAATGCATTTCATAAGCATGGATTTTCTAATATCACAAATGTACTAATAAAAATATTATGCAAATAATTATGTTTATTTGATTTTTTTTTTCTTTTAGATCAGTGCCCAAAAGCAAAATCCTCTTGAACCTTTTCCTGGCCTAATTACCTGGAAAAAAGAGAGTCACACAGAATTAATTAAAGGGATACAAAATACTAATGTGCACATTTTTGACCTGTCAAGGTCTAAATGTAGGACAGATGTCCAAAACAAGTGACACACAAAAAAACCTGCTCACAAAATTAAATCTCATGGGACTACCTTCTGTATTATAAATTACAATGTCTATAACCTTGATTTTATAGCCCAGTATTTCTGTATCCAGTAATTCCCAAGTAAATTAGGAGAAACAGGAGCAGTTCAAGATTTGGCATGAGAACAGCTATACTTCCCGAGAAGGGCCACCTGCAACGCTTGGACAGCCACCCCCAGCTCTGTCACATGGACACCCAGGTCGCAACCCCAACTTGCCAGGGAGCCAGCCCCCCGTAACCCGCAGCCAAGAGACATGCTCTGGCAGATGCCACCCCCACCTGCAGCCAGCAGCAGCTCACATCGCCTTGAGCTAACAGGGAAACAGAGACCCAAACCAGCCATCTATCAGCTCCCACCATCACAAATAACCACACTGCTAACCCAATTCAAAAGCTGATCAAGGTCCAGACTAAAATAATCTGGGGTTTTTTTTTCCTGTGATACTTCTACAGGGATCATATTATTTTGACAATTAATAAAATTCTCAATTCCTAATTCCTAAATTACTTGTAATTTATTTGCACCTTGACTTACTAATAGTAATTCAAGCATCAATGCTTGCCTTTAGCTGAAATATGAATATAGAGCAGTCTTGCAGTCTTCTTCAATCTGCTAAACCAGGCTCTTCTAGTCTGAAGATAAGGTAATGGGGAAAAAGCAGGGTGTAATCGCCTTTCTCCGTGCCTGGGCCAGCTTCAGTTCATCTTTCCTAATTGTCAGTAACCAGGTTGTAGGCAGCACTGTACACGTAAAACAGCCTTAACTGCACTTCCCTGTCCATGTAACACATTTCCCATGACTACATCATACACACAAGATCATCCTTTAACCAGTAAATACATTCACAGGTGATTTTCCTCCTCTGCTTCCAAAAAAATCATCTACAACTTCACAGCATACATTTTTGTTGGGAGTCAACAGGTACAAGGACTTGATGCTTTACTACTGAACTTAATTCCCACCATTTCCCTCCATGTCCTTCTAGGCACTGGGAATACCTCCCATCTTTGTGTAACAAGTGCACTACCATTAGCAGCTCACCTACGATGGAAATTTAGAAGTCCTGTGACTCTCATTCAATATCCATAAAAAGTTTGCCTGTTTGCAAATACTGATCCACCTGAGCACTCATTAGGCCTGTTCTGCTTCTATATGGGTTGATAACAACTTGTGAGGCTGAGGTCACTAAGCCATGCAATTCAACAGTTAAGTTGGAGGGGTACATTTTCCAATTCAACAGCTACAGCCAGGCTGAAAGAGCCATTCATAATATAAGAAAGAAACTTATTTCACCAAAGACATGCCAAAAAATTAAATCAATGACTTGTGTAGCTTCATGCAGACTTTTAGGGCTTGCTTCCTTAGAGGACACCAGACAGCATGCCACATATCGACACAGTTGGGTGCAATGCTAGCTGGGTTCAGAGCACCTTTGTACTTGTGCTCCTCTACTAACACATTCACTTTACACTGGCGGTTCATCATCTCTGACACTAAAGAAGTGAGGCCACATGCACATCAAGAAATTTCTTCTGAAAGCAAATCCCCTTTTCCTCTCAGTATCCAACTAGAAGTCACCCAACCTTTACAGCTCTACAGCCCTGCAGCACAGAGGAAAAATTCAGTCTGACATGGTGCAAATGCAAGTTCAGCATAACCAGAGTTGCTCTTGTTGATTCCAGGAGTATTTTGGGATTCTGCAACCCCTGATCTGGCCATCTCACTGAAGTCAACAGAAGCTTTGCCCTTGCAAAGGGCAGAAAAATGGAACCAGCCATTAAGGAATTTATCACCTGTTTAAGAGCTCTGCAGTATTTTGCCTTCTGTTTCCTATGCATGTCATCATGGAGGGGTGTATTTAGTCACAGGTAATGCTTTTCACATTTCCTCTGTGCTAACAGTACAGAATGGGGAAGAAGAAAAACCCACAGAGTAGCCATATTGCAATACTCAGAAGAAAAAACCAAATTCAATGGAACACAACATAAATCACACCCAAACTGTGGTAGTGAAAGTCTCTTCACCGTGTCTTATGTAATGCTGGTTTAGAAAGCAAAACAAAGGCCAAATAGAGAAATAAAAAACTACCACTCCTGCCTATTTATATAGAGGCTGACAAATGCTGCTGAAGACAGTGTGGATTCATTCAATCTGCCAGGCACACCAGGGAACAGTAATTCATGTCAGCAGCTCTTTGCACCATCCTGTAGTGCTACACCCCAGCGCTGGCTTACTGCCACCGCAGGGCTCTCTCTTCCAAACTCCACAGCCAAGAAGAAAAAAAAAAGAAACAAAAAATAAAGCCAAAAAACCCTCCACAACTCCTCTATTGGTTTGCTTTTACCATCCTAGACTGTAAGGAACATTGCTTGTTCTTGCTGCAAAAGGATTGTAATTCTGCCTACAAGCATGGCTGGAAAGGGTAAAGATGCACAGAGTAAGCAGAACCAAACCCGTGCTCAGCAAACACTATGCACCTTCTCACATCAAGGGTTGAATTCAGCTAAGATTTTTCCACATGGTGCCTTTTCAAGCATCTGCAGGTGCATAGCAGCACAAGAGTTGCTTCCTGGCAGCTGTAATCGTTTGACTAGATTTCATTCCCATTCTTGAGAAGCTGCACTCTGACTATGTATGTTGCATCTGAGTGGCCAAGACCAAACCACTTGGCTCCTCTCAAGGTCAGAGATCCTAACCCTTTCTTTATATGGGTGTCATTAATGGTAAGGTCAGCCACAGCTTCTGGCTCTCTGCTAGCCGCTTACGTGTGTGGGCAGTGACATCGCTCTGCAACTTCCTTCCCAGACTAGGACTTTCATGCACCTCAGTCCCCTCACTCAGCAGTCCATTCCCAGCCTCACCGCAGGTGATTTTGGGTGTCCTGTTTCTCCTATCCTTGGTCTTTCCTGCCATTCCACCCCCACAAACCCCTTCAGTCCCATCCCCAAACCCACCTGAAGCACGTTCCTCTTCATGCTTTGGATCCCATTCCTACAACCCAAACTGCTGAGGTTCTCATGGTGAAGAGCATGGTAGACCAGTGCCAGAAACACGTTACCACCAGCCTGTTTAGGAGAGCTGCCTTAACTGCTTCCATGGATCAGGTAAGCACCCATGGGGGAAGGGCCAGAGGTTGCCACCTCTGTGCTGCACGACCTCATGGAAGCTGCACTGAACAGTACCTATTCCACAGCTTGGGAGCTTCCACTTGCCCAAGTCTGGGCATTTACATGTCACCTTGTTCCTGTCACCTTCAAGGCAGCAGCTGCCAACAAACAGAAAACTGGGGTGTGGAGAGAAGTAAAGGCAAAAACCAGAAGTGTCAAACAGATCACTCTGACACATAAGCTTCTCACACAAGAAGCTGCATGGGGAGGGATACAAAATTCCTAACATTCTCAGCTGGCAAAGAGTGAATGGAAAAATGTTATGCATGAAAGCCACTATCAGATACCATTTAGCACTTTATAACCTGGAGTAGTTTTCCCCATATGACTGAAGACTGAGATTCCAGTTCTCGGGATTCTCGCAAGCTGAATAAACTGGGAAAGATCTGTCTGTCTCTGACCTACAGGTATTTTTTGTTAGTTAAATTGAAGAAGATATCTATATATAGGAATGAATATTTTTCTCAAATATGTAAGAATTCTTGAAGAGGGAAAAATCCAACATTTTAGGATAATCTTTTGAAGATACTTTAAATAAGCAGAAAACAAACTTTCGCAACATCACGGAAGTGACCTGTGCTTAGCCCTTCTGAAGTTTACAGTCATTAAACAAAGGATGCAAAAGACTTTACACCTAAACTGCAGCTCGCTGTCAAGCTACACATGCTAGAAGTTTGTTGAAGCTTAGGAAAAAACCCATCCACATACATCTCTCAAATGATTTACCAAGCTTTACACTCACTCTAAAAATAGTAAAAATAACATATTCACTTGCTAGCTCTAATGCCACTTGTGCTCTCATGAACACATATTCTACCAAATCACCTGTTGACCTTTGCAGCATGCAAGCAGCAGCCCACTGCAGGGTAGTCCTTACATCACATGCAAGGAACCACTTCCACACTGGACTGAGCTGTGAGCTACCATCACAGTCACCTGTATAAAATGGTAGAGCAAAATTTAGGCCATGCCTTGACTGCAGAAGTAATTTAAGTCATTGCTAGTTGGTGTTAACTCCTCTCAGGATAGTCTGGTTTCAGAAACTCAGCGATTAGGTTGCTCAGCTTAGCAGAAATGTCCCAGACAAGACTGCAGCAAAGACAAGTCCTCCTCCTCTCAAGGAGCATTTTCACCCCCTACCTTGTGACACAATCTCTGAGTCACTAGGACAACTACTTTCACTCAGAAAAGAGGGGACTACAAAGCACTGTAGGTATCTCATCAGTCAGTCTTTTCCTGGAAATGGAGCAGTTTAAAAAAAAAAAAAAATAACAAAAAAAAAAAACAAAAAACAACAACAACAACAAAAAACACAAACACCCACAACTCAGAGTAATTCCTATCAAGGTTTAAAATGGGCTCAAGTAATTGAGGCTCCTTCTAGTTAATGAAATTAAAAATCCCAGAGTTCAACACAGTAAATTTAAAAAGGACAGAGATAAATTTTCCTGCCCTAGAAACACAGCTCTCAGGTTCCCTGTTTCCTACAATATTCCTCAGCTGGCAAAATGGAAAGCTGGCAGCCACCCAAGGTATTCAGACAAAGCGTTGCAATTAGAAGCTACTTAGGGCACCATGAACGAAAATATATGCTAATAAAAACATCATTAACTAACTTGTGAAGAGACTTCTTAGGGGAAGAAATCTTTGCTAACAATACCATAATTGTCATACATTTAAGTCCTGAAGTCCACTGCAACAATTTAAAGCTGGTAGGGAAAAAGTGAGATAGGAAAAAAAGTGACATTTGGAAAATAGTGGGATGGAGGGAAAGTGACTCCAAGAAACAGAATAAAGCGAGCTTGTCTGATAGCACACCAACACAAAGCAGCTGGGTCTGCAGAGGCTAATAATTAGGCACAGAAAAGTAGGGGGATTTTCTTAAGTGTTCTGACAGTTTAAGGTTCTCCCTACCCAAAAAGGGAAAAGAGAAAACAAGATAAAAGGATTAAGAAGCTCTCTCCTTTTGTAATCAAGTACAATGTGCATTTTCCACAGAGAGCTGCTGCAGAGCCATGTACCCCTCTCCAATGTCTCCTTCAGGAAGCACACTGAGCATTCACTCCCACCAAGGCTACGATGGAAATGCTTTTGATCTCCATTTTCTGCTGCATTATTGTCATTCTGCAGAAGTGACGTTTGCTCATTATCTTCCACAAAATTGCAATTCTGGTTCCTTTTCTACTCTGCCTACAATTTCAGGTTTACTGACAAAAAGAAATAAAATCTGTTATCCATATGAATCAGAAGTTACCTGTTCTCCATGACCAACCTCCAACTGGCAGGTCTGGATATTAAGGTTCTTCAACTAAGCCAGGTGCTCCTACAAGGTTTTAAACCCAGCAGTGACCTGCATTTCTGAAGGTTTGCAACATTACAAGTGGCTATCTGAATATTGATTTAATGCCTCAAGGGGGTGCTGAGAGCTTCCAGCTGGCTTCTCTGAGCACCCAGGACTCCGCTCCTTTTCAGAAACAGCCACGTGAATTTCCAGTTTCTCCCAGCTGACTGAAGGCAGGCAGGAGGCACATGGGTTCTCATAGAGCATGCCTTAAATAAGGGCTTGAGACTAAGATATTTAAGAGTGGTTTCTCTAAAGTCTCCAAGCTGGTAGTTTCCCAGTTTGATGCCCAGAGAAACTCCTGAAAACGGAGGAGAAAACTCATGAAAAAGGAGAAACTCATGAATGAGGAGCACAGAAGTGCTTCTGGCTGCTGTTTCCACCTGCCTGGTCTACCACAGTTAAGGTCTAAGCTTAACTTTCGCGGTATAAGTAAGGCTTCAGTTTAATCTGATCCAGTGCTCTTCTGCCGTGAAGGCTCCATGTCAACACATAGACACAGCAACATCTGGCACATCTGGGAAGCACAGAGCACCCCAACTCCACAATACGCACACGCAAGTCCTATGCTTGGCCTTGTGTTTAGGAGAAGGAAGCCAACCAAAGGCAACGTTGAAGGCAACGTTGAAAGAGCAGGAAGTCCTAAACGACGCTATCAGCAGTATAGACAATAGGGGCATTGATGACGCTTCCAGACTAGCAGTGGAACATAAAGCCTCAACAAAAATCACAAAGAACAAGAGAAGGACAACAGCTCTCACAGCAGAAATACCACTTGGAAGACATTTATTTGTACACTATGAAAAACAGCAATAGGCCCAGAGGTTGGGACAGGCTGGAAGCTTTGGGTCATCACTGTTGTTCAAAGGATAATGAGAAAGAAATTAACAGGGGGAGACATTTGTTCTTATATAGCAGATGAGAAGAAGCAACATAAGACAAAATAACCAAAATCCCAGCTACAAATTAAAGTGAATAAGCTATTGAAAAGCATCATGTGTTTAGCTGTAAAATGGGGATGTTCTAGGACAGGAAACGACCTGCAACAGTATGGACCTAACCTTAGGAAACTTGTCTACCTCAGTACCTAGCACTCAACATCCATCAAGTTTGTTCACTGTATCACCCCATTTTCCTGGAGTCCTAGTGAAGGATTGGGAATACATTGTGCAAATACAGAAGAGAAAGATGGTCTTTGGCCTAAAGAGGTTATGAAAACCTGTAACATAACTTATCTGTAATAGTTTCTGAGCAATTTAACAAGGTTTGTGGTAGTCACTGCTCATCATTTTTGGACACCAAAAAAAAGGAAAGCAGATGTTTGAAAAATCATGAGCTTAAAAAAAACCTGAAAGGAAACATAAGGGACTAAATGGGAAGGATGGATTTTGTGTCCAAGAGTCAGAGCTCAGTTGCACATTTCCTGCCTCAAACGAGGCATCATTTAGTTCAGTAAATACAACTTTATTAATATTCACCTACTTTAAAAAAAAGTTTTGAGAGTCTTAAGACTGTGAGAAAATAGATTAATACTTATATCTAAATATCAAGAACCAAGTTGTGTGTGCTAAAGAGCTAAAAGAAAAAAAAAAAAAAAAAAGAAAAAGCAAAGCGGGACAGTGGAGGGAAGAAAAAGAGAATAAGAAAGGAAACTCAAACAATGGGAAAGAAAACTGAACCTTTGCTGCCTCTTGCAATAATTAGTCAGTTATCAGCTCCAGATCATGCAGAAATGGAACAAACAAAATTCAGGGGAAGGAATTATGATATACTTCAAATATGTTTTTCAAGATCCGTTTTCCCATCATAAATAACATACTGAATTGCTCAGAGTCAACAGATTTCATCAGGGCTACTGTACATCACGCTGCACATTGTAAATAAAAGCATAAGCATTTCCTGCACTTAACAGCAAAAATCTTCACTGCCTGCAATTCAAATACAAGGCATGGAGAAAACAGTGGGATATATCAGGAATGACATTACAGCCTGTATAAGCATCTCATTTTACCCCAACCTCACATGAGCATAGCTACATTTCTCTATGAACAGAAACACTGTAATTTCACAAGAAAGTTTGAAGATACTTTAAAATGTGTGCATGAGTTTTTCCATTTCTTTCAAATTTCTCAAGATAAATGTGGGTATATACTAAGAGAACTCTACAGTTCTACAGCCTTTTACTGCATCACCATTGAAGATATTGAAAGAAACAAATGACCAACCAGGCTTACACACAGTCAATATGAAATAATGCCCACAAACTCTGTTATGGCTTTTTTGAAAAGTCAAAGGAAAACATAAAAATCAAGATGAAAGCCCTAGGTAGTTCAGGTTGCCTGTGCTAATTTCCAATATAGTAACAGAGGACACAACCCGTGCCCATGTTCAAGGTCCCAACTCTGCCTGGAGTCACCACCTAAGTTCAAACCACCCACCAGCCCTATGTGCTGGAAGTCAAGTGCTTTCAAACACCAACGAAAGCTGCCACATGTAACCCTGATGAAACCAGAGAGGAGCTGGAGACCACTTGGGCACTGCCCAAGCTGTCTTGAGGAAAGTGTCTGACAACTCACACCAGGCTAAGTGGTGTGGTCAGCCTGCCTCTGCATTGCCCCACCTGTGGAATTGGAACATATGTACTTGGTGACTGCTGACCACCTGCTTCACAGAGCCCTGCAAAGGTTCAGTAGGTTTATACTTACAAAGTCTTCTTCAGATGAAAGCTTTAGAAAAAGTATGCCAATGCTTTAAAAGAGTCCAGGATAAAAAAGATGTACTGCAAAGGAATACTCACCCGTTCCTGACCAGCTGTGTCCCAGATCAGAAATTTATGAAGCTCATTCCCGCAAGGCACAGTTTTAGTCATGAAGGATGCTCTGAAAAGAAGGAAGCAGCAGAAATGTATAACATGACTAACACTCTGAATATGCCACCTACAGACCTTAGCCCGTTCTGTTGGGTTAGACTGCATACAGGGAAACTCTAAAACCTTGATAAAATGCCTACAGAAGTGAAAGTCTCCCCATTCTCAGGTAGAATATATGATACCTACATATGTATTTTAAAAGAAGGGAAAAGCCTCTGAGGTTCAGAGGGCATTTGTGCACGGTCCCAGGAACACAAATGCTCCTGCTGCTCACACATAGCTTCTGCTGCTAGCTAGCTCCATCTTCTCAGCCAGCATCATACCACACAACAAACGTGCAACTTTTCACTTAAATGCAGGACACTGGATCACCAGGGAACAGAAATATCACCTGCTGGAACGCATGTGGTGAACAAATGGAAAAAAGTTCTCCTCCTTCTCAACTCAGATCAGGAAATCTTCACGGCTTCTCGTATATTTTGTAGGAAATGCAATTTCTCTGTTTTCAAAAGTGAGATTTTTCTTCTTTTAGGAAAGAGGGTTACAAATTTATAGGCTTTTTCCATATTAGAGCATTTCAATTGAAAGCTGGCTAGGAGAGACTGCTAAACTCCAGTATATTTTATTTCCCTCCATCCTACCTGGATACTGATGAATAATTTCTGTTGTGGTAACCTTCTTCCTGGCTCATAAAAATGCATTTGATACCATGCACTGTCGTTACAAAAGCACTGTATGACATCAAATGACATATGACTGATCAAAACATTTCCTGAGAATGATATACCAGAGCTCTCCTCTACAGCCATTTGCAAATTGCTCGAATTTAACAATGCTGCATTGCTTATAAAAATACTGAGTAAGGCAAAAAAAGCGCAGCATTTTCTTTGGTTGTTTTCAGGGTGTGTGCTTTCAGTTGTCACTCGACTTCTCAAAGCACTAAGCAACACTTTACAGCTTCAAAAACAGGAACTTTGGAGCTGCAACAGCTACTGCAGATTGCAAGGATTGTATATTTAAAACATTTGATTAATTTCGAAGAAAATAAGAATAAAAATCTAGTCTATATAGACAAGTAATATCACCTCAGTGCAAGCTAGCCTTCACATTTTAATCTTCAAACAGGAAAAAAAAAAATCCCTCTAATTTTCAGAATTATGATAATAGAGGGAAAATATTTTTCTATTTGAGCAGAAGACATTTACTTAGCAACAACTTCAGCAGAGGGCAGTGAGGTAAAATATACAGAATAAAAAAAGATACTCTGCGTGGCACTTACCCAATAGTAGGACTAATATTGTGATCAAAGTGATCCTGGACAAATCGACAAACGATGCTTGATTTCCCAACCCCAGTATCCTGAAAATAAAGGAAAGCATGACAGTGAGTTCAGGAGACCCTAGATATCAATACTTCACCTGAAGAAACAGTCAAATACTAATTTGTGAAATTAAAATCTCTCTAGTAGCAAGTGGGGCAGGTTAAACATTTCAAAAGAACAGCAAGCACATGGACTATCCTTTGCAAATGTCAGCACTGTGAATGGAGCTCCCCGGTCCTCTTCCCAAACACTCCCTTCTCTCTAAACCTTGTATTTTTTTGGGTGGATTTTGTATTCCTGTTGCAAGGACTGCAGTACTTCAACCATAGCCATTTACTTATAAGAGAAAATCCCGTGCTTTCAAACACATGGTATATTACCCAGCAAAGCCAGAGAAACAATTTCATTCAGGTCTGTTGCAAGGGCAGCCCAAGCATGTTTCCAAAACAGATTACTAACACCAACCTTTTAGTACACTGACAGCACTAACTTAGTGGAACTAACCTTTTCATGGCAAGACAAGCAAGCCTACCTGGCGGGAACTTCACAAAGGCTTTGGGTGGTTTTGAAAAGACAAGAGTCCAAAGACTTGGATCCCCAGAGATGTGCAGCTATGCCTGTGCAGGTTGTTACTGAACTGTGGTGAAACAGCATTTCTTTAAATGCAACACAACTTGCTCTGTACACTGCAACATGGCAGGCTGCTTTAATCTGCAGGAATAATTTTTTTTTACACCCTCCTTCCCCCCCCAGTCAGTAAGGAAAAATAACAGCAGTACAGTACTGGAATAAAATTCAGAATAACGCGGGGGGTGCAGGGGAAAGCTTGACATTATGCAGAAATACTATTTTAGGCATTTATGATATACACAACTTCCCGAAAATGCAGCATTTTTTGGTTTGCCTCTGTTATTCCATGAAGCCTTGGATGGTAGGTAGAAGAACTTAAATTATACAGAGAATTATCAAGGCAGACAAATAGCAATATGACTATGTCTCCCATAGAATTGTAAAGAGCCTCCTTAGAGACAAAAAGGATGCCAGGAAATCGATCTTGACCTTTCTAAGACATTAACAATGACAGCCCAGGGTCCAGTCTAACTCATTAAAAAGTCAATGGAAACTTTTCTATTAATTTAATTGGAAGTGATTGCAGAACTACCAGACTGCACCTGGTAGTTCTGTTTCTATCCATATTTTAAAACACTTGACTAATCTACACAAACTTCTCAAAAAGTACCAAGACAAGAGAATACAGTTTAAGAACACTACACATATAAATATATATTAAAAAAAGCAACCTTTGCCCACACATAACCACACACATATATATATATAAAGCCTTTGCCTTTCCTGTAATCAATTTTGCAATATTTTCTTATTTTTGAATATGAAAGAATACCTGTATTTAGATTTCCTTTCACCATGCTTAAATTAAACTGTATCACCACTCCAAGCTAAATCTTTATAGACAGAGCTTACTAGAAAACCATCGTTTAAACTCTCATATTTAATTCAAAGGTGCCCTTAGTCAGCTTAAAAGCCATAATAAATGCTCATGCTACACAGACGGTTGTTTATCTACTGGGTTCAATCAATAAGAAAAAAAGATCAGAGAGAAGCAGTGTTTAAAACCAGCCCCACAGCCTTTGATCAATAGCAGCAACACATCCTGTTGCTATTCCCAAATTTTACCTTCATTACCAATTCCAGCTGACATCTCTGCATAATTACTAGACCAGGATGGCAGAACACTTTAGGAAAGGGGGGGAAAAAAAAAAAAAAAAAAAAAAAAGACCTTATGCAATGAAACTGAGGATCTAATTATTATTCCAGATTTTAAATGTTGTGAAGAAACCAGAACTACCACCCACTGAGTGCAAGAAACTACATTTCCCTCTTGCAGGGACACAGTTTCTGCCACCATGTTCAAAAGTAGACATTGACTCCCATGACCTGTTGATGCTTAAGTTTTGTGTACTTCCTTCAGCTCCCTTGACAGGTCACTCAGAAGGGCAACTGCAAGTACAGCTCCTGAGCAAGAGCAGCCCGGTCTCTGGCAAGGACACGACATCCACAAGCGTGGATTAAAGCTTAGCTCATTTTCCTGGAAGCTCGTACCTCTTCATCTTTCAGTTCGTGGTTCTTACTAATGTTTCATGCTAATGTTAAAGGAACTTTAAAAGTTTCCATTGCTCTCACAAGCACGGCTGAACTTAAGCATATGTCAGGCACACCAGTAGCCCTCAAGAAGCTTAAAGGCATTCTTACACTTTGCTCCTGGGGTTGGACTACTGAAAGGGCTAAATTTAGCTCTGACATAACTTCAGTGAAACCAGTGGACACGGACCACAAATGAGCCTGTCTTTAGGACGACCACTGTTGCAGCCAGTGGTCAGTGCTTTCCAGGAGCCAGGCAATTTATTGCACCAAGGGGTTCAGTTGAAACAAGCACTCCCAGCTTCCGTTTTGTTGCCTGGAGGACACAGACAGACAGCTACTGGAGTATAATTAGAGCACAGAGGGGAAGGAAGTAAAAAAGAAGATACCACTTAAGGCAGTGATTACCATTCCATCACAGTATTTAAAACTACTTAAGACAGTTTTCAGTCCATGTTACTGTACTCCAAGATGCTCACCTGCCTAAAAGCAAAGCAAATCACAGTGCATGAACATTATACAATAACTTGAATTAGTTGCAATCTTTTACTGCTAATCAGATCTTATCTTTTACTGACAATAGGGAACTATCTTTCAGGTCGATCTCACAGAATTCAAGGAAAGCATGGTTGCTTCAAAGAAGAAGAAAAGGAATTCACTACTCAGCAGTGCACTGAAATGAAACCTGCTTGCTAAGGCTGTACAAAGCTCCTCTGCTACGATCTGCTTTGTCCTTTGCTATATGGTCTTCCTCTACATATATCCATTTTTCTAACATCTGATGGGGATGATCATCCTTGTTTTGTTCCTTTTTTTTTTTCAAACTTGTCAAGCCACATGCCTGGGTAGCACTCAGGCATGCAGATGACTTATTTTTCCAGTTCTCAAAGTTCTGCTTTTTGCCAGCTTTTTACACCCTCTAATCTGTTTTTCCTGTTTGTTTTACTCCATGTTGGTGTACATAAAACATCAAACATACACCATGTAAAAGGTCACAGCAGTATCAAGCTGAGTGGATTAGACAAGTTTCAGAAACTCAGAATATGTCCTCAGGTGTTATGTCACACTTTAAGAACCAGATCCTGCAATTCTTCAGAAAAATCCTTACACAAGGAAAATCCAAAGGTTTCAGCACTATACTAACTGACTCATCATGATCAAGAGTGTACCACTTCATGAAAGGAGAGGCAAGAAAGAATAAATATAAAATAATTATTCTGAATCAAAGTGTTCATGATGCATTTGATGAGTCACGCATGGGACCAACTGCATATTTTGCTTTTCTACTTTCCTCTTCATAAGCCTTGTAGCATGCTTACAAAATACCAGTTATAAACTGCATTGTACCGAGATAAATAGTGGGGAGGAAGGAAAGGAGTAGAAATGTAATCCACAGCAAGTAAACTGCTATTTGCTTACCAGAAGAAGTAACTACAACTTGAGAATCTCCCACTGGTCAGCAAAATGGATATAGAAATCTGAAGCTGTATCAGATGTTTCTGATAAATACAAGGAACCAATGCAAGCATGACTAATTCCTGATTTTTACCCTTTAACCCTGAAAAGACATTCTCTATTCTTCTAAAACCCACAGATTTAGGAATGAGGAATTTAAGAGCACCAGGATGAAGAGCAGCATGCCACAAAAAACAGTGCTTCCACCCACACTCCTGCTCGCGGAGAACCACCTCACTTGGCTCTTCTCGGCTCACATTACTGTAAAGGAGATGAGAATGTATTTCAAGCCAGCGGAATTACATGATGCTGGCAGCTCATTTGCAGGCAAACAACAACTGAGCTGCTGATTTTTTCTGGCTGAATTGCAGCAACATAGAGGAAGATTTAAAAAAAAAAAAAAAGGGCAAAGGCAGAAGTTCAATATGAAAAATATTTTTAAAAATAAAACCATTTTCCCATTACAAATAGGCAGTTGGTATAGTCTCTGTCCAGATGCGTTTATCCTGGCAGAAAAAACTAATGCAGAAAAATGTACCTCTTTAATTTAAATATGGATGTCTCATATCTTTGCACAACCATGGGACCCAGTCCTCCAAGCACTTTTCCACACTGAAGGGAACTATGTAAACACATCCCTGGTTAGGACGTTAGTCTTTAGCCTTGATATTATAACAGCTTTTAAGAGATTCAGATGGGTCAAGCCCTATTGTGCTGAGCAAACTAAACTCTTCATGGAAATTCTTTTTTACATCTGAAATAGAATAAATGTCGAATTCACAAAAAAATCCACACATACCGTGACTGATGACTAAACAGCAGCCCTATAATTATGCATACTGCTGCAAGAGCTTTTTTATTCTTGACTACGCAGAATCTTTCTGTACTATGTTAACACATAGAGCTTTTTTAATAGATGTAAAATTAGATAAACCATGCAAATATCCCTTTATGACTCTAGGATTTTGGAAACACAAATAAAACAAGAATACTAGACAGCACTTCACATGAGGAAATGGCACACTAAGAATAAACATACTGAAGAAACTGCCTTCGGTCCTCCTACTTTCAAAGTTAAAAAAAAAAAAAAAAAAAAAAAAAAAGAACATCTGGCTTGTAACCACCACAGATCTCATGACTAACTTCCCATTTCAGCTTTAAAAGACGGTTGAGATACCCTGAAGATCGGTGCCACAAAAATCTGCATTGGGAAGTAACAGAGAACTGATCTCGGTAAAAGAGGGATTCAACACACAACTCATTCAGAAGCATGGAAGTTTTCCCATTAGCTTAGACAAAACCAGGATTCAATTCATGGTATTATAATTTGTATAAATTTTTACAAATTAAAAATGTCTGTCTGTCTCTGTTTAACATGTGTTAGTCTCACATACCAGAAGCATGATCATGCCCTAGCAATCTGGGGGGTATCAATACCAAATGCTCAAAAAAAAAGCAGGTAAAGCAGATGTTATTTCAACAATAATAAGAGAAACATTTGAAAGTGACAAGTCTTTATCTTTTCCCATAACAAGAAACTGATCCCATGGCTCATGTGGCTTCCCAAACTTGGCAGGACTCCCCTGCACCTCACAGTGGGAACGTGTCTGACCCTTAGAGCCCCTTTGTGCTGGGGCTCCCCAAAAGCTGACCTGCTAACCACCCCAACTGCAAAGGCACCATGAGCATTTGGCAGCTCAGCCCTTCCTCTGAGGATCCCTGGTCAAGAGAAAAAGAGCACAACCAATGCAGTCAGGGTTGATTAGGTGTAACCCCCAGGCAGCCTCTCATGGAGTAGCTTCTTCATCAGGTGTACAACTGGAATTACAAAACTGCTCACACCGATGCAAACCCAGGCAGAAGGCAATACAGGAGCCTACCAGAAAGCCGTTTTGAAGCTTTCTCAAGACAGGTGAGCATCAAGACATGCAATAACTGCACGCACCAGAAACAACCATGGTCAAATTTGGCTCACTAATGATCTCAGTGCACCTTCCAGTGAGATAATGCTGCCTTGTGTCACCTTCCAGACACAGGAGCTGGGGGAAGGCTCAATCAAACATACAGAACAAGGGTACAGTCAAAAAGCTGTCCTACTCTCCTTGAAGAGGATCTGCTGAGAGAGGAAGCTGGCTGCTCCTAACTACTAAGAGAAGCAACAGTTCCTGGCTCCCTGTCATGCATTCATGCCACCGGACAAGCTTCTTGGCTGGTTCATCACTAACTGAAAAATAACAGAGGAGCCAGTTTATGCTTGAGATTTCCCAAGCTAAATTCTCCTCTTTGTTACATCAATTTGACTCTTGCCAGTGCTACAGCAGAGAGGAAGGAGAGGTCCTTGCCTTGCCCAGTGCAGAACTTTCATTGTTGGAGTAACTGATGTACAGATGAAAAAATCTGAATTAGTATGAAGCTGCCAAAAAGAACACTGTCCTTTATCATCAATGTATTTGATATTTTAAACACCAAAAAAAGGCACTCAGAATCTCTTCAAATGGCCAGGCAAATCTGAGGTAGAAAGACATGGCTTAAACTTCAGGGGAAGAAATATAATCAATGAGTCTTACAAAAAATGCAAATGAAGAGACCTTTCATTCTAGTATCTCTGTAAAGCGCAGCTGGTTTTGACTTGGCAGTTCAGCTTCTGCACATTAAAATAACTGTTCTTTCCACTGTCAGAATTGGCCACGCTTTAGTTTTTGATTTACAGTTGAATCCCCCTGGCCCATTCCCATTATCCTCAGCAGGACTTTGATGGAATTTGAAAATTCACAGCAGCATAATCACACTGCAGCACTGCTAGGTGGCTAGCATTTTATTAGCTATCATCAAACAAACCACTAGGCCTGCATCGTAAAGTATTGCTGGGGTTTTGCAGAAACATATGCTCAGCCCTGGTCAAGCCTGATATCTAGGAGGAATGCTACTCCTCGAGCAAGGTCTGGCATGCAGCACTGAGATATCCAACCTGCATCTTCAATGCTTTCGGAAACACCAGTTCTCAACCCAAAGGCACATGATGTGGTAAGGCTGCGTGCAGGATTATGACTGTCTTTTAAATTCCAATGGGGGTGAAAAAGCTACAAGCTGAACATCAAAATAAAGCTTTGCAATTTGCAGCCTGCTTTAGTCCTCTATGCCCGACATTAACATTTTAATCATTACTCAGACCCTCAGATGCAGGCGGCATTGCAATACTTTCCATGTCTTACTAATCCAGTTACAGCTGCTCTGGAAGGCTGTGGCAGGCCACTTGAATTGCATCTGAAACTGGCTTTGGATTTTTATCAACCATATGAACATACAAGGAAGAGTTATGCACAACAGACTCCTGATCAGAGTTTCCAAGGGCAGTATTTCAATCCAAGAATTACTCTACCCAATAAACTTTTTGCTAGCCTTAGACACATCCTTTGTCCTTCCCTGTATTTGGGTATTATTTTCTTGTCTGAAAACACTGCTGTAAGGAGAAATACCTTTCAGGAGACCTGGGTTCAGAGACACCCCTGGGACTGAACTGAATCTGCCAAGTATCAGGCTTGCCCCAGCAAAAATGCAGCCATGCACTGTGGAGTGGTGTCTAGGAAGAAGTGCAAATAGCTTCTCGCTGTATTCAGTTTTTCCATCTGCAAGATGTATCAAGTGAGCAAATCCCACCACTGCATATGCACACAGATGAAAATACAAGAGCAGCTCTTAGACTGACACACTGACTCTCAGCTACTTCACCAGCATAAAACTGCCTGAGGCTTCAGCCTGAACCAGAGGGATGCAGGCCGAGGTGCTCTGAAGCTTCGCTTCTGCACTCAAAAGAATACACATCTCATCATTTTTCTAAATTCCAATTTTCGTTACAGCCCTGTACAATGAGAAATAGATTATTTCCCCTGTGAGCAACATGATTCTTGGAGAAGACCCTTTTCCTGTTTATTTGCTGGGATTCCCCTTTCAGAGCTACAGAACTGGCCCAGGGGCACGCCTGCTTCCCAAAGCATCAGCACAAGTTCTCAACTCCTTGACAGGCCCCCTATCAGACCAGAGGTCTGTTGTGTTTTTCCTCCCTACCCCAACACCACCACCTTTAATTGTTTGACTTTCTTTATTACCAAGGCTGGCAAGGTACTTCTGCAACAAGAGCTCCCAGCAACAGCAGACATGGCCTTATTGCCACCAGTGATCTACAAGGAGTTTCTACAAAGGTCTGGGGGGTGCTCAGTTGCAAAGCACATTTTTGAAAGGGAAGAATTTGAACCAGAGTTGACCTCCAGGAGTGTCAATGTGCTATCATGCACTCCCCTGAGTGGAGGGTACTTGCCAGATGAACAGCAACGCTCCCACTGAGTACTGGAATTGAGTTCCCCAAGATCCCAGTACAAACAGGATCACAATGCAACTGTGTTTTGAAGGGGAGGATTATTCTGCAATGTCTCACTTCTTCAGTAGGAACCACCACAATTCTTTTGGTCATCTGTCCATGTGTGAACCTTACAAGAACACCCCTGTCTCCATTTCTGATTGTTGCGTGCTCTTCTTTGAACTCATAATATGTGGTAATACTGTTACCTTTTAAGTCAGTCAGTATATTACTTCCATAAAGTTGGGATGGTCTGGGTCAATTCTCCCATAGTAAAACACCCTACACATCATCTCCAATTGTTAGTGTCATTTCAGGCCAATGCTGGTGTTGTAGAGCATGATTTAGCTACAGAATAAGGCTTTTTGCTACAGTGCACATTAGAATTAGATTAACTTCAATTACCTCTACACATAGGAAGTGCACCGCTTGTTTTCAGAGACATTCTTGTACTCCCACCAGGTCAGCCCTGTCATATCAGAATACAATTCCTCCTCCTAGTGCTGCAAGGACTGCATTTGGCACAGGAATTCTTGGAGCTATCATTCTCAGCTCACTAGCTGTTAAATGAAAATAGCAAATACTTGATTTTACCTTGTAACAGCGTTATGGGGATTTAAATCAGTGATAGTCGTAAAGTGTTCGTCAGTACAGTGACAAAGAACCATTTAAGTACCTTAAGAGATAGTTAAGTGCTGAGTTTATTTGTTTGGTATTTATATGCACCTTCTGTATCACCTGCATATTCCTAGTAGCCATTTTAAAACAGAAATATATCTGCTGGCCAGGGCTTAATGCTATCTGAGGGCCTCGTGTAGTGCGTTGACCCTGGCTGGACACCAGGTGCCCCCCAAAGTCGCTCTGTCACTCCCCTCCTCATCTGGACAACGGAGAGAAAATATTGAAAGGCCCATGGGTCAAGATAATGACAGGGAGAGATCATTCACCAGTCACCATCACAGACGAAACAGACTTGACAAGGGGAAGTGAGCTTAATTTATTACCAAACAAATCACAGTAGGATAATGAGAAATAAAAACTGGAACACCTTCCCCCACCCCTCCCTTCTTCCAGAGCTCAACTTCACTCCCCATTTTCTCTACCTCCTCCCCCTGAGCAGCACAGGATGGGGAATGGGGGTTGTGGTCAGTTCATCACCTACTGTCTCTGCTGCTCCTTCCTCCTCAGGGGGAGGGCTCCTCACACTCTTCCCCTGCTCCAGCGTGGGCTCCTCTCCCCATGGGTCCACAGGTCCTGCCAAGAGCCTGTTCCAGCACAGGCTTCCCACGGGGTCACAGCCTCCTTTGGGCATCCCCCTGCTCCAGCGTGGGGTCCTCCATGGGCTGCAGGTGGAGATCTGCTCCACCAGTAGCCAACATGGGCTGGAGGGGCACAGCCTTCCTCACCGTGGTCTTCACCCCGGGCTGCAGGGGAGTCTCCGCTCTGGAGCGCCTCCTCCCCCTCCTTCTTTACTGACTTCGGTGTCTGCAGAGTTGTTCCTCTCATATATTCTCACCCCTCTCTCCCCACGCAGTTTTTTCCCCCCTTCCTAAATACGCTCCCACAGAGGTGCTAGCACCATCACTGATGGGCTCGGCCTTGGCCAGCGGTGGGTCCGTCTTAGAGCTGGCTGGCATTTGCTGTATTGGATACTGGGGAAGCTTCTGGCAGCTTCTCATAAAAGCCATCCCTGTGTCCCTCCCCACTACCAAAAGCTTGCCACACAAACCCAATATACCTCTGAATGTGTAACGCATCATCTGATCCCTTCTCTCAATTTGTTTTCCTTTAGTCCACACTGATTAGCAGAACATGCACAGTGACAGCCCATCTGCTCCACCTCAGGGCTGGATGTGTCTGCAGCCCTGACCACCTTTCCGGTTCCCAACCAGTTACCGAAGCCAAATCCCTGCTGCCACGTTTTGGCTCCCTTACCAGTGTGATTATTCAGCATGTGGTTTCCTTTCACACACACCCTGGACACATTCTTCTGTGGAATTAAACTCAATCATGCATAGCTGCTCTGGTATCTGCCATACAGGGAATGCAGCCTTACTTGTCCTGACATTTTGTAGGCTTCTCTGGAGTTAATAAGTTTCTCCGTATTCACTGTCACAGGTCCACTGCTCTTCCTCAACTCCCAGACCAGTAAGTAACCTTTTAGAGACAAAAAGCCCTAATGCCCAAGTTTCAAATACACTTTCTTTAATGCTAATGTCTGTAGAGTAGCTAATGTTAGCAAAAAATTCACCTTCTTAGAGACATTCATATATTTGCATACATTATACTACATGAAACCAAAGTCTATCCTAGAGTGTTTCCAAGATACTTGGCATTATCCTGTTATCATAAATTGGGCTCCAATCTCAAGCTCTTCATGCTGAGTTGAAGGCATAGAGAGCTGCAGCTGCAGCCTGAAGAACTTAAGATGAGTAGACCAGACGTATCTTCCATCCTGTTTCTTTCCCTTGGGAAGAAGGCAAGAGGCAGTGCTGGAAATATGACCTAGTCAGAAAGGGAGCTGCCTTTCCTTCGTACACAGTCCAGTGACTGACATGGCATTAAATCAGCAGTAAGAAGCAAATCCTTGTTTTACACAGCACTAGCAGTGGGTGGCAGGATTAGTAGTCAGTTAAATTATCTACTACCCAAGAAATCACAAAGTGGCCCACATGGTTGCTGTACATTTAACCACCCAGTGTTTACCAACCGTGCTGCTCTTCAGCGACCTGCCAACTCTTTTGTGTGTATGGGAGTTGGCATGGAAGTACAAAGTGATCTTTATTTATGAGACAGGAGGCTGTGGAGGGAAAGGAAAAACAAACCAGCTTCCTTCAAAGCTATTACTTAAAATAATTCCAATAGAATAAAGAAATAAAACCATAAGGCAAAACAAATGCAATTGATGAAGAAAACATAGCCTATAGGTCAATACTCCAGCTACCTCAGTTCCTTTCTCTGCAAGGTGACTCAAGAACAGCAACACTGTAGAATATATTAAAAAATAATAACAACAAATTAACACTGCAGCCAACCCAGCTCTGGAATCTCCAATTTAGCAATTTTTAAAGCACATCTACTTTGGTCAAAAAAAAAACCCCTAAACCCATACTCTAATTCAAATATATATGCTTAATCACTGCATCTTATCATACAAAGTGCAAGCTAACCACACCGCCATGCTAGCATGAGTATGGACAGCGAAGATAATAGTTTTCAATCGCTGTTATTATTTAGAAACTGCTTCCCCACATCAAATTTCCAGCTAATTCTCTGTGTCATTTTTTATACATTTCCTTCCCCTCTCCACACAAGTTATCAAACCCAGAACAGTAGCTGATCTGCTGAGAGAAATGGAGGATTTTAAATTGAAATCAAAGAGCAGAATCTCAATCAATCAACTTCTTATGCCTTTGACCGCATGTGGTATGGATGGCTGCTGAGGAAAAATTGCTTAGCCTGGTGAAAACGAAGACGGGAACTTGGTGTTTATTTGCATTCCTTCATCTCAAATTGTGGCTTTTGGGGACACTGGCTATTCGCTTAAGATGCTGAACTTGTTTTGAACTGCCTCTACAGTTTCAAGTAAGAGCATGATCTCTATAAAAAGCAGTTGCAAATAAGATGGCATCAATCTAGCTAACTAATATAATGAGAGGATAAAAGGAGAAACAAGAGGAGCACCCTTCAAGGGAGCTGTGTCCCCCACACACACACAAATCTCCACCAACCCTACTAACTAGCTGGAAGGGATGGAACAGTGCAAAGCCTGAGGACATCCCTAGTGAGACTTGCTCGTGCTTTGCACTACAGTAAAGCAGCTTTTGAATACAAGTGTGGTCACAAAGCTGTGTAGAAGCAGTCCAGCCTTTCTGGGACCTCAACATTGAACAAGGCACCTGCTGATTAAGTCACAGGGAACAACTTTGTCTCAAAAAAGCTGATTTAAGACTGAACACATGGTGAGAAGCAAGACTCCTAGCTACCTGACACAGCTGCTCACCAAAGAAAGCTCCATCACAAAACCAAACACCATAAAACCCTTCTACAAGAGCTGGACTATGCAACAATGCAAAGGAGGGCATTTAATTAGGAAATAGCACCACCTGGTGACTCCTGGCACTAAGGGAGAAGAAAACGGTCAACTTGGCCATACCAGGACAGGAGGAAAGGAGGAAGGAGCACCGGCTAAATTGCTCAAGTGAGCTGGGAACTAAGAGCCTGGGTAAGGAGGGAAGGAGAATTGCATGATGGAGTTACAAGAACTAGACAGGTGAGAGAGACAGAGATGAAAAGCAGAAGAGTGCCTGAGCACCTTCCCTTGGCAGCATGGGCATCTCCCACTGCAGTTACCACCTGGGGAGCCCTGTGTGACAATGAGTGATGTGAACATTGCAAGGGCATCTGCAAAGGAATGCCTATATCCCACACATAAATCACTGTATTAACTAACCAAGAAAGGTAAGAAACACCACCCAGATCTGCACAGTATCAACAATGCTGTATACCACTGAGAGGGTTTTTTTGGTTCATTTTTAAGAGACCTATAGCTATGGAACTCCAATGAGTCACTATAGTCCAAATACACATCTAATTGCCTTCTACTGACCATTGAATGATAGGATCCTCCTGACCAAGGCGTAACATAGACCATCAGGTAAACCTACCCTGCTAGATGCCCTACAAGTGGTAAGAAAGTGTATTTATTATCTCACACTCCATGGTGTCCTCTCCCACTTCTTCACTCCCACTACCACAGTTCACCCTAATGACCTCTCCCTGTTACTGGCTTGCTGACTTCCCATTTGAGCACCACCACAGACATGTATGATCACTTTCATGTTCACCGTTTCGTTTTTCAGGTGAGGATAAACGAGAGCCCCAGTTTACCTACCGTGGTGCCACACATGGGTGGTGGTCACCACTCATCATCCCCCCTGACAACAAAGTAGGAACCAAGAGCAAACTTAGGAGACCTCTCCAGTATGTGAAATCTCAACAGCGAGGAGCTAAGCAAAGTCGAAGCAAAACAAAGAAAAACTGCAAGTCCTGCTTTAATGACTGTGTAATTTTACTGACAGCAATACCCGATTTTGGCAACTCAAATGGTCAGAGCTTTCTGGAGACTTTGTAACATCTGCATGCTGCCATCCTTTTCCT
The DNA here is from genome assembly GCF_018691265.1 of Tyto alba. Classification (NCBI taxonomy): domain Eukaryota; kingdom Metazoa; phylum Chordata; class Aves; order Strigiformes; family Tytonidae; genus Tyto; species Tyto alba. The sequence continues at coordinate 12,745,682 of NW_024881301.1, read as the reverse complement.
ACCCACTCTATCTCAAAATACACATGCAGTCACAAAAATCCACTTGATAGACTGCTCTTCCCATAGATAAATTCCTATTAAAAATACAGTAAAAATCTGTGTGAATATCTGCTTAAGAACCCTGATAATTGGCCCTGAACTTGAAAAATTAAATAAGGGATAAGTTTAAGGAAGTAACTTACAAGACACTGTACCTCACAGTCAATGATAATGAGTATTGATTGCAGGGACTGTTATCTGTATTGGCCATATGCACACACACCAGCATAACAATCTGGTTAAATATCATTCATCATCATTGTGCAATGCAGTGATCAGAGAAACTAAATTCAGTTTTCAGACTAAATACATAAATAACCTGAGGCTTTCATAGTTCAGTAAACACGTTAGGCAACAGCATGCTGACAAATGTTTCTGAGTACAGTTTAGCAGCAAAAAATGGGATAAACAATTCTGTGTTATTCTTTCCAAACCAAATTCTTTCTCTAAGTGGACCTTCCCCACATATATTTGTAGCAGCTGAAACTTTCAAAATATGGTATGATAAGGAGATAATCTTTGACCTGAACTGCTCTTTGACACAAATTTCTGTTCATACTCCAACACCTCGTTTCTTTTGCTGTCAATTCCTATCATTAGGGGCCATAATTTCAAAATACAGTCTTGTTAGTGTCACTTACTAAATAGGGGGGAAAAAAATTAAAAAAAAGATTTTATATACCTGTCCCCACATAGAAGATACTAAAAATCTTCCAGCCACAGATTGCCTACAAATCCCAACAAAGTAATTCTCTTTTATTAAATAAAGGCAGTGACTCTTATGCAATCAGCTATATGCACATCAACTAGGTACAGCATTTGAGGAAATGGCTCTTGGTGTTCAGTTTTAGTATTTCAATAATATAAAAACTGTCCAGCAGTTGCCTGGAAAATTTGTAAAAAGGGCTGAATTACCTTCAAATTTGCCCATCCAAGCTCAGTAAGCACCTCAATTAAATGCTCAAATATTCCCCTGCCAATTTGTAACTACATCACCTGCAACCTATTATTGCAGTTCATACCAAAGAGGAAGAAAAAAGCCACGTAAATTATGAGTGCAAATTGAAACACCAGTTGAAAACATCAGCCCTGGAGAAAATAAAGTCTGATCACTTCTCTCTTGTAGCAAAAGGCAACAGAGAGGAAGGAGGCAGAGTTTCAGGGGGCAGCTATATAAAGCCATTTCCCCTAACAAATGGGAACCAGCCTTATGGCCCTGGATCTTTGCTAAAAATTAGCGGAGCCCTTGCATGGGTTATGTCACCTACCAACACCCAGAGACAAACAACAGCAACCTTGAGTGGTTCAGAAAACGCCACATGGGTGGCACCGGAGTTAAGGATTTTGTTCCTGGTTTTATTGCTAAAAACTCTGCTTATCAGTTGCTTTTAGCTGATGCAACAACGTGCAAAATCAGCAGTCTCTGATAACCATCAAAGGTCTGAGATAGTCCCCTTCATCAGCAGCCTAAAGGTTGGCCAGCTGCTAATGGCACCTTCTTCACTCAGGCTGCCCTCACAATTTGCCAGCCTACCTGAAGCCTTTGGAAACCTGCCTTCATTAATCTTCCAGACACATGTGCCTTCCCCTGTGGCATCAGGTGAAGGGGGAAAGTTGAGATTTACTGGAATTTGCCATTATTTGTTATCTACAGTTAAATGTGGATAATATGTAGATAATCTACATCTACATGGACATTAAATGACATCAAGGGGAGAACTAAAATCCTTGAAACCGGGGGTTTCAATTTCCTGAATTGATGTGCAGGACTGGGAATGGACAATCAGAGGTCCGTATAGACCTAAATCTATGTTAAAAATTTTTTTACCAAACTATCATGTTTAATTAACTTAGATTAATAGTGATTTCATGTCCATTTCACCTATTGACTGGATCTGAAGTTCTCCCTAATATAGTAAACATCATCACTTATTTTAAACAGCATCATGTAAGAGCCCACCTGGTGCTTCCCCCTCTGATGCCCATGCAAGTAAACAGAAGAGGTAACAGCAAGCCCAGTATAAAACCCAGGGCTGAGGTTTTTATCTGTAGTTTTACTGTGTGCTGCTGTGAACTTACAGAGAAGCTGATAAACGGAAGACATTATCAGTGCAATGCCATATCCCTTAAGCAGCTGACTTCTTGAATGCTTTCACCTCCCGTTGATTTCAGCCAGAATGAAACTCAGCAGCTCCTAAGGCTGGTACCACTAGTCTCAGGGAATTCAACTTTCTGGGGAAAAGCCCTTTAAATGAGCAGGAACAGGTTTTGCTGCTGTTATTAAAGTACCTTCCTCTCTCTACCACAAAAAAAACACCCTAGGAAATAAGTATCTAACTTACAACTGACTCAGAAAAATGTTTTGATTCACCTGGCCAATTTTTCTCATCTTCACTCAGAAATCAGAAGCCAAAAATGGTGAAAAGCATACTAACTTTGCAAATCTCAGTTGAACACACACTGGGAGCATTTCAAGTGGCAATGCTGAACCATGAAGTTTAATATATTTAAGAACATCCCTTCAAGGGACAAGAATAGTTGGGCTAAAAAAAGAGCCGATTTGATCTTTCCCTCCAAGGCAGGAAGAGACTGAGCCATCCAGAGGGTACTGAGGAGTCCCTCTCAGGACAGGCTGTTTGCGTGCTAAACATGCTTTCTGTGTCACAGCCTGAGTGCCTAAGACCATGTAGGACTGAGTCCAAAGCTCCTGCAGACCCTAGACACAGCAGAACAACAGGCACGGGGATTCTGGACATCTCAAGCGGCCCATGAGATCCTACCAGACCTTCCCTTTCAGTTACCAGATCTGCAACAGAGTGTTCTCCACTGGTCAAAAAACAGCTTAATTTAAGGCAATGTAAACAACAATTCTGCAGGTTCAGCTGGACGAAAGTCTTTTGAAACATAAATGAAATAATGCTAACTAAGACAAAGTTACAGCTTTAAAAGAAGAAGGGAAAAAAAAAAAAAAAAAAAGGGAAGCTAAAGGCTAAAACCAAGGGAGAGGTGGCAGCATTTTTTCAACCCACCTTATTATTTTGTATGTATTACTCCCTTTGTTGTTTTGCTCTGTGTGGTTTTCTGTTTCCTTATTCTCAGCGTCTCTTTCCCTCACTCCTTCTCTGAGTTTACCCACCCATGTTCCTCATTGCCTCCCACCAATCCCCCACAACGCTCCCCTAATGCTTTCCCTCAGACTCTCAGTTTCGGTCCTCTACTTCCTCCTCCTCTGTTAGTTTCTTTCTTCATCACTTTGTTCTTCCAAATCTACTCTACCGACTTTTACACCCCTTTTTCTACTGCTCATCACTTAAACTATTCCTTACAAACTTTTTAGGCTGTAGGACTGCCATTCCTCTTCAAGCAAGCTTCTTAAATTTGGACTTATTCTACAGCTAAAGGTTCATTCTCTCTCTTCTGCCATATCAGCCTAAAAGAGAAGGCAAAGCTGGACAGGAAATTCTGGGTCAATTTAATTACCTGATCAAATAAAGCACCAGCTCCAAAGAGCCTATCAGATCCTGAAAACTAAGCAGAGGTAAAACTGAGCTACTTTATCTGCTTTTAATATTAAGTGTCAGGAATCACTCAAGAGCTGTGTTACCTCAAATACTTAATTTACATAAACATTTCATCTTTGTCCTCCATACTAGACTGCATTCAGCTGCGTATTAAAGTATATGATGAGCTTTAAGCTTGGGATTCAATGTAGCCCATTCAGCAAAGGTTGATCAATGTACCCTGACACACTGCTGAAGAAGGATTACCCCAATGCTTAGAATTAAACATGTGCTTAAGGACTTGACTCTACAAATTAGGGCTTCAGTAACATAATTTTGAATCAGCATTTATCTGGTTGTATAGAACCGCCATTTTTGTCATATAAAACATACTCCAACTGTCTGTTTAATGCTTAGGCATGCATTCATTCTTTTCAAGCACACCTTGTAGGAAGAAAAATAAAGAAAAATATCCAAGGTGGCGCAGGGAAATATCAAAGGACAGAACAATTGTCTCTGAAAACTATTCACACAAACTACACTCTGCTGCTAGAGTTATAACAGTTGAAAACATTAAATGTGAGGGACAATGTTTAATTCCTGCGCTGACATTCAAGCAAACTAAGACAAAGTCCAACTTTCCTTGAATTTTCCACAAGAGCAAGATAGTCCAAAAAAAGAAAAATGCTGACCTAAGGGATAACATAAGAAAAAAATCTTGTTTGTAGCACACTCAAGAACTGAATATCCTAAAATTAAGGTTGCCTGCATAGTATTGCAAAGGTTGCAGTCAGCATGGATTATGCACCATGAAGGACTTCTGGCCTAAATGTAGTTGGAAGCTTCCTGTTCATATCAGCTTTAACAACGTGTACTGTGAGTGTTGCTTTTATGACTCTTAAAATAGACCCACTTATATTTATTATGCTAATGAAAAAAAAAAAAAAAAAAGAAAGAAAGAAAAAGAGATAATGGGCCTTCTATCCACCCAAAGGAATCAGTTCTTTCTCATTTCTGAAATCCCTCCAGGAACTAACCAACTGCCAGATTTATCCAGCCACAAAGTGGAAGTGGGCCTTTATAGGCTGGTAGTGGTGTGTGTCAGTCGGTGAGAAGGTTTTTTTTTAATTAACAAAGACTGTCTTAAGCAAACACACACAGTATTTGCTTCCACAGACAGCAGAAACTGTTTGAGATTAAAATTGTGACTGTGCACAGCCAAACACCTCAAATTTTGCAGTTTTAATATGCTTCTAGCTCCTAAACTACTAACCATAGTGATAATGTACTTTCTCTCCCTTAAATCAAGTAATTAAAGATGTATTAAAATCCCAAGAGCCAAGCTGATCCTTGGTGTGATTCAAAGGAGTCCTCTCGGGGATGCTTTTCACATCACTCTTTGGGAAGCCCAGTGATCCCTACTACGGCTTCTCTGCGTTGGCACACACCTGGTGTTGACCAAATACCTAAGGATTCATCTTCTGCCACTGAATCCCCAGCATCAGCCTCACAATCAAGAAATAGGCATGTCTGGAGAACACACGCAATGGCAATCCTAGAGATGAGGTACCAGCTACTGATTACAAGTATAAAATAGAGAAGGTTAAAGCTACTCCAATGCCCACTGTATCTCACAAGTCAGCAGTGAGCATGGGAGGACATGTAAATAACTTCAGGTATGACCTGCTGCTCCAGAGCACAGCTTTGCTGGTGAACCATTAGATCCTACTGACACTTACTAAGTTTTGTTTGATGTAGAGTTAAAAGGGACAAAAAAAATATTTTTTTTCAAAACTAAACCCACTTTAGGCACCTCTTTAACTCACTTTGGCTCTGTAGACAGACTTTAAAAGTAGAAGTAAATCTGCATCAGAGGGTCTCTAGCTGTAGGTGAATTCCTGAAAGAGGCTGATACATAAAATCTTAAAAGGTTGTTCTTACAGTTTTTTACAATCCCCTGCAGTTGTGCCTGGCAGAGGCTGACTGGTCCAACCAGGACACCCAATGACGTGTCAGCATCCTGTCGCTCTGCTGACAAAGGAGGAAACAATAACTCGGGGACACAAAGTATTTAGTATCTGGATTTCATTCACATGTACTTCCCACTGCACATGTTGCCTAAATAAGAACTTATTCTGTCCAAAACAAAAAGTGCAAAACTGTAACTGCTCTACTCTCTCCTCCAAGAAATATAAAAACCACACACTAACTAGCATTTATGTTTAAAAATAGCCAGGCAAAAATAAAAACCGTTTGTTCCAGTGCCTGTTGTTCAGCTTTCATGAGCAGCCCGGCGAGGTTGGAGACTGTAAATCAAACCACTGGCATTTGCTTACACACGGCTGTGCTCCGAGCTGGCCTCCCATCCACCTCTGCTGGCAGTTTTCTAAAACTTGGATTTGTCTTCTTACGGTGGTGTTCAAAACTGCAAGCATTCATGGGAAGGGTATAGAAGGTGTTTCAGAAGACAACCGAAACATGACCCCTTCCTGGAGTATTACAAGTTAAGTTGAGATGGAATTTAAGAAATTTCCATTCACCCTGACCCTTATGCCATTACCCAGTCTTTACGAGGTAGGTAGAGATAAGAAAAACATCTTTTATTCTCATTTACTTCAGGAACTTCATGGCAGCTCTCACGCACCTTCTGGCAAGGGGCTGCAGAGTTCTATTCACACAAACTGCCCACAGGCTACGAACACAAATTGGTTAGTTAGTGGGTGGCATGACAAATCCCAACAAGGAGCAGAGCACTGAAGGCTTGCTCTGCCCTGTCCAAAAAGTGTGGGATGATCTAACCCATCAGGGTGATTAGCACTGGATGGAGGTAGGATTTTCTGTTTGTTTTTTGTTTTTTTTTTTTTTTTTTAATATGTTATAATGCAGCCAATTATCCAAAGGAAGTGGAAGGGAAGAAATAAGCCAGCTTAAATCTGCTGTAAAGGTTAGTAGGCTAAGCATTTAGAAATACCAGGCCACGCAAACTGGAAGATGACCAGGCTGCACATTAGCTCGTAGTGGCTTTCAAAGGGAAAGCCCATCAGAGCAAGAAGCTCCAGGAGAGTTCGGAAGTGGCAAGCATCCCTGATCCCCCTTGCCCAGCAGGCAGGGCCACTGCCCTGACTGCCCAAGGACGAGCTGTTCCCACCCGTGTCCTTGCTCCACACCTGCCAAAAGCTCCAGGGACACCAGAGCAGCCCACAGCCGAGAGCTGAGGCCATGCCCGGGGGGCTGCATGCCACAGCCCTCCCTGCCAGCCGCCCTGGGTCTGGCTCACCCACGGGGCTGCAGTCGGTGGGGATCAGCTGAAGACATGACCCAGAGTAGGAAGCACTCGGCTACCAACCTGCGTGCCAGCATCCACAGCACGGGCGAGGAAACCGAGGAGGAGAAGAAGCAATAGATACTTACTGAACTGACACGCACTGCCAGCTCTGGAGACAGCAAACGATTGTTGTCCTGAAAACAAGATCCTTGGTGCTTCCAGCTTTACAGATGAGCTCCATAAAAGATAGACCAACCCTGAGAAAAACTGAAACACCTGATACGCTTGCTACCTAATTTAGCCAGGGCAAAATGCATTTGTTCCTTTCGATGTCAAGATCCAGTAAACTAGACTAAAAGAACCCACCCTGTTTCCCACCACCTTTCCCAACCCTTCTGGAGGGTACCTCTGCGTATCCATCCATGTGTTGGGCATTCAGCTAGCCCCAGAAGCAGCTTGAGGAAAACATGAGCAGAGGAAGCCCCAAACCTCCAGGTGGAGATGGAGATGATGGCAAGGGAGGTCAAACCACAACTCCAAACTACAGCCCCCCATCAACAGAGGTTGATGAGCCACTTAAGCTAAGGAGAAACAAGTTGCCCTCCACTCAACAGCTTTTTTGCCGAGGCAGCACCTGAACTGTGGGGAAAGTGGGGGTCAACAGTGCAAACCTGCTAAAGCCAGATGTGTTCAATGCACTCCTCTGTCTTCCCCCTCAAAACCAAGGCACAGGAAACGAAGAAAATGGTGCCTGCCCTGATGTCCTCTGAACAGGGACACAGGCACGAAATACATGATCAACAGCAGTCCCGGGAGGGTCTAACAGTCCTGACAACTGGGCAAATGGCATTTGGAAGAAAAAGCAGAAGGGAGGCAAAAGAAAATGTGGGTGTTTGAGAGCAACTGGAGCAGAGCTGTGGCTCCAGCCTCCCTCAAAATGCTTCTCTCAACAAGGAGTTATCTTGAGAAATTTTAGAAAGAATACTGTCTATCCAGCCTGTACACTTGCAGTTTGCAGCACCCACATACCCAGCTCAGGCACAACCTAACACCACCAAAATTTACCAGTAACTTATAAATATTACTGCATGCAAAAGCCCAGCAGGTTCAAAGGCCTTTGCCCATAACCAGCACAGCTAACGCCTATTTTGCCACTTCCTTAAAATGCACTCTAACTGCAACACACCCTATCAATAAGGCAAATTATCGCCTTAGAAACAAGTTGTACCATCAATCAGAGTCTCAGAGAACATATTTTAAATGTAAATAAAAAATGTCCTTTTAATTTGGCTTGACTTAAGCCAGCTGAAAGGAATTGCCTAATGAGAATGAAGGGGTTTTCTTTACCCCACATATTTGCATGCGGTTTCTGGTTGCTTCACATAGTCTGCATCAGCACTACTTCACTGAGTAGGGCTAAAACCGCATTCATCCATGTTAAAAAGCCCCAGAGTTTATTACCAATTCAACACCCTTATTTTGGCAGAAAGAAAGAATTTACTTTTTTCTCAGAATTATTGTAAAACAAGAAGTTTCACAACTTTTCAGCCAATACTAAGAAATCAAAAAGAGGGACTGAAGCAAGGGACTGGGAAAGTCTAAACAAGCCTCAATTGATAACACTATAAACAAAAGAAATAAATACAATGTAAGAGACAGTAAAACTACAGCCTGCATATGATTTCTGGATGATAGCCACAGCAGGGTCTCATTCAACAGGCAAGTTATAAGCAGCATCTGGGACCCAAAAGCTGGTTATCAGCAGATCAGAGCCGATCACCTGCCATAACAGGCACCAGCCATCGGGTAAGCTTTTGCTGCCCAGTTGATTAGTAGTAAGTTCCCCTTCAGAGGCTTTGCAGCTACCAAAAGTAAAACCTGCTTCAGGTTCTGCTGTCTGCTGCTTCAGAAATCCGGTTTGGTTGTGCTGCTGGAAACAAAAGCAGAATGTGGCCTCTGCACTCATCTTTTCCTAGAAGGATGTTCAGGTCATAACCCAGTCTCCCCACTTTTCTAAGCAAACCCACCCAAAACTTTTGTAAGATAGGAGTAAATAAAAAAGGTTTGTTGATACATCAGGAAAGCAGTAAGGCCAAGGTCAATATGAAATCCCGAATTCTGTTAAAATCTGATAAATTGTATTACTACATATTTAATGTCTACATTGCAAAAATCTGACTGTAGTCATTTAAGTTTTTAGTAAATTAATAGAAAAAGGCCAGTTTAGGCTTCTGAACATACTTGTTTATCGATACAAGAGAAAAAGCACTTCTCACTTGGTATGTAACTGGATTTTTAGGCAGTATTTTTCATCTCCTTTGGTATCCTGGTAGACTGTTTTTTTAAATGGCAAAGCAAGGCAACGGAGTGTGGAAGTGCACACATTAAGTGCACACTTCAGAGTATTCTTCACCAAGGAAGAAGAATAAGAAAACCATTTCCCAAGGAAATGAGGCATATGTAGTCATGCTAATTGTCTGTCTGGATGTCTGCTTTTCCATTCCCTGTGGTCTTAAAATTATCGTCCGTTTTACACATGATTTGATGTTTCACTACAATGCAAAGCAGTAAGTAGCTAGTAGAGAGACACATGAGGGCTCCTTTGATGGAAAGGCTGCAATGATGGACACTTCACGCCAGTGACTCCACAAGACAGTCATGCAAAGCCATGATGCAAAAATTTCTCTCATGATAGACCTACTTGTTTACATAATAAAACATGAATAAGTAGATGATTATGAACTATTAATATGGGAAAAAAAATTGCTCATCTGTCTCTGTTCTCTCAGACAGATATTTTGTGGACAATATTTTAAATGGCATACATTTACTTCATCAGTACTATCTTCTTTTCATGACCGCCTGTCATCTGCACTACTTTGGTCCCTCTTGTTCTGTTTTAGGCTACAGCACCGCAGCTTTTGATGCACGCATAGCCTCTGCACCTGTGTAGTGTTACTGTCTTCAGCAGGATGCTCATCTTAGCACACAGACCCCTTGCACAAATCTAGTGGGAAGAAAGGTCCTGAACTGGTACAACACATCCAGGGTGCATTTTTGTTTTTAATGGCAGTGCTCCTATTTGGGTTGGGACATCTAGGCACTAGGAGCATTAGTAATGAATCAGAAGAGAAACAAAATCATTGTCTTTTATAAACACCAACACAAATTAAAAGATTCTCAGTCATATGGGTTCCGTGTATTTAGCTACTTAGAAAAGAAGCATTGGTACTTAAGCTTTGCATTGAAAGGTCTGACACATCTATGCATGTGCTCTGCTACAGGAATTTGTTCTCCATCCAGCAGAATTCAGAGCTTTACATTATCATGACATGTAGATAAGAAAATCAGCGAGATTTTATCCTTAAAAAAGTATTATCATATTCCCAGTTACTTTAAATATCAAACAATTCTGAGCCCAGTTCCACAGACTGCACACGCAGACGCTGCACAGTATCGCCAAATGTAATAAACTGTTCTCCATACCTAGCAATTGGGATTCAGTTGTGGAGAAACTCCTCGGGAAACCTCCTTCTCCTCCTCCCCACAGAGGAAATGTCACTCCTTTTACAAATGTAGGCTTACCAACTTCAGACAGTATTTTCAGACTACATGCTAGGAGCACACATGCCAGCAAGTGACTTCTTATGAGCAAGAAAATGGAAACACAAACAGGAGGGTGAAGAAATTAAGTTTCGGGCAAGGAAGATGTCGGCACTATATTTGGGAAAAACTTTCTACAGTAAGAGAAGTTAAGCTCTGGGACAAAACCCTGTGGAGAAGATAAACTTTCATTGTGAGTTTTTTAGGAACATGTGAGACAAACATGTCAGGAAAGTTTTAAGAGGAGCTTTAGGGCCAAGAGATGACCTCTGAGCCTCTTCCAATACTAACTCCTTTGGTCCTATGGTGAACAGTCACAACATAAAAATGTAACAAACGAAATCTAAACTACCAGTTTAGATGGTAATTAGCAAGCCACCTCCCATAGTCTCTCGGAAGGGCTGTCAAAGTTTCCTCAGGAAGTGACAAAGACAAGAAACTTTGCCTTAGTCCTTAAACCTGGCAATCTCTTCTGCGGTTGCCACACACAATTATGTCAGGACTTGGCAGAGAGTTGTAAATCGCTCCTCCAGCCTGCATAAAGAAAATGTTGGGAGCCAAGGCACATGGCACTCGGCAGCCACAGCCTGATTAGGAAACCTGGCAGCTGCACCCCCAGCCACATTTCAGCACTGAAGCACGGCTCAGGAACCCACCGGCCCCCCTCTGCCCCTCTCTCCTTCACCCCTCAGGAGGGCGCCCACTCAGGACAGAAACATCACGCGAGTCAAATGGGAGCTGCGCTTCATTTCACCGCATAACCTGAGCTGCAGAGGGTAAAACTTGCTCAGCCCCAGAAGCAGGTGGCCTCTAACACTGGGACAACTGCTGTGAACAAACAGCAGACTGGGCCGAGGGACCAGGAAGAGGCTGGGGTGACAAGACAGGACTCAGAGCAGATGCTCAAGTGTTTGCACTTACAAAGATGAACACCTTCCATGTGCCCATACCTCACTGCCCAGCAGCGATAATTTACTGGAGGAGGTAGTTTAGGAGCAGACTCGAGGCCACTTGCAAGGCAACATACTCAAGAGAGCTATTAAAATTGTACCTCCATAGCTGTGAGGCACTGAACAATTAGGCAGGCATCCCGGTCCTGCCAGCCCACCAGCAAGCTGGAACCATCTCTCCTCAAAGAGCATTGACTTCTCAAATTCATGAATAACAAAGCTCTGCCATCAACAAAGCCTGCCTTCCAAACTGACTCACACCTAGCCTTGAGCGCCCCAGACCAGAGTTCCTCTCTGTTGTTCTCTTGCTGGTGTCTCCTTCAACATCTACAAACCTCCCAACCATCCCCTTGTTGTGCACTACTCCAGGCTGCTCCAAATCGCTCCCATCACAGCCACAGGGAGTTTTTAAAACCCCAAGATACTCTGGAGGAGGAGGAAGTGAAATGCAGATACCCAAATCCCAGTTCTTTTAGATTCATACTAAAAATTACAGGCCAGGTTGCCTCCTGGCAATGTGGGGGTTACATCTAGGAGCCTATAACTTACTCCACTCCCCTTCTCAACTGCGATTACTCCAGGCCAAACACTGGCCCAGCTTATAGGGCTGGCAGCATGGAGCACAGCTCTGGTTTCCCCCTTCTCCTCACCGGCCCATCTAGCCCCTCTACAGCCAAACGGGGCTTCAGATCTTGGGGAGAAGCTGGCTTTGCAAACTTTATGCCAGCTGCAATTTTTCCTCATTGGGGAATTCTGACATGGCAGGAACAGGCCAAGGCCAGGCCCTTTTCACAGCTGAGGCCACAGACAATCAGGAATCCTCCTGTCTGATTTAGAGGTGTAACTTAGAACCTTGTTCAGAAGTAGAGAAGGATACAGGTTTACAAACCAATTTAATCCCTATTTCTAACAAGGATAGGAAATCACTTTGGGACTTGGACAAGCCAGACTTGACTGATTATCTGGGGATCTACTAGGTACAATACAGATTAAGCTAACAGGTCCAGGATCTACTGAAAAGACAACTGTCAAGATTCCTTTAGCTAGGTCTGAAAACGTATTTTTGAGTTGCTATTAGCTTCCAAGCAGATCAGAAGATTCATGCCTACAGTTGTTCACAGGGACAGGCATGGAGTTTCCCTGTTCTGGAAATGTGTCTGAACTTCCCAAGGGGATTTATCATATGTAGGATTCCTCTCTTTTGGGAAAACAGAGCATCAACCTCCATGGTAAATGAGATGTCTATTTTCTAAGATTATACCCCATTAAAACTCAGGAAGGAACATCTCACTACCAGACAACTCTAACTACAGACACATCTTCCTAAGTGTTCCCACTGTCACCCTATCATTTTAATGAATCTACAGAGTAATTGCATCCTCCTAGTAACACTGAAATGCTTTATAGTTTTCTTTTCCTGTCTTAAAGTAAGTAAACAATTGCCTTGCAAAACCTCCAGTACATTTTAATGTTACAAAACAGCAATAAATAATGGGCAAAAGGAATGCCATTCCACAAAACATTTTAATCTCTATAAAATTCCAGTATTTTCTGCTAGGGAAGAAAAAATAGACACATCCACATATTCTACCACAGACTCCTCACGTTTGTATAAAACACATTTATTTTGTCTCTATGCCATTTTAAAAGTTGAAGGCAGGAATTCTAACCAAGAAAGGAGGAATGGTCACTGCCAAATACTTTGGGTTGAACTCTCCAGTGCCCTGGCACCACGTCTTGGCACTCACTCCAGGGCAAGGTACCCAACTCCTGCTGGGGTAAGCGTCAACACAAATCAGAGAGCACTAGAGTGTCTGTATTTGTTTGGGTTTTAAACGTTCAACTCGCTTGTACTGCACAGAAGAGAATTCAGTCTAAAACAGCTTCATCCACGCAGCTTTCCTGAATGTTTATGGAGATAAGGACCTAAAAGCAGCCAAACTCGAACTTTGTAATCTGAAATGTCTGATTGAAAAAAAAAAAAAAGAAAAAAACAAAACCAAAACACAACCAACAAAGTAGTGATGCTCTGCTAGTAACTGTCAGAAGAGGCTCTGTTCTGCCAGCGGTGTTTCTAACAGCTGGGTGAGCGCATTTCGCTGTGAAGCTCCCTGCGTGCAGGGCTGAGGGGGCAGGCGGAGCCAAACTGCAGAGCTAAGCACATTGCTGCTCCAGATGTGAAACGCACACCCGGGCTCGCCAAAACACAAACGGAGAAAAAGCAATGGCAGAAAGGACGTTATTCCTGTAAGGAGCCGAGCGAATAAACCCAGGCAAGTAATTAAGCAAAGCACCGACACGGCACGTAGGTGACACGGGGCCGAGGCGCCCCGGAGAAGGAGCCACCCGAAATAACGTCTCGGGGCGGGCAGCGCGCTGCTGCTTTCCTCTGTTTCGCTGCCCACCATTGTTGCAGGGGCCGGGGGACAAGACCTGGAAGCCTGCCGCGGGGATGGTGGGCAGCGAAACCCCCCCGGGCGCCTTTCGGGGCTCCGGGCGGCGGCAGGGTGACCGGCCGGCGGCCACCCCCGCCTGCCCCGGCCGGGGGCACCCGGCGCTCCGGCGGCGACGCCCCCCGCCTGGGAAGTGCTGAGGGGGGTGGAGGGGGGGCGCCCCCCCCCAAAAGAGAGCTCTTCACTTCTACCCCCCCACACACACACACACAACTTAGGCCCACCTCGCTTTTAAAAAGTTCAGGAACAAGGCAAAAACAAAACAAAAAAGGCTCCCAGAGCCTCCCCCCAGAGGCCGGTGCGCGGCTGCCAAGCCTCGGCGTGGAGGTATTCACCGCGGCCGAGCCCCCGCCGCCCGGGACGGGGGGACGCGGAGCCCTGCGGGAAGGAGGGACACACACACACAGACTGGAAATGTTCCCCTTTTTAGCGAGCACCCCGCCTCCCTCAGCCTCCACCTGGTAGGAAAGAAAACGGGTGGGGGGGGGGGGGGGCGGGAAGCGACACACGCACACACTGCCCCGGTCCCCTCTACTCACTCCAAGCAGACACACTTTCAGCTCGCGTATCGCCATCATCTGCCCGGGGCCCGGCCGCTCCGCATCCCCCGGCGCTCCGCCGCTCCGCACTGCCCCGCCGCGGCCGCCCCCCCCGCTGCCGGGGCCGCCCCCCCCACCGGGGCCCTCCCCACCGGGGCCGCCCCCCCCGCTGCCGGGGCCGCCCCCCCACCGGGGCCGCCCCCCCCGCCCCTCACATGCGCCCGGCCCCCGCAGGTCCCGCCTGGGGCGGCACACGGGTCGTTTCTCGGCTGGAGGAGTGAACCCGCGCGGCGGCGCGAACTGCGCCTTAGCGCTGCGCCCCGGGGCGGGGAAAGATTCGCTGTTGTGAGAAAAAAGTAATCGGGGGGAGACCGCATCTCGCGTGGGGCTGCGCTTACGCGGAGGCCTACGCGCCATGTGCTGGTCTAGATGCGGGATTGGGACTGGTTTCGGTTGTGAGCGAGCTGAATCTATCTGCTTTGTGTGACTCACACACACACACACACACACACCCCCCCCCGGCTTGTTTTACTATGCGCACAAAACATTTAAAAGAGTAACTCCATTTTGACCCAATCCTCGCAATACATACCCGCTTTTGATGAAAACAGTCAACCTCGGGTTGATAGTAGGGCTGCACCCCACACATCAAAAAGTTATTTTAAAGATTACAGTGCGGCCAATGTTAGGACCAGTCCACCGAAATCAGTGAGGGAGGTTCATAACCACTCTTCTCCGCTCTCAGTAGCCAAACTCCAAGAGTTTATGCAGAAGAGTTGCATGCTATAACCCTGGGAAAGCAGAAGAGCATTGTCTTGTCAGGCACTTTAAGTCATAGCCTCTGTTCTATTTACAATTTTATTTTCATTTTTTCACTAATTTATCGGGTAGGATTGCTAAAGAGAAACTAAGAAAATCTTGATTAGTCATTGTGAGATTACTGCCACGTCATTAGGAGCTTCCTGGCAATAAATGGTTGTGGCGTTTATTATGTCACTAATTTGTTCCACATGGGGTCCTATACTCACACAGCCTGGAAGAAGATGTTTGCAGTCTTCCAGAGCTCCAGAATCCTAGGCCAAGGAAATGCTTGGAGCAGAGCAGTTGTTATCCCCAAGGAGGGTGGAATATCACAGCCTGTCAGGAGAGAAAGTATCAAGAGAGATCAAAGGAGAGGTTCATCAGAGAGATTTGTGCGATTTAATGAAGCTAGGGGTTTTTTGTTGGCTTGTTGTTTTGTTTTGGTTTGGGTTTTTTTTAGGAGAATTTAGCAAAGATAAACAAAACACAGCAGGTTTTCAGACAACTAATACAGAATATTGCTAGGATTCTGTCTGCTCATTGCCTTTCCAGAAGAATGCATTACACAATAAAGTCTTTCAATAAGTAAATAGGATATACTCACTAACACAGAACAATTGAAGTTTGCACTCGTAGCACAACTAAAGCAGCTCTACATTTCAGCCAGTAATTAATTCTACAAATCAACAGGAGATACACATTTTTAAGGTTTTACACCACCCAAATCCATCCTTTCTTTCAAGTCTGAGTTAAATGTCACTCCTCTAACTTTGATTCAGACTTTTCCACTGTTGAGTGACTGAGATTCACAGGCAGCATTATGGTTCAGGATCACCTTTTCACAAATTCTTCTCTTTTTTTTTGTCATAACTTTAAACATTTCCACAACTTTCATGTATCTCATTAGTCATCTATTTGTTTTCTTTGGTCCATCTATCTGTTTTCTTTGTTTTATTTTGTAATTATTGAAGTTTTGGAATTTTTGCTTATTGTACATGTGAAACATTATACCAGTTGAATTAATTTCATCAACAATTGAATTACATGAGATTCTAATCTAATCTACATTAGATTGTGGATTACAGAAAGAGATTGATAAGTGGTGCACTATGTTCAAAGCTGTTCAGTGTCACAAGCACAGTTTGACAGTTTGTCCATAGGTGTGCTCAGATTAAGCTCGGATTAAGCTGTAGTGGTAATGAGAGCATCCATAGAACAGATTAATCAATTTTACTGTATGTACAATGACTCTGCAGTTTTAACCGAGGTGCCTTAACTTTCTAAAGCCTCTCAATGCAGGTGTGCATTAGAGTACAATTAATAAAGTTCCAGTTTGGTAGAGCACTTGCTTAAATGCATCCCTTTTTGAGACAGTAATACATCCCACCGACTTCAAAGGCATGTGAGTACATGCCTAATAGCTGTCTTGACTCAGTATCGCTGCGATACAAAATAGTGCCTGAGAAATTTGCCCAGGAAAGCAAGTCAGATTCCCAACTTGCTTCTTGTCTGGGGGAAAGGCTTCTCAAATACACAGTGGTGAATCAGGAGCCCTCACTAAAAAAGGTTAAAGCCCAGACCTCAAAAGCTTATTTATGAAGATAGCAAATAACTAATTAGCTACTTATGAACAAGCAAATTGTTTAAAACTGTAGCACGGAGATGACCCAGTGGAAGCTGTTCAGGATGAAGCAGCAGGAGAGTGTTAAGGAAGGGCAGTTTTACTTAAACAGTCAAAAAGTCTGAAGAGCTAAACAAGAAAAGGAATGAACAGAGGAAAAATAATCTACTCTACTAATTTAAACAAAGATTCTAGGAACAAAACGAAACAAAACCAAAAAAAAAAAAAAAAAAAAAAAAAGGAAAAAATATCCCCCCCACATTAGGGAGATAAGAAGAGAGAAAAACAACAACACAGACATGTGCTGCAGTATTAAAAAAACTAATGACGTTTTTTCTTCCAGGAACTGGCATAATCCTTGTATTTGTCTGCATGCCACTGTGGTCAGGAAAACATTTTTGAGGAATTGGTCATGTTGCAGTGTTTACAATAGCTAGTTAAAAGCAAAGGAAAACAAGTCTTTGCATCCTAAAGGTTTTCTTTTTTCCCTTTTGTATCATCTTACTCCATGAATAATTACAAGTTTTGAAGCAATGATTTGCCTCAATTCATTCTACTCAACTGTATTTTGCTTTTGGGAAATAAAAAGCCAAGTGGCTTTGTTTTTCAGCAGCCTTCCCTTAGTGTTTCAAGTAATCTGTTCTTTCCTCGGAAATCATTTCCTTTAGTGTCCAGAAACTGGAGGAGCCAGACCATTCTTTAGTTTATTCTAATTTTGTAACAGTGTAATTGCACTGATCTCAAATTAATTACTCCTTAGTGTGAAAGATTTAGGTCCTCAGATCTGTGCTTAAGCCAGCAAGATGTGATCTGGCTCAAGGTGGTTTTGAGTGTGATAACTGGAAAGTTTGTTCAGGCCTGTCTCTGTCTGGAAATTCAGGGTAGTACCAGTTGCCTTGGGAGGGTAGGATTGATTCACCCTTCACTTTGGTGGTTTTCTTGCTTAGACAGCTAAAGCAAGACTATCCTGTCACTTTTTTTCAGCGTAACACCACTGCTCTCATGCAATAGAGGAAGGAAGAGAGCCTCCTGCTTAGAGGCACAAGACTGGGAGTACAGAAGGCTGGGTTATGCTCCCGCCTGCAGCGTTGCCTTGCTGTGAGACCTGGGGCTGGGAACCTGACCGCGCTCGGTGCCGGTGTGTGGTCCTCCAGCGGGCTGGGGCAGAGGTAGCTGGGGCTGCTGCTGGTCTCCTCTTTGCCCCTACCCACATGTTCCTGCCCCTCTGTGGCTTGTGCTGGTAGAAAACTAGTCCTGTGTTTAAAAGTTTTCTACAACCTCAGTCTCTTCCTCACTAGAAGTGGTGTAGTGGTATTTATCTAGCCCATACCAGTAGCAAACTGGATGCTTGTGAGGTGCTGGCAGTGTTCCCAGGTTTATGGAGGCATCTGCCTTCCTCCTCCTGCTTTCTCCAGTGATTGACCTACAAAGATCTGTCCAAGACCCTGATGTGTACCCAGCTCCCAAAAATGCTGTTGTCTGTCCTGATCACCTGATGAGTTACTTCCTTTCTCCCACTGTTGCTTTCCCTCTTGATTTCTTGGCAAGCATCTTCCCCACACAAAAATGTTATCCCTCCTCTTCACTGGCTAGTTCAATCCAGGCCCTCCTACTGTGGGCTGCCATCCCAGCTCCTATTCCCAAGGCACGGAGCAGGAGGCAAGTTAACTCCACGCTGCCTGGGGAGAAATGCCTCTATGTCCCATGGATGACACAATCATGCAGTACAGTAGTGACTGCCGCCACAGAAATTTTACCAGTGCCTGCCCAAGAAACTGCCAAAATCTCTTAAAAGGAAAGCAGCGGCTGCTGAGCAAGCAGTTCTTCAAGCAGCAGGAGCAGCTTCCCACTCAGACCTTAGATCCCTTGCAAAATCCAGTGGTTACGAAATGGCTAAAATTATGGAAGATGCTGGTTTTTGTTTGTTTGTTTACTTAATCACCATGAAGGTTAGAAAAGGGCTGCCCTGGAAAGTCATCATGAGACTCCTGAGACCTGAAAACTGGAGAAGTACAGGAATGACTTGGTGGAAACTGAGGGCCTGATTCCAATTTCAGTCACATAGGTCTTGAGCCACTGTAATTTGTTTTTAACTTGAGTAGAGTTATTTCATTTAATTTCACATGCAAAAAATGAATTAGGCCCTTCATAGCCCACTGGTTCTGGCATTAATGCCAGGAGAATCTGCAGCTGCCTGTTACTTCGTTTTATTGTAGTGTTGCTTCATGTTTTAACATCTCTTGTCTGTGGCATTTATATGGTCCAGTCACCCCATCCTGAAGAGAAAATCTGCTGGAAAAAGTTAAAGGGGAATAAACCTCTGCAAGATCCTACTTACAGCTTCACTGCCAAGTACTTTGAGAAGCAGCATTATTGCTGTTGAAAAAAACCTGGGGGTTGTTTTCATAAAGCTTACTGGTCATGCTTTTTGATAGACCTTGTAACAGATGCACTGTTCCTAAAGTGCTTGGGAAAGATTTTTGGCAGCATAGATGTACGTTTGTCAAGAGGGTCAAATTTACTCTACTGGTTCACTGTTAATCCCCAGAGCAATCTCCTGTTGCAGGAGAATGGTAGTGAAAGCAATGCAAGTTTTCTCATTCTTTGCAAGTGATGTGCCACAGCCCCAAGCCAGTGACAGCACGTTTCTCCACTGAGATTGTTTGATGGGGAAAGAACCAAAAATGTTCTTTTCTTATAAATGAAAAACAGAAGCCGAGGTACAACTTGAGAACACTACAAATACTATAGGCAATTAAGCACCAAGGAAGGACAAGAATTAGCTAAAGCAAAATATCGGTTTAACTGAAAAATAGACATAAATTGACCTTTGATGGATTTGGACTGGAAGTTAGGAGTGGGGCTTTCAAAGGCTTTGGAAAGTTTTTCTAATAATAGCTGTCAGAGAACAAATGAAAAGCAAACTAATTTAAAGGTAAAGCTTGATACATGTGAAAATAAATTTCTGAGATGACCTGAAATACCACAAGTCAAGACTCAGTGATGCAATAGATCATTTGTATATTATCACTAAGTAAATTTGCCAGTCAACACCAACTGTTGACGTTGGACATCAGGCCTGATGTGTCACAAATGAATCAAGTTAGAGGTCTTTCGACTGAGATTGAAATCACCAATGTATTTCATTTAGTCCAGCAAAAGCCATCCAGTTGCTTCAGCCTGTACATTACTTTCAGCCTGTATATTACTTACACAGGATCTATCAATCTCTTTTTCCATATAAACCTTATGAAAATACTTGTGTGAGCACATGATGCTGGATGAGTCCTTCGTCATATCACATTCTGTACAAAAGTATGCCTGAGCATGCAGATGTTTGCAGTGGAAACACCAATCCAAACAAAAGGTGGTTGTGATTTCATGTACCAAAGTGCAGTTCAAAACAGGCGGTTCACTGACTCTGGGCATTCAAGGTTGCAATTTGGTAGTGTCCATAGCTACTGTAAGATGTTTTGTTTTGCAGGTCCTCTCTTCGGGCTGCCAATTTTGAAAAGCACAGATTGAAAAGACAGTGTGATGATTATTATGAGTGAGTCCATGGAAGTGACATGAACTGTCTCAGTTTACTTTTGGTGGTGGCGACATTGGTTTGCTCCATTCTTTTAATTCTTCTGGTATAGCTGATACCTGTTAGTTGCTGCTTGTAAAGGGAAGGTAAAGATCAGCTTCACCCATCTACATGTTGTCTGATTGGAGCGATAACTGAGGAAAGATCTCTGCTTCAAAATGCAGGGAGACTTTGCAGCAGGACAGCAATATCTTCTTGCCTTCCAGCTCGCTGCAGGGGCAGCCCAGTAAGGGTCTCATTATAAATTACAGCTGGATTTACTGAATAGTAATGCTGTTTCCTTCCAGCAGTATACTCCACAGTACACTATTCTCATACAGAGTAGCGTAGTATCTAGTGGTTAACTTTGCCCAGTTTACCACCATTAGCTTTGTATGGGGTGAAGGAGCCTGTGTTTACTACGAAATGAAAGGAGGGCATCCACAGTTCTCCTCTTAATTAAGCTTAGCCTTGTAAACTATGAAAAGAGTATTATATTAAGGCCAACGTTTTATTGTCGAGCAAGCAGGCTCCTATTGTGCATATTGCCATGGAGAGATAACAGGGCTCTTATACTGTCAGAAATTTGTCCTGCCAAGTGGGCATCAGGTTTGCCTAAAACATGCCCAGTGTGTGTGTGTTGCCAGCCAGAGAAGGTTTGAACTTCACATTGATTTTTCTCATTAAATCCTCAGGCAGTGAATGCACGTTGATAGGTGTTTCCTCTGGTTACAGAAGACCCAAACAGGGGTACTACAAACAGGCCTCAAGTGAAAATTTCATATGAAAATGCATTTATCCATCCTGGCCTTACAGTAGTTTGGGTGGCTATTAGGGTGTTTGTAGCCAGCTTGTGTCATCACTTGTATCTTTTTGTCTGCATCAGGGGAACTGGGTGTTCATTATAAACAATCATGAGGCAACTGAAAAGGAGAAATTAAAATTCAGTTGTAAGTCAAGTGGTGACTGAGGAGACTTATCTTATGGACTACAGTTGATTCATTTGTTTAGATTTAACAGTGAGAGGGTTCTTTGCAGTCCAAACAGTAAATAGGAAAACAATGTGTAAAAGAAATCTCAGAGGGAGAAAAATCTGATCAAGAAATTCTCATCGATCCAAAAAATCTCCTACAGCATGAAAGATAGAGTTCCTAACTTTTTTTCTTTTTCTTTCTGCTATGAGTAAAATTTTTGTGTGTTTCAATGAATTTAAGTCTGAGTTTAGGAGTGTGACTTCTCCTCTTCCCACTGCCAGTCTAAACAGTCCTGAAATGCGGAGGATGTTTGATGTAAACTCCAAATCCCCTTTTGGGGCTATGTTCTTTACAAAGACAAATTAACTCTTAAAGAAACCTGCAGTTTTGCAAAGTTCTCACCACACAAATGATATTTATTGCTGTTATGATGTCTGTATTTTTCTTTTCAGGACAAGTCCTTGTTTAATATTTATTCAAATTTCCATGTACATCAGTGGCAATACTGCCTGCTTACGGACTTAAGAATTTGCCTCCAACACAGATAATCTGCATTTGTTAAAACCTAAAACTAAATAAGAAGTCTGTATGTTTTGTTTTGCAGGTTTTTGAATATCTAGTAGTAAAATACTTTACAAGGGGGGAAAAGAATGCACTACTTGATCAACAGCTTTATTTTTCTAAAGAGGAGTAATAATACAGTAATCTCTTCAAATAAACAATAACTTGTAAGGGCCTTGAGTGCACCAACAGATGCTGATTATCCTGACATAACTAAGGTAAGTGACTATCTTGAAGAGCAAAAACTGGAGATATGAATGATCCAACATATTTTATCGGTTCAGATTTTTTACCCTCCACTTCAATTATTTTTTGTGATTTCTTTAAAGATGATTGAACCGTGATGGGAACAACAGGTCCAAAGATCCTGCAGTACACTAGGAGGCTCTAAATATTTTTCAGGGCAGTTAAATTCCAAGCAACATTCTATACTAAGCCTGCATTTTAACAGTATGCAGACATACTTTCAACAAGTAGCAGGTAAATTAGGAAATCGTGTCTCTCAACTTCATGGTTAGAAAAGTTTTAAGAACTGATGGGAATACAAATAATAGAGCAATAATTTGAAAGGTCAGTTGTGAAGGTATCGTTTAAAGAGAACTGGCACTAGTTATCTGGAGTAATGAAGTCAGCAAAGTGAAGATATATCAGCAGGACAACCTTAGAGAGAAGCTGCCACAGTCATGATCTTTCTAATGATATCAGGAAGGTGATAGAATAGATTAGAAATAATTAAATCTGACACTGAGAGAGAAAAAATATCATGGATTCAAAACACAGAAGGAGTAAAAAGTCTCATTTTGCTGTTAGGATATATTAAAAAAAATTCTCTCAGTTGAACTCTTCAACTCTTGGTTGAAGTCTAATTTTGAGATAGTCCTGGTGAAGCCAAATAAATCCTATGAGTAAGACAGGGGGCTGGAATAGAGATGTGGTCCCCAGCACCCTGGTCCAGGTGTTCGTGCAGTTGTTAGCAAAGAAAGAGTTTAGTCTGTGAACAATTTGGGCATTATCTGAGCTACTGTTGTTCACTGAACCTCTGGACATGACTGTAATCCCTCTTCCAAAAAAGCTCAGATGAGCTGCACTTTGGTGGGAATATCGCCTTTGGCTCCTACCCAGAGAATGGGAGCACTTGGGCATCTGGGTGACCGAGGCTGTAGCGCTTGTTTGTGGCTGCAGAACAAACAGCAACCTGGAAAGTAAGGAAATCAGACCTCTGGAAATAACAGAGGATTTGAGAAGCTGGATCTCAAATTATTTGCACAGAGGATGGGGAAAAATTGAGCTCCCAGCTGGCCTTCTGCAGGAAGGGGAGGTAATCGATGCTGGGTGAGTTCAAGGACTTCTATCCAAATGCAGAGCTGCCTGGGTGTGTTACCCCACAGCAACAGCAAGTTCGCAAGGTCTTATTTATTCCAACACGAGTGAGGAGATAAGCATCCCTTTG
Source organism: Tyto alba (assembly GCF_018691265.1). Lineage (NCBI taxonomy): Eukaryota > Metazoa > Chordata > Aves > Strigiformes > Tytonidae > Tyto > Tyto alba. The sequence continues at coordinate 12,722,358 of NW_024881301.1, read as the reverse complement.
AGGGGACATCTATTCTATACTTATTCTTGGGATGGTCACTCAAAAAGTAAGCTCAAACTGAGGGCTGGTTGGTTTGTTTATCTAGCCCAAGGGAAGGAGTAAAATAGGCAGGTTATCAGGCTCAATGCACATTTGCTATGTTAGTAGCATCTAAGGAGCTAAACGTAGAAGAAAAAAGAATGCAGACATTTTTGAAGATAAGAACACATAAAGCCTATCTCAAAGGAAGATATACTGCTCCCAGCTCTATCTTTATAAAAGCTGTGTCTCTGGATCAAAGAAACAAAATTGCTCTAACAGCTTGTTTTTTCAAGATAAGCCAAATTTTCTCTGCCTCTCCTATAACTTGCACTGGCATGCTGTAAACTGCATGCCTTTCTGTTTGCTTACCAGAAGGTATCATAATTAATGCATATAAACTAGAGCTTTCCAAGAAAAAGAACTTTTTCTTTATTCTCAGGTTACTAATATCCTGAAATTTTGTTCCCTGACAGTGTTGAGAATGGTACAGATTAACTTTTAACGTGCAGGTGAATGACACCACGGCAAGCACAGCCTTCTATTTCATCTATTTCTCACTGAGGCAGATTACAAACTATAATCTTCCCTGTATATTTAATCTAAATTAAATCTTAAAGTACATTTGAGTGAAAGGATCTAATATATTATTTAAAGCTGATCCATTAACCTATGGGTTAATAGCATTCATACCCTTAAAAATTCATAGTTGATTGATAGGAAATTTTGAGAACTAAATAGCATCTGTGGAATATTAATTCTTTATACACAGGTCTTGAAATTTCAAAGTCAAAGATAGAAAGCCTTCTGAAAACATTATATCTGCACTGTTTCCTATGCTGAATCCTTTCCTGCGCTGGGATCAGAGTTGGAGTCTTTCTTTTATCTCCCCTTATTAGGAGAGTTCACCTTGTCCCATCTGCCCCTGTTTTGTGGGAACGTGAGTCTTGCAAGTTACCTCTCCTTCGTAAAACTCTTCCTCATGAAACAGGGTATCCACAGCCTTCCTTTTCCTAGTATTCTTGTTATTCCAGTGAGCTGTCCTGCTTCACAAATGCATGTATTGTGCCAAAAAAAGGCAGTTAGGACCACTGTAATAACATCATTTAGCCACTGAACCATGCTGAGGCATCGAAAAATGGCACCGGTACCATTAAAGCAATGAGAAAGCCTGACTCTTCAGGCTGCCTGGCGTACAGCAGTACACTGTACACTGTACACTGTGTGGTATGGCACGTGCTGTGCCATCCTCTGGGCTTGCACAGAAGTGGAGGTGTTTTGCTGGTCCGACCACGACATCCCTCAGCCCTGCGGGGCTGTGGGAGAGCACGGCCAGGCTCCCAGGGTGCCTATGCCCTCCAAGCGCATCAAAGTGGAGGAAGCAGGGATAAGGGCAGACTGCTCTTTTCCTACTGTTTAGCAAGCAGCATGAAAAAAAAAGAGAGACAAAATACTCGATCAGGAGCCAAAGGGAAATTAAACATAATATATTTAAACAGATGTTTTATAAATTTAACAGCTTGCTTTTTAATAATTGAACTCAGGACAACATTATCACTCATACCAGTATGAAGCCCTCTAAGTAGGGCTCAGTTTCGCAGTGTTAGAGCTCCTTGTTCTCAGTACGAGTGGCTCCTTAGTCTCAGAAACAAAATCAACGCTGTGGTTTTCAAAATGCTGCCTGGAAAGAGATGTGAACAGGAAGAGTGCAGAGAGAGTGAGGTGTATGCATGCAAATGTACAGTCACAGCTAACCCAGCTCAGCAGGCTTATGGATGCTCAATTAATAGCAAAATTGTATTTAAATAAAAATGTTGCAGCCACCCTGTTAGAGAACAGATAGAATTTCCTTCTGTGTTGGAACTGCAGACAGTGTCCCTTTAAATCAATGTTATTTGTATTAATTTTATTCGTTTTCCTGCCCTTTACTCCCAAAAAGTCTGACTGTAGCCTCATTGCCAATGGAATGTCTGAGGGTGAATGATGCAGCTTTCTCATTTTACTTTGATATTTTTGCTGGGGTTCACTGGAATAAATCGCACTTGGAAATATACTGAGGTTCTCATGGGCTAAATCCATCTTTATTCAGAATGAAGATTTCCTGTATGCTGTGCTTGACAAACATATTCCACTAAATCATTACTTTGATCCCACTCACATTCCAATACCACTGTGCATACTTTGTCTGACTTTCTTTATGAATCACCCAATAAAACACACCCAGTTCACGATATTATTGGCAATGCTACAGTCTACGTACATTAAATCTCATTTTAAACAAAAACCTTTGAACCTGAAATGTTGCCAGTGCTCAAATCCAAGAAGATGTCGAAATCCAGTAATGTAAAGCTTCTTAATATATCTGACACCCTTTAATTGTTCCCACAGTTAAAAATATTACAGCTTACATTTGTACCAAAACCAGGCACCCAATGGTTCAAACCCTATATAATGGTAAAAAAAAGAGGAAATGGTCATTTTTGTATCAGGTGAGCAAAGTTGATTTGGAAATTATTGAGACAATGAGCCTAGCCAGGAGCTGCTTTAGGACTTTAACTGCCCTTTCACATCTCAGCTAATTTAATTAAACAAAGGAACTATTTTTGGACCAGACAGCTCTTTAAACTTTTGATATGTGCTATTACAAACCATCTGGCTGTGTATATTGTCAGATTTCATAACTGTAACACCATCTTCCTCAGAGATTAAACATGGGTTTTTATGTTTATTTGTATCCTCTCTAGTTTTCTGTACATTTATTTCAGATAAAACACTTCATTCTTTGGATTCCCTCCCAGTTCAATAGCTGAAAAGTTCTGTGTAGAAACTGCCACATGTCAAGAACCGTCATTCAGTTGTCCTTATTTTGGCTAGCGTCTTGGTGGTTGTTTCTTCTGTTATACAATCCTTGCTCATAGTTTGTAGATTGATTCCTAACACTGTAAATAAGACAGACATTGAGTCTTTTAGAATATTCTCACCCTCTACTTTTAGAGGAACAATTTAATTTTCAATTATTTCTTCAGTGAATGGACCTCTGATGTATTTTGCATGTATTTTACTGGTTTCCAAATGTCATGCCACTGTCTGTCCATACATCTGTCTGGGCTCAGTGCTACATAAACTGTAATTACACAGCTGCTGATTGAGGTGGAGCACAAGCAGAATGAGTTCACATGTGCCCTCAAAAGACTGTACAAATACACACATCTAAAGACTGACTCCTCCAAAGGTCTCAAATACACGTCTGTAACTGACCCTGAAATTCAGTGTGCTTCCTACAAGAGTCAGGGTTATCTAAACAAAGAGTTCTTAGGATGTAACCCCTTGACTTCTCCACCCCTTGCATTTTTTAGGATTGACAGGTCCTAGCAATTGCACAGACCAGGATAACAAGCCATGTCCCAAAGGAATCATTCTCCTGACATGCATCCCACTAGCACCTACTACCCTTCAGATCAGCAAAAAAAAAGAGCTTAGCTGCCTGCATAGGCATGTACTCGATTCTCCCCGACTAAATGGATTACACTATTGTTGGCTGAATAGGGTGGCCAAGAAGACTTCCAGCCAGCTAGTGTTCACATGGGCTGTGAAACAGCGTTCCTCTTGAATCTGACCTAAGCCGAGTTCAAATCTGAAAAAGGTCTGCAGGCAGGTTGCCAGACTCCAATTTGGCTTTTGTTTCTATTTTACTGTAGGAAAATGCGATGTGAGTAGAAGAAAACAGTAAGAAGGTTCAAAAACTGTCAGTGAAAATAGAATTAAAAATGCTGTATACAGCAGCTTGCAGAGAGGAGTTCAGAATGGAGGAGCAAGAGGGTGGGGAGAGCTGGTGCTGTAATGAGAAGAGATCATAAGAAGGGACCAGTTGGAAGGATGTGAAACTGATGTTGGACAACCACCTAAAGGAAAAGCAGGTTTGGTGGTAGTAGTAATTCAGTCCCATTTGTCCCTCTGAGATATGTTCTAGGATGTGAATAACTCATCTCTGATTCAGAAGAGTGTGAGCTGATTGTATGTGCCAATATCTAAGCAGACCTAGAGAGATGCAAATTTAAACTCAGTAGACCAGGAAACTAAGGAGTGAATGAATGCAAATAAATTAATCTGAAAATCAGGCTAGGTATTGCCAGTCAGGGACTGGTTGGGTGGGGAAGGGAGGCTGCGTGGGCTGAGGAGAGGCTGGAAGGCCTGGCTGACTCAAGGGCAAGTCTAGCAGGGAGGCAGGGTCTGGCCTGGCATACAACTCAGATCTGGCACATTAGGAACCATGCATTAGACTGCTACCTGTCATATAGGTAATGGCATCAGGTAGCGAAAACTAGCACAGAAGATTTTTTGCGGTGTGTTGTGTTTTATTCACTATTTTCCATCTCAGGCCTCACGCAGTATCAGGCACATCACTTTGGTTCTTTTGTTCTCTGTTTCTTTACCTGTAAGATGAGCATAATGATATTTATTTCCTTTAGAAATTATTGGAGATCTAGGATGAAGGTTTGGGGGATATTGGTATCTACTATAATAGTATCTCAGCTGCACACGTATGTGGTTGCTGTAATTTTTTGAAATAGCCAAAACTAATATTTTTCTTTTCTCTCTGATCAAAAAAAAACAAAAACAAAAACACTAAACAAAAAAACACCAAACTTCAACAGGCAGTTCAGTGAGGAAAAGATTCAGTTTCTGGTTGCCCATTCTAGTTTCCTTCCAGTATGTCAGTGAGACACAAACCTCTGAGAACCAGGAAATCCAGAGCTAAGGTACATGGATAGAACCTGAACTCAGCCTTGTTTGATCAGTGATTCAGTCTTCCCTGATGCATGGCACATGATTCCTGTAGCAGAATCTCTTAAAGGAAAACCTGTCTCCAGGTGAGTCCTACTGAACAAGGAATCCTGTACGCATGCTGCACTTAAACACTGAGATCCAGTTCCCTGAAACAACCTGATACATTAATTCTTCGTCCTCCTTCACAGTGAGCTTGAGCACCTGTAGGATCAGATACAGACACAGACTTTCACTTGCCTCCTATAAAGATCACGGACCACCCTCACGCGGTGTCTAGCCAAAGGAGTTGGGGGATATTACCACTGGTAGTGCTCTTAACTGCAAAAAACACAATCAAGACTTGTCTCCTGATTTACATGCCTCTCTTCCTTTGCCCACACAGCTACCATATTCATCCCATTGGTGCAATAGATTTGCTTGCAAATTTATGCCAAGAGCCATTGCAAGCTCCAGGTGCGGCCTTCGTGTTGCATCAGGATGTACCTCAGTTGGTTATTTCACAGTTTTCAGAGGTTCGAGCATCACTTGAATTTTCCAGTGAATTTGTTGCTGTCATGGAATGACATGAGGAACCTACAAGGCAAACTTAACTTTGTATTAGCCAAACTCTTTGTCAGAAAATTTAGGTGTTAATTTATTCATGGTTGTCATACTGATGTGTTTACAATCCTTCTTTGAGGCCTTCACCAGGAGCAGTGGCAGCTGGACTCTGGTGTTAAGGTTCACAGCTAGTCACCAGCTCAAGCTCTTAAACAGGAAACAGGGAAAATTAAATAAAACTGAGTGGTGCATGGCCAAAAACTTCCACAACCACAAGGGATGTATCAAAAAACCCATTTTATTGGAGGGAGATAATAAGAACAGGAATAGCGAAGGGAATGATAGAATGAAGGAAAAAGGGATGGAGAAGAAATGAAAGGCTTCATGATGAACACCTCTTTAGCAGAAATGCTTCAATACGAGATATATTTTCAAATGCAAATCGACTGCATCTCAGGCTTCAGCCATCAGGTTTTCATGTGTATCCATCTCTATTATAAGTGCTTATGTGTGTGTACGTGTACCTTAATCTGTGTGTTTAGTCATGGGCCAGTATTGGTTAAGCACTCCGTAAAGAAAAAAAGTAAGTGGTCTACAAAGTAAAAAGTGTATAGTTTGACCATAAAGCACAACATGCAGACAGAATCCTGGGGGTGGCCAAGAAAACTATGAGTCACTATTACTCAAAAGGATAAGCAGTTGCCTTGGTGCACCAGCAATCTAACCCTGATACATTTTTTGGTAGGTTTTACAGGAAAAGAGAATTTTGTGAAGGAATTCAAAGGAGGATAGCGAGATGGCTGCGCAGATATTTATGGGAAGCTCTTCCCACACAGGAAGGGTAGCCTGGGAGAAATGTAAGGCTGGTGGACATTGAAAAGCTGGCGTGGTTGTCTGATCAGACTTGCTTCTTCACAGCAAATGAGAGAAAACAGATGATAATATGCTAGATAATAATATAATAGATAATATGGGTGAGTTCTTGGGGCTGCAGTGTTTGAGCCTGAGGTCCTTATATCTGGAGCAGCTTTGACTGAAGAAATGTCACTTAATCCAACTACAGAATAACATGCTGCAAATACATCTAGATGGATGTTGGGTATCTTGTGTATAACTTGGTCACTTGTGTAGGTTAGAAAGGATTTAGGTAGTACTTTATGCAAATGTCTTGCTGATTGCTTTTTTGAGATACATCATGTAGATAGCAATACAGGTGTCTTATCACATGCGAAGTATCTTGCCAGGGAGTCTTCCATTTGTATCCTTCCATCCATAGCCTCAGCTTCCACCTTCTGTAGTGTGTTTTGGCATGAGATGGAGTGTGCAAAGTGAGTTTATTTCTTAAGTTTTGCATTTCTCGGTGCCTGTAAGGCTACTCAGATTATGAGAACTCCAGCACACAATCTGCTAGAATGTTTTGGCAGGTGCTATATTGCTTGCTCCTTAACACGTCTCATCCAATAAGACAAGTCTGTTATGAAAATTTTCTGTCATAGTTAGGTATGTTATTTTAGAATGGCAGTTCATCATGCTGTCTGAAAGATTCAGCCTCTGTCCTATGCTTACAGGGTGTCTGTTTGCCTTGCTTGTGACCGGTGGCAGGGGATCTTACCATCAACTTGAACTTTGGATCAGGCCCTTAAGGAGCACCTGGGGATTTAAAGGCCTCCTGAGGCCAAGAAATTTAGAAATACCCGATTACTTATTCATTAAGTGGGATTTTGCACTGTGTGTTGGCATGAAGCCAAGTATTTTTTTTTTTCCCCCAATTATCTTTTCCCCTTTATGTGTGTGTCACTGTGTGAGCCAGAGGTTTTGCCACAGAGTTTCTACTCACAGAGGAAGAGACCTTTCCTGATGGCTGCTAGTAATGGTGATGGGACCAACCCTGCCCGAGGAACACAGTCTGATGTTCTACAGGTAACATGTAGCAAAAAAATTGCAATTCCTGAAAAATAATTTGTCTTGCAAGGCTAAATCACACTGATCTTTGTTATCTGTGCTATTTAAATATCACACAATCTTGCCTACAGAGAAATAACCACCACTTAAGATCACATGCACATAGAAAGACCCAAAATTCATTTATATGAATTTAAGTACGATCTCTTGCAATCATTTTACCTTGCTTTGTTGCATAAATTGTTCTTCCTCTCTTTAAACCAATATGTACATAGAAATAAAAAAAATCCTAAATACTCAAATGACCACTACCTATGGGGCAATAATTAATTGATGATGATCAATACTATTAATACACTCGTAAGAGTGGTAATTCTGGTACATTCCACATTATAAACCCAGTTGTCCTGGATGTATCTCATTAAGTTTAATTTCTCATTCTGATTATAATAATAATGGTCAAGGCAGATTTGATGCTCTCAGACCACAGTAATCTATGGTTAGTGTGCGTTAGCGCCTCTGCATATAGAGTTGGAAAAAGGAAACAGGCCCCTTGATTCTTTCAGCAAAATGAAGCACAACACATTTTAGGCTGTTGCTATTGAATCCAGAAGAAGCGAAAATGGGCCTTGACTGTGGTGAAGGATGCAGAGTAGAGAAAAAAGAAAACTTCCTGGAAATAACTTGTGGTAATAAAGATAATAAAAATACGATGACTTCAAGTACGCATTATTTTTCTGCTCTAGGTCTACTGCTATTGCACCCAGCATTGCCAGCTATTTGTGATGCCAAACATTTCCCCCGAATCTCCTCTTAAATTACACTGGCAGAGAAAAGCATGGTTCATATAACTTAGTCACGGTGAATTTACTTGATTTACTCAGATTCTGAGATTACACATCTGAATAGAAGTATAATCACTATCCAGTAGGCCCTAGTGACTCATCTAAAGATGGAACGGGTATGAAACAGGGCAGAGCTTGTTCTGTAGGATTGTAAGGAAATGTATGTATGCATTTTAAAAGATTTTCAGCTACTCTGGCAACAAGAATGACTAGAGAGATTTAATCCTTGTCCAAATTACAAAATAAAAACAACTGTATGATGTTAGCAGCTTACAAGACATGCTGTTAAACATTCAGTTTAAAACAGTTACTAAAATTCCATCCTCTTTTGAAAAAACTGGGCAAAAATAACTTACTTGGCTTTTCTGGGTATTAATAACTTCATAGATTATTACTGAGACAAATATAAGACTGCGGAAGATGCAGGTAAGACGCACAGGTAGCATCAGTCATGGTCCTTTCCTTTACCAAGTGCTCTGGGTATTGGCTAAGTAGAGCATTTGTTTTTCTCCAACATTTCTAATCTTCCAGTTTACAGTGGAAAAATACATCAAAACAGTTAAAATGACAACCACCACCACCGGTGCTGACCATAAGGTACTGCCAACAAAAGAAGAAACCGGTGGGATACCTCTACGCAGACGTACAACCAAACCATTTATTTTTCCAGCTGAAATCCAAATGCACCGCCGCCACGCGGAAAACATCCCGTGTTTTTGAGCCCCGGGTTCCCAGTTGCCAAATCTCGGCAGCTCCCACGAGGAGGGGGCGCCCGCGGGTGGCGTGGCAGCCCCACCGCCGCCGCTTCCCCCGGGTGACCCGAAACCACCCCGGTGGCCCCGCTGACCATCCCCGAGACCCCCTTTCCTCTGGAAGCGACCCCACGCAGCCCACGCGAAGGAGGCGGTGACACCCCACAGCGGCCGGCGAAACGGGGCCTTGCCGGGGTAGGAGCGGGGAGCGCGGCGGTGCCTCGGCTCATCCCGGGCGGCTCCGGGTGTGAGTCAGAGCGAGGGGCGTGGAGGCGCGGCCGCCCGGGCGAGCGAGCGAGGCTCCGCCGGGCGGAGGCGGGGGCAGCGTGTCCGGCCCAGACCCCTCCTCCCGCCTTCCTCCCTCCCTCCCTCCCTCCTCCCTCCTCCCTCCCTGCGCGACTCTCCCGGGGACGCGGGGAGACGCCGCCGGGCCCGGGGCCTGGACTGCGCGGGGCCTGTCCCCTCCCGCCGCCCTCCCTTCACCGCGCGGCCGCGGGGTCAATGTAGCCCGGCACCCCGCAGGGGCCGCAGCAAGATGGCGGGTAGGTAGCGCCCCCCCCTCCCCTTTCCCGCACACGCCGCCTCCCCGGTGAGGCGCCGGCCCTCCTCTTCCCCCCCCCCCCCCCCCCCCCCCTTCCTTTCCCCCCGCCACGGCTTCGGAAGCGCTGCCCGCCGCGGAGAGCGGGGGGCTGCGGGTGGGGTCGAGGAGCACCGGGGCTCAGCGGCGGCGGGGGTGGGCCCCGCGGGCGGGCCGGGTCACGCGTGGCGGGGGGCGGCGAGAGGCGGGGGGGGGGGTTGGGGCGTGGGGTGGGGGCAGTGGGGGTGTTAGCGGTCCGGGCGCGTTGGCACATGGTGCGTCTCCCGCAGATCTGTCGCTGCTCCAGGAGGACCTGCAGGAGGAGATCGACGGATGTGAGTGGGGGCGGCGGCGCGGGGCGTGGGGTGGCTGCCGGGCGAGGAAGTGGCTTCCGCGGGGAGCGCCCACGGTGCATTGTGGGAGGCGGCGGGGAGTTGGGGGGGAGGAGGAGGAGGAGGAGGCTGGGGGGGGGGGGGGGGGGGGAGGAGGCCGTCGTGCTCCGCGCTTCCCTGTGTACATGACACGCACCCGGGCGCGCGTGGGCCAGGCCGGGCTCCGCCGGGCTTTCCCGCGGGGGAGCGGCGGCGGCGGCGCGCAGCGGGGTGCGTTGGGCGGCGGGAAGCGCGCGGGGGCGGGGCGGGGGTTCCGTTAACGGCCGCCGCGGGCGGGAGGGAGGTGTGGCAGCCTGCGGGCCGCCCAGGGGCCTCGTCCCCTCACGGCCTGGGCACGGGGGAGACGCCGCCGGGAGGGGACAGACTTGCCGGGTTGGAGGCTGCAGCGTGTGGGTTGCTCGTTCCTTTTGTATCTATCGATCTATCTCTATTTTTTTTATATATATTTTTTTTGTGTCCTTTCCCCCCCCTCCCCCCCTCCCTCAGGCCCCCTCTTCCCGACCCTGCTGGAGAGATGTGTGGAAAAGAGTTAATGTCAGGGTGCAAATTGCAGAATGTGGCTCTGGTGCAAAATTACTAACTCAGGGGTATGAAGCCTGGCTGGGCAGACTGTAAAATGTTACTCAGGTGAGAAGGTGTCTGTTGGTAATGTCAATACCGAGGGAGCTTCTTGGAAGCAGAGGAGGATAAATTTTGGGCGGAAATTGAAAATGGAGGCGGAGGCAGTTGGTAACGCAGGCGTCTGCCTCACAGCCTGCCGTGGGCGTGCGGACCCTTGTCGCGCTGTCTGAAGGTATTTTGTCTGCCGTGCAGTCTGCACAGTGATCCGCTCACCAGGACTAGATTGCAGGAGAAAAAGCTTTCATTTTATGCCCTATTACATTTTTAGAGCAGTCTTATTTTAACTTTTCAGAATTTTAGCTGCCAATGTTTTACATCTTTTTCAGTTTCGTGATCTGACGTTTAAAAGGCTTTTATTGGGTGCTGCCTTGCACAAAGAGGGAGCCTTTCTCTAAGGCTCTATTTTATTTTTTTTCAATTCTGCTTGCTTGAAATTCAAATTGAGGGCATAGCTGTTTGAAAACTCTGTGTGATTACAAGAGGACTTTTTCAGAAGTGATACGCCTTTAAAAAAAATAATGTATGGTCTTAAATTTCCACTTAGATTACAATTTTTCTTGACAGGAGTTGAAGTAAGATATGAGTGTAGTCATTGGAGAAGTGATTCTGAACCCATGGGTTTCTGGTGATGGTTTGAATGTTATGGTCTTGTCTTTAAAAACTTAATATACGCATGGAGATGCGACTCAATCCGGATGAGAGCATCCTGAAGGGAGGAACCATAGAAATCTAAAAATTTGAAACCTCGTTAAGAATTACTGAGGTTTTGATGGAGGTAGATAAGTGAATAACTCAGGACTTACATGTATTAGTTTAAAACAGGAATCTGTACGAATCAATGTGTGCTGTCTGGACATAGTTCAGTGTCTTTTATGGTTCTAAATTTTGTGTGGTTTTGTTCTTGTGAGGTGGGTTTGAACTAAAGAAAAAGTAACACAGGCTAGGGAGACTGTACCTATCGAGTCAAAAGCACTCTTTCTTCTGCCGTGGCATTTCTTTGAAATAATCATGTTTTGTACCCATGCTCAACAGGTTTTATGCAGTTTGTGAAAGTGTTCCCAGCTGATGCATTGTTTGGGATTACATTTCATGGTAGCACATATGAAACCGGCAATGTCAAAAAAAGACAAAAAGCTACAATTTTTGCCTGTCTGTGACAAGTCTGAACCCCACCCTACAGTACCTCTCTATTGTAAATATTTCAAATATTTACAGCTCTTTTGAGCAGTAGAGTTAGATGCTGGTTTAGAGGTGTGTTGTTGAAGTAGTAATGCAATTGTGAGAAAACTGGAAGTGCTGGCAGCTTTTATGCGTGTGTGATTCTGCCAGCTGCGGTCTTGCTATTAAATGTGCTAAGCTATAGTTAAGGACAAACAAGGAAAAAGATGTGCGGGCATGCCTGTAGTCCTGGTGGTGCCATTTAGGAGGAGAAATTAGGTGAATGTAAGCTAATATGAATTATAAGAAAAGACTGAGATGGGATCAGTTGATTGGCTGTTTTGAAAAGTGAACTGTGTAGTTTTCAATAAATTTTTGCACTTTTAATTGATCTGGTATCAAGCAATAGCAAAATATCTATGAGGTGTGCTAGAGAAACCAAGAATGATTAAGATGAGATGCACGTGTAAAGGTCTGGATTGCACGTCTGAAGCTGGGCCTCTGATTAGGCATATGGTTTAAGACATTTTACTGGATTAAGCGTTCCTTAGTATCAGTGAATCTAGGTTTGATTCTGAATCACAAAATTGTGTTGGTTTCTTTTTTTAGTAATGATAACCTACAATGTGATTCACCATTTTCTAATAAAAGTATAAATGAAAATGAAAGAATCATCAAGGTGACTAATAGATACCTTTTGTTGGTCATGTTTTAATGCAGTAGGAGAATGTCCTGGAGCTGACCAAACAAAATGCACAGTTGCTGCTAAAAGTAATGAACCAAGCATCTGTATATCTTTTTGGATACACAGAGCTGAGAACATCTGTTGTATGATCTTTGTCTTTAAGGTCTCTGGAATTAAGTATTTTACTGAAAAGTTGGAGTTTAATCAACAGATTGTACAATTTGTGCCTCCCCTCATTTATTGTGCCAACTCCTTGGATACTAATTAACCTGAAATATAAACCAGTAAATTATTGTATCTTTGCAGGACTGTTTTAATAGCTGTTTGTAAAAGAAAGTTTACCTTTTCCCAAAGGGAACTTGGTAAATATTTAGGTTAAATGAAACATTCCTAGAATTCAACAGAGTAGTAAATATGCTTCTGGAGTAGTGGGAGACCTTCAGAATATGTGCTGTGGAAGGCATCTATTTAAAAATTGCCATTTGTTTGTTTGTTTGTTTAAGAGGTCAGAGATTAAACCAGAGCTTTTATAAGAAAGGCTTTTAGAGAGTGGTTGATAAACCAGATGGATTGACTTTTAAATAATTAATTTCATCTTTGGTTTACATATCTATTTTGAAATCTTCATATTATTTTCTGCTCTTGGTTGCTTGGTAACCACTGGAAAGCTCTGATTTTTTTTTTTTTTCTTTTTTTCCAGGTTAATGCATACTTTATACCTAATGGTACATTATGCAGATTATTGCTTTTAAGTAGTTACATAGCTTGGCATGTGCTATTTCAGTACTTTTAGCTAATAATTTTGCTTCTGTAGAGATAGCTCCTGATGTCAGAGGCTATGATAATAATTAAAGAAATTCTGGTTCTCCCATATTCATCCAGTGGCTTCCTCTTGTTTGGTAGTTTGAAGTAAGAAAAAAAAAAAAAATCAGTGAACCCCCCCAAATAAATGACATATTATTGCATTTAATTTGTGTGAAGGTGAACCTAACAAGAATCCTTGCATGATATCCATTAAGGCAAAAAAAACACCCAGCCACCCTAAAGGCAATAGGGTGAAAATTCAAAGTGGAAGTCTGCAGAAGACTCCCCATCCCATCTGGCCGTGATAAAGTGGAAAAAATAGGGTAGCAATTTGGTGTCAGCGGGACAGTTACCCATAACACTACTTGGACTATTGGCTTCCTTGATCTTTTGTCTGAAATCTTACAGAGTATATGAAAAGAAGTCAGGGAAAATTTGGCTTTTGTTAAAATCTTTGTTCTGTGCATACAAAATAAAAATAGAATAATATAACTGTGTAAGCTAAGTATAGAACAGAAAAGAAAATAAGCAACAAAAATGATTGAAAAGCAAACACAAGGGTTTGTAGAATTACATATAGCTGATCATAAATAAAATGTTCTTTATGACTCTTCCTAGTCAGTTTGTGTTCCACTCCTGCTCGCCCCTTGGATGTTTCTGAAGATTGAATTGATCTGTACAGATAGATGCAATCAAATGTACCATGATGCTGACTTCTTTCAGTCTGTCCATTGATGTGTGCAGGATGTGTATTCTGAAAAGTAGTGCCATGTGTAATTAGAATTCAGGTTGTGAAAGAACATAGATTTAACTCAGGATTTTAATTGTAATTTAAATTAGGAGAGAGAAGAAATTTTGATCTAATAACTGGTTTAAATACTGTTTTGCATTTGTGCTTTTTGAAAAAAAATGTGTATTATTGGTAACAGACAGTTGCATTTACATACTTTTGGACTGTTGATAGTTGCAAGTACTACCTGCATGCTTTGGTTGTTATGTAGCTTTGGATTTAGATTATGAAGCTTTACCTTTTATCATGTTGAAAAATTGTGATAGTTACCTTTTTCTGTATACTTAGTGTTCAGATGTATTAACTAAAAATGCAGAAAATGGTATTTTAATATTTAAGCATAGTTTAGACAGTTCTAGTTTAGAAATGTTAAATGAGTTTTTATAGATACATACATGTGTGTATATATATATATACATGCCTATGTGTAAAGTTGTTTTCTTTAGCATAAGAGTTTAACCGTATGATTTAAAATTTAATGATAAGATAGTTTTTACAGCTAGCAGATCTACTGTTACTGGTTGGATTTTACTAGTGAATTAAACAGGTCTAAAAATTAAAACCAAAACCAGCCAGTAGCTATGATCTACTATACATCTGGTTTTAGTACTGAGTTCTTTTTTATTGATTGGTAAGGGAGGACAGGTCTTTCTAGCCTCTCCTCCCAGTGGGCTTCTCTGTGAGTGAACCAGTTATTTAGCTGAGCTGAAGAAAATGCTCTGTATATCTGCAGATGTCAAAAGCTGGTTTATCATTGACCATACATTCTTTTGTTTCAGGTGATCAGCAAATCATCTGGTATTAGCAGTGAGCTTGTGTTGGTTGAATGTTTTTAATTAAATTATTCTCTCAGACTTTGTGTAGCACAGAAGTCTCTTCCCAACTAGAAGCTAATTTCAATTTAATTTTTTAGAGATTTTTTTTTTAATGATACTTAAAGTCAAAAAGTGCTTGTTTGTTTGTTTTCTTAATAAACCAGTCTGTATTTCCCTGTTGTGTCAAATCACAATCACAGCTTGACGCTGTGTTGTAGTTCTTGTAGATCTTACTGTCTTGCATTGAATTATACTGGCATACCGTGCATTCAGTATGCTAAAATTCATCTTCCCTTTCCCACAGCTGTACATGGTGACATGAGAAGCTTTTGTATTGTGGTTCCCTTGCCACAGAACAAGAATTAGAAAATTTTGTCATGCTGTCAGTTGTTATGTATAGACTGCAAGTCAGGTCACTACTTAGACTGATTCCAGCTTTGAGTGTAGCTAAATTTTCAATATAATGTTCAGATGCCATATTGTAGTACAGACCTTCGGGTCCCATCAGAATATTGGCTCTGGTGAAAGAGTACTGAGATAGTTTGAGTTACTGGGTTGGCATTTCAGTAGTCTGCAGACATTAAGTCTGCATTGGAAAGGATAACAATAGAAATTAATGGCAGACTTTCTGTAGTGCTTAGAATCAGTTCTATGGTGTGACTGAGATTCTGTTCCATTGAGAACCTAATAACTGATTTTTAATGCTAATGAAGCATACTTGCTAAGTCTGTTGTTTCCCCTGGAGATCAGGTTTTAATTCTCCTGACTCTTCAGTTCATTTCTTTGTCTTTTAATGTGGTGATTGACCCTCATAGAAACTGGGAGACTCAGGTGGATTGCTGTGTCCCCATGGAATTCTGTTTTTAGAGGTCTCAGGTGGATAATGGTTAATCTCTTTTTCTCAAGCAACCTCTTAGGATCCTAGAGAGAAGGAGATGATGTGAGGAAAGGATTGTGCTTGATTTGATATAGGCTAATGAACCTTCCTCATGCAGCTGCACGTTTCCTCCATTACACCTAGCAGAATATTGAAGAAGGGGTAGTTTTCTAGGCTTTCAGCTTCCCAAGGCCAGTAGCATCACTTCTGATGTGGAAATGTGCTTTTTGCCAGCCACTTTTTATGTTCGGGAGCTTCAATTAAAGTTGCCAGCTCTTTTTTTTTTTTTTTTTTTTTTTTTTTAATTTGTCTTTATCTCTTTCTATATCTTCTATCTATAATATCTTCAGGTATTCTTCTATTTCTCCCTTTCTCTGCCACTTGGAGGAAGAGAACTAAAAGGGGAAGGAGGGAACAAGTCAGGAAAGAGCTGAAAATTTAAAAAAATCTTACGATAGAGTGAAAACCTTGGTGTTCATGCCATTGTTTCTGACTACTGACCTATTGTGGAGGTGGCAGACCACAGTGTGTTGAAGATAAAATGCCTTTCTTTCCTGTGTGTGTCTTTTGCTGCTAGGACTTACCCACTCCATAGGGCAGGAAGTTTTCATTGTAAGAGTAGTAGCTGCAGGAGATGGCTTCTAACAGAACTGGATGAAAGGATAGCTTCTGCTTTGAAAGCTGGAGTAACAATGCAGTTTTTGGAAAAGGGAGGCAGGGACAGCCACCCCTAGAGGAACCCAGAGCATCAAGGCTTCTCTCTGCTTTAGAAGGTATAGCATAAGAAAAATTGATGTGGCTTTTTCTTGGTTTGGATGGGATGCTGTGGTTCTCTCTGGCAATAGGGTGTTAAAATCCTGTCCAGTGGGTAAGCTGAACGAAATGTCAAAATACATTTGTGAAGGGCGATCATTCACAACAGCAGAATGACGGCACTGAGAGTTGAGATTACTGGTTTGGTGTTTTGTTTTTTTTTTTTTTTAACTGTTTTTAAGGTAAAGAAAAATGAAAGACAAGTGGTACAATAAATGTGCATTATACTGCAATACAGTTTCCCTAAAAGCTAAATATATTAATGTATAAAAGTGACATTCTATATGAGTGATAATGCAGACTGTTGGAGAGTTTTTCTCTGATAAACAAGTCTGCTTAGGTATTTTTTCTGTCTTGTTGCCATAGTGCCTGAACTGTTCCCAAATATTTGAATGGAAGAGAGACCACCTTTTCCTTCCTCTATAGCCTGCAGGAGGAATAGCTTGATTAGTCTGTAAGGGATACTTGCTTGTATGTATGTTTTATTAGAGGAAACTGTTTTAAATAACATTGACGTTAACACCCATGACTGCTCTTAGTTTCTCTGAGTGAATCCACTGCATTCTGCACTGCTCAATCTTCTCTTATAGACCAGTTTTATACCTTAGACTGAGCACAGACAGGAAAAGTGTGGGGAGTTGCAGAAGGAAGAAAAGTCTGAAGAGTTACAGAAAGAATTTCTGTATAGCACCAAGAGTTTTGAATGTTGTCAAACAACATCTCAGGAGCATTGTCTGGGGTTTAAATAGAGAGAGAAGTACAGTTAGGAAGTTCAAAGTGATTTGTGTTGCAAAGCCGTCTTTTATAGATTTATGCATGTACTAGTCTCTGCAATGTTTAGCCCAAGTAACTGTATTTCAGTTACTGTGATTGAACCAGTCAGAGCAGCTGCACAGTGGAGCAACACTTGATTCAGGTGGAGCAGTTGGGTTAGTGACTGACATAACTCATGGTGTCACATCAGCATTGCAAATCTAGAACAAGCCTTTGGAACATTTGAGCTTCAACTGCTTGCTTCATAATGCTATCCCTCCCAGTTATTCCAAGGTTAAAGCATATGTAGTTTGAACTTGATGTTTTAGCATATACCAGATACCCAGTTGGGGGACAGAACTTGAGCATGGCCCCAAGCACAGTGTATGCATGTGTCGTGTCATGATCAGAACAGGGAAGGACATCTTGGTTGAAGATGGAAGTGGGATTCTCTTTAGAGTGCTACAAGAATCAGTCATGGAGTCAATCAAAAACCCCACAAGCAGAAGTGCTCTGCAGAGAGAGGGTGGGTACCTTTCTTTGACTGTAAGGAACTTGTAGAGGACAAAAAAAGCACCTTAGAGGAACTTCTTGCTTGCACTACCTGACTTCTGCTTCGCTTCAGCCTCATTCCAAAATTCTTGATTGTATGCACTTGTTTGGAAGGGGTAAAATGTAGAGACTTAAATAGCAGGGAACTTGAGTACCATGGTGATGGGTGTGACATGCTCCCAACAGGAAATTGGTGGACAAAATATAAACAGTTGATTGTTTTAACTGGTAGCTTGGATGTCCTTCTCTTTGTTTTAATTTCCTCTGGACCAGCTTTTGTTGCAGGTCAAACTGTTAACCAGTAGAAGGTACCTTCTGCTGTTGTGCAAATAAGAGACTAGTGAGAAAAAGGAGATAGAACTGTTCATTTGTTTCTGAGCAAATCATCATTTTCAGTGCAGTTTCTGTATGCCTGGAAGAGACAAACTTGTCTGTAGCTGCACCTGTCCTCATTGCTTAAGAATTTTATATCACCCCTTGTTTCCTCTCATGCTTGATAAGAAATGCAACTCATTTGCTATGCTTGATAACGGTATCTTTTTTTGAAGGTCTTTGCTAAATGAAAATATGCTCTTAGTCCGTTATGTTTAGTTTAGTGGGTTTTCTAAATTTGCTGTGCCATACTTGTGTAAGTTCTGTGTGTAAGCAGCTGCTGATTTTGATTCCTGCATCTGTCTTTCATCTGCTAGATGCTTCCCCCTCCTCCCAAGCCTGTACCAAAGCTTTAATTTAAAGGGTTTGCTCTGTCTGTGCTTCAAGATTTAGCAAGCTCTGCTATGAAAGTGCTACATAGGGGCTAATGTGGTAAGCCTTGCTGCTAGCACAGCAGCTTTGCATCAGAGCCACTTTGCATTTCCCCCTTCTTTCTTGCTCCTACCACTCTGCTCCTTCTCCCTCACCCCCAAAGCAATCCCACCAGACTTGGAGTGCAGACAACAAAGTCTGTGAATACAGGTGTGGTAACTTCACATTCATAAGAGGCTCAAGGTGAATAGTCCTCCCATGTTTGAAGGGGAAATTTAGGGGAGAGATGGAGAACAGGAAGTGTGTTTCTTATTTCTGCTAATATGATGGAAGGACTGGAATTCAAGATGATCACTTGTGGATCCCTTTTATGCTTCTGTTCAGCTGTTTTGTAATTTTGCTGAGTAAAATCACACACTGTTCAAACTTAAATTTTTCTCTGAAAACATTTGCAATTGCAGGGTAAACCTGTGGCATCTCAGTTGCATTTTCTGTCTCAGACTACAGCAGGAAAACAGAGATAGTAGATTTTAAGTGCCTCTTGGAAAAATAAGCTTCCACTTTGTAATGGTGAGATCTATGACCACCAGTGAGTGATATGTGGATTGGGCAAGTAGTGTGGTGGAATTCAGCATGACAGACACATTTTTGTAATATTTGTGTAACTGTTGGTTAATATTACTGAAGCAGTGCAGTAAATTTGTGGTAGCAAATTAGGCTGAAGTAGCACGATTGATGCTTTGGTCTGTCACATCACTGTGGAACCAAAGCTGGAATATAATGTAGTATAAAAGGGTAAGAGTAATGAGCTTCCAGCTATGGACAAATATAGATGAGATGGATTTCTCTTTGCAGAACATCAAGATGTGAAATTATATTTCCTATAGAAAATGAGATGGAAATGAATGTATTTACAATATGGAAGGGCTGATAATGCTACTTGTGTTCTGTGGAAATCTGACTGTAAGGTGAATTTATTCTTTCATGGCATAGAGGGCAGTAACTTAAAACAAAACTTGCTGCTCTTATTTTGTGATTACGATATAAAATGTTTGGGCTCGTAGAACTACTATTTTTGCTTTATAATTAAACAGAAAAATTACTTGTTTGGACAGCAGAATAGAACTAGGTCCTTTCTGCATATAAGTGCTGTATTAACTTGAACATCCTTGTGGTAACAATTGATGTAGAGCATAGTAAATAGCCAGTACTACAGTTGAATAAAAATTAGTCCATTTTACTAGATGTATTTGTAGTAACTGCCATAGACTTCTTAATAGATCTTCAGAATGCTTTGGGAATGCAGAGATAAAAAGAACTGTAATATTAATTGCAAATCCTGAATCTTTAAAATTGTTTGTTGCTCAGCTTTCAGAAATGAAAATTGCTCATTTTTAGAATACCTGTCATCTTGTTACTGAGTTTCCATTCCAAAATGAAGGAGGCTATGTTTCTGCCATGGACCCCATGTCAAATACAAAAGAACAAAAAGAATACATGTAGACCTTGCTACTCAGCAGTTTATGACAAAGAGTTGTTCATGCATTATTAAATAAAAGAAGAATAGTAGCTATTTTTTCAGACATGATCTTGTGCCCCTGTCTGTAAAAGATATAATATGATCAGGATCAGATAAGGAAGGCCGAAGCCCTGATAGAATTAAATCTGGCCAGGGATGTCAAGGGCAGCAAGAAAAGCTTCTATAGGTACATTGATGATAAAAAGAAGACTAGGGACAATGTGGGCCCGCACCGGAAGGAAACGGGAGACCTGAGTATCCGGGATATGGAGAAGGCTGTGGTACTCAATGACTTTTTTGCTTCAGTCTTACTGGCAAGTGCTCCAGCCACACTGCTTAAGTCACAGAATGCAAAGGCAGGGACTGGGAGAATGAAGAACCTCCTGCTGTAGGATTATATCATGTTCAAGACCATCTAAGGAACCTGAAGGCACATATGTCCATGGGACCTGATGAGATACATCTGCAGGTCCTGAGGGAACTGGCAGGTGAGGTGGCTAAACCACTATCCATCATATTTGAAAAATCATGGTAATCTGGTGAAGTTCCTGCTGATTAGAAAAGGGGAAACATAACCCCCATTTTTAAAAAGTGAAAAAAGGAAGACCAGGGGAACTACAGGCCAGTCGGTCTCACCTCTGTGCCTGGCAAGATCATGGAGTGGATCCTCCTGGAAACTGTGCTAGGACACTTGGAAAATAAGGAGGTAATTGGGCACAGCCAACATGGCTTCTCTAAGGGCAAATTGTGCCTGACAAATTTGATGACCCTCTGATAGGTTTACAGTGTTGGTGGATAAGGGAAGAGCAAGTTATGTCATCTACCTGGACTTGTGCAAAGCATTTGACGCTGTCCCACACGATATCCTCGTCTCTAAATTGGAGAGACATGGACTTGGCAGATGGACCACTCAGTGGATGGTTGCCCTCAAAGAGTTGCAGTCAATGGCTTGATGTCCAAGTGGAGAGGAGTGACGAGTGGTGTTCCTAAGGGGTCGGTATTGGGACTGGTGCTGTTTAACATCTTTGTTGGCAACATGGACAATGGGATTGAGTGCACCTTCAGCAAGTTTGCCGACGACACCCAGCTGTGTGGTGCGGTCAGTATACTGGAGGGAAGGGATGCCATCCAGAGGGAACTGGGCAGGCTTGAGAAGTGGGCCTGTGCAGACTTCATGAGCTTCAACAAGGCCAAGTGCAAGGTCCTGCACATGGGTTGTGGCAATCCCAAGCAGAAATAGAGGCTGGGTGATGAGTGGATTGAGAGCAGCCCTGCAGAGAAGGACTTGGGGGTATTAGTGGATGGAAAACTGTCTGTGAGCCAGCAATGTGTGCTCACAGCCCAGAAAGCCAACCATATCCTGGGCTGCATCAAGAGAAGTGTGACCAGCAGGTTGAGGAACGTGAGACCCCACCTGGAGTACTGTATCCAGCTCTGGGGCCCTCTGACATAAGAACAACATGGACCTGCTCAAGCTGGTCCAGAGGAGGCCATGAAGAAGGTGATAAGGGGTCTGGAGCACCTCCCCTGTGAGGACAGGTGGAGAGAGTTGGGGTTGTTCAGTCTGGAGGAGAGAAGGCTCTGGGAGACCTTACAGCGACCTTCGAGTACTTAGAGGAGGCCTACAGGAAAGATGGGGAGGGACTCTATCAGGGAGTGTAGGGATGAGAGGTAGCGGTTTTGAAATGAAAGAGAGTAGATTTAGATTAGATGTAAGGAAGAAATGCTTCACAGTGAGGGTGGTGAGACACTGGCACAGGTTGCCCAGAGAAGCTGTGGCTGCCTCCTCCCTGGAAGTGTTCAAGGCCAGGTTGGATGAGGCTTTGAGCAGCTTGATCAAGTGAAAGATGTTCCTTCTTACAACAAGGGGGTTGGAACTAGATAATCTTTTAGGTCTCTTTCAATGCAAACCATTCTATGATTCAGTGATCAAGATCTTTGTGAAAGATTCTATGAA
Organism: Tyto alba; assembly: GCF_018691265.1. Classification (NCBI taxonomy): domain Eukaryota; kingdom Metazoa; phylum Chordata; class Aves; order Strigiformes; family Tytonidae; genus Tyto; species Tyto alba. Next base: position 12,700,456 of record NW_024881301.1, on the reverse strand, counting down.
GACGAGATATGTAGTAGAAAAATAAGCTCACTTGAAAATTGGCCTATAAACTACAGTTTTATAAGGGGCTCCATTTTTAATGGACTTCTCTTTTGTTGTTGTATGCTCGACAAAGCCTGTCAGTGGTTGACTAAGCACCTCTAAACATAGTCGCTCATCAGTTTGCTGTATGGTCCATGTTAGTTAATTGTGGCAAGTAATTGTTGTATCCTTGCCATAAACCAGGAGAACTTAAAGGGGGGGGTGTTACCATATTCTTGGTACACTATGGACTAGATGTAAGATGGAGAGGCAAGCTTTAACAACTTCTACAAAAAGCAGTCAAACATGATTGGACAGGAAAGTGGAGATGTAGAGAAGAGGAATTACTTGGCTTGTGTCATTCAACAGGTCAGTGATAGATACTGAAACAAAATCTAGTGCTTAATTTGTTATGAGATGCTGCCTTGTGTTTGGTAATAGTAGTGTAGAGTTTTGAAGAGAAGTTTGTAAACTACTTAGTCTAGATAAATTAATGTATTTATTAATTTTTGTGTGCTTTGGTGCTTATATGGACAGAAAGTAGGGGCACTGTGATTTGTTTTCACACTGTTGTCCAATTATTGTTCTTCCCCCCCCCATCACCACTAGTGAATATAAACTGCTGGGATAAGGTGTTTTTATAGAAGCTCCTGATTTCTTAGGTCTACTTCTTTTGCATGTTGATGTGAACATGTAAGACCAGATTAAAAGGTACCTAGGCACTTAACTTGCATTAGTTTTCATTGGTGTCTTGTAGCTTAGATGTCTTCTGAGCGTTTGGTCTGGATTTATTTCTCCTGGTTTGAAAAAGTGGAGAAAATAAGAAAAATTACCTATTGTTTTTCTGCAGCTGGAAAGTAATGTGTCCCTCTTGCCTGGCCTACATTCTGAAGTGGGAATGAATCTGTATATTCTGCATTTGAACTAGTCAAGACTTGTACTGGTTTTGGCTGGGATAGAGTTAAAATTCTTCGTAGCAGCTTGTATGGAGCATGTTTTGGATTTGTGCTGAAACTCATGTTGATAACACAGGGATGTTTCAGTTACTGCTGAACAGTGCTTACAGAGTGTCAAGGCCTTTTCCACTCTTCACAGGGCTCCACCAGCCAGCAGGTTGGAGGTGTACAAAGTAGCCCCATACAAGCTACTATGAAGAATTTTAACTCTACCCCAGCCAAATCCAGTACACTTGTGTTCAGGGCTGCTTTTTGCATTTGTAAAATTTACAGAAGGTCCTGTGGTACTTGGGCAAAGTTGGACGGAAAGCAGAGAAGGGCTGAAGAGGCAGTATTCAGTTAACAGCTTTTTTGATAGCTTTTTTGGAATAACCTTTAGAGTGTAGAGAATCTCAAAATGTCTTGGTTTATTGAATAATGCAAAGTATGCTCTTTATGCATTTTAGATGAGGAGTGGTTAGATTGTTGGCGAGAAGTATTTGGAGCAAGTTAAAGACACACCCACTTGACAGGCTTTGTTAAAATGTAAATTTACTGGACTGATGCCTCTTCACTTGGATTGATGTCTTGATGTTTAAAGTGAAAATGAATATGTAAGATAACTGTAACAGTACTTTAATAGTACTATAAACTGTTCATGTACTGATTGATTTATTTTTATCACTCTTCTCTTCCTTGTTGGTATTAGCGTTGTGTTTATCAGAATGCTGCCGTTTGAATTATCTCTTCTGTGACTATGAGCTGAGATGCTGGAATTATTTAAATAATAAATGTTGCTCATTATCAGTAACATCCTTACATCAAGCCTAATGTAGTGCTAAACTTAATTTTACAATGCACAAACACAACAGAGTGAAATCCACACACTTTACTTTCTGTTTGAACTAGTAGGAGACATCAAACAGATAAATTGTAAGCAGCTGCTCCTATTTTTATCATTGATATTCACATCTGATACAGAGTGGATTTAGCAGTTTGGTTGACTTAACTGGTTTGATGAGGCAAAAATCAGAACATTCAGTTCACTGAATCAGAGCCATTAGATATCTGGTCAACTCTGCATGTTTATGTGTTAAGACATACAGAGTGAGCAGTCACCATGTTCTGCACTAAGATGTCGTCTACATTGGACCAATCACTGTAGGAGCATTAGGAGAGTATTAATGTAGAGGGCAAAGAGAGGAACATGAAATGTAAAATTGAGGTTGAGAGGAGAGAAACGGAGGAAGTAAAACTAGTGGTTGTTGATATAATGGTCATTTTTTTATTTCATGTATTTGATAGCTAAATAAAAATAATTTTATTGGTGAAAATAATTATGTTGGTATCTTGACATAGTTTCTTCAATTTATGCTTTTAAATTTATAGTATGATCAGGCAACTTTAAAATAGGAAAATAGCACCCTTTCAAAATTAATTTCACTGAATAACAGTGTGATAGTTTTTTCCACCAGTTGTTTATGTCGCAACTTAACTGTATTAATTGAAGTTGTGTAGTTTAGAAATTGTGCTGAGTGCAGTGGTTTAGCTCCCTAGTGAAGGGTGCAATTATAATGATACCAAAAAAAAAAAAATGCAATTAATTTCCTGAAATGAGGAGTATCTTTGTAACTAACTTCATGTGTGGATGCTGCAAAATGTGTTTGCTGCTTCAAAGTATGTCTTCAGTCCTCTGTCCCCTAACAGCAGGAGCTTGCATGCAACAAAATGTTCCTCAGAGGAATGATTAAGGACTTTGGGTTTGCCTCATTTGGAGACTGAGGGGCAACCTCATTGCTCTCTGCAGCTTCCTGAGGAGGGGACGGGGAGGGGGAGGTGCTGAGCTCTTCTCCCTGGGATCCAGTGACAGGACGTGGGAATGGTTCAAAGATGTATCAGTCAGGGGAGGTTTAGACTTGACATTAGGAAGCATTTCTTTACCAAGAGGGTGGTCAAACCCTGAAACAGACTTCCTAGAGAGGTGGTTGATGCTCCAAGCTTGTCAGTGTTTAAGGGGCCTTTGGATCTTTTGGTCAGTCCTGAAGTGGTCAGGCAGTTGGACTAGATGATGGTTGTAGTTACCTTCAACTGAAATAGTCTATTCTGAAAAGACTGGTCTGTGTTACCTTCAACTGAAATAGTCTATTCTGAAAAGACTGGTCTGTGTAAGAATGGTGCATGGCATGACACAGGAAAACTTCTGGTTTCGATTGTATTGATGGGTTGAATTAAATACCTATGAGCCTATCAAAGGATGTAGCCTGTTCCATGTTAACTTAACCTGACATAAAATCATGCCTTGCATCATGAGTGCATTTTTACCCTCTCCCTACCTTTCCTGTTAAAATAAATCTGATTCTTGAAAAAAACCCCCAAACCAACCAAACAAAAAAACCCCCAAACCAACCAAACAAAAAAACCCCCAAAACAAACAAACAAAACCCCCCAAAGCAAGCAAACAAAAAACCCCCAACCAAATCCAAACCAAACACAGGTTTGAAACAGTTGTGTAAACCTGGGGTTGCCAAGCGCTTCCCCTTTGTGCTGCAATAGCTTTCTGCAGCTGACCTTTCCTTTGGGCCTTCCCTTCCTCCCCCCACAGTTTGTTATCCTCTACCTTAGGTATATCCAAGAATATTATTTCCTCTCCTCAAATTGCTCTTCCATCTACTTTGTCTCAAAGCTCCTTGCACACTTTCTTCCTTGCCCCTATCTCCCAGATTCTTCTTATGCACTTGCTCTTTTCCCATGACGACTTCATTTGATTTCTGGAAAAGATTTCATGTCCTATCAGCAACTGCAGAATTTGGACCCTTCTCCAGGGATGGGATTTATTTATCTCCATTGATTCTCTACCTAGAAAATGGAAGTAGTAGTTTATTGGTGAAGGGATTCTGTTAACTCAGTTTAGATCTAAAAATATTACTCTTCTAGAGAAGCTTGGTGTTAAGTCTTTTGACGTTTGAAGTATATTAAGGAAGACATTCAGAAAATGATGGTTGCTTGTGTATTCTGAATGTTGAAGGTAATGATACAATGTCTGATAACCAATCTATGTAACCTAATATAATTGTGTGGGAGGTAAGAGGAGTATAGTCTTTTTTCATTCCCCTATAGAGTTCATTTAAAAAAACCCTCATTGTTAGACTTCTAGATCTGTCTGTCTTCTGTCCATCTCTATTCGCCAGTTTTCAAAAGGCTTTTCAGAGAAACTTGGCTAGCCTGAAGAATAGTTGTAGTGTACTGTAGTGTTGTATTTTCAGGGGTAAAGCAGGTGACCTGAGCTTGTTCTTGCAAATAAATGATTGCATTTGCAGGCTAAGGTATGTGTTTGTTATGGGACTGGGGTTTTGAACAGTTTAGAGGGCATATGGAACTTAAAAAAGGTGGTAGCTCAAATCCTAATTCTTCAAATAGCTCTGCAGAGCAGGGATGGACCCCTTTTCTACTTCATTGTAGTTCCATGTTGATAAAGGTGTCTGTTTATATTAAGTTCCCTATTGATGTGCTGGTTAATAATGCTGCAATAGGTGAGTTGTGTCTATTTTATTTGGTAGTTGAATACAGCAACACACAACTGAACTTTTTAACATGCTTAATTTAAACTTTTTAAGAAAACTGCCTTTTTTTTTTTTTTTTTTTTATTGTTCTGTTAGGTGATGGTGTATTAACTCTTTATCTCTGGGCTAATTGCAGCTATGGTTGTAGTCTATGTGTCCTCAAAAAGCTAACTTTAGAATTAACTAGAAGTCATTTGCTTGTTTAAAAATATAAGGTATAAAACTATTGTTTGTCAGCTAAGATTATCATGAACCTTGGACGTTTAGTGAAACTTCATATTTGGGAATTTAGAGAAGATGACCCAGAATTCATTTAGTGCAATTTAGATGTCATAAATAACTCTTGTATAGAACAGGCTTTAAGGGGGTTATGGAAAGCGAGGGGGAATGCTATAGTGCGGTTAGTAAATATGTTGTCAGTGGGACCTTGCCTAGACTTCTGTATTTCAGACCAACAACAGACATCATTTTAGTGTTAAACTACTGTGATTATAAGGAATATTTCTGATGTCTCTGATAGTTGGTGTGGATGACTACAGCTCAGAGTCTGATGTGATTATTATACCTTCAGCCCTGGACTTTGTCTCACAAGATGAAATGTTGACGCCTTTGGGAAGACTGGACAAGTACGCTGCAAGTGAGAACATATTTAACAGGTATGATTTTTAAATGTCCTGTCTGGCTAATGATCTACAAGCTATTAATCTGATTAAAATCTGACTGCAGTTAATTTCCGTGAAATAATTCAAAAAACCCAACAACTCTACAAAATTCTTCAGTTTCCACTCCTCCTCCTGTTTGCTGATACTCCTACTTACAGAGAGCAAAATACTAATAATAGAAAAACATTTGCTTACCTTTTTGAGCAAATGTAGTTCAGGACTTCTTGAATTTTTTCATTAATTGGACCACATCCTTTTAGTTTTTTTGTGGATGCTAAAATTCCTGTTGACACAGGACTAGTAGATAATAAACCGTATCCATAACTCTGTGTAGAAGGTGACTTCATGAAAGGGTAGTGAACAGCACTGTAGATTGTCAGACGAAGCCAGGATCATTCTTATCCATAGTTTACAGTTTGGGTATCCTTGCTTCTGGTTATTCAAAATGGGAAACTGCTGAAAAGAAAGTCTTGCCCAGTTAATACTGTGGTCTGCATTTTCCCCTTTGTACATCTGTAATGGCAGTGAGCTAGATTTTTCATTTAAGAGCACTGGTATTGTAGTATACTTCAGACAGACATGTACCCCCCACCCTATCCCCTGCACACAGAAAATCTGCAATGGAATGAAGAAATTCAAAACCAGCATTTATTTTAATTGTAACTGTAAACAGCTATGAGGTCACAGAAGTGTATAAAATATGTTAAGATTGAGGTTTTCTGGAGCTTTATTTTAATGTAGCTTCGTTTGGACTCCAAGTAAATCTTTACTAAAGCATGTTTGCTTTTATCTTGAATTCTTTAGTAGTATGCAGAAGATAAGTCTATGATCAACCACCCTGTAGGTTAGCCTCTATTTGATTGGCTATGGCCTGAGTTCTGTAAGATCTTAGCCCTGTGCTTAACTTTGGTTACGTGAAGTATGCTTGAAATTCCATATTACATGTATGAACATACCCCTGTTTGGAAGGTTTTCAGTCTGATTGAACTGAAGCTAACAATTATAGATTGGTTTCTCTTATAACCTGCATGAATTAGTTCTGAAATGCTTGATTTTAAAGTTTTCTGTTTTCCTGAAATACAAAGTTTGTGGTATTTTACAATTTGAGATGAAATCAGCAATTTGCCAACCAGGAGAGAGCTGTGTGTTTGACTTGTCATGGCGGGGGGGGGGGGGGGGGGGAAGGGGACCCTTTAGGGCTGTAGGTGACAATTGTATAATAAAAGCTGGTATGGAGAAGAACGAACTCAGAAACCCAATCTGTGTGACTTGAATTTTAAACCAGTATAGTGGTCCTAATACTTTACTTGCCTGTTTAAGAAAAAAACTCTCTCTCTGAGTCTCTCAGTATGTATTGCATGGGGTGTGGGGCATACATAAACTTGAAATCTTTTTGATGATGCTGTCCAGCTTTATGCATCTTGTGCTTGCCTGTGCTTTTCTGTGGGGTAGATGGCTGGAGTAACTATAGTTTTCCCTGGGTTTTTTTGTGTTTGCTTGTTTGGGAGTTTTTTGCTGGTATAAACATGTTGTTTAATCCTGGCGCTCTATGTAGGCCTACTGTTTTATGTAGCATAAGAAAATATGGGAAATAGCATATGATAGCCAATAGTGATATAACTGTGAGTAGCAATTATATCATGACAAGTAATAGTAACTACTGCAGGCAGTTTGTGATGATTCAGCATTAGTCAGTCTCAGGAGTAATTGGAGAGATTTTTGCTAGACAGATGAACTGGAGCATTTCATGGAGAAAAGGTAAGAAAAGGTAACAATTTAAGTGTAATCTAATTTATATATCTTAGTATAGTATAATCACATCCAATTACTTATGTGTAGTTTAACATTATATTATGAATGATTTGTTAATGTTTTGGTTGTTTCTGTGACCTTGAACCTGCATTTCTGTGGAAGCTTCAAGCTATAGATGTCCAAGCCCTTGAAATATAATCATTGAGCTTGGATAAATTAGGGTATGATTTTTTTCTTCTTAGTGGATAAATTTGCATTTAGTGTGTTTGTTTTTGGAAAAAAAAATCTTTACTTTTATTTCTCTTCACATTTGTTTTTATTGACATTTTCTATCTGATTAGTCATCTACATATGTATCATATTTTCAGTATGTGATTATATTGAATGATTAAAGTGAAGTGATTTTTAACAATTACTACAAAAGCCTAGTCTCCTTTGTGTGGAATCCTTGGGTACTCATGATTTCTCAGCTGGTGTCTGAAGGCCAAAGCCAGTTGCTCTGAGATGGAAATGGATCCATGTCTACATTCTAAGAAATTTTAGCAGATCGGACTTGGAACTTGCAAATGGGAATTGCTTCCTAATTTAAATATGTATGATTTTTAACAGGATGAACTGAAAAAAACCAAGGTAGAGAATCTTTTAACAGCTTCCCAAATGATGGAAGGAGTTTCTGTGTGACAATTTTTGGCATGTTATGGTCTATATCCTCACTGTTTGAAGCATTGCTGATCACAGATGTTGTCTTGGTCTGTGAGACTGGAGGGGAACCCGACAATTATTACAATAAGTGACCACTCTTGTATATGAAAACCAAGACAAGTGGGACTGGGGTTATGGTTTTGTTAACAAAGAGTCAGCTTCCAGACTAGATTTGAGAAGCATCTCTAGCATATGCCTTAATAATCCAGTATCATATTGCAGCAAGAGTAGATGCCAAGCCGAAAACCAAGACTATCACCCTGAAACACAAGGTGTCCTTATGTCTGGTAGCACTGGGGTGTGTGTGTGCATGCATGGATGAAGATTCCCTTTTACTATTTGCTTTAAAAAAAAATTGCTGGTACAGATTGGAGCATAGCTTCTGTCTCTTCTAATTTTAACAGTCCTTTGTGGGTTTTCCTAAGCTTTATTGCCATTAACTTGCTTCCATTCCTCATTAGGAAGGCTCAGAAGTATGCAACGTGCACCATTGTATCTGTTTGAATAGTGAGGCAATTCCAGAACAGACCTTTCCTTTCGACCAGACTACTTTTTGAGGAATTGTTGTTGCCCTTTCTCTTCAAACAAAAACAGATCTTGGCAGCAGACTCTCATTCATCAGTATGATAGTTCTTGGCTATCAAGACTATATCAACATATCAATGTAGATATTTTTAAGCTGTCCTCTTGCCATACTTCTTTGTGTTCTGAAATACTTTTTTTTTCCCCTTAGGAGAATACCAGATGTCTTTTGAAATAGTGTTTTTTGAAATAGTTTAACTTCAAAATACTCATAAAACATCACTCAGCAGTAACTGAGGATATATTGGATCTCAGAGATTAAGCATAGGTGTGTGTAGTCATGTACAGTTTATCAGTAGCACTTTTGCTGTCTACGGTATAGGTGAAGATTTGGCCTAAAGCATTCTGGGTAACTTGTTGTTTTTGGCTAAAAGATACGCTACTCTGTCTTCAAGGCACAGGCATGTGGTTTCTGATATGGTTGGTAGAAGGTAGCCTTCTTGCTTTCTAGACTCCAGATGGAAGAGGGTTTGACATCAGAAAGCAGGCTGTACCACATGTGACAAAGAATTATTTTAATGTGGTTATCTGATTCCTGACTTCAGCAGTTGCAATATAAACTTTGTTTTCACACGTCTGTGATTCTGGAAAATAGTATGGAAGTTTTTAGAATTTACACTCAGTTTTTAGGAGTTAATGGTCACAATAATTTTTTCGATGTGTCAGGGCTATACCACAAGTCTTTCTAGTTCTCCACTCCCTTTGGCAGAGTCAAGAACATGTTACTGTGTATTTAACAACTAGGACTTGCTTGCAGAAAGTACCCCCACTAAAACAGAAGAATGCTGTTTTCATCCCTCTGTGCTGTAATGATTATTAAAAACCTCTCTTAAGACAGTATGTTTGGTGGGATATGGAGAATCTTATCAATACATTCCTTAAGAGTAAGAAACTACCTTGCCTTCATTTGTTGTAGTATGATCAGATTATAACCAACAAGTTAATTGAGAATTTGGTTATCTACAGCTGCAGAATTTTTTCTCCTCATTTAGTTTCCTTCTGTCTGTGCAGCCTTAGCTCAGCATAAACTGTTCCTTTTGGGGTATTTGTTGAGTACTGACAGTAAGGATATGCCAAACTCATACCGAAGCCATGCAGGTTAAACTACAGTGGCATTCATTCTGACTAGGACACTTCTCATAATTTCAGGATAAATCAGGTTATTTCTTGTAGTCTCTTCCTCTCATTTCCTCTGTTTTCATGTTTCAGTCTTTCCAAGTCCACCGTATGTCAAAGAGTAAACTTTAGTAAAAATGAAACAACCCTCAAAACATTTTTTTTTTAACACAAATCACAGATACATGCATACCAAATAAATTACTTAAACTTAATTTTCACAATATAGAGAAAGTTTACCTTGTAAGTGTACATTAAAATGATATAAGCTGAACTATCAAAGGACAATTTTCCCAGAGCACTGGGAAGTCTTAATTACTTCAACAATACTGAATGTACCTCCGTGTATTTAGCCTTTCTTCTTAAGAAGGGTACAACAATGTTGATTTCAAAATTTGGAGTTTATTCAGAATATCTTCAGAGATTGAGGAAAACAGTGCCAAGCTAAGTTACTAACACCATTATGCACTTAAACATGAACGGTCATAAAATCTTAATTTTTTTCTTTGACCATTTTTGCAGAACTTCTAAATCATCTTCTTTTATTTTCTTTCTCTATCTTTTTTTTTTTTTAATTATTTTCTTAACATATGCTTACTAGCTAAATGCACTCCTTGTGCAGATGAACTCATTTAAATTCTATAGTAGAAATTTATTAAAGGGCTAATGATGGTGATGGGTACACAGTAATTATACCACTTAGGACTTGCAATGTTGATTCCAAATAAGGTCAAAGGAGTATATAAAAGAGTTTGAATGAGCCAAGCAAAGATATTTATAGCTCTTCTTGGAGTATATTATCATAAATCCTAATATATCTGTGTGTGCAGAGTCTTCAAAATATCTGTCCCCTGCATGTGGACATAAAGGAAGGGTGTTTGTAATCTGTTCCCATTTTATCCCGCTGCTAATTGCAGTGAAGTGTGCCTACAAGATATACTAACTATCTTTTTTTTCTGCCATTGGACAAGCTCTTCCTCTGGATTCTCATGTGAACTGAAATTTTGCTAATTATCCTCCACTTCTGCCTGTAATAGCTGAAGCGTGTGTACTGCACGATACATTCCAGCCTTTGACCTCTGACCTTTCTTTGGCCTGCAAGCTGTTTAATGGATAAATAGATGCACTGCTGCTTAGGTGACAGTTGTATACCAAAGATACATATGGTGAATAAACAATTTTCTTTGAGAGTTCACAGCTGTAGGGTTATTGATTTGAAACTTAGCTTGACAGAGCATCTAGTGAAAGTTTCTTTGGACCTGGAGGAATCAGATATGAGATCTGATGGAATGGCCAAGCAGATGCAATTCTATTAGTTTTTGCAAGGAAGACAACTCCACTGGCACTGAGAATGTGTAAAGGTAGAAGTTCTTAGTGGAGCTTGGTATCTCATTAGAGGCAAGCATTGCACATAACCAAGCCAGTGGTAGGAGGAAAATGGCAAGAAACCACTAATCCTATTCCCAAATAGTGCCCTGATAACCAGGAGTAATATATAGTAACAGAATGTATGCCATTGAAATCACTTACATTGACAGCATTAATGTTGGTGGAATAATTTGTCACATATGTACTTGAAAGAGTTTGATTCCCTGTTAGTATGCAGGTTATGGGGACATGTTATTAACCCTAGAGGAAACCTGCTCCTCTTCTCTTTCTGTGTCACAAGAGGTATCTCCTTGCCTCTTAAGCATGAAGTGTGTCTACGTATTTTTGTTGTTTTGTCTGTGTCTAGACCAGACAGTCATCCTTCAGAGCTGTTACAATTTCACAAATGCTTACCTGGCACTCACCTGGCAAGTTGCTGGGCAAGCTACTGCTTGCCATATGTTATGCTAGTGTGCATTGATTGTTCATTGCAGTCCTGTGCAGGCTTTTTGTAGCCTGACTGCCAATGCTGTATAAGCAGGAAGATCAGACTGCTAGACAGGACACCAGAGGACCCGTGCTTACTCTCTACTCTCCAGTAAGCAGAGCATGTTAAAGTGTGATTGATCTTGTAGGGCTCAAGTCATTCTGCATTAGTTGCCTACCTGCTAGCTCTCAGCCTGTGGTGAATCTGCAAGTTAGGTTTAGCTCTCTGTCTTATGCTTGTGTCTTAGAGGCACAAGAAGAATTTTGACAGGTTGTTGGGGATAGTGGCAGAGCTAGGTCAGAGCTTGTAATGTTTGGAGGACATGAGCAGACATCATCTCCCAGAACACTGTATGAATGGAGTTAAGAGACTACCCTGTCATTATTGGCTGCCTGGCCAGTTAGGTTTTCTAAAGTGAGTTTAGCTTGCCTTGTTGCCTTTTGTTGTAATGCTTTTTACCGGAATTTTCTAAATGTAAAAGTAGATCCATTGATTCCTTTACAAGCCAAAGAAGGAAATGCCACCTGGATGCAGGTGGGGGCCATCTTCTACATTTAGTCTAGGGAAAAAGTTGAAGGTCCCTTAGCTTGGATTGGATTAATAAATTGTATCTACTTCAGGCTAGGATTTGTGGTTTTTGTCTCTTCCTCTTGAGCACAAAGTTTGTGGCCTTCATCTTACAGGGTGGCTACCTCTGCATAGCCATCTGTCCAACTCACAGGAACGAGTACTTACGGTGGGATCCAACCACCACAGTTCAGGATACTGCTAACAAAGCCCTATGAGGAGGTAAGAGTCTTCTCAAAATTCCCAACGTAGTAGGGGACCATTCCATATTCTCCAGGAGCCAGATAGGATGCAGTGCTGTTTATTCTGGTTCTTTGCTTGCTGAGACCAACTCAGTGGGTCACTTGACTTGTCTCTTGATTTCCAAGATTACATTTAATATGTAGGAGCCACATGTGTCCAGGCAGGCTGGTTTATGAAATATGCTTCATCTGTTCCTCTTCTCTTTTCAGAGGTGTCCAGCCCTTTAAAAGACCAAGTCAACTCTGCTTCTAGGTTAGTGTGTCATGTAGTCTGTTTCCCTCTACTAGGATTTTGATAGCTTAACTTTCAACTGCATGTCAAGATCTCTGCTGAGAGATGTTGCACTTTTATCAAGGTGAAAAGAGTGAGGGAGAGGAAATTTGTTAAAGACGAACAGTTTTTCACAGTTTGTTTTTTAGAGGACTTTGTTCATCTGTCTGTTAAAACAATTTGACCACTTTCAAAACTATCTTAAACTAATGTGAAACATTTAAATTACTAATTTTCAGTTTGAGAAGATGGAAAAGTCTTCTTAGTGTTGAGAATTTATGAAAACCTACTGCATTTTTCCAGTTGCGTGGAACTGAAGTTCTCAAGCTTCCCCCATACGCTAGGAATGTAACAATCTATTTTTTACCAGTTAGTGACCATTGCTCAGATACACAGTTTGTAGTGAACATGATCAAGTTTAGCTATGCTTCTGCTCTTGTCTACAGCACTGCTGTTTGCCAACAGTGCTTAAATCTAGGTTACATCCTACAGTGTTTCCATCAGTCAGTTCTGGAAATACCTGGCACTTGATGCTTTCTGCCCCAGCATTTTGATAAATTGCTCTGAGGCAGTACAAGAGCTAGCAGCGTGTTGGACACTGTTCCTTGGCCCATTCCACTGTTAGAATAATCCTGCTAGCTCTCTGAACTGATGTTCAATCCGCATTGTTCAAAAAGGTGGAAAAAAGAGTCATACCACTGCAGGCTGTTGTTGAGGAGAAAAGTTGACTGCCAGACATTGCCAGCTGCATTGTTTAAAAACTTCATGTTCAGGGCTTTCTAGGTAACTGATGAGTATGACTTTGTAATATAGGCTGCAACAGAACCTTAGAGGACAAACACCTAAATTGTACTATATCTTATCACTGACAAGTTAATCCTCAGAAAAATTTCTTATGCATTAGGAGTAGTAACTGAGTTGATTCTGACTTGTTGCATGTTTTGTTAATTTTTCATTTTCTACTTTGCTTACCGTATGTCCCAGACACACATGGACTAGTACATTTTATTTTCACAGTATATACCCATTGCTCTATACAGCATTTGAAGTTTAGCTACTAAACATCACTGTTGGTATGGAAATCTTCAGCTTGAGTGTTCATGCTGTTGTTTGTGAAATAAGTTCATAATTCTGTTTAAAACTGTTCTGGCAATAGTGGTGTTTTCTTGCTTTGCATGGAACAAGTTAGGGGATTCAGAGATGAGAATGGAAGTCTGACACTGACTTTCTAACATTCAGCTCCTGTTTGCCCACTTGGCAGATGATAACTATTTTTTTATCGTTGTGGCTGGTTTCCCTTATCCTTGTAAACCAAAGGGATACTTGCAATGTTACATTTAAAGTTATCAGTTTTTTAGGATTATGCTAGGTATCAGAATTAAGAATTCCCAAAGCAGGACTAACTAAGTTTACTGAGTTAAAAGTGAATTTATGTAAAATTTTACTGTTTGGTTTAAGAAACTTGTATGATTGCACTTTTGGGCTGTATATCTGGACACAAATAATGCTAATTTTTAATCTTTTTTGTAAACTAGGCAAATGGTGGCTCGAAGTTTGCTGGACACTTTGAAGGAAGTCAGTGATGATGAGAGAGATTGTATTGCTGTGTTGGAGAGAATCAGCAGATTAGCTGATGATTCAGGTAGGTAGCATTAAACATTTTACTGGGTTAATGAAGGAAAGTCAGAATTGCTGAACCTGTAATCAGCACAGGACCAATATGTTCTTTCTCATCTTCAGTATTCAAACTAGGCTTCTTCAAATGCAATAAAATACTGTAAAATTTAATTTTATTAAATCATATCCCCAAAGGTGACTTTTTTCCTTACTGTTTTCCTCAACAGAATTAAGCCCCTTCAGAATGTAGGATTACCCCTTTTTATCAGTACATTTTTGAATAACTTTTATTATGTAGTTTGGCTACTCAGCAGATCTACATGATTATTTTAGATTTGTAGATAAAGATTAATTTCTTGTTTTGAAAGGAATCTTACAAAACATCTGTGCAAAACTTACATTAATTTTGATAGAATTTAAATGCTGAAGTTATTTCCTTGGTCCCTTTTTGGCAACCAGTTTTGAAGATAAGAGAGACAGCAGGAATTGGTAAGCAAGATGAAGGTACAAGTAATGAGTAGCGGGGCTCTGTAGATACAGAGAGGCTTTTGCTCATGAGTATATTGAGACTACAGGGTGTTTGGGATAAAAAGCAAAAGCAGGAGAATAATGAAAAACAAATGTGAAAGAAAAGGAGTGCTTAAAAAGCTCTGGGCGAGTGGATGAAGGGAAAAATGGTGTGGACAGAGCTGCAGCAGAATTCCAGGTTGAAGATGCTCTAGTAAGAATTAAGGGCATGCATACATTTCAACATAGCTAATAACAGCTGAAGTGTCAGAAGGAAGGCTTTAGCAGCAAACCATCAGAGAAGATCAGAAGTTCATTCTTTTATCATTGTAGGTGTGTTATGGAGAGAAACTTGTATTAAATCTTAAATAGAAGAAACATTTCCTTCTGACACAATGTCTGCTAGCTTTCTTCCCTTCTTCCAGAATTGTAAAACATAATGCTTTCCAAGGGTAAGAAGGTGTTCTGTGCATTTCTGTTATTCTGTCATTACTGTCTTCATTTAAAATGCACGTTTTGATTTTTCTGAGGGAATGTCCTTGTATAGACAGGAAAAAATAGCCTGTTACAAACATTACATAATTACTGAGAACCTCTCCAAGGATTGTCTAAGAGGGAAAAAAAAGTCACTATTCATTTCATATTTAGTATGTCTTTAATTGAGAACAGTGGTGTGCTACTGTTTCTAGAGTGCTTTCTTAGCAAAGCTCTGCTTCTGAAATCTGTATACAGTACTTGTTTGTGTGATCATGTTAACAGTTCTGCCATCAGAAACTTTGAGGCTTCATTTCAAGTTCGGTAAATAGGACAGATGAATCCAGGGGAAAATGGCCTTGTGCAGCAACTTTGTAGCCTTAGGATTTTCATTGGTGATCAACTCAGTCTGTCTAATGGAAGTTTGTTTAGGTAGAAATGGAATGGAAGCCAAGAGTTCAGCTCAAATCAATTTGTTTCCTTTAACAAGGGTGGAGTACATTGTTAGTCAGGGTTGATATTTTCTCAGCGTCTGTAAAAGCAGCATTTCAGGCTTTTCCTGCATTGTAAAAGTTGTCTCAGATACGCCAAACTAGTAGCACTGGATTCTGCAGCACAAATTAAACTTCTGCAAACTTAACTGTGAGTTTTGTGCCCCAAGCAGTTGCAGTATTTGACTTAGCCTGTTTCTGTAAGACAGGTTATTAGAATATCCTCATGTCTTAAACCATGTGAAAATTTATTAAGGTACTAGATCTGATTTGTATCTTCTTCATGTATGTGCTTGACTAATTCAAACTGCAGCACAGTGTTTTTTGGGTTGGGTGTTTTTTTGTGTGTTTTCTTTATTGATTGTGTTTTTTTTTTTTTTCCCAGAAGTTTTTTTTTTTTTTATTTTAAGGTTGCTATTACTAGACTTGTTTTTTGGTTTTCTTTTAACTGATGCTTTTTTCCATTTATGATATTTTTTCCAACTTGTTCTGTAAAACAAAAAAATAACTGAATTTGGAATAAGAAAACATTATAAAAGTATCTGTGCATTTTGACTTGCTTGTTTAGAGCCCGATATCTGTATTGTTAAAGCCATCCTAGAGTTAAGCCTTCATGCTTACATGTGTAAATAAATAAAAACCAAACTGTTGGGAAGTCAAACTAAACTATGTACAGGTCTTCTAATTTCTAATGGGCGATATTCATTAGTCTTATGTCTGTTTTTTAAGACTTGGAGGTACGTGTCTTCTCTTGTCAAATCAAGTCACAGAAAGTGACATACTTCTCTTTTTTTTTTTTGCCAGTAGTTGGTATAAAATGGTTTGAATTGAAGCATGTACCTGGGGTACACAATATCCATGCTGTCTGTGTGATATTGCTGCCGATATCTAAAATACAAGTACAGCAGTGAACTAGAAATACCAACTGTCCTAAAGGTGCCTAAGCAGTCCTCTGTCCTGTTAATACCTTGCAACTTCGGAAACCCTGTGGATGGTCTGATGTTTTTCAGATGTGGTCTTTGCTTGAAAAAGAAACATGTTTACCTTTTTTTGATTTTTTTTTTTTTTTTAAATTTATTTTTTTGTTTGATTGTGTTTTTTGTGGGTGTGTTTCTTCATTTTTTATTTTTTTTTTTTATAATCCGGGACTACAGTGAGACAGCCATTTCTGTGTTTGAGAGCAAGATAATTTCAAAACAGTATTTTTTTTTCTTCTTGTACTGTGATAATACTTTAAGAAGCTAAATGTCATATGTGTTGTACTAAGCACTGCATTCATGCGAAAGAAAAATTCATCTTTACTAGAAAAAGACCTGGGTCCAAATATATGATTGTAGGATAGAAGGCACAACAAATCATGAGACTGTGGTTTGGTATGATTGACACAGATCTTGACATACCAACCAAAAGACCTAAATTTTTTGAAGCATCATGACAAATGTCAGCTCTAAAACTTTTTTAAAGAACTGTTGACAAAAAATTCTCAAAGAAATAGCTTTTGGTGGGATCTCATTTGGACTCTGAATATTGTCTTACTAATATCAGTAATTTATGAATTTATTAAAGTATTTAAGTATTGCCTATACCTAAAGAATGCTAAGCAATGTTTTAACATCTGTCAACAGCCAGTGTGTGAGTTGGAGGTGGACAGACAGGGAGTTGTAGTGAAATGTATTTTGTGAAGGAGAGTTCAGACCACCTTTGTGTAACTACACATACAAATAATAAAAAGTGAGTCTTTTCCTGACAGGGCTGTTTGGACATTTTAATGAATTACCTCCAGGTTACATGTGATTTTTCGGCCTTATGATCACTGGTGTTTCTTCTGGGAAACAATGTCCACTTCAGGTGATACTGGAAATGAGTTGCTCCCAGTGCTGACAGCACACAGGAGTTGTGGTGCCCTGGTACCACGTCCTGCTCTATATAAATGGCAGCACAGAATAGCTGTTCCAGTGGAGGAATCCTATCAGTGGCAGTTGGGGAATAATCTGCCACCTCCAACCCCCTTAATTTGCCAAAGAGACTTTTTCTCTAAATCTCAGTTGCTTGAAAGGCTTATTTTCCTCAGTCTTTGTCTTTACTGCCGTGGCTGGGTGTTACTGCTAAGTCTGTGATTTATCTGTGGGGTTTGGGTATTTTTCAGTCCTTCCAAACTCTGGAATTACCTGCTGTCTTTGGTAGTGAGTTCCCTAGAATAGTTACAGCTGAGATACCATGTATCGCTTTTGATTCTGCTCTTTAATCACTTACATTTTTCTGTTTCTTAAGGGATGTTAGGTATGGCTTCCCACTTAAATGTTTTTATGTTGTCTTTGAACCAGTAGAAGCCAAGAAGCAGCTTGGTATAGAAGCCCAGTGATTGGCAAATGTTAATTTATCCCCCATAAACCCTTGTTATAGATAAAATGCTTATCTTAGTGTTAAAACAGCTGGGCTGCCTTCATTCTCAGATGTAGACTAGACACAGACTTATATGAGCTCGAACAAGGGCCTTATGTCTGTCTCTTTCACTTGAGTAAATTATTATCATTCAAACTCTTTTGGTACTGGCTTGTGAATGGCTTATGATACAAGGCTTCATCATTGTGCACACAAGTATGGGTAACTGGCTTTAAAAGTTAGACTTTCAGCCAGAATTACTGCATTATTGGCATTTTGCTCAGTGTGCTTCCAAGGGGCACCAGAAGCTTTAAATCTTATTTTTCTGAGGTTTCTTTTAGAGGGAGAGTCTATATTTTAATTTTGAAAAAAAAAAATATATGGTATTTTAGTGTAGTATGAAATAGATATGTATAGGTCACTTTCTAAATAAATGACGGGGAAAAAGAAAGTGACTTCCTGGAAGACTGGTGCTTATTTGTTGAATATAAGAAACCAGATTTTTTTTCTCCTGAATGACAAGTAGTCTATTTACTATATAGAATCAGTTGTGAATGCAGTTTGCAAAACAAACTGATGTTAAAAACAATTATTAGACTAATTGGTCATTAAGATTTGAAGCTATATAATCAGGCTTAATGTAGATGGCCTCACAACCTTAATTGCTTAATAGCATACCTAACCTACTCTAGTAAGACTGCTCTTGGTATAGTGAGAGATGCCAACAATACCTACTGAATAGCACATATTACAGCACTTTGTTTAACGAAATCTTCATATGTAAGCAATATTAGCGGGAATACAAATATTTGCCTTTCCCAGCTGTCAGTAGCTCCACCTGTTTTCTCCCCTCCTTCACCTGCACATTTCATGATTTTCCATACCTCTTCTCCCACCTTCTGCTACACTAAGAATTTTTTCGTTTGTTTGTGTGATCCTCCTTTGTCTCTCCATGCATCTGATGGATGACTAACTGTGACTTTACCCTCTCTCATTAGTCTGTATTTCACTCCTTGCTCAGCCAGTCAATAATGAAGTCCATTTCTGGTTAGTAAGAGAAGAAAACCTGACTACTGAAGCAGCACATGCATCAGGCACATCAGTCTTTCTGCCAGACTCCTAAGCTGAAAGGGACAGGCACTGGTTACCGTGTATTTTCACTTGTCTGGAATATTTTTTTGTCTTCAAAAAAGGTAGGAAAGTTGGAGAGACAAATGAAACAGGAAATGAGAAAAATTGAAAGGGAAAATATTGATGACCCTAGAAGGAAGAAAAGAGGGGGAAGGAAAGTTCTAGATGGAAAAGAAGGGGATAGATAAAGTTTGAGTTGATAAACTGCAGAATTTATTTAAACTTTGATCATGCAAATTATGTTCAGTTTGAGAATAGATATGTATACAAATCCAGTACTATTGCCATGCTATTGGCAGATTGGCATTTTAGTATGCTGTGGACCTTATATTCAGGCTGAATACAGAATGGGGATCTGTGTGGGGGGAAAGGCATGAAGGTGTTTTCTGCACTGGTTGTTCCTCTCTAACACATATAAATTAATATTTTCATCTGCCTTTCACCAACTTTCATTTTTTTAATAAGAATTAAAGTGTAAATGCAAAGCTATGCACTTACACCTTTACTTCTTGCAACCCTTAATAAGAACAAATATTAAGATTCAGGTGTACTTAAAACATTAGTCAAAATTGTCGGTTAAAGCAGCATTAACATCACCAGTAGTTGTTCTTCATATACAGTTTTATAACACACAAACCTTACAGCCCCTCACAAATGTACAGGAAGGTGACTGCTGCTTGTATTCCAGAATGGTCATTCTGGGATAATGAAAGCTTTGCAAGATTTCTTCTAAATTCTGTATGTTGTTATAGAATAAGCTGATGTGAAATAAATCTAGTTGTGAGCTGGCTCTGGAATAATTACTTCATTTACAAATAACTGGAGCATTTAGTTGGTATTATACTGTGCAGCTCTGCAATAATCCCCTTTTAATTTCCAGTATACAGCTAAACGTGGTGCTTTACCTCCTCATGGCTGAAGTGGAATACAGAGTGAACTGAAGCCTCAGCAGGAATGAAATAAACATTACACATTTGTATAGGAAAGCTAAGTGTATGTGCTAGGAATAGCTAGATGAGTATGTGGCACTTCACTTACATGAGAGATGGTGTTAAATTCTAGGGGATATGTAAATATTTTCTCATGGGTGAGGAAGAAACAGTTAATTACTCACATGATTTTTGGAGTCAGTTTGGAGTATTGATTTAAATGGTGATTTGTGAAATAGCTAAAACTAAAGGTTGGATGTGCAGATCAAAGTCTGCCCAGGTTCTGGAGTTATTGGTTAGAATATATTACTGGTTTCATGTGGTCTGGAGATTGAGAGAGGTAGAACTGTGTCATTTTATGTTTTGCTTGATTTCGAAAACTCAGTTCAGTATAATTCTGTATCTAGAGAATACACAAGACCTGATAGAATGAAATAAAATGCTAATGAATGAAAAAAAAAACCAACCAAGTATGAGTTTGCTTCTGAGTTCTAATTTTTTATATTAATATTTCTTTTCAAATGTTTTTGTTTTAATAAGTTGCAGCTTTTTTCCTAGTAGCCTGCTACTTTAAGGCATAGACTTGTACCTTCAGGAGATAGTTTGAAAAGAACAGCATTTAAAAATATTTCCTCTGTCAAATGGAAAAATACTGTTCCAGGCAAATATTACGGAGAACCTAATTGTACACAGTGATTTTTCCAGAGTGCCTAAAATAGAAACTTTCAGTCTTGATGTAAAGTAAAATTCTCCACCCAGATTTTGTTTACACTGTCTGCAAGCCTGGTCATGACTGTATTGTACGGTGCAAAAAATATATAATACAGATGTATTCCCCACCTGGATGAGTTTATGCTTTAAGAAGCTATGTGTAATAATTTTAACTGATACTGCCATGCTCCATTCACTGTATTGACACCAAACTGTAAATTTGGTCATAAACAACAGAAAAGTTTAAACTGAAATGGCAGACACTGCCATGTATTGAAGCCTGCTGGAATCTGTATTTGGAGGTGCACCTGTCTAAGCTAAAGACAAAGCTGAAGAATGGATGAAGAGAATGAGAAAGTGTTGTATCTTTAGTGGAAATTTTTGGCGTTGTTGCTTGGGTCTTTAGGAAACATAATGCAAAAAAAAAAAAGCTCTACTGTAACCCCATCAGACTGCAAGATTAGGCTCTACTCAATGCACACTAGAACATACGCTTCAGCATTGGGAATAATTGAGCTCTTATCTAAATTGGTGAGCTTAAGGTTCAGGTTCTTGCATAGCTGCAGTAATTCCCCAGAACAGCACAAATGCCTTTTTGATAGTGAGTTACGGTGTTGCATTACACAGCCTGTTACATGCACAGTGCTCATTTGTTTGTTAAATTGACTGTACTAAGATTTCAGAGCCATGTACTTAAAAGTTAGGGAATGTAAGAACTAAGATGACTTTACAGTTCTAATACATTCCTGGGCATGAATTTTTCAAATCTTTAATTGCATCATCTTATCTGTCCGTGTTCCTTACAAAGCCAGAGCTTGCTTAGCAGCTCAGGAAGAAAGGGGCTCACTTTACATAAGCAGCTCTTCAATATTGTCATGTGGTGTGGCTGCATAATAGATAAACCCTGTATGAAATGAAAAGGGTCTTACGTCTTTGGAACTCATTGCTCTCTTACTGGAGTGCTTCATAAAGAAATTTATGAATTCAATTTCACAGCCAACCTAGTCAATTTGGGGAAAAGGAGTGTTGCCATTACTTTACCAGTGGGTGGGCAAACTGTAGCTGTATCAAAGTCAAAACAGTCTGCCTATTTTGAGTGCCTGGTGTCCAAAGCTTTTTACAAAGCTCTTGATATGCTTAATACAGAGCTCTTGTTGGCTTTGACTGTAGTGGTGGTATTTCTTCAGCAGTGAAGACACAGAGTTTGGACTGCAATTAAATGAGTAGTGTGCCAGAGCGAAGAGTCTGGCTTGAGTATTTTGCACAGCTTTACGGTAGGCAACGGAACAAGTCGAGCATTTTGCTTCTTTGAATCTGCTTTCTTCCATCATCAGATAGTCCTGCTACTTGAGGGAAATGTGTGATTGCACAGGGAAACCAGTCTAAGTGCCAGTTCTTGCTGTTTAATCATGCTGCTGTCGTAGGGCAAAAGCTGTGTCAGCCATATCAGTTCTTTGATATGGTTTGTTGGCTACATGAACAGTTGCATTGGCATAATGGAAGCTGCAAGGTTTGGGCTTGGGACGGTGGGAACTACCTAACTACCTGTAAGAAAGTCAGAAACAATTTAAGAAGCAGTGCTGTCAGACATGCAGCCTTAGCCAAATTTATTTCCCATACTCTCCCTTCCCTCTGCATGTGCGCGCCCCCCCCCCCCTCCCCCCCCATCATCTTCTGTTGGCTGCAAGAAATGAGGCAGTAGTCCTAAGAAGTGAGAATGAGATCCTAGTGGTGAGTATCTTTTGTACCCTTAGATCATCATGTCCTGGGCATGTCTTGAAATATCAGCCTTATGGGAAAGGTGGGAGCAAGTCCCTCCAGCCCTGGCACTGGGCCCAGATTCCAGTTTCTTGTCTAGCAAGTTCCAGTCTCTCTTCCCTTTAGTTGCTAGTCTTATCTCCTTGTCACTCACCTCTCAGCCCTCCATCTCTCCTTGGGCAGCCTGATGGTTCCTCATTCTGCTTTGTTTCCCATCTGCAGCCTTTTCAAAAGAGTTGCTCTTGGGGGAGGGTATCTACAGTGGTAATGGCTTTCTCCATCTCTAAATGTCCTCAGCAAGGAAGGACTCTTCAATGTGTAGTTGCTGTGCTCTCTGTTGGCTACGGGGCAGGTGCAGATGGAGGATGTTCTCAATGCCTTCTAGCCCAGCCACCTTTGGGCAGGTTTTCACACAGATGAAAAAAAAACCATGTTGAGATGTAAAAGGATTCCTTTCTCTGGCACATTTTAAGACCCTTTTCCAGAAGTGAAGAAGCTAGGCCTTGTCAGATAAGAGGACCAGAATTCATCGTAAGGAGAAAATGGGTGGTTCTGCCGACTTCAGTCTTGAAAACAGCTGATCTACTTTGGTCAATTATTCCCCCCCCCCGCCGCGAGAAAACATCATGCTAATGAAGAACTGCAGCTTATCCGATCTTGTGTTCTAGGGACTGCTTTGGCAAATTTTTATAAGGAAGTGAAAGATGAGTTACTATGATAGGAAGCACGAGACAACTTTAATAGTAGGAGGTGCTGCATGCTCCCAGTAGAAAGTTAGACTGAAATTAGAAACTTAAACAGAGGATGGTGTCTAACTATGTTTTTTAGAAAAACTGCAAGAAGTAATATTTCCTTTCTTCACATTAATATGATATGTAGAATTCAGTTTTCAGAATTAATGATTTCATTAACGATTATGTTTGTCTTATTTACAGGTTCTTATTTTGGTCAACTGTCATGTCTAGTGCTACAAACAGTGTTAACCAAACAAGACTTTAGCACTTTGTTACCTGTTCATTTTAGTTAATTCAAGTCTGCTAAAACTTGCACGTAGTTTGAGGAGTTGTCTTCAGGTTCTAACTTCTTTAATACAGACTTCAGGATGTGTGTATTACTTATGGAGTTCAACCTATGTATGTTTCAGAACATCTGAAATTTAAATAAGGATTTTGTCCTGTGTGTTCCTCTTAATGTTTTGGGGAAAGAAACAGAGCAGATGGGAAGACTTTTTTTCTTTGTCATGAACAGCAAACCTATTCAGTATTGATTTATCTGGGATTTCATTTTGTAGTTTGAAACTTTGTCAGCAATTCATAAACTTTACAGAGGATTTGGTATGTTTTTCTATAGGAAAAGTAATAGAAGTATGTAGTCAGAGATGGAGCCCGTAGGCATTTGATTACTTTGTGTGCTATAATCTTTTCTGTTCTCATTGTCCTTGGTGAAGAAAAGACCATATACGGCATGGTACTTGCTTTATCTTTGTTTTCTTTTATTCAGGCCCAAGTTGTCATGTGTATCCAGTGTTGAAGAAAGCCAAGTGCTGCATACATTGGCCATGTTAAATACAAATGCAAATTACATGCTTATATTTAACCAAAGGTTGTATTTTTAATGTATCATGTTAGTTCCATGTATTCCAAGGAACATGGTTCTGGTCATACCATTACGTTTTATCCTGAACAACTCATTAGGTAAAAACTTAGTAAGGCCTGTGTATCCTGTGAACAGTATACATATTATCTAAAAGATTGTAAATCAAATTACTGTAACTTGAGAGTAATTGATGAGTTTTCATTATTTGTTTTTATAGGTAATCAGTTTTCTAATGTAACCACAGATGTCAATGAATTCTGAAAGGACAGAAATACTTAGTTCTGAAATTACATATTTATTTTTTTTTCCTGTGGACAAGTGGCCTATCAGGCATGTGATAATGACCTTTTCAATTGAAGCTGTTTTTTCAGTAGTTGGAATTTAATCCAAGCTTGTATTTGTTTTCTTGCTTCTCCTCTCATCCCCCAAATAGATGTGCGTGTTCTGTGGGCGTTAAGGTTTGTCCAAGCAATGCACTGTTTCCTGAATTTAAAAAGTGAATGAAGTATTTTTTAAATAATCACCAACTTTGAAAAGCATACCTGAAACGTTTAACAGAAGCAACTGGAAAGATGCAGGACCTTTTCCATCTGATGAAAATATCAGTAGCTTTAAAAGGCAAAGAATGAAAAAGAGCATCTCTGGCTATGTCTGGTTGTCCTGCTCAGTGGGATCTTTCCCACATGAGAGGCTGTGGCCAGGAGTCCCCCTCCATTTACTTCTCATAGTAGTACCAGTTTCAGGTTGCCTTTCTGCTTAGCAGGTTTCTTTGAAGTAGATGATGCTTGTAGGGCATTCAGACAGATTCTGATATTCTTTAACACTGACACTCAAGGTGGCTTGCTCTCTTATACCTCTTGTTTTTTCACTGAGAATGTGGGTCCCATCTCTTTAGCAGTTTAGCAGTACAGAGTGTAGTTGTACCTGGTTTTGCAAAAAGATGGTGCTTGTCAAAATGAAGCTTGTCATAAACACACTGCCATGAACACTTGAGAACATACTCTGTATGTACAGGACTGTGGAAAGCTTATTCTGGCAGTATGCTTGTAAACATTTATTATAGCATCTTTGGTTTTATTTTGACCCTGACAGAGCCAACAGTACGGGCAGAACTGATGGAACAGGTGCCTCACATTGCTATGTTCTGTCAAGAGAATAGACCTTCTATTCCGTACGCTTTTTCCAAATACTTACTGCCTATTGTGGTACGATACCTCGCAGATCAGAATAACCAGGTAAGTGTCTTCTACAAATAGTTCATTAGCTAGTTGAATATACCTGAAAATTTAAATAATTAAGCATCATACAAGCCTGTAATATTTCAAGGTAAAAAGATTTTGATTGGACATGAAGTACATGGCACTCTAAAGTTTAATTAAAGAAAATTTCTAACATTTTTTCATCTAAAGTGATCTGTTCGGATTTGAAGCCATTTATCTGATATTATATTTTTATGGACAAAATCAGTCATTTCAATAAGCTTATATAACTTAAATTCTGACAAAAAGGAACTGTAGTCATGAAAAACTGACTCCTTGGTATAATTCAATTTTTTACCATTATTATGTACCTTCATGACCAGTTATTTGTATATCAATCCAATAAAGTTTTTGGATTGAACTTGTGCGATTTGTTTCTCTGCATGTATGAGCTTGCCTGAAGCTTTCTTCAGGCTTCTCCACAGCATTTCAGACTAGGCTAATCTAGGTGATACATTAAGTATTTTAGGTCTCTTGAGTTTGTAACTTTTTTCCTTGCCCTTTCCAGATTTTCCATAATTAAAAATAGGCACCCAAAGCTATTTTTCTTAGTAGTTGTTTTGCTAATTCATGTGTAATACAACAACCATACTTCTGCTTGATATTCTCTTGCTAGCGGATTCAGCGATTCTTTTAATTGTCTTAGCTTCTGTTGATACTTCATAATTCACTTGGCTGCTTTGCTCTGAAACAAAGATCTCAAAGGTGTTTTCAAAACTGCTACATTGCAGTATATAGTCTATTACTGTATGTATTGTTTTCTCTTCTGACGAAATTACTTTTTTTGAGAGACAAGGGTTAGCCATGTATGAAGTCAATTGTTGATGGTTATCTTATTTTTGTACAGTCTTACTTTGTTTAGATGGGACTAAACAAAATTGTGTCTCAGAATTTAAAATATATTTGAAATAAACACAGTTATTAATTGTCAGCCAAATTTGTTAATCTCAGGAAAAGAAGATTTTTTTTTTTAATAAAATTCACATTCCTTAGAACTTTGTTACTCCCAATTAGTTGTGCTGCTTTACTTTACATATTGCATGAACTTTGCCCTGACTACTTTTTTTTGACATTGCTGTCCTGTGTTTTTGGAAGTATCAGGAGGACACTGTTATATTAGCATTGCCTTAGTTTACAATATGCAGGTGTTCTTGGGTTCAGATATAGTTTGTTTCAAACATTAAATGTTTGCAAAAGTGCTTTTGGAGCACTTGTCTTTTCACTGAGTGCAATTAGTATAGGTCTGTGGCAGTATATAGGTACAGCTTCCAAAATAGAGGACACATTTAAACAAAAACCCAAAAAACTCTATTCAAATTCTTTGGTTCAACTTTTTGTCTTTTTATGATAGGTAAGGAAAACAAGCCAGGCAGCACTGTTAGTTCTGTTGGAGCAAGAACTCATAGAGAGATACGATGTGGAGACCAAAGTATGCCCTGTTCTGATAGATCTGACAGCTCCAGACAGCAATGATGATGTGAAGACTGAAGCTGTGGCTGTAAGTAACAGCAATACTAAATCACACAGCATGAAGTTTGCTTGAATGCTTGATATTGCATTGATAGCTGTGTTTTTCCAAGTTGCACACTGATGTGGTATTAAAAAGAAAAAATTTGTATTGGTGTCCATAACTAATCTGTATCTCCTTCCATACTGTGTTACACTCAAGTCGAAGTTAGATTTAAATTCATTAGCCTAGATATTGTCAGGGTGAGGCTCATCCACTGTACTTGGGGTGTGCTGACCCCTGCGATTTCCCCAAATGTGGGAGACTCGACTGTGTTTTTTGGCTGCTGGCCGGATTTAAACTGTGACACATATGCTGTAAAGAAAAACCCATCTGGACAAGACAGCACAGAGGATTAGTTTTACTGACTTCTAAAGCATCTGCTATTATTGCCTTTTTAGTTTTTTCAGGTAGGTTTGTTTTATGGAAGCTTAAATTGCATTATGTGGAAAATTTCCATCAGTGGAAAATCTTTAATGCTTGAATTCTGTTGGTCTTTGCTGTATGTCCATTCTCTT
Organism: Tyto alba; assembly: GCF_018691265.1. Classification (NCBI taxonomy): domain Eukaryota; kingdom Metazoa; phylum Chordata; class Aves; order Strigiformes; family Tytonidae; genus Tyto; species Tyto alba. The sequence goes on along the minus strand of NW_024881301.1, from coordinate 12,673,311 downwards.
TATTGATTTTGTTTTGTTTTATTGAGCAAAATAATAAGTAGCATGATTGGTTGGTGGGTTTTTTTTTTGCATTAGACACAACCTTAATTACAATTTATTATGTGTTGAATTAAAATAGTAAGCAAATTAATAAGTTCATTTATAAGGGAGAGATGGCAGATGATGTATGCCCTTAGGTTTCTGTCCTGGTTTGAGCCTGGTCGGCAGCCAACCACCCTGCAGCCAGTCACCCACCCTTCCCACCCCCCACCTGGGAATGGGGGAGGGAATTGGAGGGGTAAAGGGAGACTCGCAGGTTGAGATAGAAACAGTTTAACAATGGTAATAAAATGAGAACAATGACTGTAATAGAAAATATAAACAGGCAATGCACAACGTAATTGCTCACCACCTGCTGACCAATCCCCAGCCCGTTCTCGGCCAGTGACCCCGAGATACCAAGATCCCACAGTCGCAATCCCAGAAGCGAGAGAGAGAGAGAGAGAGAGAGAGAGAGAGAGAGAGAGAGAGAGAGAGAGAGAGAGAGAGAGAGAGCCCCTTCCCGCCCACCCCTCCTCTATACAGTGAGCATGACGTTCCATGATAGGGAATATTTCACTGGCCAGTTTGGGTCAGGTGCCCTGTCCGTGCTCCCTCCCTGCTCCCTGTGCCCTTGCGCACGGGCAGGACATGGGGAGTCGGAGAGTCCTTGGAGTCTCGGTAGCAGCTGAAAACATCAGTGTGCTATCAGCATTCTTCTCATACCAAACCCAAAGCTAAATCCAAAACACAGCACTCTTCTAGTTTCTGAAAAGGAACATTATCTCTATTTCAGCCCAAACCAGGACAGTTTCCCTTGAATTTTTGCTGTTAATGTTGATGCTTTTTGCTGGGTAATTATGTAATTATTTTTTTTTTCTTTTTGCTTGAGAGAAACCTCATTTAACTTTTTACTTTCATAATGTGACTGGACTCATAAACGATAAGCAGTCTGGGCACTATTGCATTTGGCACCAAATTTCTAGTACTTTCTTGAGGAAGTTTACAAATACATAAGGGAATAAAATGTGTTTATTTTTGTAAGTCTTTCTAAGATATGAGAATAATTTCTGAGAGTTCAGTTATCTCCATTAGGTAGAAATTTGATTTAGTTTGGTGAAATACCAATCTCTTCCACAGCTGTGTTGCATCATGATGGGGGAGGGTAAAAAGGAAAAAAAAAAAAAAAAAGCTTTTTGCAGAAGTGGTCAGACATTTTCAATATTTTTCACAATTTTCAATAAAATTATGTTCATCAGAATGAAAAGTAAACATACAAAGCCTCTGCTTAACTGACACGAAATTGTGTGTTGTGCAAACATCCCTGATTAATGTCTGTCTTGCACTTAGATAATGTGCAAAATGGCCTCCATGGTGGGAAAGGACATCACGGAAAGACTTGTTCTTCCCAGGTTTTGCGAGATGTGCTGTGACTGCAGAATGTTTCATGTTCGTAAGGTATGAATTATCAACATCTGGTCTGTATTATCTGTGAAAGGAGTGTCATGAACTTGGGACTTGCATTTGACTAAATGACTTTTTCCTGCTAGGTCTCGTTTGTGACATACATACGTGAAAGCTATGGGGTTACTTTGTAGTTTACATTTTCACATATTTTTATATTTAACACTGAGTTTTTTTCCCAATTCCCTACCTTCATTATAAGAAACAAAGAAAGAATCTACTTGTCCTTATGATTGTGTGAGTAGCCATGATAATGTGAACCAGCTGTAACTGATACAGCATCAGCCACCTGAGCTCATATCACTGTGCACAGATGGAATTAAAGATGCTCATTAAGATGAAATAAACTGGTACTCCATGATGGTATTTAGGTTGCAAGTCTCTCTTTTGGTTTCGCTCTGCTATTGCATAGCTTATCTTCATTGATAACTCTTGTATTCTTTAATTTGACAGCACTTTGAGATGTGTTTTATCCTCCTTCCCTTTCACTTAAGTTCTGTGGTGTTTCTTTTGTGATTAGAAAAGGCTGATTAAGCTTGAAATGAAGAAGATTTCTAGGGTTTTTTTTTGTTTGCTTAAACCATGGGAACTGATGGAATAGGGAAGTAGCTGATACTGAGTTTGTACTGAAACCTACTTTATGGTTTTAAAAGCCGTTTGTTTTTTTTTTTTTTCCCTTTGATTTTGTTTGCTATATTAAAACTATGGTCTTAGTGGTTATTTCTTGTGTTTTGTCTGCAAGGTATGTGCAGCCAATTTTGGAGATATCTGCAGTGTGGTTGGGCAGCAGGCCACTGAAGAAATGCTGGTAAGCCTTTTCGTAAAGAGTTTTTCTTTCTAATACAAATCAGTAGTAGATCTGGACAAAGTACAGAAGAAGAGCAGCTGAAATGGTTAGACAACTACTACATTCCCTTAGTAAGGAGAGACTAAAAAAAGCTGTGACTCTTCAGTTTTGATGAGGTTATGATTGACATTTACAAAATCTTGAAGACAGTTACAATGAATACAGAACTCTTACTTGCCAAGTCACACAGTCTAGAGCTAAGAGATACTCAGTTCTAGAGCTGGAAGAAGGGTTTAAACCAGACTGAAGAAAATACCTCAGGCTATGGAGGCAGAGAGTAAAGTTCAGAAGTACGTTAGGCAAGAAGTAGGCAGGAATGTCTTCTAATGTCCGTAAACACAATGAGAGCTTGCAGGTACAGGAGGAGCATGGTGGGGGGTATATGCTGCTAGAAGTGGTGAGGCTTATGTAGTCTCTTTAAGTGGCATCACTTAATGCTGCTGTTCATTGATTTAATCTTTTAAAATCAGTTTTCCTGACTCTAACAAAATGTCACAGCCCTCCTGGGAAGGAGGAAAAGAGAGAGAAAGGCAGAGAAAATAAACGAATCTGAGATAGAAATTCAAAATGGAAAAGCAGGGAACTGGATGGATCAGTGAGCAGAGGATCCCTAACAGTGCCGCCCATTCCCCTGGTGGGTCCAAGGAGCTGGTGGATGTTTCTAGGCTTGGAGAAATGACAGGAGTAGGAATCAGAATTCAGCCTGACAGTTGCTGGCATCCTTCTTCAAGCTTTCTCCTTTTGGGAATGTGGATGGTGAGCTTGTGAATTAGTGAGAAGCTTGTATGGAGAAGAGTATAAATACAGTCATGACTTCAACAAGAGGCTCTACAGCCTTTTGCAGCTGTGGTATCGAGACAGGTAGGCCTAGTGTGACTCTCAGGGCGTTTTTATGTTCTTACAACATTTGCTGCATTTTTCCCTGGGTACTGCGTGATTGAAGCCATTTAATAATGAAGTATCGTTGCACAGATTTACATCCCATATGTTTCTTGATTGGGAATGTAAATGGATTTCTCTCACACAAATGCCCCTTTAGTGATACATGTCATGAACTTGGATTCAAACTTTGTAGAGGGTGCAGTTACACTGTGAAATAAAAAAGTGGTGGTTATTTTATGTGAAAGCAATAACATGTGGCTGGATAGTTGGGGATCTCTTTCCATAACAGAAAAATAAATTTTCTGCTTGTTTTAGATTACTTAAAAAAAAAAAAAAGGGGGGGGGAGTGGGTGGGAAGAGTGGAGCAATAAGCTGAGTGGCTTTAGATAAAACTTCCTTTTGGAACACAAATGCACTTTTAAAGCAAAGTCCAGAAAACTTTGTTGCAGAAAGTAGGAAGAGCTGAACGTAGCAACAGTCATTACATGACTTGCATCTTGCTACTCTGCCTGTTGCAAGCAAAGGCAGCCATGTGAGGACCTACCTGTCTTTGACTGCCTCACCTGTGATCTGTCCACTGTTTCATCCTTACCATTACTGTTTGCAAAAAACCTAGGCAACTTCAAAATGCTTCAATTTTATTAGTAAAACCACTGCTCTGGTCACACCTGATTCAGTGTTTCTCTCATTCCTTTATTCCTCTGTGCAGTTCAGGTCCTGCTTTGTAAGGTGGGTGGTGACAGAGATTGGTAAATTTAAGTTTAGGTGGAAAAGAGAGGTTTTATTTCTGAGGATGCTCTTCCTTTGCATTTCAGTGAGAATGTTACAAAAATCTGAAGTGATCTGATAGGTAAAACATTCATGCACCAGTATTCTTTATGTTTTTGTTCCTTTCAATGTTACTTGCTTTAAAAGAATGGTGTAGAGGTGAGGTTATGGTAGGTTTTCCAGGCTTGGGGATATTTTTGGAGTTGGGTTTTTGGGTTGTTTGTTTTTGCATATAAATCAGGTTAGAAAGTCAATACTTTATTGCCATTCTTCAGACAGGTGAGTTTTCCATACCTGTATCTGTAAGCAGCATGAGAGCAACTGTTTAAAAGGGTGGTGCTACTGAATGTGTGTTCTTTGTCTTGTCAGTGTTCAACTATTGTATCTGAGTATGAGGGCAGAGAACCTTGTGAAGGAAATTAATGTGAAAAAAGAACTTGCTTTGAAACAAGTAGTGCCTGTTGCAAACTTACTCGCTCTCTTCCGAACAGCTGCCGAGGTTTTTCCAGCTCTGCTCTGATAATGTGTGGGGAGTTAGGAAAGCCTGTGCAGAATGCTTCATGGCAGTTTCTTGTGCAACATCACAGGAAGTCCGGAGGACAAAACTGTCAACCCTTTTTATTAATTTGATTAGTGATCCTTCACGATGGGTAAGAATTGCTTTTTATTTCTCGAAGAGCTCTCCTATTTAAAGGATTTTACTGTAATACTCCATATAGAACTTCTCCCTATAGGTGTGGATAACGTAACTTTTGTGCACCTCAAGCAAACTTCTTCTTAGACTGCTTAGGTTGTCAATGGGTGTAGAGAATTCCTCACGTTTTCACTGCAGCATGTAAGAAAAACTCTGTCAGTGGGATAGCTTTTCTTAGCTACAGAACTGTCTGTCATTTAACATTGCTGAAAGTCATTAACAAAACTGGAAGATTAGATGTGATTCATTTGTATTTATTCAGGTTCCCTACCACCACCTCCTTTTTTGGGGGTGAGTAGAGTGGCGGTGTTTGGTTTTGGGGTTTGTTTGGTTTTCATTTGGGTGGCGGGTTTTCTTTTCTTTTCTTTTTTTTTTTTTGAAGATTGACTCTTCAAACCTTGTTAAGTTTGTTATTGAGCAGACTATTTCTGAGAGCCAGAATTAGATCTTTTGCACAGGAGCATTAGCTCTTAGAACATGGAAAGTCATGCAAGTTGTAGCCCAGCAGAATTAATCAAATAATAAAAATGGAGGTAGAAAACTGTAGAGAAGAGGAGAATAAATAGTAGGAGAAAGAAGGAGCAAATGAACAACAGGGACAAATAGTAAAGAGAAAGAAATGCGGAGCTTATCAGTCAAACTTAGGGTAGTAAAATGTCTTTTCACTGCACGTGATTTTTTTGTCTCAAGTTGTTAAAATTCTCAACTGAGCTTACAAATTTACCTGCTTCTACTACCTAAATAATCAATTTCTTTGGTTGTGAGGTATAGGCCTGTCACCTTAGTTACCAGTGATTTAACTGGTCCTACCTTGCTTTTTGTTTATTTTCTTTTTACTTAGCACTTGATGTATACATCTGGCTGACTCTTTCCAGACAAGAGCCTCTGCTGTTTCTTCCATCAGTAGGCTTATGTTCTTATCAGTAGGCTTCCAGTTCTTAGTGGCAGGAAGTTTGTTTTATAGGACAGCAAGCTTTACATGTATAAATAATTTTTTTTCTCACCTTGGACCCTGTCCACTAGGTCCGCCAAGCTGCTTTTCAGTCTCTGGGGCCTTTCATATCAACTTTTGCTAATCCATCCAGCAGTGGCCAGTACTTTAAAGAAGAAGATGGTAAAACCCCAGAAGACTGTGCTTCTGCACCAGAAAGCAGGTAAAGAATTTGCTAAAGCTACAAATTATTTTTTTCTCCGTGTTTTTCTTCTGTATGAACTGCAAGTTAAGATGATTCATTTTGATATATAAATTGAATATTTATCAAGGTAAATGGAAAGATCTGGACTTCTCATCCTTAATAGACTACCAGAATTTTCAGTTATTTACTAAAAATACATGACTATTCAATAACTTAGGATACCTTAGGATATACCTTCTGTGATGAAATGACTGACCTGAGAGACAAGGGAGAGCAGTGGGTATAGCCTACCTAGATTTCAGCAAGGCTTTTGATATGGTCTCCCATAAGATCCTCATAGGGAAGCTGATGAAATATGGGCTGAACAAGCAGACAGTAAGGTGGATTGACAGCTGGCTGAATGGCTGGGCCCAGAGCGCACTGATCAACAACATACAGTTGGAGGCCAATAACTGGTCCTATACCTCAGGGGTCAGTAGTGGGTCCAGCCCTGTTTAACATCTTCATTAATTATCTGGATGATGGAGCAGGGTGTACCCTCAGCAGGTTTGCTGATGAGACAAAACTGGGAAGAGGGCTTGTGTGCCAGAGGGTTGTGCTGCCATCCAGAGGGGCCTCAGTAGGCTGGAGAAATGGGCTGTCAGGAACCTCTTGAAGTTCAACAGGGAGAAGTGCAAAGCCCTGCACCTGGGGATGAACTACCCCCCATGCACCAGTACAGGCTGGGGTCTGACCAGCTGGAAAGCAGCTTTGCAGAAAAGGCCCTGAGAGTCATCATGAACACCAGGTTGACTGGGAACCAGCAACGTGCCCTTGCAGCAAAGGCCAGTGGTATCGTGGGCTGCATTAGGAGTGTTGCCAGGAGGTTGAGGGAGGTGATCCTTCCTCTCTGCTCAGCAGTGGTGAGGCCACATTTGAAGTGCTGGGTCCAGCTGTGGGCTCCTCACTGCAAGAGGGACATGGATGTACTGGAGAGAGTCCAGGAATGGCCACAAAGATGAGTGGACTAGATCACCACTCCTATGAGAAAAAACTGGGAGAGCTGATCAGCCTGGAGAAGCAAAGGCTCAGGGAGGATTTTATCAATGTATACAAATACTTGAAGGGAGGATGCAAAGAGGATGGAGCCAGGCTCTTTTCAGTGGTGCCCAGTGACAGGGCCAAATGCAGCAGGCACACACTGAAACACAGGAGGTCTGCTCTGAACATTGGGAAACACTTTTTTTACTGTGAGGATGACTAAGCACTGTCGGAGGTTGTCTAGGGAAGCTGTGGAGTCTCCATCCTTGGAAATATTCAAAAGCAGTCTGGATGCAATCCTGAGGAACTGGTTCTGGGTGGCCCTGCTTGAACAAGGGGTTTGGCCCAGATGTCCTCCAGAGTTCCCATCCAACCTCAACCATTCTGTGATTCTATGAATTATTTCTCTGTGCTGTTAAGTAAATCTAGTTTGATAAATAGCAAGCTGATAGCATGTGTGTGAATTTTCAAGAGCATGTGTTTGCAATGAGTATATTTTGTTTATTTGAATGTTCATTTGCTTTGGCACTCAACAGTGAACAAGTCAGGACTAGAGAAGATGTCACAACAGAGGATGAGCACAACAGGACAGAGGACCTGTCTTCGCATGTTGATAATGATGGTTTTGCAGCAAAACTTGAAAATGCCATGGAAGATCAAAATACAATGTCAAATATCTCCCAGAGGGAAAGTGATTTCCAGACTGAGTCATCCTTCCATTGCACTTTGTCTTCAGAATCTTGTGGGGAAATGGCTGATGAGAACGAGCGAAGTTCTCGTTGCTGTACAGCAGGTCTGCAGGAGGCTGGGCTGAATTCACAGGAAACCTCTCTTTCAGAGCAGGAATTGTACAACTCTTTCCATTTCTGGAGGACTCCACTTCCTGAAATAGATATTGATCTTGAGCTTCAGCAGACTTCTGAGATAATACTCGATAGAGAAATTCAGGAACTCACTATGCCAGTGTCTCCAAACATTCCTGTGGCAACAAGGAAAGAGTTAGAAGAAATGATAGAAAATTTGGAACCCCATATAGATGATCCAGATGTTAAAGGTATAGTAAAGATAAGCATTTTTAGTGTTTGGAGATATGCATATGTTGCTTTAGAAGTTTGGACTTTAACCTTTCAGTTGTTTTAAATGTAAGTAGTGCTCTCCTGGTCCTCAAAGAGATTACATCTATTTTGATTTATTTGTGGAAATTGATGATGAACTAAAACAGAACTTGCATTTGTGTAAAGATGTTTAAAGGCAGTATAATTCCTTCCGTGAACTGAATACAAATACATTTACAGTTAGCGGTATAGACTTCTGATTGCCTGCTTTGACAGTATAGTTAAATAGATGGTTCAGTGGCATAAGCTGTTGATCGGGAAATTAATTTGAAATCAGCATACATGCAAAATAAGAAGGCAGGTTTTTTTAATATCAGCGTGATAAATGGTTTTTGGTTTTGCGTTGCCCATTTTATTTTAATGAACTAGTCTTCTCCGTTTTTCTGCAAGGTCTTTATTACTGCAGTCTCATGTTGTCAACTTAAGTGTGCCAAGTTTGTTGGGTCAAGCTGAGAATTGAGCCAAACTGAATTCTTGAAGTGTACATACATACTCCATTTTAAAAGCTCTTGAAGGGTGGAGAAGAGTTTCATAAGTGTGACCAGCTGGTGGAGCAGCACCTCAGAGATACTTCCTGGGCTAAAATGCCTTGGCTATTTCACACATACGTACTGGAGATAAGCTTTTCTTGGTATTTGTATGCTGAATAAATTGTAAGGCACATCAAGCTTGAGCATGACAGTCAAAAGTCCAGAGGTACGACTAAGAAGCCATGGTATTCTGGAGCTGAAGAATCCCTAGGGGAAACCATGCCTCTATACCAGAAAAAGTAGGAAGGAAAAAGAGAGACGAGTTGCGAGTGGGTAAAACATTTTAGAATAAACTGATGCTGCTTTCAACTTTTTTTTGTTGTTAGTAGGTTGATATGCTAATAACTTTCCTTAAATCTATTTTGGACTGCTTCTACTTGATCTATTGTGAAGTTAGCAGGTGAAACTTTGTTGCTTTAAGTGCTTTGGGCACTCTCTAAGTAAAGAGATAAAAAAATTTCAGCCTTGCTAATGATCTCAGTCTTCACATAACCCATCTCTCAAGCCCACTGTTAAAACTTGCACTACTGTTCAGATTTATTTTATAAAACCTTGTTCTGTCCAGTTACAGAACATAACTTAAACCCTTAATGAAGATTTCTGTAGGCATATATTTGTACATCCATCCAGAATTGCCCTATGTTACAGGGTTGTTTGTCATGTGCGCATGTCTTGTTTCAGAGCAAGTTGGTTTTTTTGGGTGTTTTTTTTTTTTTGTTTTTTTTTTTTTTTTTTTAGCTCTCTTGACTGGGTGTCAAGAGGTGTTCTGTGCAGTTGTTGACTAGCACTTGCACGTTTCAGTAGAAGAAAACTGTTACTTGGTTGACAACACTGCGGGTTCTTGGTGCCCACAAATTAGGAAATACTTTAAGGCCACAGGTGCCATTTATTCTAATTTGGTGTGGGGATGGGTGGTCTTAATTACTCAGTCACCTTTGTATTCGGTTCAGTATCTCTGACTTGGTCAAGGCTGTGTAGTGAAGCCCTGAAGCCCCATGAAACACACCTTCTAAACCATGTATGTTTTTCCACTTGCCTGTACTCTCATTTGGTCTAAATATTTCAGAAGCTGGAATTTAGCAACATGCCTGTTTTCATTTTGTAATGTTGCTATTTTAATTTTACACAAAATGTGTTTAGGCATAAGGAAATTGAGACCCAAACTGATAGAATAGCATTCATTTTGCATGCTTGTCTCAAACACTAAAGCAGACATAGAAGTGGTAAATATCCAGACTTTAGTCTCTGAATAGCTGACTTAATGCCTGTGTTTTGGACCTTATACTCCATAAATTGTGACATGGAGGTGATATACTCCCTCTGGGGGTGATCCGGAATATCAGAGCCCTGACTGTCTCTTTGCTCATGGCAATACCGGGAATAATGCTTCCATCTTTACCATCTAAAGCTGCCATTGCAAACTGGTATAAATACTCAGTCTAAAGGCTGTATTAATTTGCTGTTTTCATAGAAATTTTACAAAACCTCTTAATTGCACAGATAATTGTGTCTCCAGTACATGTGGCTTACAAGTGTTTGCCAAACAGTCCTGGTCCAAAGTTGTGCTTAGGGTCTTTCCTTGCCCTCCCCTCTCCTCCTCACAAGACGAGCCATTATGTTTTCATGAGTCTTGTACTGTGAGTGGGCTGCCTCTTGTCTGAGCAAGCTAGGAATTACATATTTTTTTTTCCTCTTTCTTTCTTTCTTTCTGTCTTTCTTTTTAAATCCCTGTGACCTTTTTCTTGCACTTATTTTCTTCATTGGTTTGCTGTCACCCAAGTCCTGGATTGCTGCTTCCATGCTGTGCTCCTGTCTTTATCGCTGCATTCCCAGCCAAGGGACGGGAGCGGAAGATGCTGTGTTCTCTGTGGTGGGTAAGCGGAGGCCTGCCATACCGGAGAGCTCCCATAGGTACACATCTTCTGGTTTCTATAGCAAATGGGGCAAGCATCCTAGAGACATCACGAGATGAAGTGGGGATGAGTTAGCAGAAGTGTAGTTTGGGAGTGAGACTGTAGTGTATGATGTTATGCATGTGTCAATAAGGTTAAGTTGTTCAGATTACCTTAACTCTGGCTGTACCTAGCCTCTCACTGCTTGACTGTGCAACGTCAGCATCCTTCTCTTAACATGTTTTGGAGAATATTTTCTAATTTTTTTTTTTTTTTTTTAAAAAAGGAAAATTAATACCCATTGTGTGGAAGCATATTGGCCAGGGTCATTGGCATGGGATTTTTGAAGGTTCTTAACATCACATTGAATTTTTATTATTTGATTCTGCAGAATAACTGGTGATGGTAATAAGGTGATATCCTTCATGGTATAATCAGCAGAGGCTGATTTCTATTTTGCTAGTTGGTTACAGAACCAGTCCTTGACAGCTGGGGTGGGTGTGGAGATTTGGTATTGTCATTCAACTGACAGTAATTCTTTCTGAGTCAGAGGAGTACAGTTGTTTGTTCATTTTCCCTGTGCTTTGCGCTGTATATGCATCCACAGCAACTACTATACCTTTATACACCTATCCCCTCTTTCCATATGTACTTCCTCTCCTATTTAATTTTTTGTTTTCATTTCTCTTCCTTTCTGGATTCTGCATTCCTGTACTTCACGTGTCTCACCTCATCCTTCTATGTTCTGTGAATTGCTGCTTCTCTCACCTGCTTGCGTCATTATAGCAGAAGTATTGAGAACAGAGTAAGTCAGTTTTTATCAAAGTGGTACCTCAGCGTACCATGCCAAGGGGAAGGGTCAGTTGAGAGGCATTGCCAGCTCATGCAGCCCAAAGTACAGTATGCTCAGTGCATACCCCAATCTTCCAGGTGTCTTGGCTGCCAAGCACTAATGGGTTACTGTTTACATACACAGAATTAACTCTTTGTGGTTGTGTGGACTTTTTTGTTTGTTCGGGGGGTTTTTAGGTTTGCAGCTTGACTGTGTCTTCTGTAGTGTACCTCCCTATCATCACAGCAGTTTTCCTTTCAAACTTCAAATCCTTGCTCCAAGGCTTGGAGACTGATGAGGTCTCTGGCAAATACAATTTTTTTAACAGTGACTAGCAACTGTCATAGAACATATTTTCTTCCATAATCTCATTCTCAGAAAGGGGTGAACTGCTGTAACTGAATCTCACTTCCAAAAATCTCTACCTTGAGGCTTTTTTTCCTGTAACTAGCTTGCTGCCAAAGTGATAAATCTGAGTAAGAGGTAGTTAAGCAGTCATCAACCAAGATAAAGACAACCTGTCTTCTCACAAACTCTTCTGGCTAGCACAGCTACACAAGCTATACAAAGTTAAGCAGTGGTATGTAATCCCTGTTCATCGCAACTTTTCAATCCACTGGCCAGACATCCTGAGGATCTTAAACTGGGAGATGGAAACCTGCATGTTCCTTTGAAGTATGCCAGCCCTTTTAGAATTATCACAAGGTCTTTATTCAGGTCACCTTTTTCCAGTTCCCTTAGGCTGCTGTTGTCTTCACTTACTTCAAAGGTTGCTTTTCTTTCCCCAGATGTTTTTATTTCTTTATTTTTCTTTCTGGGGATGCTTTCTTCAACTTTATTTTTCTCCTTATGTTCTGCATAGAAAGCGATAAATCATGTAATGTCAGCTTTTCATAATATTATTTGCGGGAAGAGAGCCCGACTTGCAGGTTACTGGGCTAACTGGTGGCTTATGCCAGTTGCAGGCTGCTTTGCCAAATGAAGACCTAACAGGGATAAACCAGCCCAAATGTGGGGTCAGTTGATCCCATTCCCTTATAAAAACTATGTTTATAAATTAGGCTACTAGCACTGCTTGCAGTAAAAGTCTAAAATATGTTGTTAATGGAACAGTAGGTGAGGAGAAAGTGGAGAAGAAACTCCTCTTATTTTCACGTTCTAATTACTTGCATCACTGTACCCATTAATGCAGCCTTTAGCTTTTGCCTCTGAGTAAGAAGTGTGGGTAAGGAAGGCAGATCCTTCAGAAAAAAATAAATGAGCATGCCACTTAAAAACATCAGTGTCTTCTAGTGAAACATCAGGAGAAACAGAAAAAGCCAATAAAACATATTGAAAGAAACTCATAAGGACCAGGAAATTTAATAAGGCCAGGTGAAATGTGGTTTTGAATTCAGAGGTTGTGCCAGTTATTTTTAGGATGCAGGTACAATAGCCAAGAGTAAATAATTCCTTGCTGAAAAATACTTATCACCTGAAGCAAAAGTCAAAGATAGAAAGAGTTAATTAGCAGATGGCTTAAGATCCAGTGAACACTGGCTTTATCTTACAAGTGCAATACATGAGTTTAGTGTTATGCACAAAACTGACCTTTACATTCCAATTTTTACTGAAGATATAGTTGAGAAAGCTGGTTAGCCATCAGATTCCTTTCCAATCTTCCTCCCGAAACCTTGCTTCCCGAGAGCTCAGAGGCATTTCTCTGTCATGCGTGAGAGGGGAGCCTCATACTTTGCCTGTAATGGCTTTCAGGAAAACGTTTGCTGTCTTATGGCTGTAGGGAAGATCTTTGTGGGAGATGGGGAGGAGCAACAGCCACCTCAATCAGGAGGGTGTCAACACAGACTGTGGGACTGTGTCAGTGTGTAATGGGGTTATGAGAGGATGTGCCTTGGCACCCGAGCCCGGGGTGGTGAAGACAGCTCGTTAGGATGCTGTCTCAAGTTTCAGTATCTTCAAGGCAGCTGCTTAGAGCTGTGCACACGTATGCACATAAGCATGCACTCTCTTTTTTTTCCTCCTTTACTAAGCATGCCACCATTCTGGAGCCTTCCATAGTGACTGTGCTTGGCTCTTTTTTGCATAGGACCTTAAGATGTTTACAGATTTCAAGTTGTTCACCTTTCAGTGAACAACAGCACTGGAGTCACCCTTGGTGAAAGGACCTATGGAGAAGCATTCAAAGAAGAAGGAAGGCATTTGCCAGTCAAAGAAATCCTTGGGAGTTTGGCATCACCTGTTCTTCATCACTATGTTTTGGGATTGTAGAATTGACAAGAAGCTGAGGATTTGCAAGTTTGTGTCATATCTCCTTTAGGGCTGGCAGGCAGAAATCGGGATACATGTGATCTCCATCTCATTAAACCCCTAAGCAAGGGTGGTGCAGGCTGACGGTGGGTCATAGGTGCAGAATATGTCTTAGAAAATTCCCGATTACTGCCGTAGATGCCTTCACTCTTGTTACCGGAATTAATCTTTGCAGCTCTGTGTGGATTGTTCAGTAAACACATATTCAGTGTTGAAGCAGTATGCGTTACCTAGTCAGGGTAAGCTTTCTTGACTTGTAAGTGCAAATGAGAGGAGCTTTCATTTTTCATGAAGTTGTCTTCCATGAAGGAAGTCTCTGTGCAAAATGTCTCCTTGATATGCGTCAGAATATAATTACTTTAAACTGTCTTGTTTGATTTCTCTAAATGAGAATAAACTGGAAATCAGACAGGTATTTCTTGCCCTAGCAGGTGCTCTGAAATGACGACCTATTTTGCGTGGTTTTGGAGTGATTTATTTAACTTTTAAGTTTTGGAGGAATTTATTAACTTTCATCTTGTTTTTTCTCATGGTCCTTAAAGTACAGAGGTTTAATGTCAATGAAGTAACACTTGAAGAGTGAAATCATGGCAAGCTTTTGTTAATATTTTAAGTTGTAAAATTACTATTTTTTTATAACTTGTATATAAATTATATATTATAATTATAGATATATATTGAAACTATATTTTCTAACATAATGTGTTTTATAGTAGAAATATTAGTATGATGGCTTTGTTTTTAAGTTTCTAACTTGCTGTGGTTTTTCCTGTTGAGGTGAATTACAGTAGTACAGCCAGAGTATGTTTTGGTTATTCTATCAGAAATTTGACACAGTTACGGAGCTAGCATTGCATATTGTAAAGAATTATCTGTATTCCTGCTCATCAGACTCCACCTAGAAACCTGTGAACCTGTAGCGTCTTTTTCAATTTTTGCTAGCTAATACTGTGCCAAGTTTTGATTTTGCTTCTTGTAACAGATGTATTGTGTATCTGCTTCTTCCATCTACAAATGAGTCCAGCTTTCTTTGTTTAATTCTTGTTAGCAACCCTATCAAAAGCTAGAGGGAGAAATTCAGATTCTGTAATTTAGTATGGCAGTATGGGATTAAAAACAAGCATATGGTTTGTCGGTCTATTTCACAGTGAGCTTTTAAGAAACCTTGGAAAAGCCAAAGTCTATGAGGAACAGTTTCTGGATGGCTGAATAAATTTAATGGATCAGGAGATTATTCCTCCTTACCTTCTTGGAAAGAAGTGGAGGAGAGAAGCAGGGTAGATCAGTCTGCACTGAATTCTGTGTTGCTTGCAACTAAGATTGGCTCTGATACCTGATCTGTTTAGGTCAGGGTGTATCCAAGGAACATTGTTCAACAAAGGCTTTTTTAATTAGCAGTAAGCAGAGGGATGGAAAGCAGAGCAGTCTCATAACTGATGGATCTTTTTCAAAAGTGGATGGCAGAGTGTGAAGTGCTAATCCTTTCTTTTGATGAGTAAGACAACATCAAACAATAAACATTCATTATTTGTTTGGAGGGTGTAAGGTTAAAGTACCCTGTCCAGAAAAGATTTACTGGGCTCTAACATCTTTCTGTATAGATCTTGCTTTAGAGTTGCTATAAAAACTTAAGGATTTAATGACAATATATAGAGACAGATCATCTCAAACCCAAAATCCTTTCTGTATTAATAAACCTGTTCTCAATCTTCATTTGAATTTCTTTTCCCTTCTCTCTCTTATTCCCACCTCCCACAAAAGACCCAGTCAGTAAATCAGTATTCATGTGCTGTTCTGGCCCAAAGGCTATTTGCACCATTAATATGTACTGAGATTCTTAAAGAACCAATCCTGCTATAGCAGCAGTCTCTTACTCCTGGTTTGTTTGGGTTGTTTTTTGTGTTTTGTTTTTTTTTTTTTTTTTCTTTAAAGACTGATTTCACTGAGCTGTAGTGTTGTTGAATAGGAAGAGTGGAATGTTAATCTGCCTTACATTTTATGCTAACTGTTCCCAGTTTGGGATTTACTAACAGTCAATAATTTTAAATTTGTACCTCCCCCATAACTCTTCTGCCATCTTTCAGTTAATTAGTCACTGTCTAAAAGTTGATTTGTGGACTTGCTAGAAGTTTATTGCAGTTCAGACTCTCACGTATTTCTCTTTCATATGCTGCAGCACAAGTGGAGGTGTTGTCTGCTGCACTCAGAGCATCCAGTTTGGATCCTCAAGAAGAGACAATGGCCAGTGTCAGCAAGGGAGCAGACTCACAGACTGAACCAACCATCAATGACCAACAAAATTTTAAACCTATACTGGGTGATATTGTGCCTTTAATTGGTGACACTGTTGAGGTAAGAAGTGAGTTTTATACTTTTTTTTTAAATTTTATTTTTATTTTCCCATTAGGATTTCCGGGGCTCTAGTAATAGAGCTGTATTTTGCATTTAATTGCAGCCAAATGCTTCTTTCTTTTGGCTAGTGTGGCTGATACTGAAGCGCTAGCTGCTAAAATAAAATGAGTTCTGTTGGGTGCCTTTGTTTTTGACAGTTGTGTGCTTGTCCGTGTAAATTCTTGAAATTGTTCCTGTTAAAATCTCTGTTGTGACTGTCACATTTTAAGATGTTTTAATGCTACTGCAGTTTATTACTACAAAATTTCTTTCCTTAAAACAGAGCCCTATTGATGATAAAAATTCAGGACCTGCAATCTAGAGTTGGACTGCTGAAAGAGAAAGTGTTTTCTAGCAATCAGTAACATTTCAGCTTTTTGCACTTACTACTTCAGAACCCCACAACTACAGCCTGCCCGACGAAAGTCTGTGGCATTTGATAGTATTTTCTGTTCTGTACTGTGTATTGGGTCAAACCCATTATGTTCACTGCATATAGTGCCACAAGGTCTGGTGGTATTAAAAACTATAGCTGTGTAGAAAGCAATGGTTCCAAAATATGCTCCATAAAACCACAGCAGGTGATTTGTTATATTTCCTAAATAATATTTTCAGATGAAATTTTGATAAATTTATTTGAAAAGTATAGGTGACATAAGTCTAGTGCAAACATTTTCAGCCCTCTTTAATTAGAGCAGTGTTTCTAGGTGACATTTAATTAACTTTTCACCTAAGATGTTGGACTACCATGGAGCCCCAAAAACATGTGGAGAGTGGAGGAATGTGACATTTACTTGGATACTGCTGTTTATACACAGTCATAATTAACACTGCCAATGTGGTTGGATGGCTTGTTTCAAAATAGCAATCTGTCCCCAATTCCTGGCGTCAGGTTCGATATGTTTCTTTATCATGGGATCTGTTGTAGTCACTTCTTTCTAAAGCTAACCTGTAAAATGACAGTGTAAATGTATCCACTGTCCTGATTTTTGGAGGTGATGAGGGTGGTGTTTGTTCAGAGGGACCTGTCCTGTATTTTATTTCTTTATAGAGTATGATGACTGACAGAAAGTTTAAGAACCTGTCATATTGCTGCTATATGTTGGTTTTGCATGTTTCGGTTTTACTGTTTAAAAGGATGCTCTTAATCTGTTAGTTCCTTGTTTGTTACTGGAACTGAATCAAGTCCTCACTTTACAAGTGAAAGCATATTTATAGAGGTGACCTAGGGTTTGGGAATGAAGCTGTGATTTGTTGAGCAAGTGGACTGTTGCCCCTAGCAGTGAAGAGAACTCTGATTTTCACAGTTTTTTTTTTTTTTGTGTTTCTGCCCCCTGCCCCATTGTGGGGGTTTTTGTTTGCTTGAGGTCTTTCATGGTGTTGTTTTGTTTAGTTTTGTTTTGAAGCCTTAGCATAGTAATATGCCAGTAGGGTACTGGACAACTTAAAAAAAAGTCAAGCTGCATCATCTTATATTTGAAAGCAGCCTTCACAGTTCTGCACACATATCACTGACTCCTGGAGGAGTTAATGCTATGTTAGAGAGATTCTCTATTCAAATTAAAATAACTGCTGTAATAGACTGAACAGATAAGATTTTTGGGACTTAGAGGAAGCTTTTTTGTTAAGGATGAGGATAGCTATTTAATTTTTTTCTCAAGATCCACGCTCTTTTTAGTTGGAGGTAGAGGGAGAAGGGAAGGAAGAGAAAGGAAACTGTACTAAAATCAGCCCACTCCTGTCTGGTACAAGTACCTCTCTCTAAGAAGAAGGTAGATGCCAGGAGGAGACTGGACCCCTGAAACTGGTCTGTTCTCTCTTTGGTCCAGCTGCCCCGTGAGGAGACAACAGCACCACTTGCCCTGCTGCTGTGGGCTTTGTGTGCGGCCCATGGCACAGAGCAGGGGTCTGTGGAGCACAGCCACGAGCTCTTGTTACACTGCAGCTAAAGGAAACCTCACCTAAGAGACTCGTAAGGCCATGACAAAGACTTTGCATCTCAGGGGTGGTGGTTCACCAGTTTGGTACGCAAGAAGCTTTCAGGCTAAACCCTGCTGAATTTTTATGTTCTGGCTCTTTGCAATGCTCAGTTCTGTGTGTGCGTGTTACATGGAAAAAGTACAGATGGAGGACTTCATCTGCAGAAATAGAGACACTGCACTGACTTAAATACCAACGGATGCTATGGTGGTTCTGTACTGAAGCTCTTCCCTTCTGAAATGCAAATTTGACTTTAAAAGTGGCTAGCTGAAAATGTTCCCATTTGTGACACCCTTCAGTATATTTAAGTTCAACTTAGTTTAATCAATAAAGTAATAAGTATTATTTATTTATTAAACTTAGCCGTTTAGAGCTGGGGTAGCAGAGATTGTGAGATGTAGTCTTTTAATTTTTATTGCAGCAGAACGGGTGACTAGCCTCTGGTCCCATGCACCTGGGCAACTCCTGGAAAGCACTGTGGCTAGATTGTGCTGTCTGCCTCCTAATTTCTTGATTGGAAAGAGGTCAAAACCAGTGACTTTCTAGCAAATGCTGAAAACTGTATCTCTTTCTGGGGAAAAAAAAAAAAAAGGCAAAAAAGGCTGAAAAGGAGTGAAGAATTGACTGGCAAACTAAAATCCTGCAGAGATGGTTTTCAGAGGCTGTGGATGTTTTATATTTGGAGTTGTATGCTGCTGGATACGTTTAGTTACGGAGTCACTTGCAGATCTGTTCTTTCCTTGGCTCTCTGACACCTTCTTGCTGCTTCTTGATAAGCCTGACAGGTGGCTTGGGCTGCTGTGCCAGCGATACACAGTTGCCTCACAGCTCTGCCTGTGCTTTATCACCTGTAATTACACCTCAGTGACTAAAATTGCAACCCAGTACTTTTATATAAGCAGCTCATGGAAGAAGAAAAAGCAGCTATCTGAAGTCAAACCAAGACAGATAGAGGGTCTAGAGGCTTTTTTGAAGAAGTTTATAAAATTTGCTGGAAAATTCTCATTGTCAAACTGAACAGCTGGTAGGGTTGCCATGTTCTCCGGGCATGTATTGACCCTGAGAGCTCACCCTGCAGCATCTGTAAATAGATACTTTGGCTCATAGCTAGCAAAAATGCCTTTGTCCTGTTCTACCACACAGCAGCCTGATCTACTTTTCAAATATTCATCACGTACTTCTTTAAATTTTTGGTTGATTATGCAAAGTCCATTGTATTTGGGGAACTTCACTGGTATAGAAAGTGACAGTTCATCCCCTCAGGGGCACAGTTTATCATAGTGTATTGAACTTCTGCTGCTCGGTGGAGTCCTGAAGCAGTGTCTCAGTCCTTATCTTCAATGCCCAGATATATAGCCAGTATGCTTGAATGATTGCTAAATATTATTTTAATAGAACTGCTGAGACGGGTAATGACTAGTGTCAGCAGCTATGTTCTGCTAGGACTTTGTATTATAAGGGGAAGCTCATCTGTAGGGAAGGTTATAGAACAATCACCTCTAGGAAAGGAGCAACAGCATAAGTCTCATCAGTTTCTACTCTTAAGTGTGAGGATGACTTTGTTTTGACCTTTTTCTAGCTCAAATCCAAAGCAACAAATCCAACAGAATTAACTACAGATGTTTTCTCATTCTCCCTTCAGGGGAGAAGCAATGTGACCTGTATGTTAGTTACATTTTCCTTAATGCAATCTCAAAGGTACTCCTATCCTGTGATTTTCATTCCATAAGAACCAAAATGGAGCAGAATAAGAGGAACCTGTGTTTGAACTTGAAAGCAGAAATATTTATCTTACAGACCTTTTGATTTCGAGCTGTAGCAAAATTGTATTTGATATTAAAATTGTATTCCTTTTAATCTAAGAAAAAGACCCTGAGGTGAGGACAGTGCTTCTTGATGTTGACATTTGCCTTGTGTTTAATCCTTGTGTATATTTTGTGTGACTTTTTTCTTTATTCATAGAGTATGGATTCTACACTTCACTATATTCATAATGATTCAGATTTGAGCACCAACAGTAGTTTCAGCCCTGAAGAAGAAAGGAAATCCAAAGTACAGGTAAATGACAGTGACTTCTGTTTTTCCTATATGTATCAGATAAGTGGAATTTTTTTTATGTATATGAGGATTTCTTTTATGCATTTCAGTCATTTTTGTTGTAATGTAGTTTCTATTAAATAGGGAAAACCTCTTAAATCAGTAGTTTTAAAATATTCATTTTTTCCAGAGATAATGGCTTAATTCAGCAGTTGCTTCTGTTTTAATTATGTATAAGAGATGACAGTATTTTTTGACATGAGGTAACAATTGCTGAAGACTTCCTGGTTTTGGTTTCATTTGGTTTCATTTTCTGCAGAAACTGTCCTGTAATGGAAATGAGGTTACTGAGGAAAACAGGATTATTTTGTTAAATGTCTTAAGTGGAACTGCCCCAACCCCATGACAGCTTTTTGAAGAAAAGTTGTGAAAGTGTTTAATTAAGCAAGAACTGTCTTTGTTATTTTTTCCCCAAATGAATCAAATGTTTGTTGTTACATAGTTCAGTATTAAGTGTGCCACCCTGCTCATAGAGTGGGAACCTCAGTCCCTCTTGTTCCTTACGTGAGCCGAGCTATTTGGCAGCTGTGTTAGAGAAATGCTCTTGTGCACCCCCTTGGGTAGAGTCAGTGTCTCAAATAAACTGACAACAGCTGAAGCAAAGAAGTTTTGACAAAATTTTAGTTCAGATGCTTTCATTTCTCAGTGGAGAGAAGGATTGGTCTTCACCAGAGATCTCTTTGTCTATGGAGAAGCCTTTTCCTTACTGCTGTCTATTTAGGAAGTTTGGAAACAATATTGAACATGCTATTCTCTGTCCCCTCCCCTTCCTCACCAAGGCATTTTAATTTAGTTTTCTTCTCACAACCTCCCCAAGATTTTGAGAGGAATAAGAAAATTATTTTTGAGCAAGTCTAGTCATTTGCTGTTCTGCTTATTTTTATGGATAAGGTGAAATAGATGATTTGGCCAGCATGCGAGCCTGAACATTTGTAGAAAGGTAGAATGTAGTCTCTTAATTTCCTGGTCTGCCTAAGTAGACAGTGATTCACCCACTGATCTGTTACATTGGTCTGTATATTTTCAAACAGCTTGCAGTCTCGTCATCATTTCTTTAGAGCTTTTTAGTGGAACTTAAGAAATACAAAACTTCTGCATTCTTATTAAGAGATTGTAATTAAATAATACTCTCTAGTTGTGGGGAAAAAATATTCTTCCGACAATGTGCCCTGGAACTTTAGTAAGCCTTATGAGAATTCATTGAAAATAGTGTCAACACTCTACCCTTTTCATGCTGTAGGATGTTGTACCTCAAGCCTTGCTGGATCAGTATTTATCAATGACTGATCCATCTCGTGCACAAACAGTTGATACCGAGATTGCCAAGCACTGTGCCTACAGCCTGCCGGGTGTGGCACTGACGCTGGGCAGGCAGAATTGGCACTGTTTGAAAGATACCTATGAGACGCTGGCATCTGACATGCAGGTAAGCTCAAGAAGCTCTGACAGTGAATGATCTGAACTTTTATGATGTCACAATGAATAATCTGAACTTAGATGACGCTTTCTCTTGTTTCCTGGGTGCTGGGTTGCTCTGCTTTTTCCATGGAGCTTTCCTCTGCTGATACTAATTGTGTGCTGAATGAAAGAGTAACAGTTGTCTCGGAGGAAGCTGGATGTGTGTGGTGCTCAGGTAGTATGGAAATGGGGCAGTTTGAGTAGGAGGTGGGTCTCCAGTGGGAATGTGAGGAGAGGTCTCCGATTTCCTCTACTGTTTGAGATCTTATGGCAGTGCTTGGGATTCTCCTAGGTATGTGAATTTGGGCTGTGCTGCTGTGCGTGGGCAGACATGTGCCCCTGCAGGCATGTCTGGAGCTCAGTGAGTCAGCCTCACGCCGGGCCTTTTGGTGGCCTTTTGGGGCTGCATCCAGTTAGTCATAAGGGAATAACATCACTGTCACCATGCAGCATTGCTGTTTGAAAAACAAATACGGGAAATAGCAACGTTTTCCTTGTTGTGAGGTGGTAAGGAGGTGGCTCTGTGCATTTTATTGTTGGTTTACAGTTGTTTCCCAGTCCTCCCTAGTTTCCTTTTTTGGAGATGCTCTTTTTATTTTTTAAAACATTGTCAGACTACTTCACCTCTCTTGAACTTGCTGCTTGCTATGTCAGAGCAGCAGTTCTCAGTGATATGTAGTGAGTAATTTTGTACATGGCTATTGCTCATATTTTCCAAAAGGGTTTGCAGCCATTAAAAGCAACCAGAGCTAATAAATATAAAACATAAGTAAAAACAAATTATCCTGTATTCAAAACTGTCCAGAGTTTATCACCAGTCTAATCTGAATTAAGATTGAATCACCAAACAAAGGCAAAAGAACAGAACCTATGCTAATTGGAGAGTTCTAGCTAAAAGATAGATGCTATTTTATTTTAAAAAAGATTAATTTGAAATAGTTACTCCATTAAAACAGTGCCCCCCTCAATTTAGGGTGAATAAAAGCTCTACTGGTCCTTGGACTTCTGGGCAGTCAGTGTGGGTGAAACTTTACCTATGATATGCCAGCTGAAGTATTGTGGGATATATATCTTATTTGGTTTTATAAATTAAATTAGTGAGAGAGTAGTAGTGTGGAACTAATTTATCCAAAAGAAATTCAAGGGAGAGAGTAATGTGTGGAAGACTACTGATGTCAAGAATACTATTTTCCTTCCCAATACCTTGAAAATTAAAATATTTATTCAGGTGGAAGAAATGATACCTTGTCATTTGTTCTCTCTTACTTTTTTTTTTTTTTTTCTTAATTTGCAATTTAATTTTCAACTGTTACATTAGACACTGAATGTATTTGCAAATACTGTAGCTTGCTGGGAGTCCAGCTTGGATACTGACCCTCAAGTTAAAATAGAGCACTTCAGATGATACATCAATAAAATTCCTTTATTTATTTATTCTACAGTGGAAGGTTCGGCGGACACTAGCATTTTCTATACATGAACTTGCCGTCATCCTTGGGGATCAGCTTACAGCTGGAGACTTAGTTCCTGTCTTCAATGGCTTTTTAAAAGATCTAGATGAAGTCAGGATAGGTGTACTTAAACACTTGCACGACTTTCTGAAGGTATGTCTGTGTTCAGCTCTGGTCAAGTGCAATTATGTATTTTGCTTCATTTCTTTGTATGCACTTGCTTTTTAACCTAACACCAGTATAACTCTCTGTGGGAATCCATACAGAAGTCTATTGAATTCTAAAGTATATTTTGCAGGAGATCTGTGTTGCTGATACTTTCTCTTCTCTGAAGATCCTGGTTTGTGCATGTTTATTCAATATATAGGTGTCAACAGATGGTATTAAGTTTTTTGATGGCTCTAACTTTTCTATGCAGCTTACTTCTCAGATTTCTTCGGGAGCTTTTCTGTAGCTGCCTCATTTTTGGAACTGAAAGATACAAATCATAAAACCTTTAAAATCAGTACTATCTTTACTGCTTACCCTTCTTGTTTCCTAGAGTAAATATGGAGACTAGATCAGATTTTGCTTTCAGTATTGCCCCATGTGGTTTTACAGACTTAAGCATGAAGGGGTTTAGCCCAAGAAAGAAACATTGCTAGACTGATTTTTTTTTTTTTTTTTTTTTAATAAAGGCAAGTGTTTCATTAGTTGCATTTAAAAGCTCTTGTTCTGTCTACTAATTGTAGCCTATGTGTCTTTACGTAAGTTTATATTTACTGTTACAGCTGCTTCATCTTGACAAAAGACGAGAGTATCTTTATCAGCTTCAGGAATTCCTAGTGACTGATAACAGCAGGAACTGGCGTTTCCGTGCTGAGCTGGCTGAGTATGTAGTTTTCTGGATGCTTGTTTTTATTGTTATGGATATTTTACAATGTTAAAATCATGGAATAGATGTTTTATAGTGACATTCTTCATTTCATTTTTAATTGGTGGGTAGTCCTTACCTTCCTTCACTTGTCCTCCTTGCTTAAAAATTCCCACTAGTTGTATATCACATAGATTATTTGGAACTTGAATGTCTTTTTCCATTACCATACTTTGAAAACATTACCCTTCCATAAAAAAGAAGCTGCCAAAAGAGAAGACCACATCTGGTTGCTCTTGAAGTCAGGAGAAGTGTTCTAGCCATTTGACTTCAAGTTGCTGTAGATGATGAGTAGGCTGAATTCATGACCATGAAACGGAGATCAAGATCTTGAGGGGCCTAAAGAAAGTGAGTAGCAGAGTGACCTTGGACTTCATCTGAGCAGAGTTTGGCTTTTTCATGGAACTGGTAGGTGGGCCTCTATGGGAAGGGTCAAGTTGCTCAGGAAAGCTAGCAGAGGAAGGGGCTTATGAAATTCAGCAAGCGACAGGTGCCAAGTCCTGTGTGTGGGAAGGAAGAGCCTCTGACAGGGAGACAGACTGAGGACTGGCTGCCCTGGGAGCAGCTCTGCTGGAAAGGCCCAGGGTATCACGGGGGGCAGTGATCTGAACGTGAGCCAGCAGCATGTCCTGGCAGCACAGTCCTGAGCTGTGGGAACGGGAGTGCAGTCAGTATATTGAGGGAACAGATAAGGCCCCTCTGGTCAGCACTCGTTAGATAGCATCTGGAGTAACGCATCTGTACCAATACAGGAAAGATCCTGATAAACTGGAACAAGTTTGGCAGAGAGGGCTGCCGAGATGATCAGTGCTGCAGCACTTACCCTGTGAGGAGAGACTGTGTGACCAAGGCTTCTCTAGCAAGAATAGTGAAATGAATATATAGTAATGACTCATTACAGTGTTCCTTTTGAATTAAATTTTGAGACACCTACTTGAACAACTGATCATGGTGTCATGATGTTTTTGCTGCATTTAAGTGTTGTTTTCATTTAGTAACTACAAATCACTTACCTGTTACTGCTGGTATGGAGACATTGAATTGTCTGCTTGTAACATGTCGTGCCACTTCTTTTGACATACTTTCTACCATTCATGACACATACTACTGTCTGCAACCTGCTGAAATCTTATTCAGCTAATTACAAATTAAGGACAACTGATAATTTCTCTCATTGTCCACTATCTGAAGTAGAAGTTTATTGATTTGATAAATCAGTGTACTTAAGGGACCAAGAATACATATCAAAATAAGTCAGAGTAGGTGCTTTGTAGCAGTACGTCCATTATATGAATGAAATGTCTTTACTAGATACTCAGATGTACGTGCGCACTGCGGTGTGCTGGATCTCTGTGCTGCTTGTACATTGGAGCCATTATCAGGATCCCTGCCTTGTAAATGCAATCCTGAGTCCCTTGCCTCTCCCCTAGTTTTTCATTCTTTCACCTTGTGCAGCATTTTTCCATTACTGTGAATAGGTGGCAATATAAAATTTGCAAGTGACCCATTGTCAAACTGATGGCATTGAAAAATAGAAGATTTTACTTTTCAGTAACTTTATTAGGGCCATGTTGCATGTTTGTCAAGTGTTGTCATGTAGATGATCATATTCACAATTAAAGCTACCTTTCTTCTTATAACGTTTGGTTCTTCTTCCATCTTGTAGGCAACTGATCTTGCTTCTAGATCTGTACAGTGCCAGAGACATTTATGACTACTTGAGACCTATTGCTTTCAGCCTCTGTGCGGACAAAGTGTCTTCTGTCCGTTGGATTTCTTACAAGCTGGTAAAGCAATCTAAGTAAATTCAGGATTCCAAACTTCTGAGGGTTGGTGGTCAGAAGTAATTTTTGTATTTTTTTTTTGTTCTTCTCATTTCTTCAAGGTTAGTGAAATGGTGAAAAAGCTGTACATGGCTTCAACATCGACCTTCGTGGTAGACCTCATGAATGAACTTGTTGAAAAGTTCTGTAGATGCCGCAAATGGTCTGGTCGGCAAACTTTTGTCTTCATTTGTCAGGTGAAATGACTTTTTGTTCATCTTCTTTGCTTTTGGGGGTAGTGCTAAAAATTAAGGAGGAATAGCAACTGGAGCTCTTCAGCTGTCTACTGACACTATTTTCATGAATATTTGATAACTTTGTTTCCAAGGGAAGGTTTCATGGCTGCTTTCTTCATTGTTGCTCCACAGGTGAGCTTGAATGTATCTCTAGCTTAGCATATTAACATCAGGTTGTCAAATCTGATGTTGAATATATAACAAAAGCGTAGCAAAATAATCCCTGAGTTGGGAAGCTGCTTTGTTACTCAGCATGAAATGAGATTTTTACAATACGCTGCAGCATCCTACCACTTTTTTGGGGTTACCCTTTAGAAATCAAGAACCAGGAGTTGCCTGTGCCTCTTTAGCCAGCTACTGCAGCTTGGTCAAAAACAACGTATTCTCAGCAAAATAAGCAGAAGAATTAACTGGCTAGGGTCCCAAGGAAATGGTCAAATTTGGAGGCTGTAGCAGAGGTGCAGACTGGGAGCCAACATGACTGCTGCCTGAGTGGGACAGTTCTTTGAAGTATTTGGAGAAATGTGAGCTTTGAGCTTATTTGGAGAAACGTGTTTGGGTACAATGTATGTTTCTTGAGATGGACCATTCTTGTCTTAATATAGTACCTAGTTAAAGACTAAATAATTCTTGAAAAAGATTGGGAAGGTCTTTTACTCTTCTTCCCTGTTTCCAAATTATACTGTGATTAAGAAAAGTAAAAATAAGGAAGTTGTCAGACTTCATTCAAAATATAATAGGCTTTTAACCGAGTCTGAATTTCCTCAGCCCTAACTTGCTTCATTGCGTGCAACTTTGTGCTAGAAAGTATTGTACCATATTTTAAAACTTTGTGGATGCTACCTATTCTATTAATGCTATGAAAGTAATAAGATCTGTTAGCTCTGATTATGTGTTGGGATTTTATCCTCTCTGTGCTGAAATCTAATGAAATTGCTTCTGTCATCTTGCCAGACTATCAGTGAAGATGACTGCCTGCCCATGGACCAGTTTGCTGTACATCTGTTGCCACACTTACTACACTTGGCATCTGACAGGGTTCCAAATGTTCGAGTCCTGCTTGCAAAAACATTAAAGCAAACCCTTTTAGAGAAAGGTTAGTGGCAGAAAGAGTTGCAGTGGTCTGACTGTGTATCTTTTTGTCCTTCCATTTTCCTATAGTCAGCTGGGAAAGAAGAAACAACATCATACGTGGGTCGCTCTTGCTTTTACAGTCTCCTTGGTGTGGGATGTTACCTTGGCTGAGATGAGATAAAACCATGAACCTTGTTGTGGTATCAGAGCCACTGTTGTGTAACGCTGAGGAAACATGAGTTCTTGCTCATATGCCAGCCTGTTCTTTTGGTACCATTTTCCCTGAATGAGCTCGTTTCTAGAGATGTCATCGGGGCACAGAAAGCACAAATGAACAACTAGCAACTGTGAAGTTGTTTAGCAGTGCCCTTTATTTAGTTAAAAAATTCTGTTGATGTTCTGTGTAATAAGAATAAGAAAGAAAAATCCTCTCATACAAACTCACCATCTGTTTTCTCACTAGGGGAGAAGAGATGGCTGCAGTTTGGTTTTTATATTTTATGGTAGCAGTGGGAAGAAAGTTTCTCTGGAGCATCTTCAGGGAAATTAGACATGCAACTTTCAAATTGCATGCTTTGCTTAGGAAAGCATTCCCAATGCATAGCAGATGCCAGAAGAGTCAGCAGTGCTCAGAGTCCAAAGCTCTGTAAAGGGAAACAGCATTAGAAATCCTGTGCTATTTTGTAAACCAGCAGAGTGTCCACACTTGGAATAATTCAGTCAGTTCCAGCCACTTTCTCAAAACCATACGCTGGCTTCTAGCATAGAAAGTGTGAAGAAGTATACAAAATGTTCAAAACACTGGTCGACGGAAAGGGTGCCAACACAGTGAGAACTAGGCTGTTGCTGTCTTGTGCATGCTGGAGACTCTGCGTAAGCACATGTAGACAGTTAAGATGGATCAGCTTCTGTGCAGTAATTTATCCTCTGTTAACTGTGCTAAGGCTGTCACTGGTCTTCCTGTTGTCATGTGGTATTGGTATTTTTGGTTTTGTCCTCGTTATTTTTGTGTTCTCCACCAGAATGGTACATCTCCATTCTGTGTTGACACTACGTAAGCTTTTAATACAGGTGAGCCCTGCCTCAAAAATGATGTATGATTAGGGATGGCAGATAGATTATGAAAGGCAGATTCAAAAAATAAGTTCAGAGGATTTTAAACCTCAGATCTAAATTGCCCTCCCTGTGAGCTGTTTGTTGCTGCTTTTATGCAATTTGTGTTATGCAGTTCATAAAAGCTGTCAGATGTTGGAACTTCTTCCACTCTTACTTCATGTTACCTTAGTTTTATTGTTTGATAATTATTTGGCAAACCTGCCAGTGAAATGGAGTGGCACGGCCATGGGTTTGTGATACCTTCTCTCCATCACAAATATAAGCACACTCCTGAGTCTCTTTCAGTTTGTTGTTTGTGGTTTTTTTTTTGTTTGTTTGTTTGTTTGTTTTTTTTTCCCTTCCTCTGTGGTCATGGAGTCTGTCACATTTACTTTTACACCAAGACCACAGAAATCTGGTATTCCAACAGTGCTGCTTGGGCAACTGTGCTCTGAAACATGGAATGATTTTTATTTTTTTTTTTCCAAAGGTGATTTCACTGGTGTATTCAAAAGTGTATTGTGTGCCTGCTCAGATATTCCAGTTTGACAATACTGTACATGTGCACTGCCTCCTGAGATTTCGAACCTCGTGATAGTATGCTGAGGTTTGCGTTGAAGTATCTGCCGTCTTTTCCTCCTATAAGTCTTGTGCATTTTCTCTTACAGACTATTTTCTAAATTCTGCCAACTCTCATCAAGAAGCTGTGGAACAAACAATTATGGTGCTTCAAATGGATGATGACAATGATGTCAAATATTTTGCAAGCATACACCCTGCCAGTACCAAAATTGCAGATGATGCCATGAGCACTGCTTCATCAACTTATTAAAAAGTTCATAGTGTTGCTATAATTAAAAAAATTTTAAACAAACTATCCTCACGTGCTTCTAAAATGGTTGATCTAGGACAACCTCTTTGGAAGGAGAGATTTCTTGCCAGACTTAACAGGTGGATGTTATCTAAACCTGATACCGGGGATTTTAAGTCAAGAAAAAGTAAACATACCTGTGTCGGCTTGACTTTAGAAAAATACTGCTCAGAGGATTATTTTTGCCACCGAAGCCTTAAATCTTCTGTCTTCCTGAACAAATGAAACTTGAATTGGCAGATCATTTTCATTGTAGAAGGGATGTGATTTCCAGAGACCTGCATTGTTTCTCCTGAGGAGTTAACTTAGCAAGTATTTTCTGTAGCAACTGATAGATGAAATGGCCAGAAAGTCAAATTTATACCGGGCTGTAAGACCTCCAGTATTAGCGCTAAAAGTTTTTATCATTCAAGGACTTGATTTATGTGCAGCTGGGCACACCCTTAAGTGGGAATAGCTTTGATGTTTGTAAATGGGGAAAAGTAGAAATTTGGATTTCTCTTAAGGGCTCAGTGCTAACACTAAACTAGAATTTGATTTTAATCCTTAAATGCAGCATATTGCTGTACCCATTAGCAGAAAACTTTGCTGAGTACCTGTGTCCTAATTATTTTCATGCTGGTCATGACCTAAAGGAAATTTATTAGCACATGTACTTTAAGTCAGGTATTTTTAACTTGATCATGATCGGCTCTGAGGTGCAACTTTTTTCTTCATATACTGTACATATCTGTGAGCCTCCTTGGAGTGCTGCAGTCTTTAATCATGTTGTTTAAAGCTGTTGTGATACTTGTCCAAATAAAATTTATTAATAAGATTTAAAGCAATCTTGTGACCTTTTTAAGACATTAAAATAATAAGTTTGAAATTTAAGTGGCCTTTTTTTTTTTCTAGTTCTTTACACTTTGATGAATATTGCAGGGGGGAGGGGTTTGCGTAATGATTGTGAAGAATTTTGCATTTTGAGATGGAATATACTAAAGCACAGATGGACTTTGACCATGTAATTGAGGGGGTTTTAGGTTCTCTTTCAAGCAAACCTGTGTTGCTTGGGAACCTGACACTCCAGCATGAAATGGCATCTTTGCTGAAGTGAATCAGAATATCCACTTCAGTCCAGATTTACAGGTAACTGAGTTCAAACTGCCCTTAATCTCCCTTCAGTCCATTGACTGCTTTTGTTTCCTCTCATTTCAAATGACTGATACAGTATCTCCTTCTGTGTCTTCCAGGGGCAGCTTGCTTAAATCACCTTTTCTCCAGTCTGCTGAACCTGAAGTATGTGAAGCTTATTTTCCTGAGGAAGTAGAAATGGCTATGGCAGCTTCTCTTTGATGTATTTTAGCAGAACATTTTCATTTATCGGTCAAGTGCCTGATACCCTGGCAGTTCAGTCTCAGGCAGGTGTGTCTTTTTTTTCCCCCGTTTTCTTGGGAAAATAAGTTCTTCTGCAGTTTCTTCTCTAGTAAACAGAAAGTTGCTATTTACTCTCCAAAGTCGTGCTTTTTCTACTCCTGAGCATGGCCATGGAGGTAGTTAAGATAGTCATCTCTGTCTGCCTTGAACCTTGGTGGGTTTGGGGGTTTTTTTGAGGTTGGGTTTTTTGTTTTAGGATTTGGGTTTGGTTATTTGTTTTGGTTTATTTTTTTAGGTTTTCCCTTTGCTTGTCTCTTTCTTTTCAAAATCACCTTAAAATTTGAAAAGGCAACTATATGCCCAGGTCAGAAGTCCGTGCGGTATAGGTAATATTCTCATCAGGTTTTCTGTTCCTCATGTTCTCCAATAATTGTTCAGCAATTACGCGCGAATCCCTGGAGGACTGGGCAGTGTGTCAGCACTGTGTCTGGGTGACAGCAGATTGTCAGAAAGCAGTGAGCTCTTCAGGCAGGAGGATTCCTGAGCTCTCCCTGCTGCCATATGGAGAAGTAGTAACTAGTCCTCTCCCAGTCCAGCTGAGTCACATTTTAGAAACGGGCGTTAGAGTGAGTCGGCTTCTGCATTTTGTTCAGGGTCCATAAATCCTTTCGTTTTTTTGCCTCAGTGTAATGACAGTTGAATTCTAGTGGGGTCATGTGCGTGATTTTTGAGGTGAATGGGATCAGCTTTTTGCTCAGACCAGCGCATGCTTTGGGTCATCTTCTAACTGTGAATGGAGTGCAATATTCACTAGAGGAGTATTGGGACTTAGAAGAAATCCTAGTGTTTGGAGTCCAGAATGAACATGGCCCAGGCTAATTCTGTTACTGTACTAATGTACTGTTCAGCTAACTAGTCCAGTAAAATGAAGCATTATATCTGATCCCATTAGGTAAGACACTTTCAAGGTCTAAAATGAAACAGATCTTCCAGATGCTTTATTTCTTTCTGTTCTGTATTTCTTCAATATCGGTGCAGGCCTGTGAACTTGAGGGAGAGTTTGAGGCTTTTCCTAAGGAATGAGTGCCTGCATTCCCCTGACAGGTAACAAATAAAGATCATCTTGAGGGAAGAGGAGAAATATCTCTTTTTCATTTTTCCGTCACCCAACATGTCATGGATCTGTCTGCCTCATTCCCGCTTCATTTGGTAGTTCCCAAGAAGTGAAAGGGAAGGAAAGACCTGCTTTATTCTCAGTGTTGCCCAAGAGCATATGATCTACAGCCTGAGGGATGTGGTCTCTTGCCTTAACCCTGCTAGGGAGTTTTCTCATGCCAGCAGTGTTACCAGTGTCAGTAATTCAAGTTTCAACTTGTCCCTAAGGATATGGGTTTGGGGAAATGTGCGTCTCAGTTCTCAGTGGTGCAAAGAGGAGCTGTTCTTTCTGTGGGGCAGTGTCTGGGAATGCTGTCAAAGATCCTGGTGAATTCCCTTGTGTGGGTCACCTCTGAAGAAAAATTCAACCTTTGTATCTCAATTAATTTCTATCTTGATCAGGATTTCTTGAGCAGAAAGTGAGGTGACTCCCGAATCGTCATCTGTCAGTCCACAGTTTCCCAAAAGCAGTATCATAGCTCTACCCCTGCCTTCTTGGTAGAATATCAAATCAGTCCTTCACAAGCAATTTTCATTGTTTTCCATTTAATCTCTTGGCTCACTCATCTTGGAACTTCTTTGTGGGAAATCCCTTTTTTCCCATGTCCTGGTTACCACACTGTCTGCCCTTCTCCCGCTTGTTGTTCTTCACAGCAGGTTCTCTCTTCGGTTGTTCCTCCCCAGAGACCCATCAGGATTTGGTAGGGCCGTTTCCTCACCACGCTTTCGTGCAGATTTCATGCCAATAAAACTGCCAAATGTCTGGAACTCTCTAGAGGGCGGTTTGTTTCTAACTGAGACACGACTGATGCTTGGAAATCAGTTTTTGCTGTTTTGAATGCCCCAGATAGCTGCTGCACAAATTCCTGGCCCTGTGGACAAGGTCTGGTGTTCATTCGGACTGCAGAACAGCAGGCTGATTTCAGCCCACCTGAAATAGCTGTTTGCATGGGCTTGGCAACCCCCCTGGGCAGGTGTAGGTTTTTGTGTCCGTGCTGGTTTTTGTGTTCGGTCAGTGGATCATGCCCCCTCAGTTACGTGTCACATACATGTTAGTGCTTGTCCCCTTTTCTCTGCTCTGCCAGGGGTCGGGGTTCAGAGACGGTTTATTTGAATTGGTAGTGGATGGGCAGAGAGGGAATGGCAAAGCCTGTCCTACGGCTCAGGCACACTCTTACGCTTCGGTTGGATTCCTCTGCATTGGCAAGGGCTCCTCTTGTTCTCTTGTCCTTTGGTGTGGAAACTTGTGTGCAGTGCTCGTGTTTTCTGATCTGATTTCAGCCCAGGACCCCTCTGCCTTGGTAGGATGGGAAGGGGAGTCTGAGACAGGTGGAGGGACAGAAGCTGGTTCTGGATTCCACTTGTTCTCTCATGTCAGTTCTCCCCTCTCTGATACTGATGGGAAAAGCTCATCTTCCTATCTCTGCTGGCATTCAGACAACATGGAAAGTACACTTTAACGTGATTAATCTTTTCTTTATATGCAGTTAGGACATACCGATAGATTGCCTTAAAAATATAAGACAGTGATGGGAAAGCTCAATTAAAATGTGCATGATCTTCCCCCTTCAACCCTCGAGTGCTTTCAGACTCTTCCTTTTAGTTTTACTTAACTAGTTCAAAAAAATAAATAAAAAGTCCAAGGTAACGGGATTGATTTAGTGTTCAGGCACTGTTGAGGTTGGATTACACCTAGCTGCTTAAAGTACCCTGTGACTTAGCAGAGACAAGTAAACAAATGTTGAAACATCTTACTGCCTTCCCATCACGGTCTGCGTGAAAGACCGTGACCTGTTTCTGCAGAACTGTAGTAATGTTTGTGTGTGGGAAATGTTGTGAAAGGATTGCCTGCAGGTGATTTGGAATCATGACTGTGAAAAGTGAAGGTACTGAGCGTACTTCTCAGCATGTTTTTTAACAAGGCTACTGAGAGGCGGAGAGGTGCACTGTTTGAACATCAGAAGAAATTTCAGTTGTGTTTTCAGTCGATCCAGGTTTCCTGTGTAAGGAAGAACCCAGATAAACTTGGTTTGAGTAAGGTGACAACAGAGGCTCAAATTGGGGGCTGGACCATTTCTCTTGTGTTGGTCATTTATTTCACAGTTGTTTCTTCTGGTCTCATGACTTGAGGGATTTTGTTTTGGTTGGGTATCTTTGTGGATTTTTGTGCCTGACAACATTGTTTCCTATAAGCAGTACTGCCAGCAGAGATGTCCCACCCCTGCCTACCTCAAGGCCCCACACTGAGAAAACAGGCAGTGGCTGGCGGGGTGGGGGTGAGGCTCTGTGCCAGGGAGGGGGCAGCAGCAGGAGCTCACTGGGACTCCCCAGCAGACCCCTGCTTGTCGGCAAATGGTGTTCCTTGGTGCAGAAGTCTTGGATGCCATATTCCCATCTGTCAGATTGAAATGCTTAGACTGCTGACTTCTCTAATCGCCTGCTGAGCTGTAGCTAAGCAAGGCTGTGCTGCCGGCTCCCTGCCCCTCCGAAGGGGAGCTTCAGGTCTGGGTGAGGGGGACGGTGTTGCAGATCCTCTCCTGGACCGGCGAGTCCAGTGGAGAAGGGGGATTTGGGGAGGGGAAGGCCCATGCTGACGAGCCCCAGGTTAGCAGTGGGCTGCGCTCTCTCCTTTGGCTGCGGTGCGCTCCTGCTTTGGAGGATGGAGCAGCCCTGACCGGGGAGGCTGTGAGGGAGCATCTAGGAGTATCTAGGGAGGATTCAGCTGACAAGTCAAAATGACTTGAGGGAACAGCATGACAAGTTTTAGGATGCCACGACCTTTAGTCTTGGCCTTTCCCCTGACGCCTGCCCTCTATTCCCCACAGGCCCCCCTTGGCACACGCTGTAGAAGGGCTGACAGCTGCTGTTCGGGCTGTGGGACAGTCGGAGGGTGTGGGCAGGGCAGGCCACGGGCCATGCCAGCAGGCACCCAGGGCTGCTCTCCCTGCCCCGAGCCCGAAGGTCGCTGGGTTAAGAGCTCCTGTGTTTAACAGTTCAGCTGGGGAACTCCCGTGCGTGGGAGTGGGGTCGTCCGGTCAAAATCCCACGCTTTGCAACATCAGCCTTTGGCAGACCTTCTCGCTCCTGTTGTGAAGATACTTGTCAGCAACACAAGAAACTCCAGAGGAAACTTGTGTCCCCGCGGGTCAGCAGTGGAAGCGCCAGCGCTGCGCCGGGGCCACGGATGCCCCGGGGGTCTGTTCTGGGGGGCTGGAGGGGCAGCCGGTGGTGGGGCCCGGGGCTGCACCCGTGTCCCTGGGACAGGAGGGACTGACAGCCGTTGTCTGGCGTGGGGCGTGGTGCTGCTGGCCTCTGCCGTTGGAGTGTGTTTTAAAGAGCACTGCAGAGAACTTGTGCTGTTGGATATAAGCTGTATTTGGTCTGGATGAGGCATTTTTCCTTCTGCAGATGAAGTGCTAGGAGTCAGAGGTGCATGCTGAAAAATGAAGACCTTGACAGATTAAGCTTGGTCAGACCTCTTTTTGGCAGGGATTCAGGTTGATGTCCTGTTTTTTTTTTTAATTGAAAAAGAATAGTCTTACACGGTCAGGTGTAAAATTCTTGGCTTATGTAGACTTTCAAAATTAGACTTAGCTCAGTTAATCTGATGGGACACGGAGGTAAAAATGAATCCCCGCCAGTCGGTGCTAGTATTGCAATTAGTGACCGGAGGTGGAAGCTTCCTGTACAGCGGTCCTTTATTTTCATCATAAAGGCCGATGAATTTCTGGAACCCCTTAGGGTTCCCTGTAGGACCGTGCTGCACAGCAGTGCTTTCAAAGTAGCTCACGGAACCCGAGAGGAAACTGTTCAGAATCGTAGCAGAACGGGCGGCTTCAGCTTCTGTGGGAATGAGGCTGAGCCAGCGCTGGGAACCTGGAGCGGACAACGCAGAGCCCAGGGAGCCTGGGAGGCTGGCTGGGATCCTGCGAGGCGCTGGCCAGAAGCTGCTGGTTTTAGATCTGTGGTAGGAATGTGACCTGAGTACTGCTCATTCTTTGATATTTTTGTTCTTTTAATAAAACAAAAAAAAAAACCACACTGTGATCAACCATTCAGGCAAGTAACAGTTCACTTCAGGCTGCTTGGTATGCACGATGTCTGAAGCTGGCTGCAGGATTTCAGCTCCGAGTGTGACACCTGTCACATGTTTAGTTTGGATGCAGGTGACCTGCTGCTGGCAAACCCCGGGTTTGTGTCCCGATTCGCACTGGTATTGTAGTCCCAGGGCCTTGTTTATACGGTGCTTCTGCTCCTCTGGGTTTCTGACTGACTGATTTGAAAAAATCTGTTCCAGGCTTGTGTTGAAAATGCCTATAAAAACAACAGGGAAGGTACGTGGCTGTCCCCTGTCCCATCATCCCCTGCCTTCTCTGAAGCAACAGTCCGTGGTGGAAACACTTAGATTTTCAAGAGGAAAACAAGGGCATCATCAAAGTGTCACAAAAGCTTTGCTAAGTCCAGAACAGCAGTTAAGGTTCCAGGCCTGTTGTCTCTTCATTTCAGTAAAGGTAAGCCAGGCAGGTAGTTTGTCCAAAGGGCCTGACAGAGGTTCCGTTGCTGCACTCAGCTCTCTGTTGTTGGAAAAATCTAAAGGAGATTTTTGATTTAGATAAATTGGTTGTTCAAGATGTGTGTGGACTTCAGGAAGGTGGCTGCCTGTGCCAGCACGCAGGAGCCCTGGGTGGCAATGCCGGAGCGCTGCAGCCCGCACCGTTCCTTGTGAGGCGCTTGGGATTAATGAAGCAGTTTATCAGGTGACCTGAACAACATGCTCGGATCATTGTAATGTAATTACTTTCTGCTTTGTTTGAAATGAGCTTTGGCTTTTTCAGCTCACTATTTGCAACTGCTGCATGCAGTCTTTGAAGTCACTGCTGCTAGCGGGGCTTTTTCATGGCAAGCACTGCAGGTGCTGCCCCTGGACTGGGGGCAGCCAAACCCCTGGGGGGGGTCGCTGGGGCGGGAGGAGCAGCTGCCCTGGGCAGGGCAGGGCAGCACCTCGCTCCTGTCAGGCTGCCCCAGGGCGAGCGTGACTGGGCCCCCACTGACTTGACATTTTAGGTACAGGAGTGTTACCCATAACTGTGCTGATGTGATGGCTGGACGCAGCTGTTTCAAAGAAACATCTTTCAGGTGTTTTGAAAGGAACTTGCTGGTTACAGTTGCTACGTTATTGCAGGAGCAGCAATTCCACCCCCCTTTTCAGTGGCGACACCTCAAGTGCACTGTAAGTTTGCAGGAGCAAGAAGGGTGTTTGTAACGATGTGACTAAATAGGATGGGTTTTACCTTCACAGCTGAAATCTCCAGTAGTAATAGAGAAGCAAAGTTTTTAAATCTTTCATTTGTTCAAATTAAACTTGATCTTCTGCAGTGAAGGAAGCTTTTGACGCAGGCAGTGTTCTTTCAGGGGCGAGCTATTTAGCCTGAATTCATTTTTCATAGATAAGGTCTCAACTGCAAGTAGCTACCCAAGAATAACTGCGGTTTGCAATAGAAAAAGATGATACGCATTATGAAGTAGATAAAGCAGAAACTACTTTCAAATGGCTGTTGAATTTATTTGCTTGATAAATACAATCCTAACAAAATAAAAGTTAACCGATATTAAGAGATTTGTCTGAAGAACATTAGAAAAATCCATGACAATAGGAATTAGTGTGAATTAAACAACCAAAAAGTTTAAATATTGCCAGCAAATACAAAATGTATGTAACGAAGGCAAGGGAGAATGCTTTAGTTTATATTTGTCATCTGACCACATTTTCTGTGTTTATAAACTTTTATTTTCCAAATTTTAAAAAAATACTATGCTGTTTTCTATAACATATCAAAGCATTATTTGTACAAAATCAAATCATGGCCAATGATTCACAACAGTGCAATAGATAAAGAATACAACCACGTCCGACAGGTGCTGAAAATAAATATCCAGATTAAAAAATAAGATAGCCTATGCGCACTCTGTGGAGTTTGCTGTCTATAGAGGAATTGATGGATGAGTCTCGTGAGTGTATCATCCGAAACATTAAATGGCCCTTTACTGCCAGCCTGGCTGGTGGCTTCCCAGGGGCAGAAGCAGTAAACCAGCCAAACCAAAAGCAAGTCCCAGGGGGTGGTGGTTGGTTTTTTTTGAACAAGAAGAACGAGGCTATTGCTGACCCCCCAGTGCCTCCCGTTGGCATTTTTCTTCAGGTTTATTTGGAAAGCACAAGTGACTTGCATTTCTGCAGAGGGAAATGCTGTATTGCTTGGTCAGGCAGATCTGTCTTAAGTGACATAACCCATCCCCCTCGCCGCCTGAAGCATCTGTCAGGGGCTTCCTCTGAGGGACTGAAACATTCAAAATGGATGAACAAAAAGCTCTTGGCTGTGTGGCAGCAGTGTGAACAGAGCCCGTCTTAAACAGGTATGATGAGGGTGGTTTGTAAATCAGTAAATGGGTTACCTACGTCGCTACAGACATGAACGGCTCCTGATGAACATTTCCATCATACAGGGACATAAATAACATCTCTCAAGTTTTTACATTTATTCAGAACAAAAATGAAGCTTAAGGGCATGTTACGTAAACACAATACCCCGCAGGCTCCCAACTTATCAGCCAACCCAGAATAAGTTTAAAGCTCCCTTATATAGAATCTGCATCAGAAAGGTATCAAAGGCACAAGCAAGAAGTGACTAGGTTAATAAGCAGAAATAATGGTGAATGAGGATGAATAGATTCACAAGGCAAATAATTAGTAAGTGGGGGTGGGTTTTGTTTATTTACTGAAAATGAGCTCTTCCAATTCTGCTCCAATGAATGTAAATAATGATTTTGGTTTAAAATAAACTGTTACTGGATTATTTTAAATCACCTGAAGGAAACCAGTCTTGAAGTAATCTGATACTAACTGGAAAAAATCTTCTGGCCTCTCCAAACTCACCTGAGTGATGAGTAGAAGCCACAAGTGTTGGAGACAAAAGTCTCCAGGGCTTAAAAGAGAAGTTTCTTTACAGAATGTACACAGCCAGCAATAATTTGTGCAGTTTGACTCAAATTACAGTAATTTGCACAGTTCGGTTGATTTGATGCATATCCAAGGAGCTCAGTCAAATCGGAGTTTCTTTCCTGTCTTTACTTGGCGATGGCTTGACTTGCTGCTCCTTGCTCGCTTTTGGCTGCTCTTTGGCTGCTTTTGTCTCCAGGACACTGTCCCTTTGCTGCTGAGAAATGCCCCCGCGCTTTTCTGGCTCCTCTTCCTCCGGCCCCTGCTGCTCCGATTTAGCTCGCTGCAGGAGGCGAAGCTGTACTCGCAGCTCTATGATGGCCTCTCGCTCCTCGTGAATCGCTTGGTTCAGGTGATTGTTCTTTATCTTTGGAGCAAGGAAAACAAACGTCAGGGCTCCTGCTGGCAAAGAACTGCAGTAGCCAGGGGCGGCATTTTGCCTGGCACAAGGCAGCTCTGCTCTTAACCCAGACAGCAGCGGGGACCTGCACACAAGGGAGGCTTAACAGCCAGCACGTGGGTTACACCCCTCGGCCAAGCAGATGTGAAACCACCAGTGAGCACGTGTGCAAGTATCTCCGTGCAGACTAAATCAAGTAAGAGTACCAATTAGTACCGAGCCTCAAATCTTACCTCCAGTTCTTCATTCTGTCTCTGCAAGTCTTCCAGGATGACCTGCAGTTCCTCCTCATCTTCACTCTCACTTTCACTCTCGGAAGAATATTCCTCGGTTTCACTTCGACCATGCTGCTGGCGACTGAAAGACCAATAACAAACTGATAAACACTTCCTCAAGTCTGCCAGAACTGCAGCAGCATAAAAGAGTTAACTTACAGCCACTGAATAATCTGTAACAGTTTTAAAAACAGAATCACCATTTCCTTTAAAAATCTTAATTTAATAAACCAGTGATTTCCTAGGGGGATTTTTTTAGTGCACAGGGTCTGGCTTCCTTTACATCATAATCCGTTGTTGCACTAACAGAAAACACTCTGGAAGGTCCAAAGTTGCTGAGATTTCAATAAAAAGAGGCACCTTTCAAACGC
Organism: Tyto alba; assembly: GCF_018691265.1. NCBI lineage: Eukaryota > Metazoa > Chordata > Aves > Strigiformes > Tytonidae > Tyto > Tyto alba. Next base: position 12,633,866 of record NW_024881301.1, on the reverse strand, counting down.
GATCTTCATAAGGTGAGCTTTTAAGTGTAGTTTAGAGTCTTGGTTCAGAAGAGCATATATGTACTTTTACTCAAAGAGTGCTCGCCCGGCGGGGGCTCTGATGTGAGCAGTCTCCCTCCTACCTTTGTATTTCGGCTATTTCTGCTCGAAGGCGATCGATTTCTTCCTTCTCCGAAGCAATCTGTCTCCGCAGATACTGCTCCATGGCCAGCAGTTCTTCTTGCTCTGTTAAAATCTCGTTCTCCTGCAATGATCGATTATTTCACTTAATGCCTTGACTTTACATTCCGCAGGAACACACGCTAGGTATGAGCTGATGCTGTTCTCTGCACTGCTTGCAGCACAAGTGGTTAGCATGGCCGCTTTGAACTCCGATTCATCAAGACCTCAAAGCAAATTAAGCTCAAACCCAAAGTCTGTTCTCACTCCTCAAGAGGACTGCTGGACTAAATAGTTGTGGCGATGACGCACCAGACTTTGGCATGCTGGGCTGCCTGTTTCCTTAAATCACAGGGGAAAGTCCTGGGTAACCAGTAAAGCAACTAGAAAAACTTTATTATAAAATACGTCTTTGAAGGTGAATATAAGGAGGAATGTGCAGTGGAGAGAAGATCAAAGCTATGGAGGGAAGCAAAGGCAGCCAAAAAAGCCAAACCAGTTGCCTTGTTTCCTTTGATCAGCAGTTCAGTAGTTAACGGTATTAAAACTGGTTAGATTTGGAAGGGTTTTCTAAGTATATTAACAACAAAGGCTACTTTTTTTTTTTTTTATTTAATTGTTGCACAGTGCCTCCTTTCTGCTGTTAGCAAGAGGTTACTCAGTTTTGGGTTCACTCCTACAGTCAGCATTCCTTCCCTGCTTTATTTACCATTAAATCAAAGCCTTGTATTTTAATGGACAGAGAGACCCCTTCAAGCCTTCAATTTCCAACTGCATTAGAAGGGAAAATGATTAAACAAAAGTGTTTAATAACATAGAAGAAGAAAATAGGAGCAGACAAACAGGTAAAAGTGCCTGCCATTTACCTGTGCAAGCAGAATATTTATAACTTCTTCGTTCTCGTTCATTTCTTCTTTGGAGACATCCTCCTTTGAAAGGCTAGCTATTTCTTGTGCAATCTTTGTTTCACACTCCTGCCCGAGAACGAGAACAACTTTTAAAAGGACAGCTTTCCCCAGTCACTCTATTTCCTGTGAAAAAGCTTTTATTGAACGTATTATTTTCAAAGCTTAGAATCACCACCTCCTTTGTCTTGAACGTTTTCAGCAAAGTCTGTCCTTCTCTAGGACATACGACAGTTTGAAAAAAAATGCTTCTGAAGTTTAGCCTTGAGTCTTCCAGTAATTCCTCTCAGTATTCCAGGACACATTGTTTTAAGCATCTAATGAACACATGCTCTGTCAAACACTAAGTTTTTAATCAAATATTTTTTTTTTTTTGCAAATGGCTGTGAAGGAGGGTGAAGATCTTGCTGTCCCTAGGGAGAGCCAGCTAACCCCAAACTGTAATCGCTCCTCAGCCATGTTAGGATGAAAAAAGCTGCAGTAAAAAGACTGAAATGTGGTTTGATGTAACCGGGTGCCTCTGCATTCTCACAAATTAGGGATCCATGGTTTAGGTGTTTGGCCAATAAACAGAAATGTTACCCACCTGTCTCTTAGCTTCTCTTAGTTTCCTCTTAAGAGCTGTTAAAATTCTTTGCACCTCCCAGAGTCTCTCTTCTTTGGATAAGTCTTTTATCCCTGCCTGCAAGTCTCTGTGTAAACAGTTGAGTAGGAACTCCTGGAAATATTGCCAGAGAAGTTAGTGTCTGTCTTTAATAGATCACAGCAGGGCAGACTGAAAAGAAAAATCTTTTGGGCTTCTTTTTGGCTCGGAGCTCTGGTTCTCAAAACTTGACATAAACCAACACCAAGTGTTAACATATGTTCAGCATGTGATCAGGACTAGCCGAAGAGCAATATTAAAGAAACCACACTCCTTAAGATGTTCTCCTGACCTTTCTCCCGTGATAAAAGTACTGAACTCCTCAGCAAAGCAATCCATGAAAGACACAGCTGTAATCATCGCAAGGCCATAACACCTTTCCAGACATCATGAAATGGGCAAAAATATCCCCCCAATCTCTTTCCAGTGGTCTCTACTTACAGGACAGTTGTGGTAGAATGTATTAAAGAATGTTACAAGCTTCTGAAAATCTACTACCGAACGTATAAAAGCCAGGGCAAAGATAAGCAGAAAAAAAGCAAGTAGTTGCCAACCTGTCGCCTGATTTCTTCTTTGATGCTTTCTTGTGTTTCTGGAAGTGCTGGCATCGTTGCCATATTTGACCAGCGAAGAGGTTTTGTCACCTGCTTTAGGGTCACATTCCCAAAGAACTCTTGAACGTGTGTGAAAAATACATACAAGACACGGTTGCTGATCTGCAAAGAAAGGACAGACAAAATATTGGTTAAGATGATTTATTCACATCATTGCCATCTGTGCAGCACAATATCTTTCTCCGGAAACAGAAGAGCCTTTATTTAGCATGCCGTTCCCTCAGTCCCAATTGTAGCAGTTTGCCCTAAAATCTGAAAATCTGGATTAAAAAGATACTTTAAATGACCCCGTGCTGGCTTCAAGAAATCACTTCACTGTCTCCCTTACCCGTGAATCTGAGGCATTTTCATGCTAAACCCAGAATTTTCAAGCACCTTCACCTACCACAATTACTTGCATCACTGGTAGATACAGAAATGTATTAAACCTTTCTTTTTACTCATGTAAAGGGAGTTCATGACAGTGATGGTAAGAAGGAACACCAACCATACTGTGCTATAGCTGGTTGCTGGCTACCTTCTCTCTCCTCCTTCAACCTCTATGTATTTGTTACAACTTCTCTCAGATGATTTAATGTTTTAGAAAAAGTAGTTTGAAAGGAGCTGCTACTCTAATCCTTGTTTTAACACGAGACAGAAGCAAGTATGTATTTTGATATTCTATCTCCCATTAAAATTCAAAAATCAATCCTGTAAGATGAGAGTTCTGTCACTACCTGTATTTTAATTGCAAAATCTACTTAGCAACAAAACATGATTGGGCCTGCATTATTTGTTACTTCTTTTCTAAGCTAGAAAAGTGTCTGGCACAGCAAAATAGCCAAGAATAATACCCAGCCCTTTTGCTACTGGGCCTCCACCTAGACTCTTAATTAGAAAACCAAGCTTTTCTGAAGTGTGGGGTTTCTTCTAGAAGACCCACACCCAAGCATGCGATGTTGCCATTATGCACAGGACTAATTCTGAGCTGTATTTAAATTAAGTATCTCCAAGGTGTTTATTAAGGAATTAATCAATCCAGAAACCGCTAAAACTTACTGGTGCCGTTTGACTGCAGACACCAAAGCCATTACTGCACCAGGAAGATCTATTTGCAGGACAGGTTTCTTTGGCTTGATATTAAAATTAAGCAACAATATAGTCTCCACTAAATTATCACTGAATCAAAAGCCCACAGAAATTGTATATCTGCCTGAATTCTTGGAAGGAGAAAACATTACATTACTTCTGTTCACAGCAGAATTAAAACCCTGACAGCAGTCTTTGCAATACTCTCAAACAACCCAAATATCAGACCCACAGTATGAAAGTTCACATTCAGAAAGTCTGTTCCTCTTTCCCCAGCATTTTAGGTTCCCAAGGTACAAAGAGCAGCTGTAAATTAGCTTAAGTCTATCAGACAATACCTGATTCCCACCTGCAAGAGAGTTCCTACAAAGAAGTCTTTCTTGGGCTGAAGTTCTGCTCTAACACTTGCTGTGTGGTGCACGTACCTGGACAGTAGGGCTGAGCACTATAGAAATATTCTGGATGTTCATTTTTGTTTCCAGTTCCTTTGCAATAACATGGTCCATATGCACAATCAGCCAAGAAATTAGGAGATGGTTACACTCTGGCAACTCTTTCAGCAACCTCTGGCACTCCTGAACTTTCTCAGCTTCTGTGCTCTTTCCACAAGCATCTTCAAAGCGGGGCATTAGCTCTTTGGTAAGCAAATTTTCAGGCAGTTCTCGTAGGTACTGTTTCAGCAAGCTGGCTACTGTATTGGGCTCATATTCTTCCAGGTTGGGAGATTCTTCTCGATCATAGGCTGCTTTTAGCTCATCAACTTTTGATTTTATTCCTTAAAATATTTAGATCAAGAATTAAGAGTAATCTTCAACTGTAAATACATAAATTATTTTTAATTTTTGTTTGAGATGCATTTATTTCACCTCTCCTTACAATTTAAGCTAACCGAGGAATACCTTTTAAAGGTTATCCACACGTAACAAAGTTAAAATTGTGACTCAAAACTACGTGATTGCTGCTTCTAAAGAAGCACAGACTACTACTAGGAAGCAAAACCAGAGCACTGCTGAAGTTCTGAAACAGAGCTGGCACCAGCGTTCCCTTGCATCAAGGAACACAAAATAGGGTGAGGAAGGGCAGGGGAACCTAAGATCAATTGTGTATTTGCATTCAGCCTCTTTCAGGCTGTGCCATTATACAGCCCTAAGCCAACTAGCAAATGTGTTACCAACTCCAGTATTGTGCAACAAGTTCCACCTGTAACAGCTTTGCTCTGTCAAAACAAACCCCACACTTTCCAGATTTCCAGCTGTCCCTCCTCAGCGAATCTCACACCGGATTCCTGATTTGAGGCACTGCGTGGATAAAAGTGTGTTTACACACTTATTCAACCCAGCCAGGATTTTCTGTAAGGTGTTTTTATAACTCGGTGACATTCCAACTTCCCAAACTCGGGGAAATGTCATTCTTAAAGCTCAGACACCCACGTGAGTTACAGTGACTGAATGCACTGCCATGGCTTGGCTCGTACACAAAAACAAAACTGGGTGCACTCAGCCCATGGTAAATGCCAGGCAAAATATACTCAGTTTCACATCCAAGTAAGTTAGTCATCACAGCGGCTGGCAGGTAGCGACGCCACTGCAACTGTCTCTGAGCTCTCGATTTAAGCAGTGCTACACACACAAGGGGGTGCTGTTGCACCGGAGAACACCTAGAAAGTACAAACATCAAAAAACAGTTACAGAAAAATTCCCAACACATCGTGTCTTGAAAAAAACACAACCAGAACGTTCCGATCGGCAAGATGAAGAAACTCCTTGAAGCTGCTGCAGTATTTCTGCGTGCCTACCAAATACCATGCAGACCGACAGCGTGAAGACAGCATAATGAAACCTTTAAAATCGGTTGATTACAGCTTAATGAAGCCTTTAAAATGGTCTGATTACTGTTTTACAGTGCTAGGCAACTTGTTTCAAATGCTTTTCCTCAAACTGCTTTTCTCACTTGTTCTTGCTCCCTTAAACACACCCACAGAAGTACCTACACAAGTTACATGGCAGATGCAGTTCACAAATAAAGGGACTGCTCTGTTTAACGTGACTAAAACTGATGTTTCATTTATGTAAGCTGGTGTTACACAACTACCGTGGTTAATTAGCCACTGTTGACAAGCTTAAATAGCGAAGCTTGTAGTTTCTGCTTATTTGGGTATTTGTTTAAAGAAAATAAGTTTTTTAGAAAGAAAAAAAAATACACAATGGAAGTAACTGAAAACAGCAACTTACTGGGATGCTTAAGTAATAAAATGGTTATGTCTTACCTTTGCTTTTGCAATCAACTAGCATTGTATTTCTAATGCAGAAGTAAAAAAATACAAGCTGGCCATGCTAACACATTTTATTCATTGTTACCAACCTATCAGAAAAGGCCAAAACAAGTGTATTTTTACTGCCATTAAGCAGTACCACTACATTAGCCACTTTTCTGCTACTTCAGACCTATGGGTTTGCTTAACTTTAGCTACCCGATTATATTTTGGATAATTAAAATTAATGCAGCTATGAACAGAGTCTCTAGGTGTTGAAAACGGTAAAATAGTAAGAGAATCGCAAGTAAGGACCTTAGGAACCTGCACGATAGTGTGCCCAGGGTACCTGAAACTCTGTAGATGCCTTCACATTTCATGCCATACTTCTCTACGTAATCTATACATTCACGGAAAACCGCTGGCAGGCGGATGCCATCGTACATCATGGTCCTGTCTACCGCATCAGACAAAGGAATGCCGAACACGGGTCTGTGACTTGGGACATCCACTTGAGGTATCTCTGTCTCCTGAATTGGCTTTTTCTTTTTCTTCTTCTCTTTCCACTGTTTTACAACATCTGCTGCAGTTAAGTCTTTTGACTTCTTCTCTTTATGTTTCTCTTCCTTATGTTTGTCTTCCTTGTGTTTTTCATCTTTGGGTTTCTCTTTTATTTTAAAATCCTTCTCCTTTTTTTTGGAAAAGCTGGGTTTCTTGAAGACATGTATCCCCTTGGACCGCTTCAATTTTGAAGGACTTTCAGCTTCATCACCGGAACTGTCCTCTTGAAATGCAGCATAACCTTCCGCTATTAGGCAAAGGAGGAAAAGGCAAGAGGACAGCTGTAAGTCTGTTTAGTGTCTAGATACCGTATTAGAACAGGGAGAGAACAAGAAGGAATATATAAAGAGGAGAGAGAATAAGCAACATGAATTTTAAAAGTGCCTGTCTAAGTCTTCAGAAGGTTTTCTTTAGTTGTTACACAATGAAGTGGACAAGGATTAAATCAAGGTTGCATAGTCACATCAAAGATAAGCCACACAGCTCCTGAATGATCTAAACAGTTAGTACTTTACATACTTACTCATAATGGCAATGTCCATCTTATGGGCTAGTTTCCCATCTAATAGTCAAGGAAATGCAAAATAAAAACAACTGTCTGGCAACTTCTCTATGTTCCTGTAATCAACAGTATAAGAATCGCTGTTAAGGATCATCTACAATATACACATAAGCCTAACAAACTTCTGTTAAGAACAAACTAAACTTCAGCCACTTAACTCCCCAACCCCCCTTCCAGAATATTCTGAATTTTAAGGTAAGTATAAAGTTCAGAAAATTTCAGCCTCTAATAAAATACAAAAAAAAAAAAAAAGCACGCCCAAGCACACTTACTTTTCCACTAGATGAATAAACCAATTCTAGTAGCACTAGCACAATACCTGCCAGTGAAGGTGCGTATTTGCCTTAAAAAGCACATACAAGAGCTTCAAACAAGTCCACAGGTGGAGTACACCGCTCCAGCAGCAAAACAGCAAGTGCTGTCTAAAGTTGCACCAGTGCTTTTACTAACTATGCCTCTGCAGCTAGCCCTGCCTATCCTTCAGGCAAGAACAAGGAAATCTTTAAACCTGGATTACAAAAAAAAAAAAAAAAAAAAAAAAAAAAAAATCAACCAACCAACAATAAAACAACCCACAACCAAACCCAACAACATACAAATCAACACAACTTCCAAGTCAGCTCATGGTTATTTTACATACTCAGTACACCATATAAGAAAAGTAAGCCTGAAACCTGGTCAACAAGACGTTTTACATGCCATTTGCACCAGCCACCTCCCTTAAGGCAGTGGGGCTGCAAGCTCCTGCGTCAACGTGAAGCCCCCATTATACAGAACCTTCAAGGCTCTTCCACTACCTAGAGGCTGCGCCCCTGCCCAAGTGAAGCAGCACACCGACAGCTCCTCCTGCGTCAATAGTTTCAGGTGGTGGAAAATTGCCCCCTCAGATTATAAAAGAGAGCATCACAGATGAGATTACAGGCTGTAGTTTTTACAGGTGAAAGACCTTGTGCAAAAGAACCAGGAGACATTCCGTCTTTTATTCTTCCAATTCTAAACTATATTAAGCTGCAGAGTTTCTCAGCGTTATTTCAGCACATTCAATGAGCTGTCTGTATTTTAAGCCTCCTTGCCTGCTTGGTAGAAGGTAGCTTTTAATAGTCAAATAAGTTGTAAGAAATGTATCAAAGCATGGAATTGCCATAAAATAATTACAATTGCTTCACCAGCTCACCCTTCCCATCCTGCACTCTTCCCTAGGACTACCAAGCACCCACTTTCACAGACAATGGAGAAGGATGTAGCTCTGCTCCTGTCCAAGCGAATTTTAATATAAAATGCAAATGTTAAGTATAAGACAACCAGCTACCAGGTCTCATCTTTGCAGCTTACCGGCTATACCATCATTCGCTCTTTTTGTAAACTAAACCCAGAAATGGGTAAGGAAACCTGCAGTGCATAGACTAAGGACTCAAATCTCACTCTGATAGAGAGGAGGAGCAGACATGGCTACTGTGTTCCGTGACAGCGAGGTGGGACTGGCATCGAGTTTCAGGACGGGTTCCACAGATGTAATTTCCAAACAGAAAGCCAGATCTTCACCAGAGCCCAGAACAGTCTGCCCTCAGTGTTCCCTGCTGGGTAGCTGTAACAGCTCCCAGTGGGGCAGCGCAGGGATCCCCCCCACGGGGAAGGGTGTCAGCGTGGGCGCTGGCTCAGCACCGGGCTCCCAAGCCCGGAGCCAGCTGCGTCCACGGACAAACCGCCCGCCTCACGTGTCTCAGCACTCCGTGTTGCAATGCAAATCTTGGGGCTTTTCTAGATCTGTGGTAACCTAGCACCAGCAACGGCACATTACTGAAACTGGTATTTCTTGACTTCATGAGAAGACATGAAGGAGCAAGTTAAATACAAAACCAGCTTCTTTTCATCTGTCTCAGTAACATAAGTCAACAAAGTTTAGAAATATACAGTAATTGCAGATTCACAGAGAATCTCCCACCCATCCCAAAACGGGGGTTGTATGTCTCTTAGAGCAGCCTGATTTTATTTACCATACTTACAGTAATAAATTTACTGTATTCCTTTCACCAGTGATACAATATATTGAAAAATAAGCAACCTACACTTACAGAAGAAAAAATATCAAAAGCACTTGGCAAATCAGGTGATTTTAAATGTGGAAAGTATTACCTACTGTTAAGTAAACTGACATTTCTGTTCACTGTTTACTCAAGACTTCTAAGTACTAATAGTCTGAATTTTCCCCTCACTCCAATGTATGCCAGCGACATCATCCTGCACCTATAGGAGATTGGTATTAATTTAATAAATACTCCAATTCTGCCGTCATAACAACCACACTGCCAGTTCCTTGCTCAGGCTTCATTAGACCTTCCACAAGCATGCATTATCAAACGCCTTCATTGCAGTTACTTTAAACGTGATGTTGCAAATATAATTCTTATTGAAAATTATGAAAACCCTTTTTAAAAATTAAAAGAAAATAAAAATCCAGTGTTACTCTGGAAAGATCTAACTCACAGGCTTCAAAGCTTTGCCATGCAGTGAGGCCACTGTTTCTATCAGTCTGCATACTTGGGAATACTCCTCATTTTCTGCACTCTCACAGTGAAGCTATAAATTCATGCTATAGCATTTATTGTTAACTCAAAGGGCTGCATTATGTAGAACTGCAACTTAACAAACCTACCTGCCACAAGCTATATTTTGTGCATCAGGTCTCTGATGAGTTTGTAAGTCATTTATACCTCTACATCTGATTTTTGCTCCCTGGGGAAATTTGCATGCATCTGTAATTAGTTTACTGAAAGAAAACATGGATCACTTTTACATAGGGAAGAATTAGGTCAAATATGACTATACCGACTGATGTGCAAGGCTAGCATTAGTTACCTAATTTCAATTTGTCAGATTTGCCACCAACTTGTATACCATTTCTAAATAAAACAGTAAGACAGACATGGATGCCTCATGAACTTGGGGTAGACGGTTTCTATTTCCTTTCCCCACTCACAAGAATTATTGTTGTTGTTGTTGTTATTATTTTTATTATTATTATAATAAACCTCAAACGTACGGACACTACCAACACTTAACTATCCAACTTTTAGTTAGATCTGTTCACTTATTATAGACATTCAACCCACTGATAATAGCACAGCACTCCCAAACAAATTCAACGTTCAGATTACTGTGCAGCCCTGTGCAAGAAGAACAAATGAAGTTGAAATACAAAATTTTCCTTACTTTACTTTTAATCAAAGTAATTACTGGGACTAAAAGGCAGACTTTTAAACTGTTTGCAAATAGTATTTTGCTAAATAAATACACAGCAGTATGTAGATATACATAGTAATTTGTCAGTACAATAGGATGTAGCGACACAGAAAGATAAACCTTGATATAAAGAGCATCTAATGCATACCATGGGTAGAAAGTTTCAGTAACTTCCTATTCTGTAGACCTGAAAACTGTATTCAGAGCTTCTCCACACATCAGATCAGTAAAAATGTTTTGTTTGCAATAACAGCTACTTGGTTATTTTGTAGGATGACAATGGCCTCCTTATAATTTTCAGCAGATGTCCCCCTATAGGTATGTAGTATCCAGCGCTACTGTAGAACACATCCCCATTAGCACTCTGCACAGAAGGGAAGGATCATAAGCACAGAGACAACTTACCGTGTCACTGCACTATCTGGGACAGCTGGGAATACTGTGTCAGAGCTTTTGCATGGTTGCCAAATGTCCATATTAATGATACATTCCTGAGCAGAAATTATTTTGGAGAAAAATCCCTTCAGATGAGAGCCCTGGTTGCTATCTTCCCCTCGGTAGTACCTAGCAGAAAGCTTCGGGTTGCTAGAATCCCACAGAAGGCAAGCAACTCAGGGGAGGAAGATAAACACCCAACTGGGGACCAAAGATTGTTCAGAGCAGGTCCCCAAGTTAATAGTGCAATTTCAGCCTTCATCTGCATCCCAAAAGAACGAATGGGAACCCACCCGCTGCCCAACACATTAGGGGTTCTGTCTTCAGAAAGATTTCCCCCAAAATTCAGAAGGGTTCATACCAACGATACTGCTGTCCTTTTACAAGGCAGTTTAGTTCACAAATCAACCACTCCTCCATTTTCCCAAGAATTGTGTAAAGAAAATTAAAATTATTATACACAAAAATTGCTAGCTACATATTGAACCCATTCTGTCCAATGGTATCAATCTCAGAAGTAAAACAAATAACCAGAGTAACATCTACTACATAGAGACTATCTACAGAAATTCTAATGGGTAGAATAGCTTTTTCTTCATAAGTATTTCTTATAATCTTTTTCTTTTGCAAGGAAATGTGTATTTTAGACTTTATCAATACGTGATTATTGAAAGGTGGTTAAACATTTTTTTAAAATCAATTACACCGGTCATTGTCTCATATAAACCATTACTGCTTTAAAAAGATCCATTTTTTCTCTCCTGCTGCCACAGTACAAGTTCTTGCATGGACAAGGGATATTTTGAGTCAGGAAACAGATCCAAGTTAAAAATATCCCAGTAAAAAGAAAATTCATTTTAATCCCTAATAAATCCCCTAATGTAACTCACTCTACAGCTAATCAACACTGTCTATCAGAGAGGAGTAGAGAATAGAAATCAGTGGCTGAAATATTTTTCCAACAGCTGACACTCCACATTGAAAATTAAATGGAATATTTCTTTTTATAATCTCTAAAACATTTTTAGTACTTTTTCCCCAGTCATGTTTGCTGTGCACTAGGTTACTGCCATGAATAAGAAAAATATAAAATCATTATTTAACCACATAAGAAAAAAGATCCCTTGCTAGCATACAAAAATGTTTTTTTGATATAGGTAATAATACTACAGCTATGAGTACATGACTCCTGAAAACAGGATTTACTTGAAAAATTAAAATGAGTAACCTTGGGATATTTATCCTTCCCTCTCCACATACGCTCCTGCTCTTCAAGCATTTCTACAGTTTACATTTAGAGTATTATCAAAATACCGCAAAACCTTTGTAGGATTAAAGTTACCTACATTTCAGGAGTTTGGATGACCTTGTTGTTAATTCACTAATACTGTAAGTTCAACAAACATTCAGTCATAATTTAATGACAATACTTGTCTTTTTCTCATTGAAATGTTCAATTATATTTGTTTAAACCCCAAGTTACATGACCACAGCAGGTTGTGTATTGTCCAGAATCAAAACAGGTAGCCAGAAACATGAAAAAAACCAGCCTGAATACATGTAACAGAATTTCAAACGTTGAAGAATCTGAAAAATCCAAAGTATGGAAGGAATAACAAAAGGCAAAGCTGGAAGGGTAACTCTTCAAAATTCAACCATATTAAGCAACTGTACAGAACTCTTCTAATTTATGTAAGTAAAATGTTCATTGAGGTTATATTTATGATGATGATAATTTTTGGACTGTATGAGATGTGTGTAACTTACTCTTTGACTGGCAATTATATGACATATTAGGGCTAAGAAATGCTGAATGCTTTTTACATTACAGCTGCAAGAAATAATTTGATTCTTCCTATATATTTTGCATTTTTGAGGATTTTTCATACCTTTAAAGCAACAAAAATTGCTTTACATCAGCTATAAAATGTGTTGTAATCTCTTGCGGAAGAAAGTAGAAAGCGGTTTCAGTGCTAGTGTATGCAGACCTGCATGTATTTGATGAAGAAGCATTCTTCCTCTTCAACCTTCAGTTAGACTATCACCATGAGACTTGGCGAATTACACCACAAAGAAACCCACACTATGCATAATGCTGACCTCTAACAACTCCAAATTTAGAGGTGTCTAATGCAGAGTTATAACAGAAAGCTGATTGGCAAAGAATAAAAAATCAACTACTAATAGCCTGAATTTAGACCTGTCCAATCAATACCAAATTTTCATCACCAATCCAATGTTGTTCACATTAAAGAAAAACCCTAAGGAATCACTTTTCTTATAACCTGTAAACTGTTGGCTTTAACTTAAGGATAATATATTTTTGAGTTACGGCATTCTTTAGGCACACAGTCTTCAGTTAAAGTAACAATGCTCCTTCTAAACTGTGGTAGAAACAATCCCTGAATTCCAGGAGATGGGTTTGATTAAAAGCAGTGCAGTGGCAGCAAATTCTTAGAGTAATTATTTAAATACGTGCATGCATATAACAAATAGTGATCATATTCATTCTAACAGAATATTGTGTGCTGTCTCATTGTTTTTGATCTTCCAAATGTCACACATAAGAAAATCGCAAGGTACACTGGCATCCAGAACTCCCTGGTACCAGAGATACAGGTGTTACAGTAGAGGAAAATTATTTCAAAATTTTGCTAAAACAAGAGTCAGTTAAAAAAGTAGTAGCATTTGGGCCACTTAGGTTTCAGAGACTGGGAGAGCGAGTATCTTTCTGGTGCTGAGAGAGCTCAGGATCAGCTTAGTATTTCCAAGTGCTTTGTTCTTTCAGAATATGTAGAAAAACTCTATTGATAAAAACCTATTTCATGTTTCCAAAATTTTCTGCACAAATCTAAAGGGAGGACGTAAGATTTCTCTTCTGTTGTTTTGGAGGAGGGGTATGTTTTTTACATTAGAACTTCTGTTCTGGACACTGATATACTGACAAAAAAAGGATTCTATAGTCAAAGCTCTACTTTCTTCTAACCTTTACTGTGTCGGTTCTAGTAAATTCAGATCTCGACATTGTCTTGTACTTTTCTGAACTCTGCAATAATACTTTGACACTGCTGGAGGAAACTGCTTGATTAGACTAAACTGAGAAGCTAGAGAAAAAAGGACACAGATTTTATTACTCAAATAATGGTGCGGTGTGCACATGAAAACTTGGGATGGTACACAACAGCAAACTCTGACCATGAGAGAGAAATGGAAAAGGGTTAAAGTCGTTAAAACTGACTCTTCCAAATTTAAAAGTATAAAATTCAGGAAAAACTTACAGTTTTATTTTAGCTAGCACCTCAGCTACAATTTCAAAAAGCATCTATTTGGAAATATACTTGGAAACCTCCACTTAGAATGTGAATAGATAATGAGATTAGAAGAACCCCCTGCCAAGCAATTATCAATGCACCATTTTGGATAAACATGTTTTATACGCAATTCTGGGCACATGCTTGGCACCTGTATCTGCAAAACAAACAAAAGCAATCCATTTTTTTGATTAAGGTGTGGGTTTTTTGGAGGAGAAACAGGTATTGCACAAAGTCTGCTTGTACAAGTTAACTCCCTTCACACCTAAACAAGTTTAAAAAAAAAATTGGGAATACTAAATTTTAAGAGAGGAAGAAAAAGAGAAAGATGAATTATAAACATGAAATAAGAGAAGTTGTCTACTCACTTCTTTTTTCTTTCTTCTTAAATTTTCCTTTCTTCTTCCCATGCTCCTTTTCATCATCAGATACTATATCTGGAGGCTCATGCAAGCTGTCATGAGGTGGTGAAGGCTCACCGGTGCGGTACAATCCAGGGAATTTTGTAGGACTGATTTCTTCTGAGCTGGGAGTACGGGCAAGACCCCCACTGTGTTCTACCCGACGGTGTTCGCTGGGGCTGCTAGTGGGAGGCAGGAAGCACTCAGTCATTCTGATTCCCTGGTATCAAAGTGAAATCTTCTGCTACCTGTCCATCACACCTGTAGCAGGGGAAAACAAAAAGAAACCCCACACAATTTTAAGCAGTGGGTTTCAGATCACCTTGTTTAGAGCTCTATCCTGAAAATACAAACAGCAATACCTTCTGCAATAAATGTTCCAATTTATGTCAAGACACGGCAATTAACACATCAGCTCCTAAACTCAGTGTTTGCAGAATCTGTCCCCTAACTCCAAAGCCATATTAACGTAATGAAAACTGCTGTTTTAGCCATTTCCAATTTATAAAATATAAACCATTATGTGTTAAGCACCGGAATATTCTTACAAAATTGATTGGCAGCTTGCATACTGATTGGCAATATTTATTATATTTTATGTCAAAAATATAAAGTTAACTATTTTATATTTGTCTGGAAGCTCAGAGTGTTTGTGAGCACTGTACTTAAGGCAAAGATCATTTTCATCTTTCCCAAGCATATTTTATAGATGCAAATAAGAACTTGCCTAACCTGTTGCAATAAGATTAAAAAAAAAAACAAAAACAAAAGCAACAAAAAACGAGTTAAAGCAAATCCATCTTCTAATTATGCTAATACAAATTAAAGGTAGAAAAAGAATGAATAAGTTTTCCTGGTATACAACAACAACTTCACATTTGAAGAGGCTAGGTCAGGTCATCTACATCGAGATGCTGGTACGCTGTTTGCTTGAGAGTTACGGCCAAATAACAGCTAATATGAAAGCTGCTCAAGGAAGCCAATACATAAATTCTCAGCAGTGGAATTCATAAGCAAAAAACTCTTCCTAGCACAGATTAATTTCAGAAATTCCATAGAACAGATATGATGCATGGGACATCATTCTTCTGGAGTCCACTTTGCTGAATTTGGCCCTTTGTGTCTAAATGGCCACCCTCAGATATGACCCCTTCTTTCAAGGGATGAAAGAAAAACAGAAATAGAGCAAACCCTAGAAAAAGAAAAATCTATTCCCTACACCCACTGGTATATTTGGATGACAGATCAAGTCATGGTTACATGCTAACTATAATCCAATTTAAATCCATGCTGCTGTGTTGCTGCTGGAAGGAAACTATCTGTTGAAAGACAAACAGAAGAAAAAAATATTTTTATTTTAAAGCTACATCAGTTCCATAGCCTGGCTCTTTATGCAACCATAGAAGGGTCAGGGCAAGCATAAGGAAGGCTGTGAGTAGGAAGAATGTGCCCTGCACTGCAGACTTAAAGTGATCAAGGTGGCTGTGTAGCCATGGCCCCAAAAAAGCAGAATTAAAATACAAGATTACACACAAAAGCCATATTAAACCTATTTCCATGACTATTTTAGTTATGACAAGAGTATATCCAGATATAATAGTTCTGGCTTCTGCACTAGCCTTTGGACTCTGCAGTCACCTCTGGTTCTTCTGCTATTTAATGCTGATGTATACATCACAATTAAGAAGAAAGCAGTCAACCCTTTGCTAAGTTAGGCAAACAATCGTGAATAACCAGTATTTTATAAAATCTCATTCAGGGAAATAAACGATACGTACTGGCTAAGCAAGAACTCCTGATACATCATACAAACCAGACTGTAACTTCTTATGCAAAAGCAGAAAGTCTCTTTTTTAAAGAGAACAGCATTAACATGAGACACTGCCATTTTTTTTTTCATCATGTCTGTTGGGTTTTGTTATATTTTTAATTGGTATAAAACACTAGCATGCTAATTTGATATGGTGTTTAAACAAGTAAATGGCGTGCTTAAACAAGACATTTTAGGAGAAATGTCCAGGTATCTAAAGCTTCAGACATACAGATATCAAAAAGGTCAAAACTTTCAATTATGTAAGCATTTTCAATATTACCAATGACACAGATTGGCAATAGTATTGCATCTCATCAGAGTATCAGAATGATCTGTAAAATTCCTGCACAGCACCTGTTTGTATTTCATACACCAACCCCTCCAACCCACCCCAAAAAACTAAATGTAAAACACCTGAAAAGCTGCTGAACAATAGACAGTATTTCAACAGTAACACATGGAATGAAATTAGAAATTGCATATAATTTTTTTAAGTGAACAGGGTAGACCACACCTACAAGCCAGTCCACGTCTAGAGTGGGCAAGTACACACAGGGAAAGGACAATGTCATTGCAAAGGCACAAAAGCACTACCCTGGAAAATGATGATGCACATGCTTTGTCTCTGGAACCCGGCAGAGCTCCTGGGATGAAGCCAGACTTACCCCATAAGTTCCACAGCACTCTTCAGCAGTGTTAGTCAATTCCTGGGGTTTTATTTACAGATTGGTAGAATACAGAAAAACATAATAGGGAATTGTGTTTTGCCACATGAGTAATTATAAAGTGTCTAGCTAAGTGGGTTTTGGGGAGGGTTGTTGGTTTGGTTTTTGTTTTGTTTTTTTTTTTTTTTTTTTTTTTTGTTTGGTTTGTTTTGTTTTGTTTAAAAAACTCTCATCCTTCGGTTCTCTGTATGCAGAACACAGTGAAAATTTAATATATGTATGAAACAAAGTATCTCACTACAGGAAATCACTCACAGAGTGCTTATGGAAATTAACAGTTACTCAGATCAGAATCTGAATAGGGCACAGTAAGATACAGAATTATGATGAAACGAAATATTCATGAGGTCTTTTAATACTGTTCATTCTTTATTTTGACTGAAGGAAAGACACTGTCTAAAAATACTTTATTTGGTGCATATCTGTACGTGCTACAAATTAAGACTGCACTTGTGTTTCATATTTATTTTACATCTTTAAGAAAGCACTACTTTCCTATGTGTGTAATTTCCTAGGCCTTTAAATAAGGGGGAAATTCTATAGTGCTCAAATTATACCAAGACTTAGTAGAATCAGAGCTTTTAGACCTACCGCAAAAACCTCTTCCACTCTTACTAATGGATGTTAATGTACTATTGCCATACGAATCTGTACCTTTCCTCCATGTTTTACAAATTTTTTGCTCAGAGCAATAAATGGTGACACAGAAGAAATCATGCATCCCCTCAGCATTTTGAGGACCATTTTAAACAGGCTGATTATTCTGCCAACTTCTCCTTCTCAGACTTGACCTTTTCTTCCCAATCTGTTACTGTTCAGGCCTGCCTCTCCCCTGCAGCAGACTCTTGCTTCAAATTGCTTATCTTCATCTATGCAATTCTCATCTGTCAGGAGATTTAACAGCTGATTGCCACCCTGTGTCATACTACTCACCCCATTAACACACAACCCCAATTCCAGTAGCTTGGTCTTCCAAGACCCCTTTGTGAGATGATTCAATTTGCTAGCTGCCCCAACAGGTCTCTCTCTGAAAGCACAGGAGTGGCAGAACTGTGGTGACAGGAGTGCAACCATTCTCCTTGAGCAGCTCTGTTTTGTGATACTGCACGGACAGCTTCATCTCCCCAGATTTCACTTCATTCTTAGTATTTTCCCTGTAACTGCAAGCTTTGATGTCTTTACCACCCAGCGCCAGTACTCCCACGGTTCCTGTCTTGACTGATTTCTCTTTTTCACCCTCAGTATATCACACACAACATGTTCTTCATCTGCTTTGGTCTCTGTGACCCAAGCTCCCATTTTCCACTCTCCTTGTTCTTTATTCAGCTGGTTCCTACTCTCCTGCTGCACACTGCTTCCTTGCAGATAAAGTTATCATTCTTCTTCCTCTGTTTCTTCTATCTAATTAGTTATCAGTTCCTATTTCCTCCTGGATGTTCCTCTCTGCTGCATGATTATCTACCTCACCTTCTCCCCATTTCTCCAACTGGCTCTCAGTCTCTCCCTAGTATTACAGTAAGTCATCTTCTTCCTTGCCTCCCTATCAACAGCAGGCTCCTTGACTCCCACCAGTTCTTGTTCACTTGACATTTGATTCTTCTTCCACAGGAGCCACAAATGCTGTTATGTGACAGTGTTGGAGAGCTTCTCACAGTTCAAGCACCTCCTCAGACCTAGCTACTCTTTTCAGTACTCTCAAAATGCAGTTTCTTGAACCATATTCCTGTTCAACATGGAGTTGAACCTTCAGAATAACTGGCTGTCAAAAATAAACAGCCTTCACTGAACATGTGTGGAATTGTGACCTTTTCTCTATCCCCCAAGGAAAGACTACATTAAAAGAGATTTTAAACATGGAAAGCAGAAAGTATGTCCTTAACACCAAAGCTCCTAGCCACCACATCACCACCATCTTCCAAGACTTTACACAGGAAGGTGGGTTGGGGAGAGGAAGGAAGGTGCCTGCATGGGCAAAATAATGTATTTTTCCTAGCCTCGTTTTTGAAAAAAAACGAACTATTTCCAAAAAAATTCAGCCTGGGCTACGTAAGTAAAAATTAGTATTGAACGGCTGGGGTTTGGAAAAAACATAGAAAATTGAAGACAGAGAGACATGACAGCCAACTTCAGAAGATCTCACTTACTACAGTGTGTTATTTAAGTCAGCACAAACACATTAAAGAGAGGCACAGTTTGAAAAAACAAACTCATAGCTCTTTCATTCAGTACAGAAGGCGCCATTATTTCTCTTTGTTACTTTACGCCTTGTAACCAGTTGCAACAGCAGAAGCAAATTAGAGCAGGTGATTGCATGCACAGATGTTATTTTGTAAAGCTGTTAGGCGGAATGAAGGACACAGGGAATTTTTCTGCAACAAGCATTACGCAAGACCACATTTGAAGCATGGTGGGTGTCCCCAGGTCATCCCATTTTGCCAGGAGCAGACACACTCTGAAAATCTGGGTGTTACATTGAAAATAATCCCAAGAAGTCAGTAATCAAAGGATGGAGGCAGAGTGGGAACACTCACCCAGCTACCAAACCTGCTGTATTGTAACTACCCAAAAGCCAGACCCAAAACACAGCAGTGCCTCATCATCACAGTCCAAAAGATCCAGACATAGGTGAAGAAACTGATGTTACTTGAAGAAATGAAGCACACTGCTTTTGGACAAAAATTATCACAGTAACAAGCACAGCTCCATTTTAGAAAGTAATGAACCATAAGAGGAAAGAATAAAAACTATCACTTGTGGCCTAAGCATATCGAAGCACTTCAGAGACTATGAGTGGTACTCATAGAACTGTTGAGTTGGTCAAAAACGATGACTTGAAGATGAGAAGACAGAGTTAGAATTAAGTTATTTAACAAGACTATGCAATGTCTGAGACATGTCTAAGTTCCATATCTTGCTCATTCCAAGAGCAGATGATACTGTTAAATACATTTCAATTTAATCATCTTGTAACTACTGATGGTTGTCAGCTACAGCAACAGCTTCGGCAAAGAACAAAGTTTTTACTATCTTAAAGCTAATAAACCATTTATGTTTTATTCAAATTGTTCTGAGGTTTTATTACTGCAATAAACCACAATAGTTTAAGCTGTGTTTTGAAATAAAAAGATGCATTTTTTACAACATACTGAAAAGCTTAATACAAAACACTGCTTTCACTCAAACACTTCTTAGACCGAAACACTGCCATGCAGTCAAATAGCAAAATGACATCAGAGGCCATCTATTTTATTTAACAAGCAGTACCCAGGTACACAAATAGTGCCCTTTCTTTAATAAGGCAACACGACCATGAAAGGAGAAAGAAAAGGGAAGCGCTTCATGTAGACAGGTAAAGCAAGTTTAAAATTTCACAAGTCACAAGTAATCACATAAACATAGCATTAAGTAACTCCCTTGTGACTCATGCAGTCTGCATAACTGGCAGGAATTAAAGCCTCAAGAATGGCCGTCACAAGATTTTTGGATAAGGAGAGTAAAATGCAAATTGCTTAGCAGCATTCAGCTCCTAAACCTAAGATTACTGTAGAGGATATGTGATGCCATGAGAATGTTAGAAAATTTACTTTAAAGGAGAGCATGTATTCACACAACTCCAGTCACGTATGTTCAAGCTGTACATTTTTCAAAAATGCCAGCATCAAATCAGCTCTAAAAGTATGTGTGGTCTCTCATTTACCTGTAGGTGGATAACATCTGCCACAACTACTGTACCATCCAAAGTATTTCAAGTTCTTCTCTGAGAGTCCATACCAACTCAGAAGTAGGGATATACAAATACATAAAACTACTTAGCTCTCAACAATCAGATAGCTATGGACTGCATCCATATTTGAGTGGACTGTTGAAGGAGCCAGCTGACATTCAGAACATGTTGCAGTATACAGGTTACTCCCTATTACTGAGGATATTCCAGCTCTTCAATAATCCATTCAGTAGAGTGCCAACCTTAAAATAAATAATTAAATATTACCCTAAACATTTTAGAAATATCAGAAACAAGGTTTCTGATCACATCATGAAAAAGTCTCATAATCACATGAAGATCAAATCTCCGGATATGTGGTAGCATATGCTTTCCATTTTGGGTTGCTTCAGGGAAAGCAGTGTCACCACAGCCTCTAGTCCACAAATTCTGTAGAGCTCCAACAGGATGCATTTCACAGGCTGCCCCTAACAGACATCTTGGGGAAAGTAATACTTGGACCATAACTACATAGGAAAAGCCCCCGTCCCATGACTGCCTCCTGCACTGGCTATGCTGTCACACTGCTTGCTTTGCCATGAGACTACTTCCCTGATGAGGCAAGCTGTGACAGTTTACATAGAATCACGGAACGGTTTGGGTTGGAAGGGACCTTAAAGATCACCTAGTTCCAACCCCACTGCCATGGGCAGGGACACCTTCCACAAGACCAGGGAGGGGGCAGCCACAACCTCCCTGGGCAACCTGTTCCAGTGTCTCACCATCCCCATATTGAAGAATTTTTTCCTTATAACTAATCTGAATCTACCCTCTTTCAGTTTAAAGCCATTACCCTGCTGTCTGTTCCAGAGCAAGCTATAGCAGCTAGTCAAAGAGAAAAGCCTAGGCACAAATCTTTGTTATGGGGTAACAAACAAAGCTGTATACAGAGGTTACACAAACTATGGTGTTCATGGCCCCCATGCTCATTTCCATCCTTCTGGGATATCTCAGCAAGCTCTACCACATGTCTTTCCTCAGCTGAATAAACTGCCATGGAAGCAGTTTCAAAGCAGTGCATTATATCATCATCACAACCACATATATAAAAGGCATTCTTAGAAATAACTGGCCAGCTAACAACTGAAAAGACTGCCATTTAATTGTTTCACATTGCATCATGTTCTTATGGTGGTGTCACCCCAAAGTAAGCCAAAACCAATTCCTCCAGTAATTGTACTCAAGCCCAGTACACTAGTTTCCCATTCCATGGCCTAGTCCCACTGCTTCCCGAGCTCAGTCCCTCTCCATTAGCTTATTCATTTCTCTCTCCTGCGGTCCAGTTCCTCCACCATCAGGAGTGTACCTCACCTCTCACAACCTCCTCCCCACCACAGACACGTTCAGCACCTAGACCTGTGTAACTTCAGTTTCACCATTCCTCTTCTCCACACCCAGTGCCTCATCTAACCTCACTTTTTGGCTGCTCACCATTTCCCAGCTTTCCCTTATCACCTTCTTATTCTCCCACACTCAGTTCTAAGTAAGGCTTCTGAAAACTACAGTCCACACATAAGGAAGGAAATCTGGGAGGTCTTGTCCAGCCAAATTTAGGTTTCCCCTCTAAATTACAAATAGTATTAAAAACGTTTTCCTGATTACCAAAATATTCTGTATTACAGAAAAGAGATATTCCTTCCGGCCAGCGCAATTCTCAGAAACAGTGTGAAGGATTTGGTTAGTGCTTTTTGTTTAAATTTTTAAATACCAGCCTAAGAAACTCAATTTTTCAGCCCAAAAGAAAATGTGGTAACTTTTGATAAGGGCTGAACTATCGAGAGCTGAATTGAGTAATACGAACTGCCCTGCAAATGTGTCAAACCCTTCCATACTTCTGAAAAATGGTGCATTGTACAACATATATAATACCCACTACTGCTTAGACTGGCCTTAGAATTATTCCTGGTGTGACAAGACAACCCTGTCTCTTTTCCTGTCCACCTCCCCAAATTCCCACTTGTGCTAACACTAATGCTTGTGAAACAGAACAGAAAATTTTACTTTTACCACTTATTAAAGGAAGGGAGGTAAGTGTAATAAGAGGTGTGCAGTTTACTTTTTTAACAATCACTATAAACATAGTATTACCTCAGGTTTTGTTTGCTCTCAGGACTATTTACAAGTTTTATACAATTCAGGCTTTCTGACAAATCTTTTGATGAGTTGTCTAATCTCTAGTCACCAAATGTCTGCAGGAAGACATACAGCAATTGATGATCTAGCAAATTAAGATTCATTTTTATACTTTTATCAGTTCCTGGGCTGGGTTTATTTAATGACAAATTCCCCTTATCAGAGATTTCAACTATGGAAACGTTCAGTCACACTCCAGTACCTGAACTCAATGAACTTGCGAACAGCTGTCCATTTAGTGAAGGCACTTTAAAAGAACACCACAAAACCGTGATCTGTTGAGCTACAAATGCTGTTAAAAATGCAAGTGCTAATCGTCAGAGTGAAAAAAACAAAACAACCAAACAAAAGAACATAAAACAAAATGAAGCAAAAAGAAGCCAATGGATTTGGTATCAAATATTTCACTGGAGCTTTAAGCATTTCTGCTGTTCTTCCAAGAGCATCTACACACTAACCATGACAGATCACACAAGAGAGAATGTAATCTAGTTTTCCAGAGCTCTGCACACTCAGCTCCATCACCCAATTGAAAAAATTTAAGGCTATTGTGTTGGATTTGTGTGAGTGGTGGGGGTTTCTGGCAGCAGGAGAGGGGGCTATAGTGGTGGTCCCCTGTGACAAGCCTCTTGAAGTTCCCCCAGCTCCAAGTCAGACCCACCTCTGCACCAAGACCGAGCAAATTTGCTATGGTGGCTGCAGCTCTGTGAGAATGTGTTCAAGAAGGGTACCTGGGAGGAGGATTTGGAGTTGTGAGGAGTTACGACAACTATGTGAACACCAAGGTCAGTGGAAGAACAGAGGAGGAAGGGGGGAAGGTATGCCGGAGCAGAGCCCTCCTGTATCCTCTGGTGAGTCAGCACGGCTGCTTCCCCCACCCCCCATGGAGGTCCGTGGTGGAGCAGAAGCTGACCTGCAGCCTGTGAAGGAACCCGTGCTGGAGCAGGTGACTGTATCTGAAGGAGGCCAGGACCCTATGGGAAGAAGCAGCCCCCTCCGTTGTAGTTTGGCACTGGGAGGACTGCAACACACAGGGGTGACCCACACCAGAGCAGCCTGGGAAACACTGCAACCTGTGGGAGGGACTGATGTCAGAGAAAGTTTGTGGAAGACTGTCTCCTGTGAGAGGGGAACCATGTTGGAGCAGTGGGAGAGTGCAAGGAATTCCACCCTCCTTGAGGTGGAAGAAGTACCACTGGCAAGGAAGAGGTAGAGAAATAGTGAGCAGAGCTGAGTCTGGGAAGAAGGGAAGGTTGGGGGGAAGTGTTTTAAAGAGGTGGTAATGCTTCTCATTGTCCTACTCTCTCTGCTAAATGGTGGTGTTAAGTGTTTGTATTAGTTTCATGTTATTTTTTTCTTTCCCTAACAAGTCTGTCTTTTGCCTGTAACTGTAATGGGTGAGTCATCCCTCCCTGTCCTTATCTCAATTCCAAAGCTTTTTGCTTCATTTTCTCCTTCTCAGCGCTGGGGGGAAAAGGGGAAAGTGAGCAGCTACACGGCGCTCAGCTGCCCTCTGAACTCAAACCACAACAGCTATATAACCTAGATTTGTTTTCTGTGCTTTGTTTTTGTTCGTTTGTGTGGTTTTTAAGAGCGCATTAGCTAACTCATGCTAAAATACCAGAAATTACAAGGGTAAACAGCAAATATCAAAAGACACTTTGCTTTGGATTTAACACTGTTAAGAAATCTGGGACATGCCTCCACACCAGAAACGTGTAATATAACACACTGGCATTTCTGTAACAGCAGTAATTCATCTGGCAAAAGCAACAGCAGCACCAGATGCAGTAACATATCATGAGGCTCCTGCCAGCAGGTAGAGTTCAAGCTCTATGGAAATCTTGGAAATATACTCAGTTGACATGTACAGGCAGACATCAATGCCACTGCATTATCATAATGATCTTTCTTATCCATGCCAATTACAACGAAATCAGAATGGGTATGCCTCCCTACAAACATTGCTTAACTTGTATCTGCTAGTTTGTCCTTTAAAAGCCACTTGCTACCACCTACTAGCACACTGAGTTCAGTGGAGATGAAGCTTAGCTACCCCGTCAGCTGCATAAACCCACTTAATATGTAAACAACAAAAAGCACCCATGCTACACAAAGTACTGCATTCTGAATCCACAGTGTCGTTTAACCCGATATTGAGATACTATCTTTTAGACTGGATGTAGAAAAATCAGTTAGAAGTACCATGCTTCTTCACTTAATTGGTTGAATTATTTTATTTACAGAATTTTCAAACAGCATTAAGTTCATTTCAAATAGTCACTTCATAATCCTTTAACTGGAAGGTCGGCATGAATAGTCTGGTTTACCTTACCAAAGGCAAAGAATATTCAATTTCAAGGCCTTACAATTCCCAGAAACAAGCATCTTCTGAAAGTCTATTAATGACACACAAATCTTTAGGGTTAAAACTGTGAAAACTAAGTTTCTTGTGTTTTACATTGAATTTTTGCCACCATGTACTGAACACAGATGAAGAGATCTATTAAGTTACAAGCTGCCACTTGAACTGACAACTCTATAACATAAGGAGAAACTAAGAACCGCTTTGCTTGGATCTCTCAGTGTGATACACAACACATAAAATCAGTTTCCACGTATGATTTTTTTTTTCATGTTTAAAACTCTGCACGTTCCAATGTAACACAGGCAAAACATATCCAACTTTTAGTGAATATTAAATTAAAACAGGACTATGGTGGTTGAGAAAACCCATTCTATTGTAACAGCAGAAAGAAAAAGGAAGACTTTGATCTAGAAAAACTGTTTATATAACAGCTTCCCTGGTTATTCTTAGTGATTATTTAGTAACTACATCTACCTGCATTACCTCTGTTTTTGGCTTAGAGTCCTGTATATTATCAAGCTAATGTCAGGGGCTATTGACCTAGAAACCAAAGTAGAAGCAAACTGTCCCATTCTGCCTTCCCCAGTTGTTTTATTAGGCCCATATTGAATAAAATCAACTGGAGATTGGGTTGCATGCAAACTTTTTCCCAACTTAGTTATAATGGATAAGAGTATAATGTTTCCATGCTCCCAGCACAGCTGTTTTTAGCAAAGCTGTATTGTAGATGCAGTTTTACCCACCAAAAGATTTTTTTCTGATGTAGCTTATTTCATTTGGAGATCTGATTTGAGCCGTACCAACAAAAGAATAGTTTTACTGATCCATGTTACATCTATAGGAGTGCAACCTGCTGGAATAGATGCTGATGTTTGTCAAACTCATGCTATAATTTTCTTTTACTTTTTTTTTTTTTTAACCATGGTAAATAAGTTTTCACACAAGAAGACTATATAGTCTCTTCTTTTCAGACATACTCCCATCAATGCCAATGACAACTCTTCATCAAGACCACATGAAGTACTTAGCCTTCCTGTAAATTTCTAAATTTTCAGTTATTTTTTTCAGTACTATATGTAGAGTTAGGATTATCAAGTTCTGTTTTCCACCTCTGCCCCACATTCACTCGATACTAAGGGGAAAGTAAATTTAAATATTTATAAAATCAGTAGATTAATAATTATGATTAACACCACCACCTCCAGGGACGAGATGTTGCAAAACGTGTGTGAACACTGAAAACATTCACAAATACATTCAAGGCAAGGCACGGCACCACCCAGCTCGGGGCAGCAGCTGGTCTCCTGGGTTCCTCTCTGCAGCGAGTGGCTGGGAAGCAGGAATCTGCCTCCACAGGAAGCAAAGGCTTCTTCAGAGGCAACTATGGGGATCAGTTAAATTACCAATTACTGACACAGCGGCAGAACCCACAAGTTCACATTTATTTGTGTTCTAGGCCAATCTACAGAGCCAAACAGCTTTACAAGAAAACTTACATGAAACAGCAGCTTTCTAGAAAAATGTATAAACACCCTGAGAATTGAAAATTAAATTCATATATTTTTTAAAACAAGCTTCAGCTCAGTCTGTGGCACCTATCATCATTTTTGGCAATCCTATGGCTTCAGAGTATCATAAAAAAACCCCATACCTTATGAAATACACACCAATTGCCATTTTCAATTTACTTGCCAAATTTAATAGAAATGAACTGAATAATAACACAAATAGACACAAGCAATATGTATGCTGCACAGCTGACAAAAAAGTTCAGTATCTGATAGCACAGGACCAAACAAGTTCTGACCCAAATCTGTTGTGTATCCTTGTCTACACAAGAAAAGTCATGCTGCTTTAAATAAAATTAGTGTAGGTAGTTTAATGGAAGCCCTCATATACATAAGACAAACCAGTGCCATTGTCCTCTCTCTGCCCTAAAAAAGAAAATAAACTGCCTCTGTTGGCATAAGGCATTTTTAAGAGTGGCCAAATCCTTGCTCTTAAGTACTAAAAACCAAGTGTAATTACTGGCTGAAAACCTGCATCTGTAACTGATTGTTCTAATGACACACACTTACTGCAAACTTCTGTGACAAATGTTTGTGTATCTTTCCAATATCTTTAAAGTCTGACTGAAACAGCATATTCAAAACTTACTTACAAAAGGATTTATACAGAACTAGCAACCAAAAGAAGCCAACCACAAAAGAAAACTGTAAGTCATTTTTATCATAAAATAAATATCAAAATTATAGCACACAAGCATCGGTTGTTGCCTGCAGCACCACTTCTCTATTGTTTTTTGTAAGGTATACAGATTTTGGCATATTCCAAGATACATTTGTGATAGTCATTGCCAGAAAATTAGGTTTTCTTAATTATCTTTGTCAAAGAACTTGGATTTGAATATAATTCTTAGTACGTCAGTTGTGAATTTACTGAGCTGTCTAAACAACAAAGTAAGAACTCTGTGTATTCAAGACTTCCTCTTTCAGCTGGAAAGCTGGATTTCATTTCCTCCAATAACTTTTGAAATCCTTTTCAAAAGATGACTGATGAAAACCCACCTGATCACCAGCAGTACGAGTTATATAAATTTTGGAGAACTGCAACCTCAAATTCCAGGATTAAAACTTCAGAAGCATGACCTGTGAAAGGTCTCTGCACCCAAGATTAGCTTGAAAGCAGATAGCACAAAGAAAACTTACAGAATTTGTAAAGATTAAAATATCTAAAGAACAAGAAAAGCTAAAACCACTAGACTGAAATAATCCTAAGAGTTTCTGGGTAAATCTATCAATCAGTTGCTTTGTTTTTCTCCCCAAGCTCTTATATTTTCAGTCCATTCAAACAACTAAAAAAATCCCATCAAATATGAGAAGCTCTTTAGTCTATCTTAAAAGAACAGCACCTCCTTTGAAGCCATCACAATTGAAAATTAAGGAGGGTGTCAGATGATACTTTTCAAATCTAGGTTTTATACAGACTAGCATTATGTTTTTATAAAGCATTTCGTTCACAATATTAAAATCTACTGGAGTTAGTTTATTACAGATACAGTAAGATATCTACCAATTTAATTATCATACCTCAGGCAATATCAGATTAATACAATCAATATTAAGTATGTGGTAGCCATGTATTGGACAGAGGAAAACAATAACCCAGAATTATGGACTTCCATAGAAATAGGATAGAAAAACACTACTAATACCGTGAAACGAGACAGTTTAATTTCTGGCATGTTTAGCTTTAGAATTTACATTTACCATTCAGTGTAATTAATGCTAATAAAAATCAGTGAAAAATTATTTTCATTGAAACATCCAAAAAAAATCTGCACCTTGACTGGTGATGCTCATATTTAAACCACACACAAGGACAGGCTAGAAATGTTAAAGTAGCAATAAGCGTAATTACAAGGGTAACTTAACATTAAATTTCACAAAAGTTTTTCTAGAAAAAAACATTAAAATTATAGCTTCTGACTCTTAGGCATGACACTTATTTTAAAATGTTAGGTATGGCTTTACAGAGAATTGATATTCTTGCAGAATTCTTACTACATTTTTAGTGAAAAAGCTGCAGTTTTTGTCCCTGAGATGGCTCTTTTTTCCACAAGTGTCAAGTTAACAGTATTATCACCTTGCACTGTGTTTTTAAAAATCATGTATCCAGCTGATGTGCTGGTAGTATCAGAAATCTATGTTCAGTCCCAAAAGTCCCTTTCTGCCAGAGGTCTGTCTTCTAGCATGAAGCTCTGTTACATGTAACACAAAAGCCCAGGGATCCTACTGAAACTGTAAAACAGGAAGTAAACTTCATGAGCTGTCTTAAGCCAGAGCATAGAAACATGTGAAATTTTCATACTATAGAGGACAAAAATTAAATGAAAATACATTTTATCTCTACATAACTATACATATTGACTTGAGTGAAGAGTTATTCACTGCTAGCAAATGTACAAAACAACCAACCTGAAGCTAAATTTATTTTCCTTAAAATAATTTTCAGCTTGGTCCAAACTCGCATTCTGATTTGGAATGTCAAACCTTACCACCGAGCACTTGCTTCTCACTCTTCCTCTATAGCAGCCATCTGGCCCCTTCCCACCTCACGCAAACAGCCATCACTCATCCCTTTCTTTCCTTGTGTGCCTCCAGAGACCAAAATAGCCAGTCTAAAAAAGCTCAGTTCCCTGCGAGCAAGAAGGAGAATAAAAAGGCAGTGTGGAGAAGAGAAATCCGCTGTTACTAGTTGCAAAGCTGCCCCTTGCATTGCACTGAAGTTGAGGGCAGCACCTACTCCAATGAAAAAGTGTAGCCCCGCAAAGTTAAATTGGTACATCTCTGCACACTTATGCAAGGTCTTCCCCAGAGCTGTGCTTTGCGTTAGGCTGTAGCTGGCAAGAATCATTAAACTGTTCCCTGCTTCCTCCAGGAAAGACAGGTGCCTGGACAGAAGCAAGCCAGGGATTGCCTGAAAGGTGATACTGCAGATTAATCTGTAACACCAAGGATCATAAACCTTATTTTAAAGAAATTTTATAGTTGCACTGATTGATTCAAGTCTGTATTTCTACATAACTGCCCAGCACTAAAAATAAATGGACAGATGACAAACTATTAACAATTAAGAGCACATCAACAAGGATCAAGCAACTTAGATCACACTCTTCAATTACTACTATATCAGAACAATTGCATGCTTTAATTCTGCACGTAGAAGACAATACTAAATCTAATTATTTAAAACTAAACATAACATTTTCTCTACTATTTTTTTTTTAAAACTGGGCTACATACCACATTAATTCGTGCTATTAAACAGCTCACTATATTCAGACTTACATTATTATTGGTTTAGCAACTGGTGAACACTTTTTCTTTATTTATTTCTTTATCATTATAAAATTACGCATTTCTTAAATAATTAGTTGCTATTTTTCAGTCAGGATGTTATGCCAAGATGCTTCTGGAAGAAACTGGGGCATGTTCATTATCTGTACTTTTGTTTACTTAGTATTACAGAAGCTACACAATAAAAAAATATCAAACCGTGTTATTTAATTAAATACATTTTATTTACTTACAAAAGGAAATACAACTTGTAGGTAGTGAACCGATCGCTCCTAAACATTGTGATCTCATGTTTTCAAAATGGTAGATCTCAGTCTCCAGAGCATACTCTGAATTTATAAATACTCTGAGACTCCCAGAGCATACTCTGAATTCATAAATTAGACAAGAAAAAACAATGCCTTCTGCTTTTTCAATGCACAATTAATAATAAACAACACTAAGGACCCCATCTATATTTCCCAAATATTTTTGGTCAGATGTATTTTGTTTAGGTATTAACTTTGGTTTTTAGCTTCATAATACATTACTCTATCCACTGAAGCCACTGTACTGTGTATTTATCTTTTTCACAAATTTTTCCCTCCTAGTTCAAAATTGTCACAGCACTTTAGTGATGAAGCCTAACTGAAGTATTTTTTCTGAGTGTATTATCTTCTAGTAACAGGACAGAATAAACTATAATCTCTTTGGATATATCTGAGCCAAATGTTGTGGGAGCCTGCTTACTGGATCACTACTCCTTACTCTGGCCATTCTATCCCTTGTCACCCCACTTCCCAGCAGCTGCCCCTGTAAACAGTCACTCCCCACTTTCTACTGCAGCCTAAAGAAAAACTGGAAGCGGGGAGCGCTGGATCCCTGCTGCTATTCAGCTTCAGAGATGAAGGCCTGCTGTTGCTGCCAACATCAAAGGCTCTTTCACTCTACTATACCTCCACAGCTTCAACCAAGCTTGTATATTCCCTGATATCAAGCCCAAAAAGTGAGCGATGGCTGGGAAAGAAAGGAGTCATACCCTTCCTTTTTCTAAAATCAAATGGCAACCTTACCTTTCTGGTTTTGGCCATGGCAAGTAGAAGACGTAATTGTTATCCGGACAACGATCACCTCTAAACAGCACCACGTGTGGGGATGCAGCCTAAGTGCAAGCCTCCCCCAGGCTACCTCCAGCCCAACTATAGGCTCATTTGATTTTTTTTTTTTTTTTTTTTTGAGCAACAATTTGAAAACTATGGTTCATGAGGCTCAGGTGAACAGAGAAAAGAGCTGATGAGTTCTTTAGGTAAAAATCTGAAGGAGGTACATGACAAACCATGACTAATTTTAAGGGTAGTGAATCATTCACTGATTCAAAATAATCAGATACATTAGTTCAGAGAAAGGTTTAGTAGATTATACTAGACATACAATAAACTAAAAATAAATGTCATACTATACTTGATTTCGGCATTTTACAGCCAGCTACATGACACCAAGCTTTACAAAAGGAAATCAGATTTGCGTTTGTTGGTATTTATTGCTAAACAGCAGCATATTCCATGAGTATAAAAACAGCCTGTAAGAAAAGGCAGTATTTATTCAGAAAATATTGAAAGTTTTTCTGTAAGAAAATACAGCTAAAATGTATTAGGGAAGTGCCTAAAGGGTACGGCTAAGATCAGAACCCCGAAGTGTGACACACAGTGCATATGCACATCAGTTTTGCTTTAAGTATCTCTACAGAATTAAGCCATGCAGCTCTGAAGCAAATACGCAGTTACAGTAATACCAAGACAATATATTCTGGTATAGACAGGCACCTATAGAAATATGCTTCCCTACAGAAAAAACTTTATTCCCCGTATAACTACAATCACATCAGGGGTTTTACAGTGAAATCCCTACTTTTGAGGAAAAAACCCCCAGCCCAATCCAAACCACAAAGTGTGCCCTCCCACCCCTGAACACACCTTAACTAAGACAGAATAGTGCCAGAGGTGCACCTGGAGTATTAACATTTTGAGGCAGCTATTCCTACCTTCTATTTCAGATGTAGGAAGACTAAAGAACACCACTTATCCTCTCAAAGCTAGATATGAGATCCCTAGAACAGAGAATGTGAAGTTCCCAGCTTCTCTGTAATAAACACCTTGTTTTTGACCTAGCTACCTAGAATGTTACAGCAGGTGTTTAGTATATTACAAACACCTAGAAGTAGTAAACACTCAAAACCACAACGGTTTGGAAGCTTATTCTATTTCTATTATATTTCTATGTACAAAGTATATAACTTTCTTATTTCTGTTTTATTTCTCTGTAGAAAAGAGCCCCTCAAGAGTATGTGTCACAACTGCTGTATAACTACACCATGTATGGACTAAACTAAAATGTATGGACTGTACTAAAATGAACTGAAAAAGCTGTACAGCACCATTCATCAGAAACTATATACAACACCTCAAATGACACCAAAACCCACATCTAAGGGATCTCCCTCCCATTTTTCATTAAGCTTGCTAGTATATTCACATCTATTATAGTCCTGCATCATACCCAACAAAGCTTTAACACTACCCTTGGATGGGTTCATTATAGCAATGCCGAACACACATGGTAAGCACTTCAAGCACTTTTCAGATAAGAAATAGGCATAAGAATGCACATAAATAGATATAAATAGCTGGTTTTCTGTTCCGGAACAAAAGACTTACATAGATTTATCTAGTTTATGCAACTGGTAAAAAGGCTTTAGCCTATTATTTTTTATTCTTTAAGGATGCTCATTAACTTCAGGGACACCAAGGAGGGGGGAATCCAAACCACAACGTTCTTATGAACAGATGATTTCAAATTATCGATGTGGATTGCTAGCATTTTCTCTGCCGTTTATTTTAACACACATAATCTCTTAAAAGTAACATCTGTGTAATTACACATCACACACTGACATATGATGTACGGTAACACACTCTAGAACACTGTTATTAGGTAGAAAACACAGCACCCTTAGAACCTGTTAAACACACCAGATGCAGAAAAATTACAATAAAGCTAAGTTTTCTGGTTTTTAAGATGTGACCTCTAGGTGAAGGTGAACGAATAAAAAAACAAAACAACCTCACAGAAAGCTGACCCATAGCCCAGAAAACCTCTAACCTGAGCCTGAACTACACGGAACCCCGCACGATTCAAAGCGCACAAACGCTTAAGCAAAGCGGCCGCAGGAGGAGCCTGACGCCCGCTCCCACGGGGACACGAGGGGCGACCGGGCCGGTACGCAAAGCACACCAGCCGGATCCCCCTCCGGAGCTGCCCGGCCAAGGAGTCGCCGCTGGGACGCGCGGCCTGGCCCCTCCGCCGCGGCAGGCAGGCAGGCCGGCCGGCCGGCCGAGTCGCCCCGCCGCCGGCGGGGGCTGTCGATCGCCCCCGCGGGGAACGGCAGCGCCCCGGGGGGTGGGGGGGGCGGAGACCCCAGCGGCTCCTCCCCTCCCTCAGCCTGCGGGCAGCCCGGGCCGGCCCCTCCTCCACCCGGCAGCGGCGCCCGGTGGGCGGCTCCCCGCCGCCCGTTATTCCCCCACCCCCTCCCCGCCAGCCCGGAAGCGGCTTCCGCGCCTCTCACCGGGAACGGCAGCGACCGGGCCGGGCCGGGCCGGACACCCTCCCCGCTCGCGGGCACTGACCGTCTGGGTCCCGTTCGCCGGCGCAGCGGCTCCGCCTCGGCCTCACGCACGGGGCTCCGCCTCGCGCCCCATCACCGCCTCCGCCGCCCGGGCTCGCAAGGACGGCCGGGGAGCAGCGCGAGCTCGCCACCGCGCAGGCGCAAGCGCCGCCGCCGCCGCCTCGCTCGGCGGCTCGGGGGGGGAATTGGGGGGGGGTGGGGGGTCGGGGCGGCCGGCGCGTGCGCCAACGGCCAAGCCCGCCCCGCGCCAGCACCGCCCTGCGCGCGCGCAGCGCCGTGTGGGCGAGAGGGGGCGGTGCAGGGCGGAGGCCGCACCCGCGCGCTCGGCATGACGGGCGCTGTAGTTCTGTGGGGGAGGCCGCCGGACTACAACTCCCAGCGACGGGCGCGCCGCCGCCGCAGGACTCCAGAGGCGTCGCTCGTCTGTTCCCTCGCTCCCCTGTTTTTTTTAAGTCCCCAGGCCCGGGGTGGCGGTGGGTCCTGTTAGTCTGAGGGAGGTTAATGTGGGAGGCCGGGCGCGAGGAGAGCTTGACGGCAGCTGGGCCCGGCTGCAGGCAGCGAAGGGGCTCCCTGGGGGGAACCCCAACGTGGGGTGCCCCGTCGCCCTCGTGCTTCAGTGAGTGACCTCCCGGCGGGGAAAAAAACGGTAAAATGGCTTTCGTAGAGTTTCCTGAAGCCGCTGAGGGCAGACGGGTAGCGACCCGATTGATCTTCTGGGTAGATTTACAAGGAAACGTTAAGCGTTAGCAGCGATTAAAGCAGCGGATGGCTAAACCCGTTGTGAGATAAAACTTGTAACGGTGGCGAGTCAGCAAACATCGTAAGCCGGTACAAGAGCTGACACAGCTCCACACGTGTTTGCATCTGGCCTGCCTTCCGAATAACGTTGCTCCTGACTGCTTGCACGGGAGCAGGCATCGACTGCGGCTTCATCTGGCGTAACGGACCCGACCTGGCATCGATACCCGCTCCTCTGCCACTGTGTGGAATACCAGAAAACGGAGAAACGCTCTGGAGGTGACCTTTGCCAAGAAACACATCTCCATCTCAACGTGCATCCTGTTTACAGTGATGTTAAAAGGAATGTGGTATTCTTTGCCTCTTACAATGCAAGTTTCTGTTATGTTAAGCACCTGCATAATTTGAATCCTTTTCAGGATTCCTCATCAACAAGGGAATTTGTTTCACTAAGAAGCAGACCGATTCATTCCCACAGCCTCAAACATAATCCCTGGGCTATTGGACACACTAATACTGTGGCAGCGTGCCACCTGTTTCATTTATTCACTTGAGATTCAATGCTGCTTAGTCCCTGTCAAATGGGCTCTTTGTGCAACCTCCTGCGGTAATGTAAAAGGTCCCCCACAGGAATTTGTGCTATTCAGTAGAAAATACAAAAGGGAGGGTTGTAAACACTCCGATTAGTGTTGGGAGCACAGAGTTATTGTCTCCACAACATATTACATAACCACACCAGCTTCCAATTTACCTCCTCCCCTCCATAAGAAACAGTTTAACTGCAAGGGCTTACTGGTTTATTTAACTTAACATCACAGCTAATGTTTTGTTGTTTTTGTTTTGGTTTGGGTTTTATCTTTTTTTTTTCTTTTTTTTTTTAATACAAGGGCTGTGATACTTTTGGCAAGAAAAGAGAGGAAGATTACTTCAGTAACATCCCATAGTAATTCGAGATGATTGCCTGTGAGGATCTCCACTTGAAGTGACAGTCACCAGAGGCTCTCAACTCTGAAGTATTATCAGAGGCTGTTGCCAACAGAAGTTCACACACAATGGGCCCATCAGCTAATGAACCCAGAACGAATCTTCTCCTGTTTTTTGAAGACAAGTAATTGTGTGTGCAGTGCTGACTATACCAATTTACTGCCTGTTAAATACATTTGTACGTCTCCTGACTTACAAAACTTATTGTGGTCTGAGGCCTACTTACACAGACTGAGGCACTTTCTTACACCCTCCATGCCCCACATTCACTGTGAATTCTTACTGCTTTAAGGACAAAGTCAAGCAAGGATTCTGAGGTAGCAAGCTCTCTGCTTTGAAATTCAGCCTTGCTGATGTACCTGAGCCTCAAAGGTAATTAAATAATAATGGAGGGGAGCTTTAGAAAGTATTTTGTCAGAAGGGAAAAAGACAGAGCTGTATTAATGAATGAATAATTCCTTCCCATTCCCTCTCAGCTATACTACTACTACACGAAAGCCAGTTCTGGGGTTGAGTTTGTCTTGGAGAGATGGGAGTCTACATGAGCTGTACTATTCTGAGATAGCTTTAGACACACTACATAATTCTTGTTAGCAATAAAGGAATACACAGCAGTCACAGAGATGTAGCTTATGAAAGAAACTGGTTGACCACATGCCTAAACACAGATGCAGAACAATGAGAGCCTGAATATACAAAGGAAAGCCTAGATTAGTTAATGCCCTCAGGGGGAAAAGTATGTCATTTGTAAAAAGTACCACACAGCAGGAAAAGAGAGCTAAAAGATCTGTAGGACACTGAACTCTGCCTTTACAAATCCCGTGAGCACAACTGTGGAGTCACATCATTCCAAGATCTCTGCAGTAAGAAGAAAATTCAAAAATACTGACGCAATGAAGAGGATATAAGAAAACTTGAGTCTTGACAGCCTTACATCTTAAATTTGTCTGAAAAGGATTTGCTTTATTCCTTGCAACATTTTGTATCTAAGTGTGTATATATGAGTAGCACAAACTTTAACAATGTTCTGCTTGGTGAAAGATGTCATGCCAAGAGCATGGGGTGAATCTTGGTGCAGGTCTTTTCTTCTGCAAAACCCAACAGACACTACGATCATCAGAATGTTAGGTTATGTGACCAATGCTCCTCTCCATGAGCTTGAAGGAGTGCAGTGGCACAGTGGCAGGTGGGGGAACCCCAACACGGTACCCCAAGAAGCGAGCCCCTCCCAGGGCTGTCCCATGAGAACCATCATTGCGAGTTATGGGGGTTATTGCCTACAGGAGTATGGGACTCCTGGGATGTAGGGGAAGAGCATTTTGGGATGGCACAAGACTTATTACAGGATTTGTAGCAGAAGGACAAAAGGCAGGGAAAGGGAGGGATCAAAGATGGAGAAAAAGAGGGATAAAAAGGTAAAAGGAGTTGGTCAGCTGTAAACGGTCAGTATGCTTGTCTGGCCATGCCTGCAGGCACCTCACCACCACGGTCTGTCTTGTCTTCTCATTAAGCCCGAGTGGGTGAGGGGGTCTCAGTGCTGTGTGCGTGGAGGTGTAAGTGCCAGCCACTGGAGAGGGGACCACAAGTCACAGGGGCCTGTGTGTCTCGGGTGCCCGCGGCTGGAGAGATGGGAGCGTGTGTGTGTTGTGTGGGGCTGTGTGCCAGCGTGCGATGGCCAGAGCAGCCAGTCAGCAGGGTGGGAGGCTTGGGAGCCAGGTACCAAATAGCTGTAATTTTGGGATGGACACTGGGTAACACAGATATGTTATTAGAGGTACAAGCAGATGTTCTTATCTTTATTTTTTAAGTATTAGATGTGAAATCCATTAAATGTACTAAAAGCAAGCCAAGAACCCTAAGAAATGACAGGAAAGCAACGTCACATTATGGCCATTGTACTCACTCTCTCTGTACAGTGCCAGTGGTTTTGAAATTTAGGAGCAACAAGTGCCTGCGGGGAAAAACAAACAAAAAAACCTCAAACCAAAAACCAAAGCAACTACACAAAACCCTTCTCTACTTTTAGAGAAAGAGTAACAGAACGCCTTTAACACCTTCTCAGTCAGAACCCCAAGAGACGAGGGGTTTGTATAATTTCTTATATAAAATTCCCTTTTTTGCTTCCCTTTAAGTTCAGTGACTTACAATTCAGTTCCAAAGGACAGTGATAAAAATGGCTGAAGCTTTACCTGGAGGAGACTCCTAACCAGAAAAGTGTTTAAAACATGTTCTTAAGTATTCCAAAGCACTTATGTAGGTGATGGTTTGCTGGTATCCAGGTGCAGGTGAAATAAGAACCCTCCAAATAATTTACGATTTTTCTTGCAAAATGTGTAAAACTAAATAAAAAATTCCAAAATGGTTAATTTATCAGAAGGAACATTTTGACTATTAAAAAATTTCTATTTTATTCACTCATGTAAAGAAAAAACCTTGAAACTACAATTTTTGTTTTGGAAAAAAACTGCTGGAGTATTCATTCTCTGTATTATTCTGTCTGTCTAGGTCGGTAACTTTTATAATATGCTTCCTGGTAACATTTGCCCTGAGAAAATCTTGAGAAAGAAAACACATGAACCAGTAATGTCTTTTTATTAAAATACCTCTTACAACACTCATTGTAATAAAATACACTGGATGTTGCTGTATGACATTTGCATACAACACAACGCTTACAACAAATGCTAGACAGCATCAGGAATTACAAAAAATAAGACAAGCCCCAGAAAGTGTGCATCCTCACTACCTACTCTCAGGCCATTATAGACAACTGTGTTTACATTTTTATGTGGTTCCTGGACACCGGCTAGGCCAGTCCCATCCCGTCCCGTCCCTTGCTGTTCCCTTGACTTGACCTCACAGAGAAATTCCGATGATGTAAATGGAGACAGTGTCACAAATTCATGGGGCAGCAGGTGCCTGACCAGAAACATCAGCCCTGATTTTGCCCCAAGAAGATTCTGAACTACCATAATGTTTCCAGTAATTTAACATGGCAAGAATGCGAAGCATGCTCACGACCTGTGGCAATGCTTACTAGATGTCTCCTATCTTGGTCAAGAACAACGATGCATCACCTTCCAGCTAAAAACAGTCACAGCTACTCTAACATAGTCTTTCTCTCCATTCATTTTTAAGAAACAAAAGCAGAAGATAACGTGAATTGTCAAATACAGGAAGAACACCACCTTCATCATAAGCTAAGTTTTTCTGTTCACATCTATGATTTTTTTTATCACTTAATTGCAAGTTTAAAGCATGAAGGTATTCCATTATCTTCTAGTTCAAAACAATAAACATTCATCTTCCAAGTACTTCTTTATAGCTGAAAAAGAGACTGAAGAACGTAACATTATTTCACAAGAGTAGGTTTTTTAATTATTATTATTTCATCTTATTGAAAGAACTGTATCATGAGAAAAAAAAAAAAAAAAACAAAAAAAAAAACAAAAAACCATTCAGACAAACTTTTCAACAAAATAAATTTTAAATGACTGCTTTCATTTGTACACGGTACAGATAGACAGGTGTGACTAGAAAACAGTTTAATCCCTCTAGACTGAGGTTAGTGAGAGTCAAATTCTTCTTTGTGTGTGCATACGCATAAAAAAAATTTTCAAGGACTTAAAACCCACATAATTATAAATACCAAAAGCTGATCATTAACTACTCATACACTTTATGCTTGTACTTAGTACCATTATCAGTGGAGCCCTAACTGGGTCATTGTAACTGCTATGTAAATGTCAACATATTAAAACGCTTACTTAGAAAAATGGACAATGTTCTAAACTCAGAATATCCTCATTTCACCCTTGCGGACACATCTTCCATTCTTCAGTGGCAACATTTCATGGGAGGAAAAGAAAAAAAAATAACGAACTATGTTTTGGAATAAATATTCACAGCAAACTACTAAATGGGAACATGCCTGCTGCCAACTGCTCAACTGGTATCCCTGTACCACTTGCTAGTTCATGCAATTTCATTCTTCTTTATTCATTTAGTCATTAAATCCATAATAACCTTTCATGTTTCCTTTACTGGACTGAACGTTCAGGGAACAAGCAACCCTAGAGAACAGTGCAAAAGGAGATGAAACTACACTTAACAGCTCTATTTTGGTATCTAAGAGAAGACTGAAAAGATATATTTTTTTTAATATATAAATTATGCAACATAGGCCCCAATGTACTTACAAGAGCAGGGCAAATGAAATTTGGAAGAAAAGTGTCCCATACATACTGTTTTCTTGGGCAGCCCTTCTAAGAAGTTTGGATTTTATCCATGACAACCCATGTGTTGGACTTGAAGAGAAAGCATTCATTTTTCTTTTTCCGCAAATACCATTTTCACACTAGAAGGCTAAGCTCAAAAACTGGAAGATAATAAAGTTTAAAAACAAAACCAGAAAATAAGCCCAAAAAAACAGCCCCTAAAGAACAACCACCCTCCTCCAACCTAGCAGCCATTTAATTATTTGTTGAACTTAGATGATGAAAATCTCAATACCATATCTTTAAGGCTTCCCTACTCTAAACTACAAGATATAGTATTACATTCTGAAAACCAGTATAGTCAATACTTTCAAATCAAAGGAAAGCAATCAGAACAGCAAGAATGAGCATGGCTGTACCATTTGAGCAAAAATAAAAATAAACTTAAAACATAGTCTTGAAACTTCTACTAGTTAGTCTTGCTTACATGAATTAAAAAAAAAAAAATTCAGATTTTATACATCTTTTTTTCAACCAGGTACATTTAATTGCAACCAGTAGGCACTCCACCAAAACGCAGTATTTGCAATCCCCATCTCTTTAACTGAGAGAGATTACTTTGGCCTCAATATTACTATATTACAATTTTCCTGCTTCAAAACATGCAGTTCATACATTTTACAGTTTTACTGCCATAGTCGATGCATTCTGGCCCAATACACTCACAGCAGGCGTTGTGAAACCATCGGTATTTGGAAGCTCCCATGGACTCGCAAGAGATCTTGCACTGATGTATTGACATGCAGTCATCAAAATACACCACAGTACACATGTGTTCTAAACCAAGAGGGGGGAAAAATTTGGTTTAAAAGGTCTTAAAATATTTTTAAATGTTAGTTAAAAATTAATTAAATGTGCAGCTTTTGAAATAGGATTGCAAATCATCATGACGATGAGGCATAAGGAAGAAAAAGGTGATAGTGAAAGCAGAGAAAAGAGGCAGAGAGCCAAGGTACAATCTATCAAGTTTTCAGTGTCTACAACTCAACCTGTTGTCTGCTCTCTTCCTAGTTTAATTTATTTCTGTGTTCACAAGCAATAATGTTTTTGGGTTTTGTCCCCCAGTTGTGAGGGATACCTTCTAAAGTGTAAGGATAGGCTAAGCCAAAATAACAAGCAGGCATATGTCCTCTGAAGGTACTATCAAGGTATCACTTTCACAGTTGCCAGCAGTTACTATATGCTATCATGAAAAACTTCAGGCTTAGAGAAGTTATTTAAAAAACACCAAAACTCACTTACTTAAGTGTAAACATTTCCTACTCTCCCCCAACTCCACAATATTCTTCAGCCACATTAAATCACTGAGCTAGAGAATCCCATTTTCCTCAACTTGAAACTGCACACTATTTTCTTCTTTTTTTTAGCAATACCACTAGCTTTACTACTAAGATTAAGAAACCCCCTCTGCCTCAGTGTTAACTTTATTCTTCTAATATCCATGCCATTACTTGAAATGCCATGAATTTTGGTGCTGCAACACAAACTGGAGCTGAGGCATTCACAACTATAAAACAAAAACATCCCTCCCCAGGCTACTTCCAATTCTCCAAACTGAGAGATTCTACCAACTTTCTTCTGTGCTAACTGGGTGATTACACCGTAACTTTGTTCATCCTCTGAAGGACCTTGACTGCATCACGTTTACTCCCCAGAGTGGCGTCGCACACTTTGGAGAAAAGCATAACTGAAAGTTGTCTGCAAACACAAATGTTTCACTCGCACACATCAGACAGATTTGTGAGCAGGAGATGTCAAGGAGCTTTCTAGCCTTTACTACTTATGGTGCATGAATCCAGGAGAAACATACTGACCTACATGCCAACATGGATTAGAAAACTGTAATCCAAATGTAAATGATAAATCAAGACAGTAGGTTGTTTTTTTCTTTCCATTATTATAAAGATACGGAGAAGGGTGAGTAACCGAAGGACTCTCATAGCAGTGGAGTTTTTAACCATATTGTTTATTTCATCTCTTATCTGTGAGCAAGTCTTAGGAAGCTGAAGTACACCAGAACGACCCCTTCAAAATGGTGCCTCATTAGCAGCCTCAGTAGTATGCATATCTGATGGCAAGCCCTTAAGGTGAGGTCCAAAGGTGAGCTGAGGCCAGCAAGGGTCTCCATCACCTTACAAGCCATCAGATCTATGTAGTCAGTTTTCCCAGTACCAACAACAGATGATCTCTGTGGTACCCGTGCTTTTGGGCACCTGACATGGGACAACACAACATACAGGAGAGCACCATGTACCCAACAGCTCTTCTGTGGATGCATCCTCCTCCTTCACACTTGGAAATCCTGCCTACCCTTTTAAGAATTATCATTTGTATCATTAAAACGCCTATGAGGGAACCCTTACCACTGTCAAACTATTTTACTACTACCTAAACAGCTGCAAGAGGGTCACAGGACATGCTGCTAGCCCACTGAAAGCAAGAGAGAATTCACTGCCTTGTTCAGGCTTTGAACTGATCCACACATCTTGCAGACACCATATACACTGCAACAGGCAATAAGGATCTTGGAGAGAAAACGCAGACCCATAGCTGAAGCAGTTTTCTGCTCCCAGAAAAGATGTGCTGCAAGTAAAGCTGTAGTTGTCCAAGAAATCTTGGAGTACCTGAAGTACTGCTGGGAATGTCAACAAGGTACACTGTGGCTGTGGAAGTCCTGTCCAATTCTTGGCACTTCTATTTCTGTGACCGCTTATAATGAAACCTGAGGCACAGCAACCAGAGGAAGAGAATTCTCGAGAAAACAAAACCTCTGCCTAAAATCAGCCAACGTATCTATAGCTTCAGGAAGGACATTTTATTCACATAGGGGAACAAAAAGAGCAAAACAGAAGCATATGCTATGGTACCATGTCCAGAGAGTGACCAGTCAGGTATATATCTAAAGTGCTCAGCCAAAGCTGAAAAGTGGTATGCAGATGCAGCCACCACAGCCTCAAAAGCAAGAATCCACCCAGATGCCATACAGCAGCTCCGTCTTCTTATGGAGAATGCACAAGAACTTTGCAACATTTCATCACCAGTGACAAAAAGCTCAGATTGCCAGGGTCCCAGGAAGGAGCACATACCATCCACTCCCAGGAGGGCCAGACATTCTGAGGTATCTGTCCCCCTCAGTCTTCACAGGAGGTTTTCAGTGGAAGGGTGGGGTGTGAGAAAATAGAGGTGAGTCTCCAGGCAGCATTCCTCATGAAATCAATCTCTGCACCAGTGAGCGTCCCATCAGTCATCCAGTTCAGTGCTGATGTGCAAGCACAGGAACCTTACACAGGCCACTCTACGAAATATTCATACTCTTTGTACCCTCCTGCTTAATCCCAATTCACTCCTTTGATACCTTTTTAGTAGTCGTCTTCTCAAGTTTGACCTTAAATGCCATAGGTAAGGTCAATCTTAGAAGGTGTCTGCTAGAGGCACAGAGCCACTGCCTCAAAAGATGTGATCCTAGCTAAACCAGAAAGACTTCTTGCTGCAAAATCAGGTTTTGAGATGCCATCTCCACCTGACTGACCTAGTCTCTGGATCAGCTTGAGAAGTCAAAATGACTCATGGCTCTCTCAGATAGCAGAGGAATGACTCTTTAAAGAAACCAGAGTCCTCTCCAAAGGGTTGCCAGACGTGTGCCCTGCTACCATGTTGATCACTGCACTCCAACTTGCAACGCGCAAAGGAAAGCATACAGCAGGTCAGGAAAGCTTGTCAGGAAAGTTGTGCAGAGTCTGAGGTGGGCTAGCTGCTCCCAGCACTTACAGGCTGCCTTTACGCCAGTGGCCCATCCCCTCTGTGTTACGAAACATTTGTGTTCACTTTCATGTTAATTCCACCTGTGACAGCTGCATATGTGTTAGTACCAGTTCAGAAGTCCTGGAGAAGTCCAGTTCATCAGCTAATGCCTGCTGAAACTTGAGATAAACCTCTTGTGGAAGAAGAGCCTGTGATTTCTGGGATGTAAAGATCAATGACAATGAACTGAGAGACTGAAGACATCTCTTGGGGGGAAGGAGGCCAGAGGACGAGCAGCACCAGGCCCATAACCCTGGCAAAACCAGATGACAGAAGTCAGGTCCTTTGAGACTGGTCTCCTTGACCACTCTCCAAGGACCAAAATGGGAACCAAAGCTAGACCTCAACCTTATTAATGTGGCAGCAACAACCAA
Source organism: Tyto alba (assembly GCF_018691265.1). Taxonomy (NCBI): domain Eukaryota; kingdom Metazoa; phylum Chordata; class Aves; order Strigiformes; family Tytonidae; genus Tyto; species Tyto alba. The sequence continues at coordinate 12,590,220 of NW_024881301.1, read as the reverse complement.
GGACATTAATCTCGACTGACTGGAAAGCAGAGAAGAAAGTTTATTTGCACCTGCACGCAAGCCAAGAGGATTAGGTCCTAGAGGACCAGCCCAAAAATGCTGTGGAGGGGAGAGGACAGATCATACACAGCAGGCCAGAGCCAGTAGATTTGGCTGGTTCCCAGTAGCTCTTGTAAGCAGCTGGAGGACATGCTCCGTGTACATGCTACCAATCCATTTCTGAAGTCTTGCTCACTCGGAGACTTGCCAGGTCTGAACAAGTCAGATTTGCCAGAGTGCACTTTATTCGTCACAGGGCGCTCCTGGTCCCCTCCTCAGCAGCGTCTGTGTGCCTGTGTAGAGGCTGAATTATGAAAAGCAGAAGAATTCCTCGCCTCAAGCATTAGATCTTTCTTTATAGGCTGCAGAAAAAGTTACACAGGATAGAAAAATACATACCTATAGGCTCAGTTGGGATCTGGGAGAGTATTTCAGTTATTTCACAAAGCTAATTACACAGTCATCACTTGGCTCCAAGCTTTTACTGCACTAAGTAACATCCCCTTTCATTTGCATTTTGCCAATTTTCACACAGTAAGGACAACAGAATACAGGTGTGGGGAGGGAGGAGGATGCAGCAGCATTTTTGTTTTTTTTCCAGAACATGAGTTCCTCACCTTTTTTTCTCCCCAATTCATACTCAACGAAGATTGTGTAGGAGAAACAACAACCAAGTCTAAATTCAAAATGACAAGAAGTAATTGACTCACATTTCTATGCGGCTTTGCTATGATACTGCCTGTGATGCAAGTGAGATCTCTATTGGTGCACTATGGAGGAATTTAGCAACTCAGAAAAGATAAAACAATTCAGTTCTTGTAAGTAAAGGAAAAATGCTTATCTGTAAGATGAAAAAACTCTCCCAGTTAATGACCCTGTATGCCACCCCTGAAGTTGAAGGTTCTACGTAAATTCAGTTGTCTGCTGTTCTGTTTATCAGTAGCCCTAAAAATACTTTAAAAAGGTAACTGTCTGTCCAGCAGCCATACCATTTTATGCCAATCAGAACTTATAAAAAAAAACATTTAAAAAATATTCCTAGAGTACCTACAAAGCTAGATGCCACTTTACTGGATTTCTAGCTCTACCTGGCGGGCGCTGGAGGGGAGCGGAAGCACAGAGCAGACGCCATCCCCTGTGTCACTAAGAAGTATAAGTCAGAAACCCTTAACCACAAGATTTTACTTCATCAGCTGCCAAAAGATTATCTAGTTCCCCTCTCTCTCTCGCCAACATCCTGTCATCATCTGAAACAATTAAGCTTATTTAAATACATGAACTCGCAGATCAGAGATCTGAGGGTATCAGCAAAAAGTAAAGCAAAAAGAATAAAATATAAATGTAGCTCTAGATGAATAATCATTGCGATCCTCTCCAAAGTAGTGGCTCAAATGCCAGAAACTACTGATAGGAAGAACTACAGCAGCTTCAGCAGCGCACGCATATTTTGGCAGCTAAAATGTTAGAAGTCAATCCACAGGAGGAAAGGGAAGACACTCATTAAGATAATAACGGGGAAGTTCAAGGTCTGGTGGCTGGGCTTGCAGTAGGCTGGGGGGAGAAAGGAATGCTTTATATCCCACCGCACCCCACCTCCTGCCAGATCTACAGCCGCCCTCCCGGGGCCGGTGGCTTCACGCCACTCAGGCACAAAGCTCGTGGGTTCCTGTAGCTGGTGCTGCTTTTCCTGGCACTCACCCAATCGAGCAAGTCTGGCACCCTCGACCAGCTTAACGGCGATCCCTGCACGAACACATGTTGAAATTAAAATCAGGACTGCGTTACATGACATGACAAGGGGTTATTTGTAGACAGAGCCTTTCCAAATTTTGGGATGTATTCCAGAGGACAGCACAGAGACTACTGTCCCCTTACCAAAATCTACCTCTCATTAGCCTCTCTCACTTTACACGCAACGCAGTAAGGTGCTGCCAGCACACCATGATGGACTAAAGCATGCAAGGAGCCACAGAAGAACCACAAAATGGAGGTGCAGCTCCATAAAGAAAACAAAGCATCTGTGTTCCTGCTGACTGGAATATTCTTTCAAATCCCTGAATGTCATGGCCTTGAAGAAAACTGCTTAGCAAGTCACCTTGAGTACATCTCCATTGGCAAGATCTGCCCTTAAGCCCAGCAGCACGCTTGGGGAGGGGGGTAAAGAGATGGCCTTCAGTTTCTTCCACTGCAAGCTCTGCTGCAATTTACTGCAGCTGAGCACGCACACATACACACATCCCCTCTCTCTCAGTCGTTCTTCTAACACATGCTAGTTTGTCAAACCGCAGTGACTTGATTGTGTGACTGAACTTTGCATGGGCAGAAGCCATCAGATTCCAGCAATTTCCTGGGCTCCCTCTCTGTGCCCATGCTCACAAGGTTCTTTAGCCTTTGGCCTACTACTCCTCCGCCTTTTGGTCACTGCTTCTCCAATGAACTCATCAAAGTATTAAAAACAATGCCACCCCATGGCTCACACAATATCCAACACAAAAGGTACAATTCCCCAGTTGTCCTTGCTTCCACCATAACATCAACTGACCAAGGCCAGCAGCCAACTTTTCTTCCCACCTTCTTCTGTTCTCAATGCTTGAATCATCCATGTTTTTATAAGCAAACTTTAACATGACTTCTGGAAAAGCAAAGCACTACAAAGTTATCTATGTTGTGACCAAGGAAACAGAATCCTCAACAGGCTTACATATTTAGATACTGAAAGAATAGGATGTTGAAAACCATCCTCTACCTTTTTAAGTTGTTCACTGATCACTAAGATGGAGGAGGCATAGCCAATGATTACAAGAACAGCTCTGACATTTATTTCTGTTCATAGTGTCTGCCGAAGCCTGAAAACCAGTGGCATTTGGTAACTATTTCCATATATAACTGTTGTTTTTGGACTGTCACCATGCCAGTGAAAGCTCTCTCAACCTAATCTCTAATATGTTCTTAGTAAATGAAATGAAGGAGACTTTTGACTAACAAAAAATTGCAGTGTTATGTATTTGTCCGTGTTGTTAAACTCAAAACTCCTCCACACCCTTGAGATGCAATTCAAATTCCAAGTTTAATCCAAAACTATCATTAGCCCATCCTGTTGGTATAGTGGTAAAGGACTGTCAGGGAACAGCCATCTGGGCTGCAGTACCTAAGTACAGTGGGATATATTCAAGATTGTCCTAAGCATAATTTTTTTTTCCCAAGTATAATTTACATCTTTAAATACTGTAGTGTTTGCACACAGGGCTTTTTGTGGCTTGCCATTTAACATGGCTTTCTGCACCATTCTCACAAGGGCGAGCAAGCGTTTTAATAATGTCAAAGACATATGAATGAGATGCTTTCTGACCATCTGGTTTCCCAGTTCTGGAATTAATTTATTTTTCTAACATGCCTTAACCAAAGGAAATTAGAAAAGTTGCCATTACGGTCCCATTTAATCAACAGCAGTCCTGCTCAGAAATGTAACTAGGTCAGAGGTTCACAATGGTATGGAAAAGCAGCGTGTCCATCAATTAGTCTATCTTTCATTGATAAGATAAAAGAGCCATGACAACAGCAACATATGGAGTTACAAATATTTAAAGTGTTAGTTGGGAAGGAAGCAAAGCATTAATTACACTAATAAAACAAATCAGATGCTCTTTTTTTTCCTTGTTAATTAGCAATTTCACTATGAACTGTTTATGAGATTCTTTTAAGTCTGATGTAATGATTTGCAGGGAAAAGTATTTCAGGTTTAATATGGAAACCAAGAAGCAGATAGTATTTTTCTTATGCCACTGTTGTCACTACCTCAAACTTCTCCTTTCTTGCCCCCTCTAGCAAACAATATTCTGAAGTCTGTCCTCTAAACTGAAGGTAAGAATATAAAAAAACTGATCTAAAATAAGAGAAATGAGTCCACAAGTTGAACCCTCACCTCCAAATTGCTTATTTTTAAGATTGTCTGTCACATTTCCCTTCTCAACATAAGAACGAACTTGATAATCTTACTCAGGTTTACTATTAATGCTGGTCTTCCTACAAACCATCCTTCTAAAGAGTTCAAGTTATGCCAGCTCAGATGAAAGAAATAAACATCTACTCCAGATACAATGGTTATGGCATGTGGCTTTCTCAGACTTTTGAAGCCATGCGTTTCAGTTGCCTACCTCTGCACTGATACATGATTTGGATTCAGTTTTTGGTCTGTCCTGTCCCCTAAGATACAGGTAACTGCTTCAAAGTTGAAGAACATACCACGCTAGTGTACATGAAGTAACATCAACAAAGTGCCTTGTGCCACAGGAGGAAATATAAAGATAACGCACTCATGTGGTTCAGTGTTTCCTACCATCATCAGACACTTTAACACCGTCTTACATGTTCCTAAATACGTTTGCTTCACTCCTTTTGTTACATCATACGCAAAATTAGACTGAACTTTTCACACTTTTTTATGGGAAAAGAAGAAGCGAGCACAGACAAGCACAGAATATGCACCAAGAAGGCTCCTGGAAGAGACGAGAGGAAACGCTAGGAATTTAGACACTACGCTCATTACCTTTGTCACTAGAGTAAGGTGTGTGGACATTGTTGCTTGGAACAGAGACGTTCTGATGCTGTGGCTGGTTCACTGTTTCTAAAAAGGAAACGAGGTTCTCGTGGTGTGACAGTTCTTCTGCCACAGGGAAGGAAACGATATTCCAGTTCAGCTGAGTATCCCCTTCCGTCAGTGCCCGGAAAAGGGAAGGAATTGGTTCATGCAACTCCTCAACAGTGCTCTTGGATGTTGGAGGTGTGTCACTGTAATTGCGAGGATTGCACATACCTGCAGAGGAATGAAACAGTAAGTTACAGGAAACTCTCTAGACTCTTCTCCTTGAAACAGACAGGAAAATTTAGAAAATTAAAATTGCTTTTTTTTTTTTTGCTAAGCAGAACAGAGCTCTTTCATATATATCCCACTCTTAGCCATCAAATACAGCAGGATGAGCTTTCCCTAACAGCAGGTTTCAGATTTCTGCAGACTTCCACAAAACACACCTGTGACTTGTGAGATCCAAGTGAAAAGAAATGCCTCACCTGCACAGCACTTCATTTTTTATGCTAGCATTACTGTTTAGAATATGAAGAGTTCAATGAAAGGTTTGTTTCCCCTGGGAAAAGAGACAAAGCACGGTATAATCAATGCTAGCATAAATCTGGAATGAAAGTTTACAACTGAAGGAAGATAGTATCTTGACAAGTTCTGAGGAACATGAAAGTTTTGATCACAATTCAAGTATTCAATCTCATCTGCTGCAGCAGTGCACTAGGTCCTTTTAGTCATCTGCCAGAGATGCAAAGATCACTATCAGGAGGGACCAAGGGTCTGAATAACTTTACGGGCTTAGAGACAGATGAGATGAACCTCATTTTGCTAATTAGATGGAGGGGTCACTACAGGCAAAATGCTTATTTCTAGGTTACCTCTTCCTTATTTTTTCAACAACTTTTGTGGTATCTTTTTTGAAAACTTGTAATATTTTTTCTCTTTGCCACTTCCTACAAAATGTTTTTGTGATGTGCAATGCAGGTGCCAGTATTTCATTAACCATTTAAACACTAACATTTATTAGTAGCAATGAAACTGAAGTGTATCTTGATTTAATCTGAACATTGAAAGAACAAAGATTAAAAAGAAAAGTTGTATCTGTGTAGGTATTTAAACTCAGAAGTCATAAAACACTATTAGAAGTCACCTGGTAAGAGACAGACAAATCCATTTTCCTCATGTACATCTGGATATCGTTTTGGGTAGTTTCACAGACACAGTTTTAGACAGCTACAGCTGCAAAGCACACCAATCCTTGAAGTATCAAAGCAACATAGGACATAAATGTTCAAAGTCTACCTGCCCCACACAACCAGAGAAGCATCTCCTGTCCTGCAGATACATTTCGACTCCAGCTTCAGACACTGTGTTTAACTAGAGCCTTATACAAAACCACAATCTTTTCAACCTAAGTTGATGGATTTCCATAATGAACAAAACAGAGTGAAGTTCGTCCATGATAATTAGCATGAGACCTGGCAAATCTTAAACAAGTGGTTAGCGTTACTAGCATTTAATAACAGGAGCAACACAAGATAGTCTGCTCCTATAAAAAAGCAAGCCAAGTATTGGGTAGGAAAAAAAGAATCCTCTCCTCCAAACAACATCAGATCACACTAAAAAATAATTCCACAAACTTCCTACCGTAAACAATTATTTTCCTACTCCTCTCAACTACGTCTATTCTTCACAGATGTTCCTGGACTCACTGCTTTAATAAAAAATTTCTGCATTATCACCTTTTAGTAAGCACTTGGAATATTCACCATACAATTGTAATAAAGGATATGCATCTGAAAATTAATTAGGAAGATATCAAACCAGTAAGTTTTGTACAGATATATCAAGAGATGTATACTTTAGTTGATGTCATTGCATTAATGTTGTGAATTGGAAACCAATGAGCCTTTCTAGAGGCCCCCTCTGTCAGGTTGGATTCAGAAAATAAATTTCACTGATAAGAAGGACACACAGGAAAAAAATAACATCAAGATTGTTTATTAAATTATTGCAGAATGTGTACAAGTTTGAGTGCATATCAATGCAGTATGAAAATACTATCCTAAAATGGTACCAAGAAACCATCATTCATAGTTTAATGGGTAACAGCTCATTCCACAAAGATCTTTCCCTCTTCTTATTTTAAAAAGTATTTTAATTATAATAATTATATTTATATATAGAAATTATTATAAAATAGTAGCTTTGGTTAAAACAAAAATAAGAAAACAACTTATAAGCAACTGGTAAGGAACAAATGTGTCTACGTTACTGCTTTGAAATAGGTGAAAAGACGCAGAAATGGGCTATTGAAATGATGGAAGCAGACAAGCCTTTACACGAGGGACAAGAAGAGCATAACTCACAAAGCTTAGAAAAATAGAGGAAAGAGGAACTTGTTCTTGTTCTCCCTCCTCCAGTGCCTTTTTCCCTGTCAGAGAAGGGAGAGAACATCCACACAGAACACAGGGCATCAACTGAGCATCGGAAAAGTTAGTGCTGGAGGGTAGGAGGCAATTCCTGACCTCAGAGCAGACATGTCCTGGAAACACGACAACCTACCTCCTTTTACATTAGACATGATCAGCTTATAAAGAGACTTAAATATCAGCTCAAGTATCAACAAAGAACTGCCTCCAGGAAGCTGGGTATGGCACGTACTCCTGTTTCCTCATTTGAATAAGGCTACCTCAAGGATGACCCTACACTGAAGAGAAGGAGAATAGGACCATACCCTAGAAACAAAGTCTGAGGCACCCGCAGAACCATCAGGAGATGTTTTAGTTTACTCAGTACTGGGAAACTGAACCTGAAACCTCGTTAAGTTCTATCCTGGACAACACCACTGGAAAGAGCAGCAGAACAGCAAGTAATCTGCAGGTTTAGAAAAAAAAACACCTGTGTGTGGACTTCACTCTTTTTCTTCACAATCTCGAGAGGTAGGCCATTCCTCTCCCTAGAGGAGATCAGCAGACTATGCCTTGCTTTCTACAGTGATAATGGTCTACTGTCCTATTCCACACCCCTATGACTGAGTATGACAACAGCATACTTGAGTATTACATGACAAAAAACAAGACGACATTGGAAAAGCAAAGGGGATGGGGAAAAAACATTTTATACACATATATGTGCATGTATATATATTTTTTTTTCTACTTTTTAAGGATCCCAAGATCAAATAGAAAAACCAATCTCTAGAGCCTCTTTCTAAATGTGTATCTTCCAAAGGTGCAGGGGCTAAAAATAGTTTATGCCATTGGGAAGAATCACACATGGACAGGACCATGCCACTCCACTGCTTACTGAAAGACAGTAAAGCAAAGGTAAGCTAGCCAGAACCAAACAAGAAGCAGGATGTCAGAGAGCATTTTCACATTATGATGGAACTGGAGAAGCAATGGACTGCACTGAAAAGAAGTATTTTGACACTAATCACCTTTATGAATTCAGAGAAGACCCAGCCAGCCAGAGAAGCTGAGAGCAGGCACAACATGGTCAAGATGCATCCCTTTCATAGAAGCCAGAAGGATTTTGAATGACAGCAGAGTGAGACTTCCAGCAACCACAGGAGAATAAAGCTTTCAATACATTTAAAACAAGAGAGAGAACCAGAATACATCCTCCCTTAAGCATTCACTTGCAAAGATCTGGGCACTCTGAATGCTACATGTTAGTAGTAATGCAGTTCTTGTTAGGACTATCATCTAATCCTGCAGTAAGAATTTGTATGGCTCCCTCTTGCCCTCCACAAAGAGCTCTTTTTACAAACAGATGAGCAATGAAAACATTGGGCCAAGCATATTTACTACAGTCCCAAGGATTCACAAGACAGTTCAAACCTAAAATTGTCCCCATGCGGTATCTGTCAATACCATTTAGAGATAGAAAACTCCATACAGCATCCAACCCCATGAAGCAGGTGATGCGTAGTTACCTCAAGATGACAACTTAAAAAGGAGTTTATGTTTTAGAGACAAAATTAATAGTCAGTTATAATGACATTAACCAAGCAAAATCTGGACTACTGCCACCCCTGCCTCCATAGAGCAGATACAGCCTTCAGATGCTTGGTTCCCCTCAGTAATTTGTTCAGTACCTACAGAATGAGCTGTAAGACGTTTAAAGCACAGATTCTGTCCCAGTGTTTTACTTCTATTGTAAGGCTGTGAGCTCAGCATGTGGCAGGAGGAAGCAATTTAAAAAAAGAAGAAAATCCCAAAGAAATGCAAACTTACCAACACAGTCACAGCACTCATCCCAAAGTGTGCCCAGGCAGAGCATGCACTCCTTACAGCAGGAACAGTTCCCCTCCCCAGGGCGGCACTGACACAGCTCCTGCAAACAACAGAAACTCATTACATCGCAGCAACCCCAGATGTAAAATGCTAACAACAGCAGAGCAATTCTTCCTCAAGACACAGCTCAAATTACAGCATTAAAAAAGCTTAGTACACTAATAACAGTGAGTAAATGGTAAAACACTTCCAGCCAAAGAACCAATCTTAGTTTACAAAAGGATCTTTTGCAAGTTTTTTTTTTTTTTTTAAAGGTGACATTCTAAAGACAAATCTGAAGTCAGCATTCAAAAGAACATTCAAAAATCCTATTTATGGTAAAGGTGTGTGCACTTCTATGTATGCCTGAATCTACAAGTTCTTTGAATGTTTTTCCCATCACAACAAGAAATTCAAAGAAGAATGTTTCTTTATATATAAATAGTGCATGTACATTATAATTTAGCTAAAAAAGGAAGTTACTATAAGCTGCATGTACATGCTCAAGATACACAATGTCTACCATCACACCTATTTGTGGATTCCAAAAGGAACTGATTTGATTAAGTCATCTGACCGTGGGATCTTGTGCATCTCTGCCTGTTACACATTGCTCTCCATTTGCAATATTAGCAACCACATTATTTTTCTCCCCCAGGTCCAGCTGATTCATTTTTGCTATTATGAAAACAACTCCCTCCCTCTCCCCCCCCTGCAACTGATGCCTTGAGATACTTCCAACACTTCTGGAGCCTCTAGAAAGTGAAATGGTATGCATATGCATTTTTTTTTTTTAACCATTATTAAGCTAGAAAAAATGGAAAAAGCACAGAAACAAGAAGACAAACCTTCCTCTTCAAATTACCTAAACCTGAAGACACTAGTTCAACAGTCCTGCTGAAGACATACACTTGTGGACCTCACAGCATGGAAACAGTCTACGTGGATGAAAGCCAGGCGGTCTCCTTCCCTCTAACTCAAATCTGTACTAGTAATTCCAGTTTGGCTGGAAGACTGTGGCTACGTGACGATAATATACGGGCTTGAATCATGCTGTAGTGCAAAACGTGGACAGTCAAGAAGGCACATTTGGTTGTCCTGTCTAAGAATTTGGTTTTGATGATGTCTGTCTAACTATCACGTTACACACAACTGGTGAGAAAACAAAATCCCGTTACTGGAAACACTGACCACGGGATCCTTCCCACCCCTGGCTTTACTGGAAGAGCTGTCGGCAAATCTCTGCTACGCGTTAGGCTGGGGAGAAGGTGACGCCCGTCCCCGCTCTCTGATCCCGTTCTCCAGAGGCAGGGGAGGGACACACCGTGGCGTGCTCAGGAGACGCACACGGACGGGACGGAAGGGCAGGAAGGTGGTTTGGTGTGAAATTCTCCAAACCTGGAGTCACCACCCGAGGCTCTGCCTCAGCTAACCACAGCTGGGGCAGGGACACCACTCCTTACTGGCAGACACAAACGTCCCCCGCAAAGTCTGCAGCACCTTGGGAAGAAGCCGAGGGGGCAAAATTCTACTTTTCAAGTAACTCTTTGCTTGCTATTGTTAAGAAGCATCAGGTAGAGGAGACAGGCGATTATGTACCGAATGTCAGGAGCGCATCTGCCAGGCAAGGCGCAGAGATGCACCTGACTGTGTACGAGCCCTGTTCTCTCTGTATTCTGCAAACACTGGCAACTGCAAACGCCCGCGGGCTGCCGAGGTGCAGCGGGATGGCCCCTCGCTGGCGCGGGCCCACAGAGGGCTGGAGAGCGCGTGTCGGCGGGCAAGGGCTCCCAGTTCTGCACTAAAACCCAACAAACCCCCAAACCTGCTTGCGGACGTGCTACAGTGTATTAATGCAGTGTAACTTCACTGATCTGTTATTTTTCCATTCACTTCATTCCAGACCATAAATCCTCTTGAAGCCAGCAAAGACACCAAATACACAAATGACTGTGTGTTCTACTTAATTCTGAGAAATGCTGTTGCCTGCACAGTTTAATGTGAACTGCTTGCCCTGCTGAGTGATTGAGCACAAACTCCTGCCCCACGTGCATTTCTGCAATATGCAGTCCTACTAAGCCTTCAATTTTCATTTACAGAGTAGAAAACTACCAAGATTTTTTACTTTTTCATCCTCAAAGTTTATTAATGACAGCTATTACTATGCTGTTTCCAAGTGAAAGATGAAAATTAGGCTCATTAATAAAATACAAATTTTTTTCCACAAGAGGACACACCACAAACTTAGAAAGATGACTTATGTGAATGAATGACGCATTCTATAATATTTATCTTACTGTTTGATAAACAGATTGTGTCAGCCTTGAGAATAAAAAGCCTGAATAAAGCAACTTTAAAAACAACCATGAGTTAAGTACTGTTACCTTGGCCAAAGAATAGTATTAACACATACTATAATTAAAAATATCCTATATATTTGTTCTTCCACAGTAAAACTGGGCAAACAACTTCACTTATTAAAGACATTGCAACATCAACAAGCGAATACATGGGAGGAGGCATTTCTCTGTAAAATATTAAATATAATGTATGAATCAAAGCCAGAAAATACACTAAATTTAAGTTGTTTCAGTTTTATAGAAGAGTATTCTCACAGAATTAAATGTAACCTTAAATTCCGCACTTGCAAAATGATAAAAAAATTTTCTGCTTAGCATCTATACGTGTAAGCACTATCTTGGAATAGCATCAATATACCTACAAGTATTTTAACAAATTTATTTTTAAAGGAAGGACTTACAAGTAGTATAATTTTTTTAGGTTTTGGGTTTGTTTTTTTGTTGGTTTTTTTTGTTTGTTTGTTTGTTCATTTGTTTTGTTTAATTTTTTTTTTTTTTAAACTTGGAGGGGGAGGAAGGAAGAAAGAGCAACCTAATTAATTAGCATTCTACACCGTTCTTCAGCTCTCCTCAGAGTCTGACCATTTCTTCAGGGCAATAACTGTATGTTTTTCCATATATGTGTTTGCACGTACATGGTTTCCTTAACCGCTCTTGAGTCCTTCTGTCTGACTCATCCACATTGGATACTTGCACAGGATACATCTTTTTAAAAGAATGCTTACATGAGACATGGGTGAAGCAAGGCAGAATGAGAAATGTTCCTTGTTGATAGCTGGGGGTGGTGAGGCGTCAGTGGAAGAAAATATTACTCATAAGTCAACTTGGCAACTACCCAAGCTGAACTACTGAAGGTGCATCGGGGAATGTATTTTGCTAGGCAAGAAATAAGCCCCTCAGTCTAAAAATACAGCGTTAAATAGGAAGCAGGCATGTTTGTACAATAAAGATACTTCTGATCCAGAGAACAAATAAAGATTTTTACAAGGTATTTAACATCTGCATTTTTTCAAAGCTTTCTTGAGATGACAGAGACTATTTTCTCGGTGCAGTGAGAAACAGGACCTGAAGGCATTGGCAATATCTCTGCAAACTGGAAGAGGAACTGCAATAAAAAGAACTAATTTTTTTTCCTAGAACACTTTAATAACAGAAAATCTCCTGGAAGCAAACCAGCCAGAACTGTTTTGTTAACCCAACTGCCTTACATACTACAGCTACAACATACACACCGAAAGTAATTTTTAGATGCTAAAGCCCTGAAGTTAAGGAGTGGTATTTATTTCATACCACAGGGCCCAGAAATCTTGGAAATCCTTTCAAGCTGACAAGTTTGTACACAAAATTAACAGGAGGCAAAGGAAAAGATGAAGAAGGATTTTAATTGAAATGATACTGCACCAGCCAAGGTGACTTCAGACATGTCACATTCGGGAGAGGAAGCTCTGTATTCTCTGCAAAACAACCCCTCTTTAGAAGGCTCTGAGATCCACGCCTGAACTGTAGCACTGTTTGTTCCCTACACAGAGCAGTCATTTAAAGAGCTGTTGCAGTTGAGACAGCAAAGCTCGGCTTCCAGCACAACACGGATGCAGCACCCAAGCCTGACAACTGCAGGTAGCTGTGCACGGCGAGAGCCAGCCTGGGACTCGCCTCAAACCCGTTTGCTGTGAACAATTGTGGGAACGTCCCATCCTAGAGGTTTCTGCCTTCTAGGATTTCCTCCGTGTTGCAAGGACACAATATACGCCTCTGCTCCGCCCAGCGAGCATAACTGGCCTTCTCATCTCCTCCACACATGGAAACATCAAAACAACCCACGCGTCCAAGTCAACAACAGATGGGCTAGAACAAATTCTGCAGTACGCATGCCATGTGCAGCCAGGGCTTGGTGTCCTACCTGAAAAGCAAGGCAACAGTCAGTTGTTGACTTCAGTGCCCCAGTCCCAGAGATATGGGAAGAAGCTACATCCAAAGCCTTCAAGGGAACCAATTTTGTGGTCCCACTCTGCCTATACTCCTAAGTCTTATCTGCAACTCCTTCAACAACTACAGGAAGCCACAAAGTTCTTTTGCGAAGGCTAAGCTTGCGCAGAGAGATGCTTTGAGCTATTTTCTTACAGGTCTTTGCTTACAGAAAAACAGCAAGTAGACTATGAGAGCACCAATGAAGCTAGAGCCTCAAGATGTAAAAGGAAAGCTGAATGCATGAGGGTTGTTGATCTCATGCTCTGTTCTGGATCTAACAAAATAAATATTTATGCAGGGACCACCCTTAAGCAGAGCAGCTCCGAAGGAGTGGCAGTAATGACTGTACTGACTTCTAGCCATGCCGGCAAAAATATTTATCTTAACCGTATGCTTTTTGAGAGAGCAGGTCTTTCGTCTCATCGTGTGTCTAAGACAGGCAGCCTCACTTTCTGCACGCAGATGCAGATGACAAACATTCACATTCTGTTTGCTCCCCCAGTTGTCTCCAAGTGACTTTATATTGGTTTCAAGCCACGGATTTTGCCGAACTAGAATAGTTATAAAAATAGGTTAGGAAAAAATGTCATGCAATAGTCAAGCAAACTCACTCAACATAGTATTTTATTTTTAAGTTCAGATTTCTCCAGAAGAGCTGAGGGGAAAAAAAATACATGGATATACTCTACTTGCATACCTACCCAAGAAATAACATGCATTTCACATACTAATGTGGTGCTTCTGCCACAACAGCACTGAAAATTGAAAAAAAAAAAAAAAAAGCAAAGAAGAAATATGACAATTGCTTTAAGTCAAAGCTTTGGGAGTTTTCATATCCACAATCAGACTAGTCTGACCTGATCTGTTCTTCTGTAAAGAATGAATACTGACTGGTATGTCAGGCCTGTTTGCGGGAAGAGAGCAGCCAGACAGTGAAAATGAACAGCGGCATTCCCCCGTAATTGTACACAATTCACATGGCCTGGGTTACTTTAGGGTCTGAGAGCTGCATATGATTTTGATCTCAGGGAAATGCTTTAAAAAGGGATTCCAACCACCTGTACAAAGTAAGAGAAAATACACCTACAACACGTAAAGCAATATAGGGGTCCTCTGCACGCAGAGGGCTGTGTCGCCACAAAGATGCCAACATAACCCCAGTAACTCACAGTCGTGTGAGCCACCTCTGTGTAGCACTGAACCTCAGCTGCCTGCTTCCCAGCCGAGGAAGGACTCCAGCAGCATTAGCTCCACTTCTCCTGGGCTGTACTCTATTCAGACTAGCTCATAAAAATAAAGTTTAAATGCTGGGTGTCTCAAGCCTGACTCAAGAAAAGGTAAGCGATTACTTGAGAAGGAGATGCCTGTGCTTTCAGCGATGGTGGACTCCATCAGTGGCACAGGAAAAGATGACAATGCATCTTCCCTGTTTTCCCCTTCATCTGGGCCAACAGTTTTCCCCTGAATCAACAAATCTGTACCACTGTACTCACTATTTAGGTGCCTTGTACATCCAATGCCAGAACTAGCATCTTATTTTTTAAAGGTTCCAAGGCTAGATAGAGGTGATGTTAAAAAACACAACAGAAGAAACTTGTAAGTGCATCAATTTGTCACAGTGCACAATCTCCAACTTACCAGCAAAAACACTGGCATTGTCTTTGAAAAGGTAAAAGTCAAAAGCCTCTTGCTCTCGTATTTAACAACTCCACACACCATGGTGGGGCTAAGAGAAGCAGCAATTTCTTTTTTTTCCTTTTTTTTTTTTTTCGGTTTGCCTTTTTTTTTTGTTAAATTAATGGTAGTGCAGAAGACAGAAAGAAGATAGTTCAGCCTGCCGTCAGCCTTCATTCCACAGGATGGATCTGCAAGTCTGGCAAGTGTTTTTATTTGTAAACCAGACAAATTTTATATGGAAGCCAGGGAAATTAAGTAAACATGGGAGTGCTTCATGCCACTTCTGCAACACTTTTCAGACTGTGATCATACGTCTACAGTAAGCATATGAGCACACTACTGGCATGATACCTGTGCTGTCTGCTATTTATTTCCAGTCTACAAAGAGGCAGGAAGAAACAGTTTCTTTTAAGGAAGCTGCAACGGACCACATGAAGGCTCTTTTTTTCAATAAAGCGTCAAGAAGCGTGCTCAATACACCATTAGTAGATAAATACCTGGTAGTTACCAGAACTGCTTACAATTTTGCTAGAAAAGGCACTTTTCTGCTGCGCACTGAACCTCTTAACTCCTGCTATAAGAGCAGCAACCTAGTCTGTTTCTTTCACTGCTGACAGACACACAGTGAGGCAAGAGCAGCATCTGAATTTGAGTTTAACATCCATTTCCTACCAGTTCAATTCGTAACTATTTGTTTGGTTGGTTTTTAGGTGGACCTGCATGCTTTCAGAGTTTGATCATTACCATTAGAAGCCGTAGGTCCCTCCGAATCAAAAAGCTTTGCCAACTGCACCTCAGGTCAGGTCCCTACTTATGTTAGTTCTCTCAAGTGAGATTTTAAGCATCTTTTAATTGACTGTACAAACCTGATATTATGGAGAGCATCAGGCGTCAACTAACGACCCTCTGCCTGGGCTGGGACAGACTGCAAGTTAAGGGGAACAGGTAAGGGGAACATCTCAGACAGACAGGGGAATGCTGTAAGCACATCTGAACTTCTCGTATTGCAGATACCTTTTAAAAAGAATAAATTGTTGCCCACAGAAACTTTCTAATAAAATGTCCGTTTTAAATTGCTGCTTGTTCACTAATAAAGAGACTGAAAACTAACAGCGTGACTGGTAGTGGTTTCTAACAATAACCCAGCAATCATAATCCTTGACTTGAAAATGTTTTTGTTAAAAAGAGAAGCATGCCCATATACACATGCACTTAATATTAGCTATAAAATGGTTGTTAATCTGCATTTATATGTGCAAGAGACAACATTAACTTGTTTAAAAAGACACTATTTAACATAAAATACCAGTTATTTGTATCACTGGATCTTTTCCAGTCACAGTTTCAGAACTTTTTCTTAAACACTTAAAAGCAAATAAAGGAAACGGGACTCATACCTGTATCAGGCATTTACTGACATCACTAGCACAGAGAGCCTTGTTGCAGCCCATTGACGACTGGATCCACAGCAGGACCAGAAGGACAGTGACCATGGGCGCCGTGACGTACTGCGACCTCATGTTTCCTGCAGGTGAGCAATTTTCACAAGTACTTCAACCAGCACTGAAATTAAAAACAGCAACTGAAAAGGCTATTCGAACACAAGTTAAACCCTACTTCCCTTCCCCCTTGCAACTCCTTCAATAAAGAATAATATATTTTTTTTCGGGGGGGGGGGGGGGGGGGGGAGGCAGGGGAAGGGAGGTCAAGTTGGGGTGCTTAACAACAAACTCAACTCTTCTCCTCCCCCGGCTAACCTGTTTGTTTGAAACTCTCTGCTATTGCACCTTTGGATTAAACCTTCAATAAACTTAAGGTGAACAATCTTGAGTTTGCAATATCAAATATGATACCCTATAAGCAGTGATGATAAAAAAATGCCCCAGAAGAGAAAACCCACCAATGAAGACGTAATTCCATAAACGGATAAAGCAGACAGAGAGGTTTTGTGTAGTATCTCCTCGGGCTAAAGGTACACACAGGTGTCTAGAACCAATGCTATACAGCAACCTTTTAGGATATGTAAGGTAAGTTGCCGTATCCTCTTTAATGAGACAGACAGTTGTTTTCATACCGACAGTCAGATGTCACACAGGCTTTCAATTCAATCACAAAGTTGTTAGCTTCTTTTTTAAAAAGTACAGACACCAACATTTAAGGAAACAAAAAAAAAAAAAAAAAAGTATGGGAAACTTTGAACGATGATAGCTTTCAAGAGCCACGCCAGTGACTGAAGTCAACCAGAGACGAGCATCTGCTACTTCAAACAGACAGAAGTGGGTTTTTGTTCAAAGCATTCCACCTTCTCCCATTTGTGAAAACCCTGCTTCTCGGCAGGCGGTGTTTGTTACAAATACAGCACAGTGAGCAGCGTGCCAGTCAGCTCTTACTTGTGCTTCGCATGTGAACCCACTCAAAAAAGGACCCTACTGCACTAGGCACCGTACCAATATATAATAAAAGGCAGCCCATGTTTGGGCAAGCTTACAGTGAGACTGTATTGTTTTCATAAGAGGGGAAAAAAATGCTAATGGGGCACTGGGTTTCTGTCTTTCTGTATTTAGAATTGTTCTTCTGCTTTATGAACTCCAGAACACCCACCCCTCAATTATCAATATATCCGAAGATTAAAAAAAAAAAAAAAAAAAAAGCAGAAAAACAAGCCAACATGTAAATAGGGCACGATCTGGACATTTAAAGCCTGTCTTGGATTAGCCTTTCTCACAACGGTCATTAAATGCTTCTGAATCTCTCTGTGCTGGGCGCACTGCCATCCGTACCCACGCAGGATGGGGAGGGACCCCCCGCAAGGCCCAGGGGCACGCATGGAGAAGACCGGAGATTTTCCCTCAAAAGAGGTGGGGGGGGGGGGGGTCACCGCTAACCCTCTCCGCTACCCGGAGCGAAGAAAGTTTCCCTTCAACTACAGTCGCTCCAGCCGCTGCAGGCCGCCGGAGGAGCCACGGCCAGTCCCACGCCGGGCTCCGTGGGCGATCCCCGGCGCGTTTTCGCGCCGCGCCGCTCCCACGGCGGGCTGCCTCCGGCTCCCGCGGAACAGGCTGCCGAGAAGCGGAGCCGGAGCGACGCCGTTTCCACCAGCACCCCGGGCTGACCGCGCACCTACGCCGCTTCCCCGGGCTCCCCCCGTCGCTCTATTTTCCCTTCACCGACCGCTTCTTCCCCAGACTTTTATCCGCCGTGTCCCGTCCCCCCCGCTCCTGCAGCCCGCCCCGGAGGCACCGGCTCCCCCCTGCCCCGGCTCAGCATCGCTCTCCCGCACCGCCGGGCTCGCACCCGGGACGGGAAAGACCCCCAAAACCCCCTCCGGCCCATCAACCCGCTCTCGGCTCGGCTCCCCCCTCCCCGCCGCGCCTCCCGGGAGGCCCGGGCCCCAAAGATGGCACTGCCAGGGGCCCGGGAGGCCGGTGACAGGCAGCGAGCGCACCCCCCCCCCCCGCCGAAGCGGCCCGGGGCAGGCGGGGCCCCGCACGGGGATCGCTGCCCAAAGCCGCCCCTCCCGGCAGCGGGGGGCCCGGCCTCCTCCTCCTCCTCCGGCGGGCAGCGGGGCGGCTGCGCCGAGCCGCACCGAAACTTTCTTTCCACAAAGAAGCAGCCGCGGCCCCGCCACCTTCTCCTCCTCCTCCTCCTCCTCCTCCTCCTCCTCCTCCTCCTTCCCAGCCACCGACTCCATCCCGCCGGCGCCCCCGCCCGCCCCTCTCCCTCCGCGCCCCCAACGCTCCGCTGGCGGCTGGCTCACCGGACGGCGCCGCGGGCCGGGCACCCTCCGCTCCCGCCGGCGGCTCTCGCTGCTCCGGAGGAGGAGGCGGCGGCGGCAACCGCACGCCTCGGCCCGCTGCTCCCCCCTCGGCCGCAGGCAGCGCGGAGGCGGCGGCGCGGCCTCGCATCGCCCCGCCTCGGGGCACCGTCAGGCGCCAGGACCCTCCCCCCGCCGCCGGCAGCGCGCCCCGGGACCCTCCGCCCCGGCGGGCGGCGGCTGCGCGGAGCGGAGCGGCGTGGCGGGGAGGGGGGGGGCCGCCGTGCTCCGCGCTCCGCCGTGCCTAGCGGGACGGGCGCGGAGGGGCAAGGCGGGGAAGCCTGCCTTTTGCGGGGGGAACGGGACGACGACGCTGCTTCTGGGGTCCGCTGCTGAACGTCCCCTTTCCCGCCCGCGGGCGAGCAGGGGAAAACTCGGCGGTCTTGTGGGGAAGAGAAGTCAGCCCAGGGGCGGAAGGGTTTTCTCCTTGCGAGGAGTTGGCGAGAGCTGTCCCCAGGCAGAGCCGGCGGCGGGGGGGGCTGCGGGCCGCCGAGCAGGTGGCGCGGGAAGAGCGGCGGCCAGCCCGGGGCGGGGGGGGGGGGGGGTGCCGGGTATTCGGGCAGCCTCCCTCAGGCTCTCAAAAACGCTGCTGGGTGGGTTTGGCTCCCAAAGCTCCGAAGGACCAAGGTACCGAGTTTGGTCCTTGGAAGAAACGCGGGGGAGGAAGGCGGCTGGGTGCCCGGAGCAGCCCCTCGGGCTTCCCCGGGGACACTCGGCCTTCGCTCCCACACGGTGTTGCTGTTCCTCGGCTCATCTCTCCCAACTCGCATCACTTTGTTGAGGGAAACCCGCTGCAGGGTGTGCTTAAAGAACACACTAGGTATCATCCCACAGAGTAAGGTGGGAAAAAAAGGGCACAACTAGACCAAAGCCTGGATTCAGATCGGAGAAGACAGGAGAGCATTGTCTAAGGGACTGAAACAGTTGGACAGTCCCCTTTCCTTGAGCAACTAAATTTTTACTAGGCTGTAGCACTTGGAAAAAAAAAAAACACCAAACCACAAAAATGTGTTTCACAGACCCTGATAATAGGAAATCATCTCTGCTTGTAAAGAAGACACAGGCTAACCCTGAGAAACATCAGTCTTCTGATCTCCTTATAAGATAGGATACTGCCAAAATATTTTGAAAGTATCACAAAAATGTTCCTGCTGATACTTCCAGAGGACACACTTTGTTTGTTTTACAGTAAAAACACCCCAACCTCCACCGCCCCCCCCAAGCCTTGTGAGAGGCTCGGGGCCGTTCCTGCGGCCAAGTGGGGCACAGAACTGCCGCGGCACCCCACGCGGCCCTGCTCCCGCCGCCCGACACCCGGGCCCGCCCCGGGCAGGCGCCCAGGCACCGCTGCACAACCGCGCCGAGCTCCAGCTATAAACCCGCCCAGTTCTTCTCCCCCACCCCAAGTACTTTCGCCACCCGCTTCTAACACAGCCAACGCTCCCGCAACCCAGTTGATCTTTTCAGCTGGTTACAAAATGCTCCCAAATCCCATACTTCAAAAGGTCTCTATTAAGTTCTCCCACTTCTAGATAAGCATGCTACTTTCTATTATTCAAACTATCTGCTGAAACTCCCACTTACTAGTTTTTAACACTATGCAGCTTTATCCATTTTCCCCCTTGTCTTTTTAAGCAGGTAATACAGATTTCTATATGATTTTAAAATCCTACAGCTACTTTCAGAAGAATATTTTACTTTCATAAGAATATCACATTTGCATTTTCCCCAGTACATCTTGAATTCTGAGTGATGTCAGGAAGATGTTACTACATAAAAGCAGGAACAACTTCTCCTCCCACAGGTACCTAACAAATTAAAAGTGGAAAAAAAAAGTTACTACGCTTGCATTACTATTACTTTATTCTTGATTGGAACTAGCAGTGATGTGCACACAGGAAGGAGCCTGCTGTCCACACCGTCTCTTGTTCAATGCCCGTTTGCTCTCCACCACAAGAAAGGCACCCCGGGCATTCAGACAAGCATAACTACTCTGTAATAGTTCACCTAGTAATTAAAAATCAGTTCAAATCAAGTACTTTAAATCTCTCTTCCAGGTAACCAGGTCTCTTGCCTAAGCCCCATTTCTTTCAAAAGTAGTTTCACAGACACCAGATCCCAAGCATCCTTGAATAATTTATGGACTAGAGGGTAACAAATCTTTTTCATGAATATATGTAACCTCCTACTAATAAATAATTAACTGTCTGCTCATTAACAGTACCAAGAATAAAAAAGCATTAAATTTCACAACATGGGAATTTTTTAAAGTTTTTCGTTAAGCCTCCTTACATATTTCAGGAATGCTAAGATTTGATCTACCTGGTGTTACTATATTAAGAAATTCCAACTAATAACATGACCAATAAAATTTATTAAACATTATATTTACAATTATTTACATATCCTTCCATAGATTAATATTAAAATAGACAATATACAATTTAAGAATTTTCATTCAAAGGCATTTTGTTGGAAAAAATAGGCTCTATTACGAGACCACCATATAAGAGCAAAAGGGTTTGTTTTACACAAAAATATTTTCAGTATAGTAAGTCATAGGTATGGCATTACAACAGCAGACTAATATGAAATATGATTTTGTAAATATTACAGTTGTTTAGGTATCAGTTATTGAAGTAAAGGAGTCAAGAGTTCTGTGAAGCATGCAATACAGTTCAGTTTCAATTCTTTTACAGTTATGGTGATGAAACAAGCAGCTAAATCAAACACATGCCATACAAAAAGGAACTGCCAACCAGGAACACACTACACTTAATAAAAACTACAACTTTGGTCCAATAAAACAGTAGACAAAAACAGTTTTACAGTTAAAATATCTATTTTATACAAGTTTGAACATTAATTACAAGACTATTTACATTTTCACAATATGTATAAAATAAATTATTTAAAAATGAAAACAATATTACATCTTTTTCCAAAAAGAAAACTGTACAGTAATTTACAAAATATAATAAGATTAATAGACTATTTTCCTCCAAGTCTTACATTTTCTTCCACAGGCTTTTTCATCATTTTTCTGTGGGAGTTCAACTGTACTGAAGCTTCATTATACAAAGCTTTATAGCAGATTTTGAGTATCATTTCTTTTTGGTGGCTGTTTTAGTTATTAACAGCTTCCAGCGCTGTTAACTCACCATGTTTCGTCATTTTTTTCAGCAATAAGTTCTAAAGCTACAGGCAATTTTAAAATACAGATAATGGTAGTTACTGGGAAACTGACTTTAAAATTAGCATCCATCTTCTGTGCTTGAACAAGAGCCCATGCCACACTTCTCCGAAGGAACACCTGAATTATTGAGAAAGGTAGTATTCCACAGAATTAAGTGCTCTGCCTTAAAAGAAAAATACCT
Organism: Tyto alba; assembly: GCF_018691265.1. Lineage (NCBI taxonomy): Eukaryota > Metazoa > Chordata > Aves > Strigiformes > Tytonidae > Tyto > Tyto alba. The sequence goes on along the minus strand of NW_024881301.1, from coordinate 12,568,129 downwards.
CTGTGTATCACTGCACCTCAAATCTCCAGTTGTCCAAAGGAAAGGGTGAGCCAGGAGATGCTAGCTGTCATATTGGCGTCAATTCAAAGTCATCATTAACATCAACAAGTGGAACATAAAACTCCTGAATTTCATAAATGCTGATGGATTTGTAAGTAGCAGGATCAAGTTCTTGTAGTTTAAGCTGCCACTCCAGCCTCTGTACTGCATTTAAAGCTGCTGCTTCATGCTGCTGCCTCATCAAAAGGCACGTCTATTTTAAAATTGAGAAAGAAGTTATTTCAATATTTGAAAAAATACTGCAACAAGTTTGAAAATAAAAAAATATCTAGGAGCCTCTCTGGTGATAGTAAGAAATTTTCCCACTACATATTTATCTATTTGTAGGTTATTCCATTATAGTATATAGCAACAAAGGTCAGATTTTTATAATGCTAGACCCTCCTTTATGTTGCCTTTAAAACCTCTACAATATCCTATGACACTGCACACAAACCTACTATTTAGTCATCTTATCTTCACAGTAACAATAGTAACATTAGAGAGTTTTGGTGGGTTTCTTGTTTGGTTGGTTGGTTGGTGTTTGTTTTTTTTGTTTTTAAAGTGGAAAGACAAAGAAGTGTACCTTTAATTTGTCAAACTTATCATCAACGTCCTGTAACCATGACATAAACTGTCTTGCATTAAATCGATCCCTCACTGATGTTTTGCTGTCATCAGCCTGAAAAAAAAAAAAATTATTCAACCTGTTATTTGATGATTCAGTATTAAACATCTTTTAAAACACAGAACCTACTTTGCGCGACCTTCATAAACGCTTCAGATGGAAAAACAAACTCAAAGTATCAAGCTATATATAAGCATAAATGTTGACCACCACATTCACTGTGAGCCAGCTGCTCACTAAAAATGAGTATTTTCAGATTCCTTCAAACTATTTACTGTATTCTATTTTTGAATTTTAGAGTAGGAGGCTTAAAGATTTATGCCTTAAAGTCTTAATCAGTACAAGGCAGATCCTTCCACAAAATTGCTCTTTGTTCTCTTTAAAATTCAGTAACAAATTAAATTAGTATTTTTTCAGGGAAAAGCAAAAACATAAATAAAAGAAAATGTAAGCAACCTTACTTAACTGGCTACACAAGTATTCAAAAGCAATAATAAAAATTATTTTTACCATCAAAATCCCCAAAAGATTAAAAAAATTGAACAGACATGTTTTATGTCCTCCTCATTTTTTTTTTTAAACTATTTAATAAGAATATGGAATGTCACATCTGCCCATCGTGAGAAACTAGATACTCTATACAGTCCTAAAGCCAGACTGTGTCAATTTAACATTTAAATAATAATCACTAAACAGAACAAGCTGCTGCTACTTTTTTAGGAGAAAAAAAAAAAAAAAAAAAAGACACTGCAGGAATTTGTACACTGTAGCAATGGGTAAGAGGCAAAAAACCTGCAGACTGAAATCTCTAGAAAACGGTGCAGACTGGTTCTAGAAAGAGCCTTCAACAACACTGATCCTGTAACCCTGAACTGTAGGCACTTAGGTGAGCTGTGGCCAGATAACAGTCTGTTCACTGGAAACTTGGGCCTTTTTCCTCCCCCATCTTTGTTTTGGCCCCTGTAACTGCAAAGCACAGTTCTCAAGGTCTGCCCAACATGTGCAGCAGTAAAGGCAAGCTTCCAAAGACCCGGGAATCCCATAAAAACAGTTCTGAGGTAGTCATTTTCCTGCAAAATAAACCAGTTCTTTGCTTACAAACCCTTCCCAGCTGCTTGTTCAAACACAAGAAAAATTCAGTCAGAAATGTTTCTTCATTGTAGAACAAAATTGAGAGTTGCTAGTGGGGTAACAGGAAAGTGGCAGAACGCATTACAACAGAATGGTTTCTTACGTATTTACATTCTCCCCAAGAAGCAAATTTCAATTAAAGCATCAAGTTGGTAGTTTAAAACACTGATTTAAATAAAAATATATATTTAATACTTTGCTGAACATCGTGTTCAGTACTATCATTTTCTAAGAAACGTTGCCACAGACTGAAACACAAAGCTGCTGAGGTAGCAAGGGGGAAGGAGAGGCATTTTACTATTACTGTTGTTGTTACTATATGGAAGGTTAAAAAAGCTGCAATACTTGGCAGGGAAACCACACAACTTCTCCCCCAATAAAGATTAATTTTGTTGCACAGAATTAAAATATAGAATCAGCTTATTTGAAATAAATTTTAAAACGTTAACTATAAAAGTGCAGTTATATGCATAACTCAGACATTCTATCTCGAATTTATAAAAAGCTCAGGGCCTCTAAATTGGAGGAGAAAAAAAAGCAAAGGACATTCTGAACTTCAGAACTAACAATGATGATATCTGGACTGTTGACAGAAAAGAAAAAAAAAATCAAATCTCATTTTTGCTCTATCAGTTATCAGGTTTGCTAAGGAAATGATGATTTTTGTCAATATAAAGCTTAAAATGGGGGAACAATACAGTCTCCATAAACTGCTATCTCCTGTTTGAATTACCTCGTTGTGCATAGCTCTAGTTCTTTAAAGATGGGGGAAAAATGCAATAACAGACTGAGGAAACTGGAAGCTGTAATAATCCTATAAGGGGCTCCAGGACTAAAGTAGAATTGCACATAGGTTGGAAATACAGGTGTTTCATTTTAAAAAGCCCAACATCCAATGCATTAACACTTTTATTACATCCAAAACATCACTTTTCTTCCTTGTATTATGTGCTCCTCACTGAATCGGGTTCTGAATGCCGTTTCCATTTTTGTTAGTTAGCAGACCTGTTCACAAAATACTGACACCATGAAATTATATTCTTTTAGAGATACGGCTGCAGCAAACCTCTGAGTGGTAGTCCATAGAAGGTATACAGATTATAAAGTACACTGCTCATTTTATGTTTTAATCGGGACTAAATACCAACTTTGAACGTGTAAATAACATGGTGCATGTAAGTAATATGGAGCTTGAAGTGATTTTGAAAAAGTAATTTCATCTGGTAGTGTTCAACATTTCACTGCTGGTCATCTGTTTTTTCTGGAACAGTTCTAGTGACTGCCTTACAAAGAGGAGAAAACTATGAGTATCTCCACAAAACATTTCCAAATTTCACAAACCGATCTCATCACTTCAGACACTACTGGATCCTCTTCTCTGGACTACTGACAAGAATGATCTTATGTTCTGATATTTTTTTTCTGTACAGCTATATTTGTAAGCTTCCAAAATACGCTGATTATGGCTGATATTTGATTTCATATAAATCAGCAGAGCAATGTTCTTATTTTATCCTTCTCATTATTTCTGGAGGTGAAAGAAAACCAGACACAGTACAAAACAGAAAACTGGTGTACATATACCTATATCCTCTCATTACTGTAAACCCAAATGAGGCCTAATCAAAGTAACAATCTATAATGTGCAAAATCTTGATTCCAGACAAATCAATGATAATTTCAGTATGGGAACAGAATTATCTCCAAACATTTGTTTTGAGTCAGGCTAGAAAGACCTTTTTGTCTGAAAATCCTGAAACACATCTCTTTACCTGAGCATCCAGAGGCACGTTATAAACCTCAGCATCCAGCAGAACAGTGCAGGCACTGAATGGTAGTGTTTGATTAGCTAGCGTTCTTGCTGCTCGATAATGAACACGTAGAACTTCTTGCTCATTAGAAACAATAAGCTTTTCCTAGTTGAATAAGATATCAACATAAAAACATACATTTTGTAAATTAAGCATTTCAGTTTGAGTCATAAAAACGTATGTTCATTTAAACATTTCTTTTTAAGGCTTACACTTTTGAACAGTGTGAGAAATGGACTCGTGGAGGGAGGAGCAGCTGTTCACCTAATCAAAACCAAAATTTCAATTTAATGATGTGTGTTCCCTGAAAGTCAGAACTAAAAACACCTTCTCCCCTACCACCACTGTTGGATGAGTGTCACACCCTGATTCTTCACTTAGTGCTACTGAGGCAAGTTCTAGTTAATGAAGAAGGTGAAAGATGAAACGTATGAGGAGCTCAGGTTTGGGATACTGGTTTGTGTGTCTTGACTTTTATCCCACTCTACTCAGAGCTTGCCAGGCCACACCTGGAATACTGTGCTCAGTTTTGGTCCCTGCTATACAAAAAAGTTGTGGGCAGGCTGGAGAGGGTCCAGAGAAGGGGCCACAACAATGATCAAGGGACTGGGAAGCCTGCCATGTGAGGAAAGGCCGAGGGAATCAGGTTTGTTTAGCACTGAGAAGAGAAGGCTTAGGGGAGATGTTATCACCATGTTCCAGTATTTAAAGGGTGGCTACAAAGATGGTGGAAACTCCCTTTTTGCAAAGAGTCACATGGAAAAGATGAGGAGTAATGGTACCAGCTATTCCTGGGGAGGTTCCAACTGGACACAGGAAGATGTTTCACAATGAAAACAATTAGCCATTGGAATAATCTCCCCAGGGAAGTGGTGGATTCCCCAACACTGGACACTTTTAAAACTCAGCTGAACAGGGTGCTGGGCCATTTTGTCTAGACTGTCCTTTTGCCAAGAAGGGTTGGACCAGATGATCTTTGAGGGCCCTTCCGGCCTGGTATTCTATGATTCTATGACTGTATGATTTCTGTCACATGCCTGTCATGCCAGGAACAATGGCCAAGCGAACTGGAGCAGAACTGTAATTTTCAGGATAATATTTATATATATATTTATTTTATTTTATTTTTTTCTAAACATGCAGAAACGCCATAAATTCATAGCTGGACAAAGATTCTTTCCTCAACTGAGACAAGAAAATACAGCTTACTTGGCCAAACTTGACTTACAGTTGTATAAATTGGATCTGATTTGAAGAACAGTCTATATGAGCAAATTAACTAAAAATATGCAGATTTTTATAAGACATAAAATAACGTGTGTGTTTGCTGTTCTGCAACATGGCTCTACTTTGCATCAAAGAAAAGAAGGTGGATTATAAAAAGCTCAGAAAACAGAAAAAGCAGCATCTGTCCTTAACCACATTTATATTCTTTGTGCTTGTTATTTTACACCTAGCTTTACAGTGAAATACCAAATTCAAGTAAAACCCCTCCCTCAACTGGTTTGTTAAGCCACATTCTAATCAATTTAATCAAAAAACTACCATATCGGGTTTTACTGAGCCAAATACTTGTATAGCTGTGTAGAAATCCTTAAGATACATTCTACATGAGAAAGGGGTCCTGTCTGTGTCCCCAGGCAAGCTGGCTTACAATACTGACAAAATCAAAGCTGCCAAGGAAGAAGGTTTGGGCAACCTAAAACCAAAGAATACTCTTAAACTAGGAATATTTTCTCAATTTCTGTGTTCAAATTCAGTGAAGCCTACAGATATAGTTTTAGGCAGTTTTTGCAAGCAGAATATTGCAAATAATGTTTTAGTCTTAGAGCCACGTGTGTCTTCTACCAATACAGAATTTACTCTTGCTTCAATTCTTTTAACTCAGTCATTTTGGTTCTGATGTCTACAACCATTATTAGCTTTCAAAACTAGAGTCTGCAGCTTTCTTCCCACTCCCCACTGCCTCTGGGAAAAATCTGGGCCACATCTTAGAGCAATTAACAGGAAAAAATGGCTATCTTACTGACTTAAGTATTCTGCTAACAGTTGCCCAAATAAATTTTTTTATTTACAAGTTTCTCAAATTCATAAATTTGGATAGAAGGAAGATTACTTCTAAAGCACTGTTAAATTGAGCAAAATACAGTCCGTCAGTTGGAAAAGAAAAAACCCTAAAGCTTAAAGTTGGAAAATAAGACATACATTACTTCAGTCTTACCCTTTCAATACTGTGTTGTAAACGTAGTTTCATCCTTACAACCTCCTGTTGTTTAAATAGCTCCTTAAGTGGGTCCGACAGCGAAGGAGGTGGTGTAATCTATGGAAAAAGTTTTATACATAGTGTAGTGAATATGTATTTAACATGTTTAACACTGCCTATATGATTTGAGCACTTATGTAAAAAAAAAAAAAAACAAAACACATAATCAAGGTATTTTTTTAGAGAAAATAGGAGTTTTACACATTCCATTAGTTATGTGACTTTGATCCATTTGCAATAAAAGGTTTTAAGGATTCTTCACCATAAAGTTAATAAACCTGACTGAAATGGCATTTGAAACTGTTCAGTGTTTTTAACCAGTCATTGTCAGCATGCCATAGCTGTTCTTTAAAAGGGCTATACATTAGAAGATAGTGAAAATACAACTTGCTTTCAGGTTTAAAAACTCTTTAAAGCACAGTTGTTCATTCTGAGAAGTTAAAAACTGCCTCACCAAATACAAGAGCTAAGTAAGAAAAAGAAAAATGTTGCTAAGAAAATGTCATTTGATATATGTATACAGCATCATGGGCATTTTATGTGATACAAAAGATAACAGACCATATTCCCACTCTTATAATCATGAAGAACGCAAGCAAGCACTAAATGTACACTAGAGCCCCAGGCCATGGCTTGGAAAAGTGTTTCCTCATGTCAGTTATTCAATTAAGTTTTTCAAAACAATCAAATAGAGTTGAGTGAGTTATCAACACTATTACTGATTGGCTATACTCTAAACATTTTGCATTTTTAGTCAATTATAGTAAACAAGTGGTATTACTGTCCTGACTGAGCTGTAGGACAAACACTGAAAAGGCACCTGGAGCCCTCGTGGCAACTGCAGAAATCAGATGTTTCTTTAGAAGTAACTAATAAACATCTTGGGAGTTTTAAGGCTCTACCCAAAACTCACTCTTCTCTATGCAAGTTCTGTCTGACAGTTCAGCATGGTTTTTAACAACCGCTACATGTAAGAGCACTGATATTGCTTTGGAAAAACTCATCAAAACTAAATGAAATACTGCTCTCTACCACTGATACTCAGAAACCACAGCTGAAATACATACCTACAGGCATTATACTCTTATCTTGTATGTAACACACACACAGAGACATAAATAACTCTATTCAATAATATAGATCATGCAACTGTCAAGAAATAATAGAACCACTATGAAAATATGGACATACTGCATTACTAGTATCAATCTTGTATCTAGACATGCCAGTAACATAGTGATTTATCTACCAAAAGTTATTCAGTTATTGTTATCTTGGAATATTATTTCAGGACAATTTTTTCCCCAACTGGAAGTTTGCCAATGTCTTTGGAATTAAAGAACATACTGAGTATCTAATTGCAGATCATCCCGTAAATTATTATTTGGTATAAAATGACATTCAACACATTCGTGTTTCAAATTACTAAACACGATACACTTTACTTCTCTCAGTGAAAACGGTTTAGCTCCCAAACCAGTAACTTTTACGGCATATGCCATTTTGTATAAATCATCAGTATTAAAAACAAACACACACAACAAAAAAACCCCAACCACAAACATCTACTGGAATAGATTGCCTCAATCATAACCGATAGCAGTGTGTTTAAGTTTAGCTTGAGATACACTGCAGTCTAGTTTTGCCTGGATACTTCGCATTCATGGCACAGTACAATTAGTGCTGTCCTAGTCTTTCAGTAAAATAAGGCAAGATGCTTGTAGTAACACCCAGCTTTTACCTAATTAATTTTACTAAACCCCAAAAGATCTCTCAAAAATCTCAGTGCTTCTGCTAACAAAGCAGCACACAAGAAGCAAGATAAACAATCTGTCTATAAACATTCTGTGAGTTTAGGCAGCTAAGTGATCCAGAAATAAAAATATCCGAGTTGGCGAGCGTTCACATCATCTCAACAATTTCAAATATTATGCAGTGTTATTCTCTTGAATTTACCGACTGTTGAATTTTGCAAGAGAAATAAGAACCAACCCCGTGGGAAACGGCTCGGAAGGACTTAATCCTCTAGGCAGCACACTTGCGCGGACTTCCATTTCCACGCGCGGGCGAGCTCCGCCCCAGCAGGCCACGGCCAGCCCCCGGCCCCACGCAGGACTTCCCAGCCGCCTCCACCAGCTAAAATGGCAGCCGGCGGGACCCCGCCCCGCCGCCCGGGCAGGCGCCTCCCCGGCAGCAGGGGGCGCCCTGGCGCCGCGGCGGGCGGGCTCGCCCCGCGCCAGCGGGAGGTGGCCCCTGAGGGGAGGGCCGGGCCGGGCCGGGCCGGGCCGGGCCCGGGGCCCCCCGGCTGCGGCGGGAGCCCCGCACCGCCCGCGGAGCCGTCCTGCCCGAGCGCTGAGCGCCGGGGGCTGCCTGTGCGGCTCTCGTGATCCCGGAGAGTACTGCTGCCTCTCTACACGTTTATAAACTCTTCCCTCCACTCAGCCCGTTACTGTCTTCCAAAACGTAGAGCTGAATACAAGATTGAGTTTGTTTACAGTAATTCGTGAAAGCATTAATTTTTTCCTCTCTCCTTGGAAACACGGGAAGAGCCTCGGATCCTTAAAGCCTGAAAACAGGATCTGAGCAGTCTCACACCACCTGCTGGAAATCCCACCTTGCGAACCTGTGCTGGATTTGGAGAAAGGAAGCGAACTTTCTAGTCTCGAAAGAAACGCAAGTTAAAGGTTTCAAGGCAAGAACTGCTCAAGGAGCCTCTTGGATCTTCTAGTCAAAGAGACTTTTTGTAAAGAGACCACGAAAAGCATGCGAGGCAAATACAAACAGGTATATTAGACTTGCAAGAATAGTGCATGAAACTGAATGCCACAAGGAAAAGGTGACCTCAGGTTTTTTTTTTGTTTTGGATTTGGGTTGGGTTTTTTTTGGTATAACCAAAGTAAGTTATCAAAACTATGAGGGCCCTGACTCCATTGAGAAGGAAACAAAGGGGCTGTGCCTTCTTGAACGTTCTCTAGTCCCAGAAAACCTAGGCAGAACTCAGCCTGTCACCTCTTTGCCCCACCAGAAGGCAGCCATCAGAACAGCTAAGGTTCAAGATGTATCTTCACTACCTTGTAACACATGAAAATCAATCAAGAAAGTTTCTTGCGTGCCTTGTATCCTTCGTAACAACAAGAACACACACTCTTCACTCTATAAACCTTCAATCCTCATTTATGCCCATTACAAAAAAGAGCAACACTGAAGCTAACTCAGATTCACATATACACAACATTTCCGCAATTATTTTCACACATCCACACATCCCTATTTATCTCCCTTCTCACCCATGCTACCCAAATTGACTGGCCCACTCTACTGTTACAGTATTTCACGCATTTAGGAAACAAGTTTCTAGTAACACCACTAAAATAAGCTTTTACCACTTCAAGTTTCTACAGCAATGCCAGAGAGACTGGACAGAACCCCTTTTGCTAGAAACGTATCTACTAGATAGCCATCGGAAGCAGGAAATTAATCATCTTGGTATCTCTTCTCAGAAGGCAGTACAGATAAAGACAACTGAACCCCGCAGAACATACTGATGTAGCAGAAAGGCAGTGTAGCTAAGTACAATTTAAATTTACTCTGTTAGAAGATTCTGATTTGTTTCCTTCTGTTTTGAACTGACCTGATGTCTCCTATCTTATGTTTTCTATTTGCATTGGTGAGAGGGAAGCCACAATCCATATGTGACTATCCTTACAGCCTTAGGTGATACAAGTCATAAATTAGAGTACATAAACATGGCTGTGGAAATAAAACTTAAGTACACCGTCTCCTGGTTCCCACCTACAGGATGTTTGAAGTTCATCAGATAAACTATAGTGCATCTTAAAATTCCAGTGCAGAGAACAGTATGTTACACAAACTATTCTGAGTCTCAGAGTGTCAGAGCTAAATATATTGTCTTCACATAGACCTTCACACAGTGCTATCTAAAATACAGCGGTAATTTAAGAAAGAGTAGCTACTTTCCCATAGCCTATGTAAATTAACGAGGCAAAAATCAGGCTAACAGAATCATTACAGAACCATCAAAGGAAAAATTTAAACAATCCCAACAGAAAGGTCATTTTGCAGTTGCATATTAAATTTCACATTGTATGTATAACAAGTACATGTTATTAATATTCCACAATCATAGAGAGACTAAGTATAGCCTTTATTTTCATGTTGTTGGACAACACATACAATATACAAGTAAACACTAATTTCTGAACATGAAATGATCTCTGGTTTAGCAATACTCTTTTTTTATGGTATTTGTAGTGGGAACTATTATCACTGTGATTTTAAGGGTGAAAAACTACAATTATTAAACTGTATACACAAGAAAGCTCTGCAGAGAAGTTACATTTCAGCTACTAATAATTTTTTGTAATGTATTTTTTTCTGGAAAGAAACAAGAAATTTTATCAAAATTGTGTATTTACACAAATGACAGTAATTAAACAAAACATTTAGCTGCATTGTGGATGATTTTTCAGACAAACAAAACTAAAATGCTTAAAATAGCCCCCTCATATGATTAAAACTCATGCTGCTTTCTTACACTTAACTTCTAAGGGAAATAACACCAATTTCCTAATATTTATTTTGGCTTCTCAGCATTTTTTTTTTTTCCTAACAGCCTGGAATAAAAAGCTCCACCTGTTCTTTCTACAACTGTAGAAGATTAACAGTACCATGAAATCATATACAAGACAAGTAACAATTTAAAACATCAGTATCGCTAGAGCATGTATGTGTAGGGAAGCAACCCAGAAATCTAAATAAGATAAAAATCTGTAATCCTTCACATACGTATTCACACTTCTATACACCTTTTTTCATCGTTCTTCTTTTCAAAAAGTAATTAAAGGCCATGAGAATGGGGAGCACACATTCATTTCTGATGTTTTCTGAACCTAAGTTACCTAAGAATTTGCACTACCCCGCTACCTAAATTTATTTTTATGAACTGCAAAGTCCCTGTTATACACAAAAGAGACAGGAAGGAAGTATGAGGCAATGCTTTAATAGCAAGTCAATAAGCCTCCTTTTCTTATAGTGCCTACACACATTGCCATTTATGACAGGGAAATTAATTCTACTGCCCAGGTAGAAGACGGGTCACAGAAAAATATATGCTATGCTTCTCCACTTTCTGCTTATCCCAAATTAAGCACTGAAGTATGATGCTAAAGCAGTAAGTTGTAGCTTGGAAACAGTATGTACTTGACTAGCAGCTGCTCTAAGAAATAAAAAAAATAAATCTCTGCTTCTGGTGATAAAGATATATTATAGAAGCTGCAACAGCTACTGAAAAAGATTTCTAGACTGGGGAAGGCTAACAGCCTGGTACATTGTAGTAAAACTTACTATTACAGACCAAGTAAAAAGGGTCATCTTACCCATATTATTCCTCAGACTATAATTGATCCACTAATTTCAGAGAACTGTGGTCATCATCAAGTAAGAGGGAACTCACTTAACATTAGAAGATACATGCATTAATTCTCTTGGCCAGACATAGAAGGCTTAGTGGAAAAATGAGAGTAAACACCTTATATGGGGATTATGACTACCTCTGGAATGAAGCAAACATTTTTAAACTTACTTTTATACCTTAAATTTGTGTTCATTGCTTAATCAAAAGAATCTTCAACTCTATTGGAAAAAGCTAAGGCAACGTCTCAAGTACGGGCAAGTTACCTTAAATGTGTCAACATAATAACTAGTCCATTCAGAAATACAGAGGCTGAAGACTGGATACTTGGTTTGTATATGAGGTTTCATATACACACAGTTCACCTTAGAAGGGATTTTTGCCATTCAAGGATCAAGATAGCCTTGCCATTCCTCCTAAACTTGGACTTTTCCTAACTTGACACATCTTAAGTAATGGGCATAAAATCAAATACTATTGAATTCTGACATTACCAAGCTACTGTATGTCAGCCAAAAAACTGCTTTAGTAAATCAAATATATGGTCACAGCCTATTTCAGTTATTATGTGTGTTAACTCAAACCATTCAAACAGGTTTAAGCTAATATTTTTTAACCTCAGGACTAGATCAATTTAAGTGGATGAGATAATAGGTGGTAGAAAACCAGAAAACCTCCTTCTGCTCCCAGGAGTAACAGTACTTCAGAAGTATAGAATGGTTTGGGTTGGAAGGGACCTCAAAGATCATCTAGTTCCAACCCCCCTGCCACGGGCAGGGACACCTTCCACCAGACCAGGGTGCTCAAAGCCCCGTCCAACCTGGCCTTGAACCCTTCCAGGGAGGGGGCACCACAGCTGCTCTGGGCAACCTGTGCCAGTGTCTCACCACCCTCACTTTGAAGAATGTCTTCCTTATATCTAATCTAAATCTACCCTCTTTCAGTTTAAAACCATTACCCCTTGTCCTACCCCTACACTCCACGTTTCCTGTAGCCCCATTTAAGTACTGGCAGGCCTCTATAAGGTCTCCCAGGATCCTTCTCTTCTCCAGGCTGAACAACCCCAACTCTCTCTGCCTGTCCTCACAGGGGAGGTGCTCCAGACCCCTGATCATCTTCATGGCCCTCCTCTGGCCTCGCTCCAACAGGTCCATGTCCTTCTTATGTTGAGGGCCCCAGAGCTGGACACAGCACTGCAGGTGGGGTCTCATGAGAAAACCTTCAATGAATAACGTTTCAGGTCTCCCCTGTCCCCCCATGTAGAACAATAAACACAGAATCAGGTGTGCTGAGGAGCAAAGAAGGGAGGTACGATTCAAGTGCTACCGTGATTATGCTGACTTTCAAACAAAGACCAGCAGTGACCATGTTATTGTGAGACACCTTGAGAGGCACTTCTATAGCAAACAGTAATATTAACTGCACTTAAACCAATTATATTCTGTGCTGCATAGACCTCATTCACAGCTGTCATCAGGAATGTGCCTGTGTCAGAAGTATGGAAAGCTTAGAACTAAACAAGTGTCCCTGAACTATGGATGTTCTTCATCCATTCTTCAGTGAAAAAGAAAAGAACTTCACATTATTAAATAGAATTCAGAACAGTTTAAATTGATGGATTACAAAAGCCGGGACACAGCAGGCACTCTCCTACTTAAAACTTTTGATGATGGACTGAATACTTTGAAGCACTGCATATCCACTCCCCCTCCAAATGAAACAGCTTTGAATAATTAGTTTTAACCAAATTGTTGCCAGCAGAAATTCAGAGAAGCTCTCAACAACTGACTTCACTTTTGAAAAGGTAGGTTTTACAATAGGAAGTACTTTGAAATACAATATTTGTCTGTGTGCCTTTTACAGGTGTCATACATGATGGTCTGTCTTGTAATGACTGTGAAATCACTGTTTATTTTTCTGCTGAATGGGGCTTTTAAATATATTACTGGTCAATATTAATTTGACATATGTCAAATTACTATTTTCAGCACAAGTACTCAGAAGCAAGTTAGGAAGAATATGAAAGTTACAAAACTAAACCCAAAACATGCCCTTCACTGTACTGTATATTTAAAGACCATGTTACTTACAGTTGGGATGCATATCTTGCTCAAGGGATTGCCATCCAGTAGGTATGAGCCATTGAAGGTCACATATTCATCATAATATTGAGGTGCCTGAGGAATAACACTGCACAGTAATTTACGCTTCTCTTCTATTTTTTTTCTTATGTGCAAGTATTCAAAATACGGGTTTGCTCTCTCAGAACTGTATGGCTGAATCTCTTCAAGTTTCAAAGAATCAACAATAGCTGCCAGCGACTGCTGGGTTTTCTCCTTAGCCTGCAGTAAAGAAGGGTTCACCTGCACAGGCTGAGGCACACGTGACACCTTTCTTTTACGTGGATGATGTACCTGAGCATCATCCTCTTCAGTTAATCTAATCCTTGCTTTCATAGATGCTGACGATTCAGACTCTTTTTCTGATGACTGCGTGCAGCCAACAGGATTCTGCTTACCCTGGTTAGCAAGCATATTTGCTCTGTTCCTTGTAATTCTTTGAGGTACTTCTTGCTGTTCCACCTTCTGATCCTCAGCAATTTCTTCTTCTAGTTTAACTATTTGGCTGTATTTATGCACCTCTTCCTGTGTAATCTGTTGGGAATTACTTTCCAAATGAGATAAAGAGGAGTACTGTGGTGGATCATCTATCAACACATTTTCTCTGTCTGCAGTGCAGGGTTTCTTATTAGCTGATTCGTTTGTAATTCCCTTTGACATTCCTGAACTTAGTTCACAGAGATCAGCATCAGCTTTATTATCAACACCATGCACTGAAACCAACTTTTCTTGTTGGCTTTTTTCATTTCTAAAGTCCAAAGTATCTGCAGTGTCACTATCCACTTCACTCTGAGCATTCTTACAAACAGCTTTACTGAACGCATACGATTTTGTGTTTAATTGTGGACTGCTATCATTTTCAGGAGTATCTTTTTCTAAAGGTGCTGTAGGTAAATCATTCACCCTTTCATAGCTCTGTGAAATACCTTTTGTAGAGCTCTCAGAATATACAGCAGTGGGTGCATCAGCCTTCTTAATGTTTGAAGGGAAGAAAGAATTTTCCAGCTCTCTGGTACTAGTAGCACCTGTATCCAAAGTAGAATTTGTAGTTTGAACTAGATTTTGTTGTACAAATGATGAATCTTGACTGCTCATGCCTGGTAAAGAAATGTGCTTAGACACATCTGGGAGTGGCTGGATAGTTAAAGAACAAGGTGACTGTAAAGGCAAAACCGATGCAGGTTCTTGAGAACTGGAACTTCCCTTAATTTCAGCATGCTGAGGCAAAAATTCAGATACTTGTTGCTCTTTTAATGTCCTGTTTTCAGAGTTATGCACTGCTGTAACACTGTTAGTATCTTGCTCTGACACACTATAACCAGAGTTGCTAAACTCATTGTTTAATGAATTAAGTCTGTCAAAAGGCACATCCCATGGTTTGGTTTGCTGAGTCACACCACTTTGACCACATGGCTCTAACTGCGTATTATAGTCTTCTGAAGGACTCATCTGAGCAGTGCTTTTAATGATACTTGTACCCGTTGTTGCCTGCTTGCTGCTAACAGGTCCAGTCAGAGATGATGTAAAGTTTGACTGCAAACCTGACATACTACTTTGAAAATCTCTTTCAGGTGTGCTACATGGTAATTCTGGTTTGGGAGAAGTGCTAGCGTAAGTCTGAACTGATGGCAGAGCATTCTGATTATTTTCTTCAGATACTCGAGGCTGTTTGCTGTGTTCAGAAACAGCAGCAGGCATGCTGCATCTTCGAACCTCTACAACAGGTCTACAATCATTTAAAACCAGTTTAACATCTTCAACGGACGTTGATCTAATATACGCTGGTGGAAGCCTGTTTGTGAAAGGTGGCTTAATGCGATCTGGCAACTCGGCAAGACCATCGGTCTCTTTTTCAAGAAGGGCTGGTGATTTGGCACTTGCCAAAAATGGTGATTGTGAAAAAGACATTTGGGAATCAGAACCTTCTAGCATAAAGTCTGAATCATATTCGATTGCAGGCCTTGGAGTAGTTACTGTAGTATGGCAAGAATCCTCAGAGCTTGCAACTGAAACCACAGACACTGATCTGGAGCTCAAACCTGTCTTTTCACTTTCTGATTTGGGGGATCTATTTAAATTATCTAAAACCAATGAAGGCTTTATAACATTGACACTTCTCGTATCTACTGATTGCGATCTATTACTTGTGGCATCTTTCTGCTGTTTTTCCTTCATACAAACATCTGGCAACTCTGAGCTTTTTGAGCGAATCAGTTCTTTGCTCTTCACTTCAGCTAACGACTGTTTTGGCTTTTCTTTCATCTTGTTAAGTTCTAAACAAGCACGGTTTCTTAAACGTTCCTTCTCTTTCTGTTTTATTTTTTCTTTATGTTTTCTATGCCACTGCTCTATTTCCAGATCCTTAAGGCTAAGCATTCTTTCAAAGCTAGTTTGCATTAAATCATCATTGACTAATCTTTTTTCTTTAGGTCGAGCATCCTTTGGTGCAGGAGCTGGTTTAGGCTTAAGTTTCTCATGCTCAAGTTTTAGTTTAAGTAAACTACTTTGATGCAGTTTATCTTTATGCTTGTCTCTCTCTTTGTATCTGTCTATATCTTTATCTTTTTTATCCTTCTCTCTACCATCTGGAGTTTTCAACAAATCATCTTTTGATTTTTCTTTCAAAGATGATATTTTGTCATGCACGGTTTTATTACTTTCTGTAATACTGCATCTCCGTTCCTCTTGCATGTGTTTTGAGTTTGCTACTGTTGAGATCTCCTTGTCTTTGGATTTGTCTTTTTTTTCAAGTTCCTTTTCTTTGTCTTTAGTTCTATTTTTTTCTGATTTCGTATATTCAGATTCTTTTTCAGACTGTTTGACTTTTCTTTCAGTACAGTGTTTTTCTTTGCTTTCAGCCCAATGTCTGTCTTTATCAGACTTTTCCTTATCATGCTTCTTATCAGTTTTTTCTTTATTTCTTTCTTTGTCATCAATTTTTTTAAGAGTACCCGTGCTTTTTATTTTATCATTTTCCTTATGGCATCTTTCTGCTTGCTGGAAATTTGGCTTCTCCTTTACTTTCTCTGTATTTTCATTTACTTCTGCTTTTTCTTTCTCCATCTTGTATTCATGTTTTACCTTTTTCTCTTTTTCTCCAATTTTTCTTTCTAGCTTTTCAACATCCTTTTCTTTGACTGAGGTTCGCTTTTCAGTCTTTTCTTTATTTTCCTTTAAATTCTTTTCCTGCTTTTCAGTATCTGTTTCTTTTTCTATGAAATGCATGTTGGCTGCCTCATCTTTAACACCAAAGCAGAACAATTCAATTTCTTTATCTGCTAGCATAATTTCTTTTTCTTCTTTTGTATCTTTTATTTTTTCATCCTTGAGAAACTTCTCATTTTCCTTTTTGTTCTTCTCTTTGTCTCTCTCCTCTTTAGCATTTCTGTCTTTCTGGAACTGTCTCTCCTTAACTAACTTATCTTCTTTTGCCACAGCTTTTTCTAGCTTTGATTTTCTGTCTGAAGAGAGAGAGTCATGTTCTATATTTAACAACATATCTTCATTTTCATCACTTTTGAAGAAGTTCTCTTTCCAAAATTCTCTGTCAAACTCAATACTTCTTTGAACCTCTTTAACATTATGTTTATGTTTTTCCTTCTCCCCCTCCTGTTCTTTTTTGTGCTTGTCCTTTTCTCTTTCTTTGTGACGTAACTTATGTTTTTTAAGTGTTTTACCTTCCTTGTCAATCTTTCTGAGAGTATACTCTGAATTCTCAAACGCTGAGCTATTATCTTCCTCCTTAATTTTAGGACTAGATTTTTCACCAAATTCTAAGTGAAAATCTTTCTGATGATGCTTGCTTTTTTCTTTGTGCTTGCAAGATTTGCCACTAGAACTTTCTACTAGATATTCAGATTCAGTGTTGTGATCATACCGAACCAATTCAGATTGCAATGTTATTTCAGAACCTCCTGGTGATAAGCAAGTTTTGGTGTTTTCTTGCTTTAATGGTGTTGACTGTTTTTCACTTAATCCACAGGGATGCTTTGGAGATTTGCCAGCAGTGATATGAAATAGATGTAAAGAAGAATCTTCTTTTGGGGTAAAAGACTTCTTAAAGGTTTCTTCCTCTCTAGTTTTATCTAACGAATCTAACCCTGAAGTAGCTATATTCATTACTCTAGCATTCTCTTTTTCTTGCTTTAGTTCTTGATTCTCTTTATTTTTGCTCTGATTTTTTACTTTCCTTTTAACTTTTCCTTTTTGCTTGTGTTCATTTGTAACCATGTAGTCTTTCTTCACTCTTACATCAGAATTTGACGTCTCTGAGATAGAGCAGGGAGAGACTATCTTCTTGTCCTGAAGTACTTCTTCATCTGAACTTTCAGAACTTGAATACAGAACTCTAGATGATTTCTGCTTTTTGCTTTTGAATGATTTTGAAAAGACAACTTTTTCTTGTTTCACAAACAAGCTGTTCTTTTCAGCTTCAGTCTCATCCTCTTTCCTTAGGTCTTTTCTAAGAATATGTTTGTCATCGATCATTTTTTTCATTTCATCTTCATCATCATCTTTAAACTCATACTCATCAAGAGCAGATGGAAGTGGTGCCTTACTAGGGACCACCTGTTTGCTGTCATTTGCTACAGCCTCCTTTTCTGCTTCTGAATCAACATTTCCCTCTACACTGGAAGGATTTACAGATGGAGGTTCTTCAGAATCTAGAGTAAGAAAACCAAAAATTAGTTGAATGTTGATGCAACATTCTTCACACTTTAGTTCAGGACAAAATACTTCAGTTCAGCCATCATACTGCTATACAAATAATAAAAAAAAACCACACTCAAAACAATGAACCTTCTCACTAGAATTATGCTTTTTAAGAGAAAACAAATAGTCATGAAACCACAGTGCTCCCCTTTACAGCTGTCACTCATGTATGCAAAAATATTAATTAGCATTTATATCCAAAGGTAGTAAAAGCAATGCACTTTAAATATTGTAAACCTCATCTGTTGTGCGTAATTCCTGCATAAGCTGACTCTTTCCAAGGAAATTGCAATGTTATTTCAGATACTGTAAAACTCATCTTTTAATGTTTTAATTAAAATTTTTAATTTTTATTTTATTAAGCATTTTATTTCTCTCAGCCCTTCCTCACAGGAGAGATGCTCCAGTCCCTTCATCATCTGTCTGGCCCTCCACTGGATTCTCTCCAGTACGTCCATGTCCCTCTCATAGTGGGGAGCTCACAGCTGGACCCAGCACTCCAGCTGTGGCCTCACCAGTGCTGAGCAGAAGAGAAGGATCACCTCCCTTGACCTGCTGGCAACACTCCTAATGCAGCCCAGGATACCACTGGCCTTCTTTGCAGCAAGGGCACGTTGCTGGCTCATGGTCAACCTGGTGTCCACCAGGACCCCCAGGGTCTTTTCTGCCAAGCTGCGCTCCAGTTGGCCAGACCCCAGCCTGTACTGGTGCCTGGGGGGTTGTTGCTCCCCAGATGCAGAACTTCACGTTTCCTTTCCCCTTGTTGAATTACATGAGGTTTCTGCCAGCCCATTTCTCCAACATGCTGAGGTCCCTCTGGATGTGCCACTTTGTGCCACTGATCAATACTCTCTGGCCCTGGCCGTTCAGCCAGTTTTCAATCCACCTAATTTCTTTTACTCAAAAGAACTTGAGTTGATGAAGATTCTGTGAAAGCAGAATGAAGGGTTCCCACCTGGCACTCAAGCAAGTTACTCATGGTCAAGAATCTTTTACTTCCAAGGAGACAACAGTTCTTTCTGTGCCCCAAGAGGTGGCAACTGCTCCTTAATCTGCAGAAATACAGTACGGGCCAAGAATTACTGCCTCCATGTAAGTAAGCTACTATCTGGTCACCTTCACAAAACTGTGATTTCCCCACTGACAGGGACTTCTCTTTACTAAGTGTAACTAAGTTATACCCATGTAAGACAGTAGCTCCCAATTCATGTACTAAGGATGTGAAATAAGTGACTTTAGGAATATTTTCCCCCAAGAAGACCTCTCAGAAACCACTTCGTATCATAATAAATATAGTATTTTTCTCTGTATCTTTCTCTGGTAAAACCACCATTCTGAGGTAGGGTTAATTTGGAGAGTGGGAAGGGCTTATTAAAGAGAGAGAGAAGAAAAAGAAAGAATAAATATTTCAGATAGTTCAACTGAAATATTTGAAAACCACCGCTAAAACTAAAAGTGGAAATCAATCTTAGCAATAGCAATTGCTACCTGCAGCAACTCTTAGTAGCTAACACTACGCAAAAGATTAAAACCACCTAACTTCAGGTGATTTAATGCACTTGAAGTATGCAACTAAATGGCTACTTTTACCTGAGCAACTGTCCTCATCATCAGAGATGGGCACCTCCCTTTTCAATAGCATTTCCAATTCTTCAGTTTCAGCAACATCAACAGGTCTCTCCCCGTGCTTATTGGCTTGAAATGGATTTCCACCATGTCGAAGCAACAGCTTCACAATCTGCAGCATTAAATAAATGAACTTTTAGGTTTTCCACAACATGTTACTTGACCAGCATAAAAACCTTCCATGGCACGTGAAATTGGATAATGTGACACACAGTCCTAAACTCCTACCTGTGAAACCGAAACTGCAAAGCAAGACTTCAGCAACTAGAATGCAAAGTCCACATACTCATAATCTACTCATTAAAAGAGGCAATGGGGAAGACTAAAGAAATTTGTCGTCTGTTACACAGACATAACATGATCATAAAGAAAAGCAACAGTGCCTTTTTGTTCTTCTTGTTGTAGCATTTCCTCACACAATTCATGTGGTTCCTTACCCACCAAGCTCTCTACTCCTCTGCACTCAATTCACCTCTGCTCCAAATTTTATAGCACTTAACTCTAAGGAACAGGAAAAGTTTTTCCAAGTAGCAGTACTATTGGTTTCCACAGCATTCCAGAAAAGCCCTGACAGAGATCCAAGTATCTTACTGGAGGAACAAACTACCCCCATCCCCAACTGAATACAATACAGCAAAATCATCAATTTCTCTAACATCAAGAACAAAAAAATTGTTGAAGTTAAATGATACCAAGGCCACTGCATTTTTCAGCACAGTATCTGGTATTGGTTACTTTTTTTTGGTCCTATATGTTAAGAGTGGAGAAATTCAGCAGACAGCAATATGGTAACATGAAACTTCAGAATTTTTCTCATACATAATGTCAGTGAGATGGTCACAGATATGTATACTGAGACCATACAAGCAAGAGGTCCTGTTCTTCAAATCTCTACTACAATTTTATGCAAGATTGATCTAAAGACCCACTTTTGTTTAGATACCCATAAGAAACAGTTACTAAACTGTTAATAAAAAATTCACAATCAGATTATCGTAATTCTCTTCTCTAGCCTTTCCAGAATATTCTTCCAAACTGAATATCTTGTTTGGGAGGTATACTTGATTTAAGGGATAATTTCAATTTTTTGCTTTGTATAGCAGATTACACACATAGTAATGAAATAAGAGACATAAGAGGAGAGCAGAGTAATTTCTATATCTAGTTTGCAGAAAACAAGAACAAATTTAGAAATTAATGTAAAATGCCTACAGTGCTCCATTTATCTTCTCTGCTATTACTTGTAATTTTATTTTTTCTTTAAATAAAGAATATATACATATCAATGCTCTATTTCAAAGTCCATGAAAAATTATATAAAAATAAATGTAGGATATGTAATGCTAAATATTTCTATATAAATAAAAATACTTGATATATATATAAAAAGCACATTTTACTTCCCTATATGCATAGAAATAAAAAAATATTTCCCCAAACCCACAGTACACTGTTTGAAGACATTTTTTTTTGAGAATTCTATACAGTAGAAGTCTCTCTCAAAAAAAAAAATCATTTATTTTAAAAGTAAAAGATAAACTTTTTAATATTGAAGAAAACAGACAGTAGTAGAAAATAGCTGGCAACAGAAATAGGATGAAAAGCAAAATGAACAAAGAAAACCAAAACAACTTTAAGATGCTCCCAAAACAGCAGAAGCAGAATTATAAAACCATATGACAGTAATCAGAGCAGTTAGGATTTGTTATAATGACTGATCATTTCAAAGCACTTATTTATTCCCCTGCTGCTCTCCCAGCATACTCACATTTCTATGCCCACTACTAGCAGAATCATGGAGCGGCGTATCATCATCCAAGCCCTGTGTGTTCACGTCGGCTCCTGCTGCTATCAGGACTTTAGCAACATCATAGTAACCAACATTACAAGCTTCATGCAGTGGTGTCCAACCTATAGTGAAGAGTGGTAAGTTCAAAAGGTCAAAGATTTGTTTGGTGTTTTTTTTTTTTTTTCCCTTCCTGTGCTATAGAACTCTATTGCCTTAAAACATTTCAAAATACACTCAGACACAGTAGTTGGCAGGAAGATAATGCCATCCATCTGATGAACAACACACGCTTTATCAACTTTAAACCTTATGCCAACAAAATCCAAATTCTACTGAGATTAAACCGAACACAGAAATGACTAATTAAATAGTAAAGGACAAAATGTGGCACAAAATCCCCAGGCTAAACATGTTAGAAATTCCTTGACTAGTGAGCATTTGAATACAGTGTTAGGTATATATAAATAACATTATTCTATATGGAAACAGTTTGAAACTATTGGAAGGACTAAGTATGGGAAATTATCATAACCAGCGTCACTAAACATGTAGCATAAATCACTAATAACATTCAGCAGCTACTAGTCGAGATAGCAAGCTGTTAATAAACACTGGCAGAGAACTTATTCCTGATGTTTCCTAGAATATTAGTGATTTTTGTCAATTTGATTTCCAAATTGATAATCTGAAGTTCAATGCTCATTTTTTGTAGCAGATCCTTAACTGAAGATGACAATCAATCCGCACAGACTATACTCCTTACCTTAATTTCCTCTCCCTAACTTGATGCCTTCCAATTCATAGCTGCCCTGAACTTCCAGTCTGCTGTTGATGCCTTCTCAAAGCCTAGTTCTGGGAAAGCATTCAACTTTTGTTTCCAACATAACCTGTGCAAGTCTGGAAGAGTTTATTCACTTGAACTCTGCATCTAATCAGTACATCCATAAAGAGGACGTATAAGAACAATCCCCTGATTTACATAATCCCTCAATAAGGTAATTTCTCATCTTCATCTCTCACTCAATTTCTCACCTGACACTCATTTAAATTAAAAAAAAAAAAAAAAAGAAAAAAGCTTTTACCTTATTGTGTGGCAAAACACTTCTTCCTGATCTTCGCATACTAAAGCTTTCCTCCAATCATCACTTCAGTCACTCATTTCCAGCACTGCCCGACTACCACCTCCTTCATTCCATTTTCTTGTAATTTGCCTTTTTCCCACTCATACACAATGATGACACTCTTCTGCTCTCAGCCCTCTGATCCGTGTCTTCTTCCCTCTTATTAATTCTCTCTGTAATTAATTCTTCTCCTTGTTTTACTGCTTTGCCTTTCTATCCTAATCACAATGTCCAGCCTGCCAGCTCAGGTCCTGGCTTGCTCTCAACATCTGTTTCCTTCACTCTTGTTCTCACAAAGCAGTATCATTCTGGCAGACAGCCCATGAGCACAGTTACTTCCTCTATTACTAATTCATTTTCTGCTTCTCAGTTCTGCCAAACTCTTTGCTAAAAAACTCTAATTCTCTAAACTTCACTGCATCCTAAATTCTTACTTTGCTCCACCCATGACTCACTGCTCAAATCCTCCCCCTCTTCTTGACTTTTTCCTCTGCACAGGATTTTGAAGCTCAGCCACCTCTGCTTCTCACTTTGGGTTACTAATGGAAAAGTATCTCACTCGATCCCAGACACCTCCTCCAGAGTTCTGAATAAAGCCTCTAGCAACTTGCTTCCAATTAGTTCTCAGAACCAAATCTTAACCATTCCCCTGATCCTTTCATTGGCCTCTCAAATCAGTTAAATACCTGTACTGGGCCAGGCTGGGATGAAGTTATGAAGATAGCCTCCCGCAAAGCAGCCCATCTAGTGCTGTGCATTGCATTTGGGGTTAAAACACACCAGTGTTTTGGCTACTGCTGAACAGTGCTTGTACAGTGTCAAGGCTTTCTCTCTCTCTCCCCCCGCACAAGAGGCTGGGAGGGGACACAGCCGGGACAGCTGACCCAAACTGACCAAGGGTATATTCCATACCATACAATGTCAGGGTCAGCAATAAAAGCTCAGGAAAAGAAGGAAAGGGGGATGTTCGTACTTATGGCATTTGTCTTCCCAAGCAACTGTTACACCTGCTGAGGCCCTGCTTCCCAGGAATTGGCTGGACATTTGCCTGCTGATGACAAGGAGTGAATGAATTCCTCTTTTCCCTTTGCTTGCACGTTCAAGCTTTTGCTTTTCTTATTAAACTGTCTTTAACTCAATCCATCACAGCTTTCTTCCACCTTATTTTCTCCCCCTGCCCTGTGGAGGTGGGGGAGTGAGAGAGCAGCTGAGTGGGAGCCTGGCAACCAGTCAAGGTTAACCCACCACAACATCTCTTCTTGAAGTGTTTCTGTTCTTCCTGTGATTTCTATAGGTCTGCCTTCCCCTGAACCTCCCCCGCCTTTTCTAAAATTGCTCCTTCAACAAGTTCTTCTCATCTCCCCTCTTAACTCCTCTGAAGATCCCACTAAGTTCTACTTCTGCTTCCTTTCTCTTCCTCCTCTACAAATGAGTCTTGAGCAGCCCCATCTTCAAACAAAAATTCAGCTACCCTCTGTACACCAAGAAATCATTGATCTGTTTCTTACCTAAAATCAAGACTTTAGTCCATCTCATTAATATCTTCTCCTGATGTCAAGTTTGAGCTGACAATCAATTGTACAATATAGTTCTGAATTCCTCTCATTGGGGTCTGATACTTCAGCTCATCTTATCTCACCATTCTCATTGAGAGTATAATTCTCCTTATAACCATTCAGATCCATAAACTGAGCATCTTTAGCAGGCTTCACTGTAAGTCTAGTCAAAACTCTCATTCAGACCTTTATGTTTTTGCTTCTATTATGCAATGACCCTAAAAACTTGGAAACTGCTAGTGCTGCCTGTTAATTATACCAATTAGTATTCTCAATATTCTCTTTATTTCCTTGGGATGCCAGCAGCTCACCACAAATTTGGTCACCTTTTCTTCAGCATTATCCTTTGCATTGGGAGCACAGACTTTCTGAACATAACCAGAAGCAACATGGCTCTTTCTTTTATTTATTTTCTCACTTATATCGCATAATCCACTTTTACTGTGGATGCAAAAAAAGTAAGTTTTTAATGGCTAATGTTGAGAGGTAGAGTATTAGGAGCAGTTCATTATGCTGTTTATATAATGTACACTTGATACTTCTAATTATTTTTCAGAGTTGTCCTTGCATTTAAGAGAGAAACATCTACTAAATCTTACCGTTTTATAGATGTCTCTTAGACTCCAACCCCACAACAAACTCTGCAGCAACCTTTTATCCTGCTTTACCCTTCCTTTCACTCTGTTCCATCCTTCCTCATTACTCCAACCCCCTTCTATGACCTAAATGTCCACTTCAGCTCCTAACTCTTATGCCCTTTTACATCGGTTGAGGAAAACCCAGGAGGTACTTTGGCTTATCTCAGTATGTAAATGCATTTAATTTGGTGCCTGGCAAATTAACAGCTGCCAACTACTGAACGCAGAACTGCAGGTTCCATCTTCTGTGGAAGCACTACTTTGGGGATCTCATATTTACTCTGCCGGAGAGTATTTACTAAAACATGCAGAAACTTAACTATCACGAATCAAAAGCAAAATAGGCAAAAGTTTGTGAGCAGGTTCCAAAAAAATTATCTAGGTCATCTTGTAGAGAAAGACAGGCAACACAGACATTTAATCATAAAAAGTTTACTAAACAAATACTAAGAAAAGTAAAGAAAGATACCAAATAAAGGATACTAAGAATATGGTACAAGTTACAATTTACCTTAAAGTTTATCAATCAGTGCTGAAGTCACAGCAGATACTAACGTACCAAAACTAGTATTAATCTAGCAGGGCTAGATGACAAGTGCAAGCTATACCACACCCATCTGCTTTGGTGTGTATTAGCTGTCACAGTAAGAAGATAATGTACATTATAGTGTTACACAACCTTCACTGTTACTAAACTTTGCATCTCCACACACAGACTACAATCCCATTATCTGTTACTGTCTTTGCCTAGTATAATTCTATGAAGTTCAGCAAGTGTGCGCACATATTTTTATATATGCCTAGTGTGCAAAGGCCCTGGCCACAACTGAACACATTCAGGCATTATTGTACCATTCTAATAATATACTATGTACTACAGTGTCCTGGGTACTACCTCTGCCATCATAAATAAAAACATGATTTGAAAATTTCCAATCAATTTTGTTGTAATTTTCATTTGCATGTAGCATGAACTGAAATCAAACCTTGGAAAACAACTTCAGCAGTCATATTTAATTCGTATAGGTAAGAGAACATTTATCGACTTACCTGCAAAATCTTTTACATTCACATTTGCACCTAAACTGATTAGCTCCTTAACCTGTTTAACATCCCCTCGAATTGCTGCCATATGTAGAGGAGTCTCCCCTCGCTCATTTCGCTTGTTAACTTTGTCTTTTTGTCTTGAAGAGGAGCTTGGAGTTTTCTTTTGTGTTGGCGTTGTTTGCAAGGAATGATTTAGGGTAGAATCTATAAAATAAGTTTTTTAACGGTCACTAAAGTATTTAACACTATTTTTACTTCAACTCATTTTAACAACTGTATTCAAAGACTACAATTATCGGTGAATAATTACATTTAAATAAAGGATGCATTTGGCACTTTACATGTATCAACACAATGCCTATTTGCCATGTGCAAAAGGGTGTTTTGCAAAGTCTCACTATTCTTAAAGTAGATTTAAAGGACAGATGAAGTCTACCCAAAACGCAAGGTTCACATACTCTGGTATAAATTCTGCTGAAACAAGACAAAGCATCACCATGCAGATGAGTATCTACTCTGCTTCCCCTTCCTCCAGCACACTTTCACTGTATTTTTATGTAGTGGGATGCCAGTTTAAGGAATTATTGCTTGTGCATTGTACTCCCTGCACTTTCTCAACTGTGCCACCACAAATGTTTTTGGGTGGACTGGACAGTAAACTACTATTACTAAAGTTTCTCAATATTTTCTCAAAAATAAGAGAAGCCACAAAGCCAGATTTACACAAAAGGAGAAACCTGTATTGTATATTTTCTGGTAGTCTTTGATTACAGGGAGTCAGTTAAAATATTATCTTCTGTAGTTAAAGTTATTAATTTATTTGATAGAATATATGTTTCTGACAAAAAAAGTGCTTTATGAATATAAATATATATTGAAATAATAGAATTCTAGCTAAAAGATTTTCCTTCAGACATTATTCTATTGAAGAGTGCCTATTAATTAAAAGTGAAATTCCTAACCAAGACAGTCCGGTTCTATTTCAATAACAGTTTAAAGTATGTAATACATCAGGCAATGTTTCTAGTGGTTTGATGGAAAGAAGAGAGACTGGAAGTCCCAAATTCTTCTGCAACTATTATAGTTTGCGACAGGGAGGTACAGCATATCAGCCCAGTTTCCATCTTCACAATTCCTTGAATTTAATCTCTCAAACAAGTGAGAACATATCTGTGGGCCATGGACTCAAAAGTTTTCATGTATGGGGTAGACTTCCCTGGCATGAGAGACTGAAGAATATCCTTTTTTCTCCCCCACAAAGTATTAAAAAATCTGAGGAGCCTTTTAAAGATAACTCCTCTCACCATGAAATTGTCTTGCCTTTCTCTACATACATTTTGTTTTAAACATAGCAGGATAGTAAAAGATTAGGTAACTAGCACCAAATTCTTAAGGAAACACAGCCATTCACTTTTAAATGCCAAATTTGTAAAAACATTACATGGGTAGAACATACACATACATAAAGATTTTTTAAATACAACTGGATCAAGGAAAGTTTGAAGTTCTGAATTAAAACAAGGTGTCTCCCCTCTCCCACTAAATCCTAAGGACACAATCCAGTTTCTTTCTAAATTAAAATCCTGCTACAAAAGGAGGCAATGAGACAGCAGTTAAACGTCATGAGAAACAGGTAGTATTTCAGTTTTTAATTTTTTACATATGTATATTTTTTACATATGTAACAGTGTATTTTTTTATATGTAACAGTGTTTGAGAGGCAAAAATAATCAAAGGAAGAAAAGAGATTTTCAGGTTTTACAGCTATCATAATGCAAAGCTTTGCACATAAATACAGAATGTAAAGAATTTTTCATCAGATTACTCATCAATACACAGCAGAGTTTTACCAGAATTGCAAATAACTTATAAAATTTTCAATAATAAGAAAGGATTATTGAAAACCAGCAGGGTTCAGAATACTGTCACTGGGACAGAATCAAGCCAGAAGGAGGAAGAAAACTGTTAACTTTGTAAGATCACCTGGGCTGTTGTCTCTTGCTGTCATCTGCATGAGAAGTGCCATCTGTTTGCGCTCTGACAGAGGATAACCAAAAAGAATGCTAACTGGTGTTGATTTCTTATTTCCAGCATCCTTCTTCATTTTCTTTTTCTCCGGACCTTCCTTCTCTGGAAATATTAACATTTAAAAACTCAAATAGCTGTTCTGTTAGAACATTTTTCTAGAAATAAAACAGCCTTTTAAGGTATGTGAACTGGTGATTGGTGGCAGGTGATGAAAAACAGAAATTGCATCTCTAATTTGCTGCATTTGCATTAGTTTTGGTTACCTGTTCTAATCAGGATAATAAGCTACTGAGTTAAAGCACATAAAGCTGTAAGGATGATTATTAAAACATTCTAAAAGATGAAAAACCTGTTTCACATCAGGAAAGCTGTATATGCCACAACTTTGATTTTCAGAGAATCAAGTCAGGTCCTTAAAAAACTCTGTAAGATCAGCTAGTCAGCTTTCAGCCTTGAATACCGATCCGGACTGTGCTCTATTCCACTTGTCTCAAGACACCATGTTAAAAATTAGAAAAGACTTTTTAATACTGGTATTTGTTAGGTAATTGAACGAGAGATTGTGTCTCCCAAACTCATCCTGGTACTTCACGTTAGAGCAATTTCTTCCTCAAAATTCATATCCTTCAAAAACATACAGCTATTTTATATAGATAACTTTCCTCTTATGAGTATTTATGATAGTTGTTTAATACTTCTTGTCCAAGTTTTAAGGAGCTAAAACTACACATCTGAATAAACAGATAATTTCTAAAGCTATTCAGTACCTACAAACTCTCACAGATCTTCAGATTGGTTAAATGTGCTCTGAAATCAGATAACCTCTTAATAGTTAACAAATTTCAAAACTAGAATTTTATTTGTGTAATTTGGAAACTGTGGTCTATGTCTTCCATTCTTTTCAAAAGTTCTTCCTTCATTTTTCTTTATAAAGGTCTCCTAAACCAAACACAAGCATTTAGATTAAAGAATGATACAAACAACTGATTTGTGATTAAGTGACTTCAACTAAATCACTTTAATAGAAGCAATATTTAACAATCTTAACAGCACGCAAGTACGAACTCTTAATGTATCAAATTTCTTTTGGTACAACTATTTTCCACAGATCTCCCTACCTGGTTATTGTTGTTTAGCAGTATTTTCTACAGACATATTAGTTTGCATTTATGTGTAGTGAAGACCATTCATTTTCTGTAATTATCTCATCTTTCCAGTCAACTGCTCTTCTTCTGCATTAAAAAGTTCTTATCAAATTCAATATTTTATATTTTGTAAGCAGCTTATATTACTTACATGTTAGACCTATAATGTCTACCTTTTTCTTCAGAGTCTAAGATTACTACTTGAATATAAACACACTGTGTGTAAAAGATGGCCTAAGGAACCTTAGTCACATATTTGGTCACTTGGAACTAAAATTTTTGAGAGTTAAAAAAATGTCTGTCAAGAAAGGAATGGTCTGAAGAGTATTCTAACATTCAACCAACAAAACTGACACCTCTAAACTCTGAGCAAATAATTCCCTTTGCTCTTTCCTTAAAAGCCCAGGTTCAGTCTTAGCTTTTCCAGAGATCCTGTTCACTCCACTGCACCCTCTCCTTTTGGAAGCTTCCCTACGGACCACCTACCCAAAGGCCTCTAAGCAGCCAGCCAGGACTCTGAACCCTACAGTCACGAGTAAACCCAACTCACCCTCCAGGCTGGACTACTGACCACAAAGATAGGGACACAGTTCAGTAAGGATGTCTACTGCCCACCCTCTCCTCTGTGGCTGGATGATGTGCTAATCCCCATACAGCAAACAAGAACACAAACCAAAGCTGAGATCTAGATATTACAATGAGAAATATGCAATAAATGAAAGTAAGCAGGCAGGAAAGATGTTGGACTTATTAATCAAGCTTGGCCATAATAGCATGCTAGAATTTGGCTAGGAATTGGCTGAGGATTGTTACTATTACTTAAATAAGCCTGGTTGCCACAACACGGATCTTTTTAGCTCTTTGTGTAATAAGTTATCTCAAATTATTCTTACTGTGATTGATTACCACCTGATGAGGCAATGCTCATTCAGTTTTAGTTAAACTTAGTGTTTTGAGCCATACTAAAAAAAAAAGATGTGGAAATGCAATTAAGCTAGTCAAGGTTGGGGGAGAATTTTATTTTTATTATTGTCTCTATGTTTATACTGATCTCTCAGTTTCCTTTCCTAAATCTCAACCTTAAAAACCTGTCTAAAAACTTAATTTAAAAAAACTAAAAAAAAAAATCAGTCATCTGCAAAAGCAGAAAATCTTAAAACAGAAGACTCCACCAAGGCAAACTTCACAAATCCACTGCAGAGAGGCAAAAATTAATAAAAATTACAAATTAGAAAGTTATGTCCTTTTGAGTTTCCTAACCATGTACCATTCCCTGTTTCATTAAATCCCAAACTAACCCTTTTTCATATTTTGATTTTCTACACTTCTGCCTTATGCCCTCTCTGTGTCATTCTTTTCCTCTCAACTCACCTTCTGTCTTTCTAGCCTTCCCTAAATCTCATCTTTTAGTCTTGATTACATACACAGGCTATAGTAATGCAATGCTCTTGAGGGAGAGGAAGGCATATAAATAGTGCACATCCTCAATTCCATAATGACCAAATAAGAAAGATATGATTTTACTGACTAAACAATTATGAGCAAAACTATTTTAAGAATGGAAAGCTACAGACCTGTGTACATATTAAAAAAAACCCTACAAATTTATCCATCATGTTTAAAAAAGGAACAGGATCCATTTGACAGAAGTAATTTATGAGTTTTTTCTAAACTACATTCATTTCATACTCCTGAATACCTAAAAATTCATTCAATATCCAAATCAACACTACTGCTCTATAGGTAGAATATCTGCATAGGAAAGTTTAAATAAAACCTGCAATGAAATTCTACTTTCCACTTTTCACTGTTCTCTCTCCAAGGATACACATACACATGCTGTTCTCTCTCCAAGGATAATGTATAGCATACCCTTCATTGACTAATTTAATACTGCCATAAAGACAACACATTTCAGTCTGTCTGTCATGATCTGCTGTTTCTTAGCTTATGCTATTTACTGCTCATGATTCTTTTATTGAAAAACACATTCATATTCATTCTGAATTATGCCTTACAATTTGATATCTATACTCAGCTTGAGAAAATAATATATCAAAATAATTGAAATAAAAGTTTTGCTGATTTAGCTTTTACTTTTTCAACCCTACGGTGTACTTTTCCAGGTATTTTTACCTGTTCATTTTTCCTTTGGGGGTTTGGGGTTTTTTTGAAAACCATTTTGTTAGAAAAGCCTACTAAGTAAATGAGTGCAATTTACTCCCATCTCATGTTCACTGTTGTCAAACAACATGAAGATCATCCCCTACATATTCCAATGCCTTTCAGTGGTGGGACAAATTATTCTTCTATTACTCTTTATTAACACTGTATTTACAACTAATTTCTAGACCTTACCAATTAAAAGTACCAAATAAGAACACAACAGCTCTCACTAAATTGTATTGTAATTATGCCCTTACCACTAAAAAAAAGACAAACTTTTAATAAAATTTATACAAGACTTTATATGTGTTTTCAGTAAACCTAAACACTTCAATACCCAAAATTAATATGATCAACAAATATATATTAAAAAAAAGTCTTAGAACTACAACAGGTGCACCTGATAATCCATTTACTAGAGTATGTCCTGTAAGAGGCTACTGGTTTTCCCCCTTAAGTCCTCATGCATATGCCTTGGTTCTGAATGCACAAGATAAAACAACATGGGACAAAAGGGGTGGAAGGAAGCAAAAGGAAGGGAGTAGGGCATATAGAAATTTTTATACACCAAAAATAAATAAATAACAAAATTAGATAGTAAAAAGTTACCTTAAAAAAAAAAAAAAAGGCAAAGAAAACAACAATGCAACCGTTGATAAAGCAGCTACACAAATCCACAGAAAAATTCTTATAAATTACTGGGAACCCTCGTTATGCTTACTGCAGAATATATTTTAAGTTTTGTTTTCACTGACTCAAAAAAATTGTCACACAGTACACTATACTTTATTTAGCAGGAGAAGACCAACTTAATGGTAAGGAACTTTTGACCTTTTAGCTATTCTTTATCTTGTGGTAGCATAAAGGTTTCCACAGCTGTGTACTTGATGTTTATACCATTCGAACAGTAACAACTGCCCTAATAGAGGAATAATATCAGTTTAAGAAATTTAAGTTTAGACAGATTTTAATGTATAAAATTGACTGTTAATGTAATTTAAGTTTTGGGCTTTTTTTAAGATTTTGATCATTTTGTTTTCAAAGTCTATGGGATACAAATACCTTCTTTTACATTCACTTGTTACTTTTCGGTGTTCCTTAACAGTTAGAATTGGAACATCAGGGAATTTCTTACTTGTTATTAAAAAAAATAAAAATCAAAACTCTTCAACTGGCTTCATGTTTAATTTTCCTTATTAAATAACCCTCATAATACGCAGCCAAATTGATCTGGACAACATTCCTCTTAAGATTTCCCTTTCACAATGTAAGCTTCTCACCTAGCACTTTAAAAAAAGGATTTAAAAAGAGCCAAGTTATGTGAAACAGTGATTTAGGTGCATTTGAGCTCTTATTTGTAGAAGAGCTTCATGAATTTCCCTCCCAGTACTTAAATGTACTGGCACAAAAAAACCATCAGAGTCACTGGTGATTATTTTAGAATTTAGACATCACAGATAATGTCCGAAGGCAACCAATAATGTTTTGGGGGGTTTTTTTGTTTGTTTGCTTTAGTTTGGATAAATTACAAATTCCCAGTCAAGTAGCTTCTAAATGTTTTACGAAAATAGATTATTAAATATTGTAACATGGATTTCTCAAAACAAATCACTCCAAACTAACAGAATATGCCATTTGGTAAAATAACCACCTTAGTGGACAAATGAAATAAAGCAAGAAAGACCAAATTCGAACTTCAGGGCTGATGGTAGTCTGGTTTCATTTAAAACTCCTATCATAGTGCAAATTGTAAGGAATAACAGGGTTAAGGAATAGGACCATGTGAAGCTAAAATATGAATGGCTTGACATAAATGCTTCTAAGTAAGTTATGAGATTGATAAACAACAAAAGACTAAGATGCTTATTACTAACCACTGTAACAGACCGGTCAAGATGATCAATTCGGCAGATGACGAAGTTAAGAGAGACAGAGTTACTGAGATCTGTGTGACTGTGGTAATCTGACTGAAGTTATTTTAAAGATTATTTTAAAATTATTTTAAATCATCATGATTGACTGCTGCTTCCTATCCTCAGTGAAAGAGAAAGATTAGAATGTGATAAAGTGACCCTGCAGTATACTGTACCCTGTAGAAATATCAAAGTACTACTGTGATACCTAATTAATCAAATTTATGGTATATTTATTTAACTGAACACACACAGACGAACAGAACCACCTCCACTTTCCTGCCTCTAGCCCAGACAACAGTTAAAGAAACTTGTAGTAGTTGAACAGTAAGTCCAAACCCAGGAAGCAGTATCACAGTGTGTCAGCAGCCCCTTTAACAGACCCACTAACCTCTGTAACTGTGGCAAGCACAAGTATAGAAATTGTGTTACTGTGATGTACACATGGAACAAAAAGAGGTCAGTTGTTTTGCTCTTCTGGATGTCAACTAAATGCTAAAAGAAATATGACTCTGCCATGTTTGAACTACTTCAAAAACAGGAATTGAAGGGGTCAGAAAACAAAACTGAGATGTTACTATAAACAGCAAATCCTGAGAAGTAATTTCCAAGGAAAAATCAACAAATTAGCACATTCAGTGTAATTGTAGCTCTCGTTGTTCTTCGTGAATAATCAACTATGTAACAAGACTACAGAAAAGTAAAAAAAAAGCCTACACTTACCTTCACAATGAAAAGATTCTTCCGGTCTACAGCTATGTATAATTACTATGAAAAATTCAAATTTCTCTCTTCAGACTAATAAGGTGGAGAGAGTACACAAACTTGTCCTTAGCAAAATCAGCACTTGTCCGTTGTTCTTATTCTGATAACCACATCAGAGGTGGTTCAAAAATAAGCAGATTAATTAAGCTAACAAGATGCAAATAATGCTATTTAAGTAGTCCAAGTAAGTGATGGCTTTTCAATCAAATTATGGTTTTGGGTTGGGATTCTTCAAATCAGAGAACTCATTAAAAAAGGTATGAAAAATATTTCTTGTTCTACCACCCATTCTTACCAGTCTTAATCAAAACCTGTGTGTAGAACCCTTCATAAGATGAACTCAAATAAGGGTTAAAGCTATACTGCAAAATTTGCAGTATCAATAAATTTGACTGCAGTAGGTACGTATCACCTCAGCTTTTCGCGGTTGCTCTACCCAAAGAACGGGGATGTGATAGCAGAGCCCTCAGTTTAGGACAGCCGCCCAAACACGGGCAGTGTAACAGACACAGCCCCGCACCAGGCAAGAAGCTGAGAACGGGACGCTGGCGGTCGGAGACAGGTGCACAGACCCACTGCAGGGGCGGCTGCCGCCCCGCTGGCCCCTCACCAGGCCACAGGTCTCCTGGGACTCACGGGGTCTTTCGGCCCCGCGCAGACCTCTCAGCTACTGCGGGCGGCTCAACTGGCACTGCGTGACTACAGTTACACAACCGGACTCGGTCCTAACCAGTATGGAGTTATTAAAAAAGTAACCTAAAGGCTAAATATGAGAATATTTAATACTAATTTACTGCAGCAGTTTCTTAGCCAAAACCACTGATTTAAATCTAAATTTAGATAAACAGGAGGACTAGAATTGTTCTAGACTCTTATGGGACACTATAAATACCGCTTGATTTCAGTCTTGCCAAAACTGACTGTGTGTTAAATTTACTTTCTGTATGTATAGTTTTGAAGGAATTAAATTTTAAAAATTATTTCCAAATTAAGTTAACATTCTGTTTGGCTGTCCATGTTCATTATCATTTATAGTTTCTAGACAATACCTAAACAAAAAAAAAAAAACAAAAACAAACAAACAAAAAACCACCACCACAAAAAGAAGCCAGAGGTGAAATTGCAGGGGGCAATTTTTACAAAAATAAAGTAAAAATAACAAAAATCTTAGTTTATGAGTGAGTACTCTGGAGATAGAACCAAGACACGTCTAATGATGTAAAGCTCTAAAAATTAGGTACTCCAATGATTTGACTGATTTACCTGCCTAAATAGGATGAAACCCAACTATCATGGGTTTTCTACAATAAGCTAGCAACCCTATCATGTATCTTGGAGATAAACCATTTATTACATTAGACAATTAAATCAAATTTTTTATCCCAGAGCTACTTTTTATGACATTTCTTGATTTTTGTTCACCCAAGCACATTTTTAAAAGACTGTAAATCTTTAAAAATATTTGAAAATCAAACTCAATGGTCTTATCATCTGTTACAGAGAAACTATTTAGCAAAGCAGTAAGAACATTTTGCTATTCTGAACTCTGAAAAAAAAAAAAAAAACCAAAACCAAAACCCCAACATATTGGAAGGCTATTAAAAATAAAACTATCAGGAAAGGATAAAATACATCCTGGAACTGTAAATGACAGTAGGAAGAATGGAATAGTACCACATATTTTTTTTCAGAATCTTTTCAACTATGAATCTTATACACAACCTTTGACCCTTGCCCTAGGATACCACTACAGATTTTCAGAAAGTATCTGAAGAAAACTGAGATTTTTTTTTTTTTTTTTAAACACTAGCAATACTATCTCATATGAAGATTTTCGTCACCTCTTCTCCTTCCCTCTGTCTCTGGTTACACTCTCATCTACAAAAACATACCTTCTTCCTTCCCAAGTAATATTTGCCATTGTCTGTACATAGTTAGCAGGGAGAAAGTTCTGTCAGAGGTAACAGTTTAGCCCAGTGATGGCAAAGATTTTCAATGTTTAATGACAAATTTGCGTCAGAGACAGCACTGCATTTCACGATCACTCATGTCAGTCCTAATCCATGTCAGTGACAAATCTGGCACCAATCTAAGTGGTTAACTTCCACCATACTAATCCAATTGGTTAGACACAGAATCAGCATTACAAGAACTGTTTTCTCATCCTAGTAATGCTCCTGCCTCTCAAGTTTCTGCAAGTTCCTCATATTTGAAACGGGGTAGTTGCTCTTACCTCCTTACCTCAGCAGTAATGAAATGGACAAGCTATGATGTTTGCTGCACAGCAGGTAAAAGCTACGTGCCTTCTATTGTTATATTAAATATTTCTTGCCCCTACTTAAACTGTTTACTTCATCTCCCTGCTACAACTCGTAACAAAAAGATTTTGTAGTGTGTGCATTGTCTTTTTGTGTATGTCTAAGTGCCTAGAGTAATCAATCCTGTTTGTGGTAACTGTGACAATAGATGCTACAGGAAGAGAAACACAAAAAATTACATTACTTTACAAGATGCTGTGACAATGAATTATTTAAAGTTGATGGGAATGGGGAGAGATTACAAAAGATTTTCAACACAGAAAACATTAGATAAGTGCTAAATATTACAACTAAACAAATCTATTTCTATTATGAAAAACAGTTAGGGTCTAATACCAAGCAGTAAAACTAATAAAGCAGATTCTCATAGCATACTTCTAATTTATACATGGTCTTTTCAGAATCAAGTGGTATCATGAATAGTGTAAGACTCTAGAATTCTGTAAAAAACACTGAAAACAGAGATCTAAAGCCAAGAGTATTGTTTTATAATGTGACTATTTCAAATTTGGATTTCATACCATATTCTCTTTACAGGAACAAAAATATGTATGTAATCTTCTGCATGAAAACAATCCTGGCCCGAAATTAAACATGTACTGAGGTATATACTTCTATCTTACATTTAAATCTAAGCATATTAAGAGAATTACCTATTTGTGAAAATATGCAAATGTACAATGAGCACTGTATAAGCAACTGTAGTACTGAGCCTCTGAGAAATGTGAGGAACATACCTTCTGGTGGCCTTCCAGAGGGCACAGATGCTGTTTGCTACCAACAGAACTATTACTGAACTACGACGTAGATAACTAATTACCTAGACTCCGAGATAGCTGTACTCTTGGAATACATCCAGATGCCTTCATCTTGATTTGAAAAGAGCCATGTTAATTAAGAATAGCATTTTGAAGTCTTGAAATCAGTTCTCACAGAATATGCTTAAGTTAGGAAGAACTACCAGCCTGTGCAGAAAAGGTATCCTGAACAGATCGCAGGAGCTTAGACTGAAAGAAAAGTTTGATCTCCATGGCTAGTTTAGTTAGTTCCATAACCTTAGCAACCTTTTTATTTTGTATGGAGGACAGTACATCTACCAATCTTTCCCACTCTCCCTCCCCCAAGAACACTATGAAAGGCTGACAGCTGTATCTCAAATCAAGGCACTTACATGTCTTTTCATCAGTTTACTTGTTTAAACAAATGGACCTCTAGAGATGATAATGAAAAGAAAGATTTATTACTAAAATAGAAGCAAAAGAATGAGGTTAGGAAACAACTGGAAAATGTAGCTAGACTATGCTGGCATGCTAGCTCTTGCTAATGATAGGATGAAAGCCTATCAGACTGAGATGCAACAATCAGCAGCAAGCAAGCAACTTTTACCCTTTTTTATAGGGGGAAAAAATAATCAATATAAAAACATAATATACAATGAATTAAATTAGGATGTATTTTACCAACAAATAATTAGTTAAGGAAATAAAAAGGTTCTACCTGTGTCTGAATTGCGATCTTCATTTCTGGATGGACTAATAGTAAAAGGAAGTTTACGTTTCATGGAAGACTTTTCTTTCATCTCCTTCCCCACATCACTCCTATCCACTTTTGGAGTTTTGCTGTAGGATGCAATCTTGTCCTTGCTCTAATATAAATAAAAAGTATACTAAGTATTTTTTGCATAAAGCAGAATAGTCTTATAATGTATACAGACTGAAAAGACTGCTATGCAAGAATGTATGTGCATGTGTGTAAGTATGTGCATTACATAGTTTATTCAAAAACTTTTAAAGTAACCTTACTAAAAATAATCTGTGCCATTTCTTTCTTTTAAAAATTAGTCTTGTCTGTATTATTTCTACTTCCAGATACATCACTGTAGAACTGTTGTTCACTATTAGAGCCTTCATTAATACGCAAAGGAAGAAAACAAACGGGACAAGAATTTGCTTAATTTTAACAACCATCCCAATTTCCTTCCCTGACCATAATATAACAATCACATTGAAAACACATTAAAAGCCCACACTGAAATTCAGACTGTGAATAGTAACACAGTAGCAACAAAAAACCTCTAACAACCCTCCCCTGCCTCCATCCCCACCCTGTAATCCATCCATACAGAACTTCTCTATTTCAACAATGACGTAGTGTTTAATTTTCTAAAGTAAAATTTACTAAGAAATTAGAACATCTGTGAAGAAACTTTTTAAACTGGTATCGTATTTAGAAAAAATATGTATAAGCTATCTGGATTTTTAGTTGCATAAATCTGGTATTTTGGACTTACAAAACATATTTCAAGATAAACTGAGAAAAACCTGGATGGACACAATATTAACTTACGTTTGATTATTTTGATAATATAGGAGGTCAAAGTATGTAGACGATACCGGGTTAGCGAGAAGACTGCTTGAGAGAACCCTCTGCAAACCCCAACATTTTGGCCTACCAATATACAAGCAATGTAGAGACAGAACATTTTCTGTTCATTACATGCTGCAGAAACACATCATCCAGCTATGTCTGCTATCACAGCTCCACAACTTTATATCATTCTTAACAGATGATCAGATGAAACCACTAAGAGATTCATTTTCTAAAGGTAAAAGAGGCACATACACTGACTTGTCAATCAGTGATAAACAAAAGCTGCTCCTTTGTATTTTTGAAGCGAGAAGTTGAAAGATTTATTCTGATTACAGGAAAACTAGAAAATAACTCCAAGTAAAGGTACTATTCTCAAGGGCACCTTCCTTTCCTTTTTTAAAAAACAAACACAGGTAAAAAGAGTAGATTGATTATATCATCTGACATTCTGAGTTTAAATTGTTGCCAAAAGGGTAG
This sequence comes from Tyto alba, assembly GCF_018691265.1. Classification (NCBI taxonomy): domain Eukaryota; kingdom Metazoa; phylum Chordata; class Aves; order Strigiformes; family Tytonidae; genus Tyto; species Tyto alba. The sequence goes on along the minus strand of NW_024881301.1, from coordinate 12,529,034 downwards.
ACAGAAGTGATTACAAAAAGAACCTGCAAACAAACTACAAACTTCAGACAACAAATGTCTGTACCAGAGGAATCACAAAGAAGGGATCACTCTATGTCAGAGGAATTCCTGAAGTAAAAGGTTGATGCTCCCAGAGAAAACCTAATCTTCACTCTGAGTTTTGAAACATGAAAAAAAAAAAGACAACAAAAAAAAAAACCAAACCCAAACCCAAACCCCAAAACAAAATGCAGAAGAAAACCCACACACCAAAACCAAAATCAACCTGCCTCCAAAATCCCAAAGGAAACAACAAACATGCCTTTTTCTTACATGCTAGAACATGAAAATCTAAAAAATCTAAAACCCTTTAAGACTCCTCTAAAGCCCTTGGGAGATAAAGTGTCTGTGTTATTACTTTTGAAAGCAGCTAATCAATCTAATGCAACTGCATTTGCAAATGCATCTATAAGTTGACAAGAGCAGATCCAAAATCCATTAAACCCATTCCAATCTCTTCCACTACAAGAGTTTCCCACTTCAGCCCAATCTCACCAAGAGTGCTCTCATCCCTTGTTCCAAACAATCCATTTATTTTTCATATGTACATATGTAAATTTCCCATGATATGATAAAGTTGTAATAAAATTTTATTGCTTTGCCTAGAATATTATCTTATGCTAGGTACTATGCAACAGAAAGGATCAATTAAAAACAATTTAAAATTCCTAATCAGGAATCACTGGTTTCAACTTTGCAGAAAAAAAGGCAAACTTTTTGGCAGTTGGTAATCCTTAAAAAGAATCACCTTGTTTGGTACTAATCAGTAAAATACATTGTTAGGTGCTTACAAAGAGACACAAGCTGCTTAAATAACTTGATAGCTTTACACTTATTCTTATTCCTAAATTATATATATGCATTATGTTAAATATTATGACTGATGCACAACTTTTTTATAATCACTGAACATTAATTTTGTGATGATCTAATTAGAAGGAAACCGTTCAAAATGCATACTTTCAGATAAATAAAGATACATTGAAAATGAAAGGACAGAATACACAGAGACTGAAGAAAATAGAGTATTTTGTTCCTTAGCTATTGTGGAAATAAACATTTAGCCACCACCAGTGGTAGACTTTCCAACTCAAAAGATGCAATGAACAGGGTGTTTTAAGAAATCTGTACAAAGTCGATACTACTTAGTATTTTCAGTGACAATGCTGAAATAGAGATGCAATTAGATATGCAGACACCATCACAACTGGGAGAGTGGGAGAAGCAAAGAACACTGGCAAGGGAAAGTAAAATGACTAGTGAATTTGAAAAACAGTCTAAATATAAAACAAAACCAGAAAAATACAAGGTTCTACAAACTGATTAAAATAATTGACAGTACAATCACAATACCTCACATTAAAAGGCAGACAACAGACTCCTGGATTCAAGTTCAAGTAAAGGAAAGCAAGAGGAGGCAGCAAGACCTGCAGGTTGTAACAGGTATTTTGATTTAAAGAGTGAACATTCACTGTTCCAACTGCTCCTGGTCACTGCAACAGCATGGACATCTCGTTTTCAGGGTCCAAAGAAAGGTTCAAAATTCAGCATGAATACGTCTATGTATTAGTTTAATGTGATCCACGGAAGCAATCTAAAACGAAGTTGACACCTTTTATAAAGCAGCCTGTAACTCAGAATACCTGTGGACTTTCTAAAGAGGTTCATTAATCTATAGTGAAAACTGCTAACCAAATAAAATGTCAAAGACATGCTAATGTTCAGATACATAAAACTATTGCTGCAAAGAGAAAGGCATTACATACTCCCCATGTCCACTACAGTTACAGAACATTTAATGGCTTTAGACTGCAACAGAAGACAAACAGAGGTTATTTACCCTCCTAAGTATCTAACTCCATGCCAGTCAGTGTAATTAAGTATCAGAATAAACTGCCCAAGGAGACTGGAATTTCCATCAGGCAAGGCTTTAAAGAAAAGGTCTGGCAAACATCTGCCAAGAACAGAGTACAGCTTATTCTACTCTGGGGCAAATGGATAAACTGGATCTTCATGTCTCGACATTTAATGCATGCCTCACTGGAGGATGTAGTAACAAGGAAGAATTTTCTCTGTCAACAAAACCATACTAGTGTGCTATGATGAGGAACACATTTTTAATCTGTTCAGCAGAAACCATCTTGGAAGGCTAACAAACAGCGGTCCAGACAATTTCTTGATATCCCATTCCAGCTCTATTGTCTGGTACCGCTACATTCAATGACAATACACAAAAGGAGACAACAGAGTGCCATATAATCGAGCAGATGCACTAAGCCCTGGGAGAATAAGCATTCTTTTTCTGCCTATCAAAGATAATTACATATTGAAGCGTGTTCTGCATGGTATTAAAGTGGCTTTGGGCACTATTGTTGGATTCTTCTAAGAACAAAGTTAATTCTTACAAACCCAAAATGTGTTTCTCCTTGGGACTACATATCTATCATCTACTTCCTAAATTTTGGCCATGGAAGTTCTAAAGTATAAATTCAGATATATTGAAATTTCATTATGTTGTTATGTTTATAAAATCTCACATGCAAACACTAAATGTTCTATCTGCTGTATACACTTTTAGAATTTTTTTATTTATTTTATGCTCCCAAGATGAGCAACTGAAACAAAAATACATGTACCCTAAAGCATCTATGATATAAACTCGTCTTATTAACAGGAATGTTATTCCTTATGATTTTTTTTTAAGCTCTCAGAAGACCTGAACACATAACTGATTCACATTACTATTTACTGGTTGCTAGAACAGCATAAGTATTAACTTCCACTGGACAAATATGAAAGATTAAATCTCATAACAACAGTAACTTTACTACCCTCCTCAGACAACAACTAAGAGTGCACAACCAGTAAGAGCTAAATATTGTGTCAGCTATGAAAGGAAAACCAAATCATGCAAGTGTTTTTTCTTTTATCTTAATATATTAACCACTGGAATAGTCTTACACCATATATTTAGGCCATTACAGTTTTTGAGAAGAAGAATGAGAATTGTTTTCAGGGAGTGATGTCCTTTAAGATCACTGTTCATTTGTAAGATGCACTGTCTTGTATGAGCATTTCACATTAGGCCTCCTCTGCCTACAATGCATCTATGAACATATAAGGGAAAACCAATAATTAAACTCCCTATCATCTCCTCATTTACAGTCATAGAGATTATGCTCCACGAGTAGTTTAAAGACATTTCCGCTTCAATAACGAAGTGGACACAGAAGCAAGTGAGAGCAAGTTTATGTAGCGATGTGCAGAAGTGATTTGACTGTACTATTCTACAGAAAAAATAAAAAGCCAAAGCTATGTGAAAAATACAGTTAGAATGCACTTTCATACTAAGGACCACTGCAGTTATCTGACTGTTGAACACCTCAGGGTCTAAAAGACACAGGCATCTCTGATGGCACAGTGAATGGTCACTTACTGGTCACACAATACTGAGAAAAGTGTGAGGACAAGAGGTATTTTTGTTTAGTCAAGACACCTCCATATCAAAATGCCACAAAAGCAAAAATTTTACTTTAGTATCCCTTTCACTGTCAGCATCAGTAGTTCCTTAATAACATTAGGTTAAAAAATCCATAACTTTTTCGTAAGAAATTCTAATGTTTCAAAGACAATTGTTTTTAATGTAATGGTTGAAAATATTTACATATTGAGAAAAAATCCTTATTTGCTTTACAGAAATTTCCACTACTTCATTTCATTTAAAATTACCACTGTTGATTTGGCCTGCTCAGTCTTTATTTCAGTTTTACGTTTGTGTATGTAATACAGATTTGCCTTCATGTTTTCTGTTGTTCAAACTCAAATTTTATTTTTGCCCTATTGCCTGTTGAATTTTAAATAATGTTCAAGGCCAAATCCAGATTATTACATTCTGGCAATATTTTGTCTATTTTCTCTAATGAAGGGGAAAGACTGCAGATTATTCAAGGGCCAGATAAACACTTCTGACAATTACTTGTCCATGTGTTAGAGAACAGATCATGTGACTGTTTGAATGACTTTAACATTTTAACCATGTATTCAGTTTTTCTCAAAATGTGACAAAAGCAACCAAACTGTATTTATTATGCTAAAAAACTGAATACAGGAATATTAACTGCAACAATTAATTCTGCAATTTTATTTAGGATCTCACATTTTCAATGTTATATATCAGATTATATCATACAATCCCCAAACCAAACCCTACATTATTCTAACCTCACATCATACACTGTGCCAAGGTGGATACCAAGCAAGGCTGAACATAACAGTGCAAGCAGTTTATCAGCTTACTTTTTAGTATCAATGTAGTCCAGCATTGTGATTCCATATCTGTGTCCTTGGTCAAACTTCCATCTTCCCCTAGACTTAAATTTTCTAAGTAATCCTGCTTTCACTGGCATCTTAATCTCAAATACTAGGCAAGGCAGAACCTGACATTTGTCGTATCTCTAATTCCTGTACCGGTGATTAGTCTCAACAACAAAGAATTCCTTGTTAGAGCAACCAGCTAAGGACAAACCATTACCCAAATCAATATGACAATGAAAGGGTTTTCTGTGACCATTAAAAATAAAATATTAATTTACTCCTTTCTAAAGCAAACAGAAATTTGCTGTATTTCCTGGTGTTAAATAAACAACACCATGTTCACTCTTCTGTTCCCTGGAAAAAGTGATTGATATCTTCTTCTTTAATGTTCTCACAAAAGAGCTACACATCTCTGTTTCAGAAGATTACCTAATTGCAGAGATTGCAGGGTATGGGGATTACATGGCTCAGCAGATGTAACTGCTACTGTTATTAGCAGAGAAGGAACAGTTTATGGGGATCAGAGGCAGATTACAGGAGAGAAAGGTGTCAAGACAAGCAGCAAATACTGAACTGGGCACAGGGGTCACTGCTGAGGCCATTGCTTTGGCAGTGGTTGCAGATTCAACAGCCGCTCTGGAAACAAGCATCACTTTTCTACAATCACAGCAAGAAACAGGGAGAGGAAGTAAGGGCAGAGTCAGAGATGGAGAGTAGAGGAGGAAAAAGGGCCTCACAAGGAAACTTTATTTTGATTTTTTTTTTTAAAGCTCAGAATGCAGAGCAATTTGTACGTAAAATTCAAAGACTAGGAAGGAAGTAATTTGCACTATAAAAATGTGATAATTTATTTCTACATGCTCAAACCTACAAATAAATGCATTCCAAGCATTTAAAGCCATACCTTTAGCAAAAAAAAACAGGGAAAAGAAAAACTTAAAAATTGACACATTCCAGCAAACCCAGTATTTTTGCTTTGATGAAAGCAAACAAAAGATGAAAATTCATTTTAACCTGTGATAGATTTTTTTAAAGATTTTGTGAAATTATAAACACAAAAAAAAGCTTTTAAAAATTGACATAAATCAGTTTTCCGAGAATGAGCAGCTGTTGATTATGTCTTCAATATTTTCCTGTGTCAAAAAGTTTTGTTTTTTTTTTTCAGAAATACTGAAGTGTGAACATAATGAGAGTTTACAAAGCCAGACATTTTTTTTTTTTTGGTTAAATAACCTAAAATCTTTACAAAATGCAACTTATTTATAAGTGTATAAATAAAAAGGCAGTATTTAATACCACTAAATTTCACCACAATAGCCTTCCTATTCTTGATGCTTGTAGGCCCCAGACACTCCCCCCTCTTTCCCAGTACCAAATGACACTTCAATTAACTTGACCATATCTCAAACAAGGACCAGAACAATAAAGGGAAAACCCAACAGTTTTTCATCCCTTTACTAGTAAATCAATTTCCTTTCCCCATTTCACTCTGTTACCTTCCTTTTCTTATCTAAGTAGTTCATCAGAGCCAGCAGAACCAACTACCTTTGCCTCACTTTACTGGGACTCATAGACTGAGAAGAGACTAAAAAGTCTGAAGTTTTCTATGAATGTTTTTGGAAGACAGTTTGAAGTAGATGCCGGATCTTCTAATCTTTCCCTATTTTTTAATCTCTTCCTGTCTTATATCCATTCATTAAGTGGTCTCACAGAGAATATAGACTTCAGCAAAATAGTAACAGTAAATATCACCACACACACAATCTCCTTTTCCAGAGAAGACAGTTTTAAACATCATTTGAGAGATAAATGGATTCTTTCTCCTTAGGGCAATATACAACTCATCATTCACAATGCAGAATATTATTCTATTTTCTGTTCTTCATTAGTACTACAGATAAATTTGTTGTATAAGTGTACTAGGCAGACAAAACTGAGAACTGGGTTATTTTCAACTTGGCTCCATAAATTTGAAAATTATGGGATACTTCACATTTATAAACAACATACCACCCTTCAGTATTACTGGAGCTTCCATATTCCTTTATTCTCCAACACACAAAAATGGATTGCACAATTTTTAAAGTGGACTCCCTTGCACAGGAGTTACTCTTAACCCTTCTGCAGCAATCGGCTTTCAAGTCCTCCTAACAGAGGGAACAAGTCCCTGTGTTATAAAGCAATGTAGGATACTTGTGTTTGTTCACTGGTCTGTGCTCTGTCACAGCCTCCAGAAACGTTTCATATGTGTGTTACAGAGAGCAAGACACTGTAAAATTAAATAAAATATTAATCATTGTTCTTGTGAGTGTATTCATATGATGTAAGATATGGAAACTATGCAATAACCTACATCAAATAAACCCAATGCATCCAGCTTCCTTTTGAATTAAGTTGCAAGTTACAATAAAAGGCAATTTCTGTTCCCTACCTTAATTTACAGTTAAAGCCATGTAAAAATATATTTTTTTTTCTGCATTCAGGATATCTGAATACAGATTCATATTTATTTCTTCCAATTACAGCAACAAAAATCATGATAGAACACACTCTCTTCATTTCACTGAAATTAAATGGACATGAATGTAATTTTGTTACCTTTCTTGCAGTTGGTTTTTCCACCATGGTGCTATCACTATCAGTGTTTTCAACTTGAACTGTTTTAGTAGACCCAAATTTGGGCATTTTATAGCTGTTTAGCTAGCTGTATCTTGTATCAGTGCGTTCATCGTGTGTCTGAAAAACAAACAGACAAACAACATTATATAAATATACACACTGCAGTGTCATTTCAGGACAAATGTTGTTACTGCAGATGGTAGCAGAGCTAAATAGTACCCCAAAAAAAGATGACTAACAATGACATCTGACTTCAAGCATCCCATTCATCTGCAGCTGAAACCTTGGGGTGAAAACTCTAACATGGCAACTACTGAGGAAAGTGTCATAAGAAAAACACCAAGTCAGTAGCCGAACTGCCTCATCCCTCTAAATTACCTCTTTGGCAGATTTAACACTTTGGGTTTTTGATGCCTCGTTGGTTCAGTATCTCACTTCATTTTATAGGCAATAAGACTGGGAAGATGCACAAGATCATTTCTAGCAACACTGTGAAGAGAAATTAAGCTTTCTAGCCTGGGAAACTGAAATATTGTCTACCCAAAATATTATGGAAAGAAAGTCAAATCTAGGTGATTTGCTATCTTTTCTGCTGGAACAAGAAATACATGTTAGAAGAAAAATCTTCTAAAGCTTAGACCTGAAACTAAAAACTTTAATTTCCACTATCTAGCAAATTAATTATATAAGCCATCACTACATATATGTACATAAAGCTCTAAGAGCTCTGTGGCGTTTCATCTCCAGGGTACACCAAGTGTCATTACAGATTCACATAATGGAAGGGGTCTGACATGCCTCTTCCCATAATGAAGAGCCACTCTTCTTGTAAGGGTGCCCAAGAGGAAAGGTTACGTGAAAAGTAAAACTGCATTTGACATCACTTTAAAACTGGTGAATTTTTATGCGTCTTTTTTAATTGATGCATTGTGTTGCAAAGATTTATGTGATCACAGTTGTGCTGATTTTGGCTGGGATAGAGTTAATTTTCTTCATGGTAAGAAAGGGGCTAGTATGGGGCTTCATAGTAGCTAGTATGGAGCTAAGTCATGGATTTGTGCTGAAAACAGTGTTGATAATGCTGGGATGCTTTAGTTATTGCTGAGCAGCGCTTACACAGAGCCAAGGCCTTTTCTGCTCCTTACCCCAGCCCGCCGGTGAGGAGGCTGGGGGTGCACGAGAGGTTGGGAGGGGACACAGCTGGGACAGCTGATCCCAACTGACCAAAGGGATATCCCAGACCATGTGGTGTCATGCCCAGCATATAAAGCTGGGGGAATAAGGAAGCAGGGGGGACGTTCAGTGTGATGGCATTTGTTTTCCCAAGCAACCATTACACTTGATGGAGCCTGGCTGTCCTGGAGATGGCTGAGCCTCTGCCTGCTGATGCAATGTGGTGAATTAATTCCTTGTTTTGCTTTGCTTGCATGCATGGTTTTTCCTTTCAACTGCCTCAACCCACAAGTTTTCTTTCTTTTACCCTTCTGATTCTCTCCACCATCACAATGCAGGGGGAGAGTGAGCAAACAGCTGTGTTGGGCTTAGTTGCCAGTTGGGCCTAAATCACAACAGTCTTGCTGAATCTTGTAGTAATTTTATGTCTCGGCTAGACATCATTTCAGGTGAGACATTTCTATTATTGCTTAACAATTAAGATTTTGGGATTACCACATAGCAAATTTGTTGCTGTTATAGGACCAGGGCCATTAAGACTGGTAATTTCTGTTTGGTAGATGGCTTTGAGAAAACTGTTTTGCACACTGAAGCTGACACCCAAAACTTTGATATTCAAACAAATTTCTACACTCCACCCCCCACAATACCTAAACTATGGGAAATTCCTTTACAGAATGCTTGGATAAGATTAATACCACTGTATATAACAAAATAACATCTTTCTTATACTTCCAGAACAGAATGGGAAGAACAAGAGGAGACGGAAAGTTCAAAATTCTCAGTCCTAAAGTCAGGATATTAAGTAATGCTGCACTAAGGTCTGCTCTTTTCATCCCTTTCCCCCACACCTCTGATTTTGTTGTTGCGTTTGTTTGGATTTTTTTACATTAACTACAAGCTTATCAAAAATGAGAAGAGCTTAATTAGAAACTGTCCCACATAAAATAACCTGAATCTTGTCTCCACTATGATACAAGATACAACATTGTGAAATCCCTACTTTTCTACTCTTATCCAAGACAAAAGAAACATTAGTGTATTCCCTTCATTTATGCAGTGTCAATAGGATTTATGGAGAGTAATTTTTCATTTTTAATGGAAAAAGCACACAGTTATTTGCCTTTTCATTTGCTTTCCATAACAGTTGCAGGAAGATTAAAAAAAAAAAAAAAAAAAAGGTTTTGGTTCAATGGAGAGTACTCTGGAATGATTTTCCTGCAGTTTTCAAAAACATTTCTTAATCCTAAAAGAAGCAGTGAGTCAGTATCTTCAGTCAACAACTACTGTGCTGATTACACCATACATACAGTACTACCTAGCAGCAAGTATCTGTTTTCATGGGTTTTAAAAAAAGACAAGTCATAAACCTGGTTTTGCTCAGCCTCTCAAAAAGTTTCTTTTGCAACTATTCCCACTGTATATATCATCATGATTACAACTACTTTAAAACAGATCAATGTGTGAAAGTGTTCTTTATTATTTTAATAAAAATATTTCTTATTTCATATGTTGCTGTTTTCTTTCCTTTTTTCCTGCTACTTGACTTGCTGAAACTACCTCCATTCCTGTTTTGCTTCTCTTCCTTTCCTGGTTTGGTATGCCATTCCCTATACACTTCTGCTGCTGACAGTAAGGAGACCACCTGCATGACCCTGGTAACATTTATTAGTTTAGGCTTGGCTCCATTCCTCTTATTTGCCTCACCAGCAGGGCCTAAACCACACCAACTGAACAAGAGTTCCTTCTTCACAAAAAGCCCAGCCTCCCTCCATGTCCTTTCAAGGGTTAATGAACAGAAATAGTTTATTTTTTAAAATGGTAGACCAAAAAAAAAAATTCAAGCTACAGGTATCATACAGGGACAAGAGGATGATGAAAACATTTTCAAAATAAACTGAAATTAAAGGTATTTTTAAATAATGCAGTTAGTACAAATAATACACAAATATAAGTAAATGAAAACAGTAATCATAGGATGTTCCAATTTTCTTCACCACATGATCACAATTAAATGTGAATTCATTCAATTCTTGACCCCAAGACAATTATGTTTTGAAGAGAAAAATGCTTTGAAAGTTCACTTGATGAATATCACATACTAGATTATTAAAGCACAACCATCCCAACTATCACACTGACACACAGCAGTATTTCCATTAAGTATTTTATGTACCAGGTTGCCATTTCACAATCTCTGTGTGAAATACTTTCCAAACAGACATAAATGCTTCAAATATTTGAGGAAAAAAATACTTTTCATAAAGGGTAGATTTTTTAATTTCATAACACCATGGTCCAGAAATGTAAGCAAACTATTAAATCCATGATCACGTAGTCTACCTTACAATAAAATTCTGACCTGAAGAAGTGATTTTACTAACATTTTAACCTTACTTCCTTTTGCCTGCAGTTCAGTACCATTTCAGCTCATGTTCTGAACACAGTCAACAAACATTTGCATTCAAAGTGAAAATAGAGAACATTAGCAGGTTCTTCCAGGGAAACCTAGATCTGTCTGCTTTGAGTTTCCTTCAGGGCTGTTTCTTAATGCAATTACTGTTTTATTAGGCAGTCTTGATGGCATATTTCAAATCACCAGAACCCTAAATTAAAAGTTAAACTCTTTACATTCAAATTATTTTCCTCTGTCACAACAAGCAGTGACATCACTTTTCATCTGACAAACAGGCACAGCTGTGCTTTTTCTCTAAGGAACTGATCTATTTCATGTTTTTCAATAAAACACAGAATCTGCTTCCTACTAAAGAAACTTCTCTGCATTTAACAAAATTAGATATTCTGATTTTATATTTGGACATCTTTCTTGCACATTTATTATCAGTTATCAATGTCCTATTATTTGAAGTACTGTTAAACTTTTCTCTCAATCATTTTTCACCTAAAGGAACTAAAAAATTCTATTTTCTCCTTAAAGTAAGGAAGGTAAGCATTTTTACAGATCTACAGGCAGTGATAGAAAAAGCTAAGATTATTTCATAAAAAGCCCACCCCCAAAACCAAACAAAAACTCCCCACCAGAGTTTCTACCAGAATTTCAGATATAACTAGCTACAGAAAATTAGGCATACAATAGATCTCTAATGCCTACAAGTTACTGTATTATTTTGTATAAGGTAACATCTAGCACTAATGAAAGGGCACACCTTCACCTATGTAGAAAGAATTCATGCCATATTCCAACAGCACTACTGCCACTGTCGTTCAAACCCTTTACGAGTTTTTGCTTACAGCCAAGTCTCCTGAGAAACTGAGGCCCACGTGTTTGTGTTACACGTATATGTATGAGTCACCAATGACTTTTAAGCCTGTAGATGGATTTTCTTTAAATTTGACAGCAGAGAAAAGTTTTTAAATACATTAAGCACTCAGACTTAATGCAAATAGGTGGCTGGTGGATAATAATAATAATAATACTGACAACAATAATAATAATCTCTCACTGTTTTCCCCAAGGGAAAATTTCAGTATGAGCTCCATGCCATATTGCATGTAAGAATACTCCATGAGATGGTCTTTATAAACCACTTCTTTTCCGCTAGTCACAGAGGAAGTTTCAGTTGAGACCTGCACGTTACCAATCAACTGTAAGACACAAATCTATAAGAAAATAAGCATCAGAGAACTACTTGTTTCCTTTCTGATTTACAATGCATGCTTACCTTCTTACTCCTGCATGTCTTTCCCATAACACACACAGCAAAAAGTTACACAATGCTTAAGGAAGTATTTCTCTGGTAGCCCTGTTTTACAGTTGATCTTAAAGGTTAGCTGACTGCTATTACAGCAAAGCACTAGGACACAAGACCGAACTTCTATGAGAGTATTAGTACATGGGTTAATTTCCAAGATACTGTATTTAACCTTGAACTCTGTAATGCATTTGCATTTAAAAAGCAAGGGATTTAGTATAAGGCAATATCCTAAACTACCTCTGTTCTTCTATATTTCCTATACCTTATTTCATCTGCAGAGGAAAAAAAAAATTAAGAAAAATATCCCTCTCTTCCAACAGGGATTTACTCCAGACTGGGAAACAGTGAATCAACTGTACAAAATTTCTGCTATAAATATTTGACAGTAGTGCTTCAGAATGTTTTGCTAAAATTAAACTTACGAAAATGACAGCTAAGGCTACATTTACATTAGCAAGAAGCACAGAATTATCAAGAATGGATCTGTACAGTGGAACAGCTGGTAACAAAAATTCAGATTTACACTAGTCACATTCAGCAGTTCTGCTCTGGACTAGTTCTAGTGCAGTCCCATGTACCAAACACACATTAAAGGTTGGAGCACATTCCTGAACACATCTCTTGGGCTGGAACAGGAGGAATCAAGCTCTGATGCCACTGCATAGAGCAAACTACAGTGAGAAGAGATAAGGATTGTCACTCTAAAGGTATATTCCTGATTCGAACTAAGGCACTGATGTAGATTTTCTCTCAGCGATCTCCTCCTTCTCCAAGACTTTGCCTCTTCCAATTTTATTTAGAAATGACTAGTATGATCTAGATCTCAAAGCTATTAAGAGTCTATTACAGGAAGAAAAAAAAAAAAGAAGTTGGTAGATAAGTGTAAGAGAGAGACATCTAAGAACAGCTGAACTGTAGGAAAGGCAGGCAAAAGCCAACATTACATACTGTGTTCAGGGAAAGACAGCTGGCCAACCCGTATGTACATACTAGCTAATTAAGAAGTATGTAGGTAGCTCCCGCCTAGCCGTGCCAAATGTTATGTGTATTTTGGTGGGAGTGTCAAAGGCAGTTGAGGTTAAGGCACTGGGAGAAGGGAATGGATATAGTAGAAAGGACCAAAATCCACAGAAAATTGGGCTTTTTGAATAATGTAAGGTGTAGAGTTTAAGCAAAAAGATATATACAAAAAGATATTAATTTAACTAACTTTAACACTCCTTGGGTTATTTTTTCTTCTTATCAGGAAAGTGCAAATGACTTCAGTATTTTATTCCACAATAAAAGCATCCCTCAGCAAACGACTTAGAGAAGCGATTTCTTTCCAAAAGAGTGGTTAAACTAGTTATTACTGGTGCTAAACGAAATGGTGTAATGAGAGATGTAGTAGCATTGTCTTTTTTTTTTTTTTTCTCTTCTTCTTACAGAACTCAGTCCTTTGGAACAGCTCCCAGTCAGACTGCAATGCCTGTGTTATCAGATCAACATCTACCTTTTCACCTACAGTGTCCAGTAAGAAAAAAGAGCTCCAGACAGAATGAGAGATTATTTGGGATATTTTGGTTAGAGGCTGGGGACATGCTAAGAGGCACAAGGCCACAAATTCAGGACTGTGGGGAAAGAGACCACCCAAGTACAATATGCAGTAGGAGGACTGTAAAGTCCAGTAGTGCAGAGCTGGGCTCTTCTGGCTTGGGAATTTAAACACCACATGCATGAAAGGAACATCTATATTTTTACCTGATATTTCCCACACAGAAGTATGCCTGTGAGAAGTAAAGCTTCAGTTTAGCTAAATGAGAGGATGTGACTGGGATGAGGAAGCAACTGAGAGAAAAACTTGAGAGGACAGGTAAGAAGGGATTGTGCTTGGGAGGAAAGCACAGGAGACTCCATGATCAACACACACGGATTTTTTTCCCCAGAACATGGAACACAAACCAAAATTCTTTAGTCTTGCCATTCCTGTGGCCCTGTAAAAAAGCACAAGCGTTCCTTCTCCTTTTAATTTTAATGGAGAATGACAAGTTTATTCCTGTGGTCAGTTTTCTATTACCTCCTTGGACAGACATAGTTGTAGAAACAGAGTCTTAAACACCGCTGATGTCTCATGAGAATGTCAAAATGATGGTAAAGGATGGGACGCTGCCCACAGCATGCACTTAGAAATCTCATTAGAACATTATACAAAATAATGTTCTGAAATTTCAAAATTTCAATGTGACTGTAACCACAAAAATCAAGGTCTTCATTGCAGAGGTCTACATAAACACAGCTATTCCATAATTATTGCAGCAGTTCATTTGACCTTTACAATGAAAGGGCTGTTAAAAGCTTCATTTGAGCAAAAATAGGTTCAGGTTTCTTGTGCACAGTCCTCCAAAAAGTGTTACATGGATCCCCAAAAGACTTCCTTCTCAATCATTTAGCAACCCAGGGTGCTGCTGGAGTCCAGCATTCATGTTACTGCTAAGTAGAATTACCAAAGAACTTAACTCCCAGGGTGTTAAAGTCAAAGCTGAGTAGGTACAGGATCTATATAGTAAAACATTTTTTCCAAAAGCATTAGACATGCAGCTATAATGGACTAAACATACACTGCAGCACAGCCCTACTGGCAAGCCTTCCTCCTGCTGCAGGTTAAAAGCATATTGTCTTTTACAAGTTTAAAGGAAAACACATTTTGCGTAAGAAAAGATGAAATAAGAGGCTATTTGTGTATGTCATACTATTTAAGACTAAATTTTTACCATCACCACTTCCTGTATGTGGTATGCACTAAAAAACCATCAAATACAATGAACAAAACAATTTACTAGGCACTTCTTGCCCTGCACTCCATGGTGTCTCATTGTACGTGCAATTCAGTTCTCTAGCAGTAACCAGCAAACAAATTACTAAATACTACTGGCTTTAAGTATCATACCAATTTAGTATGTTGGAGAGAACAGTGCGTGAGTGATATATGCAATGGATTTTACAGATGAAAGGTGACAAAAACATTTTTATTTGGAAAACACTCACAGGCTCTTTTTACACGATTGCGACAGTTCAGTCCAGGCAGATTCCAGTGTCAGAGTTATGATTAAAGAACTAAGCCCCAACACAGTCTCAAACTAACGGTGCCTAAGGCAACAGTCTGTTGCAATATTAAGTGCAAATACAGTACCCAGCATGGACATGAGTCACAAATTTGGAGATTTTACAGTATTTGGTGATAAAATATGACAAAACACTTTTGGTCCAAAAGTGAGGAATTATTTTTTATTACAATTTTCCTTTAAGATTTGCACAATACTTGTGATGACTTTGTGGCTAGAACATGTAATGCTGAGATCAGTTCTACTCCTTTCTTTGCTATACCTATTGTGCAACCTTAGTGCCTTACCCCTCCCCTGCAGCAACTCTCCCTACCAGATTTTAGATGATACACTAAAAATTGAAGAAAACAAAATGCCAGTCTAACAAACACACCTTTCAGAAATATATGACATGAGATAATTTGGATATGTGTATTTCAGAGACTCCTCAGATCCTAGTTAATGTATGGAATGGACTGTTAGACTCACTGTCCTATCAGAGAGTAATTCTACATTTTAATTTGAAATATTTAGATACTTGCAATCCAAGCATATAAAGATTGCACAAATCTTCCTGTAATAAGAAAAATAAAATATTTGAACCCCCTTTTATAAAGGTGTCCTTGAACAGTGAAACAGGAAGAGGTTATGACTACTCAACATCTCCAGAACAGCTTTTATAACATACTCTGAAGTACCTACTCATTGCATGCCAGTCTACACTACACAGGGCTAGGATGAAGTCCCTAAAAAACAGCTGACACTCAGGCAGCGAGAAAGATTTTCCAATACTTCAGCTGGAATTCACCACTACTTCCTACCAAAATAAAGAATGTACCTCATAGTCTAGGAATTTCTACTAGGAAGAGCAAAAACCGAGAAGACATACAAGTCTTTCTTAAGCAGAAAGCAAACAAGACTCTTTGCAGGGGTCTTGTTGCATTTGCCTACATAAAACCTTGGGCTCCTACTCAGAACACCTTCAAATCCCTATTTTAAGAGCCTGAGTTTACCTGAGCTTGGTTTCAAGTGTCAAGTTCCACAGATTTCACAATATAATAGTAGCACCTAGACTCATCAACCTCTTTCTAACAAATAAGAGAGCATGACTGAATCTGTAGTTTTCTGACTGAGCTTTAGTACAGTTTGATTTTTTTTTGTTTCGTTGGGGTTTTTTTTGTTGTTTTTTTAAACACGTGCTTGCCAAAGAACACAGGAACTTCATTGCTCACAGAGTTAAAAAACGGTTGAGATTAAGGAACATTTGGAGGTCATCTAAGTTCCTCAGTTATGTAGTCAGCTGGGCATTTTCAGCTGTCCTTTTACCTTACATAGACCAGGATGAGCTTGTTACTTGAGCAGGAAAAAAGTGGTAAAAGAAACCATGAAAAATACAAACCTTACTATTCTTGACTAACTGAATACACCTATAAATCATGCAGTGGTGTTTTACAAGCAGCATGCTGTGGAATAAGAAAAATCTTTGGCTGAAAAATTTACAAAATCTTATTCACTGATTGAAAATACCACACCTCAATATGCATTTGAGATTTATTGCATCGATTGACCTGAATTTTAAAGGTACTACTGGTTTATAAATTACAGAGAGATCATGCTTCAATAACAGCTGTATCTGAGCAAGAGATGGCTCCTCTTTCATGTCACAGCTCATCATTAGAAATATACCTGCACTTTCTTCTGAAATGTTTTCTTGCAACTACACTTACAATAAATGTCAACCAAGTAAGGACTGAAACTCTTATTGGAGTAGTGTCGGACATCTCCCACCTCACACACTTTTAACTAAAACTCCAATGTCTACCTGTCAGTATGAAACCAACACACTAGCACTGATTTGCTTCTGAAAGTAAAAACGAAACAAGACAAAACAAATCACATTTTTAGGGTGTCTTACAACTCTGGGTTTATTTATACTTCCTTGGACATGATCAAGCAATATATTCATTTGCTGAAGATTCCTTTTAAGCTATTTTAGTCCTTGATGCTCCTGCTGAAATGCTTATGCAGCAGTCAAGGCAAAAGTGGACTTCAACTTTCTGTGATCATTCTTAATACTGGCAAAGGTAAATTCTCATAGCAACTGAAGAAACTTGCTTCTGTTGCTGTGTGAAAATATTTGGCAATCTGGTGAAGTTCTGAGGAACCACTGACCAGAAACACACACAGCAAGTGGCTTCTGCTACTTCAGCTTGCCTAGATTTCTACCTTCTTAAAGAGAAGGAAATGCCTATAATGCCTTTTTTGTTTTGTTTTGTTTTATTTTTAGATTTTAAAACACATCTCAAAAAAAAGGAGGACCTATCCTGGACAACACCACAGAACTTACTATCCATAAATCAAAACTGGGAATAATAAGGGTTAGGCTCCCCCTCCCTTCAAAGACATTAACTTATTTTTACAATATTGCTGGAAGATGAGAATGCATTATTCCCTTAATTTTACAGATGGCAACTTAAGTTCACAGAAATAATGAAGTCAGGAGCTTGACCAATTTGCTATTCCCATAACACATTACAGACTAGTTTTGAAATTATTTCACATTAAAAAGCACTTTATACTTGGTTAGATCACAGCTACTAGTGACTTCAGTTTCAACTTCTGCAAGCAACTCTTCTTTCCTACCACTGCTGAAGCAAAAAGGTAAACCAGTCCCAAAGCAGTTATCCACAAGTGAGGAAAATGCTTGGCAAATACTCATAAAAAGCCTGTATCTTACATGAATTCCAAAACAGACTGAAAAATTGGTAATTTTCAGGATCAGTACTCAACTATGTTCAACATGGAACCCTCTTTTCTCTTCCAGCAACCTCCTCCTAAATTAGGGAACTTATTCCAACTTCTTCAACAGGACTCCTCTTGGAGCAGTGTCCTGGACTGCACAATTGCAATTTATCCCCAGAGATCCATCCAGTTCATTATTTAAAGTGGCATCCCAATGCAAAACCATCAGCTCATGATCCCATTCTGCTACCTGCAGAAAGGCAAATGAGCAGTGCTACTCTAATATATGGCAGACAGCATTTCTGACACAGAACATAAAGATTAGTGACACTGTAGTATACAGCAAGAAGGCATGCAAATACAGACAAGAAGAACTCACTTCACTTCTTTTCTAACACACTCCCATTTCCTTCCTTTACCTCCTCTAAAGTTTCCAGTCTCAAACAGATACTGAGATCCTCCCACTGCAAATATCACTCCGAATATCAAAATTATTAAAAAATCAAAGCAGTTTGTTGGTATCAGACTTTTAAATTCATACAGAATTAATTAATGCTTATGTCTTGCCAAGGCACTGAAAAAATCATAAAAACTATCATTTTGTCAAAATACCATTGAAGATGCTTTGCCAAACAATCTAGTCTTGCTTAGCATGTAAGCGATAAAAATTATTAACAGGACACGACAGAGGAAAAGAAACAAAAGCATCCCAGCTATCTATAAATGACCTTTAATGTTCTTCCACATAGATAACTGGACATGGAAGAACTAAAGAAAATGAGTATGCTAGGTTCTACGTCAAGACCTCACAGTAGTATACTAAAATCCAAGTATCCAAACAAGTGTCATTTTCAAAGGACAGGACAGTCTCAAAAAATCCATTAGATTTATGGACCCAAAACCTGGGTGAACCCATCTGCATCAAGCCCCATACAAAAAAAGACACCAAGAGATTGCCTCCAAAGACCCAGTAAGGTGCTGAGAAAAGGTATGAAACAAAAGAAGTAGGGAGGGGTTGAATTCTTTCCCAGTGGACTCTTGAACATCTCCTAGGACAGTGAATTTCCTGATTTAAAAAAAAAAAAAAAAAAAGCTGCTACGGGAATTAGTCACCACTATCTATTTTCTCATATATTCCCTCTTTAAACTCAATAGAAGTGCTGCATACCTAGCATTTAAATTAATATTTTATGACAAAACTAATTTTAATTTTAAACAGCTTAAATTACCAAAGCTGAAAGTTTGTGCAACTTACATAACATAAAGCAGATGCCATTTTTATCAAAGAATAGTTAAGAATTATTTAAAAGCAGAAAACCCTCCCTGATTCTGTGAGACTTGTGTTGAAGCTTCTTTTTATGTGTATAGGTACAACAAACCTTTAAGAATAGGGTTATCTCCTGGCATTAGCGACAGAGACAAACAGAAAGCACTGCCTCTCCCCAGACTGATAAACCTGCCTCCCAGAAGTCAGACACTGACTCCCATTTCAGTGTGGCAGGAATGGCTCCCTCAGAGTGACAAGGGACATCATTCCTTCTGAACCACAGTTATTATTTCTACAGCATTCCTCCATGTGGGCCAGTAAGGAACTGCAACCAGTGCCAGAATTCAAGATGAATCTGAAGGGTCTTTGTCAGAATCGTCTTATTCTCAAGTGCCTTTCTCTACTCTCAGATTAACACTTTGTCTTTTCATGGAAGATATTAGCATTATTGCTTTTACATATGGCTGGCTGTTCAAGGAAGCAAAGAAACAAACAGAATAATGACGGTACAAATACAACTGGTTGAATAAATAATTGTTTTTCTCCTTGAAAGGAATTCTGCAAGATCAAAAAGTTCCTTTTCAGATTTTATCAATATTTAAATGATAATTTCTGAAGAAATGTTCTTATTAATATGTATTCTTTAGTTACTTTTCATATTTCTCCTTCAGCAGTAGAAAATAAGGTCGTTTTACTTTCAGTTTCTCACTCACGAGCTTACTCACAAGTTGCAGGCACTGGAAGAGACTTTCTTCAAGAAAGTCCTATTACAAACAATGTAGAGAAGACATATATATTTGTCTTTTCTCTCCTAAAAAAAAATAAATATCAGAAACTGCATTTTTAGTAAGGGAAATAAAGTGCAAAGAAGTCTTATTTATGAAACCAGCTAATTAGCCATTTAAATTAAAAAAAAAAAAAAAAACAAAACCAAAACAAAACCAAAAACAAAAAAACACAAAAACTTCATTAAGAATCTGTATAGCAGAACTTAGTAGACTGCACCATAGCTATACAAGACTACCACACACAGGCAGTACAAGAAGAATGCATCCTTTGATTATTAAAAATTAAATTAGTCAGGAAAAACACATTATATACAACAGTTAGAATAAAGTTCTATTCCAGATTTGAAAGAAAAAAAGTTTCACAGTTTTACATTTATCAAGCCTTCAGCAACAGGTTCAGCAAGGAATCCCAATAGACTAAAATTTTAACTTAACATTTTACTCACACTATTGAGGTGAATTCCACTGGTCATGACTATAAGCAATCTGCTCTAGCTGACCCTGCTCTGAGCAGTGGGTGGACTAGATGACCTCCAAAGTTGCCTTCTGATCTCAACTAGTCTATGATTTTGTTTCACAAATTAGAAATACGGATGTTCTTTACCCCAGCAGCATCATGTCTACTGGCAGTTCTCTCCTGCTAATACATCCAGCATATGACAAGGTTTAAGTCTTCCATATTCTCCAGAAACTTATGCTATGTAGTCAGGACAGCATTTATTCCAACAAAGACTTACACAGGTGGCTAGAAGAACCTGTGTAGCTTGAAAGTACTGATGTCATATTGAAGTTAAATCATACAGTTAAGACAACTGTGTAGAATACAAATATCATATTCCTACTGAGGGACATACCTAGCTGTTGAAATAAACATTTACACGGAAAAAACAATCTCACCTCTTTACTCTGAGAATCAGGCATCCATAAGCCTCCAGAGTGCCTGAAGGGATCTCCCTTTATTCTGGTTAGCCTCTCAAAACAAAGGAGAGTCTTGATCATTATAAAGAGGAAAGCTATTCTGGGAAAGAAAATAGAGTTATGCTTGCCCAAGAACGCTGGCTCTCTGGAGCCAAAGACACTTATTGCAAAATTCATTAGTCCTCCCTTTTAATATACAAGTCTAAAAACTTGCATATTCACAGGTGCTTCCTCTTGAGTCTTTTTTAGGATGAGCTATGGGTTCAAAGGAAGCACCTGCACAGATGTTTAGCATAACGTGATACTCCCTTCAAGCTAAATGGAGAAGTGGAGCTGTAAACTTCATTTTTTGATCTAGTGGTTATTCCTTAAAGATGTAGCTAAAGCCTATTCCATTAGCACAGTGCCTACCAAAGAAAAACTTGAAAGCCTTTCTATCAGTATTTGCCAAGCTTAAGATAGGCGAGCTTATTGCCAATGAAGTTTAAATTCCTTCTACAGGAATCTACATTGCCTCTGAAAACCTTCTAAAGATCTGTAAGAAAGAGATTTCAAATCTACTCTATGTAATAATGCTAGAACCTCGGCAATTTATATTTAAATCTTCAAAAGCAAATGATAATTTGCTAACCTAAACCAAAGAAAACCCGCAACTTATCCACAGCACTACCAGAAGGAACATAACCTAAAAACATACAAAGGCCCTTCATGGGCTAAAAGCAGATGAACTGCCAACACCCACTCACAGTCCTTCAGCTTTAGCAGGGTTCAGCATGGGTAAAACAGTGTGCTTGAGTGCTACCGTTTCTGAGCGAGACCTAAAGGAGCAGATGCAGGGAAAAATAGCAAGCTTCTGACTAGGCTTACTTACAGATCCCCAACTGGCTTACAGAGGTTTTTGTCCTGGCTAAATTGTGAAGACACACAAAATATTCAACAGTCTTTATTGCCACCTCTTGGCCATCACCACATATCACAAAAGTAACAGAACAAGATCATATATGCCAGTTCCGTTATGGAAGTGATTTTTCTTTGAGGGAAAAGATACAGTAAGGGAACAGATGGAATGGGAACAGAGAATAACCAGAATACGGTTTGCATACAAGTATAACTATTTAAAGCTGTAAAACTAAAGTGAGTACTCCCATTAACGTTCATCAATATTTTACTATGTCATCTGGACAATTGAAAGGATTGGAAAACAAAGAACCAGCTATTTTCAAGACAAAAGAGAGCATTTTTTACTTCTTAAAAAAAGGTAATCTGGTTGTCAAGACACCTGTCCCTTCTTGAAGTCAGAAGACAAATGGATTATCATTACCCACACTAGAAAGAGAATATCACTAAATGAACTCTATTTTCCCCTTTATCATTGAACTAGTAGTAAGAGCCCAGATTAGTAGGCTGCTGAACAGTGGAGAGAACCACAGAAAATTTATTTCTCTCAGCTTGCATTCTTTGTTGCACACAATCTTGAAGCAAACATAAACAAGAGGAAGATATTTCCACAAACTGCCTAAGGAAGCTATCTATCTATCAGAGCTTAAAAGGTTTGCAAAGCCAGACACCTATTAAGTAGGACTTATACAAAAGGCTTTGAAAGAGAAGGGAAACGTCTTCACGTAAGTAAGTTCATTTCTGCTGTCATCAAGCAATGGAACTTTCTAAGATTTCTACAGCAATACTCCTGGACTTGCAAAGCATTACCGGGTTTCTGTTGCATGTAATACATTCTGAAGCTCAGAGAGGGGAAAAAAGTGTTTTCTACCTCTGATGCTTTCCAGCCTCATGAATGCAAGACATAGGAGAAGAAGTCATTCCAATACTCTCCATTTCCATCAAGTACTGGCAACTAGAAAGTATACGACAGAAGCAGGGAAGAAAATATCTCAAATCTTCCCCCTCATCTTGCATTTTTACTTTTTGCCACTAATATAACTCATAATTCAGTCTCTAACATTGCTAATGGCTTTTCCTAGAATAGATCAGTGTGAAACCAATCCTCTTGTGACATTATCACTACCTAGGGCACTGTGAGTACCAGCCATGAAACTGAGGAAGAGTTTATTCATTTGTTGCTTGCTGAAGATAAAAGCAGTTGCAGCAGATAAGGACACTTTGTAAGATCCAAGGAGATAACCCAAAATAAACCAAGGCAAAGTCGTACACTCAAGGGCTTCAAGTCTGTCTTTAAATTAATCTTTAGATTTTAGGCAAGGTGGCAACAAAGGTTCTCAACTGCATAGTTAAGATACAAAGAATGGCTCCATAAGCTTATGGAGAAACTTTCTAAGACTTCCGTATGTTCTGGAATAATCATAAACTGGTAAGAAAAAAACTAAAGATGTTAGCAGGGCTCTGACTTCTGTTATTCTGTTAATAAAACTATTCAGTGTCATAACACAAAATGCAAGATAGAGTTTGTGCTAATATTTATTTCATACCATCTGTCACTAGAGTCTAAGTAGAGTCTAATGATGTAGTTGAAAAAAAATATAGTCTGATTCAGAGACTAAATGACCAATCAACATTTATACTACTCATGTGCAAGAGAACATGGAAAAGAAGAAATACCAAACATTCATGCCCAGTCCACCTCTTCCTAAGATAAGATCCAAAAAATGTCAAAAGTAAGTTGTTCCAAGTGTGCGTATTAACGTGTGGTAGCAGGTTAATCATTACATTTTTTGTGATCAATAGTTTTTTTCCAATTTTAAAGAGGACCAACTGCTCTAATCTTCCAGATGATTTCATCAGTCTAAAATCATCTAAACATAGTAAATTAGTTCAATGAACAGAATTTGTTTTCATATAGCCATATGCCCAATATTGAGGAAGTTCTAGCTTGGCCATTTCTATGTGCTGGTACTTCCACTAAAAGTATACGCAGGACTTATTTTAACTACTCAAGTTAAAGCTGCAACAGTTTATGGGTTTTGTAACAGTTTAAACAGACACCTAATGGTGCAAAGCAGCTGTTGTTTGAGACTATGATTGATGAACTCTAATTTAATAATCAGGTATTCAATTTTCAGTATATGCTTTTAATCCTATGGCAAGTGGTAACAGTAGTAGTATCCCCTGCAACTAATGCCAAAAAAACATTGAAGCTTCATACAAGCACTCATTCAGCCTGCTTATTAAAAGACCTTTTCCGCAAAGAAGTTACCTATTGTGCAAGCCTGCTGGAAGAAACTGTAAATGAACTTAAGTTTGTTGCACAGAGCTTGCTTTCTTACACAACATCTGTCCTGAACTTTGCTGTCTGTAGTATTCAGAGTTCAAAAATAATTTTGAATAATCCTCTTGGTGGAAGAAGAACACAAAAAGAGATGGTAATGGAAAAGCAGAAATCGTTGTATCTGAAAGATTGAGCTGTCATCTTTGTGAAAGAACCAAAGGCTCTCTGATCAGCTGTCTGCACTCAGCGATTACTAGAGAAAAGCCAGGAAATCAGAAAAGACACTTATATACCATACACCAGAAAACCTGACATCCCCACAAGAATGCCACCATAGTCCTCTGGGTGCTGAGAAAAACACTGGCACTCCTTGACATTGTAGCTTACAAGACATACACAGGAAAGCAGAAGGGGGGGGAAGGGAAGGAGGAAAGATAGATGGTTAATGCGTTTACCATTACCTTTGCAATTAAGTATTCTGCTATACCTCAAAACGCTGCAATTTTATTTGAACAGACAGTTTCTCAAGCTTGTACAGAAACTACTGAATTCACACAGGTAGAGATTAAGGTCCCCAGCTGATCAACACGTCACAAGGTTAGCAGAGAGTCTGAGTTTCCATCTAAAGAATGAAGAAAAGCATGTGACACCCAACATCTGCACAAGCCTCAAATACAGGTGAAATGCCTCAACATCTCACATCATTTTGAAGATCCATTATGCCAGGGTTGTACCCACTGAACTATACAGCAAACAACTGCAGTGGAAGAAGGAAAGAAAGCACAGAATGCTTAGCTCTTTGCAGCTGCACAGCATCTGTGAGTAGCTCACCATGTCCCTACCTAGAGTAACTAAGATGTGAGGATAACCAAGCTGCCATCAACTTGCCTACTGAAAACCACACAAACCCGTGCTGCTTCAAAACTAGAGAGGAAGTGCCCCCCACCTTTAAATCATAAGCTGTCAATTACAGTGAATTATTTTAATAAAAGGTAATGATTTCTTATAGACATGATGATCTCACCCTTTCCTAGCGTTCCAAGATTAAACAGTTTTTTCCTGGAACATAAGTACATTTGGACCATTCCACATCTGTCTGATAGCTTTTTGTTCCTACAAGCACCACAACTTACTCACTTGTCTTCATTAAAGACCTGTTTTATCCCATAAACTACCTTGTAGTTCAGAACTATAAAATTCAGATTTTCTTCCACATCATATGGCCAGCAGAAGAAAGGCAGAGAACACAGTGACACTGCGCAGGCAACGTCCACATGACCTCTAGCTGATAATACTGATGTCAAACTGCTCATTTTATTTGGAAGTTTAAAATAAAATTAAAAAAAAAAAAAAAGGCAAAACAACTTTAATTTCTTATCAGCTACCCAGTCCTTAGGGAAAAAAAAAAAAAAAGAAAAAAAAAAAAAAAAAAAGAGCGAATATCGGCAATGGTACCTAGAGAGTCAGGCTTAGGACTAGCGCGAAGAATTGTGCAACTGAGCCTGGCATTCTCTCATTTCTTGTCCTTCCTTTGTTGCCTGGTGTCACCTGTGCTCTGCGAGTGACTGTGCTCCCCCTCGGCGGCGGCTGCCTGGCACTGGCACCGGCACTGGCACGGGTATTGGCACCGGCACCGGCACGGGCACTGGCACGGGCACTGGCGCGGGCACGGGCACACCGCGCAGCCCAGCGCATTATTCTGCACAGCGGCCGGCCGGGCCGGGCCCCCTTTCAGCATTTAACGGCAGACGCCAGAAACGCCCGCCCCGGGTCTCGGTCTCACAAGGGCAGGCACCCCGGCGTGGCGGCACAGCCGACATCGGCGGAGCAACTCCCGAGGCTGCAGGGAGCTGCCGAAATTCCCGAAACGGAGGCGGGGCGGCGGGCTGTGTGTGTGTGTGTGTGTGTGGTGTGTGTGTGTGTGTACACCGCCATGCCGCGCTCGGCACCCGCGCCCCGGCCCGCCGTGCAGCCCCCGCCGCCTCCCTCCCCACAGCCCCCGGCCCCGCTTCCCGCGGGAACCGCCGTTCCCCACCCCACCCCCCCCCCCCCCCCGGCCCGGCCGGCGGGGCAGGGGCTGCACTCGGCGGGCGAGAGGCGCGGCCGCCAGACGGTGACAGCGGCGGCCATGGCTCCCGCCGCGGCGCTGACAGGCTGACAGCGGAGCGCCGTTGCCCGCCACCGCCGCCGCCGTGCCCCCGGCGCAGGGCAGCGCGGAGACGGCCCCGCCGGGCTGGGCGGGGGATGCGCGGCGCCCGCTGCCCGGGAGGGCAGGACAGCGGTTACACACACACTTCCCCCCCCTCCCCCCCCCCCCCCCCCAGAGGCGGGCACCGGGTGAAGGCTCTCCCCGGACGCCCCGCTGCCCGCCGTTCGGAGACAGGGGGGCGGCACCCCGCGGGCGCGGGCACCGAGGCGACGGGTGGGATCTGGGGGTCCCCGCCGCACACCGGGGAGGGGTGGGGAGGTGCGCTCCGGTCCTTACCTTCTCCCGGGAGCCGGCGGCGGGACGCGTCCTCCTCCTCCTCCCGTTCCTCCCGCTGCTTCCCCCCTGCCCTCTCCGTAGCGGCGCGGCCGCGGGGATCGGACCGGGGAGCGGGTGCCGCCCACCGCCACCGGCGTTGCCCAGGGGCTCGGCTCAGCTGCGGCCGCCGGGGCTGTCGGGTTTGAAAACACCCGTTCCCCCGCCCGCCCTTCCCTCCCTCCCCCTCGCCCTGCGCCGCCGCGGCCGCTCCCCTCCCCCTTCCGCCTCCCCCACCCCCCCTCCCTTTCCCCAACGTCGCTGCGGGAGCAGAGCGCGGCGACGCTCCCATTGGCCGCGCCCCGCCCACGTGGGCAGGGGAGGCGGGCGGGCGGGCGCCGCCGCGGACGTTGCAGCGCTCGGGCGGCGCTGAGGAGGGGAGAGGGGGCAGGAGGCGGGGGGGGGTTAGCGCCGCCGCCCCGAGGGAGCCGGGCAGCCTCGTCGCGGCGCGCACGCAGGCGGCGCGGGGGGGACCGGGGCGCGCAGGGTGGCAGGGGTGGCGGGCGTTTGGGGAAGAGGGTGGCGACGGGAAGACACGAGCAGTGCGCAGGCGCCAGGGCGGCCGCGCTCGCCTTGGTCCGCGGCCGCTGGAACTTTCTGGAAATGGCGGCGGCGCGTCTGGTCGCGGGGCAGGGGTGGAGGCGAGGGGGACGAAAGCCTTCCAGTCTCCGCGGGGCGGGAGCCGACCCTGAGCCACCGGCGCGACCCCCACCCACCGACACCCCCCTCCTGCTGCTGCCGCGCCCATGGCAGCCGCTCCCCCCCCGGGGAGGGGTTTTCCGGCGGCGATGGCGCAGTGAGTTTTAACAAGCGGCGCAGTGCGCATGCGCGGTGGGCCCAGCCCGGTGGCGGCCGCGCATCCAAATGAGGCGGGCGCGGCGGTGGCCGGGGAGGGGCCGCCTGGCGTACGCGTTCGCACGGGCGCCGCGAGGAGCACGGCAGGCTGCGGTTAAACAGGCCCACAGCTTTTGGGAGAGTAGCCCGTGGACGCAGGTGTGTGTGGCGCGGTGCCAGAGAGTCCGGGCGTTCTTGGGGGCACCCGTGTGGAGAGGCGGTGGGAGGACGAGCCTGCCGCGCCCCGCGGCCTGGTCGGTGGTTCCTCCCGCCGCAGAGCCCCCGGCCGCCGCTCCCTTCCGGCGCTTCGCATCCCGGCGGGTGCAGGCGACGGGCTGCAGGACTTTCTGGGGGTTGTGGGGTCGGGAAGGTGCGGTCCCCGCCTTGCTAGCGGGCACAACCTGCCGTTTGACGTGTGGGCCCCCATCCAGGTTTCAAAACAAAGCAACCCAGGATTTTTTTAGGTGTGTTGCTTGCGACGAAAAGCCACAAGCCATATAAAGGCATCAAAAGGGGTGACAGAAGTAGACTGATTATTAGTCCTAATTGCAGCCTTAAAAATGGGTCATTCATCTGTGCTTGTGAAAGGTTTTACATATGCTTATTAAAATAGTATTATATGGTAAGACTTAAAGAATCTGTGTGGTTCTGTACTCCTGTTCTTGAATAATATGCTCCAGCTTGCTTCTGAAACATGCTGAGGATAGGTGGGCGGTCAGGTATGGTATTTTGAGAAGGTAGCTAAACAAAGCCCTTCTATACAATGTGGTCTTAATTGCCATGCTCGACCTGCTACTGGATTACTTTCATCTGTTACTGTGTAGGAAGTGAGAATTCCTTAATATTTACTGTGTGAGTCAGGTGATATTTTCATAAGTAAAAGATTACTTTGATTAAGGCCATCTAATTGTGTGGACTTCCCCTATATTCTGATCTCCACCCATCATGTTGCAGCACGGGTAGAGAATGGTATCACAAATCTTAAATACTCCTGAGCTGCACAACAGCTTATTGCTTAGGCAAACTTCTTTCACTTGCTTTCAAAATCTTACTGTATGAATGCTGGTACAGATCACTTGTGTTGTAAAGCAACTGCCTTCATTTTCATTTGAACCTGTTGGTGTACCGTGAGTGCCGTCGGCTGACCAGGAGCAGGTACGCCAGCCCCCCTGCCTGCGTACAAAAGGAGCTGCATTCACTTCATGTTCTTTCATGTCAGGTTGATTAGAGACTCCCATCACTTGAGGTGGCAAGCAGATTGAAGAGTAAACAGGCTACAGACTGTCAGCTTCAGTGGAGTAAGAACTATTTCCCAAGGCAGAGTATTTTTTAATTCTCGCAATAGTACATAGGGGTGATACTCATGATTGACCCTATAAAACATGACGGGCGAGGTGTAGCGCAGCAGTGTCACACAGCATTCTGATCCTGCTGCACCAGCACGAGTGGCGTGCGCTTCCAGGATTTCAGTGTGTGTTGGCAGATGTTCACAGCCAGCAGCTGAGAGAACAGGGAAGGAGTCTCATGAGCAACACCACCCGCAGCAGATGTTAAGATTTGGTAATAACATCTATTAGCAGCTAAAAAATATGGTTCCTTTAGCCTTTTATAAGAACTACTGTTTGGACTAATGCAAACCATCAGTCAGTTAATTGCTACCCCTACATTAGTTTCTTTCCCTTGTCTCCAGAAATCCCTCACCTGTACATGTAGCACAGCTGCAAAGTACCTTTGTGGTTGTGCTGTGTTGGTAATCTCTTGATCTGCCCTCCCCAGGGAAACCCCTTGTGTTTCCAGCTGTGTGAACTGTGGGTCTTGAGACAAACACACACAGTATCTGGTTGAACCGTGTCATTGCTGAAGTCAATCTAGTAATTGAATGACTGAAAATCTCAGACTGCAGTACAACGATTTAAAATAAGAACTTAAAGAACTTGCAAAATGTCACAGTGGGGAAGGCACACACAGGAGCCTCTGGTAGGTAACAGTAGGTCAGCTGGTGAGCCCAGCTAGCGAACTGCACAGCTGGAACTGAGTTTTAATCCTCTATCCTATTGAATGACAGAACGTGGTTCCAGGTAACATTTTTCTAGCAGTGTGAAGAGGTCACGGAAATCCTTTCTGTTACCCAACATCAAACACATCATTAGATATCTAGTGGAGTTTCCTTTTACTCCAAACTTTCTTCCATCTTTACCAAAGGAATGAAAAACCACCACCCACTCTCAGTCCCATGGATTCTTTGTGTGTCTTCAGCTTCCATGTTCTAAATCTCATTTCCTTTCCAAAGACCCTACCTCCTTTTCTTAAAATCTTCTCTAGGTAGTCTTTTTTCCTCTCCAGTTAAAGGGCTTTTTTTTTTTTTTCTTTTAGAGAATTAGAATAGCACACATTCTTTCACAATTCCCTTGTCCAGGAAGAGGGACAAACAAGACCATCAAAACCACAGGTTCTGTTACTGCTACATTACCAGTTTAAGGAGTGTGTTGACTGTTGCTGTGGGTAACTCATTTTTCATTTAACTCGCCACCCAGTACTCTTATAGTCCAAGATACTAAATGGTAGATCAAAATTACAGAATTGTGTTTAATTATTTGACAGGTTGGTGTCAGCTGCCCCAGAATTACCCTCTGCTATTGAGGGTTGAGAATAACAGAAATTGTCCTGTCAATATTTGTTAGTTAAATATTCACTACTACTAGTAAAAGCAAGCACGGGGTATTATCTACAGCTATTCAAGAATAAAGAGAGACCTTGATACATTAATTGTTACACTATTCTGGAACTCTTCCATAATGATCACCTTGTTAATCCTCAGCAGAGTCCTGCGTGCATTGTTATTGTGAAAATAATTTTGTATATTGTAAACAACTACATGTAACAAATATGGCAGAATATGTATTTCTAGCTGAGGTGTTTGAAGTCTGTAATGTTCAAATTTCAACAAAACCCAAAATAACACAAGATGTGATTTTTTTTTAATCATTTATCTTAACACAATGATTGCCAAACTTTTTTGATATAGAAACTGGTGCTATAAATCCTTACGTAACTGATGAACGAAGTGGTTAAGATGAGAGAGGAGTAATGGTTATTTGCCTATTTCTCTTCAAACATTTCACAGTCCTATAGCTGCCTTGCAATAAACAGTGGTGTTTCAGATTTGTGCCACGCAATTAGGATAATGTAAATTATCCTTTTTGGTCAAGTAATTAGCAGACTGTTACATGTTGCATCAAAATGACTGACATACTTGTCATCACTAACATGATCTCCAACAAATGGGAAACTGTTGAGGTCCACGTTCTGCTCATGAGACAGACATCAAGATTTTCATGTACAGATGGAATGAATAGGGGAGAAAAGTGGAACAAGGCACCAAATGGGAGGAGTCTGGCATTTCAGAGCTTTGTTTTTGTATACTTAAAGTTTCAAACTTGGCAGGTCTAAAACTATGTTTCCCTTCAACACAATTATGCAATCCCCTCAATTTCAGTTACGTACAAAAACATGAATAATTACAGTACGTGGTAGTTCCATAATGCATGCAAAATCTTCATTTGTATTCAACATATACTTTAAAACATAAAAAATAGTTGCCTGCTTTCATGCTAGGTTAGAATAAGGTGATCCTACGTGAACTGGAATACAGCTTTGTTGTTGCAGTTGAGCAAAAAGCTTAGTTACAGGCTGCTATATTAAAAAGAATGCCTGCATCAAAATGTAATAGCTGTGTCATATGTCTCTAGAGAAGTGCCACACAGTGCCAGAGGCCAGGCCTGCTTCCTAGCCTGCGGCTATTACAAACACTGGAGTGACCTTTCAGAAGAGCATTCACCAACTGTAAATTACAGATAGCATTTCAATCCATGTGCTGTTTTCTCATATGCACAGTGTTACGTGCCACTTATATACATTTTTTTATGCTTATTGGGTGACTGCTTCACTCATGACTTGTATTTATCAAACTTACTTTTCCACTTGTATACAATTCAATGATTTCACTTTATAAATTTAGTAATGTAGAAGGGATAGCAAGTTATACATAAAAGTGATATACATATGTTTTGCTCTCAGGACTACCAACAGTAACACTACTTGTTTAACAATACATCAAGGAACTTCACAGAGCCTACTGAAATAAAGGTGGGGCACGAACAGACCACGAGATGATTATGCAAGGAAATGTGTAAATACAGTATCTGACTCAGAAGGGGGAGAACAGTTTAGGGAAGTACTGTTAATCAGAATATCAAAACAAACTAAACTGTATTATTTATATTTTATTCTATATTATATTAAGTTCCATCTATTGCATTAATAAGAATGTAAGTTTCACAGCAGTCTTTTAGAAGAGGCAGGCACAGTATGGTCTCAAGTAACTGACATGTTCACATTTCCTAATTTATGGTGGAATGATGTGTGTATATATAAAGCATTTGCTTTTACAAGCATATGTATTGTCAATATGCAGTCAATTAAAAAAAAAAAAAAAAAAACAAACCCTAAACCTATCTTCACCTTCTTTTATATCAGGAGAATACCTCAATTTCACACAGGTTAGTTCTTAAAAGTAGCTGATAAGACAGCAATAAGGTCAAAGAATCCCTGAATCAAATAACTGCTTTCATATATTACACTTAGCCATGTATTAAACTGTTATTTTCTGTCCTACCCCAACTGCATACCTTGGCTGTATTGAATAAGTTTGTATAGGAATTGGTTTCTTGTTGCTATTCATTCTTTTAGTAGAGTACTACTGCTAGTTGGTTGGTGTTTGGTTTTTTTTTTATTGGTAACACGATAAAAAGACAATTTTCACATTTTTTCTGGTCACTAAATGGTAGTAAGAAGAATTAGACTCACAAAGAACCACTTCTTAGTGAACCTACCAGATTTTTAATTTTTTTTTTCTCCACAACACAGCTTGGATCACCTTTATTTTTAAATTGGTATTAAAAGTAACATGCAATGAAGTTTTGGCAGATAATCTCCTTTCAGTCTGTTTCCCTGTGCATTTGCCAGACTTAAAATTTAGTCAGTTTTGTTGCTTCTTCAAAGAACCTTAGAAAAAGTTGAAAGAATTTTCAATGACAGATCGAAAGATGCAACTTTCACCTCTCAGTGATCATAAGTGGACTCTTTCGGTGAGTCACTTTACAGAATCACTTTTTTTATAACCAAGAATTAGGATTATGCTTTGCAGTAGTTAAAACCATGGTAAATTTGGTATTCTAATTGCTGCTGCCTTCTTATTTTTTTTTAAATTATTAGAATGTACAGAATTTTACTGAGATTAAAGTTACTTTATTATTTTCAAACAGTTCATCTTATATTACAAAAATCCTTAGAGATCAGCTCGAACTCCAAAACCTGGTCCTTTGGGTGGTTCAGTCAGAGAAGTAAGGCCACCAGCTGGCTCACAAGAAAAACGTCCACTCCTGAAAAATTAAAGCAATTTTATTAATTGCTGGTATTGTTATAACCGCAGATGCTGTTTAATCAATGGATAGAAGATAGTTATGAATCTGACTTGAGGCTGAAGCCACTTTATTTTTTTTTCTATTTATCCTTCAGAAATTTGTGATGATACTCTCAAAAAGATTTCAAATTCAAGTAGTAACAAATAGCTTCATAACTGAAATGCAAGACAAGACCACTAGGTTTTTATTTATCTATAGGTTGGCTAGACAAAAAGGTTGATCCCAGTAATACCAAAGGCAGTATCCAATTGTATCACTCATTTTTGTTAAAGATGCTTCCCTGTCTCTGGAAGCTGTAACTGATTTAAGATTATTGTGCTTGTGTTAAAAAAATCATAATAACGATAGGAATAGCTAATGGACTAAAGTCAAATTAATTCTTCCATTCACACAAACATGCTGGACTAACAAAGAACAGTGGGAAATAACAGGTAAGAAGAGTTCAGAAATAACCATTTCACAAACTTGCAATCTTCCTGGGTTTTGTCAGAAATAAAAAAACCCCAAACAACCACCAACAGGCATTCATTGATTTACATGATCTAAACAAAAAAAAAAAAATATAATCCAGCAGGTACTATCATTCACCTGTTAGGTACTAAGCCAAATCAGAACTGATGTTTTCACATTTCATGCTCCTCTAAGACAGTCAAGAACATGCAAATTCTCTTCTCTGTTCTTTCTGTATATTCAAAGCCAAAAAGAACTGGAAAGGCACTGAATGCATGCCATTCTGCTCAATAAATCAATTAATGCCTTTTAGCTGTAGGTTGTGAATTCAAACCACTGAACAGGAATTTAGTTTCTCAAAAGGATCAGCCTTCAAATACTTGGCCAGTTTTATACAAACATAGCATACCTTGGGCCAGGTTTGGGAACTCTGCCAGCCTTTAGCTCATCAATTATGTTTTCAATGTCTTTGGGTGTCAAATCTTCCTGTTAAAAAAAATATATATATAAAACAGAAGTGTCAGCATTGCAGCATTCAAAATTCACCCAATTAGTGGCTCCTTAGGTGCGATCTTAGCATAGGTAATTTTGATCCTGTCTATTAGCCCATATACTGCTTTAAAGAATTAGGAAAATTAAAAAGCCTACTGTCATTTTAATGTTAAAATTTGTTTTACACAGTGGCAGAAATTATGTTAAAACTAAATGTTTAGGCAGGTCATCTATAACATGGGTTTGTGGTTTCAGCTTCCTTGGTGTATTAGTGAGCTGGATCTCTGCCTGCCCACTACGCATGCCACTGCACATACTGCAAAATGGTGTCAGCTCTGGCAAAAAAAAAAAATGTGGGTACAGTTCAAGAGAACAGTTCTCAAAAAATTAATCAGACTGTGACAACAAAAAGTATCTTAAAAATAAGCTTTTTTCAAAAGCTGGATTCAGTCAATACATTAATGCTTCAGTCTGATGGTATCCAAGTGAACCATAATTCAGAAGTGTAAAAGTTCAAAGATAGTGTTAAACCAGTGCATACTTTCCAGACTTCTTTAAAGTGCTTTTAAAAGCTTAGCAAATACCTATTTAAAAATTCCAAAGTTATGGGCAGACCACTATCACAAAAATGCATCACCCCATTGTATAAATCAAGACAGTAATGGAAAGAAGAAAAAAAAAAAAAAAAAAAAAAAAAAGAAAGAAAAAACACCAATACACTGTGATACAGATGAAATGTTCTAGGAAGAGGCCAAGTAACTAAATGATCCCCTAAGTTGTCCGTGCCAACAGGAATCTGAAGTAACTGACCAGAACTTCAGAATCTGAAACAAGTGAAAATACAGGTAACCAGCAAAGAAGTTTAATCTTTTAAAAGGGAATATAATACTTACATAGTAATTGTCATTTATTTGTACCATTGGTGCATTTACACAAGCACCTAAACATTCCACTTCTATCAGCGTGAAGAGTTTATCAGGTGTTGTTTCCCCAACTTTTATACCTAAACCAATAAAGAGTATTAGGTTCAGCAGTGGTTACTGAACAAGATTAATAAAGCACGAGTCTAAGTACTCCCTAGTCTTCTCAGTACCTGTGTTTTGGCCTTAAAAACATTTGCCTAGTTAAATTCCCTTAAGTCCAAAATGCTTCCATTAAAAGAGTCTACTAAACTGTGAAGTCAGTTTTCAGATACATTTTTGAGACCTCATTTACACATTTACAGTTATGATTTATTGAAAAATAATCATGAAATGACAATTCTAAGAAACAGAACAGCTCTGCTCAGGAACTTTTTAGTAATCAATACAATACAATGGAAAAATAAGGAAAACAGCTTTCATGCACCAATACGAAATGCATTGATATAAATTCCCAAATCAACCAAGTTCCAAGCATTAACATTGTTACCTACAAATTCATAAACAATTTCCAAGTTTATATACAAAGGCTTATTTCCTGAATAACTCTACGCATACTTAGCTTCCATGGCACATTATTGTTCTTGTGATACAGATACAAACACTCCCCAGAGGGCATGTGAGCCAACATAGCATCTCAGAACCTGATCTCAACAAAATTCTCCATGGCAGGAAGGATGCTGAAAACCGGTTTTCCTCCACAGTTATTAGAAGCAGGGGAAAACTAATAAAAGTCTAAGTATGGCCTGTGTCTCAGTAAGAGCTACACAATCCTTAATGCTTTGATTTCTCAAGCTAAGTGTTTCAGTTAAAATTAAGCTATCTTTTCAGTAACAAACTAAGACAAATTTAATCTAAATATGCCTTTTCCAGACAACAGAACGTATGAAATGCAAGATAATAAGCAGCTGTTCTGCTGCTCTTATCACAGTGGTTCTTCAGAAACATTAGCACAGCTTGCAACTTCACAAAAGGGGGAGGAATTCAGAGTTGCTGATCTTATCCCCTTCTTCTGCCCATAACCAATCAACAAGGAGGGGGGAAAAAAAAAAGAAGCAACCACACACAAAACCCATGAGTTCCCCTGACATCTCATATGATGCAGCATTCTCGACTTTTTCCATGGAGAATTCCTAAGTTATGTTAACATGATGTTTGCCATCCAGAGGGAACTGGACAGGCTTAAGAGGTGAGCCAATGCAAACCTCATGAAATTCAACAAGGCCAAGTGCAAGGTCCTGCACATGGGTCGTGGCAATCCCAAGCAGATATAGAGGCTGGGCAATGAGTGGATTGAGGGCAGCCCTGCAAAAAAGGGCTTGGGGGGTATTAGTGAATGAAAAACTGACTGTGAGCCAGCAATGTGTGCTCGCAGCCCAGAAAGCCAACTGTGTCCTGGGCTGCATCATGAGAAGATTCTTCCCCTCTACTCCACTCTCAGGAGAGCCCACCTGCAGTGCTGTGTTCAGCTCTGGGCCTGCCAACGTAAGAAGGACATGGACCTGCTCAAGCCAGTCCACAGGAGGATCCCAAAGATCATCAGGGTGCTGGAGCACCTCCCCTGTGAGGACAGGCTGAGAGAGTTGGGGTTGTTCAGTCTGGAGCAGAGAAGGCTCTGGGAGACCTTATAGCGGCCTTCCAGTGCTTAAAGGGGGCTACAGGAAAGGTGGGGAGGGACTCTTTATCAGGGAGTGTAGGGATAGAACAAGGGGTAACGGTTTTAAACTGGAAGAGGGTAGATTTAGATTAGATATTAGGGAGAAATTCTTCACAGTGAGGGTGGTGAGACACTGGCACAGGTTGCCCAGAGCAGATGTGGCTGCCCCCACCCTGGAAGGGTTCCAGGCCAGGTTGGACGGGGCTTTGAGCAGCCTGGTCTGGTGGAAGGTGTCCCTGCCCATGGCAGGGGGGTTGGAAGGAGATGATCGTTAAGGTCCCTTCTGATCCAAACCATTCTATGAGTCTATCACCTTACCCAAGTAAAAAAACAGCCTCACAAACAACTTTCATATAGCATATACCTTAAAAATCTTATTTTGCATATGAAAAAGTGCCATAGCAGTCAGTCCTCTCCTATATATGGGATAGGGCTTACTTTCTCAGTCCAAGAATCATATTAGAATAATGCATTTCCTGGCAAATTGCCTTTACAACCACTTTAGGACCACTAAATGGCACTCCAGACAATGGCCGTTTCTGCTCCACTGTACTGAAATCTGTAAAAATAAAGAATAAATGCCAAACCTGAAATTTGAAGTGCCTATTCTCCAGTGATTTCACTCTGTATTTTCAATGGTATTGATCTGTCCCCACCATATGAAAGTTTATTTCAGTATCATTACACAAAAGTAAAAAAAAAAAAAATTACAAAAATTATGTTACAAATTTGTGTCATACCAAGTTTCTTCTTAATAGCTTCTAAAATGCTATCAGAGTCTCGCAGCATGCAAGGCGTGGTAGTGCAGACCTGAATATGGTATTTCCCAACAGGTTTGCGATTATACATTGTATAAAAGGTTGCTACTTCATACACTCTCATGGGAGGCATTTCTAATATTTCAGCAACCTGCAACAAGGGGAAAACAAACACTATATTGAATTCTCACAGGGCATCAGTAAAGGTATTTAACAAAGCATTTCAGTGAAGTCACCTGTCTTCTGTCTGCAGCAACAGGTAAGAGGGAGGGCATGGGCATCAAAGCACAGCTGTATTCAAATGCCAAGACAAGATACTGGGGTTACTCTGACTGGAGGCACCCTGATCGAGCACGAACTCCACTAAGGCATGGACTAGTGCAGTGGGGAGCTCAAGTCCATTCCCCTCCAGCATCTAGCATCGTCCACAAGCAGCTGCAAGGAGCCATCTGGGTTCCAGCTTTCACTGTCAGCTCCAACTCACAGAGCAGAAGTTCAGTTTTGCTGAATGAACTTGTACGTATCTGCCCACACTGACCCACGTAAGCCTTGTGGTAAGGGAATACTCAGAGGCTGGTACTATGCTCACCTAATTCAGATAGAGCAGGTCTGTTGTCTCAGGTTCTGTGACACACCAGGGCTGGCCTCAGAAACGCCACAGCTACATCTGCGGACTGGCGTCACAGCCAGCAAATAGGGAGTGAAGCACGATCTCCATGGAACCAGTTCTGGTGCAAGTATCCCTGACCTCATTAACCTGGAACCCTGGCAAGCTGCTCACGTTGAGAACTGGCTCTGCTTTCAAACACATAACTGTTTTACCTTCCAGTCTCTATAGCAGGCAAGTAACAAACCATGGAAAATATTTGCCCATTTAAAAATCTTAAAATCATGTTGAACATAATACCAATCTGAAACTAAGAGTAAATAAACAAAAATACTTTTCCTATTCAATATTAATGAAGAGTTGAGGCGTTATGCTACACTGTAGAAACAGTAGCAGACCAAATTTGCCCTTCTCTAAATGTGCACTTAACTCCTTCAGCAATTTCTGTAACACTCATAATCCTCACTTAGCATTTCTTGATTGAATTTGAAATTAAAACTGATGATATGCCAGATTGTAACACAAAATATGACAGATTTATTCACATGAATATAAACCAGAATTTTTTATTTCTTAGTATTTGATTACTGTCATGCAACCTATCACTTTGGAGCAGTACAGTTGCTTCCTTGCTTATTTTGAAACAAGTTTAATAAATAATTTGGTAAGTCTTCCAGGCACTTCCTGTGAGGCATTATAAAACACTCATGACACATACTACACATAAAGCTGCTCTGCAGAAATCTTCACAAGCCTAGAGATTAAGTACAATCCTGGTAACGTGTGTAATGCCATTACTCTGGGAGGAGAAAAACGTCACCACTGTTACCTTTTTTCTTTCCCCAAATTCAGCAGCAAACAAAATCTTTCAAGTTTCTGTTCCTACTTCCAGAATGATTGTGGGAAAAGAGCCTATCTAAATAGGGCTTATGTTATTTTTGTTTTGTTCTGGCTGTAGTTTCTAGCAATGGGCTGACCTATAAACAACAGAGCATCAGGTTTTCTGCATTAGTTCTCCCTTTTATTTTGAAAAATACGGTCTCATGGGGAATTTTTACAATTCTGTGCCACATGTAAATTCCCATGTTGGTATGCTATGATAAATAAATGCTAATATTCCAGTAAGATACTTAAAGAAAACAAAATTATGCTTGAAAGATAATTACCATATACCTTGTTCATAGCTGATATGGGCAACCATCCGTGCTGTCTTTGGGCCAAATCTAGTACTGCCATGACAGCTGCAGACTTGTGTCCCCCTGGGTAGCTGCTTACAATCGCCTCTATTCGCTTTTTAAAGGGAAAGAGTAAAGAAAAAAGTATCAGTACTGATCTAAAGACAAAGTCTGTATATTTAACTTTTTGTGTCTGCATACCTTTTGGTTTTCAGGTGTGAACTCAAACGGAGTATCTGGATTGTTTTCAGGACTATCTCTGTGCTTCAGGAAAAGAAAAAGGAAATGTGTAAAAACAGAGTTGTCAGGAAGTTATGCAGGACAGATTTACTGTTGTAAAGTATCTTCTCATTAGACAGTTACAGTTGAGTTGCTTGAATAAAACAGATACGTTGCAGATAAAAATTTCATAGTACTCAAATGACTAAGTATCTCTGGGAAAGCTACCAAAAATATTGGCAATTATTTTATCACTCTTAAAAATAAGATTAAAATAAGTTATTCCTGTTATTTCCTATTTTAAAAAATATTTATTGAGGAATATGGTAGTATTATCAAAATACCCATTTTTTTAACACTGTTAATACCGTTTGGCAATTATGTTCAAACTCATCGCAGGTAGATTATGAGTCCTCTGGTTAATACTGTAATAAACAACGTGGGACTAAAACAATAGACCATTTTTTATTTTCCCATGAGACATTAATTATAAAAACTTTAAAATTCATCAAGAAGCTTGCTATATAAGTAAAACATTTGCATATTCAAACACACATTACTAACCCATTTTAACTTTTGATTTGTAATGGATTCCAAATTTTAATTTTAGATACAATTCTGAATCAGAATGGAAGCAGAATTTTGAATTAATATTTCTAAAAGAAAGTATTATGTCATATTATTTTTAAGGTAGTCTTCTGGAGAAACATCAAATTGAAATTAGTTCTTCTATTTTCAGAAAATACAAATTTGGAAGTCTCAAAGAAGGTGACATTTTCCTATAATAAAATCTCAGTTCAGATGAAAATCCTTATCCACGAGAAAAACTTCCCGCACAAAATTTTCAGTTATTTCTAAGCAGCTCATGATGGTATCCTTGAAGAAGTCATAACTAAGTTTCATTCCAAACTTTATATAGTTTTCAAATTAAATGGAAAGTTTGGGGAAAAATGCAAGCTATACTTGAGGCTTGATGTTAAAAGTAATTGACAACCAGCCAATAATAATAAAAGCTTTAAAAGTGTATTTAGGAGAAAGAAACCCACTCCGCTGACTTTCACTTTGATAATTTTCCCAAGCTACCCAGGGTGATTTTGCAGTTTCCATGCTGCGTTATTAAGCAGTGTAGAATTTAATGAAAAATCTTAATACTGGAAGATACCTACATACTGAAAAACTGTCATCAGTGCAGAACTTAATATGTATGGTCCATAGCTATTCCTAGATTTAGAAATTAATATGGAAATATCGAAAGGCCAGATAATTAACTTGAATTACATCTGCTGGTCTAGCGAGAGATTCCCTTTGCTTATCCTGGAGCAGACAGTACTACTGCCACTATCAATCTGAGAGCACGTACCCCTACCACAGTTTCAAGTCAAATACAAAATTACAGTCAATATACACTTTTCCACCAAGGATTACTTTCCCCTAATAACAAGAATTACAGAAAGATAACCAATTCCCTTTAAACACACTAATATTTTATTAAATATGAATGTATTGCTTATTGGGTGGTCTACAAGATAACATAAAACACTTTTTAAAAACAGACTGGCCCTTCCAGATAAAGGATATGACTCCTCATATGTAGTGTCGGTGAGGTTTTTCTACCTATTTTAATGGAAGCTATCAAAAAGAGGCTGATGGAAGAAAATCTGATTGGAAACACTGTGTAACTTCCCCCCCCCCCCCCATTACAGACCTGTTCTGTGTGTTAGCTGCACAAATCAAATTCATGATTCACAATAAGTGTTTCCATAACTTGACTTTTCCTTCTCAAATATGCATGCCTGTTTTATTTCAGGCTGCTATTTTGCCTCCCATAGCTATTTGATAGTTTTAATTGTACTTGATCTCAATTTCTTTTGCAAATAAGTATATTTATTAGTAGTTTTTGTCTAGAACAGCTGTTCTTTTCAGTGTATCGTCTCTAAACTGATATTGTTAAATAAACTACATATGAGGAGGAATAATAAAGACTTTGTATCTGAAGCTAGTTTGCCATGCACTCAGTTCTGTGCAGCAAGGCCCCAGAATCCGTTGTAAGGGTTACAGCACAGGTAAGCACTAAATAAGATCATTTCACCTTTTTTTTTTTTTGTTTTCTATTCCTAAATGGGCTTCATCTAATCCTGTGCTGAGGAAAGTCTGATAGTTTTCAGATAGAGCTAACAGAGTTCTAGGCCCACTGAGTTTTTAGGGATTTGTCAATCACATGTTCCCTAGTCTTTCATTTGTCTGACAGTGCATCATTTATCCAAGATTTGCATGAGCAGATTTGCTCCCAAATGATATGAGTGCATTTCTGCAGGTTTTTTTAGGGTAAGTTCTGGAAAGCAAGATCAGAATTAAGGACACAGTATTGGAAGCAATACTATGTTAAATCACAGAGTGGTTAAGGTTGGAAGTGACTTCTGGAGGTGATCTGGGCCAAACCCCCCTGCTCAATCAGAGCAACCCAGAGCCGCTTGCCCAGGACCACGTCCAGATCGTTTCTGAATATCTCCAAGGTGGGACACTCCACCATCTCTCTGGGCACTCTGTGCTACTGCCTGGTCACCCTCACCGTAAACAAGTGTTTCCTGATGTTCTCTGATGCCATTCCCTCTGGTCCTGTCTCTGGGCACCACTGAGAAGACACTGGCTCCGTCCTCTTTGCACCCTCCCTTTGGGTATTTATAGACACAGAAGATCGTCCCTCCTCCAGCCTTCTCTAACAGTGCCAGCTTTCTCAGCTGTTCCTCATATAAGAGATGCTCATAAAAAGAAACTGATACATGAAGGTTTCCTCCATACATGAACTAAGTACAAACAATTAAGTCTGTACCAACTACAGTTGAAAAGAAAGGTCAAACTCTATCCACATATTTTTCCCCT
Organism: Tyto alba; assembly: GCF_018691265.1. Classification (NCBI taxonomy): domain Eukaryota; kingdom Metazoa; phylum Chordata; class Aves; order Strigiformes; family Tytonidae; genus Tyto; species Tyto alba. The sequence goes on along the minus strand of NW_024881301.1, from coordinate 12,487,201 downwards.
GACTCCCTTCTTGTGCTTCCCACTTCCTGAAGTCTTACAAAATACGTTTTTGTTCCATGCATAGCGTGACTGTATCACAGCTGTGCTTCAGCATTCAGCCTAACCTACTTTAAGTGTGAACCACTGCGCTGTGAAGACCTACCCAAGCCACACTGTCCCCACTGATGACAGTACTCTCCCATGGAAAGTACTGAGGCTGCTGAACAGGCATCTAACATTCTTTTTGCTAAACCAACCCAGGCCATTTTATTGTTCTTTTTCAGGGATCTAATCACCTGTCTTAACACAGAGAATTATTGAAGAGTACTCAAGAATTACAATAGAATAAGTAGAATAATTTAGCTTTCATGTATACTGCAAAAAAGTTGGCCTAAAACTTGACCTATGCCCTGTGGTAAACACCAGTCCCAAACACTGTAAACCAAAATGAGAGAACTGTGTGGTATGCAGGGGAAAAGATGCTTAGGGCAACAACCTGTTAAGAATACTTATTAAATAAGCAATGAAAAGATATTTATTACTTCTCCTTCAAAAGGAAAGTACCCTACATTCACTATTCCAGCAGAACTCAAGATAGAAACCTCTCAAATTAAGAATGGTGGAAGTGCTCTCAGACCCAACTATTTCACTGACCACCTTCACAAGTAACTAAAACTATAACAGCAATTCTCTAACTTTCTGTACTGATCCCCTGTGCAGCCCTATGACAAAGCCCACATCAGGACAGTTAATGTGCTAAGGAAACTCAGTCCATATGTTGAAAAACACAAATTGGAAGAGTTAAGTTTTAGCTGTTAAGGAAGCTAAAGACAGGTAAAAGTCAAAGATAGAGAGCGCATGTTTACAGAAAGTAAGTTGCTATTGCAAATTAAAGTATCTTTGAAACCAGGCCTTCTCTAGCCATCAAAAATGGTAGATATGGAGCAGCTGTCTTACAATCATTATTGTTTATTGATTATGGCAAATTGATTATTGGCAAACAATCTACCTAGTTTTTAAACATGATATACTCTTTCTGAAGCATGAGCTACCTGCCTGTGATGGCACCAGACCAAATTTAATTGTTGATAGAAAGTTTCTTCTTGGCTCTTACAGAATAAAAAGGAGTTTCAGTAGAAGTTCTCTTATTTCTGTATGTTTCTGATAACACATAAGGAAAAATCTTGCATGAAAAAAGTTTGCCAAGGGGTTCACAGGTATTCAAATCAGCACTGCTTTTTAATACTAGATTTTATGACAACCAGGTCCCCTGCTAGTCTGTCACCTGCTGTTACAAAACAAGTATGTTGTATGCGTTTCCCTTCCTCACACGTAGATTTCATATAAAGTGCAACACAAAGCACCAAGACACTTGTGTGTAAAGTGACATACAAAGAGGACCACCACAACAAGTTAGAGTTACTCCCAGGTAAGCCCTCGGTTCCTCCACAAGCAGTTTTTAACCTTTGACACCTCATCTGCTTGTAGTTTTCTGTCGGTATACAAACACCTAGTGTTGATCAAAATAATGTCTCCAGCTCAAATCAGAAGGCCAAGTTTCTCTTGAAACTGGCTGTGTTAAATAAAATCTGAAATTTGCTCTGAAGGTTTTTAATTGTAGTTAGGGCAAATAATTACACACACACACAATGACATCCAAGTACCTTCTTCCCATAGTCACTTTCTTTATTTTTAGGCCACTTCCTCCAGCAAATAATTTAAACAGTTACACAGATCTTGAAAAATGCCTAGAGAATTTACCAAGCTATCTAGCTTCATATGCCAGGCACCAACATCCATCAGGGTACCAAAGACACCTTTTGCTTGTCTTCAACCTCAAACTACACGTGAAGTTTCCTAAGTTGTCAGCCTACACTGTTTCCTCTATTCCTTGAACACCAGCTTTCACTCCACAAATCATCAATGTCCCTTCAGGTTTCTGGAAAAGTGTATGAAGCATGTACTGTAATCCCATCAACTTCATCTTACAAGAAAAGCTGTAGACACAGCTGCAGAAAGGGAAGAACAACAACAAAAATCAGTCTAAAAATGCTGAGCACCTGCTTTCAATAAAGTAGTTGATTCTCTAGTAAAGTGCCCATTTCTTCAAATGTTGGAAAAATACCAAATTATTCAGCTGTTAAACTGCAGATTAGATAAATCTCTGAATGGAGCAGAATAGGACAGAATACACCTCTTGGAGATGCTTCAGGTTCTCCTCAGAGTTAGACGGAAAACACATTTGCTTTACACATTTAAATTTGAGGGCTCTTTCATTTTTGCAATCACTATTACTATTTATACATGTTATGATACTGCCTAATTAAAGGGAAGGCATGGACAAGAGATGTGATAGTGGGGGTCTGTTACAGGCCACCTGACCAGGAAGAGCGAGTGGATGAAGCCCTCTATAGACAGACAGGAGCAGCCTCACGTTCACAAGCCCTGGTCCTCATGGGGGACCTCAACCACCCTGATACCTGTTGGAGGGACAACACAGCAGGACATAAGCAATCCAGGAGGTTCCTGGAAAATATTGATCATAACTTCTTTCTCCAAGTGATAGAGGAGCCAACAAGGAGAGGTGCTATGCTGGACCTTGTTCTCACTGACAAGGAGGGGCTGGTGGGGAGTGCGAAGCTTAAAGGGAGCCTTGGCTGCAGCGACCATGAAATGGTGGAGTACAGGGTCCTTGGGGTAGCAAGGAGGGCACACAGCAATCTCCCTACCCTGGAATTCAGGAGAGCAGACTTTGGCCTCTTCAGAGATCTGCTTGGCAGAGTAGCATGGGATAAAGCCCTGGAGGAAAGATGGACCCAAGAAAGCTGGTTGATATTCAAGGATCACCTCCTCCAAGCTCAGGAGAAATGCATCCTGACAAAGAGGAAGTCAGGTAAGAATGCCAGGAGGCCTGCATGGGTGAACAAGGAGCTCCTGGACAAACTCAAACACAAAAAGGAAGCCTACAGAGGGTAGAAGCAGGGACAGTTAGCCTGGCAAGAAAACAAAAACTGTCTGAGCATCCAGGGATCAGGTTAGGAAGGCCAAAGCCCTGACAGACATAAATCTGGCCAGGGACTTCAAGGGCAACAAGAAAAGTTACTATAGGTGCATCAGTAATAAAAGGAAGACTAGGGACAGGGTGGGCCCTCTCCAAAAGGAAATGGAAACCTGGTTGCCTAGTATATGGAGAAGGCTGAGGTACTCAACCTTTTTGCATCTGACTTCACCAGCAAGTGCTCCAGCCACACTGCCCAAGATGTAGGAGGCAAAGCCAGGCACTGGGAGAATGAAGAACCACCCACTGTAGGAAAAGATCAGGCTCAAGACCATCTAAGGGATGTGAAGGTGCACAAGTCCATGGGTCTTGAGGAAACTGGTGAATTAATTGGTTACGCCACTCTCCATCCTATTCGAGAAGCTGTGGCAGTCTGGTGAAGTTCCCACTAACCGGGAAAGGAGAAACATAACCCTCATTTTTAAAAAGTGAAAAAAGGAAGACCTGGGGAACTACAAGCCAGTGAGACTCACCTCTGTGCCTGGAAAGATCATGGAGCGGATCCTCCTGGAAACTGTGCTAGGGCACATAGATGATAAGGAGGTGACGGGTGACAGCCAACATGGCTTCTCTAAGGGCAAATAGTGCCTGATGAATTTCATGACCTTCCACAATGGGATTACTGCAGTGGTAGAGTATGGAAGAGCAACTATTGTCACCACTTGGACTTGTGCAAAGCATTTGACACTGTCCCGCACGACATCCTTGTCTCTGAAGAGACGTGCATTTGATGGATGGACCACTCAGTGGATAAGGAATTGGCTGGATGGTCACACTCAAAGAGTTGCAGTCAACAGCTCGACGTCCAAGTGGAGAGCAGTGATGAGTGGCGTTCCTCTGCGGTCAGTGTTCGGACTGATAATGTTTAACATCTTTGTTGGTGACATGGACAGTGGGACTGAGTGCACCCTCTGCAAGGTTGCCAATGACACCAAACTGTGTGGTGTGGTCAACACACTGGAGGGAAGGGATGCCATCCAGAGGGACCTTGATAGGCTTGAGAGGTGGGCCTGTGCAAACCTCATGAAATTCAACAAGGCCAAGTGCAAGGTCCTGCACATGGGTGGAGGTAACCCATGGCATCAATACAGGCTAGGTGATAAGTGGATTGAGAGTAGCCCTGCGGAGGAGGACGTGGGGGCATTAGTGAATGGAAAACTGACTATGAGCAGCCACCAATGTATGCTCGCAGTCCAGAAAGCCAAAAGTATCCCGGGCTGCCTCAAGAGAAGTGTGGCCAGCAGGTCAGGGGAGGTGATTCTCCCCCTCTACTCCACTCTCAGGAGAGCCCACCTGCAGTGCTGTGTTCAGCTCTGGGCCTGCCAACGTAAGAAGGACATGGACCTGCTCAAGCCAGTCCAGAGGAGGATCCCAAAGATCATCAGGGTGCTGGAGCACCTCCCCTGTGAGGACAGGCTGAGAGAGTTGGGGTTGTTCAGTCTGGAGCAGAGAAGGCTCTGGGAGACCTTATAGAGGCCTTCCAGTACTTAAAGGGGGCTACAGGAAAGGTGGGGAGGGACTCTATCATGGAGTGTAGGGATAGAACAAGGGGCAACAGTTTTAAACTGAAAGAGGGTATATTTGGATTAGATATAAGGAAGAAATTCTTCAAAGTGAGGGTGGTGAGACACTGGCATAGGTTGCCCAGAGAAGCTGTGGCTGCCCCCTCCCTGGAAGTGTTCAAGGCCAGGTTGGACAGTCTTTGTGCAACCTGGCCTGGTGGAAGGTGTCCCTGCCCATGGCAGGGGGGTTGGACCTAGATTGTCTTTAAGGTCCATTCTGATCCAAACCATTCTATGATTCTAATTGCCTCAATTATGACTCATTATGCAACATGCTACATAACATATAATATGAACAAGAACTGCATCTTTGAACTAATAAACAGGGCTAGACATACAAACTCAATTAAGTTCAATAAAGAAAGGAAACAACCATTTTGTAATGAAAAAAGCTTAAGCAAAGTCTCATCTATAATCACACACAAATAATGCTAATATTACCATTACTATTACTAAGAGTTTTCACTGTATAAGAAACACAAGGCCAAAAACTAGAATAAAACTTTCTGATACTCTATCACAACTCAAATAAAAAGTTCTACTGAAAAAAATGCTTCTTTGCAAATCCCAGCAGGCTTCTATAGCAAAGTTCTGCTCATCAGAAACTTTTAGGCAGATTTAAAAAGCGTATGCCGAGTAAGGTAGAAAATTACTTACCACAAATAAGGCTCCTCCACTGGCATTGCACAGTGCTGTTCTATGTAAGTATCGGATTTGTCTTATCTACAAGCAAAATAAAGTAGATAGTATTAATACTTAATAGTTTACACACTGCTAGTGCCTGCCTTCAGAACCAGCTTGATTTCTATTCTAATTGTAAGCCATTAATTCTACTGTCATCCCTAATAATTTAAATTAAGTCAATAAGAGACTATTAAGGGCTCTCCTGTATTATTAAGACAGCAAATCTCTTATGTCACCTTGACCGTTTTAGACAATCTAGAAGTTAAAAGGATTCAATTTCAAACAGGTAATACTCTGTCACAGCTTAATTTAAATTCCTTGAATAGAAATTTTCATCAAACATTTCATGAAGAATTTTCCAACTTCTTACTTTTATCATATGTGCTTTAAATTGAAAGTCTGCAGAAACTACCATAACTATTAAAGTTCTTCTCTAGTAAGCATCTGTATGCTTCTTCAGCTTTTATCTAAGTGAACAGTGAGATCAGGCGTAAGAGGACAGACATAAAGTAAACAAACATCTGAAATATCAACAGAACACAGACCCATATGCAAGTTCTGTTCAGATAGTCTCTGTACTCTCTGTCTGGATCTGTCACACCAAAACAGGTCAAGATTTCTAGATTCTGGCCAGTATTATTAAGATGATTTGATAATATTATCTTGTAATAAGTAATCATTCTGTGATAAATGTAATTTTATATTAATTTTTATATTGAATTCTAGATCAATTTTGAGATTTCTAAAAATAGGAGTGCAGCATATTAAAAAAAATTTCCATCCTTAACTACTTAATTTCTGGTACTGTATAAAATTTGTGGGACTTCAAGTGGATCAGCATCAAACTAACAAAAATACAGTCACAGGGTCAGATCTGAAATCCAAGCCGCAGTACCAGGAAACTACAGTCCTGGATTTCTGCAACAGCAACCTCTTCAGCTCAATCTTTTCAACAGCAGATCACGTAGTTTCACCTAATGGCTGCAGGCTTTCCCTGTCATATGATCAGTCCTTTTAGGAAGCACTGGATTTACTACAGAGTTATGTGTATTATGTTTTATGCATCCATTTCCTCCTTGCTCTCCACTTCTGGCTCATCTGGAAGCAGCAGCCAGGAAAGCAATTCATCTCCTGCCATTCCGTGTGAGAGGCCAAAATGAACTCTGGGATACACGAATAACTCTTGTGGACTGCAGATCATTCCTGTGTGCCATCCTCTCAGCATGTTGCCTTATTAACTGACATGAAACACATTGAATGAACAGCACTGGCATGCCAATGTGAGTGCCCTCTGTGAGCCAGACAACACGTCAAATTCAGACAAAATACTAAAAACTGTAAGTAGAGCATGCAACTACAACTGGAATTCTGCAGACAATGATGAAAGGAACATATAAATGAAAATTTGATGTGCTGGTATAAATCCTACTCAATGCTAAGTAAATATAGTACATAAGCAGTTTTGGTTCTGACAGGACCACCACCACATTGTAAGCTTCAGGTTTCTAACTTTAAGAGGTAGTCTCCTAGCAAAAGGAGCACTTCAGATGGGAATCTTTTATTCTACCCAAAGATACTGTACTGTTGCCAAGAACCAAGAATCTGTAAATTTCACAGTTCAAGAAGAAATGGGACGAAACTCAATTTTTTCGCACTGGCCTGAAGGATTTCAATTGGCATGAAGAGTTGACTCCAAACTGAAAAAAAAACCCAGGATGCTTCCTTCCCATGTTTAGTCCTGCATACACGGACAGGGCAGAAATATTATTTCCACTGGGGAAACTTCCCAGCAAGCTGCGCTAAGCAGCAAGAAGCTACCGCTGGAGCATTTTTCACCTGACGCAAGGCAGTGCAGCTCCAGAGCTGGTCAGGGACCCCCGTCAGGCCCCGGGGCGGCGAGGCAGACACCCGCGACTGACACCTTTCCCCCGGGCCCTTCCTCCCCGAGGCAGTGCCCCGGCCGCCCGCCCACTGCCAGCCCAGCGCCGACCTCCCCCCTCTACCCGCGGCCTCCTCCAGCCCAGCGGGCGCCCTACCCCGGCCGGCCGAGCGGGGACAGACCTGACCTCCCTTCCTTCCCTTCCCTTACCGAGCGTGCGGTCGCGGCCCGCAGGGGAGCGCGCAGGAACATGGCGGCGGCGGCGGCGACCCCCACCCGGCCCCTTCCCGCTCCTTTCAGGCCCACGCCCGCCCTCCGCGCAGCTCCAAGGAGACCTGCTCCGCGCATGCGCCGGCCGCGCCCGGCTGCGCGTGCGCGTGCCCGCGCCTTGGCCGGCGGGTGGCCGTTGGGCTGATCTCGTCCGCGTTTGAGGGCGGCTGATCCCCGATCGGCGGGCTGCCGCTCGCCCTTCCTCCGCTGGCGGGTGCCGGGGCTGCCCGCTCTGGAAGGAGGAGGTATCCAGATTGTCTGTCTGGCAGATGTTGGATTCCCGTCCTGTCAGACGTGGAAGAGCTGTGTCAAACGACGGAAGCTAAACCGCAAGATACCTAGGAGAATGTTCAGTGGATTTTAACCTCTTGTGGCAATACCTCAGCGTGAAAACACAAATTCCTGTGGAAGCGGGGACCTGGAATATATAGTGGAAAATTGCAGAAACTGGTGAGGGTTTTTTGGTCCTCTGACTTACTCTTTTCAACCCAGTTTTGTTGATTTGGGTTATTTAATCTCTGAACTGCTTTCAACTATGTTTTGACCTTCTTTCGTCAGGAAACAAAAAGACTAAACATTTATCTTCTTAGCCATTGATAAACATTCTCATTTTACAGTATAATTCAGTTAATAAAGTACAAATACTGCAAGTGAAGAAGACCTAAGTAACAGGAAGACTGAAGTAACTTGGATGCAACACGTTGTTAGAAACATCAGTCACAGGTCCATGCTTGTGCAGACCCCTTATCATTCAGGTCTTGCAATGAGGAATGCAAATACAACTTTTTCACTGTAAAATAACATCGTTCAAATAGCAGCTAAGAAGGAAGTATTCTATACTGACGAGTACTCAGCACTACAGATTTGCAAAGCATCAGCTGATGTTCCAACATCTCTTAGCGCATCCTCCTCCTCTCTGAAGAGGAATCTGCCCTGCACTCCCCACCTTCTCCTACCCTGGCTCCCAGTGATGCAGCCTTATTAAATCCATGCAGTGTGCAGTGAAAATCTATCCATATGTATTTTACTTTTCTAAAAATTTGCTGGTTGATGCTTTGACTATCAAGTAATTTTAGTAAATACATGATAAAACAAAAATTCAGCTTTCCTTGCAGTGTTTGCCTTCATCCAAAATGTTAACTTAGTTTTCATCTGCTAATTTATGTTAAAAGACTCTTTTTTACTTCATATAAACATGTAAAAAGGCAAGATTAACTACTCTAGAGCAAACTGAATTTTATTAAAAAGATTTAATAACTTCATCATGTCTTTGTGCTGATAAAATGGTCTGTGAGGGCACTTGCTGGGACAAAAAGCCAGGTTAGGCATAACCACAGTGGCTCTGCCTATGTAGTCGCACCTGGAGGGCTCCTTGTAAAGAAACCCGTGAGTGTGGTGAGGCAAGAGCCCCAGTATATCCCAACATACAGCTCTAGACAAAGCCCAAAATGCTAAGCAATGCACATATTAGAACAATTTAAGATACCTACTACTCTTTCGGATAATTGCATGTATACACACAGACATGCACGGAGATAGATATATATATATATATATGTGCACATACATATTTGGCAACTCATACTGTAGTTAGTGGCCTTTTAACAGAATACTTTTCATTTGCATAGATCAGGTAGGAGGTGGTACTAGCTCTCTGGGCAGATTACTGCCTTTTACATTTGGGTTTACTGTAGTGAGTGGTTGCATTCCTGCTCCCTTCTTAATTTCCTCAATGCTGAGACCTACTATCAGCATTTATAATTTAAGTGCTGTTACCAGTATTTGATACTATCATTGATTTGTTTTCACTAATTATTTAGTTGCTTATAAACGTAATTTCTGTGCTTGTATACTACCCTGAGATGAATTCTTAAAACGCTTAAAAGACTGCCTAAAGTCAAGCAAGTATAATGGTGCAGCAATGTTCAAGCACAAATTACATATTCCGTTGCTAAACCAGATTTTTATATCCTGTTGAGAATCTGCCCTAGGCATACAGTCTACGATTAGATTCAGGAACTGTTCCTGTGCAGACAAATTAATAAACACTCATTTTTATACTATAAAATATATAACCACAGTAATTTGTTAGTCATATATTAGCTCAATACACATTTTTCAGCTGGACTTCATAAATGGAAAAAAGAAAAAAAAAAAAAAGCATTTGTAATTCAAACTCAGTCTATTTATCTGATGACAATACTAACATATAAATGGGAAACAGTGTGGCCTTGAATGGGAGTCCAGCACCTGCAGTGATCTTCAGACTTGCTCGTTGCTCGGTGTGTTCTGCTTTCTGCGTGCACTGAGCCCAAGTGCCAAAGGCCTGTCCGTGCAGGGCCTGGCGCGGCACTGCGAAGCGTGTGCATGCAGCTGCTCACGCCGCTGGTGGTACCCACAAGGGTCTTTCGGGGACCACAATGAATTCAGACAACTCCTTTTCCAGTGTGACCCATCAGTAAGGGAAGCTGCACCAAGGAGAAGACTCCCTGTGTCTACTCTTTAGACAAGGGTCTAGAAATGCAGCAGATGATGCACTTGTGCTATGTCTCCAAAAGGGCGGGTGTGCAAGGATGGGTGAGAAATGGCCATGCCACCTCTTTCTGTAACCTCCTTGCACCCTGTCCCCGGCAGCCTCACAAGCTCTAATTGCATGGGCTAGTAAGGGAAAGATGAAGAATACTATTGTTTCCTGCAAATGTAGTCTAGACAATTTTTCTTGCAATCAGATCATTATTTACCATGTCATTGTGTTTCTTTATTAGTATGCATTATGCCAAATAATTGCTTTCAGGCTTTTGTTTTAAATGGAAGCTTGCTAGGGATATTTAATGACTGTTACATTACTCTCCATCTTGAAATACAAAAATAAACAAATCAGTTTTCATTAATCTTCAATCCATTATTCATGTACAGACATTCATATACAGACATGTATATTTTATGACATTCAAAATTAGTACTTCCAGCCATAACAGTACAAGTAATATTAACCAATCATACTTGAAAACATTCAATTTTAATTATTTTATGATACATGCTCTAATATTAAGTGATACAAATAGTAAGTAATATGCAGTGTGGGGACTGTGAATGTGAATGTTGGCAAGCCATTTGAAGAGATTCTTCTGAAAAGAGGTCACCTGGAGAGAATACAAATGCTATCAAATGGTATCACAGGCTTCTTGTCATACTAAAACACCTTCAATCGGCTCTGCTGTCAACTATGTAAAAAAAAGAAAAAGAAAAGGTTATTAATATCTTTCTAAAACCTCAGCATTATATGTTAGTATGTTCATATTTGACCAATACAGTGATCCATTTTAGGAAGTGTGAAAACACGGGATGATCGGAAGAGATCATATTAAATAATTAAGACCTATAAACATTGAAAAACCCCCAACATTCTCAGTTTCGTTCTTCACATTGCAACATTGCAACACTGTACAAAAAAATGGCTTATAGACCCAGGAGTGTTTCAGATGAAAAAGTGTTGCTACTCTTGTGACAGGTTAGATTTAATTAATCAAAAAATTATATGTCCTACAGAGCAGAATTAGTGTAAAGTATGATCTGAGACTCATTTCTGTAAGCAGAGACAAAGCAGTCAATGAACTGCCCAATCATTTAACACACTCACCTGGGAACTGTAAATATTAGAATGGATATTTATTAGCATCACAGAAGGAACTCTTCCAACAAAAGATGACTGTATGGGTAGTGTTGAGGTTGTGCATGGAATGACTTCTGCAGAACATTTTTCTTCAGAGAAATAGCTGCAGAAAGAGACTGAAAAAAAATGAGAAAGCACATGGAACATGGAAAAAAAACAACCAACCAACCAAACAAACAAACAAAATAAAACAACCCAGATTAGCCACAGTGCCAAGTAACAATTAAGAACTGAACTGGAAGTGAACTCCAGGGAGTACTGCTGTAGGGGGAGGCTGTGTGGAATGATAATAGTCCTTACTACACCAGAGAAACTTGGAAGGTGTAGTAGGTGTTAATGCATCGGAAAAGACATTTATAAAGAAGGAGCATGGCACTGCCACAGGTAAACGGCCATACCTTCTGTGCTGTTGAAAGTGGTATAGCTCCACTGAAGGAGAGAACTGAACTGATATTCCTCATCTGAGGACCAGGCCCACTGGTTTGTGAGATACAAGCTTTCACAGCCCATTGTACACAGCAAATATAATTCAGTTCTTCTGTTGATGATCATTTTGCTTCCATGGCTTGAGTACTCGAGACAATAAATTTACATTTCTGTTCTACAGTCTTCTTGAAGTAAATGGTATCAGTACCAGTAAATGATGGCTTAAGCCATATTGTGTACTTAATGCAGGCAAAATCCTTGTAACCTTGGCATTCTTTGTATAATACCAACTGAATGAATAAGAGGAAGTTTTACATTAGCTGTGGAGACATGAACTCAGTAAAATATTGGTTTAGCCAGTTATTTTGTTTTATATCGTGAAGTTTGATATACATTTAATTATAAAAGTAATCTGTGCTTAAATAAAAATATTACTTCTTGGCATTCCTTTATGATATAGTCTGTTCTGTATGCAGTTGGCATATATAGATTAGCAACACATGATATGTTTTTTCTTTACCATGTACTTCTACAACACACTGCACTTTATGCAGCATGCCTACACATTGCTTATGTTGCTAGATGCTGCTTTAGTGTTACTGAGGTCTAACGAGCAAGCCTATACAGTAATATGAAACATTATTCCATTGTCAGAGTAAGGGGCAATGAAAAACAGCTTAATGGTTTTTACTATTTGCACTAAGGCATTATATAATTTTGTAGGTTCCTTGATTAGATTTGTACGTTCTACAAATGCAGTTTCAATATGCTGTAGCAGTTTAAATTTCACCTTTATGTGGAAGTACGTTTCATAATATGTATGAAAGTGGAAAGGCACTTAAAGTATAGAAAGAATCTTAATTTAAACTATCCTTTATTTCTACTACTCCCATTATTTAGAAATATGTAACAATAATTTGAATGTGCCCATACAGATAGATATTTGTTCTGGGAATGAAATAATCCTAGTTGGTATATAACTAAGACTTTGTTATGCAAAGATGAAAGCCTCTTAGAATGTGAACAGGAATTATTATATTTATTTTACAGATAGGAAAATGTGAGGCAAATGTGTACTGACCCTCAGTTAGTCACAAGAAGTGTAACCAGCCCACTGACCTATAGCCTGGCATCCTATTTCACGGACCATGTTTTTCCCCTAGTCTGAGAGAAATCCAGTTCCCAGTGATAAGGCATTCACAGTCCCTGGTTGCAGAATGCGAAGGGCACTAGGAACAAATCCTTCTTAATTAAACTATTAATAGAGAGGGATGATGAGGTAAATGCATTCACACACTTAGCATTAGACACTTAAATGCCCAAGCTAGAAACTTGCACTCCTTCTGTAGTTAACTGACTCTCTCCTGACTACTTACAGAGCCTGAAGAGCTACTTTCCTAAATTAGTCTCCCAAGCCAGGTACCAAAAGCTATAAGGAAGAACAGCTTCCAAATAGTCTACACAATTTAATTTTAATTCTTACATTGCTTCTGTATTCAGGCTAAATATTAATTCAATCTTAAGAACGTTTTGATGTGTAAATAGACTGCTGTAAGAGACACTGCTTATCTCTTCCACATGGCTATGAAAGGCTGGTGTGACTTCCATTGGCCTCTCCTGACTTTCTCATGTTAATCATCTGTGAAGTTCAAACACCATTCAAAAAAGGGATCAGCATCTTTTTGCAGCAGTTTTGAACTTTCTTTATTCAAAAGGACAGCTAGAACTATAATTAGGTACAGCTAGTACTCATTATTTAGCTCATTTATTATTTATGTCTTCCTCCCACAGTGCCTGTGAACCTCACATCTTGTGCTGGTAGAGATGGGACTCTGAATGTTGCTCTACTTGCTTTCACAAGCTCCAAGTATCACAGCAGTCCCTGTGGTGTGGCCCTTGAGTCATAAGCTGGGCTTCAGGGTGCTGACTAAATGCAACCAGTGACATTGCAGCCTCTAGCATCCCAAGCAAAAAATTTGCCAACGTACCCTCTCCACCTTTCAGGCAAGCAAGCAGAGATGAACTCCCCCATACACAGTTACTACCTGCATGTATCATAATTCTTGTCACTCCCTCACTGCAGTCTCTCCCCACCTCATGCTGGGTAAATTATTTTTTTGACATTTGTGGGTTATTTTATTGCCAAATTTTGCGGGTCTTCTGGGAGGTGGGAGGAAAGGTAACTGTAATTTTCAATGGAGATAAATTCAGGAAGAACATCGTGGGATGGAGTTTTAGGCTGTTTCCTTTTAAGCTCTCAACGGTCAGTGTGTTACTGTCTTTTCACAAAGATTGTGCATGACTAGAATGGTGACAGCTTTAGTAACAAGTTGCATTGCCTTTTCATACTCTTTAAGAACAAGTTTCCTCTTTTCTGCAGGATACATCTTTCATCTTTCTGGGATGCCTTCCTCCCTGAATCCTTATCTGTGAGGGACTAGCAGATGGAAAGGCAAGAACTTGAGAACAGCCTGGTGCATATTGAGTGGGTGAGGTTAAAGTGGAAAGTGGAATACAGTAGCATTGCTAAAGTAGATTTGAAATTTCTGCAGAGCATTTTTTTCCCCTATTCTAAAGGGAACAAATAAAGGTTTAGACTACAAGTTGTTTTAGAAGGAGGGCAGTGCAGAAAAGGAAAACCAGTGACCTACTTAAAAAGAAATTAAAATACATTAAACCTCTTGGGGTTGAGGTTACAAAAAAAAAAAATAGTAACAAAAAACCACAACAAAATGAATGTGTACATGAAAGGAGGCAACATCTTAATTTCTTCCCTAGAGGCAACAAAATTCTACCAGGAATGAATTTGACTTCTGGTCAAATTATTATGATGCAGTTATTTTTATGCAGTTTGAAGGGATATTTTTACTTTGCCTAGTAAGACTTTTAGGGCACTGACTTTCTAATGTATTAGTGTCTTGTCTGAAAACAAATGCTTCTCACCCTGTCAGGTATCCTGGGGCATAAATAAATTTCTGCCATCCTTGTCTATTATCCTGTTTATTACAACAGTTATGCTGTATTTCAGTAACTTTTTTTTTTTTAATTATTATTATTATTTCCCCCACCTGGATGACCAGAAGCTGGTTTTTATTTGTCCTTTAATCTTTGGTCTGTTCACCTTGGATGGTCCTTCTAGGACTTAATGCTTCTATTGGCATAGCTCTCTCTATCACCAGATCATATCAGCCTTTCCCTTGCATCAAAGTGGGTCCCCAGGGAAGGAGTCTGTTTTACCTAATGTAAATCAAAACATGTAGACCTAGTCAGAGCTACCTCCACAGCTCTATGGATAATAATTACAAGCACAGGAATTACATTTGTCTTATATCCAAAGCTTTGAGAGTAATTAAGTCTGTTTGGAACAGACAGGTTGATTTGATATCTTTGTGGATTATTAGAATCCAGCTGTTCCACACTTTGATACCTGTGGTGAAACAAACTGCTGCTGAGTTGGCAGGAGTGTCCTGGTGCACAGGTCTTGCTTACAGCACGAGAGCCTCCCACGGGTGTAGCCCTGCACAATTGAGCCTTTCCACAACCCAGCACCAAGCCTGGGTGACAACAGCATGACTGCACCTGAGGCTGGGCCAGCCTTTCACCACCAAAGCTGACAAAATGATTCATGATCACCACACTGCAACAGGAGACAGAGGAGCCATGTACCAGGACCCCAAAACATATATGCCCTTAACAGCCTGCAACTTGCTATTCCTGCCACGACAGACGCTGAGGTTTCAAATTTCTCATTTGTTTTCCTCTTCTGACCGTGTTCCTAAGGACATAATCTCATCCTCTCTTTTAGTTTCTGTTGCCCACACATCACACTATCTTTAATCATCTTCACTCTTCTCCTCACTCTTCTTTGGTTTATCTCCTTCACAGTTCCAGGCATGATTTAACCTCTCCCATCTTAATCAAAATAGTGCCCTTGAACTCACCTGCCTATCCTATTTATTGCTTCATTATCCTTTCTCTTTTCATCTCTTGGCATATTTAACAAATAGTTTACAATTGCTATCTGGGTTTTCATAAAAAACCCACTTTAACGCAGCTTCTGCTCCAGTGCTTTGCTGACACCTGAGTCTATTATTTATTTCAGCAACCGTCAAATACTTTTATCTCTCCTGAGTAAATGTCCTAGTGATTTCAATCTTTCCCCATTCACAACCATTCACAATAGTGCTGCAAATACTGCTTGCCCAAATTTGGCCACAAAATAAAGTTCTGACTTTCCTTTATTTTCCAAAGTCTTGTTTTAACATACAAGGCCTCCCCCCTCCCTGTAAAGCTGCATTAGTAACATTTTTATTTCTTCTATTCAGTCTCCATAATTATTTTGATTTGGCTGTACAACAGCTATTTCTGTGTCAGAGGCTGGGTGACAAGAGGAGCTCTGGGACCAACAAAGACACCAGGTATCATCTTGCAGCGTAGACCCTGCCTGACAAAATCCATGGTCTGATCTGCACTACACTGGTAACTGTCATTCCTCAAAGGTAAACAAGGACATACATTGGCACCAACTCATCAACAGAAGTGCCTGTTTCCACTGCAGGTGCTGTCGTACAAAAAAACGCTCTCTCCATCCTGGATGTTGTCTTCATACAGAGAGACAAGAGATTGCCTGGCTTGCAGTTGCCACCTCATGTCTGGCATGAATTCAGCCATCTGGGCTGCAGCACGGTGAGCTGTGCACCAAAACCAAACATGTGGGAGCTCCTGGGCAGTCCCATGTGCAGGTCTGGTGCCGTCAAGCTGGTGGTTGTGTAGAAAATCTCCTGTCACACTGTGACGTCAGTCTGCATTGCCCACTTGTTTCATCCTTTCCCTGTACTGCCCACTGTGCTAGGGAGAAAGTTCCTATATGCATGGATATCTAAAATAACCTTTCGATTCCTCATTACAGTTCTTCTCTGCTCTGATATCTAAAAAAACCATGACAACACTTAAGACTCCTGGAACTGATACCGGTCACACTGATGAATACTGTTGTGCCACTTCCTTGAGCTTCCTCATCTGTCCCATAAGTACTTCTGTCCTCTCCTGCTTAATACTTTGATTTAACCTCTTGGAGACAAGGATATGATGTAAGAGGAGCTTTACTCAGAGGAACTGTTCCAGTGACAAAACTAGTTCTGACATGGGGCCCTGCAGAAAAAGAGCTGTATTGAAAATTACTGTAAAGGCTTAAGTGGAAGAGTAGTGTAAAGGAAAGGAGAACCTCATTCCAGTACTGCTTCAGATTCATTCTTCTCTCTCACAGTTTCTCATCCATTTGTGGTGTGGATGATTCTAAACTGACAAATATAATAGTTATAATCTCAAAATCTGCTCAAATCAGTAGATGTTCAGTGCTTAGCATGCCGTCTTTCCTATTTTTCAGGATCTAACTGTAACTGGTGTTAAGTTATTCCTATTTATTCTGGAAATACAAAATGTGTTATTTTGCTCTTAATCTACATAGACTGAAACCATCTGCTGTGGTTCACAGTTGAAGAACAAGAGATTATAAATTCTGTCTAGTATTTATATCCAGCTCTCATTAAACAAGTAGTCATTACTGCTACCAAGCTATAAATCAGAGAAGCATACAATTATAATCTTACATTTAAGCACATGATCAATCCATTCCCTTAAAAAAAAAAAAAAAAAAAAACAACTAATATTTAAATACACATTTATCTTTTGCTTCTACATGATGGTGAGAAGGCAGCTTTCAATGGCCCATGTAGAGCAGGAGTCGGGGCTGTTCTCAGGTGAGTCAGTTATTCTAACTCCATGCTGAGTAAAAGGTGGTTTGACAAAAGAAGGAAAATCATTCTGTACCCAGTTGCAGGATCAGCTACTTTGCCTCCAGAATGGCAGGAAGCAAGAGTCAGCAGAGATAGTTTTGCAGTGAGAAGACCTATTTGTGAAATATATTTTGTTTGCATTGTACCCAGATATGCTACAAGCCTGCTTGAGTTAAAGCAGAAGCATGAGGCATCCTGTTTGCCTTGCACCCAGACATGCCACAAGACTGTTTGATTTAGGGTAGGAAGCGTATTATGTAATATCTGTTTGTTGGCATAGTTGCACAAAAATAGTAAAGCTAAGATAACTGTACCCAGCCTGCAAAAACTTGAAGGAATCAGATGGCCAGCATGCAGTCTGCAGACAGGTAACACCCACCCAAAGAGGCTGGACTGAACCAGCGTGCAGAAGAGTCTAAAATCTGTCTAGCAAGCCAGACTAACTTGTTCTGACCTAGGGAAAGAAGAAGTAAACCTTTGGGCCAGACTGGTCTTAACCCATGGGAAAGCTATACACAAGCATACGTGATACAGACTGGAGCTTGGGGGAGAATATGCCCCCTTTGGTTGTGGCTTCCCCTGCCAGAGAGCTTTCAAACTCAGCCACCACAGCCTGAGAGGCTAAGAATTGCCAAATGATGTAGCCATCAGAAACCACAATGCAGTATCATAGACCTAAGGCTTCATGTTTAGGTCTGTATGATTAATTAATGCTTAATTTTTGGTTGTTAACAGTTGGATTGCCTAAAAGCCAAATGTAAATAGATGCCTGCTTAAATTACTGGGTGGCTCATCCTCTCAGAACTGTCCCATTATGGAGGTCCCCAGGTCCCAGCTGTAACAGCAAAAAGCAGTTTCTGCTACCCACACCAGTTCATAAAGCCTTGCAGGTCTTGAAAAGAAACTCCTGCCAGGAGGAATAATACCACTCAGAAGCTGAGGACAGGAACAGGATAGCTGTGAATCTGATGGACCAGGTTTCCTGTGCAGGTATATACTGGAGAGCTTTCAATCCACGCATTGAACACTAAGTATTCTCACTGCTTTTGGATGTTCATTGTATGTAGATAGAACTGTATCCCACACCTTACCCATGCTCACTGTCTGCCATCCTCTGGCAATCAAAATACTGATTGAGTCTTTGTCATAGATCCAGCTGAACTATACCAGAGGTGAATTTGGTCCTGAATGATTGACAAGTAGATTTTGATTCTGTCCTAAATAAACTAGAGAAAGAAATAAGAGCATCAAGGCTAAATGTGTTAGAGCAGATTTGGATCCTTATTTAGCTTTATTCCATGATGCAAGTCTTTAGCTCACTATCTGCCCTTATGTTTACTAGAACATATTTTGAATGATGATGATGCACTCTTTCTGGAACTGTTTACTCAATTTATTTGTTATATTTGCGCAACATTTTACAAACAAGATAGGTCAAATTTTTTCCTGTTGACATAATTTAACAGGCTGCATTTAGGTTTGGCTAGAAGGAATTTGGTCCAGTTAGTTTTGTTTACAGATCTATTCAAAATTAGGAAATGCTTTTAAACTCTAGGCCTGCACCTAGCTTTCTGGCTGACCTTAGCACTGGAAAATGTCAAGGCCCATTTTTCGCTTGTGAAAAATGCCACTTATGAATAAACGTAAGAAACATTCAGTTCTTTATCTTGAGATTTTAATTGTAATTTTTGTATGAAATCTTCCAACCATGACTCTTTAGACTGTTGTCCAAGAAAAAGTTCTTTTCTCCATCCTTTTAGGACAGCAGGTGTCCCCATAATTACCGTGGTCTGACTCGTAGAGTAAGCAATGCACTAAGATCCAACCTGTTGAAAGGAGGAACCACAGAGCTTCTTGATGGATTTAATCTACAGCTGGTTTCAAGAGACCTAACTTTGAGCTGTCTTTAAATATACGACATGTATTTCATGTAATAGAAAAGGTTTCAGCAGAAGGGGATGATACAAGGCAGTGTTGTGACCCCCTGAGTGCCCCAGAGAGATTTAAACAGTGTAAGTTACAGGTAGAGCTCCTCAGTTACAGACACTCTCAGAACTGGGTAGGTGTAAAACTACCTTAACATCTAAACATCTTGTAAGATGATTCAAGCACAACACAGAATCTCATCTCGGCACTTTGTATCACCGTACTTCCCATATGTCATTATGAATGTAACACTTATCCCTCAGTCTGGAAAGGCCTGAGATAACAAGCTTTATCCTCACAGCAACTTTATGCCTGGATAAACATTTTGCTAGTTTGGTTCTAAAGGCCTTAGCCTTTATAGCTGGGCCTGGTAGCTGCTGTAATCAGCTGACTTCAGAGAAGATATAATAATAATTTCAGCTCCTTTTATTATATATGGTGCAAGTAGCATATGTAAGTCTGTTTGGTTAGGCAGACCTCCTGGTGGATTTAGAAGTGTAAGACTTCTCCCCTTGTGTGTAATGCTGCAGTACCATACTTGAATCCAGCAATACTCTTTCAGTTCAAAACAGACAAACAAAGATATCTTTTTCAGCTATGCTTACTTAAATGTGGAACATACTGCCGTGCCAAGTGATAAATGCCAAACCATATGCATGATGAGAAAATGGAAATAAGACAAATGCATTTTTTAAAAAAAAAAAAACACCTCAAAAGCCACTAAAGGCTATTAAGTACAAATACCACCTCTGGGCTGGCAAGTGCCTGAGCTTCAGGCTGTTAGGAGCTAGACTAATTCACTATCAGTATTGGTTTGCCCTATTACAATGTGCCCCATGCTCTACTATTGGCCACTGCTGGGCTGCATGGATCTTCAGTGTGACCTCCTGCAGCCATTTCCATGTTTGTATATTATGTTTTTTAACATACAAGTGCAAAACAGAGGCCTGTGCTGATGCCATGTTTCAGCAGGCAAAATCATAAACACTGAGTCCCAATGAGGATTTTTTTTTTCAGATGTTCAGTTCACTTCAAACAACACAACAGGGAAACTTTTTAAAGCTTTACGGTTAGTGCTTGTTAAAAGATTAGGTTCAAGTCCTGAAGAACACACATATGCTTGGAAGGTTGGTATTTGTAAGAACGCACTATTATCTGCGAATGGGTATTACCTCTTCTTGCAAGCCTTGCCTTTGTTTGTTTATGGTGAACACTGTATTTAAAACACAGTTTAATCAACAATTGCATTAGAGCTTCTTTGTGAAGATTTGGCAGATTGATTTAGTCTGACTTGTTACCCTGCAACAAAAGGACGCAGTCAAGGGCAGGCTTTAATAGAAGAGATGGACAGTCACTGAGCAAAGTGCTAATTTCTGTTCGAGGCAATATCTTGTTTTGTCACGGCCTCTGCCTCCATCCTGCGATTCTTTCGCCTTGCAACACAAGAAGTACAGTCCCGCGCTCGCGAATTTCAAAGGCCGACTTGATAGAAAACATCCAGCTAAAATTGAGAATATTCCGAGGAACACGGGCGACTCTTCCCCTAGCACCCTGCCACGTTTCGGGTCGCGGGCGCAGGACACGCGTGGGCACGCCGCGGCGCAGCCTTGTGATTTAGTGCCACCCGGTGGAGGTTTGTGTCCATTGCGGGGGTCGGGTTCGCGGCCGAGGGGCAGAACCAGGCAAGATCCGAGGCGGTGCCGCAGGCGAACCCCCCCCCCCCCCCCGTTCCGCGCTGGTCCAGCCGGAGCTATTGCACCAGGGCCGGGGGCGAGCGCCGCTTTGATTTGGCTGTGGAGTAACAACTTCTCCAACTCTCGCTGTTTTCTAAGCAAATGTGAGTCTTTGCACTTCAGAGCTGTAGAGAAAGAGCCAGCCCTCTATAAATACCTATGGAGTCAAAACACACTGGGTTGGCAGAGCCGAGTTCGGTGGTACTCGGATAGTCGCGTTTTCCATGGGGTTGGCAATCAGGTGGCGGGAACTGCCAGGTTTGCTGTATGAGCATGCAAAATTTTAGGAAGCAAATGGCAGCATGAAGTGCTAGTCAAAGGGTTTGTCAACATGAATTTGAGAAGACTACTTTGCTCACAGTAAGTGTGTGAATTACACCCATCATGCTAAATGTCATGATCTGTTTCATGCTGTTCTATTATGTATGTGCTATATACACTGTAGGAAGAAAATTCAGTTTCTATAAATTTGTAAATGTTCTAGTTAAACAGCCGAGGATTACTTACCTTAATCTGAAATATATTGAAGAGGGTGTCCAGCAGCTGGTACCATGTAACAATTCTTTTTGCATTCATCGATTATTTTCTTCAGTGATTTCTGCTTTTGGTTTCATTGTGGCATTGAATATACGCATTTTAAACTATTCATAATAAAGTGTTTCCATTTTAACCAGTGTAGCACAAAGTCTCCAGACATGTATAAGTGATCTTATTGTCTGTATATTCTTAATAAATAAAACATGGTGAGGTAGATAATTCTGTTGTGTCATATGCCATTTATTATATGCATCTATATTTTCATTAGATAGCTACTAAATTAAATACTAGAATGAATGTAAGCTGGACATTAGGAAGAAAGCACTGAATGACCTTTTTTTTTCTTAACAGTGCCATGCTCTAGATCACAATACTTAATAGCCAAAAGAATCATGCTTTTGCGCTGTGGGGGGGTTGGGTCTTTTCCCTCTCAAGAATGTATCTGTGAAGCATGACACTTATCAAAACAAAAACATGTGAACAATGCTGGTGTTCTGAAGCAGGCACTTGAGTCCCAAATTCCCAAATCATTTTGAATGTCAGAAGGGAGACCTTATTTTACCACCCAATCAACAAACGTTATGCTCTCTCCTACTCGGAGGGGTGCTCTGAGAAAACCCCCTTTCAGCGGATTAAGGCTGTCTGTTCCTCTGCGTTTAGGAAAGACTGGTAAAAGGTGGGAACACATAGTTGCAGTAGACAACATAGAGTATTTCCAAGCTACAGAATATAAGATAGAAGGAGAGTGGAGACTAGGGAGATAATGTTGTCCTTCACAAATCTGAAATTCATCCTGGAGAACCTTTCTTTATAGGATTATCCTCTGATGACAATATGCAAGACAAAATGGAGCAGGCACCTTGTACTCTTCACCTGATCCTGTAGCTCCCTTCTTTGGCAGAATAATTTGAATTATTTTGATGGTTCCTTTCATGAAAAACATTAGAAAAAAAATACTGTAAAAATTAAGGGCTATTCACATAGATTACATTTAGCCAGGGAAATTAACCTCCTTTTGCTTTTCCTATAGCTGATGGGATGAGATAACTTATTCTACAATCCAGAACAGCTGAAATATCATGCAAAGGAACTAACTATAACTGAAGATCTGGAAAATTATTGCCCTAGGAAAGAGCTAAGAATATCACTAACTATTATGACCAAACTTCATAACTTTAAAGAAAAATGTGTACACATTTCTCTGACCCTGCAGAGCTCTGGCAAGAGATTTTATGCTCAGGAAGAACTCTGAGCAAAGTGTAAACTAGTATATAAACTCATCTGCTTAAGGAATTGCTGTGCTTCAAATATATGCCTATTTACAAAGCATATTCTTTTCTTCTTGCCTCTTTGTGACCAGGAAAATAATTTACAGCAGTTCTTTGAGAAAAGTGCATTTCTTTACACTGCTTTTCTGACAAAATGGCTGTCTGAGATTTTATGAGACAATTCCACTTTAGCTGGAGGGTCCCTACAACAAATTCTGACTGTTAACATTCCAACACATCTTTGGTGATTCAGGGAGTACAATGACTCTGCAATCTTTTGAGCCAACATATGATGTTTGGGTGCCTTACCATCAAAATGATAAGTAGTTTCCCAAATATGAAGCCAATTTGTCCCATTTGACTGAGCCCAAAAAGAGATAACATATCAGTAGATACACTATTCATATTTATACTAATTCACATGCTCAAATCTTTCCAGGAAACAGAGACCTATAATTTGATACAAAACATACTTATGTTTTTACCCTTAAGGACAACATTTTTCATGCAAATAACAGATATCAAAACATTCAGCTGCAAGCCCAGCTTTGGGATTTGCACATGTAAGCACAGATGTACGCATATGGAGCTCCACTTACTGAAAATGTGGCCCAGTTAATGCTTTGGTTCATATGAGAGGAAGAATTAAGAGGCACCAATTTGCATGTCAAATCCTAGGGATGTGCAACTCCACGTAATAAAATTTTGAAGCAAGCTAAATAATAGGAACATATTGCCATCATTTTTAAGTCCCATACTGACAGAACTCCTAGATGTTTTCTTTATGATTGTAACATGTCAGTGACTCCCATAACATCTGAATGCATCTGTAAGACTTCATACCACTTAATAATTTATAAATGTTCTTTTCTACACGGTTTTCATGTTTTGATAACTGAAGTGTTGTCAAAAAACTGTAAAGTTTTTTTTTGTCCAAGTGAGGACCTCAACTTTAGGTCTTCTCAGCTTGCTTTTCCTCCTTCTGTTTGGTAGGTAAGCAAATGGATGCATGTCGGAGGTTGTGTACTGAGCTCCAGAGCTGCTTTTATTTGCCAGGTTCATGAAACTCTGGTTCCCTGATACCATAATCCTTTATCACACTTAGTCCAAGGAAGAACAGTCATTGACAGGCCAAGCTCTCTATGTAGATGTTGGGTACCTGATTTTTCCAAAATACCTTGAGTTTGTCAACCAAGAACTGGCACTTTTCTTCAGTGCTGTGTCCTGACTATCCTTGGAAGATGCCTCTGATGAAGTACTGGATGTGTATCCCACTGCTCACTGAAAACTGACTTTTCTTAAGACAAATGGAATTATTTTAAGCATTTTTTTCTATCTTCACAGCCCTTAGAATTTCCTAAAAATCTCCAAGCAAAGCTAAGTGATTTATTTTCAGATCTCATCAATTCCTCTTATTTATATATGTGTTAGGACACTCCTGGATGTGTAAGGAATCTTAATATAACCAAATCTTCATCCCGAAAATGGCAATGAAGAATACTGCCTAAGTCAGCACACATTTTTATAAGATAACCTTTTCAAGGCAGTAGTTTGTGAATAGCAATTTCTCATCTTCCTTGCTATGCTGCAATTTAGTCCTCTGAAAGACATTTTAGGTAAATTTACCAAAGGCAAATGTAGTGATGATGATATATTAAAAGCCCCCAAGCTGGTTAATCTTTAGAGGCAGTGGAAATTTATTGAGAGCGATAGAACAGCCTGTGCTAACCTCTGGTCACAAGATAAAAAGTTGTTCATTTTTAAAAACCTGATGGAGGGTATAGTTTCACAATCTCTTTTCCACACTATTGCACTGAGGTCAAGGAACCTTTGGTGCTAGACAGGGAGAACACAGCAGCCTGGATGCACTGTGCTTCCCAAACACTAACGGGGTCTCAGTGTCAGAACTGAAATACAAATGCCCAATAAATGACCTAGGGTGTAACTGTTCCTCTGCAATGCCTGCATTCAGGATTGTTGTGATAACACATGTAGGTGCAACACCCACTGTCTAGCCATCTCATTCTGTGGGGTACCATGAGATAGAATAGCTTACATGATAGTGAGTTTGTGTTTTACATGCTTTTTTTATTAATGGTGGAGAAAGAACCTCTAATGCAGAGCTGAAGAGCTTATTCAAGGATGTTTTTCTGTGGGGAAGCTTATCATCTCTATCGGTGTAATTATATAACTGAGAGTATGTTAATTTTAGTCCCCTTGTAAGCCTCTATGTGATTTTAAGTTTGTTTTCATTTTGGCTTAAAGTGCTTTTGAAGAGACATATCTTAAACTGAAAAGAGACATTCCAATTACTGAGAGAAACTACCTACAGAAGTTGTCGCACTGTCTCAGTTGTAGCAGTATAACTATATTCCTATAGCTTTATGGATAATTTCCCCTCACAGGCCAGTTTATGCTTTGTAGCAGAGACTCTATATCCAAAAATACTCCTATTTTATTTCCCTGGGGTAGCAGCGGTCAGAAGCTCTGGTATGACTTGTGAACCAGTTGCGAGGCAGAGAGGGAGAGGGATGTTGATCCAACACTTAGTAATGTTAGCTACATAACTGATTTCAATAATGGAAATTTCAGTAATGGAACATAAATTTTCACTAATGGATTCCCACCAGAAATATTTTAATAGGTAGTAGTTCTTTTGTAATATGCCATTTCTGATTGTGAGCAATTGCAAATTACAGAGTGGCTGGAAAATATACCAGAACACCTGATTCTCTTTCATCTTGAAAATACCGAAAGCAATCACGGTACATAAAAAGACCTGAAAATATGTGAAAACATTGTCTACCTTTAGATAGAGCCTTACTCCACCAGAGTGACATAAGAGGCCTGAGAGCAGGAAGAGCCAAATTTAAAGTAGCAATGCCTGTAGATAAATGAGGAAAATATGGTGTTACGTGGGAAAGTACTAACAGTTGAGATATGAAAAGATATAACCCAGGAGCTGTACCCAGTACATTAAAAGGATTCAAAATTGGTACCTGTTCTTCATATTGTTGTAATAGTATTTGTTCACAAAGTTGGTAACTGCAATTCCTGTAATTGTTGAGCATATGAAAAAAATCAGTGTTTGAAAAAGATAATTGGTGTTTTAAGAAGCGTGAAAGAAACTGAATATCTGAAGCATGATATTGCAGAAAGTGGTTTAATGCTGGAAAAGACATAAATTTAAAATATCTCATCTATAAGCTTTTAGTTATTATGATTTCTAAGCAGAGAGGCAATCTCCTAAACCAGACGTCTGCTAAGCCCGGGAAGAAAAGAGAAAAAGTATCAGAAGTATGTGTCTGGCAAAAGGCTTGTTTTACTGCCCCTAGTTTGTGATCAAGGATGCAATATATACATATAAATATATAAAATAAGATGCAAAAATGTCTATATGTTTATTTAAAAGTCCAGTGATTATACTTTGTAATCAAATAATAGCAACACCAATACAATGTTACTACTGAAATATCCAACTTCAGTCACAGCTTTGGTATCTAGGTATATGAATACAGACATGTATATGGAGCTCTATCTTCTGAAAATCTGTTGTTGACAAAATTCTTGGGCGGGTGGGAGGAAGGATTAGAGAAGCATCAGTCTATATGTAAAATCTGAGGGAAATACAGCCCCGATAACATAAATATGGACCATACTGCAGAGAACTGTAGTTGCAAAAATTACGGTGACTGCAGGCTAGCGATACAGCTGTTTTCTATCACAACAGGGAGTTTAACTGCGGTGGTTTACAATCCAAAGAATCCAGAGATTTTGTTGCTATGGCAGCATCAGCCCTCCACTGCAGAAGTCCAAATACATGTGATACCATTCAAGTCCTTTCACATGTGCCCATTTTATTTCATAATAAAGCCTTGGAGAGCCAGCATTTAACCATGCTAACACAACCACTGCATTGAGTAAAATTAAGGGTATTGCTTTTAGGAAATACATTTCATGGCATTTAGCTTGACGACAAGAACCATGACTCATAACACTGAATAATGTTTTCATGGCTAATAATAGGCTGCAATTAATATTTTTCCTGAAAAACAGTTTCTACTGTTACATAAGTCTGCAGGTGATGATCTCAGGGACTATATGATATTTTTATTTCAGTCCGTCAGATGGTAGAATATTCTATAAAAATTGAACCGAGTTTTATTAGTTTTATTTATGCTCATGTGAGTCCTATTACTACAGGAGCACCTTACATCTTGAGTGTATTCATCCTCTCACTGTCCTTGTCAGACAGAACAGTGTTACGGAAAAGCTCTTTTAAACCTGTGGATCTTGCTTGCCAACATTTGAAATACTTTTGCAATGTGTGGCATTGATACATGTGACATAGATGTATGCATGTTGACTCAGCCAAGAAAAATAGTCCTTCTTTTTTTTCAGATTACTACACTATTAGCCTTTTTCCTGCATCAGGGCACTCACAGATGGAGATTAAAAGAGATTTTTACATGGTCACAGAGGCCTGTGAGCAGGAAAATTGTTCCCTGGTTTCTCAGTTTCCCATTTAGTGCCATAACACAAGGTTACTCTGAAGACTGCAGCTGGGTGCTGCTGCACTGTCCTTCCACTTTACAAGGAAACCAGCAGAGCTACATCACTTTCTTGCCACGCTGAACTCCCTGCAACTTCAGAAAACCATTTGGAGCTAGTTGATTTGTTTTGCTTTGTGGACTGAATGAGTTGCTGCAGCGAGCTCCAGGCTTTCCCGTATTCACAGAGTACAAAATCAGAGGGCTTCTACATGAAAACATCTCACTTTTGACAGATTTCTCAAGATATTGTCGGAAATACAAGAGCTTGGGCTGGAGGCAAAGCATTGCACGATGTGGGCGAAGAGACTTTCAGAATAATGTATAGAAAATTCTGTGAAGAGATGTCTCAAGCTTAGATGCTCCTGCATATGTTTTTCTCTGAAGAAAGACTACAGAGTAGCAATAAATAATTTGTACATACTTATGGGTAGCTTGGAAACATCTCTTAATTCCTCAATCAATAAGTCTTCATGTCCTTTACTTTTAGAATCAGATTTTAGTTTATGTTTGTTTGGGGTTTTTTTGTTGTTGTTTCTTTTTTTTTTTTTCTTTGTATGATGAATTTTGTTGCCAGGACTTGGCAGGTCTTTTTAAATGCAGCAATGAAGACATGGGCATCGCAGTATGTTCATGTTAAGACTGTACTGCCCTTTATTTCTGTCAATTTCCATAAGACAAAAATGGCATTTATCTTCAGGTTCTGGTGGAAAGGATTCCAAGACTGGAATTACTCAAGCTAAATGGTAAAGAAGTCTCCATATGCAGACTTTATTGAATTATTGCTCTGGAGATAGCATTTTTCTATCAAGTACAAGGTCTGAGATCTAAAAGGGAAGTGAAAGTGGAAGAACTGACTGACTGAAAATTATTGCTCAGAAAATGTCTATCTGAAACTTTTTGCCAGTCATGAAGTATATAGTATCTTACTAGTTAATTCAATATTTATATCCTTAAATCTAGACATTTATTTAAATGAATACAAAGCTTGAGACGATTGCAGCCAGAATACTGAAGGCCTCTTTATACATTAAGAATAAAAGCAGATGCTGCATCAGTCTTTAAAAGAGCTACAGAGTTTGTTCTGAGGACAGTAAATCTGACTTCAATACCAAGCAAATTTGTCAAAACTAAAGGAGAGAATAAAATCAGTCAGTGGGTGAAGTGTAAATATGAGATATTAGTGAAAAATGAGCTCATATTTATTTTTATTTGCGAGTTTATTACACTCTTTTGAAGGTGTCAATGAGCAGATGATTACATTGTTCATACATGTGGATTTTCAAAAATATTTTGAAAAGATTTCTTACCAAAGGCATGCAAAGTTACCATGTTCTAAAAAAAAATCATAGAATCATAGAATACTAGCTCTGAAGGTCCCTCAAGGATCATCTGGTCCAACCTTTCTTGGCAAAAGGACAGTCTAGACAAGATGGCCCAGCAGTCTCTCCAGCTGAATCTTAAAAGTGTCCAATGTTGGGGAATCCACCACTTCCCTGGGGAGATTATTCCAATGGCTGATTGTTTTCATTGTGAATCATTTTCCTCCTGTGTCCAACCAGAATCTCCCCAGAAGTAACTTGTACCCATTACCCCTTGACTTTTCCATGTGACCTCTTGTAAAAAGGGAATCTCCATCTTCTTTGTAGACACCTTGTAAATACTGGAACATGGTGATAAGGTGTCCCCTAAGCCTTCTTTTCTCAAGGCTAAACAAACCCGTTCTCTCAGCCTTTCTTCACATGGCAGGCTTCCCAGTCCCTTGATCATCTTTGTGGCCCTTCTCTGGACCCTCTCCAGCCTGTCTACATCTTTTTTGTATAGCAGGGACCATAAAATCTCTCAGGGATTAATCTTGTATTGAAAAATAGGAAGCAAATGGTAGGACTTGATGTTCTGTTTTAACAAATATATTTAGCATTTAACAAAATTCTTGCCATTCATCTCAAAAGGCTTGTACTTGAGCTGGGAAGGATGCTGAGAATGGCAACATTGATCTGCAAAATGGAGCAACTTCCACAGAAAAAGAGTACTCAATCTCGAGCCCTTCAACCTGGAAAACAAACTGTGGGAGGGAAGGGGAGGAGATGTGATACATTTTATAATATCATGATTAGTACAGAGAATGTGATTAATGAGTGGCTGTTCATTATTTCTCAGAGTATGAAAGCTACGGAATACTCAGCAAAATCATTTGGTATCAGGTTTAAGAGCAAACAAAAGCAAGTTCTCTTTTCATAGGGTGACTGATTAAATCATTAAACTTAATGCTGCAGAATGCCATTGAGTCCAAAACATGAAGATCTTCAAAAACGATTTAGAAATGGTCATGGGAGACCCTCTAGCTCATGACATCCTAAATAATCTGGTTGCAAAATGAAGCAGGTAATTAACGACTTTGAAGACACTGTAAACTGAGGATTTTATCTCTGATATTTATGTCCTGGTAGTCAGTCATTTTGATGTAAATGTGACATAATAATCCTGTAATTGTTTCCCAATGAGATCTTTTAAGTGTTAGAGGTGAAAAACAATGGCAGCAAAGCCATCAGGTGGAGGGAGGTGATTCTGCCCCCCTAGTCCGCTCTCATGAGACCCCACCTGGAGTGCTGCACTCGGCTATGGGGTCCTCAGCACAGGAAAGACATGGACCTGTTGAAGCGGGTCTAGAGGCCACAAAAATGATCAGAGGATTGGAGTACCTCTCCTATGAGGACAGGATGAGACAGCTGGGGTTGTTCAGCCTGGAGAAGAGAAGGCTTTGAGGAGACCTTATTGCGGCCTTTCAAAATTAAATAGGTCTTATAAGAAAGATGGGGACAGACTTTTTAGTAGGGCCTCTAGCAATAGGACAAGGGGTAATGGTTTCAAATGAGAAGAGGGAAGATTCAGACTAGATATAAGGAAGAAATTTTTTATGAGGGTGGTGAGACACTGGAACAGGCTGCCCAGAGAGGTGGTAGATGCCCCATCCCTGGAAACGTTCAAGGTCAGGTTGGACGGGGCTCTGAGCAACCTGATCTAGTTGAAGATGTCCCTGCTCATTGAAGGGGGGTTGGACTAGACCTTTAAAGGTCCCTTCCAACCCACACTGTTTTAGGATTCTGTGATTCTAAGACAGTGTCACCTTAGTGAACATCTATAAGTGAGCAGACTTCAGAGAATTGCATTGCTTGAGTAATGTGAATGCCCTTACAGACATTATGAGTCATTATTTGTGTTTTATTGCTGTGAATTAATACATGCTTCTTGCTCAGCTTAATTCCACAGAGACATCTTTCCTCACAGCTACATATGAGATGTGGGATGGATTCCTGGTTTTGTTTTGCTGTGTGCATGAAACATTACATGCCATCCTGATCTTCTTTGGAAGACTGTCTCATTCACCACTCCTTTGGTTAACAAAGAAACGATGCCAGCAAGTTTTAAAGTCAGTCTCTACAGTGTCTTTTTTAGGCATATTAGCAACAGTCCCCTTTTAGAGACTCATAACAGATGTTTTTATACTGCTGGAAAGCAAAATGAAGTGCAAAATATCACTCTGAAAGGCTGAAGCTAGAAATGTGTGTGAAAAGAAATACAGGCTTCTTTCTTCCATTCTGGCTCCGTACTCCTCTCTTCCCTAAGCCAGTTCAGAAAGGTACTTTTGCAGCTATTTGCAAGAACTATTAGTTCCTAAGGTGTAAAAAAGCTGCCAGTTTGAAGGCATTAAATTCCTGGTTCATCCATCTGAGCTGCTAATGCAATGAATCACCTGCAGTATACACTGCTGGGCTCAGCATCGCTTTGCATTCAGCCTGATCAGCCTGCTAAAGTTCAGTCCCTCATGCAAACCCACACTGCACAGGTATCATTTCATACAGGCAACACTCCCCTCGGTGAAGTGGGTCATGTCTAAATAAATCCAAAGGCACCATCTGGCATATGAGTTAGCAGCAGGTATTGGTTTCCTCTGAAGAGAAAGAATTCAGTTTAAAAACAGCAAGTACTTTCCTTGTTTCAGGGTAAAACTAAGGAAGTTTCATAAATTTGTTAAAGACCTAATGACCAAATTAGCTTTGGCAAATGAAAGCAAAAGAGAACAATGCTTACAGTAGGATTAATCTATCATGAATATATATACATCAGGACTCTAGAATGAGCTTTTCATGGGATATTTTTCTCATGTGTGTGTGAAAAGCAGATAACTCACTGTTTTTGACTATTTGTCCCCTGAATTCAGGCTTTCTTAGTCTTTTTCCTATTTTTGCTTCAGTTTGACTTTCCTTTCTTGCAGCAGAATCGTTTACTCTTTTCTATCTCAAATATCTATTCTTGACTTCATTTGTTTCTCCAACGCCTTCCCCATCTTACTTTACCTCACTACAAGTGATTCCGCATTCTAAATCTTATTCACTATTTTCAATCTCATTGGTAACTGCTGGCTCACAGAGGTTTTGTCCAGCCCACTGCCTTCCTTCTTCCAAGTCCTATCTCAGAACCAGTGCTCCTTCATTTTCATCAGCCTGGTCTAGGGAGGTGGACTAAATTTCTTAATGGTTGGGATGTACACATGTACAGGGGAAGGAGAAAGAGGGAAACATCCACATTCAAAATGTGGACTCTCCTCCCAAAACCAGGCACCATGCTTATGGGTGCGGCCCATGAATACCCCAAGGACCTGGCCTGGGATTTGTGGAAGGTGGTAGAAGGCATTTCTGGTAAGGAACTGCAGGCTAGTCAGGTAAGAACTTTAGCCACTGGGACAATTTTCATCTGACTGTCACACTCTACAATTGCTTAGTTTAGAAGATGTAGGAGACGCACAGTGAGATGCTAATAGACTGGAGAGGAGGATCAGTAGCCCTTTTATTTTTTTGTTCTGCTCATATAACTGCAAGTGGTATCAATAATTGAGGAATATTTTGTAAAGGCTGCTAACCTACCTGCTTTAATGACCTCTGAAATACTGAGATTTGGGGACACTTGGGGAAAGGGAGTGAGAGTAATATTTTTCTCTGTAAATCAAAGTAAATGTAGAATTTATTGAAGATTAGATTTTAGTCACTGCTTAGGCTGTCATTGACATTTTGAAGCCCTTATGTAACATTGTTGATTATAATAACTAGTAATTAAATCTGTCTTTTGTTTTGTTTTGGTTTGTTTTTTGTTTTGTTTTTCTTTTTTCAGAAAATTACCAGTGTTTTTTTAAAATGCATTCAAGAACTCATCACTCCATAGATGTTTTATTATTCCCACAGAGTGATAGCATATGCGGACACAAGCAGAAATATCCTGGGTTCCCTGGAGAAGAGGTGGCCATACTAATTTATCAAACTGGTCCCTGAGCAACTAGCAAATGTAGCTGTAACATGCTGCTGCAGTGCAGAGTTTATGGTCCTGCAGCCTGAATAACCATCACAACATGAGAGGGAATTGGGAATGAGAGACCTTGCAGAGGAGGAAGAGGGAAGGTGGTGTCCTTGTTTGGGGTTAAAAATGGGATCCTAATCCTTCCCCTCCAAACCCCTTCACTGCTTTTCTCCTTAAGGGGTTTTAAATGTGGAACATGTATTTGATGTAGTTGTTACTGCTGAGAAATTAGCAAAAGTGGTTGAACAAGCATGCTGTCCTGTTAGGTATTAGTTTAATTCACCTAGAACATTTTAAAGCAATATTCCTTAGGTTTTCACCTTGAATAAAGGTGACTCAGATGAGATCTTTACCCTTGGGCTGCAGGCTACAATTCAGGCTGCCAGTGTTCCGAGAATATAAGAATTGATTACTCCTTCTGCCTGGGCAGTTAAGACTAATGTGCAAGGCAAGAGCTGAAGTGCCATCCTAAAGCAAGGTGAGGAGATGTAGTAGTTCCTTCCCCTTGAGTTATTAACCTACAGGGTAGAAGCCCAGCTAATCCTTTGGTCAAGTATGTCTCAGACAGGAGATGACTGATTAGCTACCCGTTTCTTCTGCTGTGACAGTCTAAGACTCTACCAAATGACACAGTATACAATGCATATATATGAGAGGAAAAGTTAGGATGCAAGTGTGCAAAATAAAAATTAAGTGTTCTGGCTTGCCTTGGAAATAGATACCATTATAGTGACCAAGGGGCTGAATGAGTGAGTTGCTTCTATGGCTCTTACAACTGATTTCCTTAATGTGTTTGAAAATAATTCTCTTTGACCTGTGGCACCCAAATCTCACAGGACTGCCACAAAACTCAGTGCTGCCCCTGATCCTTCCTGTCTCCTTTTGCTTCCTTTGCTGCTGTATTCAGAAATTAGTTTGGAATTTATCTGAGCCGGAATCCTGTGCTCAGAGATATCCAGCATGCTCTCTGAGCCCCTTGAAATGGAAGTAAAATGTCTAACATCATAGACTTGTCTTGACCCTGCTATTATCAAGAAACAACCCTGCTTATGGTAAGATAAAGGTGAAAAGATGAACTGAGTGTAATGGATGAAATCTTGATCTCAGTTTAATCTGTGTGACCTCATTTACTTCATTGAAAGAGTGTAAATGTACCTGAGGGTCAAAGTTGTCTCACTGTGAGGAAAGAAGAGGAGCAGGAATGCTAAAGGCCATTGGGAGTTAATGAAGTATTGGAGAGAGGGGTGATGGGTGGGTATTCACCCTATAGCTTGCTGTGCTGATAGTAGGCTATGATAATTTTTTTAAGCTAGTCTACACCTTCCCCTTCAACACACATGGTATGATAGGTGCGTTAGCCATACTCTGTTGCCTTACACACTGAGCCCTTGAAGGACTTTAGACAAGTGAACATCTTTGTTTTTAGTTCTTGATTTAACTTGAGCTTGATCTCTGCATAAAGACCTTATCTGATTTTTTGTGGATGCTTCTTTCCAACTTTCGAGGAGGCATTAATGAAAAATCAGGTAGATGACATTAACCTTCCCTGTTCTGGATGCCCTGTTGGGCTTTTGTGACATGTCACAGAAATGTGGCTGACATTACTACATGCAGTCTTGTCTGTTCCATGTGTAAAAGTGATCACACACTAGCTTGCCATTACATCTCAGCCTTCAAATCACTTTTTCACCTTAAAAGCAGTTCTGAGTGAAGAATTTGGTGTCTACTAATAGTCACATTTATTAATAGTCAGTCGCATTCCTGCACTTCGAAATCCTCTGTATACTGGCACAAAGGCAGTACAAGTCAAATGCCCACAATTGCTCTGCCAATTAAATTTTCCCCTGGAGCTAGATGGACCCCCTTCAGAAATCAGAGGACAGTTTATTTCCATGTCCTTTGGACTCTTGGTCTGTTTAATGAAATAACAAGGAGTCCACCTATTGGGTTTTATAATAATGTAACTATATTATCTCTTATTTACAATATCGCTACTACAGTTTATCATCTGCTGTTTGTAGTGTATCACAGCAAAAAGGCAGAAATTAGGAAATTATACAAGAAAGTTAGAGGAAAGGAAAAAAATAATCAAAGATCCCAATCCAGCACCACCAAAAATCAGTTAGTGTTTTCCATTGATATAGAATGATAGAACAGTTTGGGTTGGAAGGGGCCTTTAAAAACCATTTAGTCCAACCTCCCTGCAATACACAGGGACATAATTTACTAGTCCAGGTTGCTCAAAGCCCCATCCATCCTGACTTTGAACACTTCCAGGGGTGGGGCTGCCACAACTTATCTGGGCAACCTGTTCCAGGGTCTAACCACCCTCATCATAAAAAATTTCTTCCTTATATCCAATCTAAATCTACTCTCTTTCAGTTTAAAACCATTTCCCATTGTCATGTCACTACAGACCTTGGTAAAAAGTGGGCCCACTCCTCACGCCTGCCAAAGTACCTCTGTATGGCATCCCTTCCCTCAAGTGTATCAATGTCACTACTTCAGCTGGGTGTCATCTGCAGACTTGCTGAGGGTGCACTCAATCCCACTGTCTATGTCATTGATGAAGATATTAAATAGTACTGGTCCCAGTATGGACCCTTGAGGAACACCACTTGTTACTGATTTTCACTTGGACATTGAGCCATTGACTGTAACTCTTCGGACACAGCCATCCAGCCAATTCCTTATGCATCTAGCAGTCTATCCATCAAACCCACGTATCTCCAATTTAGAAGTAAGAAAGTTGTGGGGGACCATATAAAAACCCTTTCAGAAGTCCAGGTTGGTGACATCTGTAGCCTTTCCCTTGTCTACTGAGGCAGTCACTTCATCATAAAGGGCCACTAGGTTAGTCAGGCACAATTTGCCCTTGGTGAAGCCATGTTGGCTGTCTCTAATTACCTCCTTGTCTTCCATTTGTTTCAACATATCTTCCAGGAGGATCTGGTCCACAATCTTACTGTACATGGAGGTGATACTGAAAGGTTGGTAGTTCCCAGGGTCCTTGTTTTCACCCTTTTAAAAAACAGGTGTTTTGTTTCCCTGTTTCCAGTCACTGGGGACTTTGCCTGACTGCCATGACTTTTGAAATATGATGGACAGTGGCTTGGCAACTACATCAGCCAATTCCCTCAGGACTCTGGGATGCATCTCATCGTGTCCCACAGACTTATATATGTTCAGGTTCCACAGGTGGTCTTGAATCTGATCTTCACATAACCATGAGTTCTGATCAGCTTCTGAGACAATTAACTACTTTTAAAATTTGGTATGTATTCCCAACTCAGATACACTTCTGAATGAATAATAAAAATTCACTGTCTCATTTCTGTAGTTTTTAAAAAAGATCTCCAGTTGAAAGCTGGTCAAAAGAAAGTGTGTCAAATGAAGCAATACCAGAGAAATTTTAACACGCATTAGTTTGACCAGTTGGGAATAAAGCCAGGTGCTTACTATAAAAATATGGCCATCAAAATATATCATGCCTTTAAAAAACAATCAAGAGGCTTTTTAGTCTCATCATTTAGCAGGAGGGAGAAATATAAAGAGAGAATTAAAAACAGATTAGATCACTTGAGAGAGGACAATCTCGAGAAAATATGACCCTTTGTGACTTTTTTCTTTTCTTATTTTGTTCTTCAGTGAAATTATAGCTAGGCTATGGTTGTAATCTAAGACAACAAAGGGAAAAAAAAAAAAAAAAAAAACCAAAACCAAACCAACTACTGAGCATAATTTTTCCATGTTAAAACCCAGCTTCATTGGAGGGAACCCTGAAAAATCAAAATACAGTTTTTAGAGTCTTTGCTGAAGGATGAATAGGCTAGACAGGAAAGCTATGGTGACCTTTCATCTGCTAGCATGAGTTGTTCCCTGTGATGTGCCCCCAGGTGCACTGTTTTCACCTTAAGCATCTCAGGCAAGGGGCATTCACCATACTCAAAACTCTTGAAGAGAATGTATTGTTGGCTTATAGTTCTTGTGTGATAAAAATGGATATTTTTTTCCTCCTGTGCTGTCTAAATCTTTCTTCCCCAGTGTGTTTTTAAGTACTTTCCAAACAGCTCTTCTTTCCTTGGTATTTTTATCCTTTCTAGATGAGACTGTAAAAAACTCTCAAACTTGGCTTATTGCTGTTCTTACCATAGTCAATAGCTAAAGCACTCGGTGTTACAGCTTTTCATCTGTTGAAGTCAGTGGATGTGACTACTTGCCTGACAGGTGCTATGGAAAATCTGCACCGTCCTTTTTGGATTCAACTTTGTGTGGAAATTTACAATTGCTTGCATTTCTGGAAACTGCAGCAGCAAAAAAGAAGCTCGCACTTGGATGCAGAAAATTTGCTATGACCTTATTTTGGAATTTAAAAGAAAATGACACAAGCTTGGCTGAAAAAAATACAACACCCTGCATCTGCATTCCTTCCATACAGCTTCACAAGCAGCAAATGCAGTCTTTCCCACTGTGAGAGCAAGGCAAATACATAAACAAAATGGGGTAATAATTATTTTCCACCAGGAATGCCAGTGTTGATTTTCAGTTAGCATAGCCTATCCCAACACCATGCATAATTTAGCCATTTTAAAGGTATTGAGCTCTAATTAGGTTTGCTTCCATGTAAGTAGTTAGATTATCTCTATATATTCTGAATTCAGTCCCCTCTAAACTCTGCCTGAGAGTTAAGATATCAAGAATTAAGCTATTACCACAAAAATAATGATTTAGACTTCCAAGCAAACCCCTCTCTGACAGGGACATCTTGCTTTCAAGTGCCTTTTCACAGTGGCTTCAAAAGGTTTGTTTACCACATGAAAAAGGAATTGTGTCTAAAATGGGGCGAATATAGTAAATTAATACAAAATATGTAATTCAAACGCCTGGTCCCATGGACATAAAGCACAAATTTAACCTTATTCCTAGAGAACTGTTTGGTTGAATCAATGGTTTAGTCATAAGAAAAATACTCTGCACCGTTTTTTGTGTGCAAGCTCAGAGCCTTCTGTTAATATAGTCATGCTTAATTGAATAGATCCTTGATGACAAAGGGTGAAAATTCTGTTTCTTGGTGTTTGCATATTATTTAGGTTATTGCCAAATGAAAGAATATAGAAAGCTATTGTTATGACTGTTATAATGGATTTCTACCTTAGATTATCTCCTAAAATAACCAGTTTCTGATCATTCAAAAAGGAACACAGATTTTCTCATGGCTTCTGATAATGACTGAGATGTTGGCCAGAGACCAAGAATTCCTTTTTATACTAAGTTTTCAGGAGGGAATGAGAAATCCATTATAATCATCTGGACCAATAAATGATGTACAGTGGTTAAAAATCTGCATGAGTTCCTCAGAGGAGACCCAGAGTATTCAAGGACTATGCTCTCCCAGGAACTTGGTGGTACTTGTTCCAGTGCTAATTTGATGACCCTCCTAAGCACTTCCATCCTCCATTAGCAATTTGATATTCAAGTATCAGTTTTGGAACACAGGTGATCTTGAGCCTCTTTTGGAAGAAAAGGATGAAGGTATAAATGTCAGGGTCCTGATTGCAGCCTCTTCCCTTGCCACCCCAGGGATTTAGTGGCCTGTGTGTTGAAGACCAGCCCTGACATGGTGTACCTGTGTATCCTGGGACCAGGCTGCTGTGAGAAGAGCTGTGCGGGAAAGCTCTGAGAAGCCTTGTCAAGGGCTTTCCCTTCTTGGCTTGGGAGCTGCATTAAAGTTTAGGCACGCAGCCTTGGTTGTTGCCTGAGCTATGTTGTAGGTACATCTGTGCCTGGTCTTGTACCTTGCTGATTCTGACCCTGCCTTGCCCACTTGGCCTCCCCGCCTGACCTCAAACCTGACTTGTCACTACAGATCTCCTCGCCAGCCCGCACTCTCAGCTGACTTGTGTTAATGTCACTGAACTTGTCCTGCTCTTCATGTTTGAGTACTGTGGGACTGCATGTTTGTTGGCAAGGTCCCTGCTCCTGCCTGCCTCGTTGTCACTCTTGGCCCTCAGCTTCCCTCCCCAAGTGGCACAAGCTACTGCTGCTTTCCAACAGTGAGGGCTGTAATACAGCAGTTTTATTTACCCTTGCACCCTTGTTCTGAGTAGCAATACTTGCACTACAGGACCCTTCAATAAATGAAGATGACCAACGCAGCTGAACAGGATCTCCTGGTACAAGCAGGAACTGAACAAGACCCTGTTCATGATGGCAGTTTTCACAGGGACCCCACTCCAGTCCCTAACGCTGTTGTCAGTAGCATGGGGCAGAAGTCTGGCAATGAAATTTGTAGCAGCTGAAGCCTTGGTTCTGCTGGAAAGAAAGCTATATTTTAAACATCCACGCTAGGAAGTTGTGTCAAAGCCAACGTTATTATATCCAGTTGTGTCTAGAGAAAGAGAGAAAGACAGATGTGCACGTAAGAAGCAGGAGCCATTAGCTGAGAAAGAAGCCCTGTAATGAGTTCAAATTAGATTAAATTGAGAAATGCAAACTAATGCTTTGGAGAAAAAGAATCCTACCTATATGTGTGCAATGATAGGTTTTTAATTACCTACTACCTCTGGGGAAAGACATCCTGCAGTCTCTGCATTTAGCTCTTTGAAAACATCAATGGAAAAGAAAAGTCAAATCAAATGATAGGAATTATTCAGGAAGGAAGAACTAGCAAAACAGGAAGCATCATTTTGCTCCAGCATAAATTTACGAATAGTGTGTATGGTTTTGGTTCCCTGATCTCTAAGAAGACAGAGTATAACTAAAGAAAGAAAAATGGAAAAATAGTGATCTCTTTCTTTCATTAGCCTTGATATGATAGCAAACATCTTGCTTGCTTTATTTCAATGGCTCAGGTATGCTTTCTAGCAGTTTTAATGCCTTTGAAGATGGCTGTTATAGCTGTGAGTGGTACTTTGTGTTGTGTTTCCAGCACTTGGACTCTTTCCCTCCAGGCCACTAGATAGCAATTCTTACAGTACTCTTGAGGTAATTCTCACTAGACTGACTTATGATTAGCACTAATTTTGGAAAAAGTAAGTCAGTCAGACATATAGCTGGGAAATGGTTGCAATCATCTGTGATGTGTCTGCCACATAAATAAACTTTCAATTTTTCTTTTCTTATACTAGCAAAACACCATCAGGACACAAAGTCCTCCTATTTCATGTCAAAATTTTGAGCCCTGCTAGACAGTTAAAATTTCTCAGAAACTTTCCTGAATGGAGTAGGAAACAAAACCCACAAAGCCTGCAAACCCCACAAATATGGAGTTGCAGCATCTCCGAAGTTTTTTCATCAGTACAGTCTAATATTTGAAACATGAAGCAGCAAGGTTAGTTGCATACCTGGCTGCAAGCTACTGGCTCGCTTGCTCCCACTTACTTGAAAACTGAGCAGAAATACAGCGCCTATCCTGCCAGAGATATATCTTACAAGAAACAGTATGACATGGCTGAAAACAGGATTAGCAGGTAAAGCCAAAACTGGGATGAGAATTTCCTCTCATACTGTTGCTCAAATACTCTTGATGTGACAGCATTTGGACTCTCCCAATGCTCGATGTTACCTACACGTGCTTTTATGCCCTATATGGGCCACTCTCATGCAGAAGAGAAAAGGGGGCTGCTTGAGTTATCAGGGATGTGGAACACAACTGAAATGACAATCCTTTCTCCTGTATGGAATTTCTGATTTTATTGCAGGACAAATGTAATCAAACTAGTGTACTCACGCACTTTATAAATATTTTAAGTCAATACAGACTAACAATAATCGCTCCTTTTTTTGACTAGCTCCTTTACACCCATGCAAGTCAGGAGCCACAGTCTGATCTCACAATTTTATAACAGGTTCTTTCTTTTAAAATTTAAGTTAATCCTGATGTATACAAAAACAAGAGACACAAGAACCAAGCCCCACATTTCCAGCCAGAGGACTTTTTATTAAAGTTGTCATTCTTGCTTTCTCATTCCCTGACAGTAAATTTACCTAAAGCAGTTGCAATTTTAGTCTTTATAAGTGTTTGCACAACACCGAGGAAGCTTCTGATAGTGCGCTACCAAGAAAAAAAAGCGTTTGTTCCTTTTTCTGTTGTGCAGCCTGTAACCCCTCCATTAAGGTCAGACTTTTCATCAGCTGCCATGCTCCATTGCACAGCAGCTCTCCAAAGAAATCTAGCAGCCAAAAATGGGTATTTCTGACAGTCAAAAATCAAGCAGATGTAAAAATTGTTCTAAGGAAAATATTTTGTAAAGACATTACTCTGGTGCCTATGATAGCACAGCAGATTGAAGATGGCTCCTTTGAAATGTATCACCCTGTGAAGTGTCTGCCTACATGGCCCCAGTGTTACAATAAGCTTGTAGCAGTAATCAAAACCAGAATAATAACCATACTTGCACCAAAGACACCTGTGAAATGAAAAATAAACAAGACCCTTTCTTTTGGCTTTGCCAAGTCAATTTTGTATGGCATATTAATATGTTTCGTACTTTGTTGGTACACTTGATGTATACTACACAGTACATCCCCTTCCTTTGGGAATGTCATCACTTAGAAAGATGCTAAAAATGACTTGAGAGAGGACCTAGTACCACTGCTGCACTATTTTTTTTCCTCTGTGCTTATGCGTGTGTGACAAATCTGTCAGCTGACTTGGAAAATTTACTGTGCATTTTTCCTCCAAATTATATTTTTTCCCCCTTCTCATGTTTTAGGACTATGGGATTCAGGCAAAATTAGCTCCACATAGGGCAATAGCCTGTGTGGGTTCTGGTGAGATAATACAGAGAAAATATTTTTTTTCTGCTACTGCTACTGATACTGAAGGTTGCAAATTCTACTCCCTCTGCTACCCTTAGCTCAGCAAGTGGCCCCAGCCATTTTCAGACATTGAGGGGGTCATTGAATTTGGCTGTGTGAATTAGAGCAGTACAAACCTGGAAGTATGCAAATAAATAGCAAAGGCTGAGGGACAGGGCCCTTGAAAAGACTGATATCTCATATTCAGATGTCAGAAATAGGTATTACTGGATATGTGAAAAAATTCCCCTGTGAACAAAGGGTTTAGATTGGAATTCAGTCCTTATTCTGAGAGATAGTGACTTCACAGAAAAGAGATACGGATTTAGGTCCAAAATAATTATACCACAGTTTTAGAAAAATCAAAGTGGAAGCAATCTAATTGAAAACTTTTTTTATAAGCAGGAAAAAATATACCCCAAAATTTGAGTGAAAACTATTGCCGGTCTAAAGTCTCTTTTTTTGAAAATAGAGTTTAAATAGGACAGATCTGAACTGAGAGAAGAACAGAAAAAACATCTAAAAATAGCCAGCCGCTATTATCAGTTGCCAAACAGGCCTTGGAACTGTAATATAATTCAGCCTGTCCTGGAACAGAATCCTTCCTACAAATCACAGTCCCCAGGTGCCAAGGTAATAATTAGTTACGTTAGAAATTGTACAAAAATAAAAAATCAGATGATATTATGGGCACACTGAGCAGATGCAGATTTAATGACACTTGGAGGACTCCATCTGAGGATATTCTTTATACACACCAGAGAACAGCACTCTGAAACCTGTACTCAGCGAACCAGGTATTCACTACCTTTTGTCTGTTTTCAGGCAGAATCAGGAAGGCAGGGAAAACTTGGGAGCAGCTGGAGAGGCTTAAATGGGTTCTTGAAGAGATTTGGAAGTCCTTAAAGAGATGGGAGTGGGAGAAAAAGTTAAGGGCTCCTTTCCCTGTGGTACCGTGATCCTGGG
The DNA here is from genome assembly GCF_018691265.1 of Tyto alba. NCBI lineage: Eukaryota > Metazoa > Chordata > Aves > Strigiformes > Tytonidae > Tyto > Tyto alba. Next base: position 12,444,744 of record NW_024881301.1, on the reverse strand, counting down.
TGTTGTGGGGAACTTGAAATAGCAAATGGGAATTTGCTCATAGGCATTTTCCTTAAAGGGAGATTTGCTCATCATCAAGGAAATAGGTTTGTTATTCTCTCATTAGTGACGTGTTTTAGTTACTACTTGTAGTAACTAAAGTAGTTGTAACTTATGAGGTTGGAGGGGATCTACCCAAGGGTACTAAGGGAGCTGGTGGAAGTGCTCACCAAGCCACTTTCAATCATTTATCAGCAGTCCTGGCTAACTGGGGAGGTCCCAGTCAACTGGAAGTGAGCAAATGTGATGCCCATTTACAAGAAGGGCTGCAAGGAGGATCTGGGGAGCTCCAGGCCTGTCAGTCTGACTTTGGTGCCAGGGAAGGTTATGGAGCAGATCATCTTGAGAGCTATCACACAGCATGTAGAGAACAAACAGACAATCAGGCCCAGTCAGCATGGATTTATGAAAGGTAGGTCCTGATTGACTAACTCAATCTCCTTCTGTGACAAGGTGACCCGCTCAGTGTATGAGGCAAAGGCTGTGGATGTTGTCTACCTAGACTTTAGTAAAGCCTTTGACACCATTTCCCACAGCATCCTCCTGGAGAAACTGGCTGCTCATGGCTTGGACGGTTGAACACTTTGCTGGGTAAAAAATTGGCTGGATGGCCGGGCCCAAAGAATTGTGGTGAATAAAGCTAAATCCAGTTGGAAGCTGGTCACAAGTGGTGTTCTGCAGGGCTCAGTTTTGGGGCCAGTTCTGCTTAATATCTTTATCAACAATCTGGATGAGGGGATCGAGTACACCCTCAGTAAATTTGCAGAAGACACCAAGTTGGGTGGCAGTGTTGATCTGCTTGAGGGTAGGAAGGCTCTGCAGGGGGATCTGGACAGGCTGGATCAATGGCCTGAGGCCAATTGTATGAGGTTCAACAAGGCTCAGTGCCGGGTCCTGCACTTGGGTCACGACAACCCCATGCAATGCCACAGGCTTGGGGCAGAGTGGCTGGAAAGCTGCCTGGTGGAAAAGGACCTGGGGGTGTTGGTCAACAGCTGGCTGAGTATGAGCCAGCAGTGTGCCCAGGTGGCCAAGAAGGCCAATGGCATCTTGGCTTGTACCAGAAACAGTGTGGCCAGCAGGACCAGCTAGTGATTGTCCCCCTGTACTCGGCACTGGTGAGGCTGCACCTCAGTGTTCAGTCTTGGGCCCCTCACTACAAGAAAGACATTGGGGTGCTGGAGTGTGTCCAAAGAAGGGCAACAAAGCTTGGGAAGGGATGCAGAGATGCCCCTGCAGCCCACGGTGAAGACCATGGTGAGGCTGGCTGTGCCCTGCAACCCATGTTGGTTACTGGTGGAGCAGATCTCCACCTGCAGCCCATGGAGACCCCACACTGGAGCTGGCGGGTGCCTAAAGGAGGCTGTGACCCCATGGGAAGCCCACGCTGGAACAGGCTCTTGGCGGGGACCTGTGGACCCATGGGGAGAGGAGCCCACGCTGGAGCAGGTTTGCTGGCAGGACTTGTGATCCTGTGGAGGACCCATGCTGGAGCACTTTGTTCCTGAAGGACTTTACCCCATAGAAGGGACCCACACTGGGGCAATTCGTGAAGAGCTGCAGCCCATGGGAAGGACTCACACTGGAGAAGTTTGTGGAGGACTGTCTCCCACAGGAGGAACCCCACACTTGAGCAGAGGAAGAGTATGAGGAGCCCTCCCCCTGAGGAAGAAGGAGCAGCAGAGAAAATGTGTGATGAACTGACCACAACCCCCATTCCCCATCCCCCTGTGCTGCTTGGGGGAAGGAAGTAGAGAAATCAGGAGTGAAGTTAATCCCGGGAAGAAAAGGGTGGTGGGGGGAAGATGTTTTAATATTTGTTTTATTTCTCATTACCCTACTCTGATTTGATTGGAAACAATTTAAGTTACTTTTCCCAAGATGAGTCTGTTTTGCCCGTGATGGTAATTGATGAATGATCTCTCTCTGTCCTTACCTTAACCCATGAGCGTTTTGTTATATTCTCTCTCCTCTGTCCAGTTGATGAGGGGAGTGATAGAATGGCTTTGGTGGGCACCTGGCATCCAGTCAAGGCCAGCCCACCACAAGACACTAGACCTAGTGTCTATGAATCTTGCTCATGTCTCCTGGGGAACCTGGCCTTGCAGAGGATGAATCTAGAGCATTATTGAACAGTGTCTTCATTGACTGTGGTTCAGTTGCCTACACAAGGATATCTACATCGCCATTTGGTCACCCCTAGGTATTTATCTAGGGCCAGTTGAGATGGTCAGGGTGCCTTGCCTGGACAAGCATATTTATCTGTCATTTCAGATGGGCATATGTCTCACTGATGTTCCGTGCTGTATCTTCCAGTCCTGTACACACCTTGCATTTCCCAGAGCATCTCAAATGGTAATGAATGCCCATGTATGAGCAAGTAAATGGAGCCACTAGCTCAAGGACATCCTGCCTGATCTCTAGCAGGATCTTTGCTCTGCAGCAGGACACAAATTCCCTGTGAGCTCAGTGTAATAGCTGCCCTTGGAAGTCTCAAATAGCACAGGACACCTATGATTTGGGAAGATGACTGACCCTTCAATCTCCTTTATGATAACGGTTCCAGAGACAACTGCCTCATCATAGACACCTACACTGTACACACCTAAGTTTAGGTGCCTGAATCATGTCTTATAAATGGATTCTAATCTCATCACTAATGCTGTCTTCTTTAGGTAGAGCACTTCACTGCTGCACCTCATTTTCGGTATCTGTACAGCATGAATGTTACATAAACCATGTGGAGATCCAGTTTATCTCATTAGTCCAGCAGTCTGCATGGGAACTGTGCAAAGGTGCGCAGGGAGCAAAAGAGAGAGTTTGGAATTGAGTCCAAGAGTCAGTCTGTGAGTGTGTGACTGGAAAGCTAGCTGCAATCAAAGAAATTCAGGAAATAGTTCTCTTGATAAAAAAAAAAAAAAAAAAAAAAAAAAGCAGCCTTATGCTGATATTGTCCCACACAGTTCATGAAAAAAATGAGTAGGAAGAGCTGTATATAACTAACTTCCAGTGCAATAATGTGTTGAAATATGAGCTGTTGCATAAGTTTGTTCTAACTTTTAGAAAGTGTCTTGAAGGTATTTGTTATTATTCAGGTGTAACAGAAGGATATACCCAACCTGGCATGCTCTGCATCCTTCCCTAGAGATCTATTGGACAACCACATATTGAATCTCCCAGCTGCTCTCATCAACGGGTGACTTGTGGCTGTGATGCCGTATTTCAGCTTAAAGCTGTAGGTGGTGCTTCCTGGAAGTTCTATTTCTGCTGCTGGAGGGACTCATCTCTCTCACGGGTGGGAAGGGCACTTGTTGGGGCAGCAAGAACTTACCTGCCACAGCTTGAGGGAAAAGTCCCCAAAACACTTTCTGCACTATAAGGAGCTTTAGCTTTTATAGCAGACTCCAACCAGCAGAAACACAACCTGGTAGAGAAAGGAATGATTAAGTACTGCCGTCATCTCAACACCACGTAATCAGGTGCAGCTTCCAGTTTATGTAGGTGAAGAAGACAAGTGTTGTATAATTTCTGGTTTTTCTCTAAATATACAATCTGTTGCAAATTTAGAATGACTCAGTAGATGGGGCTGGAATTATTTGCAGTTAAACTAAAAGCCCAGTCAGACTCCATACACTCAGTCAGCACTATGTTTGTGGGAAACTCTATTTTAAAAAGGATTTCACAAGAGATAGTTGGAACTACTTGCTGTGTTGTGCAGATGACTGTGTTACAGAATACTTGTACAGAATGGATGTGTTTTGGAGACAGATTTTGGGAGATTTTTATCAGCTCTTGGGCTCTGAGTGATTTCTGAGCAACTAATGAGCTTATCTGAATAGTATGAAGAAACAATAACCTGCAGCTGTTTTGTTAATACTTACATAACAGTTCCTTCAGCCGCTGTGCTGATTTAGCATATAAAGTCAAATGATTTATGTGAAAGTGCAATCCTGAAAGTTTCATGTTCAATTAATTTTTTCAAAACTGAAAAAAAAAACCCTTATGAAGTAATTAACATTGCAAAAATATTTTCTAAGCAAACAGAGCTATCCGGGAGCTGATTTCTCTAAGGCATACAACTTGCAAGGGTTTGGAACTGGAGTTTAGTATCAGAAATAGTAAAAGTGCTGAAAAAGTTTAGCAGTTTTCTCCTTTTGAACAGAAAACAAACAAGCAACTTGTAAATTCCGTAGTATGTGTAACCTGTATCTGTGCTGGGATCTTTTAATTACTTTTCAACTTTCAAAATGCTCACAATTTTCCGCTACGTCCTGTGTTTCTCAGCTGTTTCTGTGATGTAGCCTTACAGAGAAGAGCCAAATTCTTCACACCGTAGCCTTCACACCTACTGTTATTCTCATCCTTTCTCAGCTTTCTACACAGATCTTTTGTTGGCCTGGCGTTTTGAGCAGAATTGTTCATTGTCGTGCAAATATAAAAATAACTAGGTTAATATGGTGGGCCAGATTCAATGCTGAAGGGGAAAACTGTATCCATTTCCTGACACGATGTGCCAATAAATGGGCACCCTCAGTAAATTCCCAGGGTCTTTGGGCAGCTGGCTGGAGCGCAGCAGCAGTCCACCATGGAGAGCAATGGGGACAGGAATAAAGAGAGCAGTGATGAGGTCTGGGCACTGCTGCCTTCCCGGGAAACAGTTTTGGGCTCCCTGTGCACAAACGCTGCCACTCTTGCCCGATGGCACAGAGCTGGGGTACAGCTTGGAGGTGCAGGGCTTAGGCTGGGTCTCCTGGGCTGAGGAGACAAAAAAATGAGGCAAAATGAGGACATGATTCCTGTCTACATGAAGGTTTTGTTATGCAGTCTGTGTCACCAGAAAGCCTGAGGTCTGAGAAGACAGGGTTACATTTTCTCTGTGTGATTTTTCTGTAAAACTTCAAGAAACTAACAGTAGGTTTTTAACTAGACTGTTAAAAAGAATCACGCAGCAAAGAAACTAGAGGCAACTGGATTTCTCCCTCTTTGTGTATTTTCATTTATGTAAATTTTATTAAGTAAAATATTAAGTAGAACAAATCATGGAGGTCAGCTCTGACAACAACTCAGGACCTGTATTGCAGGCTCCAGAAATTTCAGCACAAACAAATTATTTGAGCCAATATTTCAAGCCTTTCCCTCTCAAATGCGCTCCTGATTTGTGAGACAGATAGACAGAAGGGGCTGGGATTTGCTTATTATTGCTAACTAAATCTTTTTAAACTTAAATTATTTTCAAGAGGGTATTTATTAAGTTATTGTCAATAGAACTTGTTACAATGAAGCCTGTTTGTTGTTTCATGAAACTTTGCAAAGAAATATATTTTTCTATGTATTTCTATATTCTTTAGTTGATAGTAGGAATCAGCTTCCATCTTTTTCTTCCAAGTTTCATGAAGGCTTAATCATGTTAATATTGTGAGAGTTGCCAGATGGTGTTTTTGCAGGTACAAGTCCCATTTAAATAACAGTGTACTCAGACCTTGAAGAAATAATTCTTTTAAAAAGCCATATTAAGTTTCAAAAGCCAGCAAGGCCACTGAAATTGTTTCTTTAACTTGTTCAGTCCAAATTTTGGGAATGTTCCTCTAAGAATATATGTAAGGACCATCGTGACTAGAGACAGACTGAAGCAAGTGAACAAATGCCTTCCCAGAGCTGGGCCTGTTCTCCCCTAATCAAATCCCTTTTAGGGCTTGTTCTGCAACTGCATCCCATAACCCCACAAACAAACACGCTCTCAGAGCATGTTACAATGTCAGTTATAACGTGACTAATTATGAGACACTTGCAGTTCAATTTTATATTTGCTTTGAAGTGGCTGTTTGCCAAAATCAGCAACAGTTATAAAACACGTATATGAGAGCCAGAAATCCTCCAAATAGGCATGCTCATATGTTCACTGAGATAAACCTAGAATAGTTATTAAAATGTGTTTTTGTCAGTTATGGTTCTAAACATCTTTCAGTTATTACCGAAGTAAAAAACATAATGAAACAATGGTGTGCCATAAATAGGACTTTTAGATAAACTTTTGGCATCCAGGATTACATGATTTAGCCTCTAATTTCCAACATCTGTTTTAGATCGGTTAGCAGAGAGATTCAATGTTAATTATTTTGAGGTTTAACAGCTATGTAAAACATAACTGTGAATCTCGATAATTTCATGGCTCTTAGCCTTCAATTTCTGAGCTGTTAGTAACCACAAGGCATTTAGTTGACACTTGGTGTTTTATTAAATTTAAAGCATATGCAGATTTGAGACAATCTTCCGATTTTCCTCCTGATTTCTTTCAACTGGATTGTTGTACAGTTTGCGTTACTTTACGCACCCATGGGTGAAATTTTTTGTTGGTGACCTGAATGAAAACCAGCCGCAGAGAACTCTGTATGAAGTAGACATCAGGAAAAACAGCTGCACACAAGAAAAAGAGCAGGAGCTTTTAAGTGCCTTACTAGTAATTTTTACACCTCTTCCAAAGCTCAGCATCGTTTACTTATAGTGAGCAGGACTCAGCATAATTGTCTGCCTACTGCTTCTCACCACTTTAAAATTCTGAGTTAGATCCACCACATCACTTTGTGGCGGCTGGCTGTCAGGCACCCTGCAGCTCATCAGCCCTGATGGCAAAAATGACGTACAAGAGCACAGTGACCTTGGTGTCAACAATAGTGTTTACCAAAGACTGGAGGCACAGTAAAACAATAAGTTTTATGGATTTTTGTCAGCTGGCAAATGTAAGCTTTTGTAGGACTTGATCCATATGGATGAAGGTGGAACCAAACAAAGCAAAATAATACTATTCCCAGGTCTCAGCTAGAGGAGAGCCAATATGTGATCAGCTTGGTCAGTGCAAAAAGTTGTAGTAGGAGGTAAAAGTAATAAAGTTCATGGGATGTTGGAACCCTCTCCTTTAGCAAGCACTCATCAAATTAGAGAGAAGTGTTGCTCTGTGTGGGTCACCTCCTGGTGAAATATGAGCTTGTGAGAAGCAGATCCACCTCTTTTGCACTCAAGTTCAGAAACACGTCTTGTTTCTATTGCTTATCTTCATATAGAAAGTACAGATCCAAACTTGTAAATCCTGTTTCTCAGAGGTATCCCTTGAATATGTAACGGTTCTCACGACAGAAGCATACTTGTGAACAAGGAGTCACACTCCTATCCCCAGTATGGCTAGTGAAGAAAGAAGGTATTTAGGACTTTCCCTGCTGTTGGAAGTGTTATGGAACACAGTTTCAAATTCTGCTTTCCATCTGTCCTCAGGAACTGTGTTTAGGAAAGTCTCTTTAGCACCACTACCTGTAAAATCATCAGAGATGGGTATGACAGAGGTTGATTCTAGGTCAACTGTCCCAATTGCTGCAAAGGCTCAAAGCTCCTGAGTGGAGAATGATGCAAACCACACTCCATGAGGGGGAAAGCGGGCGTATGGAGTGAATCCTTATCTGGGTGAGGTAATTGTTGATGCTTGAATGCAATCATCATTACATACAGAGAAACTGCAGCTAGAGACAGAAATAACCAGAAACAAAAAAATTATATTTATATTATGTCATAACTCTGATGTTTAATAGAACATTACAACTCTCTTCAGGAAACCATGCATCTTCAGCATGAAGTTTAAAAGGAAAATTAAAAGGAAAAATATTTTAACTCAAATGGAAGCCCTCAAATATATTTAAAACATTTTTTTATATGAATCATTGCTGATTAAGACCTTGTTTTCCTCTAAAACATAGAAAAAAGAGAAGGAAAGTATACTTAGATGTCATGGAGCTGTGATAGTTTCTAGTTCATTGGACAGACTAGCTGTCAGTAGGGTAAATTAATCATCTATAGATAACTCATATTGCCATATTTATGCGAGTGGGATTGAAAAAAGAAAAGCAGTCAATAAAAATTAAATTGAAAATTAAAATGTTGTGGGACAGTTTTCCAAATGCACACAACAAGTGAAAATAAGATGTGATAAAAAGTGAAATGTGAAGTCTTTTAGTTCTTTCTACTATTGTTTATATGTTTTATTGTTTAATTGTTTATATGCCAAACATCAGCTTGTCATGTTGGCTCATGAATTCCATCTGTTTCATATTTAGAGATGAGATGAGTGACATGGGTACAAGATGGGTAGGTTTTCCAAAGACCTTTTACTAGTGCCAGTAGCAATGGAGAAACAAAGTTAAGCTGAAGCAACACACATACTCTGGAATATATTTAGGCATTTATACCAGGCATTCTGGAAAAAAAAAAAAAACAAAACAAAAAACGTCTCCTCAACAGAGGGTATGTTGTGTTTAGCAAGTGGGAAAGGGACTAAGAGATGATCAAAATATCTAACAAGACTAACTGAGGGATTTTGGGGAGAGAAGTGATGAGCCAACATGATACGAAGGGAATAAAGTCCCCCTGCTTGAGCAATAGAAAATACCCCAACTTCCCTTTCCCTCCAGTGATGTGAAGTGAATATAGGCAAGTCTTGTGCAGGGCCACACTGGATGTATTGCATGGGTCAGATCTCTTTGACCATATTTTCTCTTTCTATCCTTAGCACTTTTTGTTTTCTAACATCAAAGCTGAAGGCTAGTCTGAAAGGCTTGAGATGTTACACCCATAAAATGGACATCAATCAGAAATCAGAAATTAGGAAAGAACATCTCCTGTACTGTACACTGCTGAATACGTATTTGTGTTGAAGGTTCAGGAACAAAGAAATCTTAAGTGTGGGAAGGGCGTGGTGCTCCACATACATGGAAAATGCTGAACACGCTCCAAATGTTCATCACTCCATGTAAGTACCTCTATAGCCCAGTAGCCACCTAATCACGGTGCTGAGTCCAGAGGCAGCAGCAGAGAGGGTGTTGCATTACATTACAGTCCATTACACATGAGCTGTGGAAGAGAGGGTGTAGGAAGTTTGAACACCGAACCCATCAGTCAATGAAAGAGGTTTAAAAACACCCTGAGACCAACATCCCTGTGTGGATGAATCAGACAATAACAGAATTTCTAGGGGGTACTTCTAGTGGGTAGCCTTACAAATCATCAATACAATGCTGAATTAATTTGCCTCAAAAGCATGCATCTTTTATATATAGAGTGCTGCCTGTTCTAAACATAAGAGGCCTGAGTCTGAACCCATTCACAGCTCTATGAATCAAGAACACTCTCAGCAAGATCCACAGAATTTCTTTAATGAAGAATAAGTGAGTGACAGACTGCATCTTGGGCTCATCCAGGGAGTGGGGCATGTGACCCATAGTTGAGTCTTATTTTTTAATGGTAAGAGGCTTTTTGAAATCCATTTAAGTCTATTAGTCCTCCCAGAAAATTGTGCACTCACTTATTTTCTCAAAATAAATATCCTGGACTTAATGGATCGTAGTGTCCTCTTACTACCAGCATCCAAGAACTCCAATTTTACATTATTAAGCTATTAAACTGAACTGAACGAAAAGAACTTGCACTTACTGGCAAGGTCACTGTTCTGAAATGCTCAGTAATAAGCTACGGAAAAATTAGCAAGTGGTCATAAAACTGCCATCTCCTACCAGCTGCTATCATGTTGTTTTCTCTAACAGTTAGAACACATTTATGAGCACATCTTATGCATGCACACATATACACAGAGGAAGGTGCACCCAGAGGTCTACCTGTGCTGTCACAGACTGAGCTGGCAGGGGATTTCAGCAAACCAGCTCACTCCTGAGCATGTTGCAGGCTGGTTCCTGCAGCATTTCCCTCATGAAGATAGTGTGTCCTCTGGAAGTCTCTGAAATATTCTCTAAAACCAGAGAGCGTATAGGGCTCTACTGACTTCAAAGAGCAAAAACCTTCCTGAACCCCCAGAGAGCTGGCAGCATATTTTGATGACAAATTAATGAACAGTGGAGCTTCCTTCTGTTTATTGTTCCATTTGATACGCAGGGAATGTGGAAAGGGGAAAAATCAGACATTACAGTCATATCAGTCTTGTCAGGTGATATGATCCATAAACTTGGGATTTCCAAATAAAAAGGTAATGGCAAAATTTTAAAAGGCTTCAGGGATGTGCAAACATTACAGATGATCACCTAATGCTTCACCTGCCTGAAACATCAAAGAATAAGTAAGTTATTGTTGACTTCAACACTAACCTATTCAGTCACTTGGTCTATGCCTCTTACTCACAGTGCTGTTCAAAATCCATAACCAACCTTCGTGATCTTTGTTTCACACTAGATTTATGGTAAAGCAGTGCCTTCATTGTTTGCAATGCTGACATCCATTACTATGTATTTAATTAATTTTATTACTCTTTCTATTTTTATTTTCTGACATTGATTTTATAGGTGACAAACATTCCCTTGAGTTATGACTGATTTGCCTCCTCACTCTTTCCCTAACACATGCATTAAAAGCACATGTTCGGATCTGCTTGCTCAAAATTGCCACAGTACAGAGTGAAAGACCAAATAAAAATGATAATTAATTATGCAGAGATGATGGTGGAGCTAAGCCAGAGATACCACCCCTCTCTACTTTTAGCAGCACAATGCAGTTCATCTCCAAGGAGTTTTATCGTCAGTGAGCCCAAGAAGAAAATACAGTCTCCTGAAAGGGTGTAATAAAATATAAGTGTATATCACACCATATAAAGTTGTAAGGAGTTCACAATGACTGTCCTGATCGTCCCAATAAGTAGTTAAGAGATTTATGAGATTTATTTTAAATAAACTTTTTCCACTCAAGGATGAGCTCAGCACCCATTTCATGCAATGCTGCTATGGGTCACTGCAGCCTAGTACCATGTACCAAGGCACAATCTGTTCACCTGCCAGATTGAAGGAAAAGCACCGAACTCTTTCATGCACCATCATGCAAGGAACTGGCTAGAGCTACAACTTCCAAAACACCATCTCTAAGATTTTATATCCTATTTACATGCTTTAAATATGAGTAATCTGATCACACATTTGCTGAGCACTTATGGTCTCATTGCCACTGTCAGTATGAAACTGCCTTCGCCCACATTTGTTTACAAATATGGTCAGCATTTCTGGGTGCACAAGTGAGGCTTTGGGGATTTGGTTTGTTGGTGCCATTCTGGGATAGCGTAGGGATGCTGGCTTGTGAGGGGAGCATCAGGTAGAAGACCCAGCTGGGCTTCTCAACTCGTTCCAGCAGCCTTTTCTTCCTTCTTTCCTAATGCAGAATCACTAAAATACATTTGATATCTTTGATAGTCACAACCAGAGTATCACATCATAATGGAAATTATGTATGGTCATTTCAGATTGGAATAAGGCTAAATGCACATTCACTTATTGAAGAAGGTGGATTTATTTTCCATATTCTCAGCCATTAACACCATGAAAGAAGAAACATTCTCCTGCAGTCAAAACCATACACCTATTCAAGTGACCTTTATATTTAAGTAAGCAGGTATTTACTCTCTAGATTGGAAATAAGAATTTTAGGACATTATAAAAAGGCTTATATTTCTGTTATATACGTTGTACAAATAAGTATAGGACATTATTTATTAAAGTAGTAAATTCCCCAAATCTGCTCACAGAGTTTTTATTAAATGGTGTTTGACAAAACGTTTAGTGTTATAGATGTTTATAAATAAAGAACAGAAGAAGACAGCTGTATGTCATGAACTCACCTGAAGAGAATTTAGTATCATGGGAATTAGATGTTCAGTATCAGTTTATTTATGCCCTCTCTCACTTTCTGCATATTTTTGTTCATCCTTTCCCAAGCCTGCTTTGGCCCTCCCTTGGAGGAATGTAGGAGGCAAACATATCCAAAGGTTTGTGACACTAGAGAAGTGTTTTTTAAGATAACCTGTAAAACACAGATAATGATACCACAACTATACTGCATTTTCAGTTGTCAGCCACACAGCTTTTGATTAGGAAGTGGAGAAACTACATAAAACCACTCCAGATGTTAGAATAAGCCTTCACCTTTTCTGTGGGGTAGACATTTACCCCTTGGTTTTTAACTATTTCCTTTTATAGATATTTCTGTGCTCTTGAGTTTCTTATTTCCTTCGCTTCATTTTTCCCCCAACAAAGTTTCTCAATTTCACTGGATTTAGGAAGACTGTAATTTCACTTGTGTCTGAAGGTTTGTTCCGCTGTTCTTTAAGACCAGAAATCTACATGAATGGATTAACAATGTATCTGTTGCTTCCCTGTGATGCATTTTTTTCCCAAGCACTTTTCGGAGTACTGAGGAGAAATGCTAAGGTGTGCAGACTGGAGGACGATTAGCTTCCTGTGTAGCTTTTGCCTCTTTTTTATTCCACTTTTTCAGTTCTCCCTGTCTTCATTGTACTGGCATTAAGGAGCTCAGCTCATCACTACCTTGAATCTCATGCAGATGCTTATGCTCTGGCAAAAAACATTTTGCTCACAACAAATGAAAAGTGCTGTCAGTTGCAAGCAGTAGAAAGAAATGCCCTCTAGTGAAAAAGTCTTTCCTTATACCTGGTTTCTGGTATTGTTGCTCTTAAGAGCTTGCTGGATACTGGGTACTACAGAGGTGCCACAGAGCTCTCCTGAGCTCATCCATCCGCTTGCTGGAGACCACAGGGAACATGGTGTACAGTAGCTTGCGACCTCCACAGGGTACCCACACTTGCGCCCATCTCTCGGCCCACGGGCATGGCTACAGAGAGCCAGGCACAGCTGTCAGTGCTCAGGAGGCCCTGATGAGTTAGGGCTGTGTGCTGAAATAACAGAACAGTTTCAACAAAATTAGTCCTTCCTCACAGCAAAGACTCCATCCCCTTCCCCACCACTTCACCACTTGGCTGCTCCTTCAGTCAAGCGCTTTAATCATGCTCCTCTCTTTGGCCAGGTCTTTGGGAAACGGGAAAAGTGTCTCGTCTGAAAGTAGCCCAAAGCAAGAGCAAGATACTCTGATGGGGCAGCCTGCCGGCTGCTAGAGGCCTCTCGGGCCGGGCTGTCCCCGCTGTTGGAGGGCGGCTGGCTGGAGGGAGGCGGCAGCTGATCCCGGGGACGCCGCTCTGCCCTTCCCTCTGCAGGCAGCATGCCGCTGTGCCTCCCGGCAGCTCGCTGCCCGTCCCCACCGCACTGCTCCAGCCCCACGCTCGCCCGCTCGGCCCACGGCCCTGAGCCGCCCCGTCCCCCTCTCCGTCTCCCCGGCCTCCCGTCCCGTCCCGCCCCGCGCGCCGACACAAGATGGCGCCGCAGCCCCCGCCGTGCTGCGGGCCGGCCTGGGGCTGACAGGGGGTGGCCGAGCCACCGCCAGCCGCCGCCCGGGTCACGGCTCGGACCTGACCAGCCCTCAGGGGATCGCCTGGGGAGGCCGAGTTACAAACTCCACACCGATTCACACGTTGGCGGTTTTGTAAGTCATGTGTAGCCGTAACGGCGGGCATGGACACGGTTCCAAGCCGGGGAGATGGTGGCCTGACTTCAAAACCCCAGGCTGAACCCTGTGGCCACTAGTGGCTTTCAAGGGTGGCAACACAAACATCCCCACATTTGGGCGATGGGCAGGGTGCTGGCAAAGGGAGGTGCGGGTGCATGGCTGTTCTCTGCTGGGTTTCAGTCCGTGCCTCTCAGCTGCTTGCCTTGCACAGGGGCTCGTTAGGGATCAGGGAGTTAGGCTTGGAAAAAGGGCAAAGTTTCCCCCCCCCTACCCCCAGCAAATGTTCATGGAGGCCTGGGCTTGGAGAAGCTGTTGGAGGAGTTCTGTGCCATGAATGTCAGTGGTTACCCACCTGTCCTCTTGGGACTCACCTGAGGGGGTGAGAGAATCCAAGGTGAAAATGTGGCATAAAGCCACTTTAGCTGAAACACGCTCGCTGAACTGAAGTGGATCAAGAAGCAGTCCAGTGTTATTTACATATAGTACACACACATATATGTAATGTAGTTTAAGGATGTTATTGAGATTTAAATGCAGGGGAAAAAAAAAAGACTATGCTCTTTTTTTTTTTTTTTTTTTACAAGCCTTTGCCTTCTTATGCCTCTGTGCCTTCAAACACAGGCAAGGTGAGGCCTAACAAAATCTTTCACTGGAAGCAAAAAACCAAAGACCACTCAGAAGACCATGCGGACCTCTGTGCTTCCCCTCTGAGTTTTCTTTTCTTAGCTGGGTTAGGTAAAATCTCAGTGGGTCTCTGCTTCTCCAAAACCTCATTGTTACCTTTCTGGAGAGAGGGAAGGAGTGAAGGGGAGAAGGACTGTATAATGTTTCACATAGCAGAGACAGAGTGTTAGCGAGGGGTTGCAGTAAGAAGGGGACTGTGTCTTTATCAGAAGGTTTTTGTGGTGCCCTGGTGACTGTTAGGAAGCAGGGAGAAGTGATGCCCTGGATGTGAGCCTAGGAAGAACGACATCAGGTTTCCTGCAGCTGAGTCACTGCCCAGCCATGCCTGGCACGGGGAACTGGGTGTTTGGCCAGGACATATATAAATAAACTCACCGATGACTCCACGGATATCCACTCCCCTGATAACAGCATGGTTGAAGCTTGTTGTCCTACTGGTCCTATGCCAGTAAAATCAGAGAATGGGAATTTGAATGTAGTCTAGAGATACAAAGAAATGTGGTATTGAAGGGCTAGTACTAGCTGAAACTGGCCATAAGCAATTTTTTACCTTTTCCAGAAAGGGTCTGGCTGATAATAGTGTTCTTTCCTGCTCTTCCCTGCATACAAAAATGTCTCACTCCGCTGTTCAGATCTCCAAACTGAAGCTAAACTTGGAGGAGCTGTAGTAGTTGCAGATATGTTTGCAGTTGGCAAGAGTGGAGCAATGTCCAGAGCTGGATTATGAATGCAAAGCAGAACAAAGCATCACCGCAACAAAAAGCTCTGCCCTGTCTTAGGTAAAGCATTGCTTGTTTTTGACTGCTGGGCTCCTGGTGAGGAGAAAACCACAAGGGAAACTTAATAGTCCTTTAAGAGAGCCCTTACGAGGTTTTTTTTCAGCCTTGCAAATTATTTTCATTAACAGGCTACTTGTGCATGTTGGAACTTGCCTAAAAGTAATTTGTTTATTGGTTATTATTGTTATACTTTGCTGGAAAAGGAATATGTAGAGACCTGTATCTTTAAAGGTCTGGCAAAAGGCAGCTGGATCTAATTATGTGGTGCAGAATTATGCTAAACAAAATGACCAATGAGACTATAAACTGGATGAAGCAGGATTTAATAGGGAGCTTTGTCTTTGGTGTATCACCATGCAGGTCTCTTTTCAGCCCTCCCTCCCCATGAGCTGCTGTTTCAATGAGACAAAAACAGGGAAGGAAATCTTGGTATTTTCTTTCAGGACGTCATCAAAGAATTTCACTACATTGTCAAAGGAGGGCAGTCTCAAGTAAAGCAAAGACTTAAAACCCCCAAACTCTATGAACCTGAGTGTTTAGGAAAAATTCTGATAAAGATCCTCTGTCTGATGCTGAAGAGTCCTTCTTGGTACAAGCCAGAGTTACATTTTCTATAGCCATAGGAGTGAAAGATGGTGAAACAACAGTGCAAAATCTTAATGGTTAAAGCACAATACATAGCAGAGAACAGAGATAAGCTGATACTCTAGTGAAAGGAACAGTAAATAATGAACAAGACTATTAAGAAACATTAAAAACTTAGGCTATTCTGTAGCTGATAGATAACAATGACTGTACCCTGAGGATATGGGTAGGAGAAAGCAACTACAATGAGTCTTTTCATAGCAGTGTATCTTTTTGTAGAATAAGAGGCAACAAAATACGGTAAAAAACCCTCAGAAGACACATTGTCTGTATGTGTTATTAATGCAGGAGGAAGAAATGAAAGTGTCTTTGGTCCCAGAGAGAGATCTGTCTGCATCACCCGTCTGCTAAGAATAAGGGCAAGAAAGGCAAAGCGCTGAATAGTGCAAGAAATAATGGATGAACAAAAAACTTAGACATAAATCTGTTAGTAGGATGAAGTGTGAGGCAGTAGTGGCAACTTGCTAAAATTAAACCAGTGAATCTGAACATTAAATATATCTCTGGTGCACCTTGATTTTCACTGAGAATACACTTGGGATGAGATTGACGAACAATGTTTATTATTAGGCTAATAGACTGAATTTGAAAATTGAGAGGGAAATAAAGCAAATGATTGACAGCACTGAGCATTTTCTCGTGGTAGTAACTGTAGGACACTGTGACTCAGTATATGCATCCCTCACATGCAGGTTGCTCAAGTCAACAAATGCTTCATACCAGGAGGCAGCAAAAACATCCACTCCTCCAGCCTCAGCACCAACATGCCTGACATAGGGAGCACCTGCTAGAGCTGTGCCAGGTTTTGGGTCCATGCCGCACTGTCCTACCCAGTGACTACATCAGTTCACAGTACAGTGGCCTCTAGGACCTGAGGATCTCAAATAACTTGACCATCCCCAAATAAATGCCATATTTTAGGCAAGATTTATTTATTTGGTTAATGCACTTATTGACATCTACAAAATTATTTTAAAATAAACATTTTTTTTTTAGTCTAGAAGACAACCATAAATTAAAAAAAATGTAGGGCATGGATGTGAAAACAAGAGAGCCCAGGGAAAAGCCCAAATGCATGATGTTAAACTCAGTGGCAAGAATTCAGATCTTAAATAAATATAAATAGTCAAAGCCTGCTGTAGGTGTATACAAGTGTCATATTGCTCGTGAGGTGCCTTACTTTGTGTATTGTTTCTGCTAAAAATGGCTTTCAGAGACAAGACACCAAACAAAACCAGTTGTTACTGAGGATGACCATGTTCTTAGGTGCCGGTTTGCAGAGGCAGTCAGGGTGGAACCTGTTCTTTTTTATGCACTCTGGAATACTGGTTGGTTTCCATTTTAAAAAATCACCCAAACCTGAGTGATGCATTTGTATAGGGTGGTGATGCTGAGCTGTCTGAATGCGGAAGAGCTTCCATGACACTGTACCCTCTCTTTCTGTATCTCCTAACTAGTGAGGCAAAGTTTTCCGACCTGGCTTCTACAGCAAGAGAGACCTAGAAAGCCAGAGTTTGTAGGCAAGTCTCCAGATACCTAGAGATACTGTCCTTCTGGAGTCTCACCTGTAACTGGCAATTTGTTGGTAGAAGTAGCCCACTTTTTGTTTTCTTCTTTGAGAAGCCTCAGGCTTTTGTAAGTAGTTTGTGGAGCAGGACTTCAGCTCTGCCTGGCTGGGATGCAACAGGTTTCTCTCTACAGCTGAAGCAGAATGTGAGAGCAGTTCCATAGCCGGGTGCGCTGTCTGGGTTCCTGGCTTCCTTGCACCACCCCCAAGTGCCTGTCTTTGCTTGGTACTCACATCCAGGCACTTCCAAGAGGTTTTTAGAGCTTTCGGGCCTCTGGCCTGATCACTTCTGCTTTTATCTCTGTCCTCTGGGCATCCATGACTGTTTGAATGGGCCAATCACGAGAAGATGTTCTACCTGCAGTTGTTTTATCTCCCTGTATATGTGTGATCTGTGATATTTGCAAGTATTTGAAGCACCAAGGAGCCTACAGTGTACCTCAGATTTGTTGCAACACCTTGAAATCAGTGGAGAGAGAAGAGTTAAGGCCAGCTGAGAATCTAGGCCACATTAACTATGATGTGTTTTTCTACATTCATTAAGTTACTCATTATTTCTATGATGAAAGTGAGATGCTGAATAAAACGGGTGAAATTGTGAATCTGCAGGACACATGTATCACTAGTATAAATTCTGTTAATAAACTTAATTTGTCCTCAGCAGTAGAGCTTCTGAGCTTTTTCTGAATCTTCAAACTTTTGTCCTCACAAAATGCCTCTGAGTGCACAGCCATTATCCTTGTCCTACATGGTGTTCAGGAGCAGAGAGCTTAAGTGAACTGCTTGATGACAACCATGTCTTGTAAGTTCCAGTCTAGTGTGTGGACTTGGAGATCATTCTCTATGCTAGATACTAATTATTTTAGTTAAAGGGCCAGGGGATACAATTTCAGACTTCTTGAAGCTCAATTGTAAAGAAGATTCAATAAATTTCTCCTGTCTCATTCCCCACTGATGGTGTGCTATGGGCCTGCTCCAGCTCTCAGGCTACTTCCCATTTCATCTGTAATTCCTTCTCCCACATCAAGTGACTAAAACAGTGGTTTATTAAGCTGATAAAGGAGAATCCTGAGAGAAACTGAGATTTGGTTCTGCAGACTGTAACTAATTATGTAATTGGCTATCATCTCTATAATTACGTATTCCTGATCAAACTAAACTCACTAGGGGACAGTCTATGAATAAATGTATCTCAGGGACAAAATCTCAGGTATTGTTTAAGAGAACAAAAATACAAGAAAATACTCCAAGATGTTTTTATGATTTTAAAAAATGGTGGACAAGAGAAAGTATGATGCCAAACACTAAATTTTTTAATGATGTTGTGATACACCCAAATCCAGTGAAGTGGGAGTGGACATATCCCTTACACTGTCTCAGATCAGTAAGGGACTCAGTGAACCTTCCTGTGAGTCTTTTTGTATAAGTATCCCATGTCAATAATCTTGAAAATTTTCCTAGAGAAAAGCATTCATGCTCCTTCAGGTGTGTGCAAATCTTTTTTTAATTTGCTGCTCTCTACATTGCCAAGTGTCCATTGCTGGTTTCCTTGGCAACTGGGGGAGAAATGGTGATAATTTCTGGGAAACCTCTGTGAAAAACTTTCCCTGAAAAGTTTCCATTACAAGAGAGTAGTTCCGTCATCTTGGAAGTGAGCTAGCTGGAGCTCATGAGTGAAATCTTCAGTAGAAGTTGGAAGTTGCCACCGGTGGATTTTGCCTCTGAGTAAGGCCACCAGTGCCCTCTGCAGTGCAGAGCCAGTCCCCTGGTGCAGCAGGTTCTGCCTTTCCCTGTGCAAACACAGGGCAGGGGGAGCTGCCCAGGGGTGGCCTCCCAGCCTGGAACTGTGGTAGGTTGTGGAGGAGATCTTGAGCAAGAGGAAGGAAGCTGGATCTCAAGACCCATGGGGAGCATAAGCACCTCAGATAAGACTGAATAACTTGAAAACTGATCTCTGCAAGTTCAGAAGGACGTGCATGTACTGTGAGCGGTCTTCTGAGGAAATCTGTGAGTCGCAACAAAGAAATCTGATGGGGAAAACATGATGTTACCGTATGACAGTTACCTATTAGTTAAACAGCACCTTGCCTCCTCACCCATTCCTCGTATAAGATTTATTGATTTCTAAACAGACCTTTGTAAGAGCCATTTATGAGACTGGAAGGAAGAATTAGCTAGTGCCTGTCTGACAATTTATATCAGTGGGTTTCAACAGGAGAGAAGACGGTAAATTGTTGTGACTAGGTACAGCACTGTGAGCAGATGTAAATTGCCAGCCCACCAATACTTCAGAGCCATTAAGTGCCAACTCTTATTGATTAGTATGCGCTTTCTCCTGCTAATGGCACCAATTTGTGAACAGCCAGGGTATGATTCTGACATTCATTATCCTTTCAGTGACTTGATGGGGACTCAGCTAATTTTGCCCTTGACTTCCACAAAAATTCTTCCTAGTGTCACTAGTGCTTTATAGACCTGAGTTACATATTCAGTGACTAGAAGCTGAGATCAAGGCTGGTACGAACACCACACTGAAAACACAAACAGCAGCTGTGCGTAATAAGCTGTGCATGTTTGTGTGTAGTTAGAGAGTTTGGTCAATAAGAAGAAAGAATGAGGAATAAAGGCTGACAAAGCTTCTTTCTTCTGTGTCCACTCCCAAACCCACACAAAGTTCAGTCATTTTACACTCCCTTTTGTGCCTTGAAAGAAGTCTTTTAGCTATCAGCCAGCATCTTACCCTGCAAAATCCTCAAAGACAGACTTCATGTTTCTCTTCCCTGGGAAAGGACACCACTGATTCCTTATCACTGATGATTAACAGCAGAACGAAGGCACTAAAATACACCCCTTCACACACCCTCAAATCTGTTGGCTGAGATTAGAAACAGTCTTTCTGGGTTCTGACAGCAATCGATTTTGGCCTAGGGTCAGCCACATCTCTTTGCCTGGCAGAGGATGGCCTTGCAGAAGCATGTTGCTGGGAGCAAAAAGGCCCAAAGGAAGTTTTGGCTCAGCTCTCAGGCGTATTTGTGCCAAGAGCTTCATCTGGAGGACAGGAGTCAGAGAAACCAACAAGGCAGAGCTGCCTCTACAGGATGGGAGCAGTGTTTGGATGGGCAGGAGGTTGGTGAAGTGACGAGAAGCTGAGGAGTTCCTCCTGACTGCTCTAATAGGACTCACCTGAGATACTGCATACAGATGAAAGAGATTTCTTTAGGCCATGCCCTGACCACTTATGTCAGGTTGTGAAGCTATGTAAACCCCAAGTTTTGTTATCTTGAGAAGGGAAAACCTGCATTAGGAAAGGAGAAGACATAAATCACATTTGCTAAAAGCAACCAGTAACAGCTGTGAGGTGCTAGACTGTGTGAGAAGCTGGTATAACAACTAAATACATGGGAAATGGATAGTAGCTCCTCTTCTGGCACTTTAAAAATTCTTTTATAACTATTACTTAAATTTCTGACATAAAAAGGTCAAAGAGTTCTCATGTTATCCCTTACCTAGTGCTGCCACCTCATCAAACAGCCAAATTTTTCAGAGGAAAGGGCTTCATTATCTCTTTACAGAAGTTCAAGTAAAACCGGAAGAAAAGAAAAATATTTGTTCTCACTTGTCATCACTCAAGACTTGCACAAGCTTGAATATCTACTGACCTCCTTGCCCTCACAAATTTATAAACAGAAAGCTTTTCATGTTGAAAGCAAACAGACTTTCTGGAAAGAATGGAGAAGAAAAGATTGCTTTTACCTTTTTGAAGAACATGGCCACTCCTTCCCAAAAAGTTTGTTCCTTCAAAATACGTGGGAATGATGAGTCTACAGAGAGGTCAGAGCCAGCTGAACAGCAGAAGGGTGAGACAAAGACCCAGAAATCCCATTTTGTCGCAATCTGCAGTTTCACAGGCACATCCTGTAATGTACCTAATGATTCTAATGGAGAGCAAATCATAGGGATTTTTAACATTATATAACCCTGCCATAAATTCTGTAGAGAGAGAACAGGAAGAAAAGGAGGAACGAGTGCAGTTACGTGAACAGATGTTATCCTTAGAGCTTACAACTAATGGCTGATACTAACTCACAAAGTAGCTGAGTCTCCACAGGTGTTTGGAACTCAGCTGCATCTGCCACAGGGTACATGGGAAGTACATCGTGCAATTTTTGAATGTGCAAGGACATCTCCCTGGGGAAACAATGGCCTTAATGATGAAGCTTTGAGGGAGTGAGAAAATTTCATTAGTCATAAAGAAATCCTGATGAGCCACCCAGTCACTCAGGAATTTAAGATCATTCTTGTTCCCAGTAAGAATGCATATGAATTTCAAAAACATGTAAGAACTAAGTGTTGCAAGAACTGGATGTGAAGGAGGGAGTAAACAAAGGGAATTAATATTTGGATTTTTAAAGTAAATTAAATCCCTCGTTGAACTAGAAATCTGACACCGGAATAGCATGACAAATCAATGTGTCTGCCTTTCAAAGGCAGTTCTCCATCTTCTTTATGTTAGCCCCAAAGAAATATGCAAACCAGACTGTGCAAACTATTTCCCAATCTAAAGTGCAATCTGGCCACAGGACCTGCTTGTCACATTGTGACTACAGGATAATATAGATCACAAGTCACAATGCTGTGCCCGCTCCCATGTACACATTTTCTTCAGCTCTTCATTCATCTCTTTGTTCAGGCAACTTTAATTGCTTGGCATGTGTGTTTGGGACTTTCAGAGTAGGCTGATTTCTTGTTGGAAAATAAATGATGAACATACAGTTTGAGGACATTAATTCTTAGTTCACCTTAATCAGAGCTGTCCAAACCCAGGAAAGGGTGCTTCAGAGAAATGTCATTATTTTAACATTTGGTTTTGTTCCACTTTGACATTAAATCCAATTTGTCAAAACTTCTAGATTAAATTCTCTAAGAAGAAAAAAATTACACAGCAAATACCAACAACATGGTATTTTTGCAGTGGAATATGCCTCCTCAAGAGGTAAGCATACAACGCCATTTGCAAAAGAAATGTGGAGATGGTGGTGCTCCAGGCTTGGTATAGTTTGAGAATGAGGTCTTCCATGGATTCAGTAGTTCATCTCAGCTTGAACTGAGGCTCTGAAGGGTTTTGGAGCTCTCAGGTTGCCGCTTCCAGGACAGAAAAACTGGAATTTCTGGTGGAGCAGTCCTGCACAGGGGTATCATGCACTGCAGAGAGCTGGGCTTTACTGTGCCGCTACTGGCTCATGAGGCAACCTCCCGATAGAAACTTGAATTCGAATCAGCTGAAGTCCTAACAGAAAACAACTCCACAACATGTTACAAGTTTTATGAATCAGTTTTTTTTTTAATTAAACTGTGTCCAATGATTACTGGCCACTAATTGTTGTAATCACTCCCCCTGTATGCTTGCACAGAGAGAGCCCTTTCACTCTGAACAGAGTTAGCAAATGCACATGTTGGTTCTCCCTTCAGAGCTGAGCCAAAATGTGCATCTAGTAGTTCCCTACAGTTGTGGCATTAAGTTAGTTTCCTCATCCCATGCTGACCCCATCTGCTCTGTATAAAAGGTGCCTGGGTCTGAAATGCACCTCTCCACGTAGGCACACGGCTTCCTTTCCCTGAGCCTGTCAGTAGGCAGCCCCAAGTGCTGGGTTGCATGGATTTTTTGAGGCAGGGTGGGTGCATAGCAGAGAGCAGGTTCTCGTACGCTTCCCAAGACAAATAAAACAGAAATAAAAGGAAAGGGATTGAGGTAAAGTTGTTGCAGGACCAAGTGTCTGCACAAGTTTGGATGATAGTCAATATTTTTTTTTTTTTTTTTGGCAATGATTCAAACTAAATTCTGCAGTCAGAACATTGCAGAAGATAGTCAGAAGAGAGTCAGGAATGCTCAGCAGTGCTCTTTGCTCTGGGGATCATTTGTCAAACTACCACTGGCTTGATAGGACAGAGTTAGATGAGTATAGTGTACTTTTGGAAAATGCTTTCATTGCTCTTTCTAGAATATCCATGTCTAGACATTTATGGAATATGCAATTTTGTCTTGGTTAATATATTTTGCTAAATGCTGCCCATTCTGTAATGGGCAGCCTTTCTCCTGAAATGATTTTTCACTTGGTAAGAAAATGTAACTGTAATATTTGAATCCATATATAGTTTAAGTCAAAGCATATGTAAGATAGCCTTAAGTTCTGGATTTTTTCCTTTAGGATGGGGAAATTTGCAGGGGAGAAAGTTTATATTGATGTCCATAGTCAAGAATAGATCAGTGTGAATTCAGACCTCATTTGGAGAGAGAGAGGAAGGGAAGGAGGAAGGAAGAATAAAGGAGAAAGTGATTTTCAGCATCCTGATTTGCGTAAGGATACAACTGGAACTCGTGCTTCATTAGACATTAATGAATCCAAACCTTGATCATGCTTAGTGGATAAAGTGAAGCGGTTGTAATTAGGCTTTCTGGTCACTCTTTAAATATACTATGATATACAGTATGTCAGTCCTCTTAAACTACATTTAAATTTAATTTTTTGTAATGTGTAAATATTCATTTCCTACATTATGGAAAATTGTATTGAGGGGAATCAAAGTTGGCAGATTATCCGCCCCATTTACCAACATAGTGAGTGTTGATGTATGTCAGTTATATACAGTGCATAGTAAAGACAAAAGACCATGCAACAACTGTTAAACTGTCCATTAGATACTTGAGTAATGAGATTTGAAAAGCTTTTTGAAGGCTTGGTATTAGCCTGGAAGATCTCCTATCCCCTCTTTTTCTGCTGGAGATAGCACATTTCTTTTAATTTACGAAATGATTTAATGCACCGGGGCTTTGAAAGAGATGGATCAGACATCAGTAATGCCAGAGAGAACTGCAAACTGCAGATAGCGAGACCCATTGAAAGCATTTCTGTTACACAACTTGCCAAGCATATTTTTTTTCATTATTAGTCAAATATACCATTACAAAGAATTTTGTAAAATTGCAGTTTTAATCATCCCCATGTAGACAAGCATTCAAAGTTTTCCAAATGAAAGAAGATCAAAAGTATATTGTTACGGGTTTATTTCACCTGCCAGTAGTGCAAGCACCAAATAATGAGGATGATGTGGCACTTCTACATCCACCACCAGTAGATCAAGAAGAACATGAAGAAGGCACTTAACTCTCTCTGCTTTGACAGATGAGCTCTGGGACCTTTCCGCAATGTTTTAGGAGATTAGGGCTCACAGCCCTGCCCCTGCCTGCCCCTCCATGGCTGGCAGATGACTGGAAGTGAAATACTGCTGAGTGATGTCTGCCACTGAGCCAAAAAAAAGAAAAGTTAGGGGTTTTAGTAAGCTTTAGGGACAGTAAATTCTGTAGACAAAGTTATCACAATGCATATGGCTGACACAGTAATGTACAAATGAGATGGTTAATGAAGGCTAAACTTGGACCTTTGCTCACTCAGAAGTATTCAGCACTCAGGCCAGAAGTATTCAACAAAACTCTAGGGTCTGTTTATCTTGGTGTATGGCCAATTTATCACAGTGGAATTTAAAAATGGTCTTTAGGATTTCACTGGCTAGGAATTAATCTATGCATTATTAGAACCAGACAGTAAGAACAATGGGTTAAATTAGACCTTGAATATTAATTCAGTTTAAATTTGGCAAATACACTTTTACATTACAGTAAACCTCAGAGAGAGTGGTGCCTTCCTCAGGGCTGGGTCTGCGTACAGCAGGTAACAGTCCTGGTCAAAGTCCAGGGGGCAGGAACACCCCTGCAGGGGCTTCTTCTGCAGCCATGCCTTGGATCTGCCTGTATGTAATGAGCACTGTTACTGGTGAGCTGTGAGGAAAGGTGATTAGTAAAGTCTCCAAATGAATCAGGACCTTTTGGGTTATTTGTGTCTGGAGAGATTAGTGAGCAGCAATGTAGGCAGTTTATTATACAATAAACAGGGGAAACAGTGAAAATAAGGAAGTATGTTTTTAAGCCCATGTCTGATTTCTGACCTTGACCTCACTGCAATAATCACAGCCTTTCCAGCATGTCTTTTATGAGGGCCCTGTTATTCCTGCAGTTCCCTCTTCACTTAATCTTAAGCCTTTTCACAGTATCTCCAGGACCTTACAGATCTACACCTACCAGTTTGAAAGAGGCAGTACCTGACTGTGGCCAGCTCTGAACTGTCGCTTTAAAGATGACAGATAAATGTTAAGCTTTATACTGTGGCTGTTAACTCATGTTAACTCATGTGTTTTAGTTTCACAAAACTTGTTGGAATTTAGGGCAGGATTCGGGTGCCTAGACATATATGTCATTGCCTAAAGCTGGGGTGCTACCCTAGAGAGTTCCACGTGGAACGGGAACTAAAATACAAAATATATTGAAGACGTGCACGTCTCTGGAGCAGCAGATGGAGGATGCATGTGGACATCTAAAATAGCTCTAGATGCTTGTCTGAGCAATTGAATTGTCTCCTATTATCTATTAAAGCCTCTACTAAGCGTCAGATTTGATGGAAGTCAGCCAAGTATTACTGGGATGGACAAACAGTTAGACATCCAAATGCTGCAGATTAGCCTTCATTTCCTCAGTAAATGGAGCTAAAAATGGTCCTGAGTAGGCACTGAAAGTGAACATTTGAGCTACCCAAATGTATCATTGCTTGGTAATTAGTGAAGAAAAGTAACTGGCTCTACAAGTCACTGTGAGCTGCTTCAAAAATGTAGTCAATTTGCAGTGACATATTTGAAAAGGATCTCTCTATTGTTCAACATTTTTTCCACACTCCAACTTAATAACTTTTCTCCCTCAGACTTCTGACAAAATACAGGTATGTCAATAGTGTCTCTAAAATGAGGGAGTGTCTCTAAAATGCGTCTCCAGACAACTAGATGGGGAACATTAATGTTCAGGGTGAAATTAAACCAAGATAACAGCATTTAGTCTTAAGCTTAATAGGACACGGTGATGTAACAGTAAGGTCCCTTTATTTCCAGATTCATGAGTCAGTCTTCCCATAAGCACATATGTATAATTTTAGAATTTAGTGTGCAATAACTGTTCTTTTGAATTGTCCCTGAAAGCTTGCTCAGTTAGAGTGATAACTATCTGAAAAAAGGAGTCAGTGTGTGCTAAAGTGTAGGATAAAAAATTACATTAAATTGTGGCGTGAACACTGTAATGTAAAGCCTGTCATTCATATAGGACTGCGGGGAAGTTTTAGCTTCTGTCTGTTTCAGCTTCTCTCCTTCTCTTGGTCGTAGCCTCTAGCCCAGGTGGAGACACCGCTGTTCCAGCACTGTGAGCTAAACTGAAGACGTGGCAGCCAGTTGCTTTAGCTTACTGTGTATATGCTAATGAGTCAGCTGGATTGACTTCTTCATCTCACAAAATTATGAAAGGTACTTGTTAGTGCCTTGTTCCATTAGGACAAGACTAATAAAATGCAGAAGTGATTTCTCCAGGGCTATATGTATATGGCTGGCCAGAACACAGAGATAGGATTTATTACTATGCAGTATACAATAAGTAGCAATCAATACTTCAGTCTTGGCGCAGTTTAACTCTGCAGAACAGTCTGAAGATACAGTTCATGCCAAATAGCAGCATAGGATTTAGTGCAGTACAGATGTATCTGAAATATTTTAATAAAAAGAGGGGTTGTGGAAAACTTTTGGCAGTTTCTGGTGCATGCAGCAAGTATTACATTATATACCATCTATAACAGTATAGCTGAGCATGTACAATGTACTAAAAAGATGTTGCATCCATGTCCTATAAGAAGTTTTACCTTCTGTAAAAAAGTGCCTATTTTTAAGGTTTCTAATTAGGCCAGATTTGTTTGGTTTGGAAAGAAAATCACATTTGGGCTAAGCTTGACTTATTTAGTATCCTTAAGACAGTCTTTAATTAATAATATTCTTCATAGGACAGGAGAAAACTGAATTCTGGACTCTGAATCCCAAATGTTTTTGCTGTTTTCACCTTTGGCAGAAGAAAAAGTCTTTTTATTCCAATTAACTGTTTTTCAGATGAGGCAGCATTTCAAGGACTGCCACTATCATGATGAAATCACCTCCTGAACTCAGTCATTAAGCTAATGCAACTCACAAAACATGCATGTTAGAGCTAAAACTTAGCTTATCCTCTAGTGTAGCACTTAGAATAGCTACTGTATTAAAGAGTAACTGTGTTCTGCTCCTCATTAAGGGCATTGGGTTCCCTAGTGGTATGGACAATTGTGAAGAGATTCACATCTGAGAGGAAAAAGTTCTTTCCCCTGATCCATTAGGGGTGGAAAAAGACTTTGCTGATCATCACTGCCTTCGTTCAAACTTGAAATACTGTTGATTTCCTCCCTCTTTTCATGGGCATAAGCAACAGTAGAGTAAGCAGTGCTATAAAATCCCAAATAAATGTGCAAATAGAAACTTAAGCAGAGAAAATCTTATTTACCAAATTCTGTTACACCCAGTTGGACTCATCTGAATAAACAGGAAAACTACAGGATCTCTAAACCTTTCCGGGCCCAATGTGGGAATCACTGGAGCATTGGCAAAATATTGACATCTGAAGAAACAGAGACTGGTGACACATCCTTTCTGGAAAGGCACTGAAAAGCAGCAGATCACTGCCGAAATGACGTCCTGTATAGTGTGTTCTGAATGCACTACAAAGCTTAGAAGTAGGCTTGTATTTCTGTGGTATGATTACAGCATGCGGATAGTATATTGGATCTTTCAGTGTCTTCTCACTCATTGCAAAATTGTTCTGTCAAAGGGACTGTTGGGCAGTATCTGCTCAGTGGGAAGTAAGAAGGTGCTGCTGCTGTAACCAGTGTGGGCAGATGTGGTGATCTTTTAAGTAAAACTGGACCTTGGTCTGACATGGGTCTTTCTCTTGATCTTGTGTCCTTTTCAGTTTCTAATGTCAAACCATTTCCAATGTCCATGCAATGTTGGATTCCTATGCATGTGAAGACTGAGAAGAATTAAAAGCCTGTTGTAATGATACTTCGAGGTTAAGAGCCTAAATGTTATTTTCTTTACCAGCAACACATGTAGTATAACGTCTGGAACAACAATGCCAAACTAGTCACTCCATTCAGTTTTGGTTTAAGGAGAATCTTGCCTTCTACAACCACAAGAGAGTTATATGGCATAGACATGCCAGCTTCAGTGCATATAAAATAGTTTCATATTTGATGTATAGTCTATTACAATATTTACAGAAAGTTATGTTGCATGATGGATTGTGGTCTGGTTTATGTCGTGGTTTTATGGCCGTATAAAAGCCAATGAAGGGCATACAAAAAATAGTTGGAAACTCCTACTCTAAACGAAACCACTCATTAAAACAAAGGACTGAATTACTTAGTATGTAGTAAATCAGCAGTATATGCGAGTGACTTCTTTATGGAAACCTAGGAAATTGCTAATCTTTGACCAGCTGTCAGTACTTTCACTTGTTAAACTTCAGTGTGCAGAATTGGCTTTGCTTTTTGGAGTGCCTGTTCTGTCTCAAAATATTTTCTCTTGGAAGCCCTGTAACAAATACAGTGGGGAATTTTGCATGCTCATTTTACTTTTGACCTTTAGATGAGATATTATTGATACTAATCTACGTGAAATACTTCATCATGGTAGTGGTGTCTCAGCTAATGTTGAAAGAAACTTTAATTACTCTTACTAGGTGAAATTAAAGAACAGCCACATTACTTGGACATGTTCCTTTTCCCCATGTTATGGCAAGCCATTACTACAGTCAGTTTTAAAACAAGAATGTCTGTGATGACGTATAATCTAAGACCCCCTTTGGAACTCCAGTAACATTGAGACAGATGCTGTTTCTGATTATAAAGGAGAGAAGCATTACAATATTGTCCTGGTTCGGTCGGGACTAGAGTTCCTGTTTGTTGTAGTAGTAGTAGCTGGAGGAGTGCTGCAGCACCCTGAGACCCCGGGGGCTCCCCAGGTCCCAGTGCCCTCACCTGTGTGTGGGGGCGGGGGGAGCACAGCTGGAGGGCTGGGCCCGGATTGGCTGATATTCCATGTCATGTGACATTGTGCTCACCATATAAAGGCAGGAGAGGGCTGGGAGAGGCTGCCACTTCTGGGAGTTGCTGTGGTGCCTTTGTGTTGGGGATTGCTGGCTGGGAGCAGGTGGGTGTTGGTCGGTGGGTGGTGAGCAGCTGTATTGTACATTACCTGCTGATAGTGCTGTCAGTGTATTATTCTGTTACTGTTATTAAACTGTTTTTATCTCAACCTGCGAGTCTCCCTTTGCCCCTCCAATTCCCTCCCCATTCCCAAGTGGGGGGAGGGTGGGTGAGCGACTGCGTGGCATTTAGCTGCTGAGTAGGCTCAAACCATGCCAAATATGCATAAATGGAGTGTAATATATAATAGGTGAAAAAGGGAAAAGACAGTGGTAAGAATATGCATTTATCTATATAAATGCATGCATGCAAACACGCGCACACACACACATAGGCATCCTTTGTGTTTGAGCATGTACCAGCAAGAATTTGATAGCACTGTCTCGTATAAAAAAATCTTCCAAAACTTAGCAGTCCCTCTTAGTCCTTATCCTAGTATTAATTAGTTGAGGGATTTTCTGTTGGAAGTACATGAACTGGGTCTGCACAGTAGTTGTGAAAGAACATGGCCAATTATATTATTGGAAAATCATGGTAATTTTTCCTGTTAGTAATCTGTGATAAGACTAGTATAAGTGGTAAGGTGAAGGAAGCTGGGAGGATGATTCAGCAAATATAAAGGAATGTCTCTCAAGCAAGACAGAAGTGGGGTGAGTAGGAATTATGAGGAAGAGCTACTTGAATTTTTATGGAAGAGAACAAGAGAGTGCTGAAATGGCAGAACCCAGGGACATGTCATTCAAAGTTGGAATGAATTGAAAGAAGAGTATGAAATATTCAAGAAATGAGCTAAAACTCCTAGCTGGGACCTTCATACCTGTTCAGACATGGAAAGAAGGCTGGGTTCTTCTGGAGGTAGCAGTTATTATGGAGGAAGAAGACAGCCTTCTATGTGGTACAAGAACTGAGCCAGAATTAAAGAAAGGTAGTTCACAGTCTTGGTAGCTTAGCATAACGGGGGCAATTAGGAGTACCACACTGGTAAAAATACAGTATTAATTGAGTGCCACAAAATCTGCTTTGAAAAAGCCTATATTGGAAGCTGTGCTCCTTCAGGCCTTGGAAAAAAACCCGTGAGAGAAACGTCAGCTAAATACTTCAAGTAACATAAATGAAAATGAGATTGAGAACGCCAGTTTATGTACTGAGTATGAAGTAGGCTTTTATTATCCTGTTGTATCTATGGTTTTGTTCATTATTTCCGTGCATTTTTTTTTCTGAAATGTCACCATAAACACAACCATAACAATTCTTCTGACTGTAGGAGGCTGTTTGGGATGTGTGACTCGGGAGTATCTATAGTTACTCAGAGTAATCTACTTAATAGTCAAATCATTCTGAGAACAGAAAATAGCATGAGAATTATATTAATGGTATGGAAACATGAAAATGTTATTTTTGTGTAACAGGAGCTGAACTGAAATGGCTTCACCCACTGTGCACTATAGCTCTTCAGACAGACACTTCAGCTGTGTTGGGCTCACTAGCAATTGAATCATGGTAAACTAAACAGTGTCAGAGAACATTTCTTGGCAGTGAGATCTGGTCTTTTGTGTTGTTACACATTTAAAGCAGTCCCCATCACAGCTGTGATCCAAGTCAACTAGCATTTTCCCCCCAGATTCTCAGGTACTTCTGGCAGAAATGCTCCCAAGAGGACTACCCTGCTTTGAGGGCTCTCACTCTTCAGCTGTGTGCGTGCAGCCATGCCAGTTGCATTGCCAGAGGATGGTCCCAGGGACATGTCACTATTACTGCAGGTGCAGCCTGGCTGGAGTAATCTAATCGGTTCTGCATCTCCATTTATTTTGGTGCAGTGGCACTCCTTTAAATTAAGAGCAGGTTAAATGTATGGATGATATTACCAGTGATAATTCTAGGCCATTTCTTCATCTGAGCAGGTGTCTGACTCATTAAGCCCTCAGTGCACGTATTCACTGTAATGCACACAGATGGACAAGGTAGGTACCCAGCAATTAGGCTAACGTAGAATTAAATGAAGCTACGCTTGACTGTTGTGCACATGCAGAGATAGGAGATAGTCCAAAGTAGGTCTTTAGTGTCCTATTTTTAATATTTTATTTCCATAAAGTGCCTAGAAGTATTTTATTTATGAGACCTGGTACCTTTTCTTAGGTAAAGTGAACATCCAGCACTGTAATAATAAATCTGAGTATAATGTACATCTTAAAAATGCTCTGCATATGTCAAGTTGCTAAGCCCTACAAAGCTGTTGTGAGGAAGGGCAGCATTTCTGAGGAGTATTTCTAGATGGACACATCAAAACTTAGAATCCCCAAAGGATTTAAAATAGGAGTAGTGAAGTTAAAACCATTAGTCGTGGCACTGAACCCACCAGAAAAGTAACCTTCTTTCACTTGACAGTCCCAATCCAGAACTTCTTCCACAGATATGCAGCTTTGCAGGCTAGAGGATGATAAAGTTTGTGCAGAGAGCTCTAATAAAGAAGGTTTGAGATGGTATGAATGCAGGAGCAGGTGTCTTTTTCTGGGTCACAGCTTCACTGCAGAATTTTTCTTGTTTTTTTTTCCTCCCTCTATTCCATGTATGATCAATTTCTAGGACCTGGTAAATACAACAGCAGATTTTATAGCATGCATCACTGAAGACACAAGAAAGCTGGTTATTGATTATTAAGACTGTACCTTATGTTGTGAGCTATACAGCTTTGAAGTAATGTGTGTTCATGTAAATCTTAGTCAAGTATTCTGAAAAGATTAAACAGAAGTTATACAACTTGAAGTTTTATATTAGAAATAGATTTTTTCCAAGAGTTTTCACACGTTCTTATCCTGTGTTGTGGATAAAAGCATTTGACACAGTTATGATTTAATAGCAGTTTAAGATTTATTAACAGTGTGAGGTGGATCAAAAGGTTAAATTTTAGCAACGCTTAATGATTGACCAATTTAAGGATTAACAAGGTGACTTGGTTGAATATATTATGATTAAAATAGTGACTTAATTACAGATTCAAGAATGACAGGATTCACAGTAACTTAACAAGGTATTCTAAATCAAAGTGTGTATATATATATAAGTATATATGTATAAACACAAAACACACACAGATAAACAGTGCAGAAATATTTGGATATTCGTGAAATAT
Source organism: Tyto alba (assembly GCF_018691265.1). NCBI lineage: Eukaryota > Metazoa > Chordata > Aves > Strigiformes > Tytonidae > Tyto > Tyto alba. The sequence continues at coordinate 12,412,359 of NW_024881301.1, read as the reverse complement.
ATAGACATTCACACTCATGACAACAAATGTGCATAGTTAAACACGTAGATAAGTAAAGAGATAGATGGAAGAGATACAGTTAAAATTTCCATCTTCTCAAGTTTGGAGCAAATACTCAAAATGCATTGGTATTTCTCAGTGGGCGATAATTGAGATTCAAGAATTCTGACTTCACCCTAGCTTTGTGGGCAGAAGATTTTCAGATGTTGAGAAATCTGAGAGGCATCCCAGCTCAGGGGAGGAGCTGCTCACAGCCCGCTGCAATGCAGGAGAGTTCAAAGGGTGTCGCTTAGGATCACTCTTTATAGGGTCTGAGATAATTGACTTTTGCTAGGTACTTTTCCATTTCAGCCCAGCTTGGATGGTAGAATATTCTGGTACTTTCTACTAGTTGTGCAAGCCCAGATCTTGCTAGATCTTAGAGTTCTGGTACCACCCCCTTTGTGCCACAACCCAAGTACACATGTACTAAGTTGCCAGGGGACGTTGACTGTTACTGTTGTTCTTAAGTGATAAGAGAGGGAGGCAGAAACCAAGTGTGCAAGGGGATGTCCTAACACTCTGGTCCACTGCCTTTGTCACTGTTCTCAAATGGTTGGAGAAGAAGAGGCAGAAACCAAGTGGGCGAAGGGGTCCCTTAACACTCTGGTCTACTGCCTCTCCTAGTCCATTTAACCTGACATCTAGTAGTCTGTTTTCAAGCAGTAGGGAAGATGGGAGTCAGGAGTGTTAAGGGAGTGCCTTCACATTCTAGTTCACTACCTTTCCCTATCCATGTTGGCATGTGACCCGGGCAAGGAAAATTGCACTAAGCACCGAGCAGCCCAAGAGCTTGGGGTGAGTTGCACCACCACATCCTGGTATAAATCTCCATTTTTGATCTTGCCAAAAGACGTATCATCTCTTATTTCACGTACAATGGGGGTGACATCCTCAACAAAGCGATGTTAATGTTAAGGAAAGATTAACACAAGGTAGATGGAGAAGCATTTTTTTTAAAGGCTTGTTCTATGGATTTTTTTTTAAATATCAGGCAATCCTGATAGCCCTGGGAAGAGCTAATTCTCTCCAGAGCACCTGCACATTATGCAGCTGCTTCACTGATTTCAGGGTGCTGCTTACTCATCCAAAGATCTTGTGCACTGAGATGGATAATGAGGACTATGATCATTTCAGCCAGGGTATGTGCCAATTTTTGCAAGCAATGCTGGTGGGCAAATTTCTATAGCTAATTGAGTCCATTGACTTTTTCCACCTTGGCAATGAACTAGTTGCAGATCCATCCATCCATCTATCTGTCCGCAGATAGAGGATAGTGTTTGAAACAGAAATAACAGAGCTTAAAAAATGAAGAAGAAAAGGTCAAAGGGTTATAAACATATTCAAGTCTGCCTGGGACAAACCTGATCCTCAGAAGCACCTGAACATTTGTGCTGCAGGCAGGGGGATGGAGGGGGTGCTACTGAAAATAGAGGGTGTCCCCTGTATTTGAGGTGACCGAACCTTTTCCTCTCGTGCCGTTGTCCTGGCAGATTACAGGACGCCTGTCAGGGAGGCCCTAGATGAAATTGCCTTCTAGAGTTCCTGACATTTGTTCAGGAAAGGTTCTGATGTACCTCAAGGTCTTTCAAGTTTTAGGTTTTGGGCATGTCATGACAGTGGAGGAGAGGGAAATGTTTTGCAATCATTTGTGCCTAGGAAGGTGTGCCTGTTCTCTTAAAACTGCCTGGCTGTGGAGATTATTTACACATCTTAAAAAGGTGGAACCTGAACTTCTTTCTTACAATACCAGTCCACCAATAAATAGATATTCATGTGAGAGCTAAGTTTGCATTACTTTCACATGTTATTTTTCTTTGAATATTACATGTTGAGATATAGGAACAAATTCCCACTGAATGATACTGATAATGTACAAAAACCAGACATTTTGAAAGCGTCTTCTCTGCTCATATTAGTAAAACAAAGTATTTGCTGAGCCTGTATTGTTAAATTTAATGAGCCATTATTGCATGCAATGACAGTGAACTTGAGAGGTTTCTCACACTGCTGACTTATCTCTGTATTTGTGTGCCACTAGAAATTATAAACCAGATTCTCCTTTGCAGTAAGGTCACTGGTTTTTGCTATAAGGGAATGCCCAACTAGCACAGGTATCTGCAAGACATTGCACTGTGTCATTTTTGAACAAGGTCAGTGCTTATTAGCCTGGGTAAAGAGTTTTGCTTCCAGCTCTAAGCACTCAATAGCTAAGGCGTATCTCCATTTCACTGCCTTGTGCTACATAAACATACACCAAAGGTGCACCAAATTCAAATCATGTTTTAAAAAACCATTTCCTTTTAAGGCCTATGTAGGCTTATTTAGTTCAGACTAAGTTGTCTTCTCTCACTTTAGGATATGTCTCTTGCTGAGGCAAGCTAAGGCAATATAAAAGTTTCAGAGCTGTGTACACACACACACACACACACACGTACACATTAAGCTTTGCAGTGGTTTAGCTAAAGTGTTTTTAAAACCAATTTAGTTAAATGGGTGCAATCTTTGTGTTTTGACAGGCAGAGAGATCCTAGTGCTTTGAAGTCAGCTGGACCTTTGCCAGCATAGACAGGATTATTTGTAAGATATTTATATTGTGCCAGTGCTGGGAAGTGCCGTATAGAGAAAAGAAGTTACAGTCTCAAAAGCTTACCTGTAAACTAAAAGCAGGATCTGAATGAACATTATCAACAAGCAACTCGTGTCTTTACAGTAACTAAAATCTGTAATGAAATGGTGGGCTCATTTCAGAATTCACAAAATCATTGAACTCCTCCAAGCACCACTTCCCTATGAGTGTCTGATAAAAACAATCCAGACTCCTAAAACAGAATTAAAAAATCCAACCCCCAAACCTTGTGAAAATAAAACCAATCAAACTTTATGGAAAAAAACAAAACAAAACAAAATTAAATAAGCCATCTGCCAGTAAATCATTGATCTGGACTTGGATAAACCACAGGGCAAGAATAAAATATTCATACTAATTAGTGGTATAGACAGAACTGAAACCTCTTCTTTACACTTGCCGTTGTTATGGTGATTCTTCCTCCAACACTCTCTCCTCCCCCCAGATGACATTGGCTTTCTCCATGGCTTTCCATCTGGCTCTTGCTTTCTTGTTTATCCCAATGAAATTAGCTCGACTGCTCATTTGTCACCTTGGAGGTGTAGTTGCTGTGAACATGTGTGGTGCGAGAGAGCAGGACAAGCAGATGGTACTTGAGAATAGATAAACAGACAGATGCATTAAAGAGACAGCAAAATTGCTGGTATGAAATAATGTCTGGAAGATGATGAATTGGGTTTGTGTTTGGTGAGGTATGGCCAACTCCCGTATGCGAAGTGTCGTTCCCTCATCCTTGTTTCCTTTTAGGCTCCTGGCACATGCTGAGGGCTCTCCGAAATGCTGAATCTCATGGATAAGAACAATCGGGGATACCACGTTTCAGATAGTATGCTGAGGTTTCATGTGAATTGCTGGAAAATGTGACACATTTTCCTGGCTGCTTCTCCTTAATAAAACAAAAACACAGCCCCATGAATCTACACAAATCACTTCTGTTATTAATGTCTGCTCTTTGTCCTAGAAATAGCTCAACTCAGTGTGCCAGTTATTATTTCTGTGGTATCTTATTTATGTGTAATGAGCATATGTATGGGAAAAATAATAATTTCATTATACATTCATTTAACTGCATTAAGTGCAGAGTTGGTCTGGATTTATGTCAGGGATCAGAATCTCTTGTTCAGAAAGAAACAACTAAAATTATCCTAGAAAACCTGTGAGGAATTAAGGACACAAGCAGAGGAACAGTGTAGATGCAGACAGAACAGAGAAATGAGTCATCATCTATAAAAATGTGATGTAATTGGCCTTATCCGCTAAGCCAAACCAATCTTTTGGCCAAATGAGATTTTTAAAGATAATGAATATGACATGTTTATGTGTGTGGCACAGAAAAAGTAACTATTAAAAAAGGATACTGGTGCAAAACCAGGATAATATTTACATTTGGACATTAGCACTACATTTGTATTAGTTCCTGAGGTCAAATTTCTTTTTCCTGAAACATGAATGAGGTGGAGTTGGATACTAAGGTCCAACAGCTAACAAACTTTACTCCATGGAGATCTTACAGCAAGATGCAGCTGTCTGGATTTATACACAGAGTTACACACACATACACATAGACTGGATTAATGAAAAGGCAACTGGTTAAAGAGGCTGACGGCGGCAACAGAGCACACTTCCAGTGCCTGTGCATTGCCAGGAGGGAGGGGTGGGTTGGAGCTGGGGGGACACACAGATGGAAGGGAAAGGCAACAAGCTTGGGTACAGCACACAGGTGGGGTGAGCCCATGTCTGTGCATCTCCGCTAACAAATAAAATGAGGGTATGGAAGGTGAAGGGAAGAGAAGGGATGGGATGGGAAAAGGGAAGGGAAGGGAAAAAGGAAGGTTGAAAAGGGCCAAGGAGGAAGTGGATTGAGAGACCTCTGGCGAGAAGGAAGATGGTTTGCAGGACTTCTTAAACTACTGGAGAGAAAGCAGGACTGGGGACCAGTTGAGAGAAGACAGTCTTTTTTTGACAGACTCACAGAATGGGCAGTGTTGGGCCTGGACTGCAAAGGGAGCAAGTGATTTATCCATCACTCATCTGGCAGAGCAGGGATGTCTTTACCCCAGGCATGTGTTTTGGTTCTGTCACTGTGAAGTCCTCCAGCAGGAACCTTAGGTCTGTGACAAGATAACACCGGGTTTTGACGGGAAATGGGGAGAAGAAAAATTCCTTTGTACTGTATTAACCCTCTTAACTCTGTAAACCTCCTCCCAGCTCATCCTTAGAACTTGTTCTGTCACAAACAATGAGGACAACATAGATGGTGTAGTTCCTTGTTCATGGTATGGTGAAACTCAGTTTTGACCATGAGAAGCTGGAGCTGACTCCAGGGTACACACACACGTATGTGTGTCTGAGAAAATAAACATATGAAAGTAACTGCTAGGATTAATTCTTTTGGAAGAGACTGAATATTCCCAAGATCTTATTAATGGACATGGGGAACTTCCAGGGTTTCCATGAACTAGGCCTGTAAGAAGTGGTGATTTAATTTGGTGCTGTTCATTGCAATTCCTTCTCCCTCTCCAACCCCCTCCTAGTATTTTAGCCATAAACTATTTTTTACATAACTTTAGTTATGAGTTATGTAATGCATTTAACTTTCAACTGGACACTGAAAGCTCCCTTAATGTTTTCAAGAGATCTTTCAAGCAGCAGCTAGAACTGCTGGGGCAAAAATAGAGGCTAACTTCAAGCCTGGCCATTGAAGTAACAGTTTCTGTAACTGGCAATAATACAGTGTGAATTCGTGGATTCTCCTAAAACCAAAATGCTCAGCACTTTCCACGTGCTAAGAATTGCCACGGCAGATATTAAGGGGAAGAGATACAACAGAGTGACTTGTCCACCTGTCAGTGGTGATGTGTATGTCTAGTCCCTCTGCAAAAATTAAAACATGCTGTGCTAGAATCAGTAGCTGACATTAAAGATAAAATATATCAGCAGTGTTTTTTATTAAAACAGTAGTTTCCTGCTTGTGAAAATTGGCAGAACTCAACAAGGTCTGAAATCCCCTGGAAATTCAGGAGTCTCAGAAGCCACTGGGAGATTTTAGCTTGCTTGCTTCCCATGCTAAAAAGCAGAGCATTGTGCGTGCTGTTCCCCAGGGCTGGCACAGCAATCAGCACAGGCACAAGACCACAGCCAGGCTTGAAGCAGACATTTGAAAGTGAGGATCTTCCAGGCTTGGCTGTTTTACTCCTTGAGACTGCCATGGAAAGACTGCCCAGAATCAGGTTACAGCAGCCTCTGCCTGTTCTCCAGACCTCAGAAGTTGCAGGCTTTGTTCTCCATGGGCCAGGAATGCTAATCCAGTGCACATTTCAGAGCAGAGTTTTTTGTGCTCAGAATACAAGTGGAATTGCCAGGTGAATAGTCTCATTTAATCTTAATTTATTATCTCAGGGATAAGTATATGCTGCTTCTCTGACCTCAGCATGACACACAAAGTTCAGAATAAAGATTGTTGAAATGCAGCTTTTATCCCTTTGACCGATTTATTTCTTGTCTTTGTTTCAGATTTCAGTGAACTAAGGTGGATTTGTCCATGTCTGAGCCATGCCGGTTCCTGTTTCCCTGGCATGACATGGATTCCCTGTTTACTTTGTCCTGGAGACAAAAGATTTTGCTGCACTAAGAATGTTAATTTTCTTGTCTTGCTTGCAAAATGTGTCTCGGTTTTAAAGAACAAAAATAACTGGTGCATGCAGGAATGAGGAAGACTTGATTTGAGTCTAGTCTATTGGTTCAGAGACAGCACATCCTTGGGTATGAACATATTCAACACATGGTCACTCATGCCATAAGATGTGGCATTACCTCCCATGTTACAGCAGGAACTACAAATGAAGGTCAGAGTCCAGCTTCCAATCGTACCCTCTTGGGAGCTGGGTTAGCTACTGTCCTCGTCACCCTCTGTCCTTAGAAAATGAAGCACAGCAACTTCTGTCTCCTTGAGATGCTCTGGTTTAGATCAGGTCTGGTGTTCTCACTATGCTCCTGACACAACCCTTGCTAAGGGGAGGAACTGAAGTGAATCCCCCACCTCTCTTTAGTTTTGCAGAGAAACTTTGTTTGCGTCAAACATTTGAGGACTAAGTTAGGAGTTGCTGAGTTGAGTTTTGGTTTGCAGACATATTCGGAGAACCCTATCTCTGAGTAACCAGGAAAGTTATGTTTAAAATTCATAGACCATAGACTGTTTGGTGACGTAGTGTTGTAACTGGATGTTGGGAGGCCAGCATGCCTCAGATGTCTGGTATGCAAAAGAAAAAAGGAATCTCAGTCAGTTAAATCCAAAATTTGTTTTAAAATGCAAATGTAGTCAAGTTCCCTTGAAATTCCAGTTTGTCCCTTTTTATAAAGGGAGTGGCATATAGAGACATTTTCCATACATAACATACATTGATTTGCTTTGTAAAACAGAGATTTAAAAAGTTAGTAAAAAGAACACTGTATACTAAAGGGAATTGCATATATCATAGCTGCCTAGGTGGGTTTACTGGCTTACAAATAGCAAATAAGATCACCTGGTACTCAGGCAATGAGAAGCACTGGATGGTAGAGCCACAGTAGTATCATTATGTTGATGCATTTCATTTTAGAAATTAAATGATGGGCTTTTAGATTTAGGGTCATTTTTTTTTTTTTTTTTTCTAAGGAATTACAAGGTCAGATTAAATGGGGTGGAAAACATCAAGGAAATGTTCAGGAAGAACACTCTGATCACAGTTTGCTGCAGGGTTTAAAATGATGTCCAGGATTTCCAATATTCTGTCAGACCTTACAGGAGAAATAGACTTCATCTTTTAGAATTAATTTTCATATTTATTTATAAATACAAATTTCATACAAATACATATTGGCTATGGCCAATATGTAAAGTGAACAAAAGTGATTTCAGTATGAATTTAGAATCTTAATCTCCAATAAACCAATTATTATTTCTTGAATTACAGGGATATTAACTTACGTTTGTAGTACATGCTAAACTTTTAGGTAGGGTGTATGATGGAAGTGTTAATTACTTCGTAAAAACAGATAAAGCTTGGTCAGGGGAAGGCAGAAGAGGTGCTTCCCTTTAGCCTACTGAGAATCCTCAAGGGCAGCGTAGCATCCTTACCATGGTCTGATGGCCTCACCTCTATTCCAAACAGAAAAAGTACTTTCAGTGAAATTCAGATAAATCTTATTTAATATGTTTCACCCCAGGTAGTACAAAGTAAAGGACCAACATAGTTGCAAGAATGAGAAATTATGACATTCTCTAGCCATCACATTATAGGAGGAAACAGAACCTTGTGTATTCCTAATTGCCTATCTTGAAGAGAATCAACATTCAGATAGTTTAGATTCATGAACCTAATGATTCAACTTTCAAATCAACAACTGACAGTGCAACAGGAAGAATTACAGAAAACTCATGGCTTGTTTTTCTGCTTGGTCCTATACATGGACATAAAAGAAATTTACAGTTAGTTGTGCATGTGCAAGTAGTGTAAGGGCAGAGAAACATCTATAATTCAAGATTTAAACACAGTTTCTTCACGTTCCCTCTCTCCCATAAAGGTAATGGTTTGTTTCTATGTCAACCTGGCTGAGCATATGGTGAAACCTGTGATGGGAGGCCATGTACTGCTAGTATTCTACTCCCCCTGATGTTCAATGGATTGGTCCCTACTCCTAACTGCTGCAAAACTCAATGGCATTTGAAAAAAAAAAAAACAAAAAACATGTATTTGGTTTAAAATCCTGACATTCTTCAGGTACAAGCTCATTCTTGTACTAGTATGTTACTTCTCTGTAAATTGCATGCCAAGTTGAATTTGCTATGCGAGTGTGAAAACTAAGAGGAAGTGTCATTAGGCTCTGTGGAGAGACATGTATGGGGGATAGTGTCCTGGGTTGAGTGAATGGTGGAGTTTTTTGGTGGCAGGGGAGGGGGCTATCGGGGCAGCCCCCTGTGAGAAGCTTCTCGAAGCTCCCCCAGCTCCAAGTCAGCTCCACTTCTGTTTGGGAAATTGAGCCAATCGGCTGCGCCTCTGCGATAACGTATTTAAGAAGGGACGTGGTGACGGGCAGTGGGACTTGTGAGGAGGAGTTGCTGCAGCTGCATGAACACCAAGGTCAGTGGAGGAATGGAGGAAGAAAGGAGGGGGGAGGTGTGCCGGAGCAGGGACCCCCCTGTATCCTGTGGGGAGATGGCAGGGTGGCCCCCCCTGCCACCCATGAAGATCTATGGTGGAGCAGACATTGATTTATGGCCTGTGGCTCCTTGTTTGTTGATCAAGGTTCTGTGCCCGAAGAAGGCCGGGGTCTCATGGGAAAAGGTAGCCCCGCTGCTGTAATTCAGCGCTGGGAGGATTGCAGCATGCGGGGGAGTCCCACGCCGGAGCAGCTCGGGAAGGGCTGCAGCCATGGGAGGGAATCCAGTCGGAGGAAGTTAGTGACCCATGACGGAGCAGTGTGGGGAACGCTGCGGTCCGTGGGAGGAACTCATGTTGGAGAAAGTTTGTGGAGGACTGTCTCCTGTGAGAGGGGGACCACGATGGAGCAAGGGGAACAAGTTCCGGACACTCCCCTCACCGAAGATAAGGGAAGTGGCGGTGCTGACTGCACTCCCCATTCCCTGCCCCTGCGCCACTGGGGGAGGAGGTAGAGATATCGGGAGCAGAGCTGAGCCCGGGAAGAAGGGAGGGGTGGGGGGAAAGTGTTCTCAAGATGTGGCAATGCTTCTCACTGTCCTACTCTGTTATATGTTGTTAGTGTCTGTAATAAATGTACTTTTTTTTCTTCCCCTAATGAGTCTGCCTTTTGCTCGTGACCATAAAGGGGAATTTTCTCCCCATTCCAGTCCTATCTCGGACCCCAAGCCTGGCTCTCTGTCCCTTCTCATTGCCGGAGGGGAAGGGAGAGAGAGGTGCTGCATTGTGGTTGGCTTCCAACCAGGCCCAAACCACGACAGATAGCAGAGGCACAGGAATAGCCTAGTAACTGTAAGGCCCAAGGGTGATAGTCACATCCTCTTATCATCTACAGTGTTCATGTCTTCCTAGTCTTTTCATCTTCTGAAGAGAGAACTGACAACATCTGGAAATTGCTGAAGAGTACTTGGGAACACAGATTTTGTCACATTAGATAAGATGGTTTATCTTTTTGTGACCAGCCAGTGTCTTCGCAGCACATACGTTGGCTTTCTAACATCATCCCAGACCTCATGCATCAGGGTTTGGAAGTCTTCTATAAGGCAGTGGCCTCCATGGGATCTGATGAAATTGTGAGATGTAAAGATTGCTGAGCAATGACTGATTCACATGAATTATTCCAGTTATTTCAGCTGTTGAAAAACTGCTCACTGTTGTGAGAAAATGCTTTCCAGTTTCACTTTTTTTGCTGGTAGCTGCTTGTTTATCATGCAGTATGTTAAATCTTCCAGATGAGTTTGGTGATGTTATGACATCTCTCCATGGAACAAACCAGGAAGGACAAAATAAACAATACTGAAGCATATGAGTATTTTTTTAGTGTTTGATCGAGGGTTTACAGTGGCAGTTCCTTATAGCACTGCCAAGTCACTCAAAAGAAGGGAATGCTAAACTAAATGAGAAGTTATTTAGTCACAGTCTTTACATCTGCAAAGGATGATATTAAGATGACTGCTCTTTTTAATGAGTAGGTGTGATGCTAAAGCCTGAAGGTACAGTGAGAATTTAAAACCACAACAATGAATCCAGAAGAGAGTAAAATCTAACTGGTAGAATGAGGCAGGAGGTTTAATTTCTGCCATGCCAAGGGCTTTCTTCTGTGTGGAGAGCAGGAAGTTAGAACAAGGCCAAGGACTGTCTATTCTTAATATCTGTGTGTGGAGCGTCCTCACCTTTAGCCTTTTCACTATTTCTGTTCAGTGAATCAACAGTTTGATGAGCTACTGAGGCAGCATTTGCCTTTGGTTTTCTTTTCATCTACTCAGCAGAGTAGGAATGAACTTGGGGCCAGCTGAGACAAAGGTTAACATGAAAGTGAGACTTGGTTAAGAGTAGGATGCAGGGAAGTAAGGAATTTTTCTCAGCTCCTTTCGCTAAGTAAGCTTGCTCACTGTCTTTTAGAGTTTAGAAGTTTTGCTGGAATGTCTGTCCTTGGTGAATGCTTAGACATAAGGTGCAAACTGAATTGTTGTTAGTGATATCTATGCTTGACCAAATTGGATCCTTATCATAATTCTTGCTTTGGCAATATTCAGGGTAAATTGCTGTAATGCAGTCTTAGATGGAGCTATTTCTGAAGACCACGAATGTAGTTTTGCCACCTGCTAACCTGCCAGAGAGAACTAATGAAGGAGGAGCTGTATACTTTTATATGGATTTGGAGAAGAGTAGATTTTCTTAAACCAGGAGAAGCATGGCATAACATAACTTTACTAGTCACTGATTTCCAGTTAATAGTTTTTAAATATAATGATCTATTAATTGTTTTTCCTTATAGCTGTCCCAGAGAGCATTCTCTCATAGTGTGGTTCCACCGAAGTAACTGGAGTACTTCATCATTCTAATAATGCAAGGACTACCTTCATTTTCAGTGTTTCCTGTGCTCTTATCCTCAGCTAAATTTGGTGTTTGCCAGTCATGCCAATTACTTCTGTCCTTTCCTAATGAATTGCTTTGAGTAGTAAAGTAGATTAATTTGAGAGTAGTTTGGAAAACAGAGTTTGTAACGATAGCATGAGAATATGGTAGTCTCATTAATTGCATGTGTGCCCTTCTGCAAGAGACAAGATTTTTAAAGCAGTCAAAATAAACAAATCTGAAAACTTGAAAACATCCCAGATGTGTATGGCTGCAATCTGATCACTTATTATTAGCAAATAGTTAATTATTTAATAAAATCAAGTCACTTTGCTTTTTTGCTAAAGAAATTTTCCTTTACATTATAGTTACGTTGAAGATTTAGTGGTTTATCTGCAAGTTCTACCTACCTAATGCTTAAATGGGATCATTCAAATGATTAACTCTCAGTTGAAAATATGTACTGTGTTTATTCAGTTCTATTGCTCATATACTATTGTGGCTACATCTTCACTAGGTGAATCACTGGCATCTATGAATTTTGGATTAGGCATAATTTAGAATTCATAATTATAAATCTTCTCTGTTAACTATTTTAATTCCAGAGAGTAGTCAGACACTGTTTAAGTATTTGTGCCAAGATTTACAAGGTATCAAGATCCTTGTACAAGAGAAGACACTCAGAAAGTTAAGAAAAAAAAAAAATGTATAACTTTCCCCCTCTTGCTCCCCGCATTTCTTTACCTAGACATACTAAATAAAAAAAAAAAAAAATCGTGACTTTGAAAAGGTTTTGTTTGAGAATCATAGAATTATTTAGGTTGGAAAAGACGTTTAAGATCATAGAGTCCAACCTTTAACCTAGCACTGCCAAATCCACCATGAAACCATGTCCTAAGCACATCTACATGTCTTTTAAATACCTCCAAGGATGGTGACTCAACCACTTCCCTAGTCAGCCTGTTCCAATGCTTGATAACCCTTTCAGTGAAGGTATTTTTCCTAATATCCAATCTAAACCTCCACTGGAAAAAGACCCTAAAAAGTAATGGGAAATTGGATTGGAACTACCCCAGAGACTTTCTCCTTAAAATAAAACTTTGCGGGACAGTTACGTCTTCAAAGTAAGTTTGTTTGTTCCTCTGAAAGCGTGTATGAGCTACATTACTGCATTTCCCAACTGTTTTTGCCTAAGAGATCATAAGAGTGAAATAGCTCTTGTAAATCTTAGGCAAAAGTACCCACTAGTCTAGTCTACCTTGTTTCTAAATAGTTAATGGGGAAGGTTAGGCTGTTCTGCAGACCAGTCCAGAGTGTGGTAAACACATCACCTGAAATGAAAGGAGTAGAAATAGCACAGCTTACCCTGAGTCATTCAGGCTGCGAACCACACAGTAAAAGGGAAAAAGAAAGATCCTCCCCTGTTTCTCACAGGGGAGAAGTACACTGAAAAGTCAGTGATGATTAATAAACATTATTCAGTCGTGAGGTAGGAAGACAAGCAGCTTTCCAAATAACTCCCTTTACTACAGTAGCCAAGTCGAAAGCAAGCCAACGCCTCTAATTAGGACATGATATCTTGCTCACTTGTTACCTCATCAGCCAGCTGCAACTTATCACAACCTAGTTTATGAACTCCCAAGGACAGAGAGCGTATTTTACAGGAGGCTGGTGCAGTACTTACTGCTACATAACCTGCTCTATAAGTGACATTGTAAACACTATTACTACCACTAAACCCAACAGAATAATATGGTTTGGAGATGATATTACCCCCTGGAAAATGTATGTAGATATAAAGCTAACAAATTAGCCTGGTTATAGATGAACTTAATAATAAATCCTAATAAAAAAGGGATTGAGAAGAAAATTTATTTTCTTTTAGATTGTGTATTAGATGGGAGAATGGTCACATGATGTGTGAAAAAAAGCCCCAGGCTTATGCATGGTCATGCTTACCCACAGAGCTAATGTTGAGAAAAAAGTAACCCAAACAAAAATAAAAATGCCTTTTGGAATAGAAATGTTGTGTACATTGCAGAGAGGTGCACTTTCCTAGCCTCTGAGACACATTATGCATTATTTATTGTCCATGAATAATTTTCTAGAGTAGTCCCCATGCACCTTCTGTTACATAGGCAGCACTGTTGCTGAGATCATTTCACCGCATAACGGTCATCTCCTGGGATATTTCCAGAAATGAGCAGGTCCCTGGTCTGCTACAGAGCTGGGTATTTTTTAATTCTACTTTCAACAAAGTAAAATGGAAGCAACCCAAAATGAGGTTTAACTGAAAATAAATATAGCTGCACACAAATCTGCTAGTCTTTTGAGGTGATCTCTTTGCTCTGTGTGCCAGTCTACAATTCTCGCCTCATCTTTCCTTCTCCCTGTTCCAGAGATTTCACTTTCAGTTTTGCATGAGAGAACTTTGACATGTTGAATCATTCTCAAATTCCTGATCAAATCATAACGACTACCTGTCCTCATTCTGCAAGAAATAAGAAGATCAAGTAAACACTTTTTTCAGCTCTTCACAACTCATCGAGGTATCTCCTTCTAGGGTTGGAGTCATCCTTCCTCCATTTCTTTCCTTCAGTTCCCCCAAGTCAGGGACTTGAAATTCTCAGGACTTTTGGATCATTCAGTTACCAACACTTTCCTCAGGAGATGAGCTCTATCTGGTGTGATCACTATAAGCTCTCCTAACCCCATTTTGAGCAATGAATAATTTCTTATTCCCCTTGTAGTTCCAGATCAGAGCTTCCTAACCTGTATACAGTTTCACAGCTTTTTCCATGGCTAGAAAACAAATGGCTTATCCATCTGATGATGAATTTTATCATTGCAACTATTTTAGAGCTAGTTTTTTCACACAATAATTTGAGACAGTTTACAGGATCCAGTTATTTTTCAATGCTGCATATTCAGCTTAGTTTTGATAAGTAGCTAATAACAGAGGTGGGAAGCTGAGATGATTTCCAGAAGACCAGTTTGTCCTTTGTGGCTGTCACCAGGTCTCAACATCTCTGCAAATACCGCTTAATCTGACTGATTTAACATTATTTTGGGGCTTGACAGTGATGACTAACTTGGGAAAATAAGTGACCTGACATAGCACTTTTTGGAGACAAACTTCTGCTTAATGTACAGGATAAGCCTTGAAAAAATCTTGCTATGAAGTCCATGCAGCAGCTTCATAAATTTACTTGACTGCTGCTTCTTGGCTTTCTGCCTAAGATTTTGATGTTTCTTTTTACTAAATGAGCCTTCACTCTGGAGAATTTTTCTTAGTTTTTTCACAGGGCACTTTGATATTCATGTAACTTGTATTTTTATTGTTTTCTCCACTTGTTCTTATAGCCATACAACGAAAAGGGAAAGGATCTCAGATGATCAGTAAGTACTTACTACACCAGAGCTTTGTATAATTGCACCATAGAGGATGCTGCAACTTACTCTGTGATGAATCTTGAGAAAAGAATCAGGAGAGAGAGACTTGAAGTGAAAATCAGGCAGTGGCATGTTTCCTTATGCAGATTTCCAGGCCTGAAGAGAGCATGGCAGTAGGAGCATGATAGACTTCTTTAGAAGTAGGATTTACAAACATACTATATATCTATCTTCTACATATATACCACATGCTCATCTCTTCTGGAAGCATGGCATTATTTTCTTTGGTTCTAGCTGCCAGTCTGTTGAAAAGAGGACCTTAGGGAGGTCCTACTAAACTCCATAAAAAGCACCAGCTTCTTCTATTTTAGTTGTAAGGATGAGGCTATTAAAAAGAAACATCCTGGGAAAGACTTTGCAGGAAAATCTTGGTGGATGGTGCAGGTGTAATCAAGTAATTAAAAACAAATGCTCCTGAGTAACTCTGAAATCCTGAATAGCAAGGCAAAGATCCAGACATTGTTAATTAACAGCTGCACAGAGTTGATTTCTGCCTGGTGATCTGGGATCTCCTTTCCTCTTATTAAAAAGCCTTGAATTGTGTAATTTGAAATGGATATAGGCTGTATAAATACACTATTTTCACTTCGGGTCTTTGTTTTTAGGTCTTTGTTAAGTTATGAATTCCCTATATGATGTGGACATCAGTGAAGAGATCTCATGTCTGCACTATTAAGACATGTTTTCCCTGGAAAATGGCAGAAATAATTCTAGATTTAAGTTGTCCCAAAGTAAAGAATCTCATCTCTACTGAAAATGTTATCCTGCAATCAAAGTTAGTTATTAGTTAGCTAGTTAGTTAGTTTGTTTGTTTCTAAAAAACTTTTATAAAGATGTAAGCTCTGGGGGACTACTTTCTTAGGAGGTTACTGAGTAAAACATATTAGAGCAACAATAGACCAAAAGCTAATATATGGATCCTATCAATATCAAGTGAGATCAACAATATCTTTTATGTCAGAGAAAGAACAAAACTATATTTAAGGTGAGTACTATAACAACATTTATTCTTCAATCAAACACCAAAAACATTTGTGGAAGTTTTTGAGAGTTGGAAGAAGGAACTTCACCTTCATTGCTTGCAAGATATGTGGCCTCAGGCCACTCAGAGTTTCTATAACAGACACATTATGAGAAGGAGGAAGATTGTGAGTCCTGATGGAGTTGTGTGCATTCATCATGGGAGTCTAAAAATACATTACAGGAAAGAACAAATAGGAATTTGTGGTGCCCTGAAACTCTCGAGCTCTGCTAAAGAAAGCAGCAGAAATGTAGGCAAGCATTTGTTTCTTGAGATAATGTTACCAACAAGCCACCATTTTTAGTGAGCCTTATATTGTTTTTCTGGGAACTTTCTCAGTGATGTTGTGAACAAGAGAAGAAAAATATCAACAAACAGGTTGCAGAATGAGCAATCACGCATGAAGGCAAAATGTCCCTCTAAGGGGTTAAAAATTGCCTTTATTTAAAAACACCTTTCCTCCACTTGTAAACTCATATTTGGTCTTGGAGGAGAAATGCATTCCTAAAACCACATCTAAAGTCACGCAATACAAGATGTCCTGCATCACAACAGCAAAAATTGCCAAGCTCAAGGTACAACATATTCCTATCAGGTGTTTCATCTGAGAAGTAAACTTAGGTGGGAGGCTGGTTACAAGTCCTATAAACAAAAGTTTCCCCCCAAAGAATGGAAGCATCCCTACACTGAGCTCATGCAGAAGGAACTGTGAGGTCTTCGTCTTTCTTACTTACACTTAAGGCAGGAAGTTGTAGGGAAGGAACAGTGTTTCTCTCCACCAGCCATGGCTCTTGTCCGTGCTTTAGCTAAGGCATGTCTTAAAACTCGCAAGAAGCCATCTTCAGGGTCCTGTGAGAGCTATCTTCAGAGACCGCCAACCCTCTTTGCATTAAAATGTCTCAGAGACCACAGGTGTCATACTCAGTGGTTTGGCAAATCTGCCTTTCATTTTCACCAGAACCAATATTTTGGATTCAGTGTTGCACCAGTCTTTATAGATGCCTTTTAGCACCGCTTTGGAAGGGAAAGGTTTGGCATTCTGGGATTTTGTGCAAAGCTGTAGAGTATCTCTACCAGCTGTTACCTGCAAGAATGGCTGTGGTACCTGCTTGTTCACATGAATACCTCTTACTTGGCAGCACAAGCTCCCACACTCCTTTTCTGTCCAGCTTCTGTCATCCTTGTTCATGTCCTGGGATTCCAGTACCTCCCTTCCACCTGGACATACTGCAGCAATCTGGGTAGCTGCTTTGGGAAGTCACTGCACTATTTAGTCCACTGAGTTTCTTTCTCATTCATCTCTCCCCTCTCACCAGACTCCTTGTGCAAACAAAGCAAAACTTCATTTAGCAGGACCTGGAGACCAGGTTACAAATGAAATCGGTGTTAGACATAATCCAAACATATTCACAGTAGAAATTATTCCTAGCTTCTTTGATGTCTGTCACCCAGAGGCCCTACGGCATCTTTTAGCTTTGTATAGCCAAGGTATTAAGGTCATTACAGTTGTTTTCTTGTGCTGCTACTCAGTCCAGATGGAGCTACTAAAACATTCCTATTATTTTACTAGATTATTGTTGTACATATACTCTGTACATCTTTTATTCTCAGCTGGTTTTGCCAGCTTTCTATAGACCACACAAGATGTTATTAACCAGAGAACCGGTTGTGTTACTTTTTTGTGTTACAAGTTTATTAATGATTACTGAGATGAGGTCCCTTCTGGGATGGTACCTACCTTTTCAACAATAATTGAGACGGCACAAATTGTTTTAGGATAGAATGAGATAAGCTGAAAATGCTGAGGGATGGGAGCATGACTGTAATTACATAAAGAAGAGCAATCAACACATAAACAAACATTCAGGCTGTCAAGGCTTCCTTTCTAAAAATTTGGAATAAACTCATTTAACATCTCATATATGACTCAAATGTTTACAGATCTCATGTTGTGTACTAAGGATTTGAAGCAAAGCCTAAAGAAAACAGCTATACAATAAGCAATTCATTTTATAGATGGGGCTGACACTTAGTTTTATGAGAGCATATGGTGAATATTTAGAAGACAAATCTATGCAATTCAATTTCACCTCCAATAGACATATTTTCCAGTGAGTGGCTTAAGGCCAAACAGGATAATATCCCTTGTGGAATCCCCCGCACCACTCTCAATTGATTCAAGAAAACAAATTTAATGTGGGCTGACAGTCATTTGTGGATTCTGTAAGTTGAATGCTTTCCCAGATGTTAACCTCCATGGGACTAAGCACTCTCCTCTCTCTGGTTCACAGGGGAAAGCTCCTATGATAGCTAGATGTATTACTTTTTATACAATGCTAAATTATGGATTTGATATTCTCAGTGCATAGAGCCTCTGTGACATCTTAATACTTAAGAATCCCTTCTGTTTGCAGCAGGAAACTGATAGTGTATTGACTTTAATCCAGTGTTAATAAAAATCAAAGCATTTTTGTTTTTAACAGTATTTCCCCATGAAGTTCTGCCCTGTTTCTCTTGCTTTGAAACCACAGTGATGTAAGTGGATCAGTAGGAGTGGGTGCCCATGAAAACCCTTACTTGGAAAAGCTGATTGCAAAACCAACATTGATCTTTACCACTGTTTAAGAGGTTTAGAACCTGTATTGTTCTTCATAGCATTTTCTTGACTTTCCTTGAGTACAAGGAACAGTTCAAACATTTTTTTTCTTTCAGTGGAATTTAATTTTCATCACCCTTTTTACTATAAAAAAAGGAAAATTATATCCCTGACTGAATATCTTCCATCCCCAAGGCACCAAATATTTATTGGGCTAATGGTCCAACCATAGACAAGCAGTTGTAGTCATGCTGTGTTGTAGAATCATAGCATCATTAAGATTGGAAAAGACCTTTAAGATCAGAGTCCAGCCGTAAACCTAACATTGCTAAGTCCACCACCAAACCACGTCCCTAAGCACATCTCCATATCTTTTAAATACCTCCATTGATGATGACTCAACCACTGCCCTGGGCAGCCTGTTCCAGTGCTTGACAACCCTTTCAGTGAAAAAACTTTTCCTAATATCCAATCTAAACTGGTGTAACTTGAGGCCACTTTCTCTTGTCCTATCACTCGCTACTTGGGAGAAGAGACCAACGCCCACCTCGCTACAACCTCTTTTCAGGTAGTTGTAGAGAGCAATTCAGCCTTCTGTTCTCCAGGCTAAACAACCCCAGTTCCCTCAGCCGCTCCTCATAAGACTTGTTCTCCAGACCTTTTCCCAGCTTTGTTGCCCTTCTTCGGACACACTCCAGCACCCCAATGTCTTTCTTGTAGTGAAGGGCCCAAGACTGAACACAGTATTCGAGGTGCGGCCTCACCAGTGCTGAGTACAGGGGGACAATCACTAGCTGGTCCTGCTGGCCACACTGTTTCTGGTACAAGCCAGGATGCCATTGGCCTTCTTTGCCACCTTGGCACACTGCTGGCTCATACTCAGCCAGCTGTTGACCAACACCCCCAGGTCCTTTTCCACCAGGCGGCTTTCCAGCCACTCTGCCCCAAGCCTGTTGTGTTGCATGGGGTTGTCGTGACCCAAGTGCAGGACCCGGCACTGAGCCTTGTTGAACCTCATACAATTGGCCTTGGTGCATCAATCCAGACTGTCCAGATCCCCCTGTAGAACCTTCCTACCCTCAAGCAGATCAACACTGCCACCCAACTTGGTGTCTTCTGAAAATTTACTGAGGGTGCGCTCAATCCCCCTGTCAAGACTGTTGATAAAGATATTATCATATATCTTTATTTTTATTATTATTTTAGTATAACATGGCTAAAATAGTGCAAGACTGTTAGACAGTGAACAGCCTAGGAGACAGTTCCTGGAGCAAAAGACCTTGCAAATCAGATAAAATTTGTCTCTGACTCCAAAATATCTCGCACCAAAATCTAATGTTTTAAATATGATGAAAATAAAGGGAAGAATTGTACCTCTGGGTACATTCTGAAATAGAGTGGAAGGGAGGAGACCTTTGGACGACAACTGGTCTCCATCTGTAAGGGGATTCCTGCAGACGTGGCTGGCAGCACTCCAGTCTCTTCACCTTGGTTTCCCCTGTGTACAGGGAGCACTGAAATGGTACTGACTCAAAGTATCTGGGCTGGACTCTCTGCCTGCGTCACTTTGGTGGTTCTCAGTGGAACTAGTGGAGTAATTTCTGGAAAGAAATTACCCATGGACTTTTTATGTAGATGTAAATGGCTTCAGAATTCACCAGGAGGATCAAGCCCTGCAATATATTTGCTTACCAAAGTTTTAAAATCAGTAAAAAAGTCTCACATGAGCCAGCATCTTGATCTGGATTTGAAACATTTATGTTCTAGTGAAAAAATGGGCTGTGGATGAGCATTTGATTTTGATTACATGTAAATGTGAGTTTCTATCCTGGACTTACAACAGAATTAAGACTAAGTTTCAAGGTGGTCCTAGTGTTAAGTGCGGACTTATGACAAGGCTGGCCCTCATGCTGGGGTTTGCATTACTGGTGTACAGGTATGATGGCAGTTAATGTTGGGTACATCCTTGCCCTAGGTTAGCATAAAGAGTAGGACCCAGGATTTAGGGTGCTGATGTGGGTTCTCCTAGAACTAGAGCAACAGCTGAAACCTTGGCCAGGAATAAGAAACTGCTTGGGATGAAAGTTGTGTTTTGACAGCATGTGAGAAATGGATGCACCTATGGATGGACAGGGGATGGCATCCAGGAGGAAAGATGTTTGCAAATAAAGGTATCTGCTAGGCTTTTAGCTTCATCAGCTGTCTGCACAGCGTTTGAAGGCAAAGTTAATCCTCCAGCACTGCATTCCCTATGTTTCTCATCCGTATCACATAATGCCAATTAAGCTGCAGGTTTCAAATACACCCACACATAGGATGGTTAAGTTTTTTTTTTTTTATCTAGACACTTAGCAGAACCTACATAGTCTATCTTATTTTCAAATTTAATGCAAAATGGAGTATGACACCTTTGATGACTAGTCTGGATGTAAATCTCTGAGGCACCCTGAAATGCCATCCTTCACGCCTGAGCAGCTTTGTGTCCTGTTCTTGCACTGCAGCTCATTGGGAGTGGGGACAGGGTTCTGTTTTTTGGGCTCTGGTACAGCGATTGATTTGCTGTGAGCTCTGGAGAGCTGCCGGAAATGCTGCCAGCTGAGGGCCCTTTCTTTATCCCCTGCAAACTGCCAGGGCCTGGTCCTGAATTCTCTTCCCTGCTAAATCCCTCGGGTGTTCTAAGTACATGTGGGGTGGAGAATCAGGGCCCAAGACCAGGGAAGGCAAACCTACTTCTCTGAAGAAATTACAGAATTACCAGTACTTCTAGAGCTCAAGCTGTATAATTGGCCAAAATTACTGAATCATGTGAGGAGAAGAGGCAATCTGTAATACTCCATGTCTACCTTTGTGTCTATCGATAATTTGAATATCTAAAACTTAAATGAAGAATTATGAAGAAACATGAGGGTGACATTTGAGAGGACTGGGGAAAAAATCAATTATTAATAAACTGAGCAAAATTAGATATAATAATGAACAGCACTCTAAACCCATGACCTTTCTGCCCTCCTCATCTTTCAAGACAAAATGCAGGTTCCTGTTATTGACGCTAAAGGAGAATATGGTTGCATTGGCATAGCTGCTTGGTCATAACCATATCAGGATTATTTAGAAAGCTTTGTCTTTTAAAATTAAAGTTGTGCCCTGACTTTGAAACCTGACCTTATTGAGAATGTGTGAAGGAATCGTTTGATGCTTTGATATTGCTACAGCAAACTTCCCTAATTTCCTAGAATAGCACTAGATTTCCAAGAACAGTTTTGCCACCATTTCCCTCTAGAGGAATCCAGTGTCCAGATAGTCGATGCTGGAGTGATTTAACAGTCTTTAGCAGACAACAGGCACTACATGTACCCTCCTTTTCCATGCCAGGCCCCAGTGAGCTGAGTAAGGGTGGAACTGAGGAGAAGGAGTGCTCTACAGGTGCTGGGGTCTCTTTCAGCATCACAATGAAAGCCTGTCCCAGCTGCTTTGCTATACTGGTTCCCATTGCAAAAGAATGGGACACAGCTTCAGGCACAGACAAGCAGTCATGGACCCAAACTTGGTTCTATCCACAGAGCTAAATGTGACATTAAACACAACTGACCTTTCTCTTTTCTTCCTCCTTTTTGTTTTAAACCCAGACCTAGTCCCACCCTTGATGCAGGAAGCATAAGGAAACAAGTTGATGTGGTACTAGATTTCATTTTCCCAATCTGCAGCACCATACTTGCTGTACAAACAACTCCACACAATGTCCCTGCTGCTTGCCAAGCTGGCCTTTAATTGTGCTGGGTGATGGCAGGAGGCCAGCACCACCTTTGAGACTGATGTCGCTGCCAGTCTGTGACATGCCCTCAAGCAACACATTTTCATAAGGATCCATGCTCCTCATTCACCACTGAGACCAGTTCTTATTTGCGTTAAAATCCCTATATATGGCAGCATGCCATGTGCAACTCCCAGGAAATCCTCAAAGATGCTGGCTTGAACCAAAACGTGTTTTCCACGGTAGCAGTTACGGCACATGCATATTTCATACTCCCAGGTTGGAAATCGGCTGAAATGCGCCATTTATGATGCTGTCGTTTTGCGCTGTTGTTCTTGGAAAAAGCAGGAAACATAAACACAGGCAGATCCATGAATACTCCCACTCCAATTGCCCTGCTCACCTTGCTCCGCTCTCCCTTGCATGCTGACCACGCAGTGCAGCAGGCTGGTGGGAAGCAGATCCTCCGCTCGGCTCCAGGGAGATACGGCCGAGGCAGCAGCGGAAAGCCCGTGGCCAGGATCCTTGCAGCCGGAGCTGCTCTCTTCATGGAGAGTGCCCAACAGCACCCAGAGCTCGTCTGTTTGGGCAGTTTCACCTTGACCAGGGTGGTACAACCCAGAGGAATCCAGTCCAGGGCTACAGTCCCCTTACAGTGGCTGGAGGTCATGCCCATGACTGTAATGCCTTGTCTGCTTTCCCAGGTGAAGCTTTAGGCAGTATAAGACGTGACTCAGTAACTTTATTAAGGCACTTATCAACTAAAATGCTTGGCAATGCTAAGAGAACTGCTCCTTAATACCAGAGGAATGCTTTCCTCCCACAGGCTCACCTTTCCTAGCCTGATGACTCTGTCTTGTTTCATGGAAAAATGCATAGGATCTGAAAGCTTTTATTAAACCTTGCCATTGATCTGCTGTATATGCAAAGGCAGCCTACTGAACTCAACACAGCCTAGGAAAGGGGAGGAATGTGGTGTTTTCCAAGCCCTGCTGCACCTCATTAAATACATCATTTAACTTCTAAATGTCTCAGTTTCCCAGCTGGCAAACCAGCAACCCTCACAGGAGAGAAAGGAAACTGCCATATGTTCCCAAGAAGCAAACATCTGTCTAACCATTGTCTGGGCTCATATAGGATCTGACCAGGGAAAACAGTATCAAAATTCAGATGGTTATTTGGAAAAGAGGCTGAAAGTCAGACATAGTCCTGCCAGGTGCTGGTGGCTTGCATCCTTCATCTTGGCTCCTGGAAATGGGACGGTCAGTTGTTTTTCTTGTGCCAGTTGTCACTTATTCTTGCAGTGATGCTGCCTGATCCATCCTGCTCAGACCTGCTGAGCTCTCTGGATTAGTAACTTTTCCACTGTTGGTTTTCCTATCCAAGTTAAAAAAAATACATGTACATCTTCACAGAGAGCACACACCTTTAGAAAAATAGGCAAGAGCATTCCTGTCCTCAGTCACAGGACACAGCCAACTAAAGGGCATCCAGCGTGTGTTAGGAAAATAACTAGAAGTGGATCTTTTCATTCATAGAACCACTACTGCATTAAGGTATTTCATGAATGGCTATGGATTTTCCCTATTCAAAGAGACCAAGTTCCAAAATACTCCTTGTAAATCTGTTTTTATCACTGCCAGAAACAGAAACACAAATAAATTCCTTTCTCCTGCCTCTACTTGCTCAAATTTAATTAGTCCCACAATTTCTTCCTGTACTAAGAAAATAGCTGCTGCTTCTGCCGGTCACTCCAGCATAACAGTATTGCAAAGAGATTCTATCACTAATATAAAACCAAGTTCCCAGTAAAATACAGTGTTGTAACACAGAGAAAACTTTTTTAAACTGTCTGAAGAGATCCTGGTATATGATTACTGGTCAAGCTCTTTGGCTCTATGTTACCAGGCACTGTATGTAGTAGCTACAGCTAAAACCCATGTAAGAGACTGCAACGTTTCCATAATCACTCAGCCACACTGGTCACCAGGAGTGTCTGGTCATTGTGCTACTAGAGATGATGTGCCACAGCAGTGCTGCGGAGAACAAACACCTTCCCAGCACGACTGTGCTTTATCCAGGAGAAGGGTGAGGTATGTCTGGGCAGCACCTTCTGGGGGACCTTCTGGCCCCAGCCCCACACTCCCACAGCTCAAACCTCAGCACTCCCTGCCCTAGGTATGAGGCACCTTTGCTTTCATCTTGCCCTCTCTAACAACTTATATGGACGTGTTTGTGCTTGTGTAATTAGGTGGTTTTTTGTTTTTTTTTTTTTTTTTTTTTGTTGTTGTTGTTTTTTTTTTGTGTGTGTGTGTGTGTGTGTGTATACATAAAAAAAACAGTCTCCACTGCACACACAGGTCTTTGCCAAGGGAGAGGACAAACAAATAAATTATGGGACAGATGTTAGTCATGCTGCTTATTAAACCTTGGGATGGTAGTGTTCAAATACTGAAGTGGTAAGTGTGGCAGGACTAAACAGCAGGGAGAAAATTATTTTTAGGTGTCTATTTCTTATAACTACATTTTCAGAGGGGATGAGCACACAAAGCCTCTTTGATTTGATTTGGGACATAACGTTTCATTTCCATTTCTCATTTGGAAAATACTGGGTTAACTGAGGGCAGCCCTACCTCAAGTGATACCTCCCTGCATGATGAAGCTGCTGCAGTCAGGTTGCCCTTGGGCTTTCCAAAATCTCCCAGTGAACACTAGTGCATTTTTAATATTATTTTTATCTTACTTCTAAAACCAATTGCCCATAAATCCAGTCAATAAACAAAACTCTGGTTTACTTGGTTTAAATTGAGATTGATGCCTGTTTCCTCTGCTTTCTAATCCAGTGTAAAGCATCAGGAGGACTAATTGCTGTTTCTTATGTCTTTTGAATATACCAGTGAGGGTATAGGTGTCTCAAAGAAGGTTTTGCAAAACATATGCTCTGTTAATGCAATGTGGGGCTGTTTTTAACAGCAATCATGCCATAGCTCTGCAGTATTTGACAGATGTTTTACATTTTTACAGTCCAGTGGCATGCTATAAACCACGTCTTTGGTGAGGAAGGATTTGCATGCTGTTTGATGTATGTGCCAGCTCGTGGCCTGCTGCTCCCTAAAGCGAAAGCTGATTTGCATAAAACATGCATCAAAAGGAGGTTTAGCTATGAGGTAGCACACTCAGATGCCTTCTGGAAAAAGGAAACTTGCTGTAATGGAGGTTGAAAGCCAATGTATGCATCTTTTGATAGTGTCTGTATGCTTCATCTGATCACACTGATATGAAAAAGAAATAAAAATTACCTGTGTAAATGATTTAGAAAGAGAAGTGACAACAACAAAACCAACCACAGCTTATATGATGTTCTCCAGACATTTCTTCAGTTACCATCTTGCCTAGTCCTTCATTAACACAGAAAAAAAGTGCTTGACTTTAATCACGAAGACTTCCTAAGTAGATTAAAGGCCAATTTTCACTGCCCATTTAACTTATCTTTAAAGCTCTGTATTGTTTTTATCTTCTTAATCTGAGCTGAACTTCTATACATAAATACTGTTTTAAAAGAGCAGAGCAAATACTATTTGGTAAGTCAGCTCTTATTTACAAAGACCAGCTTTGCAGCAGTCGGTGGTTAAATTTGAGTGATGCTGATATGGGATAGAAGACGATGCTAAGAGGTGTGGAAAAGTCTGGCTGGTTGGCTTCAGTGCTGGTCTGAAGGACATCACCTCCGTCCTGTTTTGGAAAAGGCCATTTCATAGACCATGTAAGGTATCTGTTATTAGGGGTCTGTTTTTACCCCTGTACATATACATATACATACACATATACATACACATACACAATACATATACATATCTAGATGTAAAAAGACAAAATAGACTTTCTGTTTTAAAGATAGGTAGATAGATGATAGATAGATAGATAGATAGATAGATAGATAGATAGATAGATAGATAGATAGATAGATAGATAGATAGATGCTTGTTTATCTGTCTTTGGGAGACTGTCTTCAATATATACATTTACTTGTGTTATCTTCTGTGACAATATCAGCTGTTTATGAGGGGTTTCTCTTTAGCTGATGTCCTTTAAGAAAGATTTAATGCCCAGTGTGCTCCCTGATGTGTTTTATTTCTGCATAGTAGCCATTGAGCTGCCGCCTCTAGGCAGCTAACAATGAACTTTTTATATCTAATGCATTATTTTCTGTTTAAATGATTGTTTCTAGGCTGTAATTACTGTGTCTGCACTGCAATATGCACCAAGCCTAATCAGTTCATCTGTCAGCATTGTCTGCTACTCTGACAAGAGACTAAAATCATTGCAGTCCTGACCTAATAGATGTCAAGGTTAAAAATGTCTCACTGCTTCTTCAGATTGGCTGTTCTCTGCTGTAAGACCAATGGAGGCTTCAGAAAATTGTGTGTGGATTTTTAAACTAGGTTTAACTGAGTAACCTGACTCTCACAGAAAAAAGTATTTCCACATATCCAGTGCTTTCTGGTATGTAGGTCACGGTAAATTTAGTTAACTTGCTAAGTAGCTCAAATGATAATTTAATTTTATTTTGGTGTAGGGTGCTGTTTTTTTTTTTTTTTTTTTTTCCATTCAGGTCAGGAGTGGCCTCAGGTAACAGTGGGCTAGTTCCTTACTCCATTCCCCATCCTGGCTCCATTTGGGTTTCAGAGTTGCCTCTGTCTAACCTGAAGAACCAGCACCAGAGGGATCTGCTGCACTGGCGTTAGGGTGATTTCAGGGTAACTCACTCTTGTGGGAGAAACCAGAAACCCTGGTAGTGGGACTGGCTGAATAAACCAGTTCTGGATCTGGGAGCGGGTGGTGGCTGAGCAGTGCTTGTGGGACAGGGTCCACAGTGAATGGAGGTTATCCTGGTTCTTCAGGAAGAATGGATGTGAGTTAGGAGGACTGCTGGCCACCTAACTCAGACCTGACAACCAAGAGTTCAGGCAGATTCTTCTAAGCAGGGAAATGTTTCTACTAAATCATTTAGCTCTGTGCTGGGAAGATGTACTAATTATTTGCTGAGTAAAAATAACCCATGTACATGAGGAGGTGTTATACCATAGTGCTGCAGTTTCTGAATAAATAAATTTGCTTCTGTTCTTGATGTGAAAAAGTTTGCATAATTCAGGGAACAGTGTCCCACCATTTCTCCTTCATTGGGTGTCACTGCGTTCTTCAGGACGTCATCGCTTGGCAGTTCAGTCTATCCTCCTGAAGGCTCAAGGGCTTGTTGGAAAAACATGGCACAGAACAGCTCCATCAGCTTGGAGTTTCCCTATCAGTCAAATGTGGACTGATTTTGAGAGACGCTGTCAGTATTATAGACAGGCAAGGTCTGTAACTTCATGTGGCCTCCCATGCAGTAGCACAACTCAAGGTTTGCTACAGCCAAGCCATAAGTCATGGGCTGCTCCCTGGGAAATCAGAATCAGGCCCATTATTTATCAAACATGGTTCAGGGTGCTGGTTTCCAGGGGTAAATCTGTCTTTCCTGATTTCTTATTGATGTTTTTCTCTCAACTATTTAACGTTCCTACTACTTTATAAAAAATACATTTAATACGCTTTTTAAAATATGACTACACATGAATTCCTATTTGCAAAACATTTATAATGCCTGGACAATATATTTAACTTGCATTTTATGTGTACATAATGAAGCTGTGGTGTTGTCAGAGTTATCACGGATTGAGAGGAACACAGATAATTTGTGAAGCCAGGGCTTTGATTTTTGTCTAAGATGTGATTTCCATGACAAACCTCAGTGGCATACTAAGAAAATACTCTCTCAAAAGTCTTTGGTTTTGTCATGGAAATAGCTGTGACAAAATCATGGCCTTTATTGTTCTTCCTCTCATTCATATATGCAAAGTGGATTTTTTTTCTGTACTTGCAATGCAGCGTGCAGAAAGTCAAGTGAGGAACAACACAATACATGTCTTCTCTCAGACATCATCAGCAAATGAGGCCACATTTTAAAGACAAACACTCTGAAGCTGTAGTCAGAAACTTGTAATAAAAGTTCCCAAAATATCTTAGTTGCTTAAGTCTCTTTCCTGGGCAGAAAATCAATGAGATTTATGTTCTTAATTGCTAAGCACTTAACATTGCAATTCTTAGTAGCTAAAATATATAGAGCACTCCTGCCCTGTGTGAAGGGGAAACATTTTCAACACCGCAAAATTGTGCCCTGTTGCCTGTTACTGTAGAGCTTGGTATTTTGGAGACAAGCTGGTTCCAACCAACTCAGTAAGCTTTGCCTGTGGGATGAGCCTGTCCACTTGCACTCAGGTCTCTCTTCTGCAGCCTAATCCGAGGGATCATAGAGGGGGAGAGGAACAGAAGGAGGATGAGGAGAGTACGTGGGTCCATGACATTTTACAGTGTAAATCTGTTCTAAAGTATTACTGTAAGGATTAAGAAATCCAATTAAGGTATAGTATATATATATCTCTCTAGGGATTTAAAAGGACAAAACAAAATATGCTATTGTTGGCATTTAATAGGATTGGTACTGCATAGCCTAGCAGCACTCTTCCCTTTTAGTGCAGTATCTGGTTACATTGTTCATCCAGGCCTTTTTGCCATCAAGAGACATACAAAACTCAACATCCAAACGACCTTCTTTCTTCTTCTCAGTCAGATATCCATTTATTTGCAGCTGCCAAGTGTGCTGATTTTTTAATTCCTTTTTTCTATGACCTTCTCTCCTCAGATCTCAGCCCATCACCCTGGGCAAACCTAACCTGGGCACGTGGGTGCCCTGTCCCCAGCAGGGCAGCGTTTCTGCCACCCAACTCTCAACCTCCTGCAGCTCTAACCTGCAACTGGTGGCTGCCAAACCAGGGACTTCTGAGAAGCAGCTTTGGGTCTGTGCAGCCCCAGCCCCACCTTTGCCTCCAAACATCTACTCCATAAGGAGTATTGCTTTACTTCAGGCCAGCTCCAGGATGAGAGGCTGTACCAGCTTTACTGAGCAGCCCATTGAGCCCTCCCTCACCTGCAAAATGCTGCCTAGACCACCAAGTGCCCTCAGGATTGCTCACATTTTTTTTCAAAGGATGTAGAAATTGGCCTCCAGAAGGTGTTTGTACACCAAAAGAAAAATAAATAATGAGAGAAGTCCTAAATCTGCTCTGCTAGGAAAAAAAAAAAAGGTGTTTTTCAGCAACAGGTGCGAGTTTTTTATTATAGAGACATCTATAGCAGGGCAGTAATCTCACTCAAACCTGAAGGCAGAATGTCTCATACTTCTGCAAGATAGATAAGAAGATGATAAACAGGGAAGGAAAGCAGACTTTGCTTAGAGCCATTAAGCCACTCCAGAAAGCAGGCTGGGCTATGTGGAGACTGAAGACATTAGCTGACATTTCATATGAAAATTATATGTACTCAGCAGCTTACTAATACTTTAGTAGGCTGCAGTGATTTACATAAACAGAAGTCAAAACAGGGGAACGGGGAGCAAGCAGGAGATGTGGTACCTCCAAAGAGAGCATGGGGAATGCTTGATGGCTCCTTGTACTCAGGGAAGGAAGTGGTGAGGGGAAGATGCATGCCTTGGGATATGCTACATGCATGGAGATTTCCTCTGTGCAGAGGGGGATGTGAGGGGGAGGGGGTGGTGGGGAAGGGTGGTCCAAGCCTGGCCCTTGTCTGGGCACCAAGGCACAACACAGATGTGGTGTTTCCATAGTGTCCTTTTTTAGGTCTTTCCTTGTGGACTTGGGTAGGTGAGTTGAGAGGGCGAACACCGTTACCAGTGGTATGTGCCTGTGTCTGCCTGGTGTGGAAACGGGAGGGCAGCGTGTTGGAGGGCAGCTGACTGCAGAGAGCCATGAAGTAAAGCAGGAGAAAGGGGTGACTTTTCCCCTCATGCATTGCTGTGACAGGAGGGACACCCCAACACTCTGGGATTCTGTGGCCTGCCCCAGAAGCTGGCTGGGCTGGGAGGGATGCCAGATCACAGTCCTGCTCCTAAACCCCGCTGTGTTGCAGGACCAGGTGATATCCCAAGGCCATCGTCTCAGGCACCACAAACCCTTGGGTGAACTCCAGCTATCTATTTCAGCGTCATCAGGTGAAGCTGTAACAGATGTATTCATATCCCCTTACACTAATTTGTGTGGCAATCTGTCAAGCTTCTCTTGCCCTGATTATTCATGAGGTAATAATTCATATACCCCACAGACAGTGAGTGAGCTGCAGACCTTCTAAAAAGGCTTTTCATTTCTCTTAGAAGCTTTAAAAATAAGCTTAGATGGACTACAGATCCATCATTTATTTTATGATTTATTTAAGTAATTATAGAGCATGCTGGAATAATACGGGGACGGGAAGGAATCCCCCAACGCCACTAGCAGGAATATCGGAAGATAAAAGCTCTGGTGTTTCCAAAGAGCCGTTAGAAACGTCATATTTCTTGATGTCACTGCATTTGCTAATTAGACTAGAAAGGAGTTTATGTTTAATTAATGTGATTCTTTTTAAGATCATCCACAGTATTTCTATTTGTGCTTAATCTTCTCCTTCTTGCTACTGCTTTCTGTCTTGCTTTTGTTTCAGCAATTCCTGCTGTTTCATAAGCACTTTACCTGTCAAGCCACAGGCAGCTGCTTATCCTCACAGACTTTCCTATTTCAGGATGGCCAGCAGCTAATTCTGCAGTCTGGTGTATCCTTGATTTGAAAGGCAAATACCATTTCCTGGTATCAAAGCTACAAATCAGTCACCTGAATCTTCTGCATCATTAAAAAAAATTACAGCTGTCACAAGAAACAGAACAGCATTTTTATTTGCTGGTAGTCAACTTTGCTCATTCATCTGCAACCTTAACTTACCTCATCTAGGAGAAAGAGCTTTTAAGGAAGCAGCAACCCCTCTCCCTCTACCTGCAAAGCTGTTCCTGATAATTGAGATTTTGAAAACAAACAAGTTGTGGCTTAAGTCTTCTTCATTACCCATTGTGACTCTTCTTTGACCTTCTAAACTCTTCTTGAACATGCTCCTCCTTCCACTCCCAAACTGAAATTACTGCAACAATTCAGCAAAGTGGTGCAGCAAGAATATTTTCAAGCAAATAGGGTAGCCTTCATGAACAATTTTAAGCATTCAGACTTGGGGGTGGGGTGTCAATGCTCACAAAAACTGCTAGCAGTGAGGCATTGAGACAGCTGGAAAGGCAATTATCACTAATATGACTGTTGCTGCTCAGGACTGGCACTGGACACCACTTGTTTTGGCTGGGGCACCTGAGAGCCTTTAGAGAACAGTCCCTTTCAGTCACTGCTTATCTTGGCAAGTGGCAATTTTCATAATGATGACCCATGGGTGGACATTTTGACACTGGGTTAATAATAATAGTCCTAACCGGTATGGGAAAAATCAGACCTCAACTGGCTGTTATTTGGGAGCTGGAGAGTTTGTTCTCAACCAACAGCTGAATTAAACTTCCTAGAAAGCTGGCCACGATGCAGCAGGACGGGATGTGAGGGGCTTATCGCTTGATAGAGCTAACCAGGAAGGCTTCTAGGGATCCCAGATGGTGCTCTTTAACAAATGAGCCTCAGCAAGCCTCAGCAAAGGAAATTGAACAAGAATGAGCCAGTTCAGCAATGGGATAACTAGTCAGAGCAGTTCTGGGTCTCCCAGAGAAAACATGGCCAAACAGATGGTCCTAGGCAAAGTAGCTCGAGAGGCTTCCATCTTGTGGAAGTGCGCAAATTCTCAGCTGCATTTACTTCTCAGTTTTAGCCACCAGTTTTACAAAACCCCTGGTTTTACTGGTCTCAGTGTGTAATGCCAATGAAACAGAAGTTTGGATTAATACTGGACATGTCATATTTTTGCCATTATGTTTAGCCAGCTGTTTTTCACTCCCATGAATGACTGAAAACAACAAGCCATACAGCCTCCGAGGAACCGAGAAGATGGGTCCCGCTGTCTGCATGAGCAGCTGTTTCACAGAGTTCAGTGAGGGAATCTAGAAACCTTCCCATGGCCTGATCCAGTGCTCACAGGAGTCTGTGGAGCACAGCATAATATTTGGCTTTGTCATGATTTGTTTGATATAAAGAAACATTCTTCTTCCCTTATGAAGAAAGGATGAGTTTGGGGGCTTTCCCTCCCCCAGTTAAACGAACCTGGGAAGTCCCATTATAAAAAGCCACCATGAAGCACTCAAGCAGCTTGTAAATATTGAGGGTTTTATTTCCACTTCACATGGTCTCCAACAGACTCTTAAACAAGACCACTTACAATTTAGTATGCTCAGAGATCTCCATGGTTTTCCCAAAACAAAGGAAGTTCTCAGTAAACGCTGTACATAGCCAGTTGAACTGCTAACAATAATTTAAAAATTCTTTTTGTATAGTCAATGCAAGAATACCAACAATAAAAGTACAGTACAGGTAAATTCACACAATATTACAGTGAAACGGATTGACTCACATTTATGTGATGGTACAGTAGCAGTATGTACATGCACTAAAGTGCGACGACCCAGAGGCATGCAAGTCAAGTATTGTAGGTGTATTTTACAGTTAACTCCATAAGACTTTCTGAGGCATTCTTTTTTTCACACTTGTTCTCGTGTTTACCTGTATTCCCCTCCATCTCAATTAATACAAGTCTAGTGAACGAGCTTAATGGCTTTCTTCACTACTTAAAAGGTATTGCTTCAGACAGTTGAAGCATCTTTAAGAACCTTACTTTTAAAAACCGATAACACTGACATTAAAATAGAATAAAATTAACTTAAGACCCTAGTTTTACATGAAATAAAAAAAAAACAGCCCAAAAAACCCCAAACGAAAATCGAAAACTTAACAGTGCAAATATAACCAAAAGGCAGTCAGTATTTGGAGAGAGCGCGAGCACGTATTCAAATTCCCCTAAAACTTAATTTACATTTTATTTTAAGTCTTACTTTATATCATTTTTACCCTTTTTTTTTTTTTGTTAATATACTGTATGTAGAAAAGATGGAGACAAAAATAGTTTTCTCAGCTATGAAAAAAATTAAGTTATTACAGGCACATTAACTGTTTCATTCTAGAAACACCTCTGTTTCCCAGGTCAGACATTCAGCAGCTGCATCTGAGAACAATCTTCGACCTCTCCAAGCGCACCTCCCTCCTTCGCGGCAGAGGCGGCCGGCGGGCGGCCTGGCGGAGGCGAGTCGCAGCCCCCCTGTTCCTGTCCGGAGTCAGGCCGGCTCGCCTCCCTGGCTGGGGGTCTCTGCCAGCAGCTCCTTGCTTCCACTCTCCTCCGAGGAAATCAGGTCTCCGGTGGACTGCGACTGTGAGGCAGTAGGGGAATGTGAAGCCCATCGCGACGGTGGGCGCCGGTTTGCTGGTCTCTCTGGCCGGGAGAAGCAGGGTTGGAGGGACGGGGCTAGTGCAGAACAAGGTAGTTCCTTGGCAGCCAAGAGAGCAAAACAGCGGTTAGTGACTTGCAATTAGAAGCCGTCTGGATGCACAAAAAATTAAAAAAACAAACAACCAACAAACAAACTAAAGCTAAGCATCTGTCATGTCGTGGGACAAAAGCGAGCAGCGAACATCTGGCAGTGTGTGGGCTCCAGGTATCTGCGTGGTTGTCCATGACTTATGGAACATGTAAGGAGAGAATGAAAGAAAGTGTTCTGGGATGAGCCGGAGTAGCTGACAAACTTCCATTTGCTAATTCTCCTTGTGCTAGAAAGAGAAGAGCTGTAAAGCACATTTGCATGACAATTCAGGAAAATCTACTATCATCCCATTGCTCTAAGTGCTGACCTAGCAAAAAAGAGCCAGGTTCAGCATTTGCAAGCAGGGTGAAAATCAACCACTGACTCCTTTTGTCTGCTTCAGAGTTCAGACTGACATGCAGGAAAGACTTCTTAGCAGCAGAATAATGACTACAGGACTAGTTATGATCTCCAGCTGGATTAAAGCTGAGGCTTACCTACAGATTTCATCTTCTGGAACATCACTTCTTCCTGTCAGCTGCTCAAGCCTGAATTACAGGATTCAGTGGTACTGTACGTTAAGGGCAACATTCAGAGAAATGGAAGAAATTGGAAATGTTATTCTTCCACCAACTTGCCACTGTTCAGGCTTGGTTGGCCTGCCCTTGTGGTTAGAAACAATCTGCAGGTTGTGATTTTCCACCTTAAATTGGTAATTGCTTATAATATTTATGGACCCTGCTCATAGAACAGATAGGCTTCCTGCCTTGCTCTGAACGCTCCCTACATCAAGATGACTGATTGTAGGAGCAAGTCTGTCTTGTAGTGCCAAAGCCAAACTTCTAAATTTCACTGCATACTTTGTAATTTAGAAAAGCAAATCAGAGGAGTTTGTCAACCTATAGAAATGTGTACACTGAGGAGCAGTCACTGGAGAGGACAGGAGAGTTCAATAAAAGCCAGTCTCAAAATCAGAATGCAAACTGGTGATAAATGAAGTGAGAGACCAGGAATGATAGAATGCAAAGGAAAAGCTCTAGCACCGTAAGGCACAGGGAAGCCAACACAGCAGTAGAACGACACAGTAGGAAGGAAAGGATTCAGCACGCTGTTTCACATGGAGAAGGAGAAACGTGACTAGGGATGGAGAATATTGGAGTAGGTAACATGATGTGATTGGCAGTGAACAAACAAGGTGATATGCCATTGAACGTCTCCATTGCAGTGGGAGGACCAAACATGAATGTTACATGACAGAAAGATCAATTTTGCAGACACAGAGCTGAGGTACGGGAAATGGAGCTTGTGCAGGCGCCTGTTTTGGAGAGAGTGCATCGTCCAACTTGGGGAAGCCTCTGTGCAGGGCGAACCTCGGTGCCTTTGGGTAATACGCGGCCAACAGGGTGATCTGCAGTCGCACATCACCGCTCGAGACAGAGCTGTGCTCACCTGCCCTCGGCACTCGCCGAGAGCCAGACGAGCGAGCCACCGCAGCAGCTGGTCAGGGGGGCTACGGAGCCTCGGCCTGCACCGCTGCCTCTCTGCTTCCTCGCCCCCCGCCCCATCTCTGCACCCTACACTTCACAATGACCCTTGCTAAAACAAGAGTAAGGCTGAAATATAAATCTGTGCTAACAAGAAGATTGACTCCGTGTCCTTACTTCACCTTATCCCATTGTGCCTGGGGCAACATATGGTCTGTGAAAGCTGCCACTAGACTCAGATTTTCTAAGAGGAATCCATATGCACAGCAACACTCACAGGCAGCGCAACATGGTGAATTGAGGCTATGAGATTTGCGGGTTTTGTGTCAGCCTCTTTCTAAACAGCAGCTTAAAATGGTATCTCTATGGTGCTGCTTGCTTCTGGCTGCTTTATCCTAGTTTCATAGAAGTAAATGAGAGTCAGTATGGCAAAACCAAAATTTATTTCCACTACTGCCTCCCGATTCAAAAGCCTTTCCAGCAAGCCTGCAGATGTCGGTCAGCTTTTACTGAAAGGCAGGGTTAAGCTTGCCTTAGCTCGCCTTATCTGTGATGTACACATTCTCAGCGCAACCCAAGGCTGTGCTGGCCATGGATTTGCTCCAGGGCCAACAAGTGACTGGCAGCATAAGCTTGTAATGTGCTGGCTGCTGAGTCAGTCACCCCCACCTGCAGCGTGGCTTCCTCAGCGTGCGCTAGCAAAATCCAGCCATGACAAGGAAACTGCCTGGAATGGTTTGTGAAACCCCCTCCTCACTTACCACGTGTAGCTGTCATAGCTAGAAATGTTTTAAAAAAAAAATAATATACTGTGAGTAGTTTAGTTCGGTGGTTGCTTGGGAGCATGGATGGACAGGCAGCACTTCTTAGCCTGGACACTGAAAATGGGAATGATGATTTCAGCTTTAGTTTCCAGCTGTTTCCTAAGCCAGGCTGTCAGCCACCGTGGCTATGCCTATATTAATAAAAAAATAAAACAGTTTTCTGGCTCTGAGAAGGAGTGGATGGTCACAGCTCATGTCTGTACAGTTTATTCCCTCCCTCCGCTGTGGCAACCCCAGCCAGTGGCTAAAACTGGGCCAGGAACAGCTTAATGAGCAAAGGTGACCATCAGCCATGGGCTGGTGCTGGAGCCTCCCCCAAGCCTTCTCCACCTGCTGCTGTAGCCACGGCCGGAGGGAATGCATGCTGGGGCAGCCAGAAGCCCTGCACAGTGTTGGGTATTTGTCAAAAAAAAAAAAAAAAAAAAATTTGTTATAAATCTGAATCGCTCCCTAACATTTCTGCATACCTTTATGTTAGTCTTAAATTTTGCCAATTTTAAAAAGTTTAACAACGGCACAAATTTTGGCTTAAGTGTGACCTCTTCATAGCCCGTGCTGCCGCAGGAGATGGCAGATGGGCTCCTATCCTGAGCGCTTCCTGACCGTCACATGGGAAGGACCCCGCAGGGGTGTTGGGTGTGCGCCGATACCTCTGGAGCTGTGGTCATGTACTTCCCTCCATTAACCCACACGTGCAGAAATGACCGCTTTCGGAAAGCTCTGGAAACAAGGTAGAAAGGACTTACAGCAGTGAGGCAGGCAGGGTTAGAGTCCCCAGGGGGCAGTTAATAAGACAGTTTGGTTCTGGACAGAACAGACAGAAAAGAAAAAGAAAGCAAGTAGGTTGGAAAGAACTGTTTTAATCAATTATTTTTTTAAAGTGAAGATTTCATGCCAGCAAGGAAGAAGTCTCCAGATGTTACTACCCATTCAGATCATGTTACCACTGTTATCACAGGGAAACTAATAATCAAAATAAAAAGATAAGCCACCAGCAGAAAAAGATTTAGAAAGAAAGGAAGCAAACAAACCAACCTTTTACAATCCTAACACAGTCTCAGAAGTGGACATAGCATTAAACAAACCAAACATTTCTACTCAGTAGAGAAAGACATCTGTTATCCTTTGTCAACCTTTATCAGGGCTAGGGAAAAACCACATTACTATGAAAGATGAATAAAGTTGTATATTTTTTCCTTTGTTTCGTTTCAAGAGAGAAATTCTGCTTAAGAAATCTTTAACAAGCGAAAAAGCGACTGATATTTTGTGTTGCTCATGCTTATGTTACTCAGGTTTCACCAAAACCCTTTGCCTCACCCTTCTCCCTTGTTCCTATTTAACAGTGATGCTGGATGGGAGACTCAAACGAAAGCAAAAGCCCTTTAATTCTGACACCACCTTCCTTTCTTTTTAACATTCCCCCTCCCATACTGAATGGTTTAGCGGTAAGTGTGCGGCAGTTGCTCTGCCCTGGCGAGCAGACGACACAGCAGTTGCCCTCTCCTCCGTGGGTCTGTGTTGATGGTCCTTTCACAGTGCTGTCTCCAGAAATGAGTCTGAATCCCAATACAGGACTGTTGTGTAACCTCTATGATTTACACCCTTGCTAGTCATAGAAGAAAAATGTTCATACAGCTCTTACATTGTTAGTTAGGTAATGCTATCTGCACTTTTAATAGCAATATTTATAAACCCCATGATATGCAAGTAAGATAGTGGTTTAGTGAATTATCAGGGTAAGAGACTAGTAGGCTGCACTGGGAGGATATGAATTTGCTTGTAAGCAGCTCTGGGCAAATTAGAAAACACAAAGTTATTACTACACTGTATGCATATGCACTCACATGCACACATACATATGTATGTAAATATCTAAATACATGAACTAGATTTCATATTTGCAGCAGCAATATAAAAGGAAATTGTCTAACTAAACTACTCAGAAGTTCAAATTAAAGAAGAGCCACCAAGAGGTATACCATGCCATGACTGCAGGAACAAGAAGGCGTTTGGTGGTGAGAAGGTCACTTGTCTTGGCCAGAAACCAACAGGTGAAGGGGAAACAGAGCAGGGATCTATGGGAGGGTGACACAGCCTGTCACCTCCAAGATCATCATTTGCTGAACTGCTGTGTCTGGCTTTGTACGAAATGTGCTATGTGGAATTTGTACAAAGTGTAACTTGTGGGGTCAGTGTAATCCATAAATAACCCAAGGCATCTGCAGAGTCTAAACTTATTTGCAGTTTTGTTTTCAGCAGCGAACCCATGCTCCCTTAAGTACCTCTTGCAGATCATCACCTCACCTAGGAAAAGCTAAGCTCATCGTGCAAACACCTACCACCTTCCTTTTCAATGCACATTCCTGAGAGATGACTGAACCGCTGAAAGATCGTAACCTCTGCATCTAGACAACAGTCATAATAACCAAGTAAGAGTTCCAAGGAAAAACAAGACTCAGCTCTGAGGTTCGGAACTCAAAAAATTAGGCAAAAGATATCAAGAATTCACAAAGAGGAGCAATTTTTCTCCCCAGTTGATGGTCAATGATTGTTTTGTGAAACAGCATTGACCCAAATTTCTCTGTGCACCAAACTGTGCACAAAGCCCACTTTCATTCACCATTACTTATAATATGAATGTGGTTTCTTTTTTGTATGTACAGATTTCCCTATTTATATCTGTTTAAACTATAGGGAATACATCCTCAGATTTGGATTCTCTGTTAGGCAAAGATTAGGCTCAGATTTTAATTCTTTGAGCAGTACCTACAAAAGAGGAACAGATTGTCCATTGAGAACCACCCACTAGTGCAAGGCAAACTGCAGACCAAAAGTCTTAGCACTCATGTTCCCACAAATCCTTTAAGTCAAATGTTGAGTTAGAAAATGAGGTTTGAACCTTCCCTTGAGGCTACTTGAGGCAGGAGTGGTATGAAGCAGCCCAGCAAGGCTGAAGTGGGATGTCTGGGGTGCACAGGGGTCAAAGAGGAGCTGCTGTGCTGCAGCCAGGGCCCACCAAAACATCAGGATGCTAAAGGGGTAGCATAGGGCAGAGAGGATGACAGGCTCTTGCCCCTGCCCTGGGGAGTATCACTGACCAGCAGGGCATGTGCCACTTCAGTGCAGAACCAGAAAGGCGACACACACTGTTAACAGCTGGGCATAATTCAGCTTCTCCAGGCCTCCTCAGGGCAACACTCTCATGTGCACAAAGGTTCACCAGAAACAGGAGCCTTAGAAACTGACAACTGAAAGCTTTTGTCCATCATTACACCCTCTTTTTGTTGATTGCTTTAGCACATTAATGTACCTGAGTCTCTGACCCCCAATATCTGGGCATACTTGCTGAGACAAATGGTGACTGCTACCCTGTTGACAGCAATATATCGATTAATAGTTCTTAAACACTAAGTAGTTATGTGCTTAGACTAGTTGATTATCTTTTTCTTTTTTCTTTTTCTTATTTTGTGAGGCAGCAACAGTCGACACCAAATGTCATGACATTTAATCACATTCACAGACCCGAGCCAAACTTAATCAAATACATCCAGAAAAAAGTATGCTGAAGGCCCTGAAGTTTTGGTTCAGGGTATTGTAGAGACTATTTTTCACACAAACTTGTTAACACCCATTCTTGTGTAGGAGAAAGAGTCTACCTTTTCAAACAGCATAAAAGAGAAATTTACTCAAACCCTACAGTCCCTAGAGCATCTGTAACATGTGGTGTTTTGTGACAGAAACCCCTTATCCCAGTCACTCAGGGGAGCATCATTTTTATACTGTAAAGGCATCTTTATCCTGTAAAGGATAAAGCTCTTCCCAATAAGCCCAATAAGCTGTGAGGATAGAAACTCAATTCTTTAATGAGTTCTTCAGTGACTAATCCAATAGTTTCATGACTAGGACTCGCTGACGGTACCATGACAGGACTAGAATATTCATTGTAAATGCTCACTAGGACAGCAAGTGATCTCATAATGCATTCATTCAAAGAAGAGTGCATTTAGCTATAGGAGGAAAAACAAACAAACTCATTACCTCTATGGACCCTGGATCTACTTTGACAATTTCTCCTGTGCTGTTGTCATTGCTAAGATTTGGTGGGCTGTTTGAAGGTAGCCTTCTCTCTTCCTTTAAGGCATGCTCCAAAAGTTTCTTATTCAAGATCCTGGCAGCATTTTCTGTAAGTGTGTACCCTGGAGGAGCAGATAAGTCCTGCCTGATACTTGTCACCTCAGTCCCTTCTTCCTTTTGTGTCTCTGTCCCCAACCGGAGAGGACTGGGTGATCTGCCACGGGCATTTGTACATGGCTCCTGCACTGGGCCCAGTTCTGGTCTGGGTTCTGCTGACCTGGACCGGCTGCTAGACCTGGGGCATTTTTGGAAGGTCTCATGAAAGATGGGGCTATGGTCAATAATGTTGAACAAACTGGAGAGGCCATCGTTGATAGTGGTGTGGACGGGACTCTCTCTTGTAGTAGTTGATCTAGCCCAAGCGGACTCACTGAATCCTTTCTGAGGTGTGCCAGGCAAAGTCCGGTTATTTGGCTGGTCTGATTTGGGAAGGATTTTTCTTTGCAACTTTGGAGAGCCGTATTTGGGGGAGCAGCATGTACGTTCAAACTTAGCCTGGACCTTTTCAATGACAGGGGTCACTTGCCTGCTTCTTAGGCTTCTGGATGGTGAAGAGACAGGCGTGGACCCCCCCTTTGGTGTCAGACACTTATGTGGACTGCTGGTGATACTGCGCAGGGTTTCCGTCTGCAAGCCAACACTGATCGTTTGGGTGGTCTGTGTCCCTGTTGTTCTCATACCATTGGTTTGACACGCGGTGTCCTTAAACTGAGGCTCTGTTGAATTAGAGTTAGAGCGTATTGCGTTTCGGACAGAGAAAGCGACCTCCTTCATATCATCACTCATGTTTTTGGACATCTCCAAGCTGTGCAAGGGTGAGGCAAAACCCACAGTAGTGCAAATAGGACGTTCAATGGGATGAAGACCACTCTCCAGAAAATCCTTATGATGTTTGGCCAGGTCACAAGACCATCTTCCAAACATATCCGAGGAAGCACCTTTTGTCTCAGCAACATTCCCCATAGCTTTGGTCACAGAAAACAGGAAGTCCGGCTCAACCTGGTTCTTCCCTTCGCTGCCAGCTATCACTGAGTTATCAAACCTACGGACAACCGGTGGGCTGTGAAACACCCGAACTCCCATTTTTTCAGTTACACCATGACTCCTCGTTGTCTGCTTCTGGCAGTGCTCTGGGCTGGTCATGGTGTTAGTTGTCATAGTGACACTGGTGGTGAGGTACCATGATGATGCCTGGAAGGGATCTGAAGTGGGATCATTCCCGGCTTTCCCAATTTCTGTCCTTTCTGCCCAGCCTTCTGCAGGCTTCTCAGTGCCCCCCCCATGGTTCCTAGTGTTACTGTAATCCCAGTTTTTGTTGAACTCCTCAATGTATTTCAGATCATCAGGAGACAGGGGAGGGGTTATGTCGTCTTTGCTGCTGGATGAAGGCAAGTTTTTTTCTGGTAGAAATGGAGAAATATCCATCAGGCGCTGAAATTCTGACATGGAAGAGACGGACATGGCCCTGGAGAGGGAGACATGAGAAAGTCACTCATAGGCTTGGAAACTCTCACAGAGTGACTTATTTTCAGCAACAAACTAACTCAGGAAACCCAACTTTCACTATCTGCTTATATATAAAACCACTTTAGCCCTCTCTTTCATTAAAGTTCCCTTTTATTATCTCTAAAATAGTTGTGAAACGGAAGCATTCCTGATGTGTCATTAAAAATATTAAATGGTTTATTAATGGCTCTTAATTTACTGCTGTCTCATGGATTACTGTTTGGCAAATGTGTGAAATATGGAGCAGTAGGATGCATTTCAGAAATACACCATTCACAGAAAATGAGTGTCTGCGACATTACGAAGCACACTTTTCAAGGCAAGTGTGGAGTATGCCTGGCTTGCTCAGAAATCAGTAAGTCCACCCCGACTCCTGAGATTGCCTAGGTTGCACAGCTGGTGTGCAGTGATGTGGGACATCCAGTCTAGATGCTGTTAGATTGAACCGGCTTGGTGAGTTGAGCTTGTCCTAAGATTCAATGGAAGGGAATTGCTGTGTGATAATGCTGGATTCTTGGCTTTTCTGCATTTTGCTAATTTGTACAAATCACAAACATTCAGCTGAGCTGTCTTACTTCTTCATTTTAAGAAAAAATCAAACAAAAAAGTGAAGCTTTCTGAATGGGACTACTTAAAAATGCAAATGAGTGTAGTTATCAGAGTCATCTCAGTGAGGTAACTCAAGCTCAGTGAGGATTCAGCAAGCAATGGGTTTTATGTATCGGTGATCCAGAGGATACAGTAAAATCACACTGTGAGTTTTTAATCAAAAGCACCAGCTGCAGTTAGGGTGCATCTATGTGAGGGAGTTAGGTGAGATGAGGGGTGCAGTTTTGAAGTGGATCTCCTATTCAGATGCTCTGGTTTGCACCAGGGAGGCAATCTCAGAGAGCATGGGCTGAGTACCTTTGGGATGGAAGCGAGCTGGAAGATGCTCTCCAGAAGCACAACTAATGCACTCTGGGGTTAGATGGCTATTCAACCCGTGGGATCAGACCAGAACTAGTCCAAAGCAGAATATCCCTCACATGCAGGGGTATGTCAGGTCCTCAGCACCAACTGTTTTCCTCTATTTATCGATGTTGACAGGTCTGCACCACTGGCTAAGGCAGGTGTAGACTTCAGCGTAAGCTGTAGCTTCATGCACTTTCATACAGTTTGATCTTTGTGCACGACAACTGAATGTGGCCCAAGTTAATCTGAGACAAAATAAACCCTGGGTAAATCCATTAATCTGGCTCGTTTAGGAGGTGGCATGGCTATGCCCCAGGTCTGTGGTTAGGGCGCCAGAGAGATATAATTCTGGCAGCTGAATATTTACTGGGGTTTTCCCTGTAAATTTTACCCACCTTTGAAGATTTCCTTTGTGTGTTTCCTCCTCCTGAATTAAAACAGAAATAAACAGGGTAAGTTATTTCTGAACCTGTTGGTGGCATTAGCTTGTGGGTATTTTGTCATTTACTTCCCGTTAGTTGCACCAGGTATGTTTGGCTCTAAAAAGTGGCTGATTTTCCCTCTGATAAGGAATTTTAAATTGACAGTGGGAATAGTCTTCCCTTTGTGCATAGGCAGCAGAATGGGCAATCCCATCAGGAGAACAGACTGCACAGGGAAAGCCCAAATGCCAAATATACAACAGCCTTGAACTTTTATAGTCCCGTGCAATCACAAGTAGAAGTAAGCTACAAATGGCTTTTCTCCACGTGTACAATATATTGTTTTGGACCATATATTTCTGAGTGAATTTGTTCTGTGGAGGTAATCTGCTTTATGCCAGAGACCTAGCTGTGCTGAAATAACAGATAAACTGGGGTCATCTGACATAAGACTTCATTAGATGTTCTCTAGAAACCAACAAATGGCACTAGCTGAAACTCATTACGCTAGCTATATTAAATGTGTGGGAAGACTATTACTTGTTTCATA
This sequence comes from Tyto alba, assembly GCF_018691265.1. Lineage (NCBI taxonomy): Eukaryota > Metazoa > Chordata > Aves > Strigiformes > Tytonidae > Tyto > Tyto alba. Next base: position 12,368,968 of record NW_024881301.1, on the reverse strand, counting down.
GCGGGAATACCTACAGCTTGCTAACAGCATTAAGATGTTTTTATGGCAATTATTTCCCTGTGACAATTCCCATAATGAGTTGGATATTTTTTAACAGATACTTCTGAAGCGATTTCTCTACACTTATTAACTGTTTGCTTAGATTTCTAATAAACTGTAGGGAATACAAAATACGATCAGGAAAAAAAGGCTATTATTACTTTTATTAACCTCAATAAATCAAGAACATTACCAACACAGAAGTGTATTTCAAATTGTGACTATACAAAAAGAGCACTGCTTAACTCAGCAAACAACTTTCTGGTATTTATCCAGAGTCAGGGGCAAAAACATGAGCAAAACGATCCTCCTTGCATTCACTCTGGTGTAAGCCTGGAATAATCTTGGTGGCTTCAGTGGAGTTACTGGAGAGTAAATCTGATCTAACAGAATGGAGAATCAGGCTGAAGGCTGGATTGAATTCTACTGCAGTTAAGTTACCACAAAGAAAATACAGTGGAAGAGTCAGCAGACTGCAGATGCCTCTGTGCATCCTCATTTAAGCTATTCATTAAACTCTAATCAGCCTCACTTGAGCAAACCCTCTAAAGGGAAGTGACTTTGTCCAGGTTTCACTAAATCATGCTTTGAAGGAAAGAAGCTATGTAAATATCACCACCAAGGACCAAATTTTGCTGTCAACACTTTTGTTAATGGTAGTAATGTCTGAAAAACAGAAAAGGGAAGAGATATCTCCCTTCTTAAGTATCAGACTGAATTTGAAGGAAGGAAAACAGCAATCAAAATTAAACACAAACCAGATCCCTGACACTGCTACCAACATTCTTCACTGAGCACTTGGACATGTATGAAATAGAAGCTAAGAAATAATAAATACGGGATCCCACACTGCCAGCTGTACATTTATGGCACTGAGGGAGGAAAATCTAACTGGAACACACAGGTACCACAGCTTCTTAAAACATAAGAAAAGCGGTCACGTTTATTGCCTCTTGTAATACTACTTTCTCTTCTTCCTCTTAAAGAACTTGATTTCCCAGTCCTTTAGTTGAGTAACAATGTTATGCATCTCAAAAAAATCCTTGGGTCAAATTTTCACGGGCACACATGTTCAAGTCAAGGCATACCAGTGAACCTGGTTGTGCAGGGAGCTTGAGATCTGACCTGTTGACAAATGCTTTCCCAGAGTGGTCAAATTTTCAAGCCAGAATGCACAGATACATCTTTGGGAAGATTCTACTTCCCTATTTGCTATAATGTGTATGCTCAACCAGTATTTACGTGCTCAGAGCATGAGGCGAATGTCTAACCCTCATTCACAAATCTAAATTTTCAGACAAGAAGAAAGTACTCAAAATTTGCATCAAGCAACTGCTGCCTGTTTGGTAATTTTAACTTCTGGCAGTCTCCGAATGCTTCTTGTTCTGTAACAGCCACTAACATTCAAGGAACAATAGAAAATAAAGGAGATCATATTAGTGTTTTGAGGTTGTAATGTGTTTTTAAATTCACAAGAATCATTCAAGTGTATAGTTGTGGTTAGTGTGAACATCCTCAGTGCCACTAATATCATATGCCAGTTCACAGGCTACTTTGTACCAGCATATGGGGATGGGGACCCTGGGTTTCATTCAGCAACAATATAAATAAAACTGTGAAGACCTGCAACTCTTGAAAGCAAACCCATGGTGGTGCAGATTCCAGCAGGACACAGACTACATTCACTATGCCCCAATGGCATCTCTTAGCACTGTGTTTTACATCTTTATAGCTTTATGGTGTGATCTCAGGGTAGGTACTTTGCTGATGAAGAATAACTTTATTTTTTTAACATCTCATCTCACTTACTCATGCTAATCTATTCATAATGCAACCACAATGGAACAGCCAGAAGTGCCTCTCTACAGCACTTACTGCTTTACTAACAAAATATAGCCCATGTTTCTTCATATATATGTATCTACTTACACCTGGAAGAGATTGAAGACCTTCTAAACCAATATGTTGTGTCAAATACAGTTATCATACATGATACAAATGGCCACAACGTGAGGTAATCTTTGGGACCTTTAAGATAGCTCCCAGTTTCTCAGGTGATTGACACTGGTCTAATCAGCTCTTAAAGAAGATCGAAATCTTGCCCATACCAAATTCACTACTGGGTAACTGTAAGCAGTGCCCATGACACAATACATCACTTCTGCAGCAGGGATGCTCTACCAATTCTGACACGAGACAACATGCTGGTTTGATAAAAGGTAGAAGAGTACATACTTCAGTTAATCCAGTCAAGAATTTCTCCCGCTCCAGCTGCCGAGACCGGTGCTCATCAGACTCATCTGGAGAATCAAGAGACAGCGACTCCAGAAAGAGGTTTTCTGTGGCACTGCACCGATCACTCTCCTTCAGTTTAGACAGTGACCGATCATCAAACTGAATGGCATCTGAATCAGAGTAGGATCTTGACCCCATCGGACGAGGCATGTGAAGGTTCCCCTGGGTCGTAAATGGACGAAGGTTACTCTCCTTCTGGTCACACAGAAAACCACCTCCTCTTCGTGGGCTCACTTCTTTCTGAAGCTGGAGATAGGGCAAATTAAAAGGAACAGCAATTACTTATGTAGTATATGGCATTTTGCAGAACTCCTCCTTCCCCAGGAGTGAGGCACCTGTGCTCTGGAGAGGCACCGCGAGATCATTACCTGGCTCCAGGGATGCTGGCTTTGCTGTACTGGTCCTTCCACAAAGGGAGATGTCTCTAAGACTTTGATGCTATTACTCATGGGATTTTGAGTGATTAAATGTGTATGTGTATAGTTTTGCTTGTTTACATACATATGTATACATATATACACACTGTGTGTACGCACATACACAAAATAATGCATCAGTTTGTAATCTGATTTTTGAGGAAACAAATCAACATTGACTGTTATTTAAAATCAATTTCAATATGAGATCGTAAAGCAATACAAGTGGAAGCTCAAGGAAGGGTGAATGACATGGAGTCTCATCAAAACAAATACTTTTTTCTTCTGGTCAGCAATAAAAATGCTGCACTTTAATGGACATCACTTGTTTCCAGAGGTGGAAAATTCTGCTTAACAAAAGACAAAAGCTTTTGTTTTATACATGGCCTAGCACTAATGCATGGCTAGAAAGTTGCCTATTTGTACAGAACAGCATTGTCAAAGGGATGAATTAGTCATGCAAAGCATGTCTGAAGAAAATGCATATTTATAGAAGGGCCATGGAAGATATTGACTACACTGCAAAAGCTGGGTGAAGAGAGGGTGAACCACTAGTGAAATTGCCAATTTAAAAATGAGAGTATGTGATCAAGTTCTCCTTTAATTGTAAATACAACAGGATAGATGAAGTAAATCATATTTTCAAACATGATTAATGACAGCAGGAATCTAATTAATAACTGATACTTTTCTAGAGCAGTGCACCAAGATTAGTGACAATAAGCTACAAATGCAAGAATTCCCTAGGACCCTAAAGACTGAGGACCTAAAAACCATATTATTTTAGTTTTGTTGCATGTGTTTGAAAAAATAAACAGACACTGTATTGCCTAATGCAGATCAAAACATTTTAGGTCCTAAACAATTAAATTTGCTCTTGGGCTGAAATCAGTGAGATTTTTGCTTGATTCAGGTCTACAAAAAGGGGAATGCATCTTCAGTGTTCTGCTCACGATATACACAATCTGAAACAGTTTTATCAAAATGAACTAATTTAAGGTACCTTATAAAGGTAGAGGCTGGAAGGTGTATCTCAAGAGATCCTGGAGTCCATTCCCCAGCACATGGGCAAGACCCAAAGCAAGGAGAAATGGTAAACACATTTTCTGTATATATAGTTCCAATTGCAAGCTCTTCCAGATTTTCAGAGATCCTACAAGGATAATGATCTGGGAACCTTTATGAGAAAACAGTACAAATACTGGCTCACTCCCTGAATCTCAGACAGTTGACATGGGAATGAAAGTGAGAAATACTGGCCTAACTTTTCACAAGTGACTAATGATTTTGAATTCCAGTGTGTTTATACCTTTAAACACACAGCTTTTCATACAGGTGATTTTGTGGGTTTAAATATTTGCCAGTCTGCTCTGTGCATAATTAACTTTAGGAGCACAGTGGAGGGAGATTCTCTAAGGGAAAACAAAGTGACAGTATACTTTTAAAAAACACAACTCAGAGAATAAAGTAGGTCATATTTTTTTTTTATATGCGAGCAGTATTCCCATAACCATTCAAAGTATTTTATATGTTTTATACATTGGTGTGAGCTTCCCCCTTATCATATATCTATTATTCAGGAGCTGTGTGAAAGCAGACAGGCATAAAGCATTATCATGAAATTTGGCACACACACTTCTGCTATCTCCTAGACTGTTTTTCAAACATACACAATGGTGTAGTCTCCTCATCCTCTATGTATTGCCATACATGGAATACACACAGAAAAACCCTGGGGAGAAGGACTTCAGAGATATACTAATTGTTTCCATATAAAGCAGGGCATGACTGCAATCTGAAAGGACATTCAACTGAAAGCCTGCAAATATTTGGAAGCTTTCTGTCACACAGGGAAATGTTTGATTATAAGCAAAGATGGAGTTATGAAGTTTTGCAGGCAGGTGGTCAAGATTTCAAATGCTATTTCTGATCATCTAGTCCTTTGAAATTACCTTGATATAATATTTTTTATTTCTCCTATCTATTGTTAATTCTGTGTACAATTCTGTTGTACAGTAAATATGTAGTTGAAACCTAGAGGTTTAAGAATAGTAACAATATAAATCAGCTCCAGGACTAGTCAGGAACTATACTGTAGGCTATCACAAGACAACACTGTGAGGTTATGTCAGGTTTAAAGAGAATTAAAGGCTAGGTAACATTAACAGAGATTCTCTGTTGCTTCTTTTAATGTGCCCCAATGCCAGGGAATAGAAAGAGCAGTCATTAACCAAGGCCCTCAAGCTACTGAGGATACAATAAAGAGATAATATTTAAAAATACAGTTCATAGAGACAGCAGCATAAACATCCAAAGAGGTACCAGTGACTCTCTGAAGAAAAGTTTGTGTCCAAATCCTTAGTATATTGGGAAATTTTCTGAGGGTTATTTAATTCTCATCGTGCATGAAGAATTCACAGGAGGCAGTTTGGCCACCAAAACTCAACAGTTAGAAACCAGTCCAGTCAAGCCATGGAGATCTCGGCACCTTCTGCCACTGAACCCTGGAAATCAGGTAATGTGGATGAAGAGCTCTGCTACGAGACTTCCTAGCTCATAGGTGTTGGTTGTTTTATCTTAGGAAAGGTACTACTGGGCTGCATTATAAGGGCTAGCTCAACAAGCTGCATGAAGTATACAAAAAAATCGTCAGATAAATGGGAGCTTAAAAAATCAAGAATATAATTTATTGATATTTTTAAATTTAGAAGCTCAAAAATCACCTTTCTTGGTCTATAAAACCTTTATATTGGTCACCGCCACTCAGACTTACACCTTTGGCAATGATTTTAGAAATATCCATAGAATACAGGATTTTCTGAAGTGTTTCTCTGTGGGTTTAACAGCCATAGTTTAAACTGAGGTTTAGTCTTGCAGTCATTCTATTTAGAGCCTGGTGTCTTTTCTTCAGTTTCTTGTTGCAGTCCAGGCATAAGGAACATGAAATACAGATAATGAACCCTTTTCAAAAACTGGTCATGAAGTTACACTGGGCTTTCACCAACTTAACCTGCAAAGCTACTTTGTGCTTCATTCAAGCGTAGTGCTCCCTAGAGAGCATGCACAAATCTGGTGCCATTCAATTTTTGATGTCCTAAGGACAGAAAATATTCAGTTAATTTAGGACCCATAATTTCAGTTGTTTTTCTTACTTTTCCTGGAATGCATGACTCAGAGCTGAACAATGTTCAGTCAAAAACCGCCTATTAACTCTCCCTCATTAGACTTATTTTTTCCTATGGCTTCCATCCAGACAATAAATTCATTAGGTATAATTTGTCTCTAATACTAAGCAGATTAAAGTACAGATAGGTGCAAAAACCAAGGGGACAGGTATGCAGTTGTCAGATTTGCAAATGACAGCAGAGGTGTGCACATAATTCATATGACAAGGTCAGAAGTGTCTTCTGAATATCTAGCATTGATAGCTGTTTATTTGTTATCAGTCAGGGCTCTTCATGTTAACCCTCGGGATTCCTTTGCAAGAGAAAAAGAATTCAGTTGAGACAGAAAAGTTGCAGCAGTTGCATCTTTGGTGGCTAATTCACAGATGAACAATACTTTTTTGGCAGGAAGCTGTATATCAAACCTTGAATAACCCTGCATGTGGGATTGAGTGTTTTAGCACGAATTGATGCACAAAAGCTTTCAAACTGAATGAATCGATGTGACCATGCCTGTCCAGGGTAATTGAAATGAGGCAGGAAATGGCCTTTAACCTGGAGTTGGTTTCTCATAAGAGGCTTTTTATAGGGATTATGAGCATTTTCCTTTCATTCCCTTGTGTATGTAAATTGTTTTGTAGCATGAGAAACACTGATGTAGCCAAGGAATGAAAATTGTTCCTGTGCTGCTTCTTAATACAGGCTTGACCTTGGCCTGAGTGTAGTAATGGTGCAATGCTTCATGCTTGCAGCCAGCCGTTGCTCACCCCAACATGACTTCTTACCTGCTCTATCCGCCTGAGCAGCTCTTTCTTTTGACGCTCCCATTCTCGCCGGTCTCTATCAAGCCTGTCCAGGAGCTCCACCTTTTCTCGGTTCCAGTTCTTCTCACTGTGCTGGATTTGCCAGCGGAGGTCCATCACCACACCATGACTCTCAGCCAGAAGCTTCTTGTGCTCCTCTCTTTCCCTTTTAAAAGCTCCCTTTGCATCAGAAGTGAGGCTTGTTTCTCCTGAGGTGTTCTCACTCTTCCCTTCCAGCTGGTATTAAAGTAAAACATTACTAGGACATTAAACTCTCTGTAGTAAAAGCCTGTGTCTGACAACAAATTTGAGTTAAAGCACTAACTCTGCAAAGGTAATGGCAAAATGATGACAATTCTTAGATCTTAGGATCTCAATAAATGATCAAATATGTTCAGCTTGAAAAAAAGTTTTAAAATCAACAGTGAAAACCATAGTGAATAATTTCTCAAGCTCTACCAGGTCATGCTATTAAAGCATTAGTTATGATCTTTCTGATGGGAATGTGGGTACCAGCAATGAAGAAAACATGAACTCCAACCTCATTATCATCTCTGAGACAATTGACAGGACAATGTCCTTAGCCACTGCTCTGCTTTTGTGCTCTCAGTCAAGGCACTCAAAACCTAAAGAGAGTACATTCATCTTCGGAAGAGACCTTTCCCAGAACAACCCTCAGCAGTGTCTTACCGTAGGAGCTCCTCACACCTTCCAACAAAAGATGGTGCTAGCAGCAGAAGGAGATGTACCAAGATCATCCCCCAGTCTCTGCAAGTTCTGGTGTCTGAACTGATTTCTAGGGCAGCTAGTTGATGCTGCCTTCCCTCCCTTCTCCTTCACTTCATGCTCAGGGGTCAGCTCGATCAGATCAGAAGAGCTGGCCCAAGGTAGTAGATTCATAGCAAAATGCAGGCTCGATGGGGTGTCAGGAGGTCTCTAGTCCAACCCTCTGCTTCCAGCAGGGTTGGCTCTGAGATCAGATCAGGTTGTATAGGCCTTTGTTCAGTTGGATACTGACAAACCTCCAAAGGCAGGGATTGCACAACCTCTCTGGCCAACCTGGGCCACTGCTGGACTGTTGTCAGAGTGAAAAAAGTGCTCAATGGTTTTATGTAAGTTCAAGTGAGTGAAGAATTTATTCCTGAAGCCTGACCTTTTGTTGACAACTCAGATGTGTGAGCGACTCAGAATGGAACACAACTCCATCCCCTGGCCCTGCAGGTGAGCAGGAGTGAAAAGCAGCAAAAACTCATTTCCGTGTTTGAACTTAAAGTTGTCCTCAAAAAGGAGCGGCAGCAGGTCTTCTGGGAAACATGCTCCTTTATCAAGAGAGAAGGACACCACCTTCACCTTGCCCTATGTGGAAAATAAGCCCAAACTTTCTGAGCAAAGGGAAGTTCAGACTGTATTCAGGAATGAAGCTTACTAGCCTCCAGAACAGCTTCCCCAAATAAATGGCTGAGAGGTCATTGCTTGAGTCATTTAAAATTGTACTGAGCTACAGAGAACATCCTGTTACAGCCACTTGCGTTGACAGAGAAATCTTAAAACACCTGCATCCTCTACCACTAATTTCCAAAGTCCAGTTGTTTTCAAATGACCAACCACCCACCTGACCAAACAACTAAAAAAGTAAATTATATTAAAGCAGCATCCTATTTTAATAAAGTTGACATGACACTACCTTTCTCACACTTATCCTATTTGTGCAGTGTAAATTTGTGGTACCTGCAGTGGCGTGTGAGGGGCCGGCCTGCACACAAATGCATGGCTTGGTGGCAGACCAGAGGTGCCATGGGGCAGAAACACAGAATATTCCAGGAGAGACACCTCTGGGCTGCAGACCCATGATAAGAGACACCATCCTGGGCAGCACAGCTCCTCAAGAAGCCAGAAAGCTTTGCTGCCCTCCTACCCAGCAGCCCAGCATGTTGACTGCCCACATTAGTTCAGCAATATGTAAAAATATCACTGCATGTATTTCCAAACTCACTGCTAACTTCAGGTAATGGCCACTTGCCCCCTTCTACACCTTTCCTCTGCCTACCCACAAGTCCCCAGCTCCATTTCATGGTGTTATGGGACTCAAGGCTGGTGCTGCAGCCAGGGTCAGCAACGTTGGATCCCATTCTTTTATGTTTGTTTGCTTTAATTTTACTGCTCTGTGCTCCTCGCCTCACATCACTCTTGCAAGTTCCCTCTGGGTTTACTAAGTAACTGTGACAGTAAACAATCATGAATTTCAGGAGTGTCACTGCAGAGCTGAGATCAGCCAAAATAATATGGGACTAATGAAGTAAACTCTATACAGTTTCCTTACACCTCAGCTTGACAGAGGGCTATTTAGGACTTGTTCATTTTGATATATATAAGTCATCTTTCAAGGACCTTTGTTGTCCCTGCATACTTCTCATCTTGCAATAGGAGCTCTTAGGAGAGGTTCCTGGAGTGTCTGGGGTAAAACCAACTAGGCTGGAGTGCAGACTCAACCTTACCTGCCTCTGGGGGAATAATGCCACATTCAGCAGTAGCTATAGCTAGCATGCTAAGTTGCGAAGACACACCAGTGCCTGCAATAAATTCTTTAGCTGGTATGAAGCATAAAAATGCTAACCCATATAACAAAAAAACACTCAGTTGCAATAAATACAGGTTGTATGATTATCCTATAAAGCAAATTCCTTCAATTTTTCTGAATCTCAGTAAAATAGCAAAATGTTGAACCTCAACAAGACTCATTCTCTCTCTCCCCTTACACCACTGAGTTCTTCACCACCACTGGGTAAATTCTCAGCCTTTCAGTTAGCAAATGAGACAGGCAATGGTGCTTGAAAAGGGCAGGAAAGATGAAAGAGGTGGTGGGGAGTAAAGACATGCTCCAGAAGAGTGGTATCCCAATAATGTATGGCTGCTGTTAAAGTGCCATACCCAAGCTGCCAAAATGCAGTAAGTCATCCTGTGCCAGACCACAGGCTCACCCAGACCAGACCCCTGACTCTTGCCCCATTTGAGGAGAATACACAAAGTCTGTAAGTACAAAGTTAAGTTCAAAACCAAGGCAAGTATACAGTGATAGACCTTCAGAACAATATGCTGGTGTTCAATGATTTGGGACCTAAAGCCTTCTCCAGTTAGAGTCCTTCTGCCTCTGCTTTGATGAAACAGCTCCAATCATGGAGGAAAGGTCCTTTGGTGGCTCCTTAGCATGAGAGTCTAGATGCGACTTTCCTAAACCTGCTAACTGCTGAGGGTAGTCAGATGTCTCTCCATATGCACCACAGCTTGTATTTCCCCCAGGCATCCTGAAGCTGGACCACTGGTCAGAGTCCTACTGAGGGTCCGTGTCCTTAAATGCAGGTCCTCAAAGGATACGCAGGGTTTGGCCCCCTCCTTCTTCCAAACATTTCTCAGTTCCCAGTTCCTAGAATATTGGGATTTTTCATTTGCTAAGATGGAGGCTGAGAATTACTGGGACTCCTTATTGGCTCAGTGTTATCACAATCCCATACTTGGGAGCAATCTCATTATTTCTTATCTTAAAAACAATACCTAAGGATCCTTCTGCCAAGTAAAGTGTGCATGCATTTCTGACGGCCAAGACTTCTGTTTTTAATGATCTATGAAATGCATCAAGCATCCAAAGCAGCAGACAACAGTACATTGTCACCTCTGATATGCAGTGCTTTTGTGTCAAAATAATTTATTTTTTCTCTTTCTTTCCTATAAAGTGTTGAAGCATCAAAATGCAAAACCATTGCCAGTGACTGTTAATTAGGAGTTGACTCTCTTGAGGAAAATGCTCTTGTTAATTGACCTATTGCTTCACCAAAAAAAAGTGGAAAACAGCAGCAGTGAAGACAACATTGGATACTAGAAAGGCCTTGATTCTCTGTGGGCTTGTCAGGGGGTTGGCAGCTCTATAAGAAACCTACAGTGGGAGCGCTGTACAACCCGCTGCTTCATCACTACCAATCAAAACAACAAAATGTCATCATGAGAGGTCCTCCTACCCACACCAACCTGACAGACTTGGCTATTTAGTTAAAGCTGTTGTTATGCCACATATTGGGCACACAATAGTAAAGAATGTTAACATGACTATATGTAATGCTAGTATTTTACATGTTGTTCACTAGCTCCTCCCATTTTGATCTCAAAATTGAACCTATAGTGAAAACACCCCATATATGGAATCTTTAACATTAGCTTGAATTAAATTTATATTATTTCTATTTCAGGCCTAATATATTATTACTTTTATATTTAGTTTTTTAATTGCCTCTTAGTAATAGTAAGGACATATACCAGACCCCAGTGGGACACTTACATTGTTTGCCCTATCCTAATTGACATTCTAATGATTGATGTGCCGTCTTTTTGCTGCTGCAACAGGGACCTGCTTTTACTGTGAAATAGAAATGATGTGGGGAATTGGCTAAGGAATACAGTTTTATGTCTTAAATATTGACCAGTTTAATTCTTTTAATTTGCTTGAAAAAATGTGAAATTAAACACCCATGGCTCAGTAATTACCACATCTTATATATTATTACCAGTGGAGTGGTGGAGGTAGCAAAGAACCTGATAAAGCCCCCAGAAAGAAGGGTACAAATCTTTCTCCTCCTTGGGCAGGAGTGCCAAACCCCAGCCAAAGCAGTAGCCTGAGAGTTTATCACCCATGCAAAGGCAAAGCATGCAAGTTCTAAATTGGCAGCTCACTGTCAGACTAACTTTCTCTAAGCTTTGTTCTTTGTTGCTATCTCAAGTTTAAGGTAAATCTGTCACCTAAGTTTTATTTTGGGAGGAGTGAAAATGGGAAGTGATTTTGTTTCCTTTTTCAAGTGATCCGTTGTCTGGAAATGTGTGTGCACTAAGAGGCAGCTGAACTGAGAATCTGAATCTGTTGAGAGAAAACTCTTGCTAACATGAAAGCTTCTTCTTTCATTCTGGGAAAGCAGCCTACAGTACCGGGGCAGAAAAAGCAGCGCCCGCGTCGCAGCTCTGTGCGTCAGAGCAAGTCTCCAACATTCAGTAAATCCTCCTAAATGTACCACTCTCCCGGCATTGTATATTTTTATTATATTTTACTTCTGCAGTGAAGCTGTGCAATTCTAAATCTTTTTCTCAAGACTTGAACATATTAATTCTCCCACCCCTTTCCTCTTCAATGCAGAAAATTAAAGCTTTTATGACATCAGCTTTGGAAATGAATCCTTGTAGGGTTTTTGTCGATTTGTTTTCATATTGCTTCAGAAACAGTACACCTTCTGTGAACAGCCGTACAAGGCACTGAAGCACCTGGCACCAGATTTTATACACATACTTCTAACAGCACCCCATGGCAGGTAGCCAGAGCTCTTTCTTCAGTGGGATACCATCCATCACTAACCAGTCGCTTTGAATAGCTGGTTTATTATTAACATATTGATCTATCACTTCAGTATTACTAAATCACTCGTTTCTCTCCTATGCATCAAATACCACAGTTGTTATGTGCCACAGCACAGTGACAAGCTAATTGTGAGCATGCCAACATCAAGACATTTTTCTCTCCTATAAATGCCAATAAATACAGACATCCGCATGTCTCATTACTGCAGCTGATACATTACCAGCCAACTCTTCTGAGAAAATACTGCAAGAAGAGGTTTGGTTCCTTTGTCCTCACCTACATTACACAGTACCTACTACGTAAGGGCTTGTACTGGGACAACTGGAATCCAAGAGGCAACTCGAGAGGCAAAGCTTTGCTCAGGCTTCAGGGGGGCTTTCAGACACCAGGGTAAAATTAATAAATACAGTCCCTTTCCTGGCTGCCATAGATTTCCCATTTCATTAAGCACCTCAGCCACTCACTGCCGTTGTTGGACACGGGGGACGTTACCTGTTCAAGGTGGCACTTCAGTTCAGTCATTTCTACCTCCCAGGCTGCCTTGTGCAGGGCGTACTGCTGCTGGAGCCCCTGGCGCTCGCGCTCCTCGTCCCGCAGCTCCGAGCGGAACTCATCCAGCAAACCCTTCAGAGCATTCAGGAGCTTCCGATTTTCACTTGCCTGCCGCAACAAAGCAAACAAAATGATGTCATTGGATGGCTTTAGTCTCCAGTTTCATCTTTAGGAGGAAAAATGCCTGCACGTCCACTGCATGGAATAGAAAGTGCCAGGGCTAACTTTTCTGTGATAAAACTAACAATAGCAATGCCTTCTCTGTCTACATGCTGCCCAGGGAAGTGGTTGAGTCATCCCTGGAGGTATTTAAAAGATGTGTAGATGTGGTGCTTAGGGACATGGTTTAGTGGTGGAATTGGGACTGTTAGGTTAATGGTTGGACTCGATCTTAAGGGCCTTTTTCAACCTAAATGATTCTGCAATTCTGTGATTCTACTTCTTGTTAGCCCTAGTCCTGAAGCACCCATTACTTAAGTCACCCTCAAAAAACCCCTAAGCATCTTTCTGGATTGAGGACATTTAATAACTTATTTTTTACTATTGTAAACAAAAGCTGGAGTATCATTCCTGAGGTTGGCTGGGTAGCTGGATGTCTCATACATACAGTCATTGATCAGCATCAAACCTCAAATATTTTTAAACTACATATAAAGAAAAGAGATTAATTTTCAATGCTTTTGTATTACCAGATAAAATTACTTTGGAAAAAAAAGCGAGGTCTTGAGCCGAGTATCTCTGCTAAGATGTTTCACATTTCTGCTTAGTCCCAGGCAGTCGCACACAGGTTAGTTTTGCAGCAGTGCCCTGTTTGGGACCAAAGGCATGAATGCCAGGTAGGCCACTTTCTCTCTTGTAGATGGGATCAAAGAGCAAACCCCCATTCATGTCTTGTTGAGAATGTCACAGTCATACTGAAAATGTTTGTGCTCTTGTGCTAGCCAGGAGCCAAGAACAGAGTTGAAATTAGAAGTCTAGCACAGAGCTGACATCTGATCTTGGCAAGTACTGAAAGACAGCATGTATACTTATGCAAATCTCAATTTTTTTTTTTCTTCGTTCTGGCATTTACTTTCTGCAAATTCTCCAGAGAGAGAATTGCAAAACCTGTCATTTTTATGTTAAATACTGAAAAACATTTTTTAAAGATTCATTCTGGATCAGTAAAACAAAAGGTACATCACCCTTTTTTTGCAGTCATTGAATTAGAAAACAGAAATGTGTGATAAGATTTATTTATCCAAAATCTAAATCAAATATTCCCAATGAGCCTCTCAAAGGCCATGGAGTAGCCAGAGATTGTATCTGACAAGTTATTCTGACATTAAAAAGACTTTTAAGAAAATTATACTTGATTAGCAGACACAACATGAGCAGAAAAATGGGAAAGCTTACTCAACAAATTCAGCATTTAATCACCTGGTTCTCATTAATATGTTAGCTTCCTTGGGAAGGCCTAACTCAAATTAGTTGTCTTGATTCCTGCATGATAGTCTAATTGGTTGTATTTTTTATTTTCCCAAGTGGAGGCTTCATGCAACTCGTCTTATCTGGTGTTTCATAAAGTACCTATATGGGGACTTCTCTGTAGACAAGTCAAGTAAACAGATGTATGCAAAAATCTAAATAATTTTCATGTGCTTTTTCAATTACAGTACTTATAAAATTTTATGCAACTAAGCTGATTTCATATGTTCATCAGATTTTTGGCATCACTGAACCCACCTCACCCACTTTTGTAATCACTAATCAGACATACCACGGTGCTTTTTTTGCTTAAAAACCAAACAAATGTGGCCTACTTTTTCCACACCATTTGATTCATCAGCAATAATATGCTAGATGCAGGGAAATGACTGCAGGTGCTCAATGACTGACCTATAATATGTTCAGGCTAACAAAATGTGATGATGTGCAACATGAGGGTTTATAAGAAACGTACCCACAGAAGCAGAATTAATTCCATTAACATTTAATGCCAATTAGCATTTTTCTACTGTACAGCAGCAGTCTCCATCATGCATATAAGATCACCTACTTTTCAATATGTAATGAGATTTTATGTTTCCACCATGAATTTTTGTTCTGATACCCAATTAAGGCTAAATTCTCCAAGCATCTCAAGCCCCTTGTGTAGTAATCAGAATAAGAGCTCTTTTGAAGATTTGTCCTTCGTGTCACAACAGGAGCTGCTGGGTACTGAGCACATCAAAATCTGGCCTCATCCTCTTTGAAAACCCTGACCCCGATGGCTATGAAGTGCTTTCATTCAAGAGCCATGTTCTGTGTTTTCTGGTATGCCACATAAACCCTTCTCTGGCAAAGCAGTCTAAAGGCTACATGAGGGAAATGAGGCAGAAGAAAAATAAAACCAAGTAACACTAAAGCAAGCTACATTCCTCATTCCTGTGCATACATTTGATAGCTTTAGAGACCGGTAAAATTAGGTTTGCAAAGTGATGGACTAGTACGGAGAGGAGCCAAAAGAGCCTCAATGCAGGTTTATAGCTTACTGGGATGAGGGCATGTCTTATTTCTGGAGGCATTACATCAATGTCGCTGTTACGAGATAAGTACCCCAGGTGCCCCCTAGTCTTGCTGGGATTTTAATTAACTTGCCAATATAAATCCAATTTTGGTTACATACTTTTAATTCCTGCAGAGAAGTCTCTTCTGCATGACTTTGTATTTCCAGTCTGAAGTTGGAGAGGTCTGTGAGATTATTATTTCTGTTTTGCCAAACTGAGTGTTTTTGGAGAATAGACAAAGCACTTTTTGGACAATATGCTCTGAAATACAACATTTACATCTAGACATGCTTTAGGTTTCTGTTGGTGAAACTGCCAAACAGCTTTTGCATAAGTCCTATAGTTACATAACAAGGATTGTTATGGTCTTCCTCTTCCATACAGATGTTGGCTGTTTAATCCCTTACCAGTTACCAAAATTTAGAGCATGGAGGAATCTGACTGATTCACAACTGATCTAAGACAAGAGAATTACAAAAGCAGTCTTTTTGTATCCACCGCTCAGGACTTATAGGTAAAGGAAAAAAAACTGCTGATAATAAGTAAAAACTTAATGTAGTAAACCTCAATTAAATTCAAGGATTTTGGAGACTTTATTTAAGTTGAATCAATCCCAGAGACGGAAGCCTCCAGCTCTAGAAAAGTTTGAGACCAGTGCAGTTATTTGAAGTTTGGTTCTGCTTTTAATCACAATTCTTTTTTTCTGTGAGAATTTCACTTAAGAATTTAGCCACAGTCTGGTATTACAAGAAGTTTAGCAGAGTAGTCAATTAAAAACACAAGCTCAGGAAGCTAAACAGCAAATGAGAACTGTGCATTTTCTCTGTCTAATCACAGATCTAGGCAAAAGTGAAGCTGGATCTTGGTGCAAATCCTTTTAGTATATTTAATAATATATTACTATTCCTTTGGGTTTTCTTTCTTAGCTAAGCTTTGAAAACAAATACTGTATGAGCAAAAAAAGATCTAACTGGAGATTTTCTTGATCCTCCCCCCACCCCCTGTAACAACACAAATTTATTGTTTGTTAATGCTTTTTCCGCTGGACCACAGATATGTAAACTCTTCTTCTTACTCCCCTGATCTTACACTATCCATCAGGCATCTCACCTTTTCTACTCAACTGAACCAAAGCTCTTCCTTTTTCCACCGGATATTCTCCCTGTTCTCTCACTACACACAGAGAAAGGCTGATTTACAGCAAGCCCTTCTCTACTGTGCCACCAGCCCAGCCTGCTTATCTCCTGCCCATGACCAGACTTCTTGCTTGGCTCTTGAGCCTTGCCAGTTCTTTGCCTGACCCCTTTTGCAGTGTGCTCCAGCTACCAGCCAAGGGACAACACCACGGAGAGAAAAATTAATTGGCCCTTCTCAGAGTCCCCATCTACTCTGCCTCTCATCAACTAGCATTTTTTCTCCCCTTTCCCCTTTGCTATGCCTTCATTCCTCCACATGCTGGCCACATAAAAATCCCAGACAAGTGAGATGTGTACTTTCCACTGAGTCAAGTACCTCAAATCATAATAATATGAAATTAAAGGCTACTTGTTGAAATTAAGGCCTCAGGGTTTATAACTTTTCCCAAAACAATTCCACTTTACAGGCAGGGTGAGAAAGTCAGCAGCAAGAGTGCAGGCTGAAAATACAAGCCATTAAATATTAACATTAAATGTTAAAAATAAATATGGGTTACTTCAAGTTACTGTAAGGCCTTTATTTTTTCTGACCTAGTTATCTCAGCTGCTCCTAGACTATCACAAAATTTCCTTCCTAATGTGAAACAGGTGTTGATGCATTTCATCTTGGAGCTTGTCAAGCAGAACAAGCAACTTAGGGCTTTCCTGGGCAGATGCAAACCTTGGAGACTGCCAGCTTCACCACTCACCCCAAATTCCCCATGTAAACAGTGCTTTTTTCCAGCTGCGGGCTTAAGGAACCTTCAGAAGAACCCCAAAACCCTGGATGTTTTTCAGTGCAGGCCGACTAGTCAGTGGTATATGGGGAGGTGAGCAGTACTGAGATCCAACCCCTCAGGAAGGATGTGCTCTGGGTCTGCTGATACTCTCAGAGCCTTTAAAGATGGGACAACACAGGCAAAGTGTCTTCTTGCTCTAGTTTTTGTTTAATTAATATGTTTTGGGATCATATATGAATTAAGTGGAGCTGAGGCCTATAGGTGAAAGTCTGCAATGTATGTGGAGCGGTGGTGAGCACAGCAAAGGTCCTGCACACAGGAGGTTTGCATGGCCAAGCCATCCACCATGGCATGATGGCCCAGCTGATACTAAGGTGTGTGAGGGCAGAGCAAGGCTCTGGCAGAGCCTCGAGGGCACAGGAGGTGTGCAGGCAGCTACCCCTCTGTCACAGTCCTCCAGATGACACTTCCGATGCCTTGAATCTATGACAGCATCAGAATTAACCTACACTAGGGCTTCCTACTTCTGTGCCAGGGATTAATCGTAATCCTTTCTTGCTATTGACAAATACAATCCCCATAGCACTGAAAACCCTTTTTATGTAACAATGCTTGTTAGAAGATGCACTAGTGTGAGTGGGCAAGACAAGTAATAGTGCTTAAAATGATAAATGTTTGCAGTGTTGAAGTAACACTTTTTTTTCTTAGCAAGAAACTCCTTTACCTTCACAAGTCCATTTAGATATCATGCACTATTCACTATCAAGAGGGTTACTGATATGTGGCCTGTTCCTATGCATCATTTCTTTAAGCAAGATTAGCTGGAACTGCTGCATTAGAACATCATGCAAGGTATATAAAAATGAATTATAAGCAACCCTATGTCACATTTCTTCCACCTTGAGATTAATGCCTAAGCAATGATTATTTCAAAGATGACATAATTTATTTGAATGTTCTTGGTTGTTTTGAGAGATCTATATGGAAAGCTAGTACATGACAGTTTGTACTAAGACAGTATGTTGGTTTACATTAATTTTACTAATTTTAGATTAAATCAGTATACAGATTGAATGCAGTTAAATGATGTGCTCAGAAGCATCTCTTCCACGGCTTTCTTCAGCCCCTACCAGAGAAGAGCTTGCTGAGAGAGGCTGATAGTGATGGATCTGGGTGACTGGCAAGGTAGAACCTTTCCAAATGCCAAACGGATCAAATGAATGTTACCTTGGTAGCATACTTCACAGAAAATACTACCTAGGGAATGGAGTGGTCAGCCAGCACTATGAAAAAGGAAAGCAGAAAGTACAGAAACTTAAAGCAGAATATGAAGTAGCTTAAAGGCCACAGATCTGTACTATTTTTATTCAAACTGACATTCTAACTGAAGTTGCATCTTGATTTAGAGAGGTAGGTTGCAAGACAGCCTGTGCATCTCCCAGCACCAGCCTAACTTTATTATAGGATAGAGACTGCTGCGTATCTATTAGACCATATGTATAATAAGCAAACAGGCTTTACATAGTCATGAGAGTCTGGGCAATTCAAAGTGAAGAACTGAAATGCAAAGTCACACACAGTCCCCAGATTCTGCAGTGAGTCCAGCAAAGAAATGAAGTCACAGAGTGTATGTAGTTGTCTGAAAGCTCTTGCTGTGGAGTGGGCTTCCAAGTCAAGGGCCCAAATAGAGTTGGGGCATGAAGCATAAGGCTTTGAGACCTTTTTCATTGAATTTGTGTTTAGCACAGAATTCTTGCTCCATTCCACTTACGATTGCAAATAATTCCATGTAACGGGATGCTCTCATCTGAACTTTTTCCATTTTAAAAATATAAGAAGATGGTCCTGAAGAACTGTTGGAAGCCTAAGTTTGTCCCCTTTGAACATATGCTATTAGTATTGTTAGGACTGCTGGTATATTAAATGCACAAAGAAAAAAGCTAGGATATATGGCAGTGCTCTGACACACGCAGGCAGGGCACAGGAGATGTCAGGGAAAAGTTAGCATGATTCGCTTTTAGGCATTTAAAAACAAGCCCAGTGACAGGAAGGAACTTTTGCACTGTTTTCCCACCATCTCTAAGGGAAACATTAAATACATGTGCTAGTTTCTTAAATTATTTAAAGGAAATAAAAATCACCTTTTCTTGCTAAAAGCTTGGCAGCAGAATACAATAGATGTGCTCATGCAAGAGAAGCATGTGAATTCTGCAAACCATCACATACTGATAGATGTTTCTGGGCAAAGAGCCACAAGAGGAAATAGGATTTTTCACTGAGAGCATCCGCCAACAGGAGAACAGTAATCACGTGGCTCTTGATTAAATATAAATATAATGGATGAAATCTACTGTAATTGCTGTGTAGCTAGAAATATTTTTACAAGTATGATTCTAGGTGATTTAACACAGTAGTAGAAGAAAATTAATTCCCTTGGAGAATCCACAGTTTCCATTCCCAGGGCATGATATACAAGCGGTGTGGTACCTGCTTCTGTTGCTGCAGTAATTCTGCAGTCTGCAGCTGTGGTCCATGACCAGTGCTCTCCATGGTGGGACGCTGAGAGAAATCTGTCAGTGCAAACACAACATCCTCTTCCTCCTCCTCTCGCTCTGCATCATCCGACTTCTGCTCAGACTGAATGCCAAAGTCTGGGAGGGCCTCAGGGTGCTCAATCTAAAATGCAAAAGAAGGGATACATCCACACTCTTTTGCCATTTACCTTGGGGGACAAAATCCTACTGAAGGGCTAAAGAAAGGGACTATCTTCCCCTGAATCTCTGTGGTGGGATATATTGAATTCTATTCTGTAAGCTATGGGAAATGATCCTTGGGTGATATATGACATGTTGTATATGTGAACACAACACTATGCAGGCCTGCAAAATAGGAGATCTATGCAGCTGAGAAGATGGGTGTAATGTAGCATTATAGATATAATCCATCAGGCATTAATGAAAAACTATACAAGACACTGGTGTATTGTCTGATGGAGATGAGGAAGTATCCAAATCTAGCACTTTGTTCTCTATTATTCTCTAATGCGTTAGCAAAACATATGACTCCAATAATGACTGGAGATGGATTGATTATAAATTAATCAGTCAAAAAATCCAAACAGTGAAAAAATGAAAGCTATTTTGATATTAGAAGATGAGCTAGTTTATATAAAAGCAAATTAGTACTGCTGAAGTAAAGTAGAAGCTAATTATTTCTAAACAGTTACTCATCTCTTGTTTCTGACTCATACTACTACAGCAGATGAAGGTAAAGATGTTCATCCACCCTTTATCTAAGAATACAAAAGACTTGAGTATTCAACTTAAGCATACTCTTCCCAGACCTGGAAGGTTACCTGTACTGCCAAATGCAGCAAACACTGAAAAATGTTAGGCACGTAAGTATCAGAAATACTGAGAAAAATTACTTAGCTGCCTTAGCAAATGGTTTCAGAATTGCATGAGCCTGCAAAATAAATCTATCATTTTCAAGAATTTTGTAGAAAGTATCAGAATGGGAAACCACTTTTTTAAATTTATTTTTTATTTAGGTACGATTTCCAAAGCAAATGGTAATCCTGGATGTGCAACTTCACACAGTTTAGCAGCACCTTTCCTGTCCTGGGTTGAGTGAATGGTGGAGTTTTTTGGTGGCAGGGGAGGGGGCTATCGGGGCGGCCCCCTGTGAGAAGCTTCTCGAAGCTTCCCCAGCTCCAAGCCAGCTCCACTTCTGTTTGGGAAATTGAGCCAATCAGCTGCGCTTCTGCGATAACGTATTTAAGAAGGGACGTGGTGACGGGCAGTGGGACTTGTGAGGAGGAGTTGCTGCAGCTGCATGAACACCAAGGTCAGTGGAGGAACGGAGGAAGAAAGGAGGGGGGAGATGTGCCGGAGAAGAGACACCCCTGTATCCTGTGGGGAGACGGCAGGGCGGCCCCCCCTGCCACCCATGAAGATCTATGGTGGAGCAGACATTGATTTATGGCCTGTGGCTCCTTGTTGGTTGATCATGGTTCTGTGCCCGAAGAAGGCTGGGGTCTCATGGGAAAAGGTAGCCCCGCTGCTGTAATTCAGTGCTGGAAGGATTGCAGCATGCGGGGGAGTCCCACCCTGGAGCAACTCGGGAAGGGCTGCAGCCGTGGGAGGGAATCCAGTCGGAGGAAGTTAGTGACCCATGACGGAGCAGTGTGGGGAACGCTGCGGCCCATGGGAGGAATTCATGTTGGAGAAAGTTTGTGGAGGACTGTCTCCTGTGAGAGGGGGACCACGATGGAGCAGGAGGAACAAGTTTCGGATACTCCCCTCACTGAAGATTAAGGAAGTGGCAGCGCTGACTGCACCCCCCATTCCCTGCCCCTGTGCCACTGGGGGAGGAGGTAGAGATATCGGGAGCAGAACTGAGCCCGGGAAGAAGGGAGGGGTGGGGGGAAGGTGTTCTCAAGATGTGGCAATGCTTCTCACTGTCCTACTCTGTTATGTGTTGTTAGTGTCTGTAATAAATGTTCCTTTTTTTCTTCCCCTAACGAGTCTGCCTTTTGCTCGTGACCATAGAGGGGAATTTTCTCCCCATCCCAGTCCTATCTCGGACCCCAAGCCTGGCTCTCTGTCCCTTCTCATTGCCGGAGGGGATGGGAGAGAGAGTGGCTGCTGCATTGCAGTTGGCTGCCAACCAGGCCTAAACCACGACATTTCCTCACAGTGCATGCTGGCTGGAATTCATACCCCTGCTGAGATGTGTTAGCTTGGGGATTCCAGGTTGTTATGTACTTCTGAAATTCCTGATCTTAATTTAGTTGCTACTTGGAAAATCACCATGATGACTACTGGTGTACTGCTGCTGACGGTGATAGACGTGTGTATGGAGAAGAGGAACAAACAAGAATGATTCACTGTAGGTTCCCACAAGAAGCTGTGTAATTCTCCTGCCAACATGAAAACAGAGCTTCCCTCCATCTGTATTGCTGAAGGCTAAGGAACACACTGTGCACATGATGAGAAAAACGACAGCACTCAACCCATCTAAACAGATTTGACTCCACCATCTTGCTGTTTTTTTTTTTTCTTTCCAAAAATTAATCAGGAGTCATCTCTTTGAGATCTAATTAAATTTTCATTTACTATGAGAGAGTTTTTCAGGACCAGATGTTTCTACTAGATTTAAAGATGGGTGATCTGTAACATATCATGCAGAATATACTTTAGCACAAGCCAAGTTAAGAAAAGGCTTCATGTTTAATTTGAATTCCCTTTAAATCTATATGTAATTATAAAGTTGCTGATGCCACATCATATTTAGAGTCTACACTTAAAGAAGGGACATCCCAATACACCACTGCTTGCAACTTCACTGGGTTAATAAGGTGGGACAGTTACCTCTAATGCATCTTCCCCTTCTTCTTCCATTTGCTTGCCTTGTCGCCAATGTTTCAGCAGCCACTTCAGTTTGACATACAGGAGAAAGGTGTCCTGCTTGAAATGCCGCAGTTCTTGCTGCAGCAGACTTTTCTCTTGGCTCCAGGTCTTCTCTTCCAGTTTGTTCTGCAAAGTCAGGCTCTGCACCTCCAAGTCTTTCCTCCGTAGGGTCTGTATATGCTCCTCCTCCAGCTTTAATGGAACGACAGACACCATGTCAATGGGTTGATGTCCTGGGGTGGTCTCCAGGACTTGTATTTTGTTGGGTGAGAGAAACAGAAATCTCTAATTTTCCTCAGTAGTGAGTAGCTATTGAGTTTGGCTCAGTAAGTTCCTCAGCAGTTATGACTGTTGAGGAAATTAGAGGACAGCCAATAAGCTTTTCTTAGATAACCATATCCAAGTAACCTGCTGTGGAAGTAGATATTTATTTTAAAGATGCACAGGACCTCTGTTGCTGCTTATACATTTTATAACCCCAGTATAACATTCCCTCCTGATTGTATCCCTGCATTTTGTTCCCAGCACAACCACCACCCCACACTGCTGCACATATCACACCTGCTAAATGCATTTGCAGCCATTCCTGTAAGGTGGGACCACAGCTCCCCTTCAGACAACCTGGACTATTATCCTTGGCTCTTCTCTCCCCAGCCACAGACTATCCCCTGTGGCTACATCTCCCTCTGCTTCTGGAAGGGCAACACTTCTGAAGGAACCACATCCAGTATCTCAGATAGAACTACTGGTCCCTCACTTCTCACAGTTCACACTTGGAGGCATCTGAATGACTCACAGTAAACAGTTTCTCATTCTGATACGACTAGATCAGGGACACGTGCAGGAACTGAAGAGACAGGTTGCAACTCAGCATTCAATGTCTCAGTTTCAGTACTAGAAGCACCAAGAAAAGCACACATATAATTACACCCGTTTCAGCACAAGGCCACCTGAAACACTATCCTTTAAATATGACTTCTCCCTCAATATGTCAAAATCAAACCATGGCACAACCTGCGCCCAATAGCACTTGTACAAGTTAGTTGTACGACATCTCCTATTTTGCATGGATGAGATAGTGTTTCCACTTCAACCAAGCTGTGGTTCACATTGATCAGGAAAAGGCAGATGGAAAATGAGTACAGAGCCACTGCTTACAGACACCAGTTTCTACTGTTTTCCATCCTGTGGAACAACAGCCTCTCCCTTTGCTGACCAGCTCCATAGATGAAATCTATGAAAGCCACAGTACACTAATGACCACAATGGTTTAAACTGTAAGAACTTACCCTGCAACAAACAACAATCACACATGAATGAAGAATACTTCAGAGATTCTTCTTCAGGAGCATGGAACTCCTAGCAATTAATACTGCTAGGAAATATATGCTTGATTTTCATGGTAACATTCATATGCTTCTGACACAGGCTACTGGTCCATACTAGATGGTTTACTAAGAACTTTACTGCCCTTTAAATGATGTGCTCTGGCATAATGCAAATTTTCAGCATCTATGCTACTATGCCTTACAAAGTTCCTGATTAAATTAAATGTATTTACAGTAGTTGCTAGCTTAAATGGGTTTAAAATGCAGCTTAAAAGTAGTCTGGAACAAAAATGGCTATAATGGCCCAAAAACCATACACGCAACTCCTAATAACACTCATGGAGATTGTACACTGCTAGCAAACATCAATTTGATGTCACTAAACATTGATGAAAATGAAACAGTAAAAAAGGGACTTATTTTAAATTAAATTTTTACAGGAAGAAACAAATAGATTTTGTGTTGATGCAGGTTCTTTCACCAAATGAAGTTATGGTTAAATACAGCAAAGTTCTGAGTCATTTCCACCAGAAATCCTGGAAGATGATAAAAAAGGAACAATATCAACAGGATGGGCATAATCTGGAAAAAATGAAGAGTCCAGAAGATGCTTTTATTCTTCTATTTCTACTGGCTGTCGACATGAATAGCTAGCTTTGGGTTTAGTTCATTTTTCATTGTTTTTACAAGCTGTTTTATGATCTAAGTCCCCATGGTCACAAATTCTTGCAAGAAGACCTTGGTGGAGGTAGCTTCATAGAGTATTATGCTTTTTCAAGGGATAGCTATTGCAACAGAAAAAAAACTTTAAGAGTCAGAAATAGCTTCCAAAAAGCTTTAATGGCCAAGGTAACTAGGAAGGAAATCAATTTACTGGTTGCCTTCAGAAGCCTCCATGAGAAAGTTCTTATGGAGATCAACTAGAAATTAAAGCTACTTATGAAAAAACTATACCACTTGGACATAATGAGATTAGCTGGCACAAAGAAAAATGCTTCGCACTATGCAACAATTACGATGAATTTAGTCTATGAAGTAAATTTAAAAAGAAAACTTCAGTTAAGAGCCAAACAGCCTGCAAAAATTAGCAACAGGAGCTCTAGGAGCCAGAGATCACAAAACGATTGACTAATCTGTTCCAGCCTTCAACAGAGCAGGGGGAGCCCATGTAACAAAATATTATTTATTCACCAGTTATGAATAAGAGGGTTGGAAGCATGGGGCACTAAGGAATACAAAAAAGCCCTGATTTGTGTCTCAGTTATGAGTGTATAACAACTCCTCTGACTTCAGAGAAGTGTTGAATTTTCTTTGGGCTAGGAGGGGTCAGAATAAGGAACAGAGCCAAACTACGCTCCCAGAGATCAAACACACACTTCCCCAGCTCACAGAGAGCTGAAGGGGCTGATATAATTCCTCATGCAGTATTTCACGACTCTACCTCGAATTCCTCCACACAGGGGAGAACAAAACTTCTCTCCACCAAGCAAAGAAGTCAGATTTAAAGTGACAAAATAGGCTTGAGTTTACATTTCACCAGATTCTTCATTTACTCAGATGAGGTCAAACAGGCACTTTCATCAAGACACAAGTTCCCATGGGCCTGACAAACAAGGTCCATGCCACAGGTCATGGTCACACGTCTCTCCAAGCAGGCAGGTTTTGTATTTACCTGGATGATCCTTTCTGTAAACTTTTCTTGCTCCTCTCGGTGAAGTCTTGTCTCCTGCTCAAGCTGAGCCTGAAGCTCCTGTATCGATACATTCTGTACAGGTAAAACATGGGAATCCCTGAGCTGATCAGCAGGACAAAGGGATAGGTTTAGCAGAAAACGTGTCTCCATTGTGTAAAAAAAAAAAAAAAAAAAAAAAAGGAAAAAAGAAAAGAACTGCAGGACAGACATCTGCACAACTCACAGTTAGCAATAGTTAAAACCAAAGTACAGTGTGCAAATAAACAGCAATGCCCTAAATATGTATGGGAATTTCCTGTGTGGCTTGTTCTGAAAACTGAAGCTGGGATGCTGATATTACATGTTGGATATTCCCTTCAGGCCTCTGCTCTCGGGTTGTACTCGAGTGGCTGAGAGAGCACACCATCAGCGACATTTGCCAGATGAGCCCCTAGTTACAGGATTATACATTTGGTGGCCTCTTTCTTTATGATAATCAAAGCTGTAAAATTTTAACATCTCTGCAGAAGATGCATCTAATGCATATATATTGAACCTAATTATTTATTCATTTACAACACTTTTGATTAGGCAGTTAATGGGATAGCATTTATTAAACCAACTAAGCATATAAAGTCCATTTCTTCAGATACAGGACAGCTCTCTGCACAAGTCGACTTCATTCTGTCATTTCTACTCAAAATAATTACTCCACAAATGTCATGGTGATAAGCTGTGTGAGCCTGAGATCTGACCAAAATGCTTAAGTGTCTCCCCTTTCAGGTCCAACACTATTTTAATCTTAACACTTTCAATTTTATATTCTCATTAAGTTTGGCATCCCATCCATTTCACTTCTGAAAGTTACTTAATTCAGACATAAAGACCCAGGAAGGCAGAGACAGACCTCATTATTTATATTATGTTAACTAATCCTGTGGCAGTTATATGCCTGATCAGAACTTTCTATGCTCTTCATTTTGTGTCTCTCACAGGAGCTAAAACTGATTTGTCTGTACAAGGGTGATGCTCGGCCAGATGCCTTCCTCTTCACATGTGTGACCACAGAAAACTCTATGGCACCAAACTCCTTCTTCCCAGAGTAAAGACACATTTAAAGAAGGGATCACTTCAGGCTTCAAAGCATAATCCCCAATTTTATGCTGGCTGGTGTCCAGCATGCTCTAACCTCGGCAGCTGCAAGGACATTAACGCAGGTCATGGGACCGTTCTCGTGGGCTACGTTGCCATTTCCACTCCAGCATTAGCCCTGACGCCCATCTCCTCTCCCCAGGCACTCCTCCTGCTCCACAAGAGCAAAACCAGCTGCTGCCACTGCTCAGGCTGCAGCAGCCCTTGCTGGGACACTTTTGGTTACTCAGAAAGTACTTGTCACTGGAACAGACATTCTTCTCCTCCTCTAGGGAAAAAGAAGGTAAGGCAGATGGAAGTATCCCATAGGCAGATGGAGGTATCCCATAAACCACCCGCAGGACCATACTCTTCTGAACAATGAAAATGACCCTACATATAATTTCAGGGCCCTGCCAGTTCCTTCTTTACTTGACTCACTTACTGACTTGTGCACGTCTGTTTTGTACCTGAGGAAGAGACACTTCCATCCCTTTGAAAGGTGCACATGAAGCAACAAAGAGCACATTATCTGCCCTACTGATTTCATCTTATGCCTTAAGGTGTCTGCAGACATTTTGTATTGCATAAGGCCAAAATTAATTCTCACAAATAATATGGAAAGAACTGCTTGCAATGGGCTTTGCCAGTTTTGCACAACTGTTTGCAAATCACAGTATGGTTATGTGCAGGTATATCAGTTTAGATTTCTCATCCAATAAGGGAAAAATTACTTTTAACAGAAACTTCTGCATTCTTTTATTCTGATCTGGCTTCCTTAGGAAAATGGTGAAAAAGTACCAATGTACCTAGTTAATTCAGGTGTACTTTTAAAAAATGTGTGTTCCTTCTTTTTATGAATTCAAAATCAGTCAAAATCATGTAAAGTTGATCTGGTGAAAACAGATAAAACATGACAACGCTCTTCTGTTGGCAATAATCACTCAAAAAAAAAAAAATCTTATGTGCCTCCAGAAATGGAAACAGTATGATTCACGTAAAACTGCAGATATTTTTAATTTAAAATATATAGGAAACATAACTAATCTTAACATATCTCTCCTTACAGACATACAATTACACATTTAGATGGAAATATTGGCCGTGGGATTCCTGAAGCTGGAAGCTGAATCAGAGCAGCAAAAGTTACCAGGAAGGTGAAGTTTTCACTATTTGGTGAATTTTTCACCATTCACTTCACACTTGTGTTTTCCAGTGACCAATGATCTGCTAAAAGATCATTTCTTCTACTTTAGACTAGTATTAATTGGAATCACATAGTTATGTATATACTGACAGCACCTTATGCCTGCAAAATTAGGGCAAGAAAATCAAACTCATGCAATTTTTTCATAAACATGAAGCCCATGCAAAGCCAAGTTTCAGGAAATTTGGGTGCTGGGATTATGTGATAACTGTTGGAATTACTAGGAAGAGATTAAATACATCATAAATACAGATAGACTATTACATGCACACTAGACAGTGAAAATATTTTTTACAATTGCTATGCTTGTTTAAGGATGATAGATTTTTATAAGCAGCAAAGTAAACATGTTGAAAAGCAGTTAATGCATGAATGCAGAGGTGCACACCTTTTGCTTTTCAGTGCAACTTGAGGACTCTTCATAATTCATAATTTCATATAATGTCACTTCTACCAGAAGCATTGGGATTAGTACTGCTCAAATCAAGGGCGATAAGGCTACTTAAGCACCTAATAGATTGCTGCTAAACCTCTAGATCATAAATGAAAAAGGTGTAGAAATGTATCATGTGGTATTTGTATATGCAGTTCAGGTACCTGGCATTGTACTGATGGACAGCTATATGTTTATATGTGGATATTAAGCTCCTATCATGTAATTGGCAGGGTGTAGTCTGTGGCACAACTGTAGTTTTGTTTAGAAAAACAACACTGCTACAAAATAGACACAAAAGTTGATAACCTGTTAACTTCCATACTTTGTCTCCTTTGTTCTCATTAATGAACATGCTACGCAAGGAACGGAAAACACCCCATGTGTGACAGCCACCACACAATGTACTGACATCACGGAAAACAGACACAAACTCACTACAAGACATACAATCACACTATAACAGGAACTCCTGCATCACAGTGCCACAGAAGCAGCTGCAATTCATCTGCAGCTCAACATCAACTGACAATTTCCCACGAATCCCAATTACTGCATTTCCAGATCTACTTCCACTCCCATCCTCTTGGACAGGCAGCGTCAAGTCCTTCTGCCGAGGCCTCTTCTCTCACCTGTTGTCACTCCAGAACAAGCTAATCCATGCCAATGTCTTTACTTCAAGAGGATATTCAAAGTCATCTACACTTCGGGGGCTTCACCAGCCGCTTCCCCATTGCACTGACCCCTTTCTGACCCTCTCAGCACACTGAAAGCTTTTCAAGTTACTTTTCAGCTTGCACAATCCCACATTTCTGCCATGACTTGGTTTTGCAATATTGCCATGTACCATGAAGTGCATCTGGGTTTTATTTCGTTTTCTCCATTTTACTATAGTGAACTGCAATCTCAATTTGCCTGCAAACTTAATCAGTTTATATGCAACAACTGTGAACATTAAATTTCATGAAATCTTTCCTTTTAGCCTTTTTTCTTCCAGAAGGGATGGAGCAAAATAAGGCCTGAGGAGGCAGGGTAGAAAGATGCTCTCCAGGATTTCCAGGAAGCCAAATGATGAACATTTTATGTTGCTCACCTAACAGTATATTATAATGCTTTGATATTTGGACCTCACTTTTGACCACTCAGTCTAAAAACTGCTACTTTTCACATGTGACAGCTAACCATTGCATGCGTACAATTGACCAGACCAGATGGGAACTTCCAATGCCTTTTGTATTACTTTTTACATGCAGTACCCATCTAACTGAATTCTCCGAGGCTGTTTCTAACAGATGTATTCTTCTCACCCTTTAAAAATAAATGACATATATTCCATTTGCTAGTGTACAATAGGTAGTTGTGTGGTTATTTGTCTGTGCTTATATGGAGAGACTTTGATTTTGAGAAAACACAGGACACTTTGCTCCAAGTCTTTAAAAATCCATTTCATTGTATGGATAGTACACAAAGTCTCACCGAATTCAATTAGGACTGGGATATCCAGATTTACATCATAAAAGGCCTTTTAAGCCATTATATTGTCAACCTTTACAGAATCTTGCATAGCAAGAAAGAATACAATTCATCAAAGTAAATTATTCTTGGTGCCCTTAATCTTGGTGGGAAGGAATACTGCCAGCACCAGTTTGTCTTTCTTCTTCCCACAACTTTGAATTGGAGGGATAGTGGACACTAAGAGATACAACTTTCTATGTGGTCCTCTTTTTTTGTTGTTGTTGTTGGTGGTGGTGGTTTTTGTTTTGTTTTTTTGTTTTTTTTTTTTTCAGAAGGAAGAAAAGTCACAACGTATAAAACACTCACTGTTTCCTTTCTGGGAAAACAAAATCTTAAATCAGGGCAAGCAAAAAGAATGTGTAAATTTTCAGCACATGGCTGGGAGCTGCTGCAAAAGCTATCCAGCTGAAAAGCTCTCATGTGGAATTATGAAAATTGCACAGAAGGAGCACAGACACTCCAAAACCAGCTAAAAATAGAACATTCAAAATATAGACGGAAATTCTCCTTGTATGTCCATACAGAAGTTTTGATACAAAGCAGGTGGTAATGTGACTTACCTAACTTGCACATCACTGCATCTAGTTGGTCCACACTTAACTCAGGTATTAACTTAGAGTAATAGAGAGGTTTTATATTTTGTATGGGCATAATAAGTAGGGAAAATGGATAAACAGATTAAGAACAGCCTAGAAGAAATTACTCTTCAGTGTGAGCTCCTCCAACTTTATTACTAGATGTTGTGGAAGACTTGCTTTTTAAGACATGCTCTTGTCTTCTCTAGCCTATCTGCTTTTATTTTAATTCTCTGGTGATAACTTGTTCCGTTTAAGTGAATTCACTTCCGTGGTTCTTTGCCCATATCCTGGGAGTGTCAGAGATTTTGTGGCATTTTTCTACACAGAAAAATGTGTAATAATCTTCAAAAGCCATGTCTGAAAATAATCCAGATCTGAAATGCAAAGATGAGTGCTTCTGCCTTTGGTGATATATATATACTTACTCAGGTAAAGGCAGAACTGATACCCTCTGAAGGAACAGTCAGAGCTAGGAGATACAGCTCCATTTTAGAGCATCAGGTATCAAATACGGTAGCAAACTATATTTGGTCATTTGAAAGAGTGAAATTTTTCTTCTCCAGAATGTCTTCTTGTTTCTGAATAAACAGGAGACTGCTTAAGAAAGCTTGTGGATATCCATGGGTAAAATGGGTAAAATTCACCAGATGAAAATTATTTACCATTCTTCTCACTGGTTTCCATTTGTTGCCATAGTAATCATTTGATTTGTGCTGGGTGTTTTCTCCATGAAGCATTGTGTTACCTTTCTTAGTTCCTCTGTGTCTTTTAGTCAGGGCAATTCTCACTTGTTCACTTGCTTTTTCTTTGGATGGTAAACAATGATTTCTCCCTCCCACCATAACACAGCTCTGCTAAAATCATGAATAATGGATTGAACATCCACCCCAATGGGCTCCAGCCTCCCGCAACAGCAGCTGAACTGCTTGTTTCAGCAAGAAAGCAAAGCCCTGCTCTTAAGGCAATTTCAAGATATAATTTCCCTTGACTGTGACTCTAACCCACCTCTTTAACATGCAAATACATTCTAATAATACTGTTGCACTAACAACTGCAGTGCAAAGCCCAAACAAAGGCAGATGTTTACAGTTAGGCTACAGGGTAGTTTCAAGCCCAAGTCAGTCTGCATTTATTGTATTTAATCAAACAATTAGGCTCCCACGACGCTCATTTTTAAAAAGAGGAAGCTGCTCAGCACTGCTTGAGAAAATTTTCATTTAAAATTCAATTTGGAAAAAACAAATTTAGAAAAATGGGTTTGCTTGTTTAAAAACAAAACATTTGCCTCACTGAAATGAGGTGTGTTGTTCTCATGCTGAAAGTCCATACACCGTAAGAAGATCATCAATGAACGTTATTCACTGGCCAGTGTGTGTATTTTCACCTCATAAGTTAAAGTAGATAACAGCCTACATGTAGCCATCTCTGATGTGGGCACTGAAGGGCTTGAGTCTCTATCTGAAATTTCCGTGGTAATTAAAAAAGCCGTTTGGTATTTGAATAATATTTTTTCCTGCTCATTCATCTGGCATAAAAAATTGGTAGTTTTTTTCTAGTGCTGTGTATGAAATTAAAAAGAAAAGGCTAAAAATTCTACCATATGAAATTATTTGGAGGAATCTTCTTCTTCACTTGGGTTTGACTATTACAGATTATAAGATTTCAGTTTGTTGCCCACCCACTGAAAATTTTCAGCATAAAGCAGTGTAATATTCCTTGTTGCTTAAGTAAACCTGACTGAAAACCTTAGTCTTCAACATCTTCTCAAGTTTTGCCATTTGAACCCCGGTCTTTCTCATCTTTTGAGCACATCTGGACTTAAACTGGCTATTTTCTAC